>NW_027182257.1:30343209-31569475 GCF_029961685.1 Aristolochia californica
GCTGGTAATAGCGTAAAATGGTTTTAAATCTGGAAGCAATGAGTTTCCTTAACTTTGATGACGAATTGTAATTTGAACGAAGTTGCAGGTCAAGATTGAAATTAGTATATTTCTTTAATGAGATTGTCAGACAATAGGCTTACTCTACTATTTTCTCTTAATTGTGATGTGACCAGGATTTTATTGTTATTTGTTGCCTCTTCGTTCTGTTGAAGTAATAGCTTATGGGTCACATTGGTTCAGGTGGAGTAACAATGAGTGTATTTGGATTAATAATAGACTATATTTTACACAGGTTTTCAAAATTTTGCAAGATCTCATATGATTTTCAGATATTTTACGATACTAAGTGTTAGTCATATGCTAATGAGGAGTAAATTTTCTTCAGTTTTTTTCTTTTTATATTATTGATTTAGATGAATTTTGTGGGTAAATTCCATGCAAACCCTCACGAGACATAACTCGTCCACTACTGCAGAGTAGGGGTTTAACGGCTTGTTGCATGCGCTAAATGCAATCGTGCTCCCTACGAAAGTGGCATTTTGTTTTCCTAGGCTTAATTTTGGTTCGATTGTTGTTTTGCTAGGGACTAGCAAAGATTTAGGTTTGGGGGTGTGATAGATGCCATATTTTGACATGAGAACTAGGTTAATTATAATAGAATAACCTTTATAATTGTATTATAGGTGGTTACTTATCGGTTTTCAAATGAAATGAGCATTTATTGAATTTGGCATAATCACTGTCGATATTGCATATTGCTCTCTCCTGAATTATATTTCATTATTTTTTAGTCTTATTTCTTCCTAAAATGCTTTTTATAGATTCAATTATGGAATTTCAGGAGAATTTGGGTGGAGAAGAAGATATTTACCAAAATGCCCTTAGTGAAATGGAGGTAATTTCTAAGGCAAATCGTTTTAAAATAAGAAAATCATATTTAAAGAGAGAGGAGCGTGAAGAGAAGGGGAGCGTGAAGAGAAGAGAAACAGAGACCAAAAGAGAGGACTTTGACCGGAAACAGGGGAGGATCCGAGAGGAGTTCCCCACCGCTGTTCGCCGGCCAATACCTTTAACCGCGTCACCGTCGTCCACCGCCGTCCACCGCCGTCCAGCAACTGAGAACAAACCCGAGGAGAGCTCGAGAGAGTCTCCGTCGAGGTGAGTTCGACAGTCGCTCGCCAGGCCGAGAAGTGATCCGAGAGGGCTTCTCCGGTGCCACTTCCGCTTTCCGACCATCCTCCGGCGTCGTTTACATATTCCGACCAGTCCCGGAGCCATTCCGACTCCAACCGAGACTCGAGAGAGCCGGTTAGAGAACGTCAGCTCTGTTTTGCTCTTCGTCGGACGTTACCTCCGTCCGTCGGCTTCTAACCGTCGTCGCCGGCGTCGTCTCTACCTCCGGCCACTCACTATTGCTACCCGACGCCACCAATTTCCGGAAATTGCAGCACCCGTGAGAACGAGTTGCTGCCCGAGCGAAAGGAGGAAGAAGGGGAGTAATTCGTCATTATTGAATTTAATTTTTCATATAGTTTGAACTTAGGTTTTGAATGTTAATTGAATCTGATTTGATAATTAAGGTTTATTTAAGATTTGTTTTCTTGATATTTGATTAAATTAGCTAATTAAGGTAAGATTATAATTGAGGTTGGATTTTGGTATTTTAATCCGATTTCTGTCTTTAACTCTAGGCGCCCGAGAGGGGCTAGACGCAAGGATTGAGAAATCGGATTCGTGATTATGTGGCACTCGAGAGAGGCACAAATCACGGTAAAATTTAGAGTTGACGTTTCCTGTTATGCAAGTAGTTAATTAGATTATTGTTTGATAATTTAGGATATAATTAGTGTTTAGTTCAGATTAATTCATCATATTTGGTTAGGCTAGTTGACTGAAGAATACACAAAATTCAATCCTCCCTGTGGATATGACCCTCGCTTACTGCTAAATTACATGAACGATTCGTACGCTTGCGAGGTATTAAAGCCGATGTAACTAAATTCTACATCATAAACTCTTTTAGTTTTTTATATATTTGGTTTTGCAATCATCGGAAGAGGGGACGAGGCATTTTAAACTGAGTGTTGTCTCCCAAACCATAGGTCATTTATAAAAAAAATTATATTCGTTACACATCATTAATCGATCAAAACATTTATGATGATCTATAATTGTTAGGTATGCATTTTGTAAAATTCGCAAAAAGTGGGTTGTTTGGCTCTAGTAAATATCCCACAGCAAGTTAACTTCAGAATTTAATTTTTTCTACTCCTTGAAATTTTTGGATCATAAGGTCTTTTACATCTTCAACATGTTTCAGGCATGCGTATCCACCACATTTAAAACATGTTAGGATCAATTAGAAATCTCTTTCTTATAAAATTCAACCAAGCTATTAGGGGTTGTACAAGTGGAATTTCCCAAACATGGATAACAAAACTATGGTGTTTATTTTTAGTGCGGGAAATAATTTTTTCACTTACATTTATTATAGTTTTCAATTTTTTGCATACATAAACTCTAAAATTTTCATTTTGTTGTAATCTATTTGCCTTATCTTTTTTTTTACGAGAAAAAATGGGAGTGAAAGCTCAAGTTTGGATTTAAAAAAAAAATGAACATCCAAAATAGAAATGCACAAATGCTGAGAGAGATGATTCCAAAAAGTGTCTGTGATTTTTAAGGATTGTAACATTTTTTAGGTTTTTTTATTATAGGTTTTACAATCATCGGAAAAGAGCGGGCGCGACATTTTTAACAGAGTGTTGACTCCCAAACCATAAGCTATTTCTGACCAAAATTATAGTTGTTGCACATCATTAATTGATGAAAAAATTTAAGATGATCTATGATTTTTAGGTCCTTTTTTTAAAAAATAGTCAAAAAGAAGGTTGTTTTGCTCTTGTAAATATCCCACTGCACGTTAACTTGAGAATTTAATTTTTGCTACTCCTTGAAATTTTTGGATCATTAGGTCATTTGCATCTTCAATATGTCTCAGGCATGCATATCCTCCAGATTTAAAACATGTTAAGATTAATTAGAAATCTCTTTCTAAAAAAATTCCACCAAGGTATTAGGGGTTGTACAAGCGAAATTACCCAAAAATGGATAAAAAAATTTTGGTGTTCATTTTTAGTGCGTGAAATAATTTTTTGCACCTATATTGATTTTAGTTTTCAATTTTTTGCATACATAAACTCTAAAAATTCATTTTTTTGTGATCTATTTGCCTTATCTTTTTGTTTACGAAAAAAATGGGATAGTGAAAGCTCAAGTTAGGATTTGAAAAAAAATTTAACATCCCAAATGGAAATGCACAAATACTCACAGAGATAATTCCAATAAGTAACTGTGATTTTTATGGATTGTAAACTCTTTTAGTTTTTTATATATTAGGTTTTGCAATCATCGGAAAAGGGGGGGGGGGGGGGGGGGGGGGGGCAAGGAATTTTTAACTGAGTGGTGACTCCCAAACCATTAGTCATTTCTAAAAAAAATTATAGTAGTTACACATCATTAATCGATCAAAACATTTATGATGATTTATGATTGTTAGGTCCTTTTTTTGTAAAATAAGCAAAAACTTGGTTGTTTAGCTCTAGTAAATTTCCCACCGCACGTTCTCTTGAGAATTTAATTATTTGTACTCCTTGAAATTTTTGGATATTTAGGTCATTTGCATCTTCAACATATTTCGGGCTTGCATCTCCACCACATTTAAAACATGTTAGGATCAATTAGAAATCTCTTTCTGACAAAATTCCACCAAGCTATTAGGGGTTGTACTAGTGGAATTTCCCAAACATGGATAACAAAATTTTGGTGTTCATATTTAGTGTGTGAAATAAATTTCTTCACTAAAATTTAGTATAATTATCAATTTTTTGCGTACATAAACTCTAAAATTTTCATTTTGTTGCGATCTATTTGCCTTATCTTTTTGTTTAGGAGAAAAATGGGAGAGTGAAAACTCAAGTTTGGATTTGAAATAAAATTGAACATCCTAAATGGAAATGTACAAATGCTGAGAGAGAGATAATTCCAAAAAGTATCTGTGATTTTTTAGGATTGTAAACTCTTTTAGTGTTTTATACATTAGGTTTTGCAATCATTGGAAAAGGGGGTGCGAGGAATTTTTAATTGAGTGTTGACTCCCAAACCATAGGTAATTTCTAAAAAAAATTGTAGCAATTACACATCATTAATCGATCAAAACATTTACGGTGATAGATGATTGTTAGGTCCACTTTTTGTAAAATAGGCAAAAAGTGGGTTGTTTTGCTCTGGTAAATATCCCACCGCACGTTAACTTGAGAATTTAATTTTTTCTACTCGTTGAAATTTTTGGATCCTTAGGTCTTTTGCATCTTCAACATGTTTCGGGCATGCATATCCACCACATTTAAAACATGTTAGGATCAATTAGAAATCTCTTTCTTATAATATTCCTCCAAGCTATTTGGGGTTGTACTAGTGGAATTTCCCAAAAATGGATAACAAAACTTTGGTGGTCATTTTTATTGTGTGAAAATATTTTCTTCACTTAAATTTATTATAGTTTTCAATTTTTTGCATACAGAAACTCTAAAATTTTCATTTTGTTGAGATCCATTTGCCTTATCTTTTTGTTTCAAGGATAATGGGACAATGAAAACTCAAGTTTGGATTTGAAAAAAAATTTAACATCTAAAATGAAAATGCAGATATGCTAAGAGAGATAATTCCAAAAAGTATCAGTGATTTTTAAGGATTGTAAACTATTTAAATTTTTTATATATTAGGTTTCGTAATCATCAGAAAAGGGAGGGTGAGGCATTTTTAATCGATTGTTGACACCCAAACCATAAGTCATTTCTAACAAAAATTACAGCCGTTACACATCATTAATCAATCAAAACATTTACGATGATCTATGATTGTTAGGTCCACTTTTTGTAAAATAGGCAAAAATTGGGTTGTTTTGCTCTGGTAAATATCCCACTGCATGTTAACTTGAGAATTTAATTTTTTCAACTCCTTGAAATTTTGGATCATTAGGTCATTTGCATCATCAACATGTTTCAGGCATGCATATCCACCAGATTTAAAACATGTTAGGATTAATTAGAAATCTCTTTGTTATAAAATTCCACCAAGCGATTAGGGGTTGTACTAGTGGAATTTCCCAAACATTGATAACAAAATATTGTTGTTCATTTTCAATACGTGAAATAATTTTCTTCACTTACATATATTATAGTTTTAAATTTTTTGCATTCATAAACTCTAAAATTTTATTTTTGTTGTGATCTATTTGCCTTTCTTTTTGTTTACGAGAAAAAAGGGAGGGTGAAAACTCAAGTTTGGATTTGAAAAAAAAATTGGACATCCAAAATGGAAATGCATAAATGCTGATGGAGATAATTCCAAAAAGTAACAGTGATTTTTATGGGTTGTAAACTCATTTAGTTTTTTATATATTAGTTTTTGCAATCATCGAAAACGGGGGGGAGGGGGGGTGGAAGAGGCAATTTTAACTGATTGTTGACTCCTAAACCATAAGTCATTTCTAAAAAAGTTTATAGCCGTAACACATCATGATTGATGATTGATAGGTTGGGTTTTTTTAAAATACGCAAAAAGTGGGTTGTTTGACTTTGGTAAATATCCCACCGTACGTTAACTTGAGAATTTAAGTTTTTTTACTCTTTTAAATTTTTGGATCATTAGGTCCTTTGCATCTTGAACATCATTCAGGTATGCATATCCACCAAATTTAAAACATGATAGGATCAATTAGAAATCTCATTATAATAAAATTCGACCAAGCAATTAGGGTTGGACTAGCGGAATTTCCCAAAGATGGATAACAAAACATTGTTGTTCATTTTTAGTGCGTGAAATAATTTTCTTCGCTTACATTTATTATATTTTTCTATTTTTTGCATAAATAAACTCTAAAATTTTTATTTTGATGTGATCTATTTGCCTTATCTTTTTGTTTACGAGAAAAATGGTAGAGTGAAAACTCAAGTTTGGATTTGAAAAAAAATTGAACATCCAAAATGGAAATGCACAAATTCTGAGAGAGATATGTCTAAAAAGTATCTGTGATTTTTAAGCACTGCAAACTCTTTTAGTTTTTTATATATTAGGTTTTGCAATCATCGGAAAAGGGGGAGGGGGGGGGGGGGTGAGGAATTTTTAACTGAGTGTTGGTTCCCAAACCATAAATCATTTCTAAAAGAAATTATAGCCATTACACATTATTAATTGATCAAAACAATTATGATGATCTATGATTGTTAGGTCCATATTTTCTAAAATACGCAAAAAGTGGGTTGTTTTGCTCAAGTAAATATCCAACCGCACGTTAACTTGAGAATTTAATTTTTTCTACTCCTTGAAATTTTTGGATCATTAGGTCATTTGCATCTTCAACATGTTTTAGGCATTCATCTCCACCAGAATTAAAACATGTTAGGATTAATTATAAATCTCTTTCTTATAAAATTCCACCAAGCTACTAGGGGTTGTACTAGCAGAATTTTCCAAACATGGATAACAAAACATTGTTGTTCATTTGTAGTTCGTGGAATAATTTTCTTCATTAACATTTATTATATTTTTAATTTTTTATACCTAAACTCTAAAATTTTCATTTTGTTGTAATCTATTTGCCTTATCTTTTGGTTTAGGAGAAAAATGGGAGAGTGAAAACTCAAGTTTGGATTTGAAAAAAAGTTGAACATCCAAAATGAAAATGCAGAAATGCAGAGAGAGAGAGATAATTCCAAAAAGTATCTGTGATTATTAAGGATTGTAAACTCTTTTAGTTTTTTATATATTAGGTTTTGCATTCATCGGAAAAGAGGAGGCGAGAAATTTTTAACTGAGTGTAGACTCCCAAACCATAAGTCATTTCTAAACAAAATTATAGCAGTTACACATCATTAATAGATCTAAACATTTATGATGATCTATGATTGTTTGGTTCGCTTTTTGTAAAATAGGCCAAAACTGGGTTGTTTGGCTCGTGAAAATATCCCATCGCATCTTAACTTGAGAATTTAATTTTTTCTACTCATTGAAATTTTTGGATCATTAGGTCATTTGCGTTTTCAAAATATTTTAGGCAAGCTTATCCACCACATTTAAAACATGTTAGGATCAATTAGAAATGTCTTTCTTATAAAATTCCACCAAGCTATTAGGGGTTGTACTAGCGGAATTTCCCAAACATGGATAACAAAACATTGTTGTTCATTTTTAGTGTGTGAAATAATTTTCTTCACTTAAATTTATTATAGTTTTCAATTTATTGCATTCATAAACTCTAAATTTTTTATTTTGTTGTGATCTATTTGCCTTATCTTTTTGTTTACAAGAAAACTGGGAGAGTGAAAACTCAAGTTTGGATTTAAATAAAATTGAACATCCAAAATAAAAATGCACAAATGATGAGAGAGATAATTCCAACAAGCATCTGTGATTTTTAAGCCTTGTACACTATTTTATTTTTTTTATAAATTAGGTTTTGCAATCATCGGAAAAGGGGGGGGGGGGGGGGGGGGTGAGGAATTTTTAACTGAGTGTTGACTTCAAAACCGTAGGTCATTTCAAAAAAATAATATAGCCATTACACATCATTAATCGAACAAAACATTTACGATGATCTATGCTTGTTAGGTCCGCTTTTTGTAAAATAGGCAAAAAGTGGGTTGTTTGGCTCTGGTAAATATCCCACAGCTCTTTAACTTGAGAATTTAATTTTTTCTTTTCCTTGAAGTTTTTGGATCATTAGGTCTTTTGCGTCTTCAACATGTTTCGGGCATGCATATCCACCACATTTAAAACATGTTTGGATCAATTAGAAATCACTTTCTTGTAGAATTCCTCCAAACTATTTGGAGTTGTACTAGTGGAATTTCCCAAACATGTTTTAAATGTGGTGGAAATGTGTTCGTTTTTAGAGCGTAAAATAATTTTCTTCACTAACATTTATTATAGTTTTCTATTTTTTGCATACATAAACTCTAAAATTTTCATTTTGTTGTGATCCATTTGCCTTATCTTTTTGTTTAGGAGAAAAATGGGGGAGTGAAAACTCAAGTTTGGATTTGAAAAAAATTGAACATCCAGAATGGAAATGCAGAAATGCTGAAAGAGAAATTGCAAAAAGTATCTGTGATTTTCAAGGATTGTGAACTCTTTTAATTTTTTGTATATTAGGTTTCACAATCATTAGAAAAGGGGGGCGAGGCAATTTTAACTGAGTGTTGTCACCCAAACCATTATTCATTTCTGACAAAAAATATAGCCGTTACACATCATTAATCGATAAAAACACTTCCGATGATCTATGATTGTTAGGTCAGCTTTTTGTAAAATAGGCAAAAAGTGGGTTGATTTGCTCTGGTAAATAGCCCACCGCACAATAACTTGAGAATTTAATTTTTTCAACTCCTTGAAATTTTTGGATCATTAGGTCATTTGAATCAACAACATGTTTTATGCTTGCATATCCACCACATTTAAAACATGTTAGGATCAATTAGAAATCTCTTTATTATAAAATTCGACAAAGCTATCACGGTTGTAATAGCAGAATTTCCCAAACATGCATAACAAAACATTGTTGTTCATTTTTAGTGAGTGAAATAATTTTCTTCACTTAAATTTATTTTAGTTTTAAACTTTTTCCATACATAAAATCTAAAATTTTCACTTTGTTATGATATATTTGTGTTATCTTTTTTTTTTACGAGATAAATGGGAGAGTGAAAACTCAAGTTTGGATTTGAAAAAAAATGCACAAATGCTGAGAGAGATAATTCCAAAAAGTATCTGTGAATTTTGAGGATTGTAAGCTCTTTTAGTTTTTTATATATTAGGTTTTGCAATCATCGAAAAAGGGTTGTCAAGGCATTTTTAACTGAGTGTTGACTCCCAAACCATAAGTCATTTCTAACCAAAATTATAGCTATTACACATCTTTAATCGATAAAAATATTTAAGATGATCTATGATTGTTAGGTCCACTTTTTTTAAAATAGGCAAAAAGTGGGTTGTTTTGCTCTCGTAAATATCCCACCGCACGGTAATTTGAGAATTTAATTTTTTCTAATCCTTGAAATTTTTGGATCATTAGGTCATTTACATCTTCAACATGTTTCAGGCATGCATATCCACAAGATTTAAAACATGTTAAGATTAATTAGAAATCTCTTTCTTTTAAAATTCCACCAAGCTATTAGGGGTTGGACTAGCGTAATTTTCGAATCATGGATAACAAAACATTGTTGTTCATTTTTAGTGCATCGAATAATTTTCTTCACTTAAATTTATTGTATGTTTAAAATTTTTATATACATAAACTCAAAAAATTTTCATTTTGTTGTTATCTATTTGCCTTATGTTTTTGTTTAGAAGAAAAATGGTAGAGTGAAAACTCAAGTATGGATGTGAAAAAAAAATGAACAAAAAATATGGAAATGCACAAATACTGAGAGAGATAATTCCAAAAAGTATCTGTGATTTTTAAGCGTTGTAAATTCTTTAAGTTTTTTATATATAAGGTTTTGCAATCATCGGAAAAGTGGACCGGAGGGGGGGGAGGGGGAATTTTTAACTGAGTGGCGACTCCCAAACCATAAGTCATTTCTAAACAAAATTATAGCCGTTACACATTATAAATTGATCAGAATATTTACGATGATCTATGATTGTTA
Organism: Aristolochia californica; assembly: GCF_029961685.1. NCBI lineage: Eukaryota > Viridiplantae > Streptophyta > Magnoliopsida > Piperales > Aristolochiaceae > Aristolochia > Aristolochia californica. The sequence continues at coordinate 30,352,926 of NW_027182257.1, forward strand.
GGTTTGCTTTTTGTAAAATAGGCAAAAAGTGGATTTTTTGCTTTGGTAAATACTCCACCGCATGTTAACTTGAGAATTTAATTTTTTCTACTCCTCGAAATTTTTGGATAATTAGGTCATTTGCATATTCAATATGTTTCAGGCATGCATATCTACCACATTTAAAACATGTTAGGATCAATTAGAAATCTCTTTCTTATAAAATTCCACCAAGCGATTAGGGGTTGTACTAGTGGAATTTCCCAAACATGGATAACAAAACTATGTTGTTTATTTTTAGTGCGTGAAATAATTTTATTCAGTTACATTTATTATATTTTTCAATTTTATGCATACATAAACTCTGAAATTTTTATTTTGTTGTGATCTATCTTCTCTATCTTTTTGTTTATAAGAAAATTGGGAGAGTGAAAACTCAAGTTTGGATTTGAAAAAAAATGAACATCGAAAATGGAAATGCAAAAATGCTGAGAGAGATAATTCCAAAAATAATCTGTGATTTTCATGGATTCTAAACTCTTTTAGGTTTTTATATATTAGGTTTTACAATCATCAAAAAAGGGGGAGCGAGGCATTTTTAACTGAGTTTTGACTCCCAAACCACATCATATTTCTAACAAAAATTATAGCCATTACACATCATATATCGATCAAAAAATTTAAGATCATCTATGATTGGTAGGTCCTCTTTTTGTAAAATAGGCAAAAAGTTTGTTGTTTATCTCTGGTAAATATCCCACCGCACGTTAACTTGAGAATTTAATTTTTTCTACTCCTTGAATTTTTAGGATCATTACATCATTTGCATCTTCAACATGTTTCAGGCATGCCTATCCACCACATTAAAATATATGTTTGGATCAATTAGAAATCTTTCTTATAAAATTCCACCAAGCTATTTGGGGTTGTACTGGCAGAATTTCCAAAACATGGATAACAAAACTTTGGTGTACATTTTTGTTAGCTCCGCTTTTTGTAAAATAGGCAAAAAGTGGGTTGTTTAGCTCTGGCAAATATCCCACCACACGTTAACTTGAGAATTTAATTTTGTCTACTCGAAATTTTTGGATCATTAGGTCATTTGCATCTTCAACATGTTTTAGGCATGAATATCTACCAGATTTAAAACATGTTAGGATTAATTAGAAATCACTTTCTTATAAAATTCCACCAAGATATTACAGGTTGTAGTAGCGGAATTTCCCAAACATGGATAACAAAACATTGTTGATTATTTTTATTGCGTGAAATAATTTTCTTCATTACATTTATTATAGTTTTCAATTTTTTTCATTCTTAAACTCTAAAATATTCATTTTGTTGTGTTCTATTTGCCTTATCTTTTTGTTTAGGAGAAAAATGGGCCAGTGAAAACTCTAGTTTGGATTTGAAAAAAAAATTGAACAACCAAAATGGAAATGTACAAATTCGGAGAGAGATAATTCCAAAAATTAGCTGTGATTTTTAAGGATTGTAAACACTTTTACTTTTTTATACATTAGGTTTTCCAATCATCGGAAAAGGGGGGCGAGGAATTTTTAACTGAGTGTTGACTCCTAAATCATAAGTCATTTCTAACAAAAATTATAGTCGTTACACATCATTAATCATGCAAAAAATTTAAGATAATCTAAGTTTGTTAGGATTGCTTTTTGTAAGATAGGCAAAAAGTGGGTTGTTTGGCTTTGGTAAATATCCCACCGCACGTTAACTTTAGAATTTAAGTTTTTCTACTCCTTGAAATTTTTAGATCATTAGGTCATTTGAATTTTCAACATATTTTGAGCATGCTTATCCATCACATTTAAAACATGTTAGGATCAATTAGAAATCTCTTTCTTATAAAATTCCACCAAGCTATTAGGGGTTGCAATAATGGAATTTCCCAATCATGGAAAACAAAACATTGTTGTTAATTTTTAGTGCGTGAAATAATTTCCTTTACTTACATTTATTATAGTTTTCAATTTTTAACATACATAAACTCTAAAATTATTATTTTTGTTGTGATTTATTCGCCTTATCTTTTTGTTTACCAGAAAAATGGAAAAGTGAAACTCATGTTTGGATTTGAAAAAACATTGAACATCCAAAATGGAAATGCAAAAATGATGAGAGAGATAATTCCAAAAAGTGTTTGTGAATTTTCAGGAATGTAAACTCTTTTAGTTTTTTTATATATAAGGTTTCGCAATCATCCGAAAAGGGGGGCGAGGAATTTTTAACTGAGTATTGACTCCAAAACCATAAATCATTTCTAACAAAAATTATAGCCGTGACACATCATTAATCATGCAAAACATTTATGATGATCTATGATTGTTAGGTCCACTTTTTGTAAAATATGCAAAAAGTAGATTGTTTGGCTTTGGTAAATATCCCACCGCACGTTAACTTGAAATTCCAGATGTTTTGTGCATGCATATCCACCACATTTAAAAAATGTTAGGATCAATTTGAAATCTCTTTCTTATAAAATTCCACCAAGCTATTAGGGGTTGTACTAGTGGAATTTCCCAAACATGGAAAACAAAAATTTGGTGTTCATTTTTAGTGCGTGAAATAATTTTCTTCACTTACATTTAATATAGTCTTCAATTTTTTGCATACATAAACTCTAAAATTTTCATTTTGCAATGATATATTTGCCTTATATTTTTTTTTACGAGAAAAAGGGAGAGTGAAAAATCAAGTTTGGATTTTAAAAAAAGTTGAATATCCAAAATAGAAATGCACAAATGTAGAGAGAGATAATTTGAAAAAGGATTGTAAACTCTTTTAGTTTTTTATATATTAGGTTTTCCAATCTTAGCAAAAGGGTGGACGAGGAATTTTTAACTGAGTGTTGACTCCCAAACAATTATGTAATTTCTACCAAAAATTATAGGTTTTTCCCATCATTGATCGATCAAAATATTTACGATGATCGATGATTGTTAGGTCTACTTTTTTTAAAATAGGTAAAAAGTGTGTTGTTTGGCTCTGGTAAATATCCCACCGCAAGTTAACTTGAGAAATTAATATTTTTCTACTCCTTGAAATTTTTGGATCATTAGGTCATTTTCATCATCAACATGTTTTGGGCATGCATATCCACCATATTTAAAACATGTTAGGATCAATTTGAAATCTCTTTCTCATAAAATTCCACCAAGCTATTAGGGGTTGTACTAGTGGAATTTGCCAAACATGGATAACAAAACTTTGGTGTTCATTTTTAGTGCGTGAAATAATTTTCTTCACTTACATTTATTGTAGTTTTCAATTTTTTGCATATATAAACTCTGAATTTTTTTTTTTTTTTGTTGTGATCTATTTGCCTTATCTTTTTGTTTTTGAGAAAAAAGGGAGTGTGAAAACTCTAGTTTGAATTTGAAAAAAAATTGAACATCCAAAATGGAATTGCACAAATTTTAAGAGAGATAATTCCGAAAAGTATCTGTGATTTTTAAGGATTGTAAACACTTTTATTTTTTTATATATTAGGTTTTGCAATCATCAGAAATGGGGGGGGGGGCGCAAGAAATTTTTTCTGAGTGTTGAGTCCAAACCCATAAGTCATTTCTAACAATAATTATAGCCGTTACACATCCTTAATCAATCAAAACATTTACAATGATCTATGATTGTTAGGTCCGCTTTTTGTAAAATTGGCAAAAAGTGGGTTGTTAAGCTCTGGTTAATATCCCACTGCACTTTAACTTGAGAATTTAATTTTTTCTACTCCTTGAAATTTTAGGATCATTAGGTCATTAGCATCTTGAACATTTTTGAGGCATGCATATCCACCGCATTTAAAACATGTTCGGTTCAATTAGAAATCTCTTTCTGATAAAATTCCACCAAGCTATTTGGGGTCGTACTAGAGGAATTTCCCAAAAATAGATAACAAAACTTTGGTGTTCATTTTTAGTGCGTGAAATAATTTTATTCTCTTACATTTATTATTTTTTTCATTTTTTTGTGTACATAAACTCTAAAATTTTCATTTATTTGTGATCTATTTGCCGAATCTTTTTGTTTACGAGAAAAATGGGAGAGTGAAAACTCAGGTTTGGATTTGAAAAAAAATTGAACATCCAAAATAGAAATGCAAAAATGCTGAGAGAGATAATTCCAAAAAGTATCTATGATTTTTTAGGATTGTAAAATCTTTTAGTTTTTTATATATTAGGTTTTTCTATCATCGGAAATGGGGGAGAAGAATTTTTAACTGAGTGTTGAATCCCAAACGATAAGTCATTTCAAACAAAAATTATTGCCGTTACACTTCATTAATCTATCAAAACATTTAAGATGATATATAATTGTTAGGTTTGCTTTTTTTAAAATAGGCAAAAAGTGGTTGTTTTGCACTATTAAATATCCCTCCGCATGTTAACTTTAGAATTTAATTTTTTCTACTCCTTGAAATTTTTGGATCATTAGTTTATTTTCATCTTCAACATGTTTCAGGCATGCATATCCACCAGATTTAGAACATGTTAGGATTAATTAGAAATATCTTTCTTATAAAATTCCACCAAGCTATTAGGGGTTGTACTCGAGGAATTTCCCATACATGGATAAAAACATATTGTTGTTCATTTTTAGTGCGTGAAATAATTTTCAGCACTTACATTTATTATATTTTTAAATTTTTTGTATACCTAAACTCTAAATTTTTCATTTTTTTGTGATCTACCTTATCTTTTTGTTTATCAGAAAAAAGGGAGAGGGAAAACTCTAGTCTGAATTTGAAAAAATATTGAACATCCAAATTGGAAATCCACAAATGCTGAGAGAGATAATTCAAAAAAATATCTGTGACTTTTAAGGATTGTAAACTCTTTCAGTTTTTTATATATTAGTTTTGCAATCATCTGAAAAGGGGCGCGAGGCATTTTTAACTGAGTGTTGACTCCCAAACCATAAGTCCTTTCTAACAAAAATTATAGCCGTTACACTTCATTAATCGATCAAAACATTAAAGATGATCTATGATTGTTAGGTCCGCTTTTTGTAAAATAGGAAAAAAGTGGTTGTTTGGCTCTGGTAAATATCCCTCCTCACGTTAACTTGAGAATTTATTTTTTTGTACTTCTTGAAATTTTTGGATCATTAGGTCATTTGCATCTTCAACATGTTTCAGGCATGCATATCCACCACATTTATAACATGTTAGGATTAATTAGAAATCTCTTTCTTATAAAATTCCACTGAGGTATAGGGTTATACTAAAGGAATTTCCCAAACATGGATAAAAAAGATTGTTGTTCATTTTAAGTGCGTGAAATAATTTTCTTCACTTATATTTATAATATTTTTAAATAAGAATTTTTAATTGAGTGTTGACTCCCAAACCATAAGTCATTTCTAACAAAAAATATAGCCGTTACACATCATTAATCGATCAAAACATTTAAGATGATATATGATTGTTAGGTCCGCTTTTTGTAAAATAGGCACAAAGTCCGTTGTTTGGCTCTAGAAAATATCTCACTGCAAGTTAACTTGAGAATTAAAAATTTTCTACTCCTTGAAATTTTTGGATCATTAGATCATTTGCATCTTCAACATGTTTCATGCATGCATATCCACCACATTTAAAATAAGTTAGGATGAATTAGAAATCTCTTTCTTATAAAATTCCACCAAGCTATTAGGGGTTGTACTAGCGGAATCTCCCAAACATGGACAACAAACCTTTGGTGTCCATTTTTGGTTCGTGAAATAATTTTCTTCACTTACATTGATTATAGTTTTTAATTTTTTTTGGATGTAAACTCTAAATTTTTTATTTTGTTGTGATCTATTTCCTGATCTTTTTGTTTACAAGAAAAATGGGAGAGTGAAAACTTAAGTTTTTATATGAAAAAAATTGAACATCCAAAATGGAAAAGTTGATAGAGATAATTCAAAAAAGTATTTATCATTTTTAACGATTGTAAACTCTTTTAGTTTTTCATATACTAGGTTTTGCAATAATCAGAAAAAGGGAGGGGGGAGGTGATGCATTTTTTACTGAGTGTTGGCTCCCAAACCATAAGTCATTTCTAACAAAAATTGTTGCCATTACACATCATTAATTGATCAAAACATTTATTATGATCTATGATTGTTAGGTCCGCTTTTTGTAAAATGGGCAAAAAGTGGGTTGTTTGGCTTTGGTTAATATCCCTCTGCACGTTAACTTGAGATTTTAATTTTTTCTACTCCTTGAAGTCTTTGGATCATTAGGTCATTTGCATCTTCAACATGTTTCAGGCATGCATATCTACTAGATTTAAAACATGTTAGGATTAATTAGAAATCTCTTTCTTATAAAATTCCACCACGATATTAGGGGTTGTACGATCGGAATTTCCCTAGCATGGATAAAAAATCATTGTTGTTCATTTTTACTGAGTGAAATAATTTTCTTCACTTACATTTATTATATTTTTAAATTTTTTGCATACGTAAACTCTTAATTTTTCCTTTTTTTGTGATCTATTTGACTTATCTTTTTGTTTAGGAGAAAAAAGGGAGATTGAATACTCTTGTTTGGATTTGAAAAAAAATTGAACATTCAAAATGGGTATGCACAAATGCAGAGAGAGAGAATTCCAAAAAGTATTTGCTATTTTTATGGATTCTAAACTCTTTTAGTTTTTTATATATTAGTTTTTGCAATCATCGGAAAAGGGGGGGCGATGAATTTTTAACTGAGTGTTGACTCCATAACCATAAGTTATTTCTAACAAAAATTATAGCCTTTACACATCATTAATTGATCAAAACATTTACGATGATAAATGATTCTTAGGTCCGCGTTTTGTAAAATAGGCAAATAGTGGGTTGTTTGGCTCTGGTAAATATCCCACCGCACGGTAATTTGAGAATTTAATTTTTTCTAATCCTTGAAATTTTTGGATCATTAGGTCATTTGCATCTTGAACATGTTTCCGGCATGTATATCCACAAAATTTAAAACATGTTAAGATTAATTAGAAATCTCTTTCTTTTAAAATTCCACCAAGCTATTAGGGGTTGGACTAGCGTAATTTCTCAATCATGGATAACAAAACATTGTTGTTCATTTTTAGTGCATCGCATAATTTTCTTCACTTACATTTATTGTATATTTAAAATTTTTATATACATAAACTCAAAAATTTTCATTTTGTTGTTATCTATTTGCCTTATGTTTTTGTTTAGTAGAAAAATGGTAGAGTGAAAACTCAAGTTTGGATTTGAAAAAAAATTGAACATAAAAGATGGAAATGCACAAATACTGAGAGAGATAACTCCAAAAAGTATTTGTGATTTTTAAGCGTTGTAAATTCTTTTAGTTTTTTATATATTAGGTTTTGCAATCATCGGAAAAGTGGACCGGAGGGGGGGGGGGGGATTTTTAACTGAGTGATGACTCCCAAACCATAAGTAATTTCTAACAAAAATTATAGCTGTTACACATTATAAATTGATTAGAATATTTATGATGATCTATGATTTTTAGGTTTGCTTTTTGTAAAATAGGCAAAAAGTGGATTTTTTGCTTTGGTAAATACTCCACCGCATGTTAACTTGAGAATTTAATTTTTTCTACTCGAAATTTTTGGATAATTAGGTCATTTGCATATTCAATATGTTTTAGGCATGCATATCTACCACATTTAAAACATGTTAGGATCAATTAGAAATCTCTTTCTTATAAAATTCCACCAAGCGATTAGGGGTTGTACTAGTGGAATTTCCCAAACATGGATAAAAAAACTTTGTTGTTTATTTTTAGTGCGTGAAATAATTTTATTCACTTACATTTATTATATTTTTCAATTTTATGCATACATAAACTCTGAAATTTTTATTTTGTTGTGATCTATCTTCCCTATCTTTTTGTTTATAAGAAAATTGGGAGAGTGAAAACTCAAGTTTGGATTTGAAAAAAAATGAACATCGAAAATGGAAATGCACAAATGCTGAAAGAGATAATTCCAAAAATAATCTGTGATTTTCATGGATTCTAAACTCTTTTAGTTTTTTATATATTAGGTTTTACAATCATCTAAAAAGGGGGAGCGAGGCATTTTTAACTGAGTTTTGACTCCCAAACCACATGATATTTCTAACAAAAATTATAGCCATTACACATCATATATCGATCAAAAAATTTAAGATCATCTATGATTGTTAGGTCCTCTTTTTGTAAAATAGGCAAAAAGTTTGTTGTTTATCTCTGGTAAATATCCCACCGCACGTTAATCCACCACATTAAAATATATGTTTGGATCAATTAGAAATCTTTCTTATAAAATTCCACCAAGCTATTTGGGGTTGTACTGGCAGAATTTCCAAAACATGGATAACAAAACTTTGTTGTACATTTTTGTTAGCTCCGCTTTTTGTAAAATAGGCAAAAAGTGGGTTGTTTAGCTCTGGTAAATATCCCACCACACGTTAACTTGAGAATTTAATTTTGTCTACTCGAAATTTTAGGATCATTAGGTCATTTGCATCTTCAACATGTTTCAGGCATGAATATCTACCAGATTTAAAACATGTTAGGATTAATTAGAAATCACTTTCTTATAAAATTCCACCAAGATATTACAGGTTGTAGTAGCGGAATTTCCCAAACATGGATAACAAAACATTTTTGATCATTTTTATTGCGTGAAATAATTTTCTTCATTACATTTATTATAGTTTTCAATTTTTTTCATTCTTATACTCTAAAATATTCATTTTTTGTGTTCTATTTGCCTTATCTTTTTGGTTTAGGAGAAAAATGGGCCAGTGAAAACTCTAGTTTGGATTTGAAAAAAAAATTGAACAACCAAAATGGAAATGTACAAATTCGGAGAGAGATAATTCCAAAAATTAGTTGTGATTTTTAAGGATTTTAAACACTTTTACTTTTTTATACATTAGGTTTTCCAATCATCGAAAAAGGGGGGCGATGAATTTTTAACTGAGTGTTGACTCCTAAATCATAAGTCATTTCTAACAAAAATTATAGCCGTTACACATCATTAATCATGCAAAAAATTTATGATAATCTAAGATTGTTAGGATTGCTTTTTGTAAGATAGGCAAAAAGTGGGTTGTTTGGCTTTGGTAAATATCCCACCGCACGTTAACTTTAGAATTTAAGTTTTTCTACTCCTTGAAATTTTTAGATCATTAGGTCATTTGAATTTTCAACATATTTTGAGCATGCTTATCCACCACATTTAAAACATGTTATGATCAATTAGAAATCTCTTTCTTATAAAATTCCACCAAGCTATTAGGGGTTGCAATAATGGAATTTCCCAATCATGGAAAACAAAACATTGTTGTTAATTTTTAGTGCGTGAAATAATTTCCTTTACTTACATTTATTATAGTTTTCAATTTTTAGCATACATAAACTCTAAAATTATTATTTTTGTTGTGATTTATTCGCCTTATCTTTTTGTTTACCAGAAAAATGGAAAAGTGAAACTCATGTTTGGATTTGAAAAAAAATTGAACATCCAAAATGGAAATGCAAAAATGATGAGAGAGATAATTCCAAAAAGTGTTTGTGATTTTTCAGGAATATAAAATCTTTTAGTTTTTTTATATATAAGGTTTTGCAATCATCCGAAAAGGGGGGCGAGGAATTTTTAACTGAGTATTGACTCCAAAACCATAAATCATTTCTAACAAAAATTATAGCCGTGACACATCATTAATCATGCAAAACATTTATGATGATCTATGATTGTTATGTCCACTTTTTGTAAAATATGCAAAAAGTAGATTGTTTGGCTTTGGTAAATATCCCACCGCACGTTAACTTGAAATTCCACATGTTTTGGGTATGCATATCCACCACATTTAAAAAATGTTAGGATCAATTTGAAATCTCTTTCTTATAAAATTCCACCAAGCTATTAGGGGTTGTACTATTGGAATTTCCCAAACATGGAAAACAAAAATTTGGTGTTCATTTTTAGTGCGTGAAATAATTTTCTTCACTTACATTTAATATAGTCTTCAATTTTTTGCATACATAAACTCTAAAATTTTCATTTTGCAATGATATGTTTGCCTTATATTTTTTTTTACGAGAAAAAGGGAGAGTGAAAAATCAAGTTTGGATTTTAAAAAAAGTTGAATATCCAAAATAGAAATGCACAAATGCAGAGAGAGATAATTCGAAAAAGGATTGTAAACTCTTTTAGTTTTTTATATATTAGGTTTTCCAATCTTAGGAAAAGGGTGAACGAGGAATTTTTAACTGAGGGTTGACTCCCAAACAATTATGTCATTTCTACCAAAAATTATAGTTTTTTCACATCATTGATCGATCAAAATATTTACGATGATCGATGATTGTTAGGTCTGCTTTTTGTAAAATAGGTAAAAAGTGGGTTGTTTGGCTCTGGTAAATATCCCACCGCAAGTTAACTTGAGATTTTAATATTTTTCTACTCCTTGAAAATTTTGGATCATTAGGTCATTTGCATCATCAACATGTTTTGGGCATGCATATCCACCATATTTAAAACATGTTAGTATCAATTTGAAATCTCTTTCTCATAAATTTCCACCAAGCTATTAGGGGTTGTACTAGTGGAATTTGCCAAACATGGATAACAAAACTTTGGTGTTCATTTTTAGTGCGTGAAATAATTTTCTTCACTTACATTTATTGTAGTTTTCAATTTTTTGCATATATAAACTCTGAATTTTTTTTTTGTTGTGATCTATTTGCCTTATCTTTTTGTTTTTGAGAAAAAAGGGAGTGTGAAAACTCTAGTTTGGATTTGAAAAAAAATTGAACATCCAAAATGGAATTGCACAAATTTTAAGAGAGATAATTCCGAAAAGTATCTGTGATTTTTAAGGATTGTAAACACTTTTAGTTTTTTATATATTAGGTTTTGCAATCATCGGAAATGGGGGGGGCGAGAAATTTTTTCCAAGTGTTGAGTCCCAACCCATAATTCATTTCTAACAATAATTATAGCCGTTACACATCCTTAATCAATCAAAACATTTACAATGATCTATGATTGTTAGGTCCGCTTTTTGTAAAATTGGCAAAAAGTGGGTTGTTAAGCTCTGGTTAATATCCCACTGCACTTTAACTTGAGAATTTAATTTTTTCTACTCCTTGAAATTTTAGGATCATTAGGTCATTAGCATCATGAACATGTTTCAGGCATGCATATCCACCGCATTTAAAACATGTTCGGTTCAATTAGAAATCTCTTTCTGATAAAATTCCACCAAGCTATTTGGGGTTGTGCTAGAGGAATTTCCCAAACATGGATAACAAAACTTTGGTGTTCATTTTTAGTGCGTGAAATAATTTTATTCTCTTACATTTATTATTTTTTTCATTTTTTTGTGTACATAAACTCTAAAATTTTCATTTATTTGTGATCTATTTGCCGAATCTTTTTGTTTACGAGAAAAATGGGAGAGTGAAAACTCAGGTTTGGATTTGAAAAAAAATTGAACATCCAAAATAGAAATGCAAAAATGCTGAGAGAGATAATTCCAAAAAGTGTCTATGATTTTTTAGGATTGTAAACTCTTTTAGTTTTTTATATATTAGGTTTTGCTATCATCGGAAAAGGGGGAGAAGAATTTTTAACTGAGTGTTGAATCCCAAACGATAAGTCATTTCTAACAAAAATTATTGCCGTCACACTTCATTAATCGATCAAAACATTTAAGATGATATATAATTGTTAGGTTTGCTTTTTTTAAAATAGGCAAAAAGTGGTTGTTTTGCACTATTAAATATCCCTCCGCATGTTAACTTTAGAATTTATTTTTTCTACTCCTTGAAATTTTTGGATCATTAGTTTATTTTCATCTTCAACATGTTTCAGGCATGCATATCCACCAGATTTAGAACATGTTAGGATTAATTAGAAATATCTTTCTTATAAAATTCCACCAAGCTATTAGGGGTTGTACTCGAGGAATTTCCCATACATGGATAAAAACATATTGTTGTTCATTTTTAGTGCGTGAAATAATTTTCAGCACTTACATTTATTATATTTTTAAATTTTTTGTATACCTAAACTCTAAATTTTTCATTTTTTTGTGATCTACCTTATCTTTTTGTTTATCAGAAAAAAGGGAGAGGGAAAACTCTAGTCTGGATTTGAAAAAATATTGAACATCCAAATTGGAAATCCACAAATGCTGAGAGAGATAATTCAAAAAAATATCTGTGACTTTTAAGGATTGTAAACTCTTTCAGTTTTTTATATATTAGTTTTGCAATCATCTGAAAAGGGGCGCGAGGCATTTTTAACTGAGTGTTGACTCCCAAACCATAAGTCCTTTCCAACAAAAATTATAGCCGTTACACATCATTAATTGATCAAAACATTAAAGATGATCTATGATTGTTAGGTCCGCTTTTTGTAAAATAGGAAAAAAGTGGTTGTTTGGCTCTGGTAAATATCCCTCCTCACGTTAAATTGAGAATTTAATTTTTTCTACTTCTTGAAATTTTTGGATCAATAGGTCATTTGCATCTTCAACATGTTTCAGGCATGCATATCCACCACATTTATAACATGTTAGGATTAATTAGAAATCTCTTTCTTATAAAATTCCACTGAGGTATAGGGTTATACTAAAGGAATTTCCCAAACATGGATAAAAAAGATTGCTGTTCATTTTAAGTGCGTGAAATAATTTTCTTCACTTATATTTATTATATTTTTAAATAAGAATTTTTAATTGAATGTTGACTCCCAGACCATAAGTCATTTCTAACAAAAAAAATAGCTGTTACACATCATTAATCGATCAAAACATTTAAGATGATATATGATTGTTAGGTCCGCTTTTTTTAAAATAGGCACAAAGTCCGTTGTTTGGCTCTAGAAAATATCTCACTGCAAGTTAACTTGAGAATTAAAAATTTTCTACTCCTTGAAATTTTTGGATCATTAGATCATTTGCATCTTCAACATGTTTCATGCATGCATATCCACCACATTTAAAATAAGTTAGGATGAATTAGAAATCTCTTTCTTATAAAATTCCACCAAGCTATTAGGGGTTGTACTAGCGGAATCTCCCAAACATGGATAACAAACCTTTGGTGTCCATTTTTGGTTCGTGAAATAATTTTCTTCACTTACATTGATTATAGTTTTTAATTTTTTTTGGATGTAAACTCTAAATTTTTTATTTTGTTGTGATCTATTTCCTGATCTTTTTGTTTACAAGAAAAATGGGAGAGTGAAAACTTAAGTTTTTATATGAAAAAAATTGAACATCCAAAATGGAAAAGTTGATAGAGATAATTCAAAAAAGTATTTATCATTTTTAACGATTGTAAACTCTTTTAGTTTTTCATATACTAGGTTTTGCAATAATCAGAAAAAGGGAGGGGGAAGGTGATGCATTTTTTACTGAGTGTTGGCTCCCAAACCATAAGTCATTTCTAACAAAAATTGTTGCCATTACACATCATTAATTGTTCAAAACATTTATTATGATCTATGATTGTTAGGTCCGCTTTTTGTAAAATGGGCAAAAAGTGGGTTGTTTGGCTTTGGTTAATATCCCTCTGCACGTTAACTTGAGATTTTAATTTTTTCTACTCCTTGAAGTCTTTGGATCATTAGGTCATTTGCATCTTCAACATGTTTCAGGCATGCATATCTACTAGATTTAAAACATGTTAGGATTAATTAGAAATCTCTTTCTTATAAAATTCCACCAAGATATTAGGGGTTGTACGATCGGAATTTCCCTAACATGGATAAAAAATCATTGTTGTTCATTTTTACTGAGTGAAATATTTTTCTTCACTTACATTTATTATATTTTTAAATTTTTTTCGTACGTAAACTCTTAATTTTTCCTTTTTTTGTGATCTATTTGACTTATCTTTTTGTTTAGGAGAAAAAAGGGAGATTCAATACTCTTGTTTGGATTTGAAAAAAAATTGAACATTCAAAATGGGTATGCACAAATGCAGAGAGAGAGAATTCCAAAAAGTATTTGCGATTTTTAAGGATTCTAAACTCTTTTAGTTTTTTATATATTAGTTTTTGCAATCATCGGAAAAGGGGGGGCGATGAATTTTTAACTGAGTGTTGAATTCATAACCATAAGTTATTTCTAACAAAAATTATATCCTTTACACATCATTAATTGATTAAAACATTTATGATAATATATGATTCTTAGGTCCGCGTTTTGTAAAATAGGCAAATAGTGGGTTGTTTGGCTCTGGTAAATATCCCTCCGCACGTTAACTTGAGAATTTAATTTTTTCTACTCCTTCAAAATTTTTGGATCATTAGGTCATTTGCATCTTCAACATGTTTTGGGCATGAATATCCACCACATTTAAAACATGTTAGGATCAATTAGAAATCTCTTTAATATAAAATTCAACCAAGCTATTAGGGCTAGTACTAGTGGAATTTACAAAACATGGATAATAAAACTTTTGAGTTCATTTTTAGTACGTGAAATAATTTTCATCACTTACATTAATTAAAGTTACCAAAATTTTGCGTACATAAACTCTAAAATTTTCATTTTGCTGTTATCTATTTTCCTTATCTTTTTGTTTACGAGAAAAATGACAAAAAAATTGAACATCCAAAATGGAAATGCACAAATGATTAGAGAGATAATTCCAAATATTATTTGTGATTTTTAAGGATTGTAAACTCTTGTAGTTTTTTATATATTAGGTTTTGCAATCATCAAAAAAGGGGGGGCGAGGAATTTTTGACTGAGTGTTGACTCCCAAACCATAAGTCATTTGTAATAAAAATTATAGCCGTTACACATCATTAATCAATCAAAATATTTAAGATGATCTATGATTGTTAGGTCCACTCTTTGTAAAATAGGCATACTGTGGGTTGTTTGACTTTGGAAAATATCTTACCGCACGTTAACTTGAGAATTTCATTTTTTCTTCTCCTATAAATTTTTGGATCATTAGGTATTTTGGATCTTCAAAATGTTTTGTGCATGCATATCCACCACATTTAAAACAAGTAAGGATCAATTACAAATTTCTTTCTTATAAAATTCCACCAAGCTATTAGGGGTTGTATTAGTAGAATTTCCCAAACATGGATAAGAAAACTTTGGTGTCCATTTTTGGTGCGTGAAATAATTTTCTTCACTTAAAATTATTTTAGGTTTCAATTTTTTGTGTACATAAACTAAAATTTTCCTTTTTTTGTGATCAATTTGCCTTCTCTTTTTGTTTACAAGAAAAATGGGAGAGTGAAAACACAAGTTTGGATTTGAAAAAAAATTGAACATCCAAAATGGAAATGGACAAATGCTGAGAGAGATAATTCCAAAAAGTAAATGTGATTTTTATGGATTGTAAACTCTTTTAGTTTTTTTTATATTAGGTTTTGCAATCATCGAAAAAGGGGGGGGGGGGGGGGGGGGGGGGGGGGGGGGAGGCATTTTTAACTGAGTGTTGACTCCCAAACCATAAGTCATTTCTAACAAAAATTATAGCCATTACACATCATTAATCAATCAAAACATTTAAGATGATATATGATTGTTAGGTCCGCATTTTGTTAAATAGGCAAAAGGGGGGGGAGGCAGCTTTAGCTGAGTGTTGACTCCCAAACCATAAGTCATTTCTAACAAAAATTATAGCCATTACACGTCATTAATCAATCAAAATATTTAAGATGATATATGATTGTTATCAAAAAGTAGGTTGTTTGGCTCTCGTAAATATCCCACCGCACGTTAACTTGAGAATTTAATTTTTTCTACTCGAAATTTTTGGATCATTAGGCCATTTGCATCTTCAACATGTTTTGGGCATGCATATCCACCACATTTAAAACATGTTAGGATCAATTAGAAATCTGATTTTAATAAAATTCGACCAAGCTATTAGGGCCTGTACGAGTGCAATTCCCCAAACAAGGATAACAAAACTTTGGTGTTCATTTTTAGTGAGTGAAATAATTTTTTTCACTTACATTTATGATATTTTAAAATTTTTTGCATTCATAAACATTGAAATTTTCATTTTGTTGTGATCTATTTGCCTTATCTTTTTGTTTACGAGAAAAATGGGAGAGTGTAAACTTACGTTTGGATTTGAAAAAAATTTGAATATCCAAAAAGAAAATGCACAAATGCTGAGAGAGATAATTCCAAAAAGTATCAAATATTGTAAACTCTTTTAGTTTATTATATATTAGGTCTTCCAATCATCGAAATATGGGGAGAGGGGGGGTGGAGGAATTTTTTACTGAGTCTTGACTCCCAAAACATAAGTCATTTCTAAAACAAATTATAGCAGTTACACATCATTAATCGATCAAAACATTTTCGATGATCTATGATTCTTAGGTCCATTTTTTTGTTAAATAGGCAAAAAGTGAGTTGTTTGGCTTTGGTAAATATCCCTCCGCACGTTCACTTGAGAATTTAATTTTTTCTACTCCTTGAAATTTTTGGATCATTAGGTCATTTGCATCTTCAACATGTCTCAGGCATGCATATCTACCACATTTAAAACATGTTAGGATTAATTAGAAATCTCTTTCTTATAAAATTCCATCAAGCTATTAGGGGTTGTACTAGTAGTATTTCCCAAACATGGATAACAAAACATTGTTGTTCATTTTTAGTGCTTGAAATAATTTTCTTCACTTACTTTTATTATATTTTTAAATTTTTTGCATTCAAAACTCTAAAATATTCATTTTGTTGTGATCTATTTGCGTGATCTTTTTATTTAGGATAGAAATGGGAGAGTGAAAACTCTAGTTTAGATGTGATAAAAAAATGAACATCCAAAATTGAAATGCACATATGATGAGAGAGATAATTCCAAAAAGTATCTGTGATTTTAAAGGATTCTAAACTCTTTTAGTTTTTTATATATTAGGTTTTCCAATCATCCCAAAAGGGGGGGAGGAATTTTTTACTGAATGTTGACTCCCAAACCTTATGTCATTTCTTACAAACATTATAGCCGTAACTCATCATTAATCAATCAAAACATTTACGATGATCAATGATTGTTAGGTCCGGATTTTGTAAAATAGGCAAAAAGAGGGTTGTTTGGCTCTGGTAAATATCCCACCACACGTTAACTTGAGAATTTAATTTTTTCTACTCCAAATTTTTGGATCATTAGGTCATTTTCATCTTCAACATGTTTCGTGCATGCATATCCACCACATTTAAAACAAGTTAGGATCAATTAGATATCTCTTTCTTATAAAATTTCACCTAGCTATTAGGGGTTGTACTACCGGAATTTCCCGAACATGGATAACAAAGCATTGTTGTTCAATTTTAGTACGTGAAATAATTTTCTCCCCTTAAATTTATTATATTTTTGAATTTTTTGCATACATAAACTCTAAATTTTCTTTTTTTTTATCTATTTGTCTTATCTTTTTGTTTACGAGAAAAATGGGAGAGTGAAAACTCAAGTTTGGATTTGAAAAAAATTGAATATCAAAATGAAAATGCACAAATGCTGAGAGAGAAAATTCCAAAAAGTATCTGTGATTTTTAAGGATTGTAAACTCTTTTAGTTTTTATATATATGAGGGTTTGCAATATTTGGAAAGGGGAGGGGGGGTGGGGAGGAATTTTTAACTTAGTGTTGACTCCCAAATGATAAGTCATTTCTAACAAAAAATTTAGCCGTTACACATCATTAATCGATGAAAACATTTAAGATGATCAATGATTGTTAGGTCCGCTTTTTTTAAAATAGGATAAAAGTGGGTTGTTTTGCTCTGGTAAATATCCCACCGCACGTTAACTTGAGAATTTGATTTTTTTACTCCTAGAAATTCTTGGATCATTAGGTCATTTGCCTCTTCAACATCATTCAGGCATGCATATACACACATTTAAAACATGTTTGGACCAATTAGAAATCTCTTTCTTATAAAATTCCACCAAGCTATTAGGGGTTGTACTAGCGGAATTTCCCAAACATCGATAACAAAACATTGGTGTTCATTTTTAGTGCGTGAAATAATTTCCATCACTTACATTTATTATAGTGTT
Organism: Aristolochia californica; assembly: GCF_029961685.1. NCBI lineage: Eukaryota > Viridiplantae > Streptophyta > Magnoliopsida > Piperales > Aristolochiaceae > Aristolochia > Aristolochia californica. The sequence goes on from NW_027182257.1 coordinate 30,370,944, forward strand.
CAATTTTTTGCACACATAAACTCTAAAATTGTCATTTTGTTGTGATCTCTTTGCCTTATCGTTTTGCTGACGAGAAAAATGGGGGAGTAATTACTCAAGTTTGGATTTGAAAAAAAAATATACATCCAAAAAGGAAGTGCACAAATTCTAAGAGAGATAATTCCCAAAAGTATCTGTGATTTTTAAGGATTGTAAACTCTTTTATTTTTTTATATATTAGGTCTTGCAATCATCGGAAAAGTGGAGTGGAGGAATTTTTAAGTTAGTGTTGAGTCCAAAACCATAAGCCATTTCTAACAAAAAATGTTGCCATTACACATCATTAGTCGATAAAAAAATTTACTATGATCTATGATTGTTAGGCCCGCTTTTTGTAAAATAGGCAAAAAGTGGGTTGTTTGGCTCTGTTAAATATCCCACCGCACGTTAACTTGAGAATTTAATTTTTTCTACTCATTGAAATTTTTTGAACATTAGGTAATTTACATCTTCAACTTGTTTCAGGCATGCATATCCACCAAATTTAAAACATGTTAGGATTAATTAGAAATCTCTTTCTTATAAAATTCCACCATGCTCTTAGGGGTTGTACTAGCGGAATTTCCCAAACATGGATAATAAAATACTGTTGTTCAATTTTAGTGCATGAAATAATTTTCTTCATTTAAATTTATTATATTTTTGAATTTTTAGCAAACAAAAAATCTAATTTTTATTTATTTTTATCTATTTGCTTTATCTTTTTGTTTACGAGAAAAATTTGAGATTGAAAAGTCAAGTTTGGATTTGAAAAAAAAATTGAACATCAAAATGAAAATGCACAAATGCTGAGAGAGATAATTCCAAAAATTGTCAGTGGTTTTTAAGGATTGTAAACTCTTTTAGTTTTTTTATATTAGGTTTTACAATCTTTGGAAAAGGGGGGCGAGGAATTTTTAACTAAATGTTGACTCCCAAACGATAAGTCATTTCTAAAAAATATTATAGCCGTTACACATCATTAATCGATAAAAACATTTAAGATGATTAATGATTGTTAGGTCCATTTTTTTAAAATAGGTAAAAAGTGGGTTGTTTTGCTTTGGTTAATATCCACTGCACGTTAACTTGAGAATTTAATTTTTTTTACTCCTAGAAATTTTTGGATCATTAGGTCATTTGCCTCTTCAACATCATTCAGGCATGCATATACACCACATTTAAAACATGTTTGGATCAATTAGAAATCTCTTTCTTTTAAAATTGTACCAAGCTATTAGGGGTTGTACTAGTGGAATTTCCCAAACATGGAAAACAATACTTTGGTGTTCATGTTTAGTGCGTGAAATAATTTCCTTCACTTACATTTATTATAGTTTTCAATTTTTTGCTTACATAAACTCTAAAATTTTCATTTTGTTGTGATCTATTTGGTTAATCTTTTTGTTTATGAGAAAATGGGAGAGTAATAAGTCAAGTTTGGATTTGAAAAAAAATTGAACATCCAAAAAGGAAGTGCACTAATTACGAGAGAGATAATTCCAAAAAGTATCTGTGATTTTTAAGGATGGTAAACTCTTTTAGTTTTTTATATATTAGATCTTGATATCATCAGAAAAGGGGGGATGGAGGGGGCGATAAATTTTTACCTGGGTGTTGAGTCCCAAACCATAAGTCATTTCTAAAAAAAATTGTTGCCATTACACATCATTAATCGATCAAACCATTTACAATGATCTATGATTGTTAGGTCCGCTTTATGTAAAATAGGCAAAAGTGGATTGTTTGGTGCTAGTAAATATCCCACCACACGTTAACTTGAGAATTTATTTTTTTCTACTCCTTGAAAATTTTGAATCATTAGGTAATTTACATCTTCAACATGATGCAGGCATGCATATCCACCAGATTTAAAACATGTTAGGATCAATTAGAAATCACTTTCTTATAAAATTCTACCAAGCTATTAGGGGTTGTACTAGCGGAATTTCCCAAACATGGATAATAAAATACTGTTGTTCATTTTTTATGCATGAAATAATTTTCTTCACTTAAATTTATTTTAGTTTTAAATTTTTAGCATACATAAACTCAAAAAATTTTATTTTGTTTTGATCAAGTTGCCTTATCTTTTTGTTTACGAGAAAAAATGGAAATTGAAAACTCAAGTTTGGATTTGGAAAAAAATTAAACATCAAAATGAAAATGCAAAAATGCTGAGAGATATAATTCCAAAAATTGTCAGTGGTTTTTAAGGATTGTAAACTCTTTTTGTTTTTTTATATTAGGTTTTGCAATCTTTGGAAAAGGGGGGCGAGGAATTTTTAACTGAGTGTTGACTCCCAAACAGTAAGTCATTTCTAAAAAATATTATAGCCGTTACACATCATTAATCGATCAAAACATTTAAGATGATCAATGATTGTTAGGTCCGCTTTTTTAAAATAGGCAAAAAGTGGGTTGTTTTGCTCTGGTTAATATCCCACCGCACGTTAACTTGAGAATTTAATTTTTTTTACTTCTAGAAATTTTTTGATCATTAGGTCATTTGTCTCTTCAACATCATTCAGGCATGCATATACACCACATTTAAAATAAGTTTGGATCAATTAGAAATCTCTTTCTTTTAAAATTGCACCAAGCTATTAGGGGTTATACTAGCGGAATTTCCCAAACATGGATAACAAAACTTTGTTGTTCATTTTTGCGTGTAATAAATTCCTTCACTTACATTTATTATAGTTTTCAATTTTTTGCTTACATAAACTCTAAATTTTTTATTTTTTTGTGATCTATTTGCCTTATTTTTTTGTTTACGAGAAAAATGGGAGAGTAATAACTCAAGTTTGGATTTGAAAAAAAATTGAACATCCAAAAAGGAAGTGCACAAATTACGAGAGAGATAATTCCAAAAAGTATATGTGATTTTTAAGGATGATAAACTCTTTTTGTTTTTTATATATTAGATCTTGATATCATTAGAAGGGAGGGGGAGGGCGAGGAATTTTTAACTGGGTATTGAGTCCCAAACCATAAGTCATTTCTATAAAAAATTGTTGCCATTACACAACATTAATCGATCAAAACATTTACAATGATCTATGATTGTTCAGTCCCCTTTATGTAAAATAGGCAAAAGTGGATTGTTTGGCGCTAGTAAATATCCCACCACACGTTAACTTGAGAATTTAATTTTTTCTACTCCTTGAAAATTTTGGATCATTAGGTAATTTACATCTTCAACATGTTTAAGGCATGCATATCCACCAGATTTAAAACATGTTAGGATTAATTAGAAATCTCTTTCTTATAATATTCCACCAAGCTATTACAGGTTGTACTAGCGGAATTTCCCAAACATGGATAACAAAACAATGTTGTTCATTTTTAGTGCTTGAAATAATTTTCTTCACTTACATTTATTGTAGTTTTGAATTTTTTGCATACATAAATTCTAAAATTTTCATTTTGTTTTAATCTATTTGCCTTATGTTTTTGTTTACAAGAAAAATGGCAGAGTGAAACTCAAGTTTGGATGTGAAAAAAAATTGAACATTAAAATGGAAATGCACATATTCTGAGAGGGATAATTCCAAAAAGTTTCTATGATTTTTAAGGATTGTAAACTCTTTTATTTTTTAATATATTAGGTTTACAATCATCAGAAAAGGAGAGGGGGGGGGGGGGGGGGGGGTTGGTGGCTACGTATTTTTAACTGAGTGTTGACTCCCAAACCATAAGTCATTTCTAGCAAAATTTATAGCCGTTACACATCATTAACCAATCAAAACATTTAAGATGATCTATGATTCTTAGGTGCACTTTTCGTAAAATAGGCAAAAAGTGGGTTGTTTGGCTCAGGTAAATATCCCACCGCACGTTAACTTGAGAATTTAATTTTTTCTACTCCATGAAATTTATGATCATTAGGTCATTCGCATGTTCAACATGTTTCAGACATGCATATCCACCACATTTAAAACATCTTTCGATCAATTAAAAATATCTTTCTTATAAAATTCCACCAAGCAATTAGGGTTGTACTAGCGAAATTTACCAAACATGGATAACAAAACTTGTGTTCATTTTTAGTGCGTGAAATAATTTTCTACAGTTACATTTATTATAGTTTTCAATTTTTTGCATACGTAAACTCTTAAATTTTCATTTTGTGCTGATCTATTTCCCTTATCTTTTTGTTCACGAGAAAAATGGGAGAGCGAAAACTCATATTTGGATTTGAAAAAAAAATCAACATCCAAACTAGAAATACCCAAATTCTGAGAGAGATAATACAAACAATTATCTATGATTTTTAAGGATTGTAATTTTTTTTTAGTTTTTTTTATATTAGATTTTTCAATCATTAGAAAAAGAGGGGGGGGGGGGGGGGGGGGGGGGGGTGGGTGGCTTTTTTATCTGAGTGTTGACTCCCAAACCATAAGTCATTTCTAACAAAAATTATAGTTGTTACACATCATTAATCTATCAAAACATTTAGGATGATCAATGATTATTTGGTCCGCTCTTCGTAAAATAGGCAAAAAGTGGGTTGTTTGGCTCTTGTAAATATCCCTCCGCTCGTTAACTTGAGAATTTAATTTTTTGTACTCCTTCAAAATTTTGGATCATTAGGTCATTTGCATCTTCAACATGTTTCGGGCATGCATATCCACCGGATTTAAAATATGATAGGATTAATTAGAAATCTCTTTCTTATAAAATTCCACCAGGCTAGTGGAATTTCCCAAACATGGATAACAAAACATTGTTGTTCATTTTTAGTGCGTGAAATAATTTTCTTCACATACATATATTATTTTTTTCAATATTTTTTATACATAAAATCCAAAATTTTCATTTTGTTGTGATCTATTTGCGTTATCTTTTTGTTTAGGAGAAAAAAGGGTGAGTGAAAACTCAAGTTTGGATTTGAAAAAAAATTGAACATCCAAATTGGATATAAAAAAATGCTGAGAGAGATAATTCCAAAATGTATCTGTGATTTTTAAGGACTTTTAATTTTTTAGTTTTTTATATATAAGGTTTTGCAATCATCGAAATAGGGGGGGGGGGGGGGGGGGGGGGTGGTAGTGAGGCGAGGAATTTTTAACTGAGTGTTGACTACCAAACCAAAAGTCATTTCCAACAAAAATTATAGCCGTTACACATCATTAATCGATCAAAACATTTACGATGATCTATGATTGTTAGGTCTGCATTTTGTAAAATAGGCAAAAAATGAGTTGTTTGGCTTTGGTAGCTATCCCCCCGCATGTTATCTTGAGAATTTAATTTTTTCCACTCTTTGAAAATTTTCAGTCATTAGATTATTTGCATCTTCAACATGTTTCGGGCATGCCTATCCACCACTTTTACCACATGTTAAGATCAATTAGAAATTTGTTTCTTATAAAATTCCACCAAGCCATTAGTGGTTGTACTAGTGGAATTTCCTAAACATAGATAAAAAAACTGTTGTGTTCATTTTTAATGTACGAAATAATTTTCTGCACTTGCATTTATTATAGTTTTCAATTTTTTGCCCACATAAACTCTAAAATTTTCACTTTGTTGTGATCTATTTGTCTAATCTTTTTTGTTTACGAGAACAATGGGAGAGTGAAATCTCAAGTTTGGATTTGAAAAAAAATTGAACATCCAAAATGGAAATGCACAAATGCTGAGAGAGATAATTCCAAAATGTATCTATGATTTTTAAGGACTTTAAATTTTTTAGTTTTTTATATATTGGGTTTTGCAATCATCGGAAAATGGGGGGGGGGGGGGGGGAAATTTTATAGCCGTTACACATCATTAATCGATCAACACAATTAAGATGATCTATATTGTTAGGTCCGGTTTGTAAAATAGGCAAAAAGAGGGTTGTTTTGCTCTGGTAAATATCCCACCGCACATTAACTTGAGAATTTAATTTTTTCTTGTCCTTGAAATTTTTGGATCATTAGGTCAAATGCATCTTCAACAAATTTGAGGCATACATATCCACCACATTTAAAACATGTTTAGATCAATTAGAAATCTCTTTCTTATAAAATTCCACCATGCTTTTAGGGTTGTACTCGCGGAATTTCCCAAGCATGGATAACCAAACTTTGGTGTTCATTTTTAGTACGTGAAATAATTTCCTTCACTTACATTAATTATAGTTTTCATTTATTTGCATACATAAACTCTAAAATTTTCATTTTGTTGAGATCTATATGCCTTATCTTTTTGTTTACGTGAAAAACGGAGAGTGAAAACTCATGTTTGGATATGAAAAAAAATTGAACATCCAAAATGGAAATGCACCAATGCTGAGAGAGATAATTCCAAAAAGTATCAGTGATTTTTAAGCATTGTAAACTCTTTTAGTTTTTTATATATTTGGCTTTGCAATCATCGAAAAAAGGGGGGGCGAGGAATTTTTAACTGGGTGTTGACTCCCAAACCATAAGTCATTTCTAACAAAAATTATTGCCGTTACACATCAGTAATTGATCAAAACATTTATGATGATGATCTTTGATTCTTAGGCCCACTTTTTGTAAAATAGGCAAAAAGTGGGTTGTTTGGCTCTGGTAAATATCCTACCGCTGGTTAACTTGAGAATTTAACTTTCCTCCTCGAAATTTTTGAATCATTAAGTCATTTGCATCTTCACATTATCTTGGGCATGCATATCCACCACATTTAAAACATGTTAGGATTAATGATAAATCTCTTTCTAATAAAATTCCATCAAGCTATTAGGGGTTGTAATAGTGGAATTTCCAAAACATGGATAACAAAACTTTGTTGTTCCTTTTTTGAGAGTGAAATAATTTTCTTTACTTAAATTTATTATATTTTTCAATTTTTTTCATTCATAAACTCTAAAATTTTTACTTTCTTGTGATTTATATGCCTTAACTTTTTGTTTACCAGAAAAATGCGAGAGTGAAAACTCAAGTTTGGTTTGGAAAACAAATTGAACATCCAAAATGGAAAAGCACAAATTCTGGGAGAGATATTTCCAAAAATTATTTGAGATTTTTTAGGATTGTAAACTCTTTTAGTTTTTTATATATTTGGTTTTGCAATCATCGGAAAAGTAGGGGGGCGAGGCATTTTTAACAGTTTGCTGACTCCAAACCAAAAGTCATTTCTAACAAAAATTATAGCCGTTACACATCATTAATCGATCAAAGCATTTACGATGATCGATGATTCTTGGGTCCGCATTTTGTAAAAAGTGGGTTGTTTGGCCTTGGTATATATCCCACCACACATTAACTTGAGAATTTAATTTTTTCTACTCCATGAAAATTTTGGATCATTAGGCCATTTCCATCTTCAACATATTTCGGTCTCGCATATCCACCACAATTAAAACATGTTAGGATCAATTAGAAATTTCTTTCTTATAAAATTCCACCAAGCTATTAGGGGTTATACTAGTGGAATTTCCCAAACATGGATAACAAAACTTTGGTGTTCATTTTAGTGCATGAAATAATTTTATTCACTTACATTTAATATATTTTTCAATGTTTTGCATACATAAAATCTTAAAATTTTCATTTTGTGGTGATCTATTTGCCTTATCTTTTTGTTGAAGAGAAAAATGGGAGAGTGAAAGCTCAAGTTTAGATTTGAAAAAAAATTGAAGATCCAAAATTGAAATGCACAATTGCTGAGAGAGATAATTTCAAAAGTATATGTGATTTATAGGGATTGTAAACTCTTTTAGTTTTTTTTATATATGAGGTCTTGCAATCACCGGAAAAGGGAGGGCAAGGAATTTTTAACTGAGTGTTGACTCCCAAACTATAAGTCATTTCTAACTAAAGTTATAGCCATTACACATAATTAATTGATAAAAAAATTTAAGATGATCTATGATTGTTAGGTCCAATTTTTGTAAAATATGCAAAAAGTGGGTTGTTTTGATCTGGTAAATATCCCACTGCACGTTAACTTGAGAATTTAATTTTTTATACTCCTTGAAATTTTTGGATCAGTAGGTCATTTGCATCTTCAACAATTTTCAGGCAGGCATATCCACCATATTTAAAACATGTTAGGGTTAATTAGAAATATCTTTCTTATAAAATTTCACCAAGCTATTAGGGGTTGTACTAACAGAATTTCCCAAACATGGATAACAAAACATTGTTATTCATTTTTAGTGCATGAAATAATTTTCTTCACTTACATTTATTATTGTTTTCAATTTTTTGCATACATAAACTCTAAAATTTTTATTTTGTTGTGATCTATTTGTCTTATCTTTTTGTTTACAAGAAATATGGGAGAGTAAATACTCAAGTTTGGATTTGAAAAAAAATTGAACATTGAAAATGGAATTGTACAAATACTGAGAGAGATAATTCCAAAAAGTGTCAGTGATTCTTAAGGATTTTAAACTCTTTTAGTTTTGTATATATTAGGTTTGCAATAGTTGCAAAAGGGGGGGCGAGGCAATTTTAACTGAGTGTTAACTCCTAAACCATAAGTCATTTCTAACAAAAATTATAGTTGTTACATATCATGAATCGATAAAAACATTTACAATGATCTATAATTGTTTTGTCTGCTTTTAGTAAAATAGGCAAAAAGTGGGTTGTTTGGCTTTGGTAAATATCCCACCACACGTTAACTTGAGAATGTAAGTTTTTCTACTCATTGAAATTTTTGGATCATTAAGTCATTTGCATCTTCAACATGTTTCAAGCATCCATATCTACATTTAAGACATGTTTGGATCAATTAGAAATCTCTTCCTCATAAAACTACTAGTGGAATTTCGCAAACAAGGATAACAAAACTTCGGTGTTCATTTTTAGTGCATGAAATAATTTTTCTTCACTTAGTTTTCAATTTTTTGCATACATAAAATCTAAAATTTTCATTTTGTTGTGATCTTTTTGCCTTATCTTTTTATTTACGAGAAAAAAGGCAGAGCGAAAACTCAAGTTTGGATTTGAAACAAAATCGAATATCCAAAATGGAATTGTACAAATACTTAGAGAGATAATTCCAAAAAGTAACTGTAATTTTGAAGGATTGTAAACTCTTTTAGTTTTTTATATATTGGGTTTTCCAATCATCGGAAAAGGTGGGGGCTAGACATTTTTAACTGAGTGTTGACTCCCAAACCATCAGTCATTTCTACCAAAAACTTTAGTTGTTACACTTCATTAATAGATCAAAACATTTACTATGATCAATGATTGTTAGGTCCACTTTTTGTAAACTAGGCAAAAAAATGGGTTGTTTGGCTCTGGTAAATATCCCTCCACATGTTAACTTGAGAATTTAATTTTTTCTACATGAAATTTTTGGATCATTAGGTCATTTGCATCTTCAACATGTTTCAGGCATGCATATCCACATTTAAAACATGTTTGGATCAATTAGAAATCTCATTCTTATAAAATTCCACAAAGCTATTGGGGGTTGTACTAGTGGAATTTCCCAAACATGGATAACAAAACTTTGGTGTGCCTTTTCACTGCGTGAAATAATTTTCTTCACTTAGTTTTCAATTTTTTGTACACATAAACTCTAAAATTTTCATTTTTTTGTGATCTATTTGCCTTATCTTTCTGTTTACGAGAAAAATAGGAGAGTGAAAACTAGAGTTTGGATTTGAAAAAAAATTGAACATCCAAAATGGAAATGCACAAATGCTGAGAGTGACAATTCCAAAAAGTATCTATGATTTTTAAGGATTGTAAACTCTTTTGGTTTTTTATATATTAGGTTTTGCAAGCATCAGAAAAGGGGGGCGAGGCATTTTTAACTGAGTGTTGACTACCAACGCATAAGTGATTTCTACCAAAAAACTATAGCCATTACACCAGATTAATAGATCAAAACATTTATGATGATCTATGATTGTCAGGTCCATTTTTGTAAAATAGGCAAAAAGTGGGTTGTTTGGCTCTAGTAAATATCCCACCGCATAATAACTTGAGAATTTAACTTTTTCTACACCTTTAAATTTTTGGATCATTAGGTCATTTACATCTTCAACAAGTTTCAGGCAAGCATGTCATCATTTAAAACATGTTAGGATCAATTAGAAATCTCTTTCTTATAAAATTCCACCAAACAATTAGGGAATGTACTAGTGGAATTTGGCAAACATGGATAACAACATTTTGATGTTCATTTTTAGTGCATGGAATAATTTTCTTCCCTTAAATTTATTATAGTTTTCAATTTTTTTCATACATAAACTCTAAAATTTTCATTTTGTTGTGATATAATGCCTTGTGTTTTTGTCTACGAGAAAATTGGGAGAGTGAAAACTAGAATTTGGATTTGAAAAAAAATTGAACATCAAAAATGGAATTGTACAAATACTGAGAGAGATAATTCCAAAAAGTGTCAGTCATTCTTAAGGATTGTAAACTCTTTTTGTTTTTTATATATTCATTTTGCAATCAATAGAAAAGGCAGGGCGAGGCATTTTTAACTGCGTGTTGACTTCCAAACCATAGATCATTTCTAACAAAAATTATAGCCATTACACATCATTAATAGATCAAAACATTTATGATGATCTATGATGGTTAGGTCTACTTTTTGTAAAATAGGTAAAACGTGGGTTGCTTGGCTCTCGTAAATATCCCACTGCTATTAGGGGTTGTACTAGTGGAATTTCCCAAACGTGGATAACAAAACTTTGGGATTTTTAAATGAGTGTTGACTCCCAAACCTTAACTCATTTCTAACAAATCTTAAAGGCATCATACATCATTAATCGATCAAAACATTTACCATTATCTATGATTTTTAGGTCCACTTTTTGTAAAATCGCGAAAGGTAGGTTGTTTGGCTCTGGTAAATATCCCACCGCACGTTATCTTGAGAATTTAATTTTTTCTACTCGAAATTTTTGGATCATTAGGTCATTTGCATCTTGAACATATTTCAGGCATGCTTTTCCACATTTAAAACATGTTAGAATCAATTAGAAATCTCTTTCTTATAAAATTCCACCAAGCTATTAGTGTACTATTGGAATTTCACAAACATGGGTAACAAAACTTTGGTGTTCATTTTTAGTGCGTGAAATAATTGTATTCGCTAAGTTTTCAATTTGTTGTGATCTATTTGCCTAATCTTTTTGTTCACGAGAAAAATGGGAGAATGAAAACTCAATTTTGGATTTGAAAAAAAATTGAACATCCAAAATGGAAACGCACAAATGCTGAGAGAAAGAATTCCAAAAACAATATGTGATTTTTAAGGATTGTAAACACTTTCAGTTTTTTATATATTATGTTTTGCAATCATCAGAAAAGGGGGGCGAGGCATTTTTAACTGTGTTGACTTCCAAACCATAAGTCATTTCTAACAAAAATTATAGTTGTTACACATCATTAATCGATCAAAACATTTACGATGATCTATGATTATTTGGTTCATTTTTTTGTAATATAGGCATAAAGTGGGTTGTTTGGCTTTTGTAAATGTCGCACAACATGTTAACTTGAAAATTAAATTTTTTCTTCACCTTGAAATTTTTGGATCATTAAGTCATTTGCATCTTCAACATGTTCAAGGCATGCATATCATCATTTAAAATATGTTCGGATCAATTAGAAATCTCTTTCTTATAAAATTCCACCAAGCTATTAGGGGTTGTACTTCTGGAATTTCGCAAACATGGATAACAAAACTTTGATGTTAAATTTTAGTGTGTGAAATAATTTTCTTCACTTGCATTTATTACTATTTTCAATTTTTTGCATACATAAACTTTAAAATTTTTATTTTGTTGAGATCAATTTGCCTTATCTTTTTGTTAACAAGAAAAATGGGAGAGTGAAAACTCAAGTTTGGATTTAAAAAAAAATTCAACATCCAAATTGGAATGGTACAAATACTGAGAAAGATAATTCCAAAAAGTATCAATGATTTTTAAGGATTGTAAACTCTTTTATTTTTTTATATATTAAGTTTTGTAATCATTGAAAAATGGGGGGGCGAGGCATTTTTAACATAATGTTGACTCCCAAACCACAAGTCCTTTCTAAAAAAAATATAGACATTAAACATCATTAATAGATCAAAATATTTATGATGATCTATGATCGTTAGGTCAACTTTTTTAAAAATAGGTAAAAAGATGGTTGTTTGGCTCTAGTAAATATCCTACCTCACGTTAAATCGAGAATTTAATTATTTCTACTCCTTGAAACTATTGGATCATTAGGTCATTTGCATCTACAACATGTTTCAGGCATGCATATCCACATTTAAAACATGTTAGGATCAATTAGAAATCTCTTTCTTATAAAATTCCACAAGCTTCTAGGGGTTGTACTAGTGGAATTTCCCAAACTTGGAAAACAAAACTTTGGTATTGATTTTTAGGGCCTGAAATAATTTTCTTTACTTAGTTTTCAAATTTTTGCATACGTAAAGTATAAAATTTTCTTTTTGTGTCATCTGTTTGCATTATATTTTTGTTTTTGAGAAAAATGGGAGAGTGAAAACTCAAGTTTGGATTTGAAAAAAAAATTGGACATCCAAAATGGAAACACGCAAATGCTGAGAGAGATAATTCCAAAAATTATTTGTAATTTTCAAGGATTGTAAACCCTTTTAGTTATTTATACATTAGGTTTGGCAATCATCAGAAAAGGGGGGGGCGAGGCATTTTTAACTGAGTGTTATCTCCCAAACCACAAGTCATTTCTAAAGAAAATTATAGCCGTTACACATCATTAATCTATCAAAACATTTTCGATAATCTATGTTTGTTAGGTCCTCTTTTTTTCAAATAGGCAAAAAGTGGATTGTTTGGCTCTGGTAAATATTCTACCGCACGTTAACTTGAGAATTTAATTTTTTCTACTCCTTGAATGTTTTGGACCATTAGGTCATTTGCATCTTCAACATATTTCAGGCATGCATATCCACATTTAAAACATGTTAGGATCAATTAGAAATCTCTTTCTTAAAAAATTCTACCAAGCTATTAGGGGTGGTACTAGTGGAATTTCCCAAACTTGGATAACAAAACTTTGGAGTACATTTGTTGTGCGTGAAATAATTTTCTTCAATTATATTTATCATAGTTTACAATTTTTAGTATACCTGAACTCTAAAATATTAATTTTGTTGTGATCTATTTGCCTTGTCGTTTTGTTTACGAGAAAAATGGAAGAGTGAAAACTCAAGTTTGGATTTGAAAAAAAATTGAACATCCAAAATGGAAATGCACAAATGCTGAGATAGATAATTCAAAAAAGTATCTTTGATTTTTAAGGATTTTAAACTCTTTTAGTTTTTTATATATTAGGTTTTACAATTAGCGAAAAAGGGGGGACGAGGAATTTTTAACAGAGTGTTGACTTCCAAACTATTAGTCATTTCTAACAAAAATTATGGCCGTTACACATTATTAATCGATTAAAACATTTATGATGATCTATGATTGTTAAATCCACTTTTTGTAAAATAGGCAAAAAGTAGGTTGTTTGGCTCTAGTAAATATCCCACTGCACGTTAACTTGAGAATTTAATTTTTTCTACTCCTTGAAATTTTTGGAACATTAAGTCGTTTGCATCTTCAACATGTTTCAGGCATGCTTATCCACATTTAAAATAAGTTAGGATCAATTAAAAATTTGTTTCTTATAAAATTCCACCAAGCTATTAGTGGTTGTACTAGAGCAATTTCCCAAACATGGATAACAAAACTTTAGTGTTCATTTTTAATGAGTTAAATAATTTTCTTCACTAATATTTATTATAGTTTTCAATTTTTTGCATGCATAAACTCTAAAATTTTAATTTTATTGTGATCTATTTGCCTTTTCTTTTTGTTTAAGAGAAAAAAAGGGAGAGTGAAAACTGAAGTTTGGATTTGAAAAAAAATTGAACATCCAAAATGGAAACGCCCAAATGCTAAGAGAGATAATTCCACAAAGTATCTGTGATTTTTAAGGATTTTAAAATCTTTTAGTTATTTATATATTAGGTTTTGCAATCATTAGAAAAGGGGGGCAAGGGATTTTTAACTGAGTGTTGACTCCCAAACCTTAAGTTATTTCTAACAAAAAATATAGCTGTTACACATCATTAATTAATCAAATCATTTATGATGATCTATGATTGTTACGTCCTCTTTTTGTAATATAGGCAAAAAGTGAGTTGTTTGGCTCTAGAAAATATCGCACCGCACGTCAACTTGAGAATTTAATTTTTTCTACTCCTTGAAATTTTTGTATAATTAGGTCATTTGCACCTTCAACATGTTTCAGGCATGCATATCCACATTTAAAACATGTTAGGATCAATTAGAAATCTCTTTCTGATAAAATTCCACCGAGCTATTAGGGGTTGTACTAGTGGAATTTCCCAAACATGGATAACAAAACTTTGGTGTTCATTTTTAGTGCGTGAAATAATTTTCTTCAATTACATTTATTATTGTTTTCAATTTTTAGTATACATAAACTCTAAAATTTTAATTTTGTTGTGATCTATTTGCCTTACCTTTTTGTTTACGAGAAAAATGGAACAGTGAAAACTCAATTTTGGATTTGAAAAAATATTGAACATCCAAAATGGAAATGCAAAAATGCTGAGAGAAATAATTCCAAAAAGTATCTGTGATTTTTATGGATTGTAAACTCTTTTATTTTTTTATATATTAGGTTTTGCAATCATCGAAAAAGGGGAGACGACGAATTTTTAACTGAGTATTGATTTCCAAACCAGAAGTCATTTCTAACAAAAATTATAGTCATTACACATCATTAATCGATTAAAACATTTACGATGATCTATGTTTATTAGGTCCGCTTTTTGTAAAATTGGAAAAAAGTAGGTTGTTTGGCTCAGGTAAATATCCCACCTCACATTAACTTGAGAATTTAATTATTTGTAGTCCTTGAAATTTTTGGATCATTATGCATTTGCATCTTCAACATTTTTCAGGCATGCATATCCACATTTTAAACATGTTAGGATCAATTAGTAATCTCTTTTCTTATAAAATTCCACCAAGCTATTAGGGGTTGTACTAGTGGAATTTTGCAAACAAGGATAACAAAACTTCGGTGTTCATTTTTAGTGCATGAAATAATTTTCTTCACTTAGTTTTCAATTTTTTGCATACTAAAATTTCCATTTTGTTGTGAATTATTTGCCTGATCTTTTTGTTTACGTGAAAAAAGGGAGAGAGAAAACTCAAGTTTGGATTTGAAAACAAATTGAACATCCAAAATAAAATGAAGAAATACTGAGAGAGATAATTCCAAATAGTATCTGAGATTTTTTAGGATTGTAAACTTTTTTTAGTTTATTATATATTAGGTTTTGTAATCATTGGAAACGGAAGAGTGGGGAGGCATTTTTAACTCAGTGTTGAATCGCAAACCAAAAGTCCTTTTATAAAAAAAATAGATCGATTACACATCATTAATCGATAAAAAAATTTACGATGATCTATGATTGTTAGGTCCGCTTTTTGTAAAATAGGCAAAAAGTGGGTTGTTTGGCTCTGTAAATATCCAACCACATGTTAACTTGAAAATTTAATTTTTTCTACTCCTTGAAATTTTTGTGTCATTGGTCATTTGCATCTTCAACATGTTTCAGGCATGCATATCCACATTTAAAACATGTTAGTATCAATTAGAAATCTCTTTCTTATCAAATTCCACCAAGCTATTAGAGGTTGTACTAGTGGAATTTTGCAAAAAAGGATAAGAATATTTTGGTGTTCATTTTTAGTGAATGAAATAATTTTCTTCACTTAGTTTTCAATTTTTTGCATACATAAACTCTAAAATTTTCATTTTTTGTGATCTATTTGCCTTATCTTTTTGTTTATGAGAAAAATGGAGAGTAAAAACTCACGTTTTAGGTTTGTAAACTCTTTTAGTTTTCTATATATTAAGTTTAGTCGTCATTGGAAAAGGGGGGAAGGGGGGGGGGGGGGTTGACTCGCAAACCAGAAGTCATTTCTTAAAAAAATTATAGTCGTTACACAATCATTAATCGACCAAAACAGTTATGATGATCTATGATAGTTAGGTCCGCTTTTTGTAAAATCGGCAAAAAGTTGGTTGTCTGGCTCTGGTAAATATCCAACCGCACGTTAACTTTAGAATTTAATTTTTTGTTCCCTTGAAAGTTTCGTATCATTAGGTCATTTGCATCTTCAACTTGTTTCAGGCATGCATATCACCATTTAAAACATGTTAGGATCAATTAGAAATCCCTTTCTTATAAAATTCCACCAAGCTATTAGGGGTTGTACTAGTGGAATTTGCCAAACATGGATAACAAAACTTTGGTGTTCATTTTAAGTGTGTGATATTATTTTCTTCACTTAGTTTTCAAATTTTAGCATACATAAACTCTAAAATTTTATTGTTGTTGTGATCTATTTGCTTTATCTTTTTGTTTATGAGAAAAATGGCAGAGTGAAAACTCAAGTTTTGATTTGAAAAAAAATTGACAATCCAAAATGGAAATGCAAAAATCTTGAGAGAGATAATTCCAAAAAGTATCTGTGATTTTTAAGGACTATAAACTCTTTTAGATTTTTATATATTAGGTTTTGCAATCATTAGAAAAGGGGGGACGAGGCATTTTTAACTGAGTGTTGACTCCCAAACCATAAGTCATTCCTAAAAAAAATTATAGTTGTTACACATCATTTATTGATCAAAACATTTACGATGATCTATAATTTTTAGGTCCACTTTTTTTTGAATAGGCGAAAAGGGGGTTGTTTGGCTCTGGTAAATATCCCACCACACGTAAACTTGAGAATATAATTTTTTCTACTTCTTGCAATTTTTGGATCATTAGATCATTTGCATCTTCAACATGTTTCAGGCATGCATATCCACATTTAAAAATTGTTAGGATCAATTAGAAATCTCTTTCTTATAAAATTCCACCAAGCTATTAGGGGTTGTACTGGTGGAATTTCCCAAACATGGATAACAAAACTTTGGTGTTCATTTTTAGTGCTTAAAATAATTTTCTTCACTTAGTTTTGATTGTTTTTGCATACATAAAATAAAAAATTTTCATTTTGTTGTGATCTATTTCCCTTATCTTTTTTTTAAGAAGAAAAATGGGAGAGTGAAAACTCAAGTTTGGAATTGAAAAAAAATTGAACATCCAAAATTGAAATGCACAAATGCTGAGAGCGATATTTCCAAGAAGTATCTGTGATTTTTAAGGACTGTAGACTCTTTTAGTTTTTTATTTATTAGGTTTTGTAATCATCGGAATAGGGGGAGCGAGGCATTTTTAACTGACTGTTGACTCCCAAACAATATGTCATTTCAAAAAAAAATTATAGCCGTTAGACATCATTAATTGATCAAAACATTTACAATGATCTATGATTATTAGTTCTGTTTTTTTGTAAAATAGGCAAAAAGTTGGTTGATTGGCTGTGGTAAATATCCCACCGCATATTAACTTGAGAATTTAAATATTTTGACTCCTTGAAATTTTTGGATCATTAGGTTATTTGCATCTTCAACATGTTTCAGCCATGCATATCCACATTTAAAACATGTTACAACCGATAAGAAATCTTTCTTTTATTAAATTCCACCAAGCTATTAGGGCTTGTACTAGTGGAATTTCCTCAAATATGGATAACAAAACTAGTGCGTGAAATAATTCTCTTCTCTTCCATTTATTATAGTTTTCAATTTTTTGCGTATATAAACTCTAAATTTATCATTTTGTTGTGATGTATTTGTCTTATCATTTTGTTTACGAGAAAAATGGGAGAGTGAAAACTCAAGTTTGGATTTGAAAAAAATTGAACATCCAAAATGGAAATGAACAAATGCTGAGAAAGATAATTCCAAAAAGTATATGTGATTTTTAAGGATTTTAAACTCTTTTAGTTTTTTATATATTAGGTTTTGCAATCATTAGAAAAGAGGGGTGGGGCATTGTTAAATGAGTGTTGACTCCCAAACCATTAGCCAATTCTAACAAAAATTATAGGTGTTACACTTCATTAATCGATAAAAAAATTTACGATGATCTATGATTTTTCAGTCCGCTTTTTGTAAAATATGCAAAAAGTGGGTTTTTTGGATCATTCGGTCATTTGCATCTTCAACATCTTTCAAGAATGCATATCCACAATTAAAACATGTTAGGATGAATTTGAAATCTCTTTCTTATAAAATTCCACCAAGCTCTTATGGTTTGTACTAGTGGAATTCCCCAAACATTGAAAACAAAACTGTTGTGTTCATTTTTAGTGCGTGAAATAATTTTCTTCACTTACATTTATTATAGTTTTCAATTTTTGGCAAACATAAACTCTAACAATTTCATTTTTTTGTGATCTCTTTGCCTTATCTTTTTGTGGACGAGAAAAATGGGAGAGTGAAAACTCGATTTTGGATTTGAAAAAAAATTGAACATCCAAAATGGAAATGCACAAATGCTGAGAGAGATAATTCCAAAAAGTATCTATGATTTTTAAGGATTGTAAACTCTTTTAGTTTTTTATATATTAGGTTTTGCAATCATCAGAAAAGGGGGAGCAAGGCATTTTTAACCAAGTGTTGACTCCCAAACCATAAGTCATTTGTTACAAAAATTATAGCCGTTACACATCATTATTTGATCAAAAAATTTACGATGATCTATGATTCTTAGATCCACTTTTTGTAAAATAGGACAAAAATGGGTGGTTTGGTTCTTGTAAATATCCCATCGCACGTTAACTTGAGAATATAATTTTTTCTACTACTCAAAATTTTAGGACCATTAGGTCATTTGCATCTTTAACATGCTTCAGGCATACAAATCAAAATTTAAAACATGTTAGGATCAATTAGAAATCTCTTTCTTATAAAATTCCACAACTATTAGGGGTTGTACTAGTGGAATTTCCCCAAACATGGATAACAAAACTTTGGTGTTCATTTTTAGTGCATGAAATAATTCTCTTCACTAACATTTATTATAGTTTTCAATTTTTTACATACATAAACTCAAAAATTTTCATTTTGTTGTGATCTATTTGCCTTATCTTTTTGTTTACGAGAAAAATGGGAGAGTGAAAACTCTAGTTCGGATTTGAAAAAAAATAGTACTTCCAAAATGGAAATGCACAAATGTGGAGAGGGATACTTCCAAAAATTATCTGTGATTTTGAAGGATTGTAAACTCTTTTAGTTTTTTAGAAATTAGGTTTTACTATCATCGTAAAAGGGGGAGGCGAGGCATTTTTAACTGAGTGTTGACTCCCAAACCATAAGTCATTTCTAACCAAAATTATAGCCATTACACACTATTAATATATCAAAACATTTACGATGATCTATGACTGTTAGGTCCGCTTTTTGTAAAATAGGCAAAAAGTGGATTGTTTGGCTCTAGTAAATGTCCCACCGCACGTTAACTTGAGAATTTAATTTTTTAAACCCTTTGAAATTTTTGTATCATTAGGTCATTTGCATCTTCAACATGTTTCAAGCATGCATATCATCATTTAAAACATGTTAGGATCAATTACAAATCTCTTTCTTATAAAATTGCACCAAGCCATTAGGGGTTGTACAAGTGGAATTTCCCCAATCATGGATAACAAAACTTTTGTGTTCATTTTTAGTGCGTGAAATAATTTTCTTCACATAAATTTATTGCATACATAAACTCTAAAATTTTTATTTTGTTGTGATCAATTTGCCTTTTCTTTTTGTTTACGATAAAAATGGGAGAGTGAAACTCAAGTTTGGATTTGAAAAAAAAAATCAACATCCTAAATGGAAATGGACAATGCTAAGAGAGATAATTCCAAAATTATTTGTTATTTTTAAGGATTGAAAACTCTTTTAGTTTTTATATATTAGATTTTTCAATCACCACAAAAGGGGGAGCGAGGCATTTTTAACTAAGTGTTTACTTTCAAATCATAAGTCATTTCTAACAAAAATTATAGCCGTTACACATCATTAATCGATCAAAACATTTACGATGATCTATGATTTTTAGGTCCTTTTTTGTAAAATAGGCTAAAAGTGGGTTGTTTGGCTCTGGTAAATATCCCACCGCACGTTAACTTGAGAATTTAATTTTTTTCACTTCTTGAAATTTTTGGAATATTATGTCATTTGCATCTTCAACATGTTTCAGGCATTCATATCCAAATTTAAAACTTGTTAGGATCAATTAGAAATCTCTTTCTTATAAAATTTCACCAAGCTATTAGGGGTTGTACTTGTGGAATTTCCCCAAACACGGATAACTAAACTTTGGTGTTCATTTTTAGTGTGAAATAATTTTCTTCACTTTGTTTTGAATTTTTTGCATACATAAACTAAATTTTTTTTATTTTGTTGTGATCTATTTGCCTTATCTTTTTATTTACGAGAAAAATGGGAGAGTGAAAAATCAAGTTTGGATTTTAAAAAAAGTTGGACATCCAAAATGGAAATGCACAAATATTGAGAGAAATAATTCCAAAAAATTTCCGTGATTTTTAAGGATTGTAAACTCTTTTATTTTTTTTATATATTATGTTTTGCAATCATGAGAAAAGGGGGAGGCGAGGCATTTGTAAAAATGTGTTGACTCCCACACCATAAGTCATTTCTAAAAAAAATTATAGGCATTACACATCATTAATCGATCAAAACATTTACCATGATCTATGATTTTTAGGTTCATTTTTTCTTAAAATAGGCGAAAAGTGGATTGTTTGGCTCTTGTAAATATCCCACTGTACTTTAAATTGAAAATTTAATTTTTTCTACTCCTTGAAAATTTTGGATCATTAGCTCATTTGTTCCTTCAACTTGTTTCAGGCATGTCTATCTAGATTTAAAACCTTTTAGGATCAATTAGAAATCTCTTTCTTATAAAATTCCACCAAGCTATTAGGGGTTGTACTAGTGGAATTCCCCAAAAATGGATAACAAAACTTTGGTGTTCATTTTTAATGCATGAAATAATTTTCTTCATTTTCATTTATGATAGTTTTCAATTTTTTGCATACATAAACTTTAAAATTTTCATTTTGTTGTGATCTATTTGCCTTATCTTTTTGTTTACAAGAAAAATGGGAGAGTTAAAACTCAAGTTTGGATTTGAAAAAATTTGACCATCAAAAATTGAAATGTACAAATGCTGAGAGAGATAATTCCAAAAAGTATCTATGATTAAAAAGGATTGTAAACTCTTGTATTTTTTAATATAATAGGTTTTACATTCATCGGAAAGGGGGGAGCGAGGCATTTTTAACTGAGTGTTGACTCCCAAACCATAGATCATTTTTAACAAAAAATATAGCCCTTACACACCATTAATCGAACAAAACATTTATGATGATCTATGATTGTTAGGTCCGCTTTTTGTAAAATAAGCAAAAAGTTGGTTGTTTGGTTGTGGTAAATATCCCTCCGCATATTAACTGGAGAATTTATTTTTTTCTGCTCCTTGAAATTTTTGTATCATCAGGTCATTTGCATCTTCAACATGTTTTAGGCATGCATATCCACATTTAAAACATGTCAGAACCAATAAGAAATCGCTTTTTTTTTTAAATTCTGCGAAGCTATTAGTGGTTGTACTAGTGGAATTTCCCAAAACGTGGATAACAAAACTTTGGTGTCATTTTTAGTGCGAGAAATAATTCTCTTCACTTACATTTATTATAGTTTTCAATTTTTTGCATACATAAACTCTAAAAATTTCATTTTTTTGAGATCTATTTGCCTTATATTTTTGTTTAAGAAAAATGGGAGAGTGAAAACTCAAGTTTGGATTTGAAAACAAATTGAACATCCAAAATGGAAATGTGCAAATGATGAGAGAGATAATTCCAAAAAGTATATATGATTTTTATGTATTGTTTTGTTTTTTTGCAATCATCTGAAAAGGGGGGGCGAGGCATTTTTAAAAGAGTGTAGACTCCCAAACCATTAGCCAAATAGGTGTTACACGTCATTAATTGATAAAAACATTTACCATGATCTATGATTTTTATGTCCGCTTTTAGTAAATTAGGCAAAAATTGGGTTGTTAGGCTTTGTTAAATTTCCCACCGCTCGTTAACTTGAGAATTAGGTCATTTGCATCTTAAACATGTTTCAGGCATACATATCCACATTTAAAACATGTTAGGATCAATTAGAAATCTCTTTCTTATAAAATTCCACCAAGCTATTAGGGGTTGTACTGCTGAAATTTGCCGAACATGGATAACAAAACACTCGTGTTCATTTTTAGTGCGTGAAATAATTTTCATCACTTAAATTTATTGTGGTTTCAATTTTTTCCATATATAAACTCTAACATTTTCATTTTGTTCTGATCTATTTGGCTTATCTTTTTGTTGACGAGAAAAATGGAAGAGTGAAAACTCAATTTTGGACTTGAAAAAAAATTGAACATCTAAAATGCAAACGCACAAATGCTGAGAGAGATAATTCCAAAAAGTATCTATGATTTTTAAGGATTGCAAACTCTTTTAATTTTTTATATATTAGGTTTTTCAATCAACAGAAAAGAGAGGGGGGGGTAAGGGATGAGGCATTTTTAACTCAGTGTTAACTCCCAAACCATAAGTCATTTGTACAAAAAATTATAGCCTTTACTAATCATTAATCAATCAAAACATTTAAGATGATTTGTGATTGTTAGGTTCGCTTTTTTTTATAATAGGAAAAAATTGGGTTGTTTTGCTCTGGTAAATATCCCTCCGCACGTTAACTTGAGAATTCAAATTTTTCTACTCCTTGAAATTTTTGGATGATTAGGTCATTTGCATGTTCAACATCTTTCAAGCATGCATATCCACCACATTTAAAATCTGTTAGGATCAATTAGAAATATCTTTCTTATAAAATTCAACCAAGCTATTAGGGGTTGTTCTAGTGGAATCTCCCCAAACATGGATAACAATAATTTGGTGTTCATTTTTAGTGCGTGAAATAATTTTGTTCACTTATTTTCAATTTTAAGCAAATATAAACCCAAAAAAATTTCATTTTGTTGTGAGCTATTCACTTTTTCTTTTTGTTTACGAGAAAAATGGGATAGTGAAAACTCAAGTTTGGATTTGAAAAAAAATTGAGTATCCAAAATGAAATTGCACAAATGCTAAGAGAGACAATTTCAAAAATTATGTGTCATTTTTAAGGACGATATACACTTTTAGTTTTTTATATATTAGGTTTTGCAATCTTCTGAAAAGTGGGGGAGGGGGGGGGGGGGGGGGGGGGGGGGGGGGGGTGTGACAAGGCATTTTTAAATGAGTCTTGACTCCAAAACCATAAGTCATTTCTAAAAAAAAAATTATATGTGTTACACATCAATAAAAACATTTACCATGATCAATGATTTTTCGGTCTGCTTTTTGAATAATAGGCAAAAAATTGGATGTTTGGCTCTGGTAAATATCCCACCGCACATTAACTTCAGAATTTAATTTTTTCTACTCCTTGAAATTTTTGGATCATTAGGTCATTTGCATCTTCAACATGTTTCAGGCATGCATATCCACATTTAAAACATGTTAGGATCAATTAGAAATCTCTTTCTTATAAACTTTTCACCAAGCTATTAGAGGTTGTACTAGTGGAATTTCCCAAACATGGATAAAAAAACATTCTTGTTCATTTTTAGTTCGTGAAATAATTTTTTTCACTTACATTTATTATAGTTTTCAATTTTTTTCATACCTAAACTCTAACAATTTCATTTTGTTGTGATCTATTTGCCTTATCTTTTTGCTGACGAGAAAAATTGGAGAGTGAAAACTCAATTTTGGATTTGAAAAAAATTGAACATCAAAAATAAAAATGCACAAATACTGAGAGAGATAATTCCAAAAAGTATCTATGATTTTTAAGGATTGCAAACTTTTTTAGTTTTTTTATATTAGGTTTTGCAATCATCTGAAATGGGGGGGCAAGGCATTTTTAACTGAGTGTTGACTCCCAAACCATAGGTCATTTCTAAAAAAAATTATAGCCATTACACATCATTAATCGATCAAAACATTTACGATGATCTATGATTGTTAGGTCCACTTTTTGTAAAATAAGAAAAAAGTTGGTTGTTTGGTTCTTGTAAATATCCCACCGCACGTTAACTTAGAATTTAATTTTTTCTACTCCTTGAAATTTTAGGATTATTAGGTCATTTGCATCTTTAACATGTTTCAGGCATGCATATCCACATTTAAAACATGTTAGGACCAAATAAACATCTCTTTCTTATAAAATTCCACCAAGCAATTAGGGGATGTACTAGTAGAATTTCCTCAAAAGAGAACGACAAAACTTTGGGGTTTATTTTTAGTGCCTGAAATAATTCTCTTCACTTACATTTATGATAGTTTTCAATTTTTTTGCATACATGAACTCTAAAATTTTCATTTTTTTGTGATCTATTAGACTTATCATTTTATTTACGAGAAAAATAGAAAAGTGAAAACTCGAGTTTGGAGTTGAAAAAAAATAGTGTTAACTCCCAAACCATAAATCATTTGTACCAAAAATTATAGGCTTTACACATCATCAATCAATCAAAACATTTAAGATGATTTGTGATTGTTAGGTTCGCTTTTTTTTATAATAGGCAAAAAATGGGTTGTTTTGCTCTGGTAAATATCCCTCCGCACGTTAACTTGAGAATTTAAATTTTTCTACTCCTTGAAATTTTTGGATAATTAGGTCATTTGCATGTTCAACATATTTCAAGCTTGCATATCCACCACATTTAAAATCTGTTAGGATCAATTAGAAATATCTTTCTTATAAAATTCAACCAAGCTATTAGGGGTTGTTCTAGTGGAATTCCCCAAACATGGATAACAAAAATTTGGTGTTCATTTTTAGTGCGTGAAATAATTTTGTTCACTTATTTTCAATTTTAAGCAAATATAAACCCAAAAAAATTTCATTTTGTTGTGAGCTATTCACTTTTTCTTTTTGTTTACGAGAAAAATGTGATAGTGAAAACTCAAGTTTGGATTTGAAAAAAAATTGAGCATCCAAAATGGAATTGCAAAAATGCTAAGAGAGATAATTTCAACAATTGGGCAAGGCATTTTTAAATGAGTCTTGACTCCAAAACCATAAGTCATTTCTAAAAAAAATTATATGTGTTACACATCAAACAAAACATTTACCATGATCAATGATTTTTTGGTCTACTTTTTGAAAAATAGGCAAAAAGTTGGATGTTTGGCTCTGGTAAATATCCAACGACACGTTAACATGAGAATTTAATTTTTTCTACTTCTTGAAATTTTTGGATCAATATGTCATTTTTCTTCTTTAACATGTTTCAGCCATGCTTATCTACATTTAAAAGATGTAGGATCAATCAGAAATCTCTTTCTTATAAAATTCCACAAAGCTGTAAGGGGTTGTACTAGTGGAATTTCTCAAACATGGATAACAAAAATTTGGTGTTGATTTTTAGTGCGTGAAATAATTTTCTTCACTTAGTTTTCAGTTTTTTCGCATACATAAACTCTAAAATTTTCATTTTGTTGTGATCAGTTTGCCTTATCCTTTTGGTTACAGGAAAAATGGGAGAGTGAAAACTCAACTTTGGATTTGAAAAAAAAATATAACATCCAAAATAGAATTGTACAAATACTGAGAGAGATAATTCCAAAAAGTATCAATGATTTTTAAGGATTGTAAACACTTTTAGTTTTTTACATATTAGGTTTTGCAATCATTGGAAAAAAGGGGCGAGGCATTTTCAACTGTGTGTTGTCTCCCAAACCATAAGTCTATTCTGAAAAAAAGTATAGCCGTTACACATCATTAATAGATCAAAACATTTATGATGATCTACGATTGTTTGGTCCACATTTTATAAAATAAGCAAAAAGTGGGTTGTTTGGCTCTGGTAAGTATCGCACTGCATGTTAACTTGAGAATTTAATTTTTTTTACTCCTTGAAAATTTTGGATCATTAGGTCATTTGCATCTTGAACATGTTTTAGACACACATATCCACATTTAAAACATGTTACGATCAATTAGGAATCCCTTTATTATAAAATTCCTCCAATCTATTAGGGGTTATACTAGTGGAATTTCCCAAACATGGATAAAAAAACATTCGTGTTCATTTTAGTGAGTGAAATAATTTTCTTCACTTAGATTTATTATAGTTTCAATTTTTTGCATACATAAACTCTAAAATTTTCCTTTTTTGTGATCTATTTGCCTTATCTATTTGTTTACAAGAAAAATGGGAGAGTGAAAACACAAGTTTGGATTTGAAAAAAAATTGAACATCCAAAATAGAAATGCACAAATGCTGAGAGAGATAATTCCAAAAAGTATCTATGATTTTTTAGGATTTTAAACTCTTTTAGTTTTTTATATATTACGATTGGAAATCATTGGAAGAGGGGGGCCAAACATTTTTAACTAAGTGTTCACTCCCAAACCATAAGTCATTTCTATCAAAAAGTTAAGCCGTTACACATCATTAATCAATAAAAACATTTACGATGATTTGTTGATATTAGTTCTGCTTTTTGTAAAATAGGAAAAAAGTGGGTTGTTTGGCTCTGGCAAATATCCCATAGCACGTTAACTTGAGAGTTTAATTTTTTCTACTCCTTGAAATTTTTGGATCATTAGGTCTTTTGCATCTTCAACATGTTTCAGGCATGCATATCCATATTTTAAACATGTTAGGATCAATTTGAAATCTCTTTCTTATAAAATTCCGCCAAGCTATTAGGGGTTGTACTAGTGGAATTCCTCAAACATAGATAACAAAACTTTGGTGTTCATTTTCATTTCGTGAAATAATTTTGCTTCACTTAGTTTTCAATTTTTTGCATACATAAACTCTAAAATTTTAATTTTGTTGTGATCTATTTGCCTTATATTTTTGTTCAAGAGAAAAATGGAAGAGTGAAAACCCAAGTTTGGATTTGAAAAAAAATTGACCATCCAAAATGGAAATGTACAAAAGCTAAGAGAGATAATTCCAAAAATATCTGTGATTTTTAAGGATTGTCGACTCCTTTTGTTTTTTATATATTAGGTTTTGCAATCAGCAGAAAAGGGGGGGCGAGGCATTTTTATCTGACTTTTGACACTCAAACCATAAGTCATTTCTAACAAAAATCATAGCCATTACACATCATTAATAGATCAAAACATTTATGATGATCTATGATATTTAGGTCTACTTTTTGTAAAATAGATAAAACCTGGGTTGCTTGGCTCTGGTAAATATCACACAACACGTTAACTTAATAATTTAATTTTTTCTACTCCTTGAAATTTTTGGATCATTAGGTCATTTGCATCTTCAACATGTTTTAGGCATGCATATCCACATTTAAAACATGTTAGGATCAATTAGAATTCTCTTTCTGATAAATTCCACCAAGCTATTAGGGGTTGTACCATTGGAATTTCCCAAACATGGATAATAAAACTTTGGTGTTCATTTGTAGTGCTAGAAATAATTTTCTTTACTTACATTTATTATTGTTTTCAATATTTAGTATACATAAACTCTAAAGTTTTAATTTTGTTATGATCTATTTGTCGTACCTTTTTGTTTACGAGAAAAATGGAAGAGTGAAAACTCAAGTCTGGATTTGAAAAAAAATTGAACATAAAATATGGAAATGCAAAAATGCTGAGAGAGATAATTCCAAAAAGTATCTGTGATTTTTAAGCATTGTAAACTCTTTTAGTTTTTTATATATTAGGCTTTGCAATCATCGGAAGAGGGGGGACGAGGCATTTTTAGCTTAGTGTTGACTTCCAAACCATAAGTCATTTCTAACAACAATTATAGCTTCACAGCATTAATCGATCAAAACATTTACGATGATCTATGTTTGTTAGGTCCGCTTTTTGTAAAATAGGCAAAAAGTGGGATGTTTGGCTCAGGTAAATATCCCACCGCACGTTATCTTGAGAATTTAATTTTTTCTACTCATTGAAATTTTTGTATCATTAGGTCTTTTGCATCTTCAACATGTTAGTATCCATTAGAAATCTCTTTCTTGTAAAATTCCACCAAGCAATTAGGGGTTGTACTAGTGGAATTTCCCAATTCATGGACAACAAACCTTTGATGTTCATTTTTAGTGCGAGAAATAATTTTTTTCACATAAATTTATTATTGTTTTCAATTTTTTGCATACATAAACTCTAAAATTTTCATTTTGTTGTGATCTTTTTGCCATTTCTTTTTGTTGACGAGAATAATGGGAGAGTGAAAACTCAAGTTTGAATTTGAAAAAAAATTGTACATCCAAAATAGAAATGCACAAATGCTGAGAAAGATAATTCCAAAAAGTATCTTTGATTTTTAAAGATTGTAAACTCTTTTAGTTTTTTTGCATATTAGGTTTTGCAATCTTGGTAATAGGGGGGTGAAGCATTTTTAATTGAGTGTTGACTCCCGAACCATCAGTAATTTCTAACAAAAATTATAGCCATAAAACAACGTTAATCGATCAAAGCATTTACGATGATCTATGGTTGTTAGGTCGACATTTTGTAAAATTGGCAAAAAGTGGGTTGTTTGGCGCTTGTAAATATCCCACCGACATTAACTTGAGAATTTAATTTTTTCTGCTCCATGAAATTTTAGGATCATTAGGACATTTCTATTTTCAACATATTTCAGGCATGCATATCAACATTTAAAACATGTTAGAATAAATTAGAAATCTCTTAGTTACAAAATTCCTCCAAGCTATATGGGGTTGTACTAGTGGAATTTCCAAAAAAATGGATAAAAAAATTGGTGTTCAGTTTTAGTGCAAGAAATAATTCTCTTCACTTACATTTATTATAGTTTTCAATTTTTTACATACATAAACTCTAAAATTTTCATTTTTTTTAATCTATTTGCCTTATCTTTTTGTTTACAAGAAAAATGGGAGAGGTAATTCCAAAATAGAAATGCACAAATGCTACGAGAGGTAATTCCAAAAAGTATCTGAATTTTTAAGGATTTCAAACTCTTGTAGTTTTTTATATATTAGGTTTTAAAATCATCGAAAAAGGGTGGACGTGGCATTTTTAACTTAGTGTTGACTCCCAAACCATATGTCATTTCGAACAAAAATTATAGCCTATGCACATCATTAATCGATCAAAACATTTACGATGATGTATTATTGTTCAGTCCGCTTTTTGTAAAAGATTCAAAAAGTGGGTTGTTTGGCTCTGCTAAATATCCCACTACACGTTAACTTGAGAAATGAATTTTTTCTACTCCTTGAATTTTTTTTATCAATAGGTCATTTGCATCTTCAACATGTTTCAGGCATGCATATCATTATTTAAAACATGTTAGGAGCAATTAAAAATCTTTTTCTTATAAAATTCCACCGAGCTATTAGGGGTTGTACTAATGGAATTTCCCAAACATGGATAACTAAACTTTGGTGTTGATTTTTAGTGCGTGAAATCAATTTCTTCACTTAGTTTTCACTTTTTTGCATACATAAACTCTAAAATTTTCATTTTTTTGTGATCTATTTGCCTTATCTTTTTTTACGAGAAAAATGAGAGAGAGAGAACTCCAGTTTGGACTTGAAAAAAAATTAAACATCCAAAATGGAAATGCACAAATGCTGAGAGAGATAATTCCATAAAGTATCTGTGATTTTTAAGGATTGTATACTCTTTTAGTTATTTATATATTTGGTTTTGCAATCATCAGAAAAGGAGGGGCAAAGCCTTTTTAACTGAGAGTTGACTTCCAAACCATAAGTCATTTCTAACAAAACTTAGAGCCGTTACACATCAATAATAGATCAAAATATTTATGATGATCTATGATTGTTAGGTCCACTTTTTCTAAAATAGGCAAAAAGAGGGTTGCTTGGCTGGTAAATATCCCACCGCACGTTTACTTGAGAATTTAATTTTTTCTATTCCATGAAATTTTTGGATCAATAGGTAGTTTGCCTCTTCAACATGTTTCAGGCATGCTTATCCACATTTAAAACATGTTAGGATCAATTAGAAGTCTCTTTCTTATAAAATTCCACCAAGCTATAAGGGGTTGTACGAGTGGAATTTCCCAAACATGGATAACAAAACTTTGGTGTTGATTTTTACTGTGTGAAATAATTTTCTTCACTTACTTTCAATTTTTTTGCTTACCTAAAATCTAAAATTTTCATTTTGTTGTGATCTATTTGCCTTATCTTTTTGTTTATGAGAAAAATGGGAGAGTGAAAACAAAAGTTTGGATTTGAAAAAAAATTAAACATCCAAACTGGAAGTGCACAAATGCTGAGAGAGATAATTTCAAAAACTATCTGTGATTTTTAAAGAATTTAAAATCTTTTAGTTATTTATATAATAGGTTTTTCAATCATCAGAAAAGGGGGAGACGAGGCATTTTTAACTAAGTGTTGACACCCAAACCATAAGTCATTTCTAAAAAAAATTATAGCCATTACACATCATTAATCGATCAAAACCTGTATGATGATCTATGATTGGTAGGTCCTCCTTTTGTAAAATAGGCAAAAAGTGGGTTACATGGATAACAAAACTTTGGTGTTCATTTTTAGTGCATGAAATAATTCTTTTCACTTAGATTTTTTATAGTTTTCAATTTTTTGTATATATAAACTCTAAAATTTTTATTTTTGTGTGCTCTTTTTGCTTCATATTTTTGTTTAAGAGAAAAATGGGAGATTGAAAACTCAAGTTTTGATTTGAAAACAAACAATACATCCATAATGGAAATGCACAAATGTTGTGAGAGATAATTCCAAAAAGTATCTGTGATGTTTAAGGATTGTAAACTCTTTTAGTTTGTTATATATTAGGTTTTGCAATCATCAGAAAAGGGGGGACGAGGCAGTTTTAATTGAGTGTTGACTCCCAAACCATCAGTCATTTCTAACAAAAATTATAGCTGTTACACATCATTAATCGATCAAAACATTTACAATGATCTATGATTGTTATGTCCGCTTTTTGTAAAATAGGCAAAAAGTGGGTAGTTTGGCTCTGGTAAATATCCCACTGAACGTTTACTTGACAATTTAATATTTTCTACTCTTTGAAATTTTTGAATCTTTAGGTCACTTGCATCTTCTAGTTGTTTCAGGCATACATATCCACCACATTTAAAACATGTTAGGATCAATTAGAAATCTCATTCTTATCAAATTCAACCAAGCTATTAGGGGTTGAACTAGTGGAATTTCCCCAAACATGGATAACAAAATTTTGGTGTTCATTTTTAGTGCGAGAAATAATTTTCTTCACTTAGTTTTCAATTTTTAGCGAACATAAACTCAAAAACTTTCATTTTTTGTGATCTATTTGCCTTCTTTTTTTGTTTACGAGAAAAATTAGATAGTGAAAACTCAAGTTTGGATTAAAAAAAAATGAACATCCAAAATGGAAATGCACAAATGCTGAGAGAGTTAATTCTAAAAAATATCTGTGATTTTTCTGGATTGTAAACACTTTTAGTTGTTTATATATTAGGTTTTGCAATCATCTGAAAAGGGGGGACGAGGCATTTTTAAATGAGTGTTGTCTCCCAAACCATAAGTCATTTCTAACAAAAATTATAGTCGTTACACAACATTAATAGATCAAAACATTTACGAAGATCTATGATTATCAGGTCCACTTTTGTAAAATAGGCAAAAAGAGGGTTGTTTGGCTCTGGTAAATATCCCACCGCATTTTTACTTGAGAATTTAATTTTTTCTACACCTTGAAATTTTTGGATCATTAGGTCATTTGAATCTTCCACATATTTCAGGCATGCATATCCACATTTAAAACATGTTAGGATCAATTAGAAATCTCTTTCTGATAAAATTCCACCAAGCTATTAGGGGTTGTTCTAGTGGAATTTCCCAAACATGGATAACAAAATCAAGTGTTCATTTTTAGTGCATAAAATAATTTTCTTCACTTACATTTACTATAGTTTTCAATTTTTAGTATACATAAACTCTAAAATTTTAATTTTTTGTGATCTATTTGCCTTACCTTTTTGTTTACGAGAAAAATGGAAGAGTGAAAACTCAAGTTTGGATTTTAAAAAAAATTGAACATTCAAAAGGGAAATGCACAAATGTTGATTGAGATATTTCCAAAAGGTATCTATGATTTTTAACGATTGTAAACTCTTTTATTTTTTTATATCTTAGGTTTTACAATCATCAAAAAACGGGGGACGAGGCCTTTTTAACTGAGTGTTGAATCCCAAACCATAAGTCGTTTCTAACAAAAATAATACCCATTACACATCATTAATTGTTCAAAACATTTACGATGATCTATGATTGTTAGGTCTGATGTTTGTAAACTAAGCAAAAAGTGGGTTGTTTGGCTTTGGTAAATATCCCACAGCACGTTAACTTGAGAATTTAATTTTTTCTACTCCTTGAAAATTTTGGATCAGTAGGTCATCTGCATCTTCAACATGTTTTAGGCATGCATATCCAAATTTAAAACATGTTAGGATCAATTAGAAATTTCTTTCTAATAAAATTCCACCATGCTATTAGGGGTTGTATTAGTGGAATTTCTCCAATCATGGATAACAAAACTTTGGTGTTCACTTTTAATGCATGAAATAATTTTCTTCACAAATTTTTTTTGCATACATAAACTCTAAAATTTTCATTTTGTTTTAATCTTTTTGTCTTTTCTTTTTGTTTACGAGAGAAACGGGAGAGTGAAAACTCGAGTTTGGATTTGAAAAAAAATTGAACGTCCAAAATGGAAACGGACAATGCAGAGTGAGATAATTCAAAAAATTATATGCGATTTTTAAGGATTGTAAACTCTTTTAGTTTTTTATATATTAGATTTTGAAATCATCGGAAAAGGGGGAGCGAGGCATTTTTAACAGAGTGTTGACTCCCAAATCATGAGTCATTTCTTAAAAACATTATTGCCGTTACACATCATTAATGGATCAAAACATTTACGATGATCAATGATTGTTAGGTCCGCTTTTTTTAAAAAAGGCTAAAAGTGGGTTGTTTGGCTATGGTAAATATCCCACCGCATGTTAACTTGAAAATTTATTTTTTTCTGCTTCTTGAAATTTTTTGATCATTAGGTCATTTGCATCTTCAACATATTTCAGGCATGCATATCCAAATTTAAAATTGGTTTGGATGAATTAGTAATCTCTTTATTATAAAATTCAACCAAGCTATTAGGGGTTGTACTAGTGAAATTTCCCCAAACATGGATAATAAGACTTTGGTTTTCATTTTTAGTGCAAGAAATAATTTACTTCACTTAGTTTTCAATTTTTAGCACAGATAAACTCAAAAATTTTCATTTTGTTGTGATTTATTTGCCATATCTTTTTTGTTTACGAGAAAAATGGGAGAGTGAAAACTCAAGTTTGGATTTGAAAAAACATTGAACATCAAAAATGGTAATGCACAAATGCTGAGAGAGATAATTCCAAAAAGTATCTATGATTTTTAAGGATTGTAAACTCGTTTAGTTTTTTATATATTAGGTTTTGCAATCATCAGAAAAGGTGGGGGGAGGGGGCGGTGGATGCATTTTTAAATGAGTGTTGACTCCCAAACCCTAAGTCATTTCTAACAAAAATTATAGTTATTACAAATCAATAATCGATCAAAATATTTACGATGGTCTATCATTGTTAGGTCCTCCTTTTGTAAAATAAGCAAAAAGTGGGTTGTTTGGCTGTGGTAAATATTCCACCGCACGTTAACTTGAGAATTAAATTTTTTCTACTCCTTGAAATATTTGGATCATTAGGTCATATGCATCGTCAACATGTTTCAGGCAAGCATATCCACACATAAAACTTGTTAGGATCAATTAGAAATCTCTTTCTTGTAAAATTCCACCAAGCTATTTGGGGTTGTACTAGTGGAATTTACCAAACATGGATAACAAAACTTTGGAGTTCATTTTTAGTGCGTGAAATAATTTTCTTCACTTACATTTCTCATATTTTTCAATTTTTTACATACATAAACCCTAAAATTTTCATTTTGTTGTGATCTATTTGCCTTATCTTTTTGTTTACAAGAAAAATGGGAGACAGAAAACTAAAATTCAGATTTGAAAAAAAATTGAACATTCAAAATGGAAATGTACAAATGCTGAGAGAGATAATTCCAAAAAGTATATGTGATTTTTAAGGATTGTAAACTATTCTTGTTTTTTATATATTGGGATTTGCAATTATCGAAAGAGGGTTGTTAGTCTCTGGTAAATATCCCACCGCACATTAACTTGATAATTTAATTTTTTCTACTCATCGAAATTTTTGTATCATTAGGTTTGTTGCATCTTCAACATGTTTCTGGCATGCATATCCAAATTTAAAACATGTTAGGATCAATTAGAAAACTCTTTCTTTTAATATTCCACCTAGCTATTAGGGGTTGTACTAGTGGAATTTCCCCAATCATGGGTTACAAAACTTTGATATTCATTTTTAGTTTGTGAAATAATTTTCTTCACATAAATTTATTATTTTGTTCAATATTTATCATACATAAACTTTAAAATTTTCATTTTGTTGTGATCTATTTGCCTTTTCTTTTTGTTGACGAGAAAAATGGGAGAGTGAAAACTCAAGTTTGGATTTGAAAAAAAATTGAACATCTAAAATGGAAATGCACAATTTCAAAGAGAGAAAATTCCAAAAAGTATATGTGATTTTTAAGGATTGTAAAATCTGTGATTGATAGGTCCGCTTTTTGTAAAATAGGCAAAAAGTGGGTTGTTTGGCTCTGGTAAATTTCCCATCACACGTTAACTTGAGAATTTAATTTTTTCTACTCCTTGAAATTTTTGGATCATTAGGTCATTTGCATCTTCAACATGTTTCAGGCATGCATATGCACATTTAAAACATGTTATGAACAATTAGTAATCTCTTTCTTTTAAAATTCCACCAAGCTATTAGGGGATAACAAAACTTTGGTGTTCATTTTTAGTGCATGAAATAATTTTCTTCACTTAGTTTTCATTTTTTTACATACATAAACACAAAATTTTCATTTTTTTGTGATCTATTTACCTGATCTCTTTGTTAACGAGAAAAATAGGACAAGGAAAACTCAAGTTGGGATTTGATAAAAAATATTGAACACCCAGAATAAAATGCAGATTATTCCAAATTGTATCTGCGATTTTTAAGGTTTGTAAACTCTTTTAGTTTTTTAAATATTTGGTTTTATAATCATTGGAAAAGGGGGGGGGGGGAGGGGGGGGGGTGTGCAAGGCATTTGTACTGAGTGTTGACTCCCAAACCATAAGTCATTTCTAACAACAATTATAGCCGTTACACACAATTTATTGATCAAAATATTTACGATGATCTATGATTGTTAGGTCCACTTTTTGTAAAATAGGCAAAAAGTGGGTGTTTTGGCTCTGGTAAATATCCCACTGCATATTAACTTGAGAATTTAATTTTTTCTACTTCTAGAAATTTTTGGATCATTAGGTCATTTGCATCTTCGACATGATTCAGGCATGCATATCCAAATTTAAAACTTGATAGGATCAATTAGAAATCTCTTTCTTATAAAATTGAACCAAGCTATTAGGAGTTGTACTAGTGAAATTTTCAAAAACATGGATAACAAGACTTTGTTGTTGATTTTTAGTGCGTGAAATAATTTTCTTCACTTAGTTTTCAATTTTTTACCTACATAAACTCAAAAAATTGATTTATTTTGTGATCTATTTGCCTTATTTTTTTATTTACGAGAAAAAGAGAGAGTGAAAACACAAGTTTGGATTTGAAAAAAAATTGAACATCCAAAATGGAAATGCACAAATGCTAAGAGAGATAATTCCAAAAGTATATGTGATTTTTAAGGATTGTAAACTCTTTTAGTTTTTATATATTAGGTTTTCCAATCATCTGAAAATGGGGGGAGCGGGGGGAGGTGGTGTTTTTAATGAGTGTTGACTACCAAAACATAAGTCATTTCTAAAAAACATTATTAGCGTTACACATCATTAATTGATCAAAACATTTACCATGATCTATGATTTTTATATCCACTTTTTGTAAATAGGAAAAAGTGGGTTGTTTGGCTCTCGTAAATATCCATCGCACATTAACTTTAGAATTTAATTTTTTCTACACCTTGAAAGTTTTGTATCATTAGGTCATTTGCATCTTTAACATGTTTCAGGCATCCATATCATCATTTAAAATAAGTTAGGATGAATTAGAAATCTTTTTCTTATAAAATTCCACCAAGCTATTAGGGGTTGTACTAGTGGAATTTCCCAAACATGGATAACAAAACTTTGGTGTTCATTGTAAGTGCGTGAAATAATTTTCTTCACTAAGTTTTCAATTTTTAGCATACATAAACTCTAAAATTTTAATTTTTTTGTGATATATTTGCCTTATCTTTTTGTTTACGAGAAAAATAGGAGAGTGAAAAATCAAGTTTGGATTTGAAAAAAAATTGAACATCCAAAATGGAAATGCACAAATGTTGAGTGAGATAATTCGAAAAAGTATCTGTGATTTTTAAGGATTGTAAACTCTTTTTGTTTTTTATATATTAGGTTTTGCAATCATCGGAAGAGGGGGGGGAGAGACATTTTTAACTGAGTGTTGACTCCAAAACCATTAGTCATTTCTAAAAAAATTATAGCCGTTACACATCATTAATCGATCAAAACATTTACGATGATCTATGATTATTAGGACCGCTTTTTGTAAAATAGGCAAAAAGTGGGTTGTTTGGCTCTTGTAAATATCCCACTGCACGTTAACTTGAGAATTTAATTTTTTGTACTTCTAGAAATTTTTGGATCATTAGGTCATTTGCATTATCAATATGATTCAGGTATGCATATCATAATTTAAAACTTGTTACGGTTTAGGTTAAATTTCCCACCGCACGTTAACTTGAGAATTTAATTTTTTCTACTTCTAGAAATTTTTGGATCATTCGGTCATTTGCATCTTCAACATGATTCAGGCATGCATATCCAAATTTAAAACTTGTTAGGATCAATAGAAATCTCTTTCTTATAAAATTCAACAAAGGTATTTGGAGTTGTACTAGTGGAATTTTCCCAAACACGGATAACAAAAATTTATTGTTCATTTTTAGTGCGTGAAATAATTTTCTTCACTTAGATTTTAATTATTTACCTACATAAACTCAAAAGATTTAAAATTGGTGTGATCTATTTGCCTTATCTTTTTTTTACGAGAAAAATAGGAGAGTGAAAACTCAAGTTTGGATTTGAAACAAAATTGAACATCCAAAATGGAAATGCACAAATGCTAAGAAAGATAATTCCAAAAGGTATATGTGATTTTTAAGGATTGTAAATTCTTCTAGTTTTTTATATATGAGATTTTGCAATCATATGAAAATTGAGGGGGTGGGGGGGTGTTCGCTGGCGAAGTGGGGAGGAATTTTTAAATGAGTGTTGATTCCAAAAATATAAGTCATTTCTAACAAAAATTATTGGCATTACACATCATTAATCGATCAAAATATTTACCATGATCTATGATTTTTAGGTCCGCTTTTTTTATGATAGGCAAAAGTGGATTGTTTGGCTCTGGTAAATATCCCTCCGCATGTTAACTTGAGAATTTAATTTTTTCTACACCTTGAAATTTTTGTATCATTAGGTCATTTGCATCTTTAACATATTTTAGGCATGCATATCATAATTTAAAACATGTTAGGACCAATTGGAAATCTCTTTCTTTTAATATTCCACCAAACTATTAGGGGTTGTACAAGTGGAATTTCCCAAACATGGATAACAAAACATTGCTGTTCTTTTTAAGCGCATGAAATAATTTTCTTCACTTAGTTTTCAATTTTTACCATACATACACTCTAAAATTTTATTTTATTTTGTCATCTATTTGCGTTATCTTTTTGTTTACGATAAAAATGGGAGAGTGAAAACTCAAATTTGGATTTGAAAAAAAATTGAAAATCCAAAATGGAAATGCACAACTGTTAGTTTTTTAAGGATTGTAAACACTTTTAGTTTTTTATATATTAGGTTTTGTAATCATCGGAAGAGGGAGGGGCGATGTATTTTTAACTGAGTGTTGACTCCCACACCATAAGTCATTTCTAACAAAAATTATAGCCATTACACATCATTAATCGATCAAAACAGTTCCGGTGACCGATGATTGTTACGTCCGAGTTTTTTAAAATAGGCAAAAAGTGGGTTGTTTGGCTCTGGTAAATATCCCACCGCACATTAACTTGAGAATTTAATTTTTTCTATTTCTAGAAATTTTTGGATCATTAGGTCATTTGCATCTTCAACATCATTCAGGCATTCATATCATAATTTAAAACTTGTGAGGGTTTTTAGGGTCAATATCCCACCGGACATTAACTTGAGAATTTAATTTTTTCTACTTCTAGAAATTTTTGGATCATTGGGTCATTTGCATCTTCAACATGATTCAATTATGAATATCATAATTTAAAACTTTTTAGGGTTTAGGGTAAATATCCCACCGCACGTTTACTTGAGCATTTAATTTTTTCTACTTCTAGAAATTTTTGGATCATTAGGTCACTTCTATCTTCAACATAATTCATGCATGCATATCCAAATTTTAAACTTGTTAGGATCAATTAGAAATCACTTTTTTATAAAATTCAACAAAGCTATTAGGGGTTGTACTAGTGGAATTTCCCCAAACATGG
Organism: Aristolochia californica; assembly: GCF_029961685.1. Lineage (NCBI taxonomy): Eukaryota > Viridiplantae > Streptophyta > Magnoliopsida > Piperales > Aristolochiaceae > Aristolochia > Aristolochia californica. Next base: position 30,409,618 of record NW_027182257.1, read on the forward strand.
ATAACAAAACTTTGTTGTTAATTTTTAGTACGTGAAATAATTGTCGTCACCTAGTTTTCAAGTTTATACCTAAATAAACTAAAAAAATTTAATTTTGTTATGATCAATTTGCCTTATCTTTTTGTTTACGAGAAAATTGGGAGAGTGAAAACTCAAGTTTGAATTTGAAAAAAATTGAACATCCAAAATGGAAATGCACAAATGCTGAGAGAGATAATTCTAAAAAGTATCTATGATTTTTAAGGATTTTAAACTCCTCTAGTTTTTTATATATTAGGTTTTGCAATCATCGGAAAAGGGTGGGTGAAGTATTTTTAACTAAGTGTTGATTTCCAAACCATAAGTCATTTCTAACAAAAATTATAGCCGTTACACATCATTAATCGATCAAAACATTTACAATGATCTATGATTGTTAGGTATGCTTTTTATAAAATAGGCAAAAAGTGGGTTGTTTGGCTCTGGTAAAAATCCTACCGCACGTTAACTTGAGCATTTAATTTTTTCTACTACTTGAATTTTTTGGATCATTTGGTCAATTGCATCTTCAACATGTTTCAGGCATGCATATCCACATTTAAAACATGTTTGGATCAATAAGAAATCACTTTTTTATAAAATTCCACCAAGCTATTAGGGGTTGTACTAGTGGAATTTCCCCAAACGTGGATAACAAAACTTTGGTGTTAGTTTTTAGTATGTGAAATAATTCTCTTCACTTAAATTTATTATAGTTTTCAATTTTTTTCTTGCATAAACTCTAAAATTTTCATTTGTTTGTGTTCTATTTGCCTTATCTTTTTGTTCAAAGGAAAAATGGGAGAGTGAAAACCCATGTTTGGATTTGAAAAAAAATTGAACATCCAACAGGGAAATGCACAAATGCTGAGAGAGATAATTCCAAAAAGTATAAGTGATTTTTAAGCATTGTAAACTCTTTTACTTTTTTATATATTAGGTTTTGCAATCATTGGAAAAGGGGGAGCGAGGCATTTGTAACTGAGTGTTGATGCCAAACCATAAGTAATTTCTAACAAAAATTATTGACGTTACACATCATTAATCGATCAAAAAATTTACGATGATCTATGATTGTTAGGTCCTCTTTTTGTAAAATAGGCAAAAAGTGGGTTGTTTGGCTCTAGTAAATAACCCACCGCATGTTAACTTGAGAATTTTATGTTTTCAACTCCTTGAAATTTTTGGATCATTAGGTCATTTGTGTCTTCAACATGTTTCAGGCATGCATAACCACATTTAAAACTTGTTAGGATCATTTAGAAATCTCTTTCTTATAAAATTCCTCCAAGCTATTAGGGGTTGTACTTGTGGAATTTTTCAAACATGGATAACAAAACTTTGGTGTTCATTTATAGTGCGTGAAATATTGTTCTTCACTTACATTTATTATATTTTTCAATTTTTTGCATACATAAACTCTAAAATTTTTATTTTGTTGTGATTTATTTGCCTTATCTTTTTGTTTACGAGAAAAATGGAAGTATGAAAACCCGAGTTTGTATTGAAAAAAAATTGAACATCCATAATGGAATTTTACATATACTGAGAGAGATAATTCTAAAAAGTATCAGTGATTGTTAACTCTTTTAATTTTTTATATATTAGGTTTTCCAATCATCGGAAAAGGGGGGCGAGGCATTTTTAACTGACTATTGACTCCCAAACCAAAAGTCATTTCTAACAAAAATTATAGCCGTTACACATCATTAATAGATCAAAACATTTAAGATGATCTATGATTGTTGGGTCCACCTTTTGTAAAATAGGCAAAAAGTGGGTTGTTTGGCTCTGGTAAATATCCCACCACACATTAACTTGAGATTTTAATTTTTTTCTTCTACTTTAAAATTTTGGAGGTCCTTTGCATCTTCAACATGTTTCAAGCATGCATATCGACATTTAAAACATGTTAGGATCAATTACAAATCTCTTTCTTATGAAATTCCACCAAGCAATCACGGGTTGTACTAGTGGAATTTCCCCACACGCGGATAACAAAACTTTGCTGTTCATTTTTAGTGCACGAAATAATTCTCTTCACTTACATTTTTTATAGTTTTAATTTTTTGCATACATAAACTCTAAAATTTTCATTTTGTTGTGATCTATTTGCTTTGTCTTTTTGTTTATGAGAAAATTGGGAGAGTGAAAACACAAGTTTAGATTTGAAAAAGTATTGAACATTCAAAATGGAAATACACCAATGCTGAGAAAGATAATTCCCAAAAGTATCTTTCTTTTTTAAGGATTGTAAACTCTTTTAGTTTTTTATATATTCGACTTTGCAATCATCAAAAAAGGGTGGAATATGCATTTTTAACTGAGTGTTGACTCCCAAACCATAAGTTATTTCAACCAAAAATTATAGCCATTACACATCATTAATCAATAAAAACATTTATGATCATCTATGATTGTTAGGTCCGCTTTTTGTAAAATAGGCAAAAAGTGGGTTGATTGGTTCCTGTAAATATCCCACCGCATGTTAACTTCATAATTTAATTTTCTCTACTCCTAGAAATTTTAGGATCAATAGGTCATTTGCCTCTTCAACATGTTTCAGGCACGCATATCAACATTCAAAACCCGTTAGGATCAATTAGAAATCTCTTTCTTATAAAATTCCACAAGGCTATTAGGGTTTGTACTTGTGGAATTTCCCCACACGTGGATAACAAAACTTTGGTGTTCATTTTATGTGCATGAAATAATTCTCTTCACTTACATTTATTATAGTTTCCAATTTTTTTCATACATAAACTCTAAAATTTTCATTTTGTTGTGATCAATTTGCCATATCTTTTTGTTTTCGAGAAAAATGGGAGAGTGAAAACTAAAGTTTGGGTTTGAAAAAATATTGATCATCCAAAATGGAAATGCAAGAATGCTAAAAGAGATAATTCCAAAAAGTATTTGTGATTTTTAAGGATTGTAAAATTTTTTAGTTTTTTATATATTAGGTTTTGCAATCATCGGAAAAGGGTGGACAAAGCTTTTTTCACTGAGTGTTGGCTCCCAAACCATATGTCATCGCTAACAAAAATTATAGCCATTACACATCATTAATCGATCAAAATATTTGCAAAGATCTATGATGGTTAGGTTCGATTTTTGTAAAATGGGCAAAAAGTGGGTTTTGGCTCTGGTAAAATATCCCACCGCACGTTAACTTGAGAATTTAATTTTTTCTACACCTCGAAATTTTTAGATAATTAGGTCATTTTCATCTTCAACATGTTTCAGTTATGCATATCATCTTTTAAAACATGTTAGGATGAATTAGAAATCTCTTTCTTATACAATTCCACCAAGCTATTAGGGGTTGTACTAGTGGAATATCTCAAACATGGATAACAAAACTTTGGTGTTCATTTTTAATGCGTGAAATAATTTTATTTACTTACATTTATTATAGTTTTCAATTTTTTTCATACATAAACTCTAAAATTTTCACTTTGTTGTGATCTATTTGCTTTATCTTTTTGTTTACGGGAAAAATGAGAGAGAGAAAACTCAAGTTTGGATTTGAAAAAAATATAACATCCAAAATGGAATTGTATAAATACGGAGTGAGATAATTCAAAAAATTATCTGTGATTTTTAAGGATTGTAAACTCTTTTATTTTTTTATATATTAGTTTTTACAATCATTGGTAAAGGGGGGGCGAAGAATAATTTTTAGTGTGTGAAATAATTTTCTTCACTTGCATTTATTTGATTTTTCAATTTTTTTGCATACATAAACTCTAAAATTTTCATTTTGTTGCGATCTATTCGCCTTATCTTTTTGTTTACGAGAAAAAAGGGAGAGTGAAAACTCGAGTTTGGATTTGAAAAAAAAATTGAACATCCTAAATGAAAATTCAAAAATGTTGAGTGAGACAATTCCAAAAATTTCTTTCATTTTTAAGGATTGTAAACTCCTTTAGCTTTTTATATATTAGGTTTTGCAATCATCGGAAAGGGGGGGGGGGGGGGGTGGCATTTTTAACTAAGTGTTGACTCCCAAACCATAAGTCATTTGTAACAAAAATTATAGCTGTTACACAACATTAATCAATCGAAACATTTACGTTGATCTATGATTGTTAGGTCCATTTTTTGTAAAATTGGCAAAAAGTGGATTGCTTGGCTCTGGTAAAAATCCCACCAATTGTTAACTTGAGAATTTAATTTTTTCTACTCGAACTTTTTGGATCATTAGGTCATTTGCATTTTCAAGATGTTATAGGCATGCATATCCATGACATTTAAAACATCTTAGGATCAATTAGAAATCTCTTTCTTATAAAATTCCACCAAGCTATTAGGCGTTGTTCTAGTGGAATTTCTCACACAAGGATAACAAAACTTTGATGTTCATTTTTAGTGCATGAAATAATTTCCTTCACTTACATTTATTATAGTTGTGACTTTTTTGCATACATAAAATCTAAAATTTTCATTTTGTTGTGATCAATTTGCCTGGTCTATTTGTTTACGAGAAAATTGAGAGAGTGAAAACTCATATTTGGATTTGAAAAAAAATTCAACATCCAAAATGTAAAAGCACAAATTATGAGAGAGATAATTCCAAAAAGTATCTGTGATTTTTAAGGATTGTAAACTCTTATATTTTTTTATATATGAGGTTTTACAATCATCGGAAAAGCGGAGGAGGGGGGGGGGGGGGGGGGGGGAGGCATTTTTGACTAAGTGTTGACTCCCAAACCATAAATCATTTCAAACAAAAAATATAGCCATTACACATCATTAATCGATGAAAACATTTATGATGATCTATGATTGGTAGGTCCGCTTTTTGAAAAGTAGGCAAAAAGTGGGTTGTTTGGGTATGGTAAATATCCCACTGCACGTTAACAAGAGAAATTAATTTTTTCTACTCCTTGAAATTTTTTGATCATTCGATCATTTGCATCTTTTACATGTTTCAGGCATGCATATCCACATTTAAAACATGTTAGGATCAATTAGAAATCTCTTTCTTATAAAATTTCACCAAGTTACTAGGGGTTGTACTAGTGGAATTTCCCAAAAATGGATAACAAAAATTTGGTGTTTATTTTTAGTGCATGAAATTATTTTCTTCATTTACATTTTTTATAGTTGTCAATTTATTATATATAAGGTTTTCCAATAATTGGAAAAGTGGGGGGGGGGGGGGGGGGGGTGGGGTTTAACTTAGTGTTGAATCCCAAAACATAAATCTTTTCTAACAAAAATTATACCTGTTGCACATCATTAATCGATCAAAAAATTTAAGATGATCAATGATTTCTAGCTTGAGAATGGCAAAATGTGGGTAGCGTGGCTCTGGTAAGTATCCCACCGCTTGTTAACTAGAGAATTTAATTTTTTCTACTCTTTGAATTTTTTCGATCATTAGGTCATTTGCATCTTCAACATGATATAGGCATGCATATCCACCACATTTAAAATATTTTAGGATCAATTAGAAATCTCTTTCTTATAAAATTCCACCAAGCTATTAGGCGTTGCACTAGTGGAATTTCCCGAACATGGATAACAAAACTTTGGAGTTCATTTTTAGTCCGTGACATAATTTTTTTCACTTACATTTAGTACAGTTTTCAATATTTTACAAATATAAACTCTAAAATTTTCATTTTGGTGTGATGTATTTGCCTGTTCTTTTTGTTTCCACCAAAATGGGAGAGTAAAAACTCAAGTTTCGATTTGAAAAGAAATTGAACATACAAAATGGAAATGCACAAATGTTGAGAGTGATAATTCCAAAAAGTATATGTGATTTTTAAGGATTGTAAACTGTTTTAGTTTTTTATCTATTAGGTTTTGCAATCATTTTAAAAATGGGGGGTGAGGCCTTTTTAGCTTAGTGTTGACTCCCAAACGATAAGTTATTATAAAAAAAGTTATAGCCATTACGCATCATTAATCAATCAAACCATTTACGATGATATATGATTGTTAGGTCCGCTTTTTGTAAAATAGGTTAAAAGTGGGTTGTTTGGCTCTGGTAAATATCCCATTGCACGTTAACTTGAGAATTTAATTTTTTCTACTCCTTGAAAATTTTGGGTCATTAGGTCATTTGCTTCTTCAACATGTTTCAAGCATGCATATCCACATTTAAAACATGTTAGGATTAATTAGAAATTTCTTTCTTATAAAAGTTCACCAAGTTATTAGGGGTTGCACTAGTGGAATTTTCCAAACATGGATACCAACACTTTGGTGTTCATTTTGAGGGCATGAAATAATTTTCTTCACTTACATTTATTATAGTTTTCAAATTTTTGCATACATAAAATCTAAAATTTTCATTTTTTTGTAATCTATTTGCCTTTTCTTTTTGTTTACGAGAAAAATGGGAGAGTGAAAACTCAAGTTTGGATTTGAAAAAAAAATTGAACATCCAAAATGGAAAGGCACAAATTCTGAGAGAGATAATTCAGAAAAGTATTTGTGATTTTTAAGGATTGTAAACTCTTATAGTTTTTTATATATTAGGTTTTGCAATCATCAAAATAGTGTGTGTGTGTGTGTGTATGAGAGGGAGGGGGAGGGGGGGGGGGGGGGGGGGGGGGGGGGGGGGGAGGGGAGTGGAAGGACTCCCAAACATTAAATCATTTCTAACAAAAATTATAGCCGTTACACATCATTAATCGATCAATACATTTACGATGATCTATGATTGTTAGGTCCGCTTTTTTTAAAATAGGAAAAAAATGGGTTGTTTGTCTCTGGTAAATGTCCCACTGCATGTTAACTTGAGAATTTAATTTTTTCTATTCCATGAAATTTTTTGATCATTAGGTCATTTGCATCTTCTACATGTTTCAGGCTTGCATATCCACATTTTAAACATGTTAGGATCAATTAGAAATCTCTTTCCTATAAAATTCAACCAATCTATTAGGGGTTGTACTAGGGGAATTTCCCAAACAAAGATAACAAAGGCTTGGTGTTCATTTTTTGTGCTTGCATAATTTTCTTCATTTACATTTATTGTAGTTTTCAATTTTTTGCATACATAAACTCTAAAATTTTCATCTTGTTGTGATCTTTTTGCCTTATATTTTTGCTTATGAGAAAATGGGAGAGTGAAAACTCAAGTTTGGATTTGAAAAGAAATTGAACATCCAAAATTGAAATGCACAAATTGTGAGAGAGATACTTCCAAAAAGTATCAGTGATTTTTAAGGATTGTAAACTCTTTTAGTTTTTTATATATTAGGTTTTTCAATCATTGGAAAAGGGGGCCGAGGCATTTTTAACTGAGTGTTGACTCCCAAACCATAAGTCATTTCAAACAAAAATTGTAGCCATTACACATCATTAATCAATCAAAATATTTACGATGATCAATGATTGTTTGGTCCGCTTATTGTAAAATAGGCAAAAAGTGGGCTGTTTGGCTGAGGTAAATATCCCACCGCACGTTAACTTGAGAATTTAATTTTTTCTACTCCTAGAAATTTTTGCATCATTAGGTCATTTGCATCTTCAACACATTTCAGGCATGCATATCCACACTTAAAACATGGTAGGATCAAGTAGAAATTTCTTTCTTATAAAATTCCACATAGATATTAGGGGTTGTACTAGTGGAATTTCCCAAACATGGATAACAAAACTTTGGTGTTCAGTTTTAGTGCGTGAAATAATTTTCTTCACTTACATTTATTTTAGATTTCTATTTTTTTAATACATAAACTCTAAAATTGTCATTTTTTTGTGATCTATTTGCCTTATCTTTTGATTTACAAGAAAAGTGGGAGAGTGAGAACTCAAGTTTGGATTTGAAAAAAAATTGAACATCCAAAATGGAAATGCATAGATGCTGAGAGAGATAATTCCAAAAAGTATCTGTGATTTTGAAGGATTGTAAACTCTTGTAGTTTTTTATATATTAGGTATTGCAATCATCGGAAAAGAGGGGGCAAGGCATTTTTAACTAAGTGTTGACTCCAAAACCATAAGTCAATTCTAATGAAAATTATAGCCATTACACATCATTTATCGATCAAAACATTTATGCTGATCTATGATTGTTAGGTCCAATTTTTGTAAAATAGGCAAAAAGTGGGTTGTTTAGCTATGCTAAATATCCCTCTACACGTTAATTTGCGAATTTAATTTTTCTACTCCTAGAAATTTCGGGATCATTTGGTCATTTGCATCTTAAACATATTTCAGGCATGCATATCCATGTTTAAAACATGTTAGGATCAATTAGAAATCTCTTTCTTATAAAATTCCACCAAGCTATTAGGGGTTGTACAAGTGGAATTTCCCAAAAAGTATCTGTGATTTTTAAGGAAAGTAAACTCTTCTAGTTTTTTATATTTTAGGTTTTGCAATCATCGGAAAAGGGGGGGGGGGGGGGGGGGGCGAAGAATATTTAATTGAGTATTGACTCCCGAACCATAAGTCATTTCTAAGAAAAATTATAGCCATTAAACATGATTAATCAACCAAAACATTTACAATGATTTGTGATTGTTAGGTCCACTTTTTTTAAAAAAAAGGCAAAACATGGGTTGTTTGGCTATGGTAAATATCCTACCACACGTTAGCTTTAGAATTTAATTTTTCTACTCGAAATTTTTGGATCATTAGGTCATTTGCATCTTCAACATGTTTCAGGCATGCGTATCCACCACATTTAAAATATGTTAGGACTAATTGGAAATCTTTCTTATAAAATTCCACCAAGCTATTAGGCGTTGTACTAGTGGAATTTCCCAAACATGGATAACAAAACTTTGGTGTTCCTTTTGAGTACGTGAAATAATTTTTTTCACTTACATTTATTATAGTTTTCAATTTTTTAGATACATAAACTCTAAAATTTTCATTTTTTTGTGATCTATTTGACTTTTCTTTTTGTTTACAAGAAAAATGGGAGAGTGAAAACTCAAGTAAGGATTTGAAAAAAAATGAATATCCAAAATGGAAAGACACAAATGTTGAGAGAGATAATTCCAAAAAGTATATGTGATTTATAAGGATTGTAAACTCGTTTAGTTTTATATATATTTGGTTTTGCAATCATCGAAAAAGGGGGGAGGGGGGGGGGGGGGGGGGGAGAGGCTTTTTTAACTGAGTTTTTACTGCAAAACCATAAATCATTTCTAAAAAAAATTATAGCAGTTACATATCATTAAACGATCAAAAAATTTATGATGATCTATGATAGTTAGGTCCCTTTTTTGTAAAATAGGAAAAAAGTGGGTTGTTTGGCACTATTATATACCCCACCGCACGTTAACTTGGGAATTTAATTATTTTTACTCTTTGAAATTTTTGGATCATTAGGTCATTTGCATCTTCAACATGTTTCATGCATGCATATCCACTACATTTAAAATATTTTAGGATCAATTAGAAATCTCTTTCTTATAAAACTCCACCAAGTTATGAGGGGTTGTACTAGTGAAATTTTCCAAACATGGATAACAAAACATTGGTTTTCATTTTTAGTGAGTGAAAACTTTTCTTCACTGACATTTATTATAGATTTCAATTTTTTGCATACATTAACTCTAAAATTTTCATTTTGTTGTGATCTTTGCCTTATCTTTTTGTTTACAAGAAAAATGGGAGAGTGAAAATTCAAGTTTGGATTTGAAAAAAAATTGAACATCCAAAATGGAAAAGCAAAAATGCTGAGAGAGATAATTCCAAAAAGTATCTATGATTTTTAAGGATTGTAAACTTTTTTAGTTTTTTATATATTAGGTTTTTCAATCATCGGAAAACGGGGGCGAGGCATTTTGAACTAAGTGTTGATTCCCGAACCATAAGTCATTTCTAACAAAAATTCTAGCCGTTACACATCATTAATTGATCAAAACATTTACGATGATCTCTGATTGTTAGGTCCACTTTTTGTGGAATTGGAAAAACGTGGGTTGTTCGGCATCGGTAACTATCCCACTGCACGTTAATTTGAGAATTTGATTTTTTCTACTCCTTGAAATTTTTGGATCATTAGGTCATTTGCATCTGAAACATGTTTCAGGCTTGCATATCTACATTTAAAACATGCTAGGTTTAATTATAAATCTCTTTCTTATAAAATTCCACCAGGCTATTAGGGGTTGTACAAGTGGAATTTCCCAAACATGGATAACAAAACTTTGGTGTTCATTTTTAGTGCATGAAATAATTTTCTTCACTCACATTTATTATAGTTTTTAATTTTTTCCATACATAAACTCTTAAATTTTCATTTTTTTGTAATCTATTTGCCTTATCTTTTAGTTTACGAGAAAAATGGGAGAGTGAAAACTCAAGTTTGGATTTGAAAAAACATTAAAAATCCAAAATGGAAATGCACAAATGCTCAGAGAGATATTTCCAAAAAGTATCTTTGATTTTTAAGGATTTTAAACTCTTTATGTTTCTTATATATTAGGGTTTGCAATCATCAGAAAAGAGGGTTGGGGCATTTTTAACTGAGTGTTGACTCCCAAAAAATAAGTCATTTCTAACAAAAATTATAGCCATTACACGTGATTAATCGATCAAAATATTTATGATGATCTATGATTGTTATGTCCACTTTTTGTAAAATAGGCAAAAAGTTGGTTGTTTGGGTCTGGTAAATATCCCACTACAGGTTAGCTTAAGGGTTTAATTTTTTCAACTCGTTGAAATTTTTAGGTCATTGGGTCATTTGCATCTTCAACATGCTTTAGGCATGCATATCCACATTTAAAACATGTTATGATCAATTAGAAAACTCTTTCTTATAAAATTCCACTAAGCTATTACGGGTTGCACAAGTAGAATTTCCCAAACATGGAAAAAAAACTTCTGTGTTCATTTTTATTGCTTGAAATAATTTTCGTCACTTACATTTATTATAGTTTTCAATTTTTTGCATACATAAACTCTAAAATTTTCATTTTGTTGTGATCTTTTGCATTATCTTTTTTTTTATGAGAAAATTGGGAGAGTGAAAACTCAAGTTTAGATTTGAAAAAAAATTGAACATCCAAAATAGAAATACACAATTACAGAGAGAGACAATTCCAAAAAGTATCTTTGATTTTTGTGGATAGTAAACTCTTTTAGTTTTTTATATATAAGGTTTTGCAATCATCGAAAAACCAAACCATAAGTCATTTCTAATAAAAATTATAGCCGATACACATCATTAATCGATCAAATCATTTACAATGATCTATGATTTTTAAGTCCAGTTTTTGTAAAATAGGCAAAAAGTGGGTTGTTTGGCTCTGGAAAATATCCCACCACACGTTAACTTGAGAATTTAATTTTTTCTACTCCTTGTAATTTTTGGATCATTAGGTTATTTGCATCTTTATCATGTTTGAGGCATGCATATCCACCACATTTACAACATGTTTGAATAAATTAGAACTATCTTTCTTATAAAATTCCACTAAGCTATTAGGGGTTGTACTAGCGGAATTTCCCAAACATGAATAACCAAACTTTGTTGTTCATTTTTAGTGTGTGAAATAATTTCCTTCACTTAAATTTATTATAGTTTTCAATTTTTTGCATACATAAACTCTAAAATTTTCATTTTGTTGTGATCTATTTGCCTTACCTTTTTGTTTACGAGAAAAATGGGAGAGTGAAAACTCAAGTTTAGATTTCAAAAAAAATTGAACATCCAAAATGGAAATGCAAAAATGCTGAGAGAGATAATTCCAAAAAGTATCTATGATTTTTAAGGATAGTAAAAATTTTTAGTTTTTTTTATATTAGGTTTTGCAATCATCGGAAAAGGAGGGGGGGGGGGGGGGGGAATTTTTAACTGAGTGTTGACTCCCAAAGCATAAGTAATTTCTAAAAAAAATTATAGCCGTTACACATGATTAATATACCAAAACATATTCGATTATCTATGATTGTTAGGTCCGCTTTTTTAAAAATCGGCAAAAAGTGGGTTGTTTGGCTATGGTCAATATCCCACCGCTCATTAACTTTAGAATTTAATTTTTTCTACTACTTGAAATTTTTGGATCATTAGGTCATTTCCATCTTCAACATGTTTTGGGCATGCATATCCACCACATTTAAAATATGTTAGGACTAAATAGAAATCTCTTTCTTATAAAATTCTACCATGCTATTAGGGGTTGTACTAGTGGAATTTCCCAAACATGGATAACAAAACATTGGTGTTCCTTTTGAGTGCTTGAAATAATTTTCTTCACATAAATTTATTATATGTTTCTATTTCTTGCATACATAAACTCTAAAATTTTCATTTTGTTGTGATCTATTTGCCTTATCTTTTTGTTTACGACAAAAATGGGAGAGTGAAAACTCAAGTTTAGATTTGAAAAAAATTGAACATCCAAAATAGAAATGCACAAATGCTGGGAGAGATAATTCTAAAAAGTATATGTGATTTTTAAGGATAGTAAACTTTTTTAATTTTTTTATATATTAGGTTTTGCAATCATCGGAAAAGGGGGGGCGAGGAATTTTTAACTGGGTGTTGACTCCGAAAGCATAAGTCATTTCTAACAAAAAAATATAGCCATTACATGGGATTAATCGACCAAAACATATTCGATTATCTATGATTGTTAAATCCACTTTTTAAAAAATATTCAAAAATTGGGTTTTTTGGCTATGGTAAATATCCCACCGCTCGTTAACTTTAGAATTTAATTTTTTCTAAAACTTGAAATTTTTGGATCATTAGGTCATTTGCATCTTCTACATGTTTTGGGCATGCATATCCACCACATTTAAAATATGTTAGGACTAAATAGAAATCTCTTTCTTATAAAATTCCACCATGCAATTAGGGGTTGTACTAGTGGAATTTCCCAACCATGGATAACAAAACTTTGGTGTTCCTTTTTAGTGCGTGAAATAATTTTCTTCACTTAAATTTAATATAGTTTTCAATTTTTTGTGTACATAAACTCTAAAATTTTCATTTTGTTGTGATCTATTTGCCTTATCTTTTTGTTTACGACAAAAAAGGTAGAGTGAAAACTCAAGTTTAGATTTGAAAAAAAATTGAACAAGCAAAATGGAAATGCACAAATGCTGGGAGATATAATTCCTAAAAGCATCTATGATTTTTAAGGATAGTAAATTTTTTTTTTTTTATATTAGGTTTTGCAATCATCGGAAAAGGGGGGCGAGGAATTTTTAACTGAGTGTCGACTCCGGAAGCATAAGTCATTTCTAACAAAAATTATAGCCGTTAAACAAGATTAATCGACCAAAACATATTCGATCATCTATCATTGTTAGGTCCGCTTTTTTAAAAAGAGGCAAAAATTGGGTTGTTGGCTGTGGTAAATATCCCACCGCTTGTTAACTTTAGAATTTAAATTTTTCTACAACTTGAAATTTTTAGATCATTACGTCATTTGCATCTTCAAATTAGGGGTTGTACTAGTGGAATTTCCCAAACATGGATAACAAAACTTTGGTGTTCATTTTTAGTGCGTGAAATAATTTTCTTCTCTTACATTTATTATAGATTTCAATTTTTTGCATACATAAAATCTAAAATTTTCATTTTTTTGTGATCTATTTGCCTTATCTTTTTGTTTACAAGAAAAAAAGGGAGAGTGAAAACTCAAGATTGGATTTGAAAAAAATTGAACATCCAAAATTTAAATGCGCAAATGCTTAGAGAGATAATTCCAAAAAGTATCAATGATATTTAAGGATTGTAAACTCTTTTAGTTTTTTATATATTAGATTTTGCAATCATAGAAAAAGAGGGGGGGGGGGGGGGGGGGGGGGGGGGGGGGTGAGGCATTTTTAACTAAGTTTTGATTCCAAACCATAAATCATTTTTAAAAAAATTGTAGCCGTTACACATCATTAATCGATCTATGTGCGTTAGGTCTGTTTTTTTGTAAAATAGGCAAAAAAGGGGGTTGTTTGGCTCTGGTAAATATCCCATCGGACGCTAGCTTGAGAATTTAATTTTTTCTACTCCTTGAAATTATTGGATCATTAGGTCATTTGCATCTTAAACATGTTTCAGGTATGCATATCCACATTTAAAACATGCTAGGATCTATTAGAAATCTTTCTTATAAAATTCCACCAAGCTATTAGGGGTTGTATAAGTGGAATTTCCCAAACATGGATAACAAAACTTTGGTGTTCATTTTTAGTGTGAAATAATTTTCTTCACTCAAATTTATTATAGTTTTATATTTTTTGCATACATAAACTCTTAAATTTTCATTTTTTTGTGATCTATTTGCCTTATCTTTTAGTTTACGAGAAAAATGGAAATTGAACATCCAAAATGGAAATGCACAAATGCTGAGAGAGATAATTCCAAAAAGTTTCTGTGATTTTTAAGGATTGTAAACTATTTTAGTTTTTTATATATTAGGTTTTGCAATCATCGGAAAAGGGTGGGCGAGGCATTTTTAATTGAGTATTGACTCCCAAACCATAAGTCATTTCTAACAAAAATTATAGTTGTTGCACATCATTAATCGATCAAAAAATTTACGATGATCTATGATTGTTAGGTCTGCTTTTTGTAAAATAGGCAAAAGGTTGGTTGTATGGGTCTGGTAAATATCCCACTACAGATTAGCTTAAGAGTTTAATTTTTTTAACTTCTGAAAATTTTCAGATCATTAGGTCATTTGCAACTTCAACATGTTTCAGGCATGCATATCCACATTTAAAACATGTTAGGATCAATTAAAAACTTCTTTCATATAAAATTCCACCATGCTATTAGGGGTTGTACTAGTGGAATTTCCCAAACATAGATAACAAAACTTTGGTGTTCATTTTGAGTGCGTGAAATAATTTTCTTCACTTAGATATATTATCGTTTTCAATTTTTTGCGTACATAAACTCTAAAGTTTTGACTTTGTTGTGGTCTATTTGCCTTATCTTTTTGTTAATGAGAAAAATGGGAGAGTGAAAACTCAAGTTTGAATTTGAAAAAAAATTGAACATCCAAAATGGAAACGCAAAAATGCTGAGAGGGATAATTCCGAATAGTATTTTTAATTTTTAAGGATTGCAAATTCATTTAGTTATTTTTATATTAGGTTCTATAATCATCGGAAAAGGGGGGGGGGAGGCATTTTTAAGTGAGTGTTGCCACGCAAATCATAAGTAATTTCTAAAAAAAATTATAGCCATTACACTTCATTAACCAATCAAAACATTTACGATGATATATGATTGTTAGGTCTGCTTTTTTTAAAATAGGTAAAAAATAGGTTGTCTGGCTCTGGTAAATATCCAACCGCACGTTTACTTGAGAATTAAAATTTTTCTACTCCTTGAAATTTTAGGATCATTAGATCATTTGCATCTTTAACATGTTTCAGGCATGCATATCCACATTTAAAACATGTTAGGATCAATTAGAAATCTCTTATAAAATTCCACCAAGTTATTAGGGGTTGTACTAGTGGAATTTCCCAAACATGGATAACAAAACTTTGGTGTTGATTTTAAGTGCATGAAATAATTTTCTTCATTTAGATTTCAATTTTGTGCGTACATAAAGTATAAAATTTTCTTTTTTTTGTGATATGTTTGCGTTATCTTTTTGTTTACCAGAAAAATGGGGGAGTGAAAACTCGAGTTTGGATTTGAAAAAAATTGAACATCCAAAATGGAAACGTACAAATGTGGAGAGATATAATTGCAAAATGTATTTTTAATTTTTAAGGATTGTAAACTCTTTTAGTTATTTATATATTAGGTTTGGCAATCATCAGAAAAGGGGGGGCGAGGCATTTTTAACTGAGTGTTGTCTCCCAAACCACAAGTCAGTTCTGACAAAAATTAAAGTCATTACACTTCATTAATCTATCAAAACATTTATGATAATCTATGTTTGTTTGGTCCTCTTTATGTAAAATAGGGAAAAAGTCTGTTGTTTGGCTTTGGTAAATACTCCACCGCTCTTTAATTTGAGAATTTAATTTTTTCTACTCCTTAAAATTTTTGGACCATTATTCATTTGCATCTTCAACATGTTTCATGCATGCATATCAGCATTTAAAACATGTTAGGATCAATTATAAGTCTCTTTCTTAAAAAATTCCACCAAGCTATTAGGGTTGTACTAGTGGAATTTCCCAAACATGGATAACAAAACCTTGGTGTTCATTTTTAGTGCGTGAAATAATTTTCTTCCCTGAAATTTAATATAGTTTTAAAATTTTTGAACGCATAAAATCTAAAATTTTAATTTTGTTGTGATCTATTTGCCTTATCCTTTTGTTTACAAGAAAAATGGGAGAGTGAAAACTCAAGTTGGGATTTGAAAAAAAATTCAACATCCAAAATGGAAACGCACAAATGCTGAGAGAGATAATTCAAAAAAGTATATGTGATTTTTAAGGATTGTAAGCTCTTTTAGTTATTTATATAAAAGGTTTTGCAATCTTCAGAGAAAGGGGGGTGAGGCATTTTTAACTGAGTGTTGAATCCCAAACCATAAGTCATTTCTAAAAAAAATTATAGACGTTACACATCATTAATTGATCAAATCATTTACGATGATCTATGATTGTTAGGTCCTCTTTTTGTAAAATAAGCAAAAAGTAGGTTGTTTGGCTCTGGTAAATATCGCACCACATGTTAACTTGAGAATTTAATTTTTTCTACTCCATGAAATTTTTGGATCATTAGGTCATTTACATTTTCAACATGTTTCAGGCATTCATATCCACATTTAAAACATGTTAGGATCAATTAGAAATCTCTTGCTTATAAAATCCCACCAAGCTTTAAGGGGTTGTACTAGCGGAATTTCCATAACATGGATAACAAAACTTTGGTGTTCATCTTTAGTGCGTGAAATAATTTTATTTACTTAGTTTTCAATTTTTTTCATACATAAATTTTCATTTTGTTGTGATCTATTTGCCTTATCTTTTTGTTTACGAGAAAAATAGGAGAGTGAAAACTCTAGTATGGATTGCAAAAAAAATTGACCATCAAAAATGAAAATGTACAAATACTGAGAGAGATAATTCCAAAAAGTATCTGTGATTTTTAAGGATTGTAAACTCTTTTAGTTTTTTATATATTAGGTTTTGCAATAATCGGAAAAGGGTCGGGGCGAGGCATTTTTAACTTAGTTTTGACTCCCAAACCATATGTCATTTCTAACAAAAATTATACCTGTTACTCATCATTAATAGATCAAAACATTTACGATGATCTATGATTGTTAGGTCCATTTTTTTAAAAATAGGCAAAAAGTGGGTTGTTTGGCTCTGGTAAATATCCCACTACATGTTAACTTGAGAATTTAAGTTTTTCTACCCCTTGATTGTTTTTTATCATTAGGTCATTTGCATCTTCAACATGTTTCAAGCATCCATATCCACATTTAAGACATATTAGGATCAATTAGAAATCTTTTTTTTATAAAATTCCACTAAGTTAATAGGAGTTGTACTTGTGGAATTTCTAAAACTTGGATAACAAAACTTTGGTGTTCATTTTTAGTGAGTGAAATAAATTTCTTCACTTAGTTTTCAATTTTTTGCATTCATAAACTCTAAAATTTTCATTTTGTTGTGATCTTTTTGCCTTATCTTTTTATTTACGAGAAAAAAGGGTGAGAGGAAACTCAAGTTTGGATTTGAAACAAAATTGAATATCCAAAATGGAAATGCACAAATGCAGAGAGAGATAATTCCAAAAAGTATCTTTGATTTTTAAGGATTATAAACTCTTATAGTTTTTTACATATTAGGTTAGGCATATTTAATTGAGTGTTGACTCCCAAACCTTAAGTAATTTCTAACAAAAATTATAGTCATTACATATCATTAATTGATAAAAAATTTACATTGATCTATGATTGTTATGTCCATTTTTTCGTAAAAAAGGGAAAAAGTGGGTTGTTTAGCTTTGGTAAATATCCCACCGCACGTTTACTTGAGAATTTAATTTTTTCTACTCCCTGAAATTTTTGAATTATTAGGTCATTTGCAACTTTAACATGTTCCAGGCATGCACATCCACATTTAAAATTGTTAGGATCAATTGGACATCTCTTTCTTATAAAATTCCACTAAGTTATTAGGGATTGTACTTGTGGAATTTCCCAAACATGGATAACAAAACTTTGGAGTTCATTTTTAGTGCGTAAAATAATTTTCTTCACTTACCTTTATGATAGTTTTCAATTTTTTGCATACATAAACTCTAAAATTTTCATTTTGTTGTGATCTATTTGCCTCATCTTTTTGTTTAGGAGAAAAATGGGAGAGTGAAAGCTCAATTTTGGACTTGAAAAAAAATTGAACATCCAAATTGGAATTGTACTAATACTGAGAGAGATAATTCTAAAAAGTAACAGTGATTTTTAAGGATTGTAAACTGTTTTAGTGTTTTATATATTAGGTTTTGCAATCATCGGAAAAGGGGGGGGCTAGGCATTTTTAATTGAGTGTTGACTCCCAAACCATAAGTCATTTCTACCAAAAATTATAGTTGTTACACCTCATTAATAGATCAAAACATTTATGGTGATCTATGATTGTTAGGACCACTTTTTATAAAAAAAAAGTAAAAAGTGGGTTGTTTATCCCACTGCACATTAACTTGAGAATTTAATTTTTTCTTCTGCTTGAAATTTTTGGATCAATAGGTCATTTGCAACTTCAACATGTTTTAGGCATGCATATCCACATTTATAACATGTTAGGATCAATTAGAAATCTCTTTCTTATAAAATTCCACAAAGCTATTAGGGGTTGTACTAGTGGAATTTCCCAAAAATGGATAAAAAAACTTTAGTGTGCATTTCCAGTGCGTGAAATGATTTTCTTAACTTAGTTTTCAATTTTTTGCATACATAAACTCTAAAAATTTTATTTTGTTGTGATCTATTTGCCTTATGTTTCTATTTGCGAGAAAAATAGGAGAATGAAAACTCAAGTTTGGATTAGAAAAAAAAATTGAACATCCAGAATGGAAACGCACAAATGCTGAGAGTGATAATTCTAAAAAGTATTTGGGATTGTTAAGGATTTTAAACTCTTTTTGTTTTTTATATATTAGGTTCTGCAATCATCAAAAAAGGGGGGGCGAGGCATTTTTAACTGAGTGTTGACTCCCAAAGCATAAGTCATTTCTAAGAAAACCTATAGCCATTACATCTCATTAATCGATCAAAACATTTAAGATGATCTATGATTGTTAGGTCCATTTTTTTAAAATAGGCAAAAAGTGGGTTGTTTGGCTCTGGTAAATATCCCACCGCACGTTTACTTGAGAATTAAACTTTTTTTACAACTTGAAAATTTTGAATAATTATGTCATTTGCAACTTCAACTTGTTTCCAGCATGCATATCATCATTTAAAACATGTTAGGATCAATTAGAAATCTTTTTCTTATAAAATTACACCAAGCTATTAGGGGATGTACTAGTGGAATTTCGCAAACATGGATAACAAAATTTTAAAGTTCATTTTTAGTGCATGATATGATTTTCTTCACTGACATTTATTATAGTTTTCAATTGTTTCCATACATAAACTCTAAAATTTTCATTTTCTTGTGATATATTTGCCTTGCCTTTTTGTTTACGAGAAAAATGGGAGAGTCAAAACTCAAGTTTGGATTTGAAAAAAATTGGACATCCAAAATGGAATTGTACAAATACAGAGAGAGATAATTCCAAAATGTGTCAGTCATTCTTAAGGATTCTAAACTCTTTTAGTTTTTTATATATTAGGTTTGCAATCAACGAAAAAGGCAGAGTGAGGCATTTTTAACTGCGTGTTGACTTCCTAGCCATAAGTCATTTCTAACAAAAATTATAGCCATTACACAATTTTTTGTAAAATAGGTAAAACGTAGGTTGCTTGGCTCTGGTAAATATCCCACCGCACGTTAAGTTGAGAATTTATTTTTTTCTACTCCTTGAAATTTTTGAATCATTAGGTCATTTGCATCTTCATCATGGTTCAGGCATGCATATCTACATTTAAAACAAGTTAGGATCAAATAGAAATCTCTTTCTTATAAAATTCCACCAAGCTATTGGAGGTTGTACTTGTGGAATTTCGCTAACAAGGATAACAAAACATTGGCGTTCATTTTTTGTGCGTGAAATAATTTTCTTCACTTAGTTTTCAATTTTTTGCATACATAAACTCTAAAAGTTTCATTTTGTTGTGATCTATTTGCCTTCTCTTTTTGTTTACGAGAAAAATGGGAGAGTGAAAACTCAAGTTTGGATTTAAAAAAAAAAATTGAACATCCAAAATTAAATGCACAAATACTGAGAAAGATAATTCCAAATAGTATCTGTGATTTTCTAGGTTTGTAAACTCTTTTAGTTTTTTATATATTAGTTTTTGTAATCATTGGAAGGGGGGGGGGGGCATTTTTAACTGAGTGTTGACTTGCAAACCATAAGTCATTTGTAAAAACAATTATAGCCGTTACACATCTTTAATCGATCAAAACATAAACGATGATCTATGATTGTTAGGTCTACTTTTTGTGAAATAGGCAAAAAGAGGGTTGTCTAGCTCTAGTCAATATCCAACCGCACGTTTACTTGAGAATTTAATTTTTTCTACTCCTTGAAATTTTTGGATTATTAGGTCATTTGCATCTTCAATATGTTTCAGGCATGCATATCCACATTTAAAACATGTTAGGATCAATTAGAAATATCTTTCTTATAAAATTCAACCAATCTATTAGGGGTTGTACTACTGGAATTTCCCAAACATGGATAAAAAAACTTTGGTGTTGATTTTTAGTGCATGAAATAATTTTCTTCACTTAGTTTTCAATTTTTTGATACATAAACTCTAAAATTTTCATTTTGTTGTGATCTATTTGCCTTATCTTTTTGTTTATGAGAAAAATAGAAGAGTGAAAACTCAAGTTTGGATTTGAAGAAAAATTGAACATCCAAAATAGAAACGCAAAAATGCTGAGAGAGATAATTCAAAATAGTATGTTTGATTTTTAAGGATCTTAAACTCTTTTACTTATTTATATATCAGGTTTTGTAATCTTCAGAAAAGGGAGGGGCGGCGAGGAATTTTTAAGTGAGTGTTGCCACGCAAACCATAAGTAATTTCTAAAAAAAATTATAGCTGTTACACATCTTTAATCGATCAAAATATTTACAATGTATATGATTGTTAGGTCCGCTTTTTTTAAAATAGGTAAAAAATGGGTTGTCTGGCTCTGGTAAATATCCAACCGCACATTTACTTGAGAATTAAAATTTTTCTACTCTTGAAATTTTTGGATCATTAGGTCATTTGCTGTTTTAACATGTTTCAGGCGTGCATATCCACATTTAAAACATGTTAGGATCAATTAGAAATCTCTACTCTTATAAAATTTCACCAAGCTATTAGGGGTTGTACTAGTGGAATTTCCCAAACAGGATAACAAAACTTTGGTGTTGATTTTAAGTGCATGAAATAATTTTCTTCATTTAGATTTCAATTTTGTGCGTACATAAAGTGTAAAATTTTCATTTTTTGTGATCAGTTTGCCTTATCTTTTTGTTTACCAGAAAAATAAAAACTCAAGTTTGGATTTGAAAAAAAATTGAACATCCAAAATGGAAACGCACAAATGTGGAGAGAGATAATTCCAAAAAGTATTTGTAATTTTACAGGATTGTAAACTCTTTTATTTAATTATATATTAGGTTTGGCAATCATCAAAAAAGGGGGGGCGAGACATTTTTAACTGAGTGTTGTCTCCCAAACCACTGGTCAGTTCTAACAAAAATTAAAGTCGTTACACATCATTAATCTATCAAAACATTTACGATAATCTATATTTGTTTGGTCCTCTTTATGTAAAATAGGGAAAAAGTCTGTTGTTTGGCTATGGTAAATATTCCACCGCTCATTAATTTGAGAATTTAATTTTTTCTACTCCTTGAAATTTTTGGACCATTATTCATTTGCATCTTCAACATGTTTCATGCATGTATATCCACATTTAAAACATGTTAGGATCAATTATAAATCTCTTTCTTAAAAAATTCCACCAAGCTATTAGGGGTTGTACTAGTGGAATTTTCCAAACATAGATAACAAAACTTTGGTGTTTATTTTAAGTGCGTGAAATAATTTTCCTCCCTGACATTTAATATAGTTTTGAAATTTTTGCACGCATAAAATCTAAAATTTTAATTTTGTTGTGATCTATTTGCCTTATCCTTTTGTTTACGAGAAAAATGGGAGAGTGAAAACTCAAGTTTGGATTTGAAAAAAAATTCATTATCCAAAATGGAAATGCACAAATGCTGAGAGAGATAATTCAAAAAAGTATCTGTGATTTTTAAGGATTGTAAAATCTTTTAGTTATTTATATAATAGGTTTTGCAATCTTCAGAGAAAGGGGGGTGAGGCATTTTTAACTGAGTGTTGAATCCCAACCCATAAGTCATTTTTACCAAAAATTATAGCAGGTACACATCATTAATTGATCAAATCATTTACAATGATCTATGATTGTTAGGTCCACTTTTTGTAAAATTGGCAAAAAGTAGGTGTTTGGCACTGGTAAATATCGCACCACATGTTAACTTGAGAATTTAATTTTTTCTACTCCCAGAAATTTTTGGATCATTAGTTTGTTTGTATCTTCAACATGTTTCAGCCATTCATATCCTCATTTAAAACATGTTAGGATATATTAGAAATCTCTTTCTTATCAAATTCAACCAAACTATTAGGGGTTGTACTAGTCGAATTTCCCAAACTTGGATAACAAAACTTTGGTGTTGATTTTTATTGCGTGAAATAATTTTCTTCACTTATTTTTCTATTTTTTACATACATAAACTCTAAAATTTTCATTTTGTTGTGATCTATTTGTCGTATAATTTTGTTTACGAGAAAAATGGGAGAGTGAAAACTCAAGTTTGGATTTAAAAAAAAAATTGAACATCCAAAATAAAATGCACAAATACTGAGAAAGATAATTCCAAATAGTATCTGTGATATTTTAGGTTTGTAAACTCTTTTAGTTTTTTATATATTAGGTTTTGTAATCATTGGAAAAGGGGGGTGGGGGGGGGGGGGGGGGGGGGGGGGGGGGGGGGGAAGGCATTTTTAACTAAGTGTTGACTCGCAAACCTTAAGTAATTTCTAAAAAAAATTATAGCCGTTACACATCTTTAATCGAAAAAAACATATACTATGATTTATGATTGTTAGGTCCGCTTATTGTAAAATAGGGAAAAAGTGGGTTTTCTGGCTCTAGTAAATATCCAACCGCACGTTTACTTGAGAATTTAATTTTTTCTACTCTTTGAAAATTTTGGATCATTAAGTCATTTGCATCTTCAACATGTTTCAGGCAAGAATATCCATATTTAAAACTAGTTTTGATCAATTAGAAATCTCATTCTTATAAAATTCCACCAAGCTATTTTTGATTGTACCAATGGAATTTCCCAAACGTGGATAACAAAACTTTGGTGTTCATTTTTAATGCGTGAAATAATTTTTTTCACTTACATTTATTATAGTTTTCAATTTTTTACATACATTAACTCTAAAATTTTCATTTTATTGTGATCAATTTTCCATATCTTTTTGTTTACAAGGAAAAAGGGGGAGTGAAAACTCATGTTTGGATTTGAAAAAAAATTGAACATCCAAAATGGAAATGCATAAATGCTGAGAGAGATAATTCGAAAAAGTATCTGTGATTTTTAAAGATTGTAAACTCTTTCTATTTTATATATATTAGGTTTTGCAATCATCGAAAAAGGGGGGACAAGGCATTTTTAGTTGAGTGTCAACTCCCAAACCATAAGTCATTTCTAATGCCGTTAGACAGCATTAATGAATCAAAATATTTACAATGATCTATGATTGTTAGGTTTGCTTTTTGTAAAATAGGCAAAAAGTAGGTTGTTTGGCTCTGGTAAATAAGCCACCACACGTTAACTAGAGAATTTAATTTTTTCTACTCCTTGAAATTTTTGGATCAATAGGTTATTTGCATCTTCAACATGTTGCAGGCATGCATATCCATATTTAAAACACTTTAGGATCAATTAGAAATTTTTTTCTTATAAAATTTCACCAAGCTATTAGGGGTTGACTGGTGGAATTTGCCTAACATGGATAACAACACTTTGGTGCTTATTTTTAGTGCATGGAATAGTTTTCTTCAGTTAAATTTATTATTGTTTTCTATTTTTTGCATACATAAACTCATAAAATTTTCATTTTTTTGTCATCTATTTGCCTTATCTTTTTTTTTTACGAGAAATATGGAAGAGAGAAAAGTAAAGTTTGGATTTGAAAAAAAAAAAATAGAACATCCAAAATGGAAATGGACAAATGCTAAGAGAGATAATTCAAAAAAGTATTTGTGATTTCTAAGGATTCTAAACTCTTTTAGTTTTTTATATATTTTGCAATCATCAGAAAAGGGGGGCGAGGCAATTTTAACTGAGTGTTGAATCCCAAACCATAAGTCGTTTCTAACAAAAATTATAGCTGGTACACATCATTAATCGATCAAAAAATTTACGATGATCTATGATTGTTAGGTCCGCTTTTTTTAAAATAGGAAAAAAGTGGGTTGTTTGGTTCTTGTAAATATCCCACTGCACATTAACTTGAGAATTTAATTTTTTCTAATCCTTGTAGTAGGATCATTTGGTCATTTGCATCTTTAACATGTTTCAGGCATGCATATCCACATTTAAAACATGTTAGGATCAATTATAAATCTCTTTCTTATCAAATTCCACCAAGCTATTAGGGGTTGTACTAGTGGAATTTCCCCAAACATGGATAACAAAGTTTTGGTCTTCATTTTTAGTGTATGAAATAATTTTCTTGACTTACATTTATTTTAGTTTTCAATTTTTTGCATATATAAACTCTAAAATTTTCATTTTGTTGTGATCTATTTGCCTTATCTTTTTGTTTACGAGAAAAATAGGAGAATGAAAACTAAAGTTTGGATTTGAAAATAAATAGTATATCCAAAATAGAAATGCACAAATACTGAGAGAGATAATTCCAAAAAGTATATGTGATTTTTAAGGATTTTAAACTCTTTTAAATTTTTATATATTAGGCTTTGCAATCATCGTAAAAGGGGGGGTGTTATGGACTCAATAACACTGAGTCATCTACTTTACTTTTATTATTTATGTTGCTTTTAATTTCGAATTTTATTGATTTGTAATAAGACTTAAAGGTAGGGGTAGAATTGGGTTTTATAACCCTAACCTATGTTGATATTAATTACCCTTTTTAAGGGGTAAGGATGGAGAAATAAAGTAAGTTCGGAATTAGCATAATCTAGGGTAATTTAGGTTCCTTTTAGGCTCTCTATTCTAGGGTTCTTGGTGTGAACTCTCTTGGGGGTTTGCTGCATCCATTGGGGAGTCTTTGAGGAGATCTTGGAAGGAAAAGGAAGAGGAATTACCTTTCTCTTTCGAGCTACAAGAGAGGTCATCTCTTTCACGAAAATTCTGGTTGCTGGATTGGTGTTGACGTCAAGAGGTATTTGGAGAAGGGTTGGTGTGAGCTAACCAGGAAGGAGGACGGATTCTGGTTGCTGGATTGGTGTTGATGTCAAGAGGTATTTGCTAATCTTATTCCAAGCATTAAGATTAGATTTATGTCTCTCTTTTACGTAAGGAACCAGTGCTGCATAAAATTGGAAACCCTACCTTGACGTGAGCCATAAGAAAGGGGGTTCCACGTTGGGGCCTCAAGGAGCTTCCTTGACTAGCTGGGTTCATTCATAATTAAGAAAAGGAAACTCCTTTTCAAGGGGAATGAATTCATTAAAGGGAAAGGGGTTGTTCTTGAGTCATTACAGCAAGTAAAACCCTCTTGTCTTGAATCATAAAAGAGGGGTTTCATATCTGAGTGCTTAAACAGTCCTTTAACTTGCTTGTTGCATTTATATTTGAGAAAAGGAAAATCCTTTTCAATCCTAACGTGAAAGGAGAAGTATAAGAGAGTTCTTTTCACAAAAACGTGATAAGAAACCCTCAAACAGTGTTGGATTCATATTCAACTTGCCGAGTTACTAGATCCATGGCTAGGGACCGTAACAGGGGGCGAGGCATTTTTAACTGAGTGTTGACTCCCAAACCATAAATTATTTCTAACAAAAATTACAGTGATTACACATCATTAATCGATCAAAACATTTAGGACGATCTATGATTGTTAGGTCCGTTTTTTGTAAATTAGGCAAAAAGTGGGTTGTTTGGCTCTAGTAAATATCCCACCGCACATTAACTTGAGAATTTAATTTTTTGTACCCCTTGAAATTTTTGTATCATTAAGTCATTTGCATCTTCAACATGTTTCAGGC
Organism: Aristolochia californica; assembly: GCF_029961685.1. NCBI lineage: Eukaryota > Viridiplantae > Streptophyta > Magnoliopsida > Piperales > Aristolochiaceae > Aristolochia > Aristolochia californica. The sequence continues at coordinate 30,435,949 of NW_027182257.1, forward strand.
ATGCATAACATCATTTAAAATATGTTAGGTTCAATTAGAAATCTCTTTCTTATAAAATTCCACCAAGCTATTAGAGGTTGTACTAGTGGAATTTCCCAAACATGGATAACAAAACTTTGGGGTACATTTTTAGTGCGTTAAATAATTTTCTTCACTTACATTTAATATTGTTTTGGAATTTTTTGCATAAAAAACTCTAAAATTTTCATTTTGTTGTGATCTATTTTCCTTATCTTTTTTTTTACGAGAAAAATGGGAGAGTGAAAACTCAAGTTTGGATTTGAAAAAAAATTGAACGTCCAAAATGGAAATGCACAAATACTTAGAGATATAATTCCAAAAAGTATCAGTGATTTTTAAGGATTTTAAACTCTTTTTGTTTTTTATATATTATTTTTTGCAAACATCAGAAAAGAGGGGGAAGCATTTTTAACTGAGTGTTGACTCCCAAACTATAAGTCATTTCTCACAAAAATTATAGCCATTACATATCATTAATAGATATAAATATTTACGATGATCTATGTTTGTTAGGTCCACTTTTAGTAAAATAGGCAAAAAGTGGGTTGTTTGGCTCTGGTAAATATCCCACCGTACATTTACTAGAGAATTTAATTTTTTCTACTCCTTGATAATTTTGGATTATTGGGTCATTTGCATCTTCAACATGTTTCAAGAATGCACATCCACATTTAAAATATGTTAGGATCAACGCACAAAAATTGAACATGTTAATGGCAACGCACAAATGGGAGAGTGAAAACTCAAGTTTGGATTGGAAAAAAAATTGAACATCCAAAATGGCAACGCACAAATGCTGAGAGAGATAATTCCAAAAAGTATCAGAGATTTTTAAGGATTTTAAACTCTTTTAGTTATTTATATATTAGGTTTTGTAATCATCAGAAAAGGGGGAGGCGGGGGGGGGGGGGGGGGGAGAGGGGGTGCTAGGGTTTTTTAACTGAGTGTTACTCCTAAACCATAAGTCATTTCTAATAAAACTTATAGCCGTTACACATCATTAATCGATCAAATCATTGACGATGATCTATAAATGTTAGGTCCGCTTTTCGTAAAATAGGCAAAAAGTGGGTTGTTGGGCTCTAGTAAACATCCCTCAGCACGTTTAGTTAAAAATTTAATTTTTTCTACACTTTGAAATTTTTGGATCATTAGGTCATTTGCATGTTCAACATGTTTCAAGCAAGCATATCATCATTTTGAAACAAGTTTGGATCAATTAGAAATCTCTTTCTTATAAAATTCCACAAAGCTATTAGGGGTTGTACTAGTGGAATTTCCAAAAAATGGATAACAAAACTTTGGTGTTCATTTTTAGTGCATGAAATAATTTTCAACACATACATTTATTAAAGTTTTTAATTTTTTGCATACATAAACTCTAAAATTTTCATTTTTTTGTGATCTGTTTACCTTTCTTTTTGTTTACGAGAAAAATGGGAAAGTGAAAACTCAAGTTTGGACTTGAAAAAAAACTGAACATCGAAAATGGAATTGTACAAATACTAAGAGAGATAATTCCAAATAGTATCAGTGATTTTTAAACATTGTAAACGGGGCATTTTTAACTGAGTGTTGACTCCCAAACCATAAGTCACTTCTAACAAAAATTATAGCCATTAAACATCAATAATAGATCAAAACATTTATGATGATCTATGATTGTTTGGTCCACTTTTTGTAAAATAGGCAAAAAGTGGGTCGTTTGGCTCTGGTAAATATCCCACTGCACGTTAACTTGAGCATTTAATTTTTTTCTACTCCTTGAAATTTAAGGATTATTAGGTCATTTGCATCTTCAACATGTTTTAGGCATGCATATCTACATTTAAAAATGTTGCCATCAATTAGGAATATCATTGTTATAAAATTCCTCCAAGTTATTAGGGGTTGTACTAGTGGAATTTCCCAAACATGGATAACAAAACTTGGGTGTTCATTTTAGTGCGTGAAATAATTTTCTTCACTTACATTTATTATAGTTTTCAATTTTTTGCGTACATAAACTCTAAAATATTCATTTTTTTGTGATCTATTTGCCTTATCTTTTTGTTTACGCGAAAAATGGGAGAGTGAAAACACAAGTTTGGATTTGAAAAAAAATTGAACATCCAAAATAGAAATGCACAAATACTGAGAGAGATAATTCCAAAAAGTATCTATGATTTTTAAGGAATGTAAACCCTTTTAGTTTTTTATATGTTAGGTTTGGCAATCATTGGAAGAGGGGGGCCAGGCATTTTTAATTGAGTGTTGACTCCCAAACCATAAGTCATTTCTGACAAAAATTCTAGCCGTTACACATCATTAATCAATAAAAACATTGACGATGATCTATGATTGTTAGCTCCGCTTTTTGTTAAATAGGCAAAAAGTGGGTTGTTTGGCTCTGGTAAATATCCCACGGCACGTTCACTTGAGAATTTAATTTTTTCTTCTCCTTTAGTTTTTTTTATGGTTAGGTCATTTACATCTTCAACATGTTTCAAGCATGAATATCCACATTTAAAACATGTTATGATCAATTTGAAATCTCTTTCTTATAAAATTCCACTAAGCTATTAGGGGTTGTACTAGTGGAATTTCCTAAACATGGATAACAAAACTTTGGTCTATATTTTCAGTGTGTGAAATAAATTTCTTCACTTAGTTTTAAATTTTTTCCATACATAAAATCTAAAATTTTCATTTTGTTGCAATCTATTTGCCTTATCGTTTTGTTTAAGAGAAAAATGGAAGAGTGAAAACTCAAGTTTGGATTTCAAAAAAATTGAAAATCCAAAATGGAAACATACAAATGCTGAGTGAGATAATTCCAAAAGGTATCTATGATTTTTAAGGATTGTAAACTCTATTAGTTTTTTATATATTAGGTTTTGCAATTATTAGAAAACGGGGGGCGAGGCCTTTTTAACTTAGTATTGACTCTCAAACCATAAGTCATTTCTAACAAAAATTATCATCATTACACATCATTAATCGATCAAAACATTTACGATGATCTATGATTGTTAGGTCTGCTTTTTATAAAATAGGGAAAAAGTGGGTAGTTTGGCTCTGGTAAATATGCCTCTGCACGTTTACTTGAGAATTTAACTTTTTTACACCTTGAAATTTTTCGATCATTAGGCCATTTGCATCTTCAACATGCATGCATATCATCATTTAAAACATGTTAGGATCAATTAGAAATCTCTTTCTTATAAAATTCCCCCAAGCTATTAGGGGTTGTACTATGGGAATTTCGCAAACATGGATAACAAAACTCTGGTGTTCATTTTTAGTGCATGAAATAATTTTCCTCAGTTAGTTTTCAATTTTTTTCTTACATAAACTCTTTATTTTTCATTTTGTCGTGATCGAATTGCCTTATCTTTTTGTTTACGAAAAAATTTGGAGAGTGAAAACTAAAGTTTGGATTTGAAAAAAAATTGAACATCCAAAATGGGAAAGCTCAAATGCTGAGAAAAATAATTCTAAAAATTATTTGTGATATTTAAGGATTGTAAACTCTTTTAGTTATTTATATATTAGGTTTTGCAATCATCAGCAAAGGGTGGGCGAGACATTTTTAACAGAGTGTTGACTCCCTAACCATAAGTCATTTCTAACAAAAATTATAGCCATTACAGATCATTAATCAATCAAAGCATTTACGATGATCAATGATTGTTAGGTCCTCCTTTTGTAAAATAGGAAAAAAGTGGGTTATTTGGCTCCCATAAATATCGAACTGCACGTTTACTTGAGAATTTATTTTTTCTACTCCTTGAAAGTTTTTGGATCATTAGGTCATTTGCATTTTCAACATGTTTCAGGCATGCATACCCACGTTTAAAACATGATAGGATCAATTAGAAATCTCTTTCTAAAAAAATTCCACCAAGCTATTAAGGGTTGTACTAGTGGAATTTCCCAAACAAGAATAACAAAACTTTGGTGTTCATTTGTAATGCGTGAAATAATTTTCTTCAATTAAATTTATTATAGTTTTCAATTTTTAGTATACATAAACTCTAAAATTTTAATTTTGTTGTGAACTATTTACCTTATCTTTTGGTTAAAGAGAAAAAATGGAAGAGTGAAAACTCAAGTTTGGATTTCAAAAAAAATTGAACATCCAAAATTGCAATGCCCAAATGCTGAGAGAGATAATTCCAAAAAGTATCTGTAATTTTTAAGGATTTTAAACTCTTTTAGTTTTTTACATATCAGGTTTTGCAATCATCGGAAAAGGAGGGGCGTGGCATTTTTAATTGAGTGTTGTCTTCCAAACCATATGTCATTTCTAACAAAAATTATAGTCGTTACACACCATTAATCGATATAAACATTTACAATGATCTATGTTTGTTAGGTCAACTTTTTGTAAAATAGGCAAAAAGTGGGTTGTTTGGCTCTGGTAAATATTCGGCAACACATTAACTTGAAAATTTAATTTCCTCTACTCCTTTAAAATTTTGGATCATTAGGTCTTTTGCATCTTCAACATGTTTCAGGCATGCATATCCAAATTTAAAACATGTTAGGATCAATTAGAAATCATTTTCTTATAAAATTCCACCAAACTATTAGGGGTTGTTCTACTACTGCAATTTCCCCAATCAAGGATAACAAAACTTTGGTGATCATTTTTAGTGCGTGAAATAATTTTCTTCACAAAAATTTATTGCATACATAAACTCTAAAATTTTCATTTTGTTGTGATCTATTTGCCTTTTCTTTTTGTTTACGAAAAAATGGGAGAGTGAAAACTCAAGCTTGGATTTGAAAAAAAAAATTAACATCCAAAAAGGGAATGCACAAATGCAGAGAGTGATAATTCCAAAAATTATCTGGGAATTTTAAGGATTGTGAACTCTTTTGGTTTATATATTAGGTTTTGCAATCGTCGGAAAAGGGGGGACAGGGCATTTTTACCTTAGTGCTAACTCCCAAACCATAAGTCATTTCCAACAAAAATTAAAGCCATTACACATCATTAAATGATGAAAATATTTACGATGATCTAAGATTGTTAGGCCCGCTTTTTGTAAAATATGCTAAAAGTGGGTTGTTTGGCTCTGGTAGATATTCCACCGCACATTAACTTGAGAATTTAATTTTTTCTACTCCTTGAAATTTTTGGATCTTTAGGTCATTTGCATCTTCAACATGTTTTTGGCATGCATATCCACATTTAAAACATGTTAGGATCAATTAGATATCTCTTTCTTAGAAAATTCCACCAAGCTATTAGGGGTTGTACTAGTGGAATTTCCCAAACAAGGATAACAAAACTTTGGCGTTCATTTTTAGTGCATGAAATAATTTTCTTCACTTAGTTTTAAATTTTTTGTATACATAAACTCTAAAATTTTCATTTTGTTGTGATCTATTTGCCTTATCTTTTTTTTTTTTTACGAGAAGAATGGGAGAGTGAAAACCCAAGTTTGGATTTGGAAAAAAGTTGAACATCCAAAATAAAATGCACAAATACTGAGAGAGATAATTCCAAATAGTATCTGTGATTTTTTAGGTCTGTAAACTCTTTTAGTTTTGTTATGTATTAGGTTTTGTAATTAATGGAAAGAGGGAGGGGGGGAGTGGTAGGCAGTTTTAACTGAGTGTTGAGTCGCAAACCATAAGTCATTTCTAACAAAAAATATAGCCGTTATACATCATTAATCGATCAAAACATTTATGATGATCTATGATTGTTAGGTCTTCTTTTTGTGAAATTGGCAAAAAGTGGGTTGTTTGGTTCTTGTAAATATCCCACCACATGTTAACTTGAGAATTTAATATTTTCTACTCCTTGATGTTTTTGGATCAGTAGTTTATTTTCATCTTCTACATGTTTCAGGCTTGCATATCCACATTTAAAACATGTTAGGATCAATCATAAATCTTTTTCTTATAAAATTCCAGCCAGCTATTACGGGTTGTACAAGTAGAATTTTCCAAACATGGATAACAAAACTTTGGTGTTCTTTTTTTGTGTGTAAAATAATTTTCATCACTTAAATTTATTATAGTTTTCAATTTTTTGCATCCATATAGCCTAAAATTTTCATTTTTTTGTGATCTATTTGCCTTTTCTTTTTGTTTACGAGAAAAATGGGAGAGTGAAAGCTCAATTTTAGATTTGAAAAAAATTGAACATCCAAAATGGAAATGCACAAATGCTAAGAGAGATAACTCCAAAAAGTATCTATGATTTTTAAAGATTGTAAACTCATTTAGTTTTTTTATATATTAGGTTTTACAATCTTGGGAAAAGGGGGTGAGGCATTTTTAGCTGAGTGTTAACTCCCAAACCATAAGTCATTTCTAACTAAAATTATAGCCGTTAAACATCATTAATCAATCAAAATATTTACGATGATCCATGATTGTTAGGTCCACTTTTTGTAACAGAGGCAAAAAGTGGGTTGTTTGGCGCTTATAAATATCCCACCGCACGTGAACTTGAGAATTTAATTTTTTCTACTCCTTGAAATTTTAGGATCATTAGGTCATTGCCATCTTCAACATATTTCAAGCATGTGTATCGACATTTAAAACATGTTAGGATGAATTAGAAATCTCTTTGTTATAAAATTCCTCCAAACTATGGGGTTGTACTAGTGGAATCTCCCCAAAGATGGATAACAAAACTTTGGTATTCATTTCTAGTGCAAGAAATAATTCTCTTCCCTTACATTTATTATAGTTTTCAATTTTTGCATACATAAATTCTAAAATTTTCATTTTGTTGTGATCTATTTACCTTATCTTTTTGTCTACGAGAAAAATGGGAGAGTGAAAAACCAAGTTTTGATTTGAAAAAATATTGAACATCCAAAATAGAAATGCACAAATTCTAAGAGAGATAATTCCAAAAAGTATCTGTGATTTTTAAGGATTGTAAACTCTTTTAGTTTTTTATATATTAGGTTTTTCAATCATCAGAAAAGGGTGACATACCAATTTTAACTGAGTGTTGACTCCCAAACCACATGTCATGTCGAACAAAAATTATAGCCGCTACAGATCATTAATCGATCAAAACATTTACGATGATCTATGATTGTTCGGTCCACTTTTTTTAAAAGATGTAAAAAGTGGGTTGTTTGGCTCTAGTAAATATCCCATCTCATGTTAACTTGAGAATTTAATTTTTTCTACACCTTGAAATTTTTGGATCATTAGGTCATTTGCATCTTCAAAATGTTTCAGGCATGCAAATCATCCTTTAAAACATGTTAGGATCAATTAGAAATCTCTTTCTTATAAAATTCCACCAAGCTATTAGGGGTTGTACTAGTGGAATTTCACAAACATGGATAACAAAACTTTGGTGTTCATTTTTAGTGCGTGATATAATTTTCTTTACTTACATTTATTATACTTTTCGATTTTTTGCATACATAAACTCTAAAATTTTCATTTTGTTGTGATCTATTTGCCTTATCTTTTTTTAGGAGAAAAATGGGAGAGAGAAAACTCAAGTTTGGATTTGAAAAAAAATTGAACATCAAAAATGGAATTGTACAAATACTGAGGGAGATAACTCCAAAAAGTATCAGTGATTTTTAAGTATTGTAAACTCTTTAAGTTTTTATATATTATTTTTTGCAATCATCGAAAAAGGGTGGGAAAGACATTTTTAACTAAGTGTTGACTCCCAAACCATAAGATATTTCTAACAAAAACTATAGCGGTTACACAACATTAATAGATAAAAATATTATGATAATCTGTGATTGTTAGGTCCACTTTTTGTAACATAGGCAAAAAGTGGGTTGTTTGGCTCTGGTAAATATCCATCCGCACGTTAACTTGAGAATTTAATTTTTTCTTCTCCTTGAAATTTTTGGATCATTAGGTAATTTGCATCTTCATCATGTTTTAGGCATGCTTATCCACATTTAAAACATGTTAGGATCAATTAGAAATCTCTTTCTTACAAAATTCGACCAAGCTATTAGGGGTTGTACTAGTGGAATTTCACAAACATGGATATCAAAACTTTGGTGTTGGTTTTTAGTGCATGAAAAAAATTTCTTCACTTACCTTTCAATTTTTTGCATACAAAAACTCTAAAATTTTTTTTTTTTTTGTGATCTTTTTTCTTTATCTTTTTTTTTTTAACGAGAAACTGGGAGAGTGAAAACTCAAGTTTGGATTTGAAAAAAAATTAAACATCCAAAATGACAATGCACAAACGCTGAGAGAGATAATTCCAAAAAGTATCTGTGATTTTTAAGTATTATAAACTCTTTTAGTTATTTGTATATTAGGTTTTGCAATCAGAAAAGGAGGGGCAAGGCATTTTTAACTGTGTTGACTCCCAAACCATAAGTCATTTCTAACAATGCCCTAAGGCACTTGCTGCCCGTGGCCTCTGCAGCAACTGCTAATTATAGTCGTTACACATCATTAATAGATCAAAACATTTATGATCTATGATTTTTAGGCCAGCTTTTTTTTAAATAGGCAAAAAGTGGGTTGTTTGGCTCTGGTAAATATCCCATCGCACGTTAACTTGAGAATTTTATTTTTTCTACACCTTGAAAATTTTGGATCAATAGGTCATTTGCATCTTCAACATGATTCAGGCATGCTTATCCACGTTAAAAACATGTTAGGATCCATTAGAAATCTCTTTCTTATAAAATTTCACCAAGCTATTAAGGATTGTACAAGTGGAATTTCCCAAACATGGATAACAAAACTTTGGTGTTGATTTTTAGTGTGTGAAATAATTTTCTTCACTTAGTTTTCAATTTTTTGCAAACATAAAATCTAAAATTTTCATTTTTTGTGATCTATTTGCCTTATCTTTTTGTTTACGAGAAAAATGGGAGAGTGAAAACTAAAGTTTGGATTTGAAAAAAAATTGAACATAAAAAATGGAAATGCACAAATGCTGAAAGAGATAATTCCAAAAACTATCTAAGATTTTTAAGGAATGTAAACTCATTTAGTTATTTATATATTAGGTTTGTCATTCTTCAGGAAAGGGTGGGGGGGGGGGGGGGGGCGCAATTATAGCCGTTACACATCATTAATCGATCACACCATTTATGATGATCTATGATTGTTAGGTCCTCTTTTATTAAAAAAGGCAAAAAGTGGGTTGTTTGGCTCTGGTAAATACTGCACCGCTCGTTAACTTGAGAATCTATTTTTTCTACTCCTTGAAATTTTTTGATCATTAGGTCATTTGCATTTTCAACATGTTTCTAACATGCATATCCACATTTAAAATATGTTAGGATTAATTAGAAATCTCTTTCTTAACAAATTTCACCAAGATATTATGGGTTGTACTTGTGGAATTTCCCAAACATGGATAACAAAACTTTTGGTGTTCATTTTTAGTGCATGAAATAATTTTCTTCACTTACATTTATTATAGTTTTCAATTTTTTGCATACATAAACTATAAAATTTTCATTTTTTTGTGATCTATTTGTCTTTCTTTTTTTTTACGAGAAAAAATGGGAGAGTGAAAACACATGTTTGGATTTAAAAAAAAATTGAACATTAAAAATTGAAATGCACGAATTCTGAGAGAGATAATTCCAAAAAGTATCTATGATTTTTAAGGACTGTAAACTTTTTAGTTTTTTATACACTAGGTTTGGCAGTCATTGGAAGAATGGAGGGGGGGGGGGGGGGGGGGGGGGGGGGGGGGGGGGGGGTGCGTGTGGTGGTAGCATTTGTAACTGAATGTTGACTCCCAAACCATAAGTCATTTCTGACAAAAATTCTAGCCGTTAGACATCATTAATTAATAAAATAATTACGATGATCTATGATTGTTAGGTCCGCTTTTTGTAAAATAGGAAAAAAGTGGGTTGTTTGGCTCTGGGAAATATCCCACTGCATGTTAACTTGAGAATTTAATTTTTTCTACTCCTTGAAATTTTTGGGTCATTAGGTCACTTGCATCTTCAACATGTTTCAGGCATGCCTATCCACACTTAAAACATGTTAGGATTAATTTGAAATCTCTTTCTTATATAATTCCACCAAGCTATTAGGTGTTGTACTAGTGGAATTTCCCAAACATGGATAACAAAACTTTGATGTTCATTTTCGGTGTGTGAAATAATTTTCTTCACTTAGTTTTCAATTTTCTGCAGAGATAAACTCTAAAATTTTCATTTTGTTGTGATCTATTTGCCTTATCTTTTTGTTTAAGAGAAAAATGGAGAATACAAACTAAAGTTTGGATTTGAAAAAAATTGAACATTCAAAATGGAAATGTACAAATGCTGAGTGAGACAATTCCAAAAAGTATCTGTGATTTTAAGGATTGTAAACTCATTTAGTTTTTTATATATTAGGTTTTTCTATCATCAAAAGGGGGGGGGGGGGGGGGGGGGGGCATGTTTAACTGAGTGTTGACTCCCAAACCATAAGTCATTTCTTATAAAAATTATAGTCGTTACACATCATTAATTGATTAAAACATTTATGATGATCTATGATTGTTAGGTCCATTTTTCGTCAAATAGGCAAAAATTAGGTTGTTTGGCTCAATCCCTCAGCACGTTTACTTGAAAATTTAATTTTTTCTACTACTTGAAAATTTTGGATCATTAGGTCAATTGCGTCTTGAACATGTTTTAGGCATGCATATCATCATTTAAAACATGTGAGGATCAATTAGAAATCTCTTTCTTATAAAATTCTACCAAGCTATTAGGGGTTGTACTATTGGAATTTCACAAACATGGATAACAAAACTTTGGTATTCATTTTCAGTGTATGGAATAATTTTCTTCACTTACATTTCTTATAGTTTTCATTTTTTTGCAAACATAAACTCTAAAATTTTCATTTTTTTTTATCTATTTGCCATGTCTTGTTTTTTACGAGAAAAATGGGAGAGTGAAAAATCAAGTTTGGATTTGAAAAAATTTGAACATCCAAAATGGAATTGTACAAATAATGAGATAGATAGTTCCAAAAATTATGTTTTGTTTTTAAGGATTGTAAACTCTTTTAGCTTTTTCTACATTAGGATTTGCAAGCATCAGAAAAGGGGGGACAAGGCATTTTTAACTGAGTGTTGACTCCTAAACCATAAGTCAATTCTAACAAAAATTATAGCCGTTACACATCATTAATTGATCAAAAAATTTATGATGATCTTTGATTGTTAGGTTCGCTTTTTGTAAAATAGGGAAAAAGTTGGTTGCTTGGCTTTGGTAAATATCCCACTGCACGTTAACTTGAGAATTTAATTTTTTCTAATCCTTGAAATTTTTGGATCATTAGGTCGTTTGCATCTTCAACATGTTTCAGGCATGCATATCCAAATTTAAAACACGTTTGGATCAATTAGGAATCTCTTTCTTATAAAATTCCACCAAGCTATAAGGGGTTGTACTAGTGGAATTTCCTCAATCATGGATAACAAAACTTTGGAGTTCATTTTTAGTGCGTGAAATAATTTTTTTTACCTAAATTTATTACATACATAAATTCAAAAATTTTCATTTTGTTGTGATCTATTTGCCTTTTCTTTTTGTTTACGAGAAAAATCGGAAAGTGAAAACTCAAGTTTGGATTTGAAAAAAAAATTGAACTTCCAAAATGGAAATGCACAAATGTTGAGTGCGATAATTCGAAAAAGTATTTGTGAATTTTAAGGATTGTAAACTCTTTTATTTTTTTTATATATTAGGTTTTGCAATCATCGGAAAAGGGGGGACGGTGCATTTTTAACTAAGTGTTGACTCCCAAACCATAGGTCATTACTAACAAAAATTATAGGTGTTACACATCATTAATCGATAAAAAAATGTATGATGATCTTTGATTGTTAGGTCCGCTTTTTGTAAAATAGGTTGAAAGTGGGATGTTTGGCTCCGGTAAATATCCCACTGCACGTTAACTTGAGAATTTAATTTTTTCTACTCCATGAAATTTTAGGATTAGTAAGTCATTCGCATTTTCAACATGTTTCAGGCATGCATGTCCAAATTTAAAACATGTTAGGATCAATTAGAAATCTCTTTCTTATATAGTTTCACCAAGCTATTAGGGGTTGTACTAGTGGAATTTCCCCAAATATGGATAACAAAACTTTGGTGTGCATTTTTAGTGCATTAAATAATTCTCTTCACTTACATTTTTTATAGTTTTCAATTTTTTGCATACATAAACTCTAAAATTTTCATTTTTTTGTTATATATTTCCTTATCTTTTTGTTTACGAGAAAAATGAGAGAGTGAAAACTCAAGTTTGGATTTGAAAAAAAATTGACCATCCAAAATGGAAATGCACAAATGCTGAGAGAGATAATTCCAAAAAGTATCTGTGATTTTTAAGGATTTTAAACTCTTTTAGTTTTTTATATATTGGGTTTTTCAATCATCTAAAAAGGGGGGAGGCATTTTTAAATGAGTATTGTCTCATAAACCATTAGCCAGTTCTAACAAAAATTATAGGTGTTACACATCATTAATCGATAAAAACATTTACCATGATCTATGATTTTTAGGTTTGCTTTTTGTAAAATTGGCAAAAAGAGGGTTGTTTGGCTCTGGTAAATATCCCACCAAACGTTAACTTGAGAATTTAATTTTTTCTACTCCTTAATATTTTTGGATCATTAGGTCATTTGCATCTTCAACATGCTTCAGGCCAGCATATCCACATTTAAAACATATTAGGATCAATTAGAAATCTCTTTCTCATAAATTCCACCAAGCTATTAGGGGTTGTAGTAGTGGAATTTCCAAAAAATGGATAACAAAACTTTTGGGTTCATTTTTAGTGCGTGAAATAATTTTCTTCACTTACATTTAATATAGTGTTTAATATTTTTCATACATAAACTCTAATATTTTCATTTTTTGTGATCTATTTGCCTTATCTTTTTTATGACGAGAAAAATGGAAGAGTGAAAACTCAAGTTTGGATTTGAAAAAAAATGTAACTTCCAAAAAGGAAATGCACAAATTCTAATTGAGAAAATTCCAAAAACTATCTAAGAATTGGAAGGATTATAAACACTTTTAGTTTTTTATATATTAGGTTTTGCAATCATCGAAAAAGAGGGTGCGAGGCATTTTTTAACTGAGTGTTTACTCCCAAACCATAAGTCATTTCTAACAAAAATTATAGCCATTACACATCATTAATTGATCAAAACATTTAAGATGATCTATGATTGTTTGGTCCACTTTTTGTAAAATAGGAAAAAAGTGGGTTGTTTTGTTTTTGTCCACCGCACATTAACTTGAGAATTTAATTTTTTCTACTCCTTGAAAATTTAGGATCATTAAGTCATTTGCATCTTCAACAAGTTTCAGGCATGCATATCCACATTTAAAACATCTTAGGATAAATTAGAAATCTCTTTCTTATAAAAATCGACCAAGCTATTAGGGTTTGTACTAGTGGAATTTCCCAAAACATGGATAAAAAAACTTTGGTGTTCATTTTTAGTGCATGTAATAATTCTCTTCACTTAGATTTTTTATAGTTTTCAATTTTCTTCATACATACACTCTAAAATTTTCATTTTGTTGTGATCTATTTGCCTTATCTTTTTGTTTACGAGAAAAATGGGAAAGTGAAAACTCAAGTTTGGATGTGAAAAAAAAAGTACATCCAAAATGAAAATGCACAAATGCAGAGAGAGATAATTCCTAAAAGTATCTGTGATTTTTAGGGATTGTAAACTCTTTTAGTTTTTTATATATTAGTTTTTGCAACCTTTGGAATAGGGGAGGTGAGGCATTTTTAACTGAGTGTTGACTCTCAAACCATAAGTCATTTCTAACAAAAATTATAACCGTTACACATCATTAATCGATCAAAACATTTACGATGATCTATGATTGTTAGGTCAACTTTTTGTAAAATATGCAAAAAGTTGGTTGTCTGGCTCCTGTAAATATCCCACCACACGTTTTATATATTAGGTTTTGCAATCATCGGAAAAAGGGGAGCGGGAGGCGAAGTTTTTCTAACTGAGTGTTGACTCCCAAACCATAAGTCATTTCTAACAAAAATTATTGCCATTACACATCATTAATCGATCAAAACATTATAATGATTTATGATTGTTAGGTCCTCTTTTTGTAAAATAGGCAAAAAGTGAGTTGTTTGGCTGTAGTAAATATCCCGCCACACGTTAATTTGAGAATTTAATTTTTTTCACAACTTGAAATTTATTGATCATTGGGTCATTTGGATCTTCAACATGTTTCAGGCATGCATATTCACATTTAAAACATTTTAGGATCAATTATAAATCTCTTTCTTATAAAATTCCTCCAAGCTATTAGGGGTTATACAAGTGGAATTTCCAAACATGGATAAAAAAAATTTTGGTTTTATTTTTAGTGAATAATTTTCTTCACTTACATTTATTATAGTTTTCAATTTTTTTCATCCATAAACTCTAAAATTTTCATTTTTTTGTGTTGTATTTGCCTTATCCTTTTTTTTAGGAGAAAAATGGGAGAGAGAAAACTCAAGTTTGGATTTGAAAAAAACTGAACATCCAAAATGGAATCGTACAAATACTGAGAGAGATAATTCAAAAAAGTATCAGTGATTTTTAATGATTTTAAAATCTTTTAGTTTTTTTTATATTAGGTTTTGAAGTCATTGGAAAAAAGGGGCGAGGCATTTTTAATTGAGTGTTGACTCCCAAACCATAAGTCATTTCTAACAAAAATTGTAGCGTTACACATCATTAATAGATCAAAACATTTATGATGATCAATGATTGTTTGGTCCACTTTTTGTAAAATAGGTAAAAAGTGTGTTGTTTGGCTCTGGTCAGTATCCCACCGCACGTTAACTTGAGAATTTAATTTTTTATACTCCTTAAAAATTTTGGATCATTAGGTCATTTGCATCTTCAACATATTTCAGGCATGCATATCGACATTTAAAACATGTTACAATCAATTAGGAATCTTTATGTTATAAAATTCCACCAAGCTATTAGCGGTTGTACTACTGGAATTTCCCACACATGGATAACAAAACGTTGGTGTTCATTTTAGTGAGTGAAATTATTTTCTTCACTTATATTTATTATAGTTTTCAATTTTTGCATACATAAACTCTAAAATTTTCATTTTTTTGTGATCTATTTGTCTTTTCTTTTTGTTTATGAGAAAAATGGGAGAGTGAAAACACAAGTTTGGATCTAAAAAAATATTGAACAACCAATATGGAAATGCACAAATGCTGAGAGAGATAATTCCAAAAAGTATCTATGATTTTTAAGGATTTTAAACTCTTTTAGTTTTTTTAAATTAGGTTTGGATCTCATTAGAATAGGGCGGCCAGGCATTTTTTACTGAGTGTTGACTCCCAAACCATAAGTCATTTCTATAAAAAATTCTAGTTGTTACACATCATTAATCAATAAAAACATCTATGATTGTTAGGCTCGCTTTTTTTAAAATAGGAAAAAAGTGGGTTGTTTGGCTCTTGTAATTATCTCACCGCACGGTCACTTGGGAATTTAATTTTTTCTTCTCCTTGAAATTTTTGGATGATTAGATCATTTTGCATCTTCAACATGATTCAGGCATGCATATCCACATTTAAAACATGTTAGGATCAATTAGAAATCTCTTTCTTTTAAAATTCCACCAAGCTATTAGGGTCGTACTAGTAGAATTTCCCAAACATGGATAACAAAACTTTGGTGTTCATTTTTAGTGTGTGAAATAACTTTCTTCACTTAGTTTTCAATTTTTTAGATACATAAACTCTAAATTTTTCATTTTGTTGTGATTTATTTGCCTTATCTTTTTGCTTAAGAGAAAAATGGGAGAGTGAAAACTCAATTTTGGATTTGAAAAAAAATTGAACATCCAAAATGGAAACGCATGAATGCAGAGAGAGATAATTCCAAAAAGTAACTATGATTTTTAAACATTGTAAACTCTTTTAGTTTTTTATATATTAGGTTTTCCAATCATGAGAAAACGGGGGGCGAAGCATTTTTAACTGAATGTTGACTCCCAAACCATAAGTCATTTCTAACAAAAATTATAGTCACTACACTTCATTAATCGATCAAATCATTTACGGTGATCTATGAATGTTAGGTCCGCTTTTCGTAAAATAGGCAAAAAGTGGGTTGTTTGGCTCTGGTAAATCCCTTAGCACGTTTACTTAAGAATTTAATTTTTTCTACACTTTGAATTTTTTGGATCATTAGGTCATTTGCATCTTCTACAAGTTTCAGGCATGCATATCATCATTTAAAACATGTTAGGATCAATTAGAAATCTCTTTCTTATAAAATTCCACCAAGCTATTAGGGGTTGTACTATTGGAATTTCGCAAACATGGACAAAAAAATTTTGATGTTCATTTTTGGTGCATGAAATAATTTTCTTCACTTACATTACTTATAATTTTCAATATTTGGCATACATAAACTCTAAAATTTTCATTTTGTTGTGAGCTATTTGCCTTTTCTTTTTTTTTACGAGAAAAATGGGAGAGTGAAAACTCAAGTTTGGATTTGAAAAAAAATTGAACATCCAAAATGGAATTGTACAAATACTGAGAGAAATAATTCCAAAAAGTATCTGTCATTTTTAAGGATTAAAAATTCTTTAGTTTTTTATATATTAGGTTTTGCAATCAACGGAAAAGGCGGGGGGAGGTTTATTTACCTGAGTGTTGACACTCAAACCATAATTCATTTCTAACAAAAAATAAGGCCATTGCACATCATTAATAGATCAAAACATTTACGATAATCTATGATTGTTAGGTCCAATTTTTGTAAAATAGGTAAAACGTGGGTTGCTTGGGCCTGGTAAATATCCCACAACACATTAACTAGAGAATTTAATTTTTTCTTCTCCTAGAAATTTTTGGATCATTAGGTCATTTGCATCTTCAACAAGTTCCAGGCATGCATTTCCACATTTAAAACATGTTAGGATCAATTAGAAATCTCTTTCTTATAAAATTCCACCAAGCTATTAGAGGTTGTTCTCGTGGAATTTCCCAAACATGGATCACAAATATTTTCTATTAATTTCTATGTGTGTGAAATAATTTTCTTTAGTTAGTTTTCAATTTTTTCTTACATAAATTCATAATTTTTAATTTTGTTGTGATCGATTTGCCTTATCTTTTTTATTTCGAAAAAAATTGGAGAGAGAAAACTCAAGTTTGGGTTCGAAAAAAAATTGAACATCCAAAATGGAAAAGCTCAAATGCTGAGAGAGATAATTACAAAAAGTATCTATGATTTTTAAGGATTGTACACTCTTTAAGTTATATATATATATTAGGTTTTCCAATCATCAGAACTGGGGGGGCGATGCATTTTTCAATGAGTGTTGACTCCAAAACCATAAGTCATTTCTAAAAAAAATTATGGCCATTAAAAATAATTAATCAATCAAAACATTAACGATGATCTTTGATTGTTAGGTCCTCTTTCTGTAAATAGGCAAAAAGTGGGTTATTTGGTTCTGGTAAATATCACACCACACGTTAACTTAAGCATTTAATTTTTTCTACTCCTAGAAAATTTTGGATCATTAGGTCATTTGCATCTTCAACATGTTTCACATCCTCATTTAAAACATGATAGGATCAATTAGAAATCTCTTTCTGATAAAATTCCTCCAAGCTATTAGGGGTTGTACTAGTGGAATTTGCCAAACATGGATAACAAAACTTCGGTGTTCATTTGTAATGCGTTAAATAATTTTCTTCAATTACATTTATTATAGTTTTCAATTTTTTGTATACATAAACTCTAAAATTTTTATTTTGTTGTGATCTATTTGCCTTACCTTTTTGTTAACGAGAAAAATGGAAGAGTGAATACTCAAGTTTGGATTTGAAAAAAAATTGAACATCCAAAATGGAATTGCACAAATGCTGAGAGAAATAATTCCAAAAAGTATCTATGATTTTTAAGGATCCTAAACTCTTTTAGTTTTTTATATATTAGGTTTTGCAATCATCGGAAAAGGAGGGACGAGGCATTTTTAACTGAGTGTTGACTTCCAAACCATAAGTCATTTCTAACAAAAATTATAGTCATAACACATCATTAATCGATCAAAATATTTACAATGATCTTTGATTGTTAGGTCCGCTTTTTTGTAAAATAGGCAAAAAGTTGGTTGTTTGGCTCTGGTAAATATCCCACCGCACGTTGACTTGAGAATTTAATTTTTTCTACTCCTTGAAATTTTTGGATCATTAGGTCATTTGCATCTTCAACATGTTTCAGGCATGCATATCTACATTTAAAACATGTTAGGATCAATTAGAAATCTCTTTCTTATAAAATTCCACCAAGCTATTAGGGGTTGTACTAGTGGAATTTCCCAAACAAGGATAACAAAACTTTGGTGTTCATTTTTAGTGCGTGAAATAATTTTCTTCACTTAGATTTCAATTTTTTGCTAACATAAACTCTAAAATTTTCATTTTGTTGTGTTCTTTTTGTCTTATCTTTTTGTTTACGAGAAAAATGGGAGAGTGAAAACTCAAGTTTGGATTTGGAAAAAATTTGAGCATCCAAAATAAAATGCACAAATACTGATAGTGATAATTCCAAATAGTATAGGTGATTTTTTAGGTCTGTAAACTCTTTTTTTTTATATATTAGGTTTTGTAATGATTGGAAAAGGGGGGAGGGGTGAGGTATTTTTAACTGAGTGTTGACTCGCATACAAAAAATATAGCCGTTATACATCATTAATCGATCAAAACATTTATGATGATCTATGATTGTTAGGTCCGCTTTTTGTAAAATTGGCAAAAAGTGGGTTGTTTGGCTCTGGTAAATATCCCTCCACACATTAACTTGAGAATTTAATTTTTTCTACTCCTTGAAGCTTTTGGATCATTCGGTCATTTTCATCTTCAACATGTTTCAGGCTTGCATATCCACATTTAAAATATGTTAAGATCAATAAGAAATCTCTTTCTTATAAAATTCCAGCAAGCTATTAGGGGTTGTACTAGTGGAATTTCCCAAACATGGATAACAAAACTTTGGTGTCCATTTTTAGTGCATAAAATAATTTTCTTCACTTACATTTATTATAGTTTTCAAATTTTTTCATACATATACTCTAAAATTTTCATTTTGTTGTGATCTATTTGCCTTTTCTTTTTCTTTACGAGAAAAATTGGAGAGTGAAAACTCAAGTTTAGATTTGAAAAAAAATTGAACACCCAAAAGTGAAATGCACAAATGCCAAGAGAGATACTTCCAAAAAGTATCTGTGATTTTTAAAGATTGTAAACTCTTTTATATATTAGGTTTTGCAATCTTGGGAAAAGGGGGGTGATGCATTTTTAACTGAACCATAAGTCATTTCTAAAAAGAATTATAGCCGTTAAACATCATTAATCAATCAAAACATTTACGATGATCTATGATTGTTAGGACCACTTTTTTTAAAATAGGCTTGAAAATATCCCACCGCATAGGAACTTGAGAATTTAAATTTTTCTACTCATTGAAATTTTAGGATCATTAGGTCATTTCCATCTTCAACATATTTCAGGCATGCATATCAACATTTAAAACATGTTAGGATCAATTAGAAATCTCTTTGTTATAAAATTTCTCCAAGCTATATGGGATTGTACTGGTGGAATTTCCCCAAACATGGACAAAAAAACTTTGGTGTTCATTTTTAGTGCAAGAAATAATTCTCTTCACTTAAATTTATTATAGTTTTCAATTTTTTGCATGCATAAACTCTAAAATTTTCATTTTGTTGTGATCTATTTGCCTTATGTTTTTGTTTACGAGAAAAATTAGAGAGTGAAAACTCAAGTTTGGATTTGAAAAAATATTGAACATCCAAAATAGAAATGCAAAAATGCTAAGACAGATAATTCCAAAAAATATCTGTGATTTTTAAGGATTGTAAACTTATTTAGTTTTTTATATATTAGGTTTTACAATCATTGGGAAAGGGTGATGTGGCATTTTTAGTTGACTGTTGGCTCCCAAACCATATGTCATTTCGAATAAAAAATATAGCACACATCTTTAATTGATCAAAACATTTACGATGATCTATGATTGTTCGGTTCACTTTTTGTAAAAGATGCAAAAAGTGGGTTGTTTGGCTCTAGTAAATATCCCACCGCACAATAACTTGAGAGTTCAATTTTTTCTACACCTTGAAATTTTTGGATCATTAGGTCATTTGCATCTTCAACATGTTTCAGGCATGCATATCATCATTTAAAACATGTTAGGATCAATTAGAAATCTCTTTCTTATAAAATTCCACCAAGCTATTAGGGGTTGTACTAGTGGAATTTCCGAAACAAGGATAACCAAATTTTGGCGTTCATTTTTAGTGCGTGATATAATTTTCTTCTCTTACATTTATTATATTTTCAATTTTTTCCATTCATAAACTCTAAATTTTTATTTTTTTGTGATCTATTTGCCTTATCTTTTTGTTTATGAGAAAAATGGGAAAGTGAAAACTCATGTTTGGATTTGAAAAAAAATTGAACATCCAAAATCGAATTGTAAAAATTCTGAGAGAGATAATTCCATAAAGTGTTAGGGATTTTTAAGGATTGTAAACTCTTTTAGTTTTTATAT
This sequence comes from Aristolochia californica, assembly GCF_029961685.1. Classification (NCBI taxonomy): domain Eukaryota; kingdom Viridiplantae; phylum Streptophyta; class Magnoliopsida; order Piperales; family Aristolochiaceae; genus Aristolochia; species Aristolochia californica. The sequence continues at coordinate 30,456,551 of NW_027182257.1, forward strand.
ATTATTTTTTGCAATCATCAAAAAAGAGGGGGGGGGGGGGGGGGGGGGGGGGGTGGGGGCAGGGCATTTTTAACTGAGTGTTGACTCCCAAACCAAAAGACATTTCTAAAAAAAATTATCGCGGATACACATCATTAATAGATAAAAACATTTACGATGATCTATGATTGTTAGGTCCACTTTTTGTAACGTAGGCAAAAAGTGGGTTGTTTTGCTCTGGTAACTATCCCACTGCACGTTAACTTGAGAATTTAATTTTTTTTTCTCCTTGAAATTTTTGGATCATTAGGTGATTTCCATCTACATCATGTTTCAGGCATGCATATCCCCATTTAAAACATGTTAGGATCAATTAGAAATCTCTTTCTTACAAAATTCGACCAAGCTATTAGGGGTTGAACTAGTGGAATTTCCCAAACATGGATAACAAAACTTTGGTGTTGATTTTTAGTGCGTGAAATAAATTTCTTCACTTAGTTTTCAATTTTTTGCATACATAAACTCTAAAATTTTCATTTTTTTGTGATCTATTTGTCTTATCCTTTTTTTTTTAAAAGAAAAATGGGAGAGTGAAAACTCCAGTTTGGATTTGAAAAAAATTGAACATCCAAAATGGCAACGCACAATTCCTGAGAGAGATAATTCCAAAAACTATCTATGATTTTTAAGGATTGTAAACTCTTTTAGTTATTTATATATTAGGTTTTGCAATCATCAGAAAAGGAGAGGCAAGACATTTTTAGCTGAGTGTTGACTGCAAAACCACAAGTCATTTCTAACAAAAATTATAGCCGTTACACATCACTAATAGATCAAAACATTTATGATGATCTATGATTGTTAGGTCCACTTTTTGTAAAATGGGCAAAAAGTGGGTTGTTTGGCTCTGGTAAATATCGCACCGCACGTTAACTTGAGAATTTAATTTTTTTCTACTCCTTGGAATTTTTGGATCATTAGCTCATTTGCATCTTCCACATGTTTCAGGCATGCATATCCAAATTTAAAACATGTTAGGATCAATTAGAAATCTCTTTCTTTTAAAATTCCACCAAGCTATTAGGGGTTGTACTAATGGAATTTCCCCAATCATGGATAATAAAACTTTGGTGTTCATTTTTAGTGCATGAAATTATTTTTTTCACATAAATTTATTATAGTTTGCAATTTTTTGCATACATAAACTCTAAAATTTTCATTTTGTTGTGATCTTTTTACCATTTCTTTTTATTGATGAGAAAAATGGGAGAGTAAAAACTCAAGTATGGATTTGAAAAAAAATTGAACATCCAAAATGGAAATGCACAAATGCAGAGAGATAATTCCAAAAAGTATTTGTGATTTTTAAGGATTGTAAACTCTTTTAGTTTTTTATATATTAGGTTTTGCAATCATCGGAAAAGGGGGGACAAGGCATTTCTACCTTAGTGTTGAGTCCCAAACCATAAGTCATTTCCAACAAAAATTATAGCCATTACACATCATTAATCGATCGCAACATTTACGATCATCTATGATTTTCAGGTCCACTTTTTGTAAAATAGTCAAAAAGTGGGTTGTTTGGCTATGGTAAATATCCCACCGCACGTTAACTTGAGAATTTAATTTTTTCTACTCCTTGAAATTTTTGGATCATTAGGTCATTTGCATCTTTAACATGTTTCAGGCATGCATATCCACATTTAAAATATGTTAGGATCAATTAGAAATCTCTTTCTTATAAAATTCCACCAAGCTATTAGGGGTTGTACTAGTGGAATTTCCAAAACAAGAATAACAAAACTTTGGTGTTCATTTTTAGTGCGTGAAATAATTTTCTTCACTTACTTTTCAATTTTTTGCATAAATAAACTCTAAATTTTTTTTTTTTTGTGCTTATTTGCCTTCTTTTTTAGTTTATGAGAAAAATGGAAGAGTTAAAACTCAAGTGTTGATTTGAAAAAAAATTGAATATCCAAAATGGAAATGCAAAAATGTTGAGTGATATGAATTAAAAATTGTAAACTCTTTTAGTTTTTTATATATTAGTTTTTGCAATCATCGGAAAAGGGGGGACGAGACATTTTTAACTGAGTGTTGACTCCCAAATCATAAGTCATTTCGAACAAAAATTATTTTCGTTACACATCCTTAATCGATCAAAATATTTACAATGATCTATGATTGCTAGGTCCGCTTTTTGTAAAATAGGCTCAAAGTGGGTTGTTTGGCTCTGGTAAATATCCCACCGTACGTTAACATGAGAATTTAATATTTTCTGCTTCTTGACATTTTTGGATCAGTAGGTCATTTGCATCTTCAACATGTTTCAGGCATGCATATCCAAATTTAAAACTTGTTAGGATTAATTAGAAATCTTTTTCTTATAAAACTCAACCATTCTATTAGGGGTTGTACTAGTGAAATTTCCCTAAAGATGATAACAAGAATTCGGTGTTCATTTTTAGTGCGTGAAATAATTTACTTCACTTAGTTTTCAATTTTTTGCATGCATAAACTCAAAAATTTTAATTTTTTTGTGATCTATTAAACTTATATTTTTGTTTACGAGAAAAATAGGAGAGTCAAAACTCATGTTTGGATTTGAAAAAATTGAACATCCAAAATGGAAATCCACAAATGCTGAGAAAGATAATTCCAAAAAGTGTATGTGATTTTTAAGGATTGTAAACTCTTATAGTTTTTCCTATATTAGGTTTTGCAATCATCGAAAAAGGGGGGGCGAGGCATTTTTCAATGAGTGTTGACTCCCAAACCATAAGCCAATTCTAACAAAAGTTATAGGCATTACACATCATTAATCGATAAAAACATTTACCATGATCAATGATTTTTAGGTTTGCTTTTTGTAAAATAGGCAAAAAGTGGGTTGTTTGGCTCTGGTAAATATCCCACCACACATTAACTTGAGAATTTAATATTTTCTATTTCTTAAAATTTTTGGATCAGTAGGTCATTTGCATATTCAACATGTTTCACGCATGCATTTCCAAATTTAAAACTAGTTAGGATCAATTAGAATTCTCTTTCGTATAAAATTCAACCAAGCTATTAGGGGTTGTACTAGTGGAATTTCCCCAAACATGATAACAAGACGTCGATGTTCATTTTTAGTGTGTGAAATAATTTTCTTCACTTTGTTTTCAATTTTTTTGCTTACATAAACTCAAATAATTTAATTTTGTTTTGATCTATTTGCCTTATCTTTTATTTTTCGAGAAAAATAGGTGAGTCAAAATCATGTTTGGATTTGAAAAAAAAATTAAACATCCAAAATGGAAATCCACAAATGCTAAGGAGATAATTCTAAAAAGTGTATGTGATTTTTATGGATTGTAAACTCTTTTAGTTTTTTATATATTAGGTTTTGCAATCATTGAAAAAGGGGGGCGAGGCATTTTTAAATGAGAGCCAATTCTATCAAAAATTATAGGCGTTACACATCATTAATCGATAAAAAAATTTACTATGATCTATGATTTTTAGGTCTGCTTTTTGTAAAATAGGCAAAAAGTGGGTTGTTTGGCTCTGGTAAATATCCCACCGCACGTTAACCTGAGAATTTAATTTTTTCTACTCCTTGAAATTTTTGGATCATTAGGTCATTTGCATCTTCAACATGTTTCAAGCATGCATATCCACATTTAAAACATGTTAGGATCAATTAGAAATCTCATTCTTATAAATTCCACCAAGCTATTAGGGGTTGTACTAGTGGAATTTCTCAAACAAGGATAACAAGACTTTCATGTTCATTTTTTATTACGTAAATTCCACCAAGCATTTTAGTTTTCAATTTTTTGCATTCATAAACTCAAAAATATCATTTTGTTGTGATCTTTTTGCCTTTTCTTTTAGTTGTCAAAAAAAATGGGAGAGTGAAAACTCAAGTTTGGATTTGAAAAAAAACATGAACATCCAAAATGCAAATGCACAAATGCAGAGAGAGATAATTCCAAAAAGTATCTGTGATTTTTAAGGATTGTAAACTCTTTTAGTTTTTAAAATATTAGGTTTCACAATCGTCGGAAAAGAGGGATTGAAGAATTTTTACATTAGTGTTGACTCCCAAACCATAAGTCAATTCCAAAAAAATATATAGCCGTTACACATCATTAATCGATCAAAATATTTACGATGATCTTTGATTGTTAGGTCCGCTTTTCTTTAAAAATAAGCAAAAAGTGGGTTGTTTAGCTCTGGTAAATATCACTCCGCATGTTAACTTGAGAATTTAATTTTTTCAACTCCTTGAAATTTTCGGATCATTAGGTCATTTGCATCTTCAACATGTTTTAAGCATGCATATCCACATTTAAAATATTTTAGGATCAATTAGAAATCTCTTTCTTATAAAATTCCACCAAGCTATGATGGGTTGTACTAGTGAAATTTCCCAAACAAGGATAACAAAAATTTGGTGTTCATTTTTAGTGCGTGAAATAATTTTTTTCACTTATTTTTCAATTTTTGGCATACAAAAGCTCTAAAATTTTCATTTTGATGTAATCTATTCGCCTTTTCTTTTGGTTGACGAGAAAAGTGGGAGAGTGAAAGCACAAGTTTGGATTAGAAAAATAGTTGAACATCCAAAATAAAATGCACAAATACTAAGAGAGATAATTTCAAATAGTATCTGTGATTTTTTAGGTTTATAAACTCTTTTAGTTTTTTATATATTAGGTTTCTTAATCATTGGAAGAGGGGGGGGGGGGGGGGGGCAAGTCATTTTTAACTGAGTGTTGACTTGTAAACCATAAGTTATTTCTATCAAATATTATAGCCGTTACACATCATTAATCAATCAAAACCTTTACAATGATCTTTGATTGCTAGGTCCGCTTTTTGTAAAATTGGCAAAAAGTGGGTTGTTTGGCTCTGGTAAATCTCCAACCGCACATTAATTTGAGAATTTACTTTTTTCTACACCTTGAAATTTTGGTATCATTAGGTCATTTGCATCTTCAACAAGTTTTAGGCATGCATATCATCATTTAAAACATATTAGGATCAATTAGAAATCTATTTCTTATAAAATTCCACCAAACTACTAGGGGTTGTACTAGTGGAATTTCCCGAACATGGATAACAAGACTTTGGTGTTCATTTTAAGTGCGTGAAATAATTTTCTTCACTTAGTTTTCAATTTTTAGTATATATAAACTCTAAAATTTTAATTTTGTTGTGATCTACTTGCCTTCTCTTTTTGTTTACGAGAAAAATGGAAGAGTAAACACTCATGTTTTGATTTGAAAAAAAATTGAACATCCAAAATCGAAATGCACAAATGTTGAGTGAGATAATTCCAAAAAGTATCTGTGATTTTTAAGGATTGTAAACTCTTTTAGTTTTTTATATATTAGATTTTGCAATCATCAAAAAAGGGGCGACGAGGCATTTTTAACTGAGTGTTGACTCACTCAGTTAACTGTTACACATCATTTCTAAAAAAAATTATAGCAGTTACACATCATTAATCGATCAAAACATTTTCGATAATCTATGATTGTTAGGTCCATTTTTTCTAAAATAGGCAAAAAGTGGGTTGTTTGGCTTTGGTAAATATCCCACCGCACGTTAACTTGAGAATTTAATTTTTTCTACTCCTTGAAATTTTTTGGATCATTAGGTCATTTGCATCTTCAACATGTTTTAGGCATGCATATGCAAATTTAAAACATGTCAATATCAATTAGAAATCTCTTTCTTATAAAATTCCACTATGCTATTACGGGTTGTACTAGTGGAATTTCCCCAATCATGGATAACAAAAATTGTGTGTTCATTTTTAGTGAGTGAATTAATTTTCTTCACATAAACTTATTGCATACATAAACTCTAAAATTTCCATTTTGTTGTGATCTATTTGCCTTTTCTTTTTGTTTACGTGAAAAATGGGAGAGTGAAAACAGAAGTTTGGATGTGAAAAAAAATTTAACATCCAAAATGGAAATGGACTATGTTGAGAGATAATTCCAAAAATTATTTGTGATTTTTAAGGATTGTGAACTCTGCTAGTTTTTTATATATTAGATTTTGCAATCATCGGAAAAGGGGGAGCGAGGCATTTTTAACTGAGTGTTGACTCCAAAATCAGAAGTCATTTCTAACAAAAATTATAGCCATTACATAATAGATCAAAAAATTTACGATGATCAATGATTGTTAGGTCCACTATTTGTAAAATAGGCTAAAAGTGGGTAGTTTGGCTCTGGTAAATATCCCACCACACGTTAACTTGAGAATTTAATTTTTTCTACTTCTTGAAATTTTTAGAGCATTAGGTCATTTGCCTTTTCAACATGTTTCAGGCATGCATATCAAAAATTAAAACTTGTTAGGATCAATTAGAAATCTCTTTCTTATAAAATTACTCCAAGCTATTAGGGATTGTACTAGTGCAATTTCCCAAAACATGGATAACAAAACTTTGGTGTTCATTTTTAGTGCGTTAAATATTTTTTTTCACTTAGTTTTCATTTTTTTTTCATACATAAACTCAAAGATTTTAATTTTGTTGCAATCTATTTGCCTTATCTTTTTGTTTATGAGAAAAATGGGAGAGTGAAAATTCAAGTTTGGATTTGAAAAAAAATTGAACATCCAAAATGGAAATGCACAAATGCTGAGAGAGATAATTCCAAAAAGTATATTTGATTTTTGAGGATTGTAAACTCTTTTAGTTTTTTATATATTAGGTTTTGGAATCATCTGAAAAGGGGAGAGAGGGGGGGGGGGGATTTTTATATATGTGTTAACTCCCAAGCCATAAGTTATTTCTTACAAAAATTATAGGTGTTACACATAATTAATCAATCAAAAAATTTACCATGATCTATGATTTTTAGGTTTGCTTTTTGTAAAATAGGCAAAAAGTGGGTTGTTTGGCTCTGGTAAATATCCCAGCGCACGTTAACTTGAGAATTTAATTTTTTCTACTTCTTGAAATTTTAGGATCATTGGGTCATTTGCATCTTCAACATGTTTCAGACATGCATATCCACATTTGAAATATGTTAGGATCAATTAGAAATCTCTTTCTTATAAAATTCCACAAAGCAATTAGGGGTTGTGGTGTAAAATTTAGTTACATCGGCTTTTTATACCTCGCAAGCGTACGAATCGTTCATGTAATGTAGTAGAAAGCGAGGGTCATATCCACAGGGAGGACTGAATTTTGTGTATTCTTCAGTCAACTAGCCTAACCAAATACGATGAATTAATATGAACTAAACCCTAATTATATCCTAAATTATCAAGCAATCATCTGGTTAACTACTTGCACAACAGGAAACGTCAACTCTGGATTTTACGATGATTCGTGCCTCTCTCGAGTGCCATGTAACCACGGATCCGATTTCTCAATCCTTGCGTCTAGCCCCTCTCGGGCGCATAGAGTGAAAGACATAAATTGGATTAAAATACCAAAATCCAACCTCAATTATAATCCTACTCTAACTAGCTAATTTAATCAAATATCCGGAAAACAAATATTCGATAAACATTAATTATCAAATCAGATTCAATAAACATTCAAAACCTAAGTTCAAACTATAAAAAAAATTAAATTCCAAAATGACGAATTACTCCCCTTCTCCTTCCTCTCGCTCGGGCAGCAACTCATTCTCACGGGTGCTGCAATTTCCCGAAATTGATGGCTTCGGGTATCAAGAGTGAGTGGCCGGAGGTAGAGACGACACCGGCGACGAAGGATAGAAGCCGACGAACGGAGGTGACGTTCGGCGAAGAACAAAACAGAGCTAAAGTCCTCTGACCGGCTCTCTCGAGTCTCGGTCGGAGTGGGAATAGCTCCGGGAATGGTCGGAAATATGTAATCGACGCCGGAGGATGGTCAGAATGCGGAATTGGCACCGGAGAAGCCCTCTCAGATCACCTCCTGGCCTGGTGAGCAGAAACTGTCGAACTCACCTCAATAGAGACTCTCTCGAGCTCTCCTCGGGTTTGTTCTCGATTGCCGGATGGCGGTGGATGGCGGTGGACAACGGTGGCATGGCAAACTGCGGTGGGAAACTCCTCTCGGGTCTTCCCCTGTTTTTGGTGCTCTGTTTTGGTCGACGTCCCTCTGTTTTCTCTTGACTCTCTCCTCTCCTCCTCGACGCTCCTCTTTTTCATCTCCTTTAATACAATTTTCCTTTGTTTTAAAACGATTTGCCCTAAAAATCACCTCCATTTCACTAAGGGCATTTTGGTAAATATCTCCTTCTTCACCAAAATTCTCCTGAAATTCCATAATTGAATCCATAAAAAGCATTTTAGGAAGAAATAAACCTTAAAAACAATGAAATAAAATTCAGCAGAGAAAAATATGCAATATAGACAGTGATTAATGCCAAATTCAATAAATACACGTTTCATTTGAAAATCGATAAATAACCACCTATAACACAATTATAAAGGTTATTCTATTATAATTAACCTAGTTCTCATGTCAGAATATGGCATCTATCACACCCCCAAACCTAAATCTTTGCTAGTCCCTAGCAAAACAACAATTGAACCAAAATTAAGCCTAGGAAAACAAAATGCCACTTTTGTAGGGAGCACGATTGCATTTAGCGCATGCAACAAGCCGTTAAACACCTACTTTACAGTAGTGGACGAGTTATATCTCGTGAGGGTTTGCATGGAATTTACCCACAAAATTCATCTAAATCAATAATATAAAAAGAAAACTGAAGAAAAGTTACTCCTCATTAGCATATGACTAACACTTAGTATCGTAAAATATCTGAAAATCATATGAGATCTTGCGCAATTTTAAAATAGTACAGTAAGCCTATTGTCTGACAATCTCACAAAAGAAATATACCAATTTCAATCTTGACCTGCAACTTCTTTCAAATTACAATTCATCATCAAAGTTAAGGAAACTCATTGCTTCCATATTTAAAACCATTTTACGCTATTACCAGCGCACTTTTGCTATTACCAGCATAATTTTTGTTTCACTGAATACTTTTGGTATTACCACCATTTTGTATTCGTCTTAACTGCACATGCACTTATTTTTAAGTAACCGACTGTTCCGGTGAATGTCCCTGGGTTTGCCCAGGCTGTTTCTGAAGTTATTTGTCTTTTGCAAGCAAGAGCATTTCCATTTTCATTCATACATTACAACAAGGAATTTCACTGAGGTATAAAAAGGAATGAGTTCAAACAGGCATACAAGACTATTCAGACTAACATAGATCAACACTAGATTTACATGTTCTCTTTTGCAACTAAGTTCCAAGTCTAATGCAATAATAAGTTATCCCACTGAATTCTCATGGATCACAATAAATGATATCAGATTTCTAATAGGCATATTCTACACAGTTTTACGAAAAATTTTGAAACACATTTGAGCAACTTATTTTAACTCTACTAATGTTAACCACATACTAAGAGGAGTAATTTGAAAACCACGAACAAAAATCAAAAGAAAATTATTGCTAAGACATAAAAGAGGTGTTTCCCCCCGCAAACCTAAACCTGACATTGTCCTCAATGGGGAAAAGTTAAAACACTAGAACGACTACAAAAAGGAATAACAACTTAGCTAGTTATACCCCAGTAGGGTGAGGGTTAAGCTCCCTCAGGGCTCCTAAATCCATAGGTGGGACAATATGTGTTTGGTCATCAACAATAATACCGAAAAGTCAATAAAGACCCCCAAGAATGATACATAGTCTCCCTCAAAGAAGGTTTACTCGTATTAGCTGTACCCGAAGGTAATCATCCGTAGATGAAACCGCTATCCCACATCACACTTTGAAGAAATCTTCGTGTGACTGGCCACTGAAGGCAGCAGGAATCACGCGCTGAACACAAGTCCTTAAATTAGTCACCATAAGGTTTCATTCAATACTTCAAGATTGAACTGGTCAATCCCAGAATGGTTGTTTGAGCACAGACCTCTCAAACTAGGGACCAAAAGTCTGGTCATCGACTACCAGAACCATTTATGTTCTCAGCTGGCAAATAAGAATGAATAAACCAAAAAAATAAAATAAAAATAAAACTATAATGTACAAAGGGATAGAAACGTGGGGATTGCCCACAATGTGCTAAGTTTATAGTCGTAAGCAAGACTCTGACGCATTCAAGATGAAATGACAGGTTCCTCCAAGAAGATCACCATCACCTCCTCCGATGTGGGGACATTCTCAAGATACGGTTTGAGCCTCTGACCGTTAACTTTGAAGACTGACCCGTCTTCGTGATTGCAGATCTCAATAGCGCCTTGAGGAAACACTTGTGTAACTTCAAATGGATTGGACCACCTGGATCTTAGCTTCCATGGAAACAAATGCAATCGTGAGTTATAAAGTAAAACATTCTGCCCAACAGTAAAAGACTTGTGAAAAATAGATTTATCATGTAAAAGCTTTGTTCGCTCCTTATACAGTTTGGCATTCTCATAAGCATCATGACGTATCTCCTCCAACTCATTCAATTGCAACTTTCTCTCCTCACCCGCTTCAGTTAAATCAAAATTCAAAGCCTTAATGGCCCAATAAGCTCTATGTTCAAGCTCAACAGGTAGATGACATGCTTTGCCGAACACTAGGGGAAATGGAGACATCCCAATAGGAGTCTTATAAGGGTTCGATAGACCCATAAAGCATTGTCCAATCGAATGGACCAATCTTTCCTATCAAAGCGAACCGACTTCTCCAAAATCCGTTTGATCTCCCTATTAGAGATTTCCACTTGACCACAAGTTTGCGGGTGGTACGGAGTGGACACCCGATGAGTGATGGAATATTTCTTCAATAAGGTCTCAAATGCTCTGTTACAAAAATGAGATCTCCCATCACTGATGATCGCTCTCGGGGTATCAAACCGATTAAAGATATTTTCTTTTAAAAACTTTACCACCACTTTGTGATCGTTTGTCTTACATGCAATAGCTTCAATCCATTTAGAGACATATTCAACAGCAACAAGGATGTATTGATAGCCGAACGAGACAGGCAAAGGACCCATGAAGTCAATACCCCACACATCAAACAATTCAACAATAAGAATGGGGTTAAGAGGCATCATGTTCTTCCTAGACAAACAACCAGTTCGTTGGCATTTATCAAGCACCTGAAAAAACTCATGGGCATCTCTAAATAATGAAGGCCAATAGAAACCACATTGCAAGACTTTAGCCACGGTCTTTCTAGCACCAAAATGTCCACCACATGCGTGGGAATGACAAAATTCAAGAATGTTGGCAAAGTCTTGCTCATGTACACAATGCCTAATGACTTGGTCAGAACACACCTTGAACAAATAAGGGTCATCCCAAAAAAAATGTTTGACTTGGGAAAAGAATTTCAACCGATCTTGTTTACTCCAATAATCAGGAATCTTATGAGTTACAAGATAATTGACTATGTCAGCAAACCAAGGCAACTGGGATACTTGGAGAAGTTGTTCATCAGGGAAGGAATCATTTAAAGGAAGGAATCCTTCCTGAGGTGCTACACAGATCCTAGATAGATGATCAGCAACAACATTCTCACAACCCTTCTTATCTCTAATCTCAAGGTCAAATTCTTGCAATTGCAAGATCCATCTAATCAAACGAGGTTTAGTGTCCTTGATGGATAATAAGTACTTCAAAGCAGAATGATCAGTGAACACTATAACCTTTGACCCTAACAGATATGATCTGAATTTGTTCAAGGCAAACACAACAGCTAGCAACTCCTCAGTGGTAGTGTAATTCAATTGAGCATCATGAAAAGTGTGGCTAGCATACTGAATGACACAGGGCATTTTATCCGTCTTTTGCCCCAAAACAGCCCCTAATGCATAGTCAGAGGCATCACACATCAACTCAAAAGGCAAAGACCAAGTAGGGGGTTGGACAATGGGTACAGTGGACAAACATTTCTTTAGTGTCTCAAAAGCATGAATACAGGCATCATCAAAAGCAAAAGCAACATATTGAGCAAGCAAATTCGTCAAAGGACGAGAAATTTTGCTAAAGTCTTTAATGAAACGCCTATAGAACCCAGCATGGCCAAGGAAAGAATGCACCCCCTTCACAGAAGTAGGTGGTGGCAAATTGGCAATTAGGTCAACCTTAGCTTTGTCCACTTCTACACCCCATTCAGACACTACATGTCCTAAAACAATTCCTTCTTTCACCATGAAGTGGCCTTTCTCCCAATTCAAGACTAAATTGGACTTAATGCAATGGGACAATACGAGTGAAAGACTGTGCAGATATGTATCAAAACTAGAGCCAAACACAGAAAACTCATCCATAAAGACCTCTAAAAAGTCACCAATCATGTCGGAAAAGATACTCATCATGCACCGTTGGAAAGTGGCGGGCGCATTGCATAAACCAAAAGGCATGCGTCTGTAAGCATAGGTGCCAAACGGACACGTGAATGTGGTCTTTTCCTGGTCTTCTGGAGCAATGGGAATTTGATTGTAGCCGGAGTATCCATCTAAGAAGCAATAAAAATTATGGCTGGCCATTCGCTCTAGTACCTGATCAATGAAAGGTAGTGGGAAGTGATCCTTCCTAGTGGCGGAATTAAATTTTCTATAGTCAATGCAGACACACCACTTGGTTGTAGTTCTTGTGGGAATCAATTCACCACTTTCATTTTTATTATCATTATCCCCCCTTTCTTAGGGACAACTTGAATTGGACTCACCCAGGTGCTATCGAAAATAGGGTAAATGATTCCTGTCACAAGCAACCTGATGACTTCTTCTCTCACAACCTCCAGCATATGGGGATTTAACCTATGTTGCATCTCACGTGAGGCTTTAGTCCCCTCCTCCAAATGAATACGATGCATGCATATGGAGGGGCTAATCCCTTTTAAGGCATCAAGAGTCCACCCCAATGCCTCTTTGTGTGCTTGTAAAACTTCAGTCAATTGTTCCTCCTGCTCAGTACTCGAATAAGAGGAAATAATGACTGGTAATGAGTTCATGGGCCCCAAGAACGCATACTTCAACATGGGAGGAAGTGGCTTAAGATCTAGCTTGGAAGTTTCAAGAGGTTTGTCCAAGTCAAGATGAAGATCCTGTGGATGATCAGTTGTGATAACCTTATAAGCTTCCTCCAACAGAGGTACAAAATTGAGTAAAGAATCAACCTCTCGGAAATATGTTTCCTCATCAAAATAGTCCATGTCTAAAGATGTTATGCAAGACTCAAAAGATTCAAGAGTGGATTCGTCATCAAGCATAACAGTTTCTATCTTAAATGCAGGACTCAGATCATCAGACTCAAGTGGGTGGTGCCCGGCATTAAATACATTCAATGAGACCTTAAAATTTCCAAAAGACAACTCCAACTCATCACTTTTACAATGAATGATAGCATTAGATGTGGCTAAGAAGGGACATCCTAGGATGACAGGAATTTGGTTGGTCACATTGACTACTGGTTCTGTATCAAGAACAATGAAATCAATCGGGAACAAAAATTTGTCCACTTTTATCAAAACATCTTCAACTATTCCTCATGGTATCTTGACAGAATGGTCAGCAAGTTGAAGTGTGATGGGAGTAGGCTTCAATTCCTCCAAACCTAATTTCTGGTACACAAAGAAAGGAAGCAAATTCACACTTGCCCCTAAGTCAAGAAGAGCTCTCTGGATGGTATGTTCACCAATGACACATGAAATTGTGGGACATCCAGGATCTTTAACTTTTGGAGGAGTGTTGTGCTTCAGAATTGAGCTTACATTCTCGGTAAGAAAGACTTTTTTGTTAACATGTTGTTTTCTCTTCTGTGTACAAAGGTCTTTCAAAAATCAGGCATAGGCAGGGACTTGCCTAATAGCATCAAAAAGTGGAATGTTAATGTGAACCTTACTAAACAATTCCAATGTTTCATGCATGCTATCACCTTTCCTAGGTGGGTCCGATAACCTCTGCGGATAAGGAGCTAGTGGGACTTGGTTAGGGATCTGCTTGGCTGTTGGTGGAGAACTTGGAGGTTCTTCACCCAATGATGTGTCCCCATTGTCATCCTTTGACTCCTTAGACTTAGTGGTCCCTACCCAAATGTTCAACTCACGACCACTCCTAAGGGTGGCTATGGGTTTGGCTTGCTCATGGTGGGATTTGGAGCTCAACCCACTCTCATGTGTGCTTTTGGGGTTAGGAATGGTTTGACTCGGGAGTCTATTTTGTGATTGTTCACTCATGTGGCTGGCCAACTGACTCACTTGCATTTCAAGTTTAGCAATGGAGGACTATGTATTCTGCATGAATAATTGAAGTGTATCCTCAAGTGAAGGTTTTTGTGGAATCAATGGCTGTTGAGTGAAGTGTGGGCGTGGAGCTTGGGGTTAAGTAAACCCTGGAGGACCCCCAACTTGTGGGCCCTTGGACCATGAGAAATTTGGGTGCCTAGCCCAACCTGGATTATATGTTTCTGAAAAAGGATCGTTCTAGTTTGGTCTATGAAAATTCTGGACTGCATTCAAGTCCTCAATGAGCTCTGGGTAGGATGAACTAGATGGACACATTTGTGTGGGATGAGATGAACCAAAGCATATGGCACAGACAATAGATGAACTCTTGGACACCATAAGGGCATCAATTTTTGTAGTCAACCCCTCAATCTTGGCCATGAGCATGGGTGTTTCACTAACCTCGTAGAGACCCCCTCTTTTGGCTTCGTGGGATTTCCTATCAACATTAAATGATGAACCCCATTGCTGAGATTGATCACTCAACGTTTCAAAGAAGTCTCACGCCTCACTAGCACTCTTACGCATCAAACTCCCACAACTCTTTTGAGGGTTGTAGTTCTCTGAATAGGAAAGTACTTGGATAAAATTTTTGTGACTAATGTGTCCCATGAAGTAATGCTGCCCACCTTCAAGGAATTAAGCCAAGACTTGGCCTTATCCTTAAGTGAAAATGGGAAAAGTCTTAACCGGATAGAGTCATCTGAGAAATTCTGGAATTTGAACGTTGCACAAATATCTAAGAATTACTTGATGTGGTAATATGGGTCCTCCTTCTCCAACCCATAGAATGTAGGGAGGAGTTGGATCACACCCAGTTTCAACTCATAACTGGCGGCAGTAGTGGGTAGCAATATAATGCAAGAAGGTGATGTGAAGTGGGATGGGATAAAATAATCCCTCAGGGCTCTACGGTCACCTGCTACAGGTAACTGTAATGGTTCACCCTGATTGGCCATGGTAGCTCCTAACTTGACTTCGGGTGTTTTCCTACAAATATGTTCTACCTCTTCAACAAAGGGAGCTAATGGTCTACCTAGGGAGCGGCGCCCGTGCATAAAAACACAAAAAGAATCAAAATGAACTATCAAATTAAGCTAACAAACTCACTACTAAAAATATGAACTAACTAGAAGAAATAAAAATAATTCCATACAAAATCACCAAACTAAAATTATGAAAGCAACAATAAAATAAAATAAAATAAAAAATAAATAAATCTAACCTAAGACCATGGAGAACAAAGAAATACATTTAATATGTGCCTCCCCGGCAACGGCGCCAAAAACTTGGTGTAAAATTTAGTTACATCGATTTTTATACCTCACAAGCGTACGAATTGTTCATGTAATGTAGCGGGAAACGAGGGTCATATCCACAGGGAGGACTGAATTTTGTGTATTCTTCAGTCAACTAGCATAACCAAATATGATGAATTAATATGAACTAAACACTAATTATATCCTAAATTATCAAGCAATCATCTGGTTAACTACTTGCACAACAAGAAACGTCAACTCTGGATTTCACGGTGATTTGTGCCTCTCTCGAGCGCCACATAACCATGGATCCGATTTCTCAATCCTTGCATCTAGCCCCTCTCGGGCGCATAGAGTGAAAGACAGAAATCAAATTAAAATACCAAAATCCAACCTCAATTATAATCCTACTCTAACTAGCTAATTTAATCAAATATTTGGAAAAAAATATTCAATAAACATTAATTATCAAATTAGATTCAATAAACATTCAAAACCTAAGTTCAAACTACATAAAAAATTAAATTCCAAAATGATGAATTACTCCCCTTCTCCTTCCTCTCGCTCGGGCAGCAACTCGTTCTCACGGGTGCTGCAATTTCCAGAAATTGATGGCTTCGGGTATCAAGAGTGAGTGGCCGGAGGTAGAGACGACGCCGGCGACGAAGGATAGAAGCCGATGGACCGAGGTGACATTCGGCGAAGAACAAAACAGAGCTGAAGTCCTCTGACCGGCTCTCTCGAGTCTCAGTCGGAGTGGGAATAGCTCCGGGAATGGTCGAAAATATGTAATCAACTCCAGAGGATGGTCGGAATGCAGAATTGGCACCGGAGAAGCCCTCTCGGATCACCTCCTGGCCTGGTGAGCAGAAACTGTCGAACTCACCTCAATAGAGACTCTCTCGAGCTCTCCTCAGGTTTGTTCTTGATTACTGGACGGCGGTGGACGGCGGTGGCGTGGCGAAAGATAGTGGCGCGGAAAACGGCGGTGGGAAACTCCTCTCGGTCTTCCCCTGTTTTTGGTGCTCTGTTTTGGTTGACGTCCCTCTGTTTTCTTTTGACGCTCTCCTCTCCTCCCCGACGCTCCTCTTTTTCATCTCCTTTAATATGATTTTCCTTTGCTTTAAAATGATTTGCCCTAAAAATCACCTCCATTTCACTAAGGGCATTTTGGTAAATATCTCCTTCTCGACCAAAATTCTCCTGAAATTCCATAATTGAATCCATAAAAAGCATTTCAGGAAGAAATAAACCTTAAAAACAATGAAATAAAATTCAGGAGAGAAAAATATGCAATATAGATAGTGATTAATGCCAAATTCAATGTCAGAATATGGCATCTATCAGGTTGTACTAGTGGAATTTCGCAAACATGGATAACAAAACTTTAGCATTCATTTTAATGCGTGAAATAATTTTTTTCACTTACATTTATTATAGCTTTCATTTTTTTTTCATACATAAACTCTAAAATTTTCATTTTTTTGTGATCGATTTGCCTTATCTTTTTTATTACGAGAAAAATGGAAGAGAGAAAACTCAAGTTTGGAATTGAAAAAAAATTGAACATCCAAAAAGGGATTGTAAAAATATAGAGGGAGATACTTCAAAAAAGTATCTGTGATTTTTAAGGATTTTAAAGTCTTTAAGTTTTTCATATATTATTTTTTACAATCATCGGAAAAAGGGGGGGGGGGGGGGGGAGGGGGGCATGCATTTTTAACTGAGTGTTGACTCCCAAACTATAACTCATTTCTATAAAACATTGTAGCAGTTACACTTCATTAATAGATCAAAACATTTACGATGATCAATGATTGTTAGGCCCATTTTTTGGAAAATAGGCAAAACGTGGGATGTTTGGCTTAGGTAAATATCCCACTGCACGTTCACTCGAGAATTTTATTTTTTCTACTCCTTGAAATTTTTGGATCATTAGGTCATTTGCATCTTCAACATATTTCATGCATGCATTTCCACATTTAAAACATGTTAGGATGAATTAGAAATCTCTTTTTTATAAAATTCCACAAAGCTATTATTGATTGTACTAATGGAATTTCCGTAACATGGATAACAAAACTATGGTGTTGATTTTTACTACGTGAAATAAGTTTCTGCACTTAGTTTTCAATTTTTTACATACATAAACTCTAAAATTTTCATTTTGTTTTGATCTATTTACCTTATCTTTTTGTTGACAAGAAAAAAGGGAGAGTGAAAGCTCAAGTTTGGAATTGAAAAAAAATTGAACATCCAAAATGGAAATGCAGAAGTACTGAGAGAGATAATTCCAAAAAGTATCTGTGATTTTTAAGGATTTTGAACTCTTTTATTTTTTTATATATTAGGTTTTTCAATCATCGAAAAAGGGGGAGCGAGGCGTTTTTAACTGAGTGTTGACTCCAAACCATAAATCATTTCTAAAAAAAATTATAGCCATTACACATCATTAATAGATCAAAACATTTACGACAATCTATGATTTTTAGGTCCCCTTTTTGTAAAATAGGTAAAAAGTGGATTGTTTTGCTCTGGTAAATATCCCACTGCGCGTTAACTTGAGAATTTAACTTTTTCTACCCCTTGAAATTTTTGGAACATAAGGTCATTTGCATCTTCAACATGTTTCAGGCATGCATATTGACATTTAAAACATGTTAGGATCAATTACAAATCTCTTTCTTATAAAATTCCACCAAGCTATTAGTGGTTGTACTTGTGGAATTTCCCCACACGTGGATAACAAAACTTTGTTGTTCATTTTTAGTGCATGAAATAATTCTCTTCACTTACATTTATTATCAATTTTTTGCATACAAAATATCTAAAATTTTCATTTTGTTGTGATCTATTTACCTTATCTTTTTTTTTTCGAGAAAAATGGGATTGTGAAAACACAAGTTTGGATTTGAAAAAATATTGAACATCGAAAATGGAAACGTACCAATGCTAAGAGAGATAATTCCAAAAAGTATCATTTATTTTCAAGGGTTGTTAACTCTTTTAGTTTTTTATATATTAGATTTTGCAATCATAGGAAAAGGGTGGACGAGGCATTTTTCACTGAGTGTTGACTCCCAAACAACATGTCATTTCTAACAAAAATTATAGCTGTTACACATCATTAATTGATCAAAATTTTTATGATGATCTATGATTGTTAGGTCCGCTTTTTGTAAAATAGGCAAAAAGTGGGTTGTTTGGCTCTAGTAAATATCCCACCTCATCTTCACTTGCGAATTTAATTTTTCATACACCTTGAAATTTTTGGATCATTAGGTCATTGGCATCTTCCACAAGTTTCAAGCATGCATATCATCATTTAAAACATGTTAGGGTCAATTATAAATCTCTTTCTTATAAAATTCCACCAAGCAATTTGGAGTTGTACTAGTGGAATTTCGCAAACGGGGATAATAAAACTTTGGTATTCATTTTAGTGCGTGAAATAATTTTCTTCACTTACATTTATTATAGCTTTCAATTTTTTGCATACATAAACTATAAAATTTTCATTTTGTAGTGATCTATTTGCCTTATCTTTTTGTGTACGAGAAAAATGGGAGAGAGAAAACTCAACTATGGATTTGAAAAAAAATTGAACATCCAAAATGGAATTGTAAAAATACAAAGACAGATAATTTGAAAACGTATCTATGATTTTTAAGGATTGTAAACTCTTTTAGTTTTTTATATATTATTTTTTGAAATCATCGAAAAAGGGATGCATTTTTAACTGAGTGTTGACTCCCAAACCATAAGTCATTTCTAACAAAAATTATAGCCGTTACACATCATTAATCGATCAAAACATTTACAATGCTCTATGATTGTTAGGTCCACTTTTTGTAAAATAGGCAAAAAGTAGGTTGTTTGGCTCTAGTAAATATCCCACCGCACGTTAACTTGAGAATTTAAAATTTTATACACCTTCAAATTTTTGTAGCAGTAGGTCATCTGCATCTTCAACATGTTTCAGGCATGCATATCATCATTTAAAATATGTTAGGATCAATTAAAAATCTCTTTCTTATAAAATTCCACCAAGCTATTAGGGGTTGTACAAGTGGAATTTCCAAAACATGGATAACAAAACTTTGGTGTTCATTTTAAGTGCGTGAAATAATTTTTTTCACTTAGTTTTCAATTTTTAGCATACATAAACACCAAAATTTTAATTTTGTTGTGATCTATTTGCCTTATCTTTTTGTTTAAGAGAAAAATGGAAGAGTGAAAACTCAAGTTTTGATTTGAAAAAAAATTGACCATCCAAAATTGAAATGCACAAATATTGGGAGAGATAATTTCAAAAAGTATCTGTGATTTTTAAGCATTGTAAACTCTTTAGTTTTTTATATATTAGGTTTTGCAATCATTGGAGAAGGGGGAACGAGGCATTTTGAAATGAGTGTTGACTCCCAAACCATATGTCATTTATAACAAAAATTATAGCCGTTACACATCATTAATCGATGAAAACATTTACGATGATCTATGATATTTAGGTCCGGTTTTTGTAAAATAGGCAAAAAGTGGGTTGTTTGGCTCTGGTAAATATCCCACCACACATTAACTTGAGAATTTAATTTTTTCTACTCCTTGAAATTTTTGGATCATTAGGTTATTTGCATCTTCAACATATTTCAGGCATGCATATCCAAATTTAAAACATGTTAGGATCAATTAGAAATCTCTTTCTTATAAAATTCCACCAAGCTATTAGGAGCTGTACTAGTGGAATTTCCCCAATCATGGATAACAAAACTTTGGTGTTCATTTTTAGTGCGTGAAATAATTTTTTCACATAAATTTATTGCATACATAAACTCTAAAGTTTTCTTTTTGTTGTGACTATTTGCCTTTTCTTTTTGTTGACGAGAAAAATGGGAGAGTGAAAACTCAAGTTTGGATTTGAATAAAATTTAACAACCAAAACAGAAATCGACAATGCTGAGAGCAATCTTTCCAAAAATTATTTGTGATTTTTAAGGATTGAAAACTCTTTTAGCTTTTATATATATAAGATTTAGCAATCATCGGAAAAGGGGGAGCAAGGCATTTTTAACTGAGTGTTGACTCCCAAATCATCAATCATTTCAAAACAAAATTATAGCCGTTACTCATCATTAATCGATCAAAACATTTACGATAATCTAAGATTGTTAGGTCTGCTTTTTGTAAAATAGTTTAAAAGTTGGTTATTTGGCTCTAGTAAATATCCCACCGCACGTTAACTTGAGAATTTAATTTTTTTTACTTCTTGAAATTTTTGGATCATTAGGTCATTCGCATTTTCAACATGTTTCACGCATGTATATCAAAATTTAAAACTTGTTAGGATCAATTAGCAATGTCTTTCTTACAAATTTAACCAAGGTATTAGAGGTTGTACTAGTGGAATTTCCCCAAACATGGATAACAAAACTTTGGGATTCATTTTTAGTGCATGAAATAATTTTCTTCACTTAGTTTTCATTTTTTTTGCCTATTTAAACTCAAAAATTTTAATTTTGTTGCGATCTATTTGCCTTTTCTTTTTGTTTTCGAGAAAAATGGGAGAATAAAAATTAAAGTTTGGATTTGAAAAAAAATTGAACATCCAAAATGGAAATGCACAAATGCTGAGAGAGATAATTCAAAAAAGTATCTGTGTTTTTTAAGGATTGTAAACACTTTTAGTTTTTTATATATTAGGTTTTGGAATCATCTGAAAAGGGGTGGCGAGGCATTTTTAAATGAGTGTTGACTCCCAAACCATAAGTCATTTCTAACATAAATTATAGGCGTTACACATCATTAATCTATCAAAACATTTACCATGATCTATGATTTTTAGGTCTGTTTTTTGTAAAATAGCCAAAAAGTGGGTTGCTTGGCTTTGTTGAATATCCCACCGCACGTTAACTTGAGAATTTAATCTTTTTTACTCCTAGAAATTTTTGGATCATTAAGTCATTTGCATCTTCAACATGTTTCAGGCATGCATATCAGAATTTAAAACATCTAAGGATCAATTAGAAATCTCTTTTTTATAAAATTTCACCAAGCTATTAGCGGTTGTACTAGTGGAATTTCCCCAAACATGGATAACAAAACTTTGGTGTTCATTTTTAGTGCATGAAATAATTCTCTTAACTTACATTTATTATAGTTTTCAATTTTTTGCATACAAAAACTGTAAAATTATAATTTCGTTGTGATCTATTTGCCTTATCTTTGTGTTTACGAGAAAATATGGGAGAGTGAAAACTCAAGTTTGGATTTGAAAAAAAATTGAACATCCAAAATTGAAATGCACAAATGCTGAGTGAGATAATTCCAAAAAATGTCGGTGATTTTTAAGGGTTGTTAAATCTTTTAGTTTTTTATATATTAGGTTTTGTAATCAGTTGAATAGGGGAATCAAGGTTTTTTTAACTGAGTGTTGACTCCCAAACCATAAGTAATTTCTAACAAAAATTATAGCTGTTATACATCATTAATCAATCAAAACATTTAAGATGATCTATGATTGTTAGCTCCGCGTTTTTGTAAAATAGGCAAAAATTGGGTTGTTTGGCTCTGGTAAATATCCCATCGCACGTTTAAGTTGATTATTTATTTTTTTCAATTTCTTGAAATTTTTGGATCATTACGTCATTTGCGTCTTGAACATGTTCAGGCATGCATATCCACATTTAATACATGTTAGGATCAATTATTAATCTCTTTCTTATAAAATTCCACCAAGCTACTTGGGGTTGTATTAGTGGCATTTCCCAAACATGGATAACAAGACTTTGGTGTTCATTTGTAGAGCGTGAAATAATTTTCTTCACTTACATTTATTATAGTTTTAAATGTTTTGCATACATAAACTCCCAAATTTTCATTTTATTGTGATCTATTTGCCTTATCCTTTGGTTTACGAGAAAATTGGGAGAGTGAAAGCTCGAGTTTGGATTTGAATAGAAACTGAACATCCAAAATGGAAATGCGCAAAAGCTGAGACAGATAATTCGAAAAAGTATCTGTGATTTTTAAAGACTATAAACTCTTTTAGTTTTTTATATATTAGGTTATGCAATCATCTGAAGAGGGGGGAGGGGGGGAGGCAATTTTGAATGAGTGTTGACTCCCTAACCATAAGCCAATTCTAACAAAAATTATAGGCGTTACACAAATCAATAAAAATATTTACCATGATCTATGATTTTTAGCTCCGCTTTTTGTAAAATAGGCAAAAAGTGGGTTGTTTGGCTTTGGTAATTATCCCACCACATGTTAACTTGACAATTTAATTTTTTCTTCTCCTTGAAATTTTTGGATCATTTGGTTATTTGCATTCTCAACATGTTTCAGGCATTCATATCCATATTTCAAACATGTTAGGATATTAGATATATTTTTCTTATAAAATTCCACCATGCGATTAGGGGTTGTACTAGTGAAATTTCCCAAACATGGATAACAAAAGTTTCGTGTTCATTTTTAGTGCATGAAATAATTTTCTTCACTTACATTTGCTATAGTTTTCAATTTTTTGCAAACATAAACTCTAAAATTTTCATTTTATTGTGATCTATTTGCCTTATCTTTTTTTTTACGAGAAAAATGGGAGAGTGAAAATTCAAGTTTGGATTTGAAAAAAAATTAAAAATTGAAAATAGAAATGCACAAATGCTGAGAGAGATAATTCCAAAAAGTATCTATGATTTTTAAGGATTGTATACTCTTTTAGTTTTTTATATATTACGTTTTACAATCATCGGAAAAGAGGGGGTGGGGGGGAGGTAGTTTTAACTGAGTGTTGACTCCCAAACCAAAAGTCATGTCTAACAAAAATTATAGCCGTTCCACATCATTAATCGATCAAAACATTTACGATGATCTATGATTTTTAGGTCCACTTTTTGTAAAATAGGCAAAAAGTGGGTTGTTTGGCTATGGTAAATATCCCACCGCACCTTAACTTGAGAATTTAATTTTTTCTGCTCCATGAATTTTTGGACCATTAGGTCAGTTGCATCTTGAACATTTTTCAGGCATGTATATCCGCGTTTAAAACATGTTAGGATCAATAAGAAATCTCTTTTTTTATAAAATTCCACTACGCAATTAGGGTTGTACTTGTGGAATTTCCCCAAACATGGATAACAAAATTTTGGTGTTCATTTTTAGTGCGTGAAATAATTCTCTTCACTTATATTTATTATATTTTTCAATTGTTTGCATACATAAACTATAAATTTTTTATTTTGTTGTGATCTCTTTGCCTTATCTTTTTGTTTACAAGATAAATGGGAGAGTGAAAACTCATGTTTGGATTTGAAAAAAAATTGAACATCCAAAATGGAAATGCACAAATACTGAGATAGATAATTCTAAAAGTATCTGTGATTTTTAAGCATTGTAAACTCTTGTAGTGTTTTATATATTACGTTTTGCAATCATCGAAAAAGGGGGAGCGAGGCATTTTAAACTGAGTGTTGATGCCCAAACCATAAGTCATTTCTAACAAAAATTATAGCCGTTACACATCATTAATCGATCAAAACATTTATGATGATCTATGATTGTTAGGTCCTCTTTTTTTAAAATAGGCAAAAAGTGGGTTGTATGGCTCCGGTAAATATCCCACCACACCTTAACTTGAGAATTTAATTTTCTCTTTTTTATAAAATTCCTCCAAGAAATTAGGGGTTGTACTAGTGGAATTTCCACAAACATGGATAACAAAACTTTTTTGTTCATTTATAGTGTGTGAAATAATTATCTTCACTTATATTTATTATATTTTTCAATTTTTTGCTTACATAAACTCTAAAATTTTCATTTTGTTGTGATCTATTTGCCTAATCTTTTTGTTTTCCAAAAAAATGGCAGAGTGAAAACTCATGTTTAGATTTGAAAAAAAATTGAACATCCAAAATTGAATTTTAAAAATACTTAGAGAAATAATTCCAAAAAGTATCAGTGATTCTTAAGGATTGTAAACTCTTTTAGTTTTTTAAATATTAGGTTTTGCAATCATCGAGAATGGGGGTGAGGAATTTTTGACAGAGTGTTGACTCCGAAACCAAAAGTTATTTCTAACAAAAATTATAGTCGTTACACATTATTAATAGATCAAAACATTTATGATGATCTATGATTGTTATGTTCACTTTTTGTAAAATAGGTAAAAAGTGGGTTGTTTGGCTCTGGTAAATATCCCACCGCACGTTAACTTGAGAGTTTAATTTTTTTCAACTCCTTTAAATTTTTGGATCATTAGGTCATCTACATCTTCAACATGTTTTAGTCATGCATATCAACATTTAAAACATATTGGCATCAATTATAAATATTTTTCTTATAAAATTTCACCAAGCTATGAGAGGTTGTACTTATGGAATTTCCCAAACATGGATAACAAAAATTTGGTGTTCATTTTTAGTGCATGAAATAATTTTCTTCACTTCAATTTATTATAATTTTCCATTTTTTGCATACATAAACTCTAACATTTTCATTTTGTTATAAAAAAATTGAACATCCTAAATGGAAATGGACAAATGCTGAGAGAGATAATGCCAAAAAGTATCTGTGATTTTTAAAGATTGTAAACACTTTTAGTTTTTTATTTATTAGGTTTTTCAATCATCGAAAAAGTGGGGGCAACGCATTTTTGACAGAGTGTTGACTCGCAAACCATAAGTCATTTCAACCAAAACTTATTGCCATTACACAACACTAATCAATCAAAACATTTACGATGACAAAACTTTGGTGTTCATTTTTAGTGCGTGAAATAATTTTCTTCACTTAAATTTATTATAGTTTTCAATTTTTTTCATACATAAACTCTAAAATTTTCATTTTGTTGTGATCTATTTGCCTTATCTTTTTGTTTACAAAAAAAATGGGAGTGAGGAAACTCAAGTCTGGATTTGAAAAAAAATTGAACATCCAAAATAGAATTGTACAAATACAGAGTGAGATAATTCGGAAAAGTATCTGTGATTTTTAAGGATTGTAAACTCTTTTAGTTTCTTATAGATTATTTTTTGCAATCATCGAAAAAAGAGGGGCGGTGCATTTTTAACTGAGTGTAGATTCCCAAACCTTAAGTCATTTCTAACAAACATTATAGCCGTTACACATTATTAATAAATAAAAACATTTACGATGATCTATGATATTAGGTCCTCTTTTAATAAAATAGGCAAAAAGTGGATTGTTTGGCTCTGGTAAATATCCCACATTTAAACACATGTTAGGATCAATTAAAAATCTCTTTCTTATAAAATTGCACGAAGCTATTAGGGGTTGAACTTGTGGTATTTCCCAAACATGGATAACAAAACTTTGGTGTTCATTTTTAGTGCGTGAAATAATTTTCTTCACTTAAATTTATTATAGTATTCAATTTTTTTTCAAACATAAAATCCTACATTTTCATTTTGTTGTGATCTATTTTCCTTATCTTGTTGTTTCTGAGTAAAATGGAGAGTGAAAACTCAAGTTTGGATTTGAAAAAAAAAATGAACATCCAAAACGGAAAAGCACAAAGGCTGAGAGAGATAATTCCAAAATGTATATGTGATGTTTAAATATTTTAAACTCTTTTAGTTTTTTATATATTAGGTTTTGTAATCATCGAAAAAAAGGGGACGAGGCATTTTTAACTGTGTGTTGACTCCCAAACCATAAGTCATTTCAACCAAAAATTATAGCAGTTACACATCATTAATCGATCAAAACATTTATGATGATCTATGATTGTTGGGTGCACTTTTTGAAAAATAGGAAAGAAGTAGGTTGTTTGGCTCTTGTAAATATCCCACTGCATGTTAACTTGAGAATTTAATTTTTCTACGCCTTGAAATTTTAGTATCATTAGGTCATTTGCATCTTCAACATGTTTCTAGCATGCATATCGACATTAAAACATGTTAGGATCAATTACAAATCTCTTTCTTATAAAATTCGACCATGCTATAAGGCATTGTACTAGTGGAATTTCCCCACATGTGGATAACAAAACCATGGTGTTCTTTTTTAGTGCATGAAATAATTCTCTTCACTTACATTTATTATAGTTTTCAATTTTTTTCATACATAAACTCTAAAATTTTCATTTTGTTGTGATTTATTTGCCTTATCTTTTTGTTTACTAGAAAAATGGGAGAGCGAAAATTCAAGTTTAGATTTGAAAAAAAATTGAACATCCAATATGGAAATGCACAAATGTTGAGACAGATTATTCCAAAAAAAATCTGTGATTTTTAAGGATTGTAAACTCTTTTAGTTTTTTATATATTAGGTTTTTCAATGATCGAAAAAGGGGGAGCATGGCGTTTTTAACTGAGTGTTAAATCCCAAACCATAAGTCATTTCTAACAAAAATTATAGCCAATAGACATCATTAATCGATCAAAATATTTACAACGATCTATGATTGGTAGGTCATCTTTTTGTAAAATAGGCAAAAAGTGGGTTGTTTGGCTCTGGTAATTATCCCACTGCACGTTAACTTGAAAACTTAATTTTTTCTACTCCTTGAAATTTTTGGATCATTAGGTTATTTGCATCTTCAACATGTTTCAGGCAGGCATATCCACATTTAAAACATGTTAGGATATTATACAAATCTCTTTCATATAAAATTCCACCAAGTTATTAGGAGTTGTACTTGTGGAATTTCCCAAACATGGATAACAAACCTTTGGTGTTGATTTTTAGTGCGTAAAATAATTTTCTTCACTTACATTTACTATAGTTCTCAATTTTTTGCAAACATAAACTCTAACTATTTTATTTTGTTGTGATCTATTTGCCTTATCTTGTTTTTTACAAGAAAAATTGGAGAATGAAAACACAAGTTTGGATTTGAAAATAAATTGAACATCCAAAATGGAAATGCACAAATGGTGAGAGAGATAATTCAAAAAAGTATCTGTGATTTTTAAAGATTTTAAACTCTTTTAGTTTTTATATTATAGGTTTTGCAATCATCGGAAAATGGGGGGCGAGGCATTTTTAACTGAGTGTTGACTACCAAACCATAAGTCATTTTTAACAAAAATTATACCCATTACACATTATTAAATGATCAAAAAATTTACGATGATCGATGATTTTTAGGTCCACTTTTTGTAAAATAGGCAAAAAGTGGGTTGTTTGGCTCATGTAAATATCCAACCGCCCGTTAACTTTAGAATTTAATTTTTTCTACTCGAAATTTTAGGATCATTAGGTCATTTGCATCTTCAACATATTTTAGGCATGCATATCCACATTTGAAGCATCTAAGGATCAATTAGAAATATCTTTCTTATAAAATTCCACCAAGCTCCAAGGGGTTGTACTAGTGGAATTTCCCCAAACATGGATAACAAAACTTTTGTGTTCATTTTTAATGCATGAAATAATTCTCTTCACTTACATTTAATATAGTTTTCAATTTTTAGAATACAAAAACTCTTTAATTTTCTTTTTTTTTTAATCTATTTGCCATATCTTTTGGTTTACGAGAAAAAGGGGAGAGTCAAAACTCAAGTTGGGATTTGAAAAAATATTGAACAACCAAAATGGAAATGTACAAAGCTAAGAGAGATAATTCTAAAAAGTATCTGTGATTTTTAAGGATTATAAACTCTTTTAGTTTTTTATATTATAGGTTTTGAAATCATTGGAAAATGGGGGGCGAGGCATTTTTAACTGACTGTTGACTCCCAAACCATAAGTCATTTTTAACAAAAATTATAGCCATTACACATGACGAGGCATTTTTAACTTAGTGGTGACTCCCAAAACATACGTCATTTCTAACAAAAATTATAGCCATGACACATCAATAATCAATCAAAATATTTACGATGATCTATGATTGTTAGGTCCACTTTTTGTAAAAGAGGCAAAAAGTGGGTTGTTTGGCTCTGGTAAATATCCCACAGCACGTTAACTTGAAAATTTAATTTTTCTACACCTAGAAATTTTTGGATCATTAGGTCCTTTGCATCTTCAACATGTTTTAAGCATGCATATCATCATTTAAAAGTTTTTAAGATCAATTAGAAATCTCTTTCTTAAAAATTCCACCTAGCGATTAGGGGTTGTACTAGTGGAATTTCCCTAATCATAGATAACAAAACTTTGGTGTTCATTTTTAGTGTGTCAAATAATTTTCTTCACAAATATTTATTTTAGTTTTCAATTTTTTGCATACATAAACTCTAAAATTTTCATTTTGTTGTGGTCTTTTTGCCTTTTCTTTTTGTTGACGAGAAAAATGGGACAGTGACAACTCAAGTTTGGATTTGAAAAAAAATTGAACATCCAAAATGGAAATGTACAAATGCAGAGAGAGATAATTCCAAAAAGTAACTGTGATTTTTAAGGATTGTAAAATCTTTTAGTTTTTTATATTTTAGGTTTTCCAATCATTGGAAAATGGGGGGCGAGGCATTTTTAACTGAGTGTTGACTCCCAAACCATAAGTCATTTCTAACAAAACTTATAGCTGTTACACATGACGAGGCATTTTTAACTTAGTGTTGACTCCCAAAACATACGTCATTTCTAACAAAAATTATAACCATTACACATCAATAATCAATCAAAACATTTACGATGATCTATGATTGTTGGGTCCACTTTTTGTAAAAGAGGCAAAAAGTGGGTTGTTTGGCTCTGGTAAATATCCCACCGCACGTTAACTTGAGAATTTAATTTTTTCTACACCTAGAAATTTTTGGATCATTAGGTGTTTTGCCTCTTCAACATGTTTTAGGCATGCATATCATCATTTAAACTTGTTAGGATCAATTAGAAATCTCTTTCTTAAAATTTCCACCTAGCGATTAGGGGTTGTACTAGTGGAATTTCCCTAATCATAGATAACAAAACTTTGGTGTTCATTTTTAGTGTGTCAAATAATTTTCTTCACAAATATTTATTATAGTTTTCAATTTTTTGCATACATAAACTCTAAAATTTTCATTTTGTGGTGGTCTTTTCGCCTTTTCTTTTTGTTGACGAGAAAAATGGGACAGTGAAAACTCAAGTTTGGATTTAAAAAAAAATTGAACATCCAAAATGGAAATGTACAAATGCAAAGAAAGATAATTCCAAAAAGTAACTGTGATTTTTAACGATTGTAAACTCTTTTAGTTTTTTATATTTTAGGTTTTGCAATCATCGGAAAAGGGGGGACAAGGAATTTTTACCTTAGTGTTGACTCCCAAACCATAAGTCATTTCTAACAAAACTTATAGCTGTTACACATCATTAATAGATCAAAAAATTTATGATGATTAATGATTGTTAGGTCCACTTTTTGTAAAATCGGAAAATAGTTGGTTGTTTGGCTCTAGTAAATATCCCACAACACATTAACTTGAGAATTTTATTTTTTCTGCTCCTTGAAATTTTAGGATCATTAGGTCATTTGGATCTTCAACATTTTTTAGGCATGCATATCGACATTGAAAACATGTTAGGGTCAATTAAAAATCTCTATCTTATAATATTCCACCAAGCAATTAGGGGTTGTACTAGTGGAATTTCTCCACACGTGCATAAGAAAACTTTGGTGTTCATTTTTAGTGCATGAAATAATTCTCTTCACTTAAATTTATTATAGTTTTCCATTTTTTACATACATAAACTCTAGAATTTACATTTTGTTGTGATCTATTTGCCTTATCTTTTGGTTTACAAGAAAAATGGGATAGTGAAAACACAAGTTTGGATATGAAAAAATATTGAACATCCAAAATGGATATGCAGAAATGCTGAGAGAGATAATTCTCAAAAGTATCTGTGATTTTTCGAGATTGTAAACTCTTTTAGTTTTTTATAAATTAAGTTTTGCAATCATTGGAAAAGGGCGGACGAGGCCTTTTTTACTGAGTGTTGACTCCCAAACCATATGTCATTTCTAACAAAAATTATAGACGTTACACATCATTAATCGTTCAAAACATTTATGATGATCTATGATTGTTAGGTCCGATTTTTTTAAAATAGGCAAAAAGTGGGTTGTTTGGCTCTTGTTAATATCCCACCGCATGTTAACTTGAGAATTTAATTTTTTCTTCACCTTTAAATTTTTTTATCTTAAGGTCATTTGCTTCTTCAATATGTTTCAGGCATGCATATCATCATTTAAAATATGTTAGGATCAATTAGAAATTTCTTTCTTATAAAATTCCACCAAGCTTTTAGGGGTTGTACAAGTGGAATTTCCCCAAACATGGATAACAAAACTTTGGTGTTAATTTTAATGCATGAAATAATTATCTTCACTTACATTTATTATAGTTTTCAATTTTTGCATACATAAACTCTAAATTTTCATTTTGTTGTGATCTATTTGGCTTATCTTTTTGTTTACGAGATAAATGGGAGATTCAAAAATCAATTTTGGATTTGAAAAAATATAGAGCAACCAAAATGGAAATGTACAAATGTTGGGAGAGATAATTCCAAAAATTGTATGCGATTTTTAAGGATTGTAAACTCTTTTAGTTTTTTTATAAATTAGGATTTGCAATCATTGAAAAAAGGTGGACGAGGCATTTATAATTGAGTGTTGACTCCCAAACCATATATCATTTCTATCAAAAATTATAACCGTTATACATCATTAATCGATAAAAACATTTATGATGATCTATGATTGTT
This sequence comes from Aristolochia californica, assembly GCF_029961685.1. Lineage (NCBI taxonomy): Eukaryota > Viridiplantae > Streptophyta > Magnoliopsida > Piperales > Aristolochiaceae > Aristolochia > Aristolochia californica. The sequence continues at coordinate 30,487,692 of NW_027182257.1, forward strand.
AGGTCCGCTTTTTGTAAAAGAGGCAAAAAGTGGGTTGTTTCGCTCTGGTAAATATCCCACCGCACGTTAACTTGAGAATTTAATTTTTTCTACACCTTGAAATTTTTGGATCATTAGGTCATTTGCATCTTCAACATGTTTCATGCATGCATATCGTCACTTAAAACATGTTCGGATCAATTAGAAATCTCTTTCTTATAAAATTCCACCAATCTATTAGGGGTTGTACAAGTCGAATTTCCCAAACATGGATAACCAAATTTTGGTGTAGATTTTTAGTGCTTGAAATAATTTTCTTCACTTAGTTTTCAATTGTTTTTACATTCATAAACTCTAAAATTTTCATTTTTTTGTGATCGATTTGCCTTATCTTTTTGTTAACGAGAAAAATGGGTGAGTGAAAACTCATGTTTGGATCTGAAAAAAAAATTGAACATCCAAAATGGAAAAGCCCAAATGCTGAGAGAGAAAAGTATCCATGATTTTTAAGGAATGTAAACTATTTTAGTTTTTTATATATTAGGTTTCACAATCATCGGAAAACGAGTAGTGAGGCATTTTTAACTGAGTCTTGTCTCGCAAACCATAAGTCATTTCTAGCAAAATTATAGCCATTACACATCATTAATCGATCAAAACATTTACGATGATCTATGATAGTTAGGTCCTCTTTTTGTAAAATAGGTAAAAAGTGGTTTGTTTAGCTCTGGTAAATATCCCACCGCACATTAACTTGAGAATTTAATTTTTTCTACTCTTTGAAATTTTTGGATCATTAGATCATTTGCATCTTCAACATGTTTCAGGCATGCATATCCACATTTAAAACTTGTTAGGATCAATTAGAAATCTCTTTCTTATAAAATTTCAACAAGTTATAAAGGATTGTACTAGTGGAATTCCCCAAACATGGATAACAAAACTTTGGTGATCATTTTTAGTGCATTAAACAATTCTCTTCACTTATATTTATTATAGTTATCGATTTTTTTGCATACATAAACTCTAAAATTTTCATTTTGTTGGGATCTATTTGCCTTGTCTTTTTGTTTACAAGAAAAAAAGGAGAGTGAAAACTCAAGTTTGGATTTGAAAAATATTGAACATCCAAAATGGAAATGCAAAATACTGAGAGAGATAATTCCAAAAAGTATCTATAATTTTTAAGGATTGTAAACTCCTTTTTTTTATATATATTAGGTTTTTCAATCATCGGAAAAGAGTGGACGAGGCATTTATAACTTAGTGTTGACTCCCAAACCATATGTCATTTCTAACAAAAATTATAGACGTTACACATCATGAATTGATCAAAAAATTTACAGTGATCCACGATTGTTAGGTCTGCTTTTTGTAAAAGAGGCAAAAAGTGGGTTGTTTCGCTCTGGTAAATATCCCACCACATGTTTACTTGAGAATTTAATTTTTTCTACACCTTGAAATTTTTGGATCAGTACGTCATTTACATTTTCAACATGTTTCAGGCATGAATATCATCATTTAAAACATGTTAGGATCAATTAGAAATCTCTTTCTTATAAAATTCCACCAAGCTATTAAGGGTTGTATTAGTGGAATTTCAAAAACATGGATGACAAAAGTTTGGTGTTCATTTTTAGTGCGTGAAATAATTTTCTTCACTTGCATTTGTTATAGTTGTCAATATTTTGCATACATAAACTCTAAAATTTTGATTTTGTTGATATCTATAAGCCTTATCATTTTGTTTACGAGAAAAATTGGAGAGTTAAAACTCCAGTTTGGATTTGAAAAAAAATTAAACATCCAAAATGGAATTGAACAAATACTGAGACAGATAATTCCAAAAAGTATCAGTGATTTTTATGGATTGTAAACTGTTTTAGTTTTTTATATATTATTTTTTGCAACCATCGAAAGAAGGGGGGCGAGGCATTTTTAACTGAGTGCACTAGGGGGTTGTACTAGTGGAATTTCCCAAACATGGATAACAAAACTTTGGTGTTGATTTTTAGTGCGTGAAATAATTTTCTTCACTTTGTTTTCAATTTTTTGCATACACAAACTCTAAAATTTTCATTTTGTTGTGATCAATTTGCCTTATCTTTTTATGTATGAGAAAAATGGGAGAGGGAAAACTCAAGTTTGGATTTGAAAAAAAATTGAACATACAAAATAGAAATGCTAAACTGCTGAGAGAGATAATTCCAAAAAGTATATGTGATTTTAAATGATTGTAAACTCTTTTAATTTTTTATGTATTAGGCTTTTCAATCATCGTAAAATGGGGAGATACGATATATAGCCATTACACATCATTAATCGATCAAAACATTTACGACGATATATGATTCTTAGGTCCTCTTTTTGTAAAATAGGCACAAAGTGGTGTTTTTGGCTCTGGTAACTATCCCACCGCGCGTTAACTTGAGAATTTATTTTTTTCTACTCCTTGAAATTTTTGGATCAATAGGTCATTTGCATCTTCAACATGTTTCAGGCATGCATATCCACATTTAAAACATGTTAGGATATATTAGAAATCTCTTTCTTTTAAAATTCTACCAAACTATTAGGGGTCGTACTAGTGGAATTTTCCAAACATGGATAACAAAACTTTGGCGTTCATTTTTAGTTGTTGAAATAATTTTCTTCACTTAGTTTTCAATTTTTTCCATACATGAACTAAAATTATCATTTTATTGTGATCGTTTTGCCTTATCCTTTTGTTTTTGACAAAAATAGGACAGTGAAAACTCAATTTTGGATTTAAAAAAAATTGAACATCCAAAATGGAAATGCACAAATGCTGAGAGAGATTATAGCCGTTACACATCATTAATCGATCAAAATATTTATGATGATCTATGATTGATAGGCCAGCTTTTTGTAAAATAGGCAAAAAGTGGGTTGTTTGGCTCTGGTAAATATCCCACCGGACGTTAACTTGAGAATTTAATTTTTTCTACTTCTTGAAATTTTTGGATCATTAGGTCATTTGCATTATCAACATGTTTCAGGCATGTATATCAAAATTTAAAACTTGTTAGGATCAATTAGCAATGTCTTTCTTACAAATTTAACCAAGGTATTAGAGGTTGTACTAGCGGAATTTCCCCACACATGGATAACAAAACTTTGGGGTTCATTTTTAGTGCGTGAAATAATTTTCTTCTCTTAGTTTTCATTTTTTTACCTATTTAAACTCAAAATTTTTAATTTTGTTACCATCTATTTGCCTTTTCTTTTTGTTTACGAGAAAAATGGGAGAATGAAAATTCAAGTTTGGATTTGAAAAAAAATTGAACATCCAAAATGGAAATGCACAAATGTTGAGAGAGATAATTCAAAAAAGTATATGTGATTTTTAAGGATTGTAAACACTTTTAGTTTTTTATATATTAGGTTTTGGAATCATCTGAAAAGGGGTGGCGAGGCATTTTTAAATGAGTGTTGAATCCCAAACCATAAGTCATTTCTAACATAAATTATAGGCGTTACAAATCATGAATCTGTCAAAACATTTACCATGATCTATGATTTTTAGGTATGCTTTTTGTAAAATAGGCAAAAATTTGGTTGTTTGGCTTTGGTGAATATCCCACCGCACGTTAACTTCAGAATTTAATCTTTTTTACTCCTAGAAATTTTTGGATCATTAAGTCATTGCATCTTCAACATGTTTCAGGCATGCATATCAGAATTTAAAACATGTAAGGATCAATTAGAAATCTCTTTCTTATAAAATTTCACCGAGCTATTAGCGGTTGTACTAGTGGAATTTCCCCAAACATGGATAACAAAACTTTGGTGTTCATTTTTAGTGCATGAAATAATTCTCTTAACTTACATTTATTATAGTTTTCAATTTTTTTCATACAAAAACTGTAAAATTATAATTTTGTTGTGATCTATTTGCCTTATCTTTGTGTTTACGAGAAAAATGGGAGAGTGAAAACTCAAGTTTGGATTTGAAAAAAAATTGAACATCCAAAATTGAAATGTACAAATTCAGAGAGAGATAATTCCATAAAGTGTCGGTGATTTTTAAGGATTGTTAAATCTTTTAGTTTTTTATATATTAGTTTTTGCAATCAATTGAATAGGGGAATCAAGGTATTTTTAACTAAGTGTTGACTCCCAAACCATAAGTAATTTCTAACAAAAATTATAGTTGTTATACATCATTAATCGATCAAAACATTTAAGATGATCTATGATTGTTAGGTCTGCTTTTTTTAAAATAGGCAAAAAGTGGGTTGTTTGGCTCTGGTAAATATCCCACCGCACGTTTAAGTTGAGGATTTAATTTTTTCAATTTCTTGAAATTTTTGGATCATTACGTCATTTGCATCTTGAACATGTTCAGACATGCATATCCACATTTAAAACATGTTAGGATCAATTATAAATCTCTTTCTTATAAAATTCCACCAAGCTATTTGGGGTTGTATTAGTGGAATTTCCCAAACATGGATAACAAAACTTTGGTGTTCATTTGTAGAGTGTGAAATAATTTTCTTCACTTACATTTATTATAGTTTTCAATTTTTTGCATACATAAACTCCCAAATTTTTATTTTGTTGTGATCTATTTGCCTAATGCTTTGGTTTACGAGAAAATTGGGAGAGTGAAAGCTCAAGTTTGAATTTGAATAGAAACTGAACATCCAAAATGGAAATGCACAAAAGTTGAGACAGATAATTCAAAAAAGTATCTGTGATTTTTAAAGATTGTAAACTCTTTAAGTTTTTTTATATATTAGGTTATGCAATCATCTGAAGAGGGGGGGGGGTGGGAGGCTATTTTGAATGAGTGTTGACTCCCTAACCATAAGCCAATTCTAACCAAATTTATAGGCGTTAGACAAATCAATAAAAACAATTACCATGATCTATTATTTTTAGCTCCGCTTTTTGTAAAATAGGCAAAAAGTGGGTTGTTTGGCTCTGGTAATTATCCCACCACACGTTAACTTGAGATTTTAATTTTTTCTTCACCTTGAAATTTTTGGATCATTTGGTTATTTGCATCCTCAACATGTTTCAGGCATTCATATCCATATTTCAAACATGTTAGGATATTAGATATCTTTTTCTTATAAAATTCCACCATGCTATTAGGGGTTGTACTAGTGGAATTTCCAAAACATGGATAACAAAACTTTCTTGTTCATTTTTAGTGCATGAAATAATTTTCTTCACTTACATTTATTATACTTTTCAATTTTTTTGCAAACATAAACTCTAAAATTTTCATTTTATTGTGATCTATTTGCCTTATCTTTTTTTTTTACGAGAAAAATGGGAGAGTGAAAATTCAAGTTTGGATTTGAAAAAAAATTGAACATTCAAAATGGAAATGCACAAATGCTGAGAGAGATAATTCCTAAAAGTATCTATAATTTTTAAGGATTGTATACTCTTTTAGTTTTTTATATATTACGTTTTGCAATCATCGGAAAAGGGGGGGGGGGGGGGGAGGTATTTTTAACTTAGTGTTGACTCCTAAACCATAAGTCATTTCTAACAAAAATTATAGCCATTCCACATCATTAATCGATCAAAACATTTACGATGATCTATGATTTTTAGGTCCACTTTTTGTAAAATAGGCAAAAAGTGGGTTGTTTGGCTATGGTAAATATCCCTCCGCACCTTAACTTGAGAATTTAATTTTTTCTACTCCATGAATTTTTGGATCATTAGGTCAGTTGCATCTTCAACATTTTTCAGGCATGTATATCCACGTTTAAAACATGTTAGGATCAATAAGAAATCTCTTTTTTATAAAATTCCACCAAGCAATTAGGGGTTGTACTTGTGGAATTTCCCCAAACATGGATAACAAAATTTTGGTGTTCATTTTTAGTGCGTTAAATAATTCTCTTCACTTATATTTATTATATTTTCCAATTGTTTGCATACATAAACTATAAAATTTTCATTTTTGTTGTGATCTCTTTGCCTTATCTTTTTGTTTACAAGATAAATGGGAGACTGAAAACTCATGTTTGGATTTGAAAAAAAATTGAACATCCAAAATGAATATGCACAAATAGTGAGAGAGATAATTCCTAAAACTATCTGTGATTTTTAAGCATTGTAAACTCTTGTAGTTTTTTATATATTATGTTTTGCAATCAACGAAAAAGGGGGAGCGAGGCATTTTTAACTGAGTGTTGATGCCCAAACCATAAGTCATTTCTAACAAAAATTATAGCTGTTACACATCATTAATCGATCAAAACATTTACGATGATGTATGATTGTTAGGTCCTCATTTTTTAAAATAGGCAAAAAGTGGGTTGTATGGCTCCGGTAAATATCCCACCGCACCTTAACTTGAGAATTTAATTTTCTCTACTCCTTGAATTTTTGGATCATTAGGTCAGTTGCATCTTCAACATCTTTTAGGCATGCATATCCACTTTTAAAACATGTTAGGATCAATAAGAAATCTCTTTTTTATAAAATTCCTCCAAGAAATTAGGGGTTGTACTAGTGGAATTTCCACAAACATGGATAACAAAACTTTTGTGTTCATTTATAGTGCGTGAAATAATTATCTTCACTTATATTTATTATATTTTTCAATTTTTTGCTTACATAAACTCTAAAATTTTCATTTTGTTGTGATCTATTTGTCTAATCTTTTTGTTTTCCAAAAAAATGGCAGAGTGAAAACTAAAGTTTAGATTTGAAAAAAAATTGAACATCCAAAATTGAATTTTAAAAATACTTAGAGAGATAATTCCAAAAAGTATCATTGATTCTTAAGGATTTTAAACTCTTTTAGTTTTTTAAATATTAGGTTTTGCAATCATCGAAATTGGGGGGGGAGGAATTTTTGACAGAGTGTTGACTCCTAAACCAAAAGTTATTTCTAACAAAAATTATAGCCGTTACACATCATTAATAGATCAAAACATTTATGATGATCTATGATTGTTAGGTCCACTTTTTGTAAAATAGGTAAAAAGTGGGTTGTTTGGCTCTGGTAAATATCCCACCGCACGTTAACTTGAGAGTTTAATTTTTTTCAACACCTTAAAATTTTTGGATCATTAGGTCATTTGCATCTTCAACATGTTTCAGTCATGCATATCAACATTTAAAACATATTGGCATCAATTATAAATCTCTTTCTTATAAAATTCCACCGAGCTATGAGAGGTTGTACTTATGGAATTTCCCAAACATGGATAACAAAATTTTGGTGTTCATTTTTAGTGCATGAAATAATTTTCTTCACGTAAATTTATTATAGTTTTCCATTTTTTGCATACATAAACTCTAACATTTTCATTTGGTTATGATCTATTTGCCTTACCTTTTTTTTTACGAGAAAAAAGGGAGAGAGAAAACTCAAGTTTGGATTTGAAAAAAAATTGAACATCCAAAATGAAAATGGACAAATGCTGAGAGAGATAATGCCAAAAAGTATCTGTAATTTTTAAATATTGTAAAAACTTTTAGCTTTTTATTTATCCGGTTTTGAAATCATCGGAAAAGTGGGGGCGACGCATTTTTGACAGAGTGTTGACTCGTAAACCATAAGTCATTTCAACAAAAACTTATTGCTGTTACACAACACTAATCAATCTAAACATTTACGTTGATCTATGATTGTTAGGTCCACTTTTTGTAGAAGAGGCAAAAAGTGGGTTGTTTGGCTCTGGTAAATATCCCACTGTATGTTAACTTGAGAATTTAATTTTTTCTACACCTAGAAATTTTCTGATCATTAGGTCCTTTGCCTCTTCAGCATGTTTTAGGCATGTATATCATCATTTAAAACTTGTTAGGATCAATTAGAAATCTCTTTCTTAAAAATTCCACCTAGCGATTAGGGGTTGTACTAGTAGAATTTCCCCAATCATAGATAACAAAACTTTGGTGTTCATTTTTAGTGTGTCAAATAATTTTCTTCACAAATATTTATTATATTTTTCAATTTTTTGCATACATAAACCCTAAAATTTTCATTTTGTTGTAGTCTTTTTGCCTTTTCTTTTTGTTGACGAGAAAAATGGGACAGTGAAAACTCAAGTTTGGATTTGAAAAAAAATTGAACATCCAAAATGGAAATGTACAAATGTAGAGAGAGATAATTCCAAAAAGTAACTGTGATTTTTAAGGATTGTAAACTCTTTTAGTTTTTTATATATTAGGTTTTACAATCATCGGAAAAGGGGGGACAAGGCATTTTTACCTTAGTGTTGACTCCCAAACCATAAGTGATTTCTAACAAAACTTATAGCTGTTACACATCATTAATAGATCAAAACATTTACAATGATCAATGATTGTTCGGTCCACTTTTTGTAAAATCGGAAAATAGTCGGTTGTTTGGCTCTGGTAAATATCCCACAACACATTAAAACATGTTGTGGATCAATTAGAAATCTCTTTCTTATAATATTCTACCAAGCAATTAGGGGTTGTACTAGTGGAATTTCCCCACACGTGGATAAGAAAACTTTGTTGTTCATTTTTAGTGCATGAAATAATTCTCTTCACATAAATTTATTATAGTTTTCTATTTTTTACATACATAAACTCTAAAATTTACATCTTTTTGTGATCTATTTGCCTTATCTTTTTTTTTTACAAGAACAATGGGACAGTGAAAACAAAAGTTTGGATTTGAAAAAATATTGAACATCCAAAATGGATATGCACAAATGCTGAGAGAGATAATTCCCAAAAGTATATGTGATTTTTAAGGATTGTAAACTCTTTTAAGGATTTTTAAGTGTTGACTCCCAAACCAAATATCACTTCTATAAAAAATTATAACCATTATACATCATTAATCGATCAAAACATTTGTGATGGTCTATGATTGTTAGGTCCGCTTTTTGTAAAAGAGGCAAAAAGTGGGTTGTTTGGCTCTGGTAAATATCCCACCGCACGTTAACTTGAGAATATAATTTTTTCTACACCTTGAAATTTTTGGATCATTAGGTCATTTGCATCTTCAACATGTTTCATGCATGCATATCATCACTTAAAACATGTTAGGATCAATTAGAAATATCTTTCTTATAAAATTCCACCAAGCTATTAGGGGTTGTACAAGTCGAATTTCCCAAACATGGATAACCAAATTTTGGTGTAGATTTTTAGTGCTTAAAATAATTTTCTTCACTTGGTTTTCAATTTTTTACATACATAAACTCTAAAATTTTCATTTTGTTGTGATCGATTTGCCTTATCTTTTTGTTAACGAGAAAAATGGGTGAGTGAAAACTCATGTTTGGATCTGAAAGAAAATTGAACATCCAAAATGGAAAAGCTCAAATGCTGAGAGAGAAAAATATCTGTGAGTTTTAAGGAATGTAAACTCTTTTAGTTTTTCATATATTAGGTTTCACAATCATCAGAAAACGAGTAGTGATGCATTTTTAACTGAGTGTTGTCTCGCAAACCATAAGTCATTCTAGCAAAAATTATAGCCATTACAAATCATTAATCGATCAAAAAATTTATGATGATCTATGATAGTTAGGTCCTCTTTTTGTAAAATAGGCAAAAAGTGGTTTGTTTGGCTCTGGTAAATATCCCACCGCACGTTAACCTGAGAATTTAATTTTTTCTACTCTTTGAACTTTTTGGATCATTAGATCATTTGCATCTTCAACATGTTTCAGGCATGCATATCCACATTTAAAACTTGTTAGGATCAATTAGAAATCTCTTTCTTATAAAATTTCAACAAGCTATAAAGGATTGTACTAGTGGAATTTCCCCAAACATGGATAACAAAACTTTGGTGATCATTTTTAGTGCATTAAACAATTCTCTTCACTTATATTTATTATAGTTATCGATTTTTTTGCATACATAAACTCTAAAATTTTCATTTTGTTGTGATCTATTTGCCTTATCTTTTTGTTTACAAGAAAAATGGGAGAGTGAAAACTCAAGTTTGGATTAGAAAAATATTTAAAATCCAAAATGGAAATGCAAAAATGCTGAGAGAGATAAATCCAAAAAGTATTTATAGTTTTTAAGGATTTTAAACTCCTTTTGTTTTTTATATATTAGGTTTTGCAATCATCGAAAAAGGGTGGACGAGGCATTTATAACTGAGTGTTGACTCCCAAACCTTATGTCATTTCTAATAACAAAAATTATAGCCGTTACACATCATGAATTGATCAAAAAATTTACAATGATCCACGATTGTTAGGTCTGCTTTTTGTAAAAGAGGCAAAAAGTAGGTTGTTTCGCTCTGGTAAATATCCCACCGCATGTTTACTTGAGAATTTAATTTTTTCTACTCCTTGAAATTTTTGGATCAGTACGTCATTTACATCTTCAACATGTTTCAGGCATGAATATCATCATTTAAAACATGTTAGGATCAATTAGAAATCTCTTTCTTATAAAATTCCACCAAACTATTAAGGGTTGGACTAGTGGAATTTCGAAAACATGGATAACAAAAGTTTGGTGTTCATTTTTAGTGCGTGAAATAATTTTCTTCACTTGCATTTGTTATAGTTGTCAATATTTTGCATACATAAACTCTAAAATTTTCGTTTTGTTGAGATCTATAAGCCTTATCATTTTGTTTATGAGAAAAATGGGAGATTTAAATCTCTTGTTTGGATTTGAAAAAAAAATGAACATCCAAAATGGAATTGAACAAATACTGAGACAGATAATTCCAAAAAGTATCAGTGATTTTTATAGATTGTAAACTCTTTAGTTTTTTATATATTATTTTTTGCAACCATCGGAAGAAGGGGGGCGAGGCATTTTTAACTGAGTGCACTAGGGGGTTGTACTAGTGGAATTTCCCAAACATGGATAACAAAACTTTGGTGTTGATTTTTAGTGCGTGAAATAATTTTCTTCACTTTGTTTTCAATTTTTTGCATACATAAACTCTAAAATTTTCATTTTGTTGTGATCAATTTGCCTTATCTTTTTGTTTATGAGAAAAATGGGAGAGGGAAAACTCAAATTTGGATTTGAAAAAAAATTGAACATCCAAAATAGAAATGCTAAAATGTTGAGAGAGATAATTCCAAAAAGTATCTGTGATTTTAAATGATTGTAAACTCTTTTAATTTTTTATGTATTAGGTTTTTCAATCATCGTAAAATGGGGAGATACGATATATAGCCATTACACATCATTAATCGATCAAAACATTTATAACGATATATGATTGTTAGGTCCTCTTTTTGTAAAATAGGCACAAAATGGTGTTTTTGGCTCTGGTAACTATCCCACCGCGCGTTAACTTGAGAATTTAATTTTTTCTACTCCTTGAAATTTTTGGATCAATAGGTCATTTTCATCTTCAACATGTTTTAGGCATGCATATCCACATTTAAAACATGTTAGGATCAATTAGAAATCCCTTTCTTTAAAAATTCCACCAAGCTATTAGGGGTTGTACTAGTGGAATTTTCCAAACATGGATAACAAAACTTTGGCGTTCATTTTTAGTTGTTGAAATATTTTTTTTCACTTATTTTTCAATTTTTTCCATACATAAACTCTAAAATTTTCATTTTGTTGTGATCGTTTTGCCATATCTTTTTGTTTTTGAGAAAAATGGGAGAGTGAAAACTCAACTTTGGATTTTGAAAAAAATTGAACATCCAAAATGGAAATGCACAAATGCTGAGAAAGATTATAGCCGTTACTCATCATTAATCGATCAAAATATTTATGATGATCTATGATTGTTAGGCCAGATTTTTTTAAAATAGGCAAAAAGTGGGTTGTTTGGCTTTGGTAAAATATTCCACCGCATGTTAACTTGAGAATTTATTTTTTCCATCTCTTTGAAAATTTTGGATAATTAGATCATTCCCAACTTCAAAATGTTCTAGGCTTGCATATCCACATTTAAAACATGTTAGGATCATTTAGAATTCTCTTTCTTATAAAATTCCACCAAGCTATTAGGGGTTGTACTAGTGGAATTTCCCAAACATGGATAACAAAACTTTGGTGTTCATTTTTAGCGCATGAAATAATTTTCTTCACTTACATTTGTTATAGTTTTCAATTTTTTGCATACGTAAACTCTAAAATTTTAATTTTGTTGTGATCTATTTCCCTTCTCTTTTTGGTTACGAGAAAATGGGAAAGCGAAAACTCAAGTTTCAATTTGAAACAAAATTTAACATCCAAAAAGGAAATCCTTAAATGCTCTGAGAAAATTCCAAAAAGTATATGTGATATTTAAAGGTTGTAAACTCTTTTAGTTTTTTTATACATTAGGTTTTGCAATCCAAGGAAAAGAGGGGGGGGGGGGGGGGGGGGAGGGGGGAGGCATTTTTAATTGACTGTTGACCCCCAAATCAGAAGTCATTTCTAACAAAAATTATAGGTATTACGCATCATTAATCGATCAAAACATTTACCATGATCTATGATTGCTAGGTCCACTCCTTCTGAAATAAGCCACAAGTGGGTTGGTTGGCTCTTGTAAATATCTCACCACACGTTAACTTGAGAATTTAATTTTTTCTACTCCTTTAAATTTTAGGATCATTAGGTAATTTGCATCTTCAACATATTTCAGGCATGCATATCGGCATTTAAAACATGTTAGGATCAATTAGAAATCTCTTTCTTATAAAATTCCACAAAGCTCTTAGGGGTTGTACTAGTAGAATTTCCCAAACATGGACAACAAAACGTTGGTGTTCATTTTTAGTGCGTGAAATAAATTTCTTCTCTTAGTTTTTAAAATTTTTTACATACATAAACTCTAAATTTTTTTTTTTGTTGTTATCTATTTACCTTATCTTTTTGTTTCCGAGAAAAATGGGAAAGCGGAAACTCAAGTTTGGATTTGAAAAAAAATTGAACATCCAAAAAGGAAATGTACAAATGCTGAGAGAGATAATTCCAAAAAGTATCTGTGATTTTTAAAGATTGTAAACTCTTGTATTTTGTTATATATTAGTTTTTGCAATCATCAGAAAAGGGGGACCGAGGCGTTTTTAACTGAATGTTGACTCCCAAACCATAAGTCATTGCTAACAAAAATTATAGCCATTACACATCAATAATCGATCAAAACATTTACGATGATGTATGATTGTTACGTCCGCTTTTTGTAAAATAGGCAAAAACTGGGTTGTTTGGCTCTTGTAAATATCCCACCGCACGTTGACTTGAGAATTTAATTTTTTCTACTCGAAATTTTAGGATCATGAGGTCATTTGCCTCTTTTACATGTTTAAGGCTTGCATATCCACATTTAAAACATGTTAGGGTCATTTAGAAATCTCTTTCTTATAAAATTTCACCAAGTTATTAGGGGTTGTACTAGTGGAATTTCCCAAACATGGATAACAAAACTTAGGTGTTCATTTTTAGTGCGTGAAATAAGTTTCTTCACTTACATTTACTATTGTTTTCAATTTTTTTTGTACATAAACTTTAAAATATTCACTTTGTTGTGATCAATTTGCCTTATCTTTTTGTTTACAAGAAAAATGGGTGAGTGAAAACTCAAGTTTGAATTTGAAAAAAAATTGAACATCATAAATTGAAATACTTAAATGCTGAGAGAGATAATTCCCAAAAGTATATGTGATTTTTAAAGATTGTAAACTCTTTTAGTTTTCTTAAATATTAGGTTTGGCAATCCTGGGAAAAATGGGGGGGGGGGGGGGGGGGGGGAGGCATTTTTAACTGAGTGTTGACACCAAAATCAGAAGTCATTTCTAACAAAAATTATATCCAATATGCATCATTAATCGATCAAAATACTTACAATGATCTATGATTGTTAGGTCCACTCTTTTTAAAATAGGCAAAAAGTGGTTTGTTCTGTTCTTCTAAATATCCCACCGCATGTTAACTTGAGAATTTAATTTTTTCTACTCCTTTAAAATTTAGGATCATTAGGTCATTTTCATCTTCAACATATTTCAGGCATGCATATTGATATTTAAAACATGTTAGGATCAATTAGAAATTTCTTTCTTATAAAATTCCACCAAGCTATTAGGGGTTGTACTAGTGGAATTTCCCTAACATGGATAACAAAACTTTGGTGTTCATTTTTAGTGCATGAAATAAATTTCTTCTTTGAGTTTTCAATTTTTTACTAACATAAAATCTAAAATTTTCATTTTTTTGTGATCTATTTGCCTTTTCTTTTTTTTTTACGAGAAAAATGGGAGAGTGAAAACTCAAGTTTGGATTTGAAAACAAATTGAACATCCAAAGTGGAAATGTAGAAATGCTGAGAGAGATAATTCCAAAAAGTATCTGCGATTTTTAAGGATTGTAAACTCTTTTAGCTTTTCATATACTAGGTTTTGCAATCATCGGAAAAGGGGGACCGAGGCATTTTTTAACTGAGTGTTGACTCCCAAACAATAAGTCATTTCTAACAAAAGTTATAGCCATTACACATCAATAATCGATCAAAACATTTACAATTATCTATGATTGTTACGTCCACTTTTGGAAAATAGGCAAAAACTGGGTTGTTTGGCTCTTGTAAATATCACACCGCACGTTAACTTGAGAATTTAATTTTTTCAAGTCCTTGAAATTTTAGGATCATGAGGTCATTTGCGTCTTTTACATGTCTAAGGCTTGCATATCCACATTTAAAAAATGTTAGGATCAATTAGAAATCTCTTTCTTATAAAATTCCACCAAGCTATTAGGGGTTGTACTAGTGGAATTTCCCAAACATGGATAACAAAACTTTGGTGTTCATTTTTAGTGCGTGAAATAAATTTCTTCTCTTAGTTTTCAATTTTTTACATACATAAACTCTAAAATTTTCATTTTGTTGTGATGTATTTGCCTTATCTTTTTGTTTACGAGAAAAATGGGAGAGTGAAAGCACAAGTTATGATTTAAAAAAAAATTGAACATCCAAAATGGAAATGAACAAATGTTGAGAGAGATAATTCCAAAAAGTATCTGTGATTTTTATGGACTATAAACTCTTTTCGTTTTTTATATATTAGGTTTTGCAATCATCGAAAAAGGTGGAGCGAGGCGTTTTTAACTAAGTGTTACCTCCCAAACCATAAGGCATTTCTAACAAAAATTATAGCCATTACACATCAATAATTGATCAAAACATTTATGATGATTTATGATTGTTACGTCTGCTTTTAATAAAATTGGCAAAAAGTGGGTTGTTTGGCTCTTGAAAAATATCCCACCGCACGTTAATTTGAGAATTTAATTTTTTCTACTCGAAATTTTAGGATCGTTAGGTCATTTGCATCTTCAACATGTTTCAGGTTGGCATATCCACATTTAAAACATGTTAGGATCAATTAGAAATCTCTTTCTTATAAAATTCCACCAAGCTATTAGGGGTTGTACTAGTGGAATTTCCCCAAACATGGATAACAAAACTTTTGTTTTCATTTTTAGTGCGTGAAACAATTCTCTTCACTTACATTTATTATAGTTTTTAATTTTTGGCAAATATAAACTCTCATAATTTTCATTTTGTTGTGATCTATTTGCCTTATCTATTTGTTTACGAGAAAAATGGGAGAGTTAAAACTCAAGTTTGGATTTGAAAAAAAATTGAACATCCAAAATGGTAATGTACAAATTCTGAGAGAAATAATTCCAAAAAGTATTTGTGATTTTTAAGGATTGTAAACTCGTTTAGTGTTTTTGTATATTAGGTTTTCCAATCATTTCTAATTGAGTGTTGACTCCCAAACTATAAGTTATTTCTAAAAAAAATTATAGCCGTTACACATCATTAATCAACCAAAACATTTACGATGATCTATGATTGTTTGGTTCACAATTTTTAAAATAGGCAAAAAGTAGGTTGTTTGGCTGTTGTAAATATCCCACCGCACGTTAACTTGAGAATTTAATTTTTTAAACTCATTGAACTTTTTGTATCATTAGGACATTTGCATCTTCAACATGTTTAAGGCATGCATATCATCATTTAAAACATGTTATGATCAATTATAAATCTCTTTCTTATAAAATTCCACCAAGCAATTATGGGTTGTACTAGTGGAATTTCCCAAACATGGATAACAAAACTTTGGTGTTGATTTTTAGTGCGTGAATTAATTTTCTTCACTAAAATTTATTGTAGTTTTAAATTTTTTCATACATAAACTCTAAAATTTTCATTTTTTTGTGATCTCTTTGCTTTTTCTTTTTGTTTTCACGAAAAATGGGAGAGTGAAAACTCAAGTTCGGATTTGAAAAGAAATTGAAAATCCAAAATGGAAATTCAAAAATGCTGAGAGAGATAATTCCAAAAAGTTTATGTGATTTTTAAGGATTGTAAAATCTTTTAATTTTTTATATATTAGGTTTTGCAATCGTCGAAAAAAGGGGGATGAGGCATTTTTATCTACGTGTTGACTCCCAAGCCATAAGTTATTTCTAACAAAAATTATAGCCATTACACATCATTAATTGATCAAAATATTTACGATGATCTATGATTGTTAGGTCCACTTTTTTTAAAATAGGCAAAAAGTGGGTTGTTTGGCTCTTGTAAATATCCCACTGAACATTAACTTGAGAATTTAATTTTTTCTACACCTTAAAATTTTTGGATCATTAGGTCATTTGCATCTTCAACATGTTTAAGGCATGCTTATCCACATTTAAAACATGTTAGGATCAATTAGAAATATCTTTCTTTTAAAATTCCACCAAGCTTTTAGGGGTTGTACTAGTCGAATTTCCCAACAAGGATAACAAAACTTTAGTGTTCATTTTTAGTGCGTGAAATAATTTTTGTCACTTCGTTTTCAATTTTTCGCATACATAAACTCTAAAATTTTCATTTTATTGTGATCTATTTGCCTTATCTTTTTGGTAACGAGAAAAATGGGTGATTGAAAACTCAAGTTGGGATTTGAAAATAAATTGAACATCCAGAATAAAATGCACAAATACTAAGAGTGATAATTCCAAATAGTTTCTGTGACTTTTAAGGTTTGTAAACTCTTTTAGTTTTTTATATATTAGGTTTTTCCAATCATTGGAACTGGGGGAGGGGGGGGGGGGGGGGGGGGGGGGGGGGATTGTGTAATGTAACTGAGTGTTGACCACCTAACCATAAGTCATTTCTAACAAAATTTATGGCCGTTACACATCGTTAATCGATCAAAAGATTTACGATGATCTATGATTGTTAGGTCTGCTTTTAGTAAAATAGACAAAAAGAGGGTTGTTTGGCTCTGGTAAAATATACACCGCATGTTAACTAGAGAATTTATTTTTTTCTACTCGTTGAAATTTTTGGATCATTAGGTCATTTGCATCTTCAACATGTTTTAGGCATGCATATCCACATTTAAAACATGTTAGCATCAATTAGAAATCTCTTTCTTATAAAATTCCACCAAGCTATTAGGGGTTGTATTAGTGGAATTTGCATAACATGGATAACAAAACTTTGGTGTTCATTTTTAGTGCGTGAAATAATTTTCTTCACTTACATTTATTATAGTTTTCAATTTTTTGCATACATAAACTCTAAAATTTTCATTTTGTTGTGTTCTATTTGCTTTATCTTTTTGTTTACGAGAAAAATGGGAGCATGAAAACTCAAGTTTGGATTTGAAAAAAAATTGAACATCCAAAATCGAAATGCAAAAATACTGAGAGAGATAATTCCAAAAAGTATCTGTGATTTTTTAGGATTGTAAACTCTTTTAGTTTTTTATATATTAGGTTTTTCAATCATCGAAAAAGGGGCGGTGAGGCATTTTGAACTGAGTGTTGACTCCCAAACCATAAGTCCTCTCTAGCAAAAATTATAGCCGTTTCACATCATTAATCGATCAAAACATTTATGATGATCTATGATGGTTAGGTCGCTTTTTGTAAAATAGGCAAAAAGTGGTTTGTTTGGCTCTTTTAAATATCCCACCGCACATAATTTTTTCTACTCTTTGAAATTTTAGGATCATTAGGTCATTTGCATCTTCAACATGTTCCAAGCATGAATATCAAAATTTAAAACATGTTAGGATCAATTAGAAATATCTTTCTTACAAAACTCCAACAAGCTATTAGGGGTTATACTAGTGGAATTTCCCCAATCAAGGATAACAAAACTTTGGTGTTCATTTTTAGGGTGTGAAATAATTTTCTTTACTAAAACTTATTGTAGTTTTAAATTTTTTTCATACATAAACTCTAAAGTTTTCATTTTGTTGTGATCTCTTTGCTTTATCTTTTTTTTTTACACGAAAAATGGGAGAGTGAAAACTCAAGTTTGGATTTCAAAAGAACTTGAAAATCCAAAATGGAAATCCAAAAATTCTGTGAGAGATAATTCCAAAAAGCTTATGTGACTTTTAAGGATTGTAAACTCTTTTAGTTTTTAATATATTAGGTTTTGCAATCGTCGGAAAAGGGGGGACGAGGCATTTTTAACTGCGTGTTGACTCCCAAACCATAAGTTAATTCTAACAAAAATTATAGCCGTTACACATCATTAATTGATCAAAACATTTACGATGATCTATGATTGTTCGATCGACTTTTTTTAAAATAGGCAAAAAGTGGGTTGTTTGGCTCTTGTAAATATCCCACTACACGTTAACTTGAGAATTTAATTTTTTCTACACCTTGAAATATTTGGATCATTAGGTCATTTGCATCTTCAACATGTTTAAGGCTTGCTTATCCACATTTAAAACATGTTAGAATCAATTAGAAATATCTTTCTTTAAAAATTCCACCAAGCTTTTAGGGGTTGTACTAGTGGAATTTCCCAAACAAGGATAACAAAACTTTGGTGTTCATTTTTAGTGCGTGAAATAATTTTCGTCACTTAGTTTTCAAATTTTTGCTTACATAAATTCTGTTGTGATCTATTTGCCTTTTTTTTTTATTAACGAGAAAAATGGGTGATTGAAAACTCAAGTTGTGATTTGAAATAAATTTAAACTTCCTGAATAAAATGCACAAATACTGAGAGTGATAATTCCAAATAGTATCTCTGATTTTTAAGGTTTGTAAACTCTTTTAGTTTTTTATATATTAGGTTTTCCAATCACCAGAACAGAGGAAGGGGGGGGGTTGGTTGTTATATATTGTTTCTCAGTGTTCACTCCCAAACCATAAGTCATTTCTAACAAATATTATGGCCGTTACACATCGTTAATTGATCAAAACATTTACGATGATCTATGATTGTTAGGTCTACTTTTTGTAAAATAGGCAAAAAGTGGGTTGTTTGGCTCTGGTAATTATACCACCGCATGTTAACTTGAGAATTTAATTTTTTCTACTCGTTGAAATTTTTGGATCATTAGGTGATTTTCACCTTCAACATGTTTCAGGCATGCATATCATCATTTAAAACATGTTAGGATCAATTAGAAACATCCTATTTATAAAATTCCACCAAGCTATTAGGGGTCGTTCTAGGGAAATTTCTAAAACAAGGAGAACAAAACTTTCGTGTTCCTTTATATTGCGTGAAATAATTTTCTTCACTTCATTTTCAATTTTTAGCATTCATAGATTCTAAAATTTTAATTTTGTTGTGAGCTATTTGCCTTATCTTTTTGTTTACGAGAAAAATGGAAGAGTGAAAACTAAAGTTTGAATTTGAAACAAAATTGAACATCCAAAATGGAAAAGCACAAATTCTGAGAGAGATAATTCCAAAAAGTATCTGTGATTTTTAAGGATAGTAAACTGTTTTAGTTTTTTATATATTTGGTTTTGCAATCATCTGGAAAGGGGGGACGAGGCATTTGTAACCGAGTGTTGACTCCCAAACCACAAGTCATTTCTAACAAAAATTATAGCCATTACACATCCTTAATCGATCAAAACATTTACGATGATCTATGATTGTTATGTCCGGTTTTTTTAAAATAGGCAAAAAGTGGTTTGTTTGGCTCTAGTAAATATGCCACAGCATGTTAACTTGAGAATTTAATTTTTTCTACTTCTTGAAATTTTTGGATCATTAGGTCATTTGCATCTTCAACAAGTTTAAGGCATGCTTATCCACATTTAAAACATGTTAGGATCATTTAGAAATATCTTTTTTTTTAAATTCCACCAAGCTTTTAGGGATTGTACTAGTGGAATTTCCCAAACAAGGATAACAAAACTTTGGTGTTCATTTTTAGTGCTTGAAATAATTTTCTTCACTTAGTTTTCAATTTTTTGCATACATAAACTCTAAAATTTTCATTTTTTTGTGATCTATTTGCCTTATCTTTTTTTTATCGAGAATAAAATGCACAAATACTTAGAGTGATAATTCCAAATAGAATCTGTGATTTTTAAGGTTTGTAAACTCTTTTAGTTTTTTATATATTAGGTTTTTCAATCAGGTGTGTGTGTGTCTGTGTGTGTGTGTGTTGGGGGGGGGGGGGGGGGGGGGGGGTGTGCGGGTTGTGTTTTGTATCTGAGTGTTGACTCCCAAACCATAAGTCATTTGTAACAAAAATTATGTCCGTTACATATCGTTAATCGATTAAAACATTTACGATGATCTATGATTGTTAGGTTTGTTTTTTGTAAAATCGGCAAAAAGTGGGTTGTTTGGCTTTGGTAAATATACCTCCGCATGTTAACTAGAGAATTTAATTTTTTCTACTCGTTGAAATTTTTGGATCATTAGGTCATTTGCATCTTCATCATGTTTCAGGCATGCATATCCACATTTAAAACATGTTACAATCAATTAGAAATCTCTTTCTTATAAAATTCCACAAAACTCTTTGGGGTTGTACTAGTGGAATTTACATAACATGGATAACAAAACTTTGGTGTTCCTTTTTAGTGCGTGAGAAAATTTTCTTCACTTACATTTCCAATAGTTTTCAATTTTTTTGCAAACATAAACTCTAAAATTTTCATTTTGTTGTGTTCTATTTATCTATTTACCATATCTTTTTGAAAAAATTGAACATCCAAAATGGAAATGCAAAAATACTGAGAGAGATAATTCCAAAAAGTATCTGTGATTTTTAAGGTTTCTAAACTCTTTTAGTTTTTTATATATGAGGTTTAGCAATCATCGGAAAAGGGACGGTGAGGCATTTTGAACTGAGCGTTCACTCCCAAACCATAAGTCGTTTCTAACAAAAATTATAGCCGTTACACATCATTAATTGATCAAAACATTTATGATGATCTATGATTGTTAGGTCCATTTTTTGTAAAATAGGCAAAAAGTGGTTTGTTTGGCTCTTGTAAATATCCCACCGCACGTTAACTTGAGTATTTAATTTTTTCTACTCTTTGAAATTTTAGGATCATTAGGTCATTTGCATCTTCAACATGTTTCAGGCATGAATATCCACATTTAAAACATGTTAGGATCAATTAGAAATATCTTTCTTATAAAACTCCACCAAGCTATTAGGGGTTGTACTAGTGGAATTTCTCCAATCATGGATAACAAAACTTTGATGTTCATTTTTAGTGCGTGAAATAATTTTCATCACTAAAATTTATTGTAGTTTTCAATTTTTTCATACATAAACTCTAATATTTTCATTTTTTTGTGATCTCTTTGCTTTTTATTTTTGTTTACACGAAAAATGGGAGAGTGAAAACTCACGTTTGGATTTGAAAAGAAATTCAAAATTCAAAATGGAAATGGAAAAATACTCAGAGAGATAATTCCATTTTTTTTTTTGTGATTTTTAAGGATTTCAAACTCTTTTAGTTTTTTATATATTAGGTTTTGCAATTGTCGGAAAAGGGGGGACGAGGTATTTTTCACTGCATGTTGACTCCCAAACCATAAGTCATTTCTTACAAAAATTATAGCCTTTACACATCATTAAATTATCAAAAAATTTACGATGATCTATGGTTGTTAGGTCCACTTTTTTTTAAAGAGGCAAAAAGTGGGTTGTTTAGCTCTTGTAAATATCCCACCGAATGTTAACTTGAGAATTAAATTTTTTGTATACCTTGAAAATTTTGGATCATTAGGTCATTTGCATCTTCAACATGTTTCAGGCATTCATATCCAATTAAAACAAGTTAGGATCAATTAGAAATCTCTTTCTTATAAAATTCCACCAAGCTATTAGGGGTTGTTCTAGGGCAATTTCTAAAACAAGGATAACAAAACTTTGGAGTTCATTTTTATTGTGTGAAATAATTTTCTTTACTTAGTTTTCAATTTTTAGTATTCATAAACTCTAAAATTTAATTTTTTTGTGATCTATTTGCCTTATCTTTTTGTTTAAGAGAAAAATGGAAGAGTGAAAACTAAAGTTTGAATTTGAAACAAAATTGAACATCAAATATGGAAATGCACAATTGCTGAGAGAGATAATTCCTAAAAGTATCTGTGATTTTTAAGGATTGTAAACTCTTTTAGTTTTTTATATAAGGTTTTGTAATCGTCTTAAAAGGGGGAACGAGGTATTTTTAACTGAGTGTTGACTCCCAAACCATAAGTCATTTCTAAAAAAAATTATTGCCGTTACACATAATTAATCGATCAAAACATTTACGATGATTTATGTTTGTTAAGACCAGTTTTTGTAAAATAGGCAAAAAGTAGGTTGTTTGGCTCTGGTAAATATCCCACCGCACGTTAACTTGGAATTTAATTTTTTCTACACCTTGAAATTTTTGGATCATTAGTTCATTTGCATCTTCAACATGTTTCAGGCATGGATATCATCATTTAAAACATGTTAGGATCAATTACAAATCTCTTTCTTAAAAAATTCCACCAAGCTATTAAGGGTTGTTCTAGTAGAATTTCCAAAACATGGATAACAAAACTTTGGTGTTCATTTTAATTCCGTGAAATAATTTTCTTCAATTAGTTTTCCATTTTTAGCATTCATAAACTCTAAAATTTTAATTTTGTTGTGATCTATTTGCCTTTTCTTTTTGTTTACGAGAAAAAAGGAAGAGAGAAAACTAAAGTTTGGATTTGAAACAAAATTGAACATCCAAAATGGAAATGCACAAATACTGAGAGAGATAATTCCAAAAATTATGTGTAATTTTTAAGGATTGTAAAATCTTTTACTTTTTTATATATTAGGTTTTGCAATCATCAGAAAAGGGGGACGAGGCATTTTTAAGTAAGTGTTGACTCTCAAACCATAAGTCATTTCTAACAAAAATTATAGTCGTTACACATCATTAATCGATCAAAACATTTACGATGATTTATGATTGTTAGGTTCGCTTTTTGTAAAATAGGAAAAAAGTGGGTTGTTTCGCTCTGGTAAATATCACACCGCACATTAACTTGAGAATTTAATTTTTTCTACTCCTTGAAATATTTGTATCATCAGGTCATTTGCATCTTCAACATGTTTCAAGCATTCATATCCAAATTAAAAACATGTTGCGAACAATTACAAATCTATTTCTTATAAACTTCCACCAAGCTATTAGGGGTTGTACTTGCGGAATTTCCCCCATCATGGATAACAAAACTTTGGTGTTCATTTTTAGTGCGTGAAATAATTTTATTCACATTCATTTATTATATTTTTCAATTTTTGGCATACGTAAAGTCTAAAATTTTCATTTTGTTGTTATCTATTTGCCTTATCTTTTTGTTTATGAGAAAAATGGGAGAGTGAAAATTCAAGTTTGGATTTGAAAAAAAATTGAACATCCAAAATGGAAATGTGCAAATGCTAAGAGAGATAATTCCAAAAAGTATCTGTGATTTTTAAGGATTGTAAACTCTTTTAGTTTTTTATATATTAGGTTTTGCAATCATAAAAAAAGGGGGAGCTAGGCTTTTTAAGTTAGTGTTGACTCCCAAACCATAAGTCATTTCTAAAAAAATTTATAGCCGTTACACATCATTAATCAATCAAAGCATTTACTATGATGATCAATGATTTTTAGGTCCGCTTATTTTAAAATAGGTAAAAAGTGGCTTGTTTGGCTCTTGTAAATATCCCACCACACGTTAACTTGAGAATTTAATTTTTTCTACTACTTGAAATTTTTGGATCATTAGGTCATTTGCATCTTCAACATGTTTCCAGCATGCAAATCCACCACATTTAAAAGATGTCAGGATCAATTAGAAATCTTTTTCTTATAAAATACCACCAAGCTATTAGGGTTGTACAAGTGGAATTTACCAAACATGGATGACAAAACTTTGGTGTTCATTTTTAGTGCGTGAAATAATTTTTTTCACTTACATTAATTATAGTTTTCAATTTTTTGCATGCATTAACTCTAAAAGTTTCATTTTTTTGTGATCTATTTTCCTTATCTTTTTGTTTACAAGAAAAATGGGAGAGTGAAAACTCAAGTTTGGATTTGAAAAAAAAATGAACATCCAAAATTAATATGCTCAAATGCTAAGAGAGATAATTCTAAAAAGTATCTCTGATTTTTAAGGATTGTAAACTCTTTTTGTTTTTTATACAATAGGTTTTGCAATTATTGGAAAAGGGGGGGCGTGACATTTTTAACTGAGTGTTGATTCCCAAACCTTAAGTCATTTTTAACAAAAATTATAGCTGTTTTACATCATTAATAAATCAAAACATTTATGATGATCTATGATTGTTAGGTCTGATTTTTGTAAAGTAGGCAAAAAGTGGATTCTTTGGCTCTTGTAAATATCCCACTGCACATTAACTTCAGAATTTATTTTTTTCGACTGTATCAAATTTTAGCATCATTAGGACTTTTGCATCTTCAACATGTTTCAGGCTTGCATATCTACATTTAAAACATGTTAGGATCAATTAGAAATCTTTTTCTTATAAAATTCCTCCAAGCTATTAGGGGCTGTACTTGTGGATTTCCAAACATGGATAGCAATACTTTGGTGGTTATTTTTAGTGTGTGAAATAATTTTCTTTACTTACATTTATTATAGTTTTTTATTTTTTGCATACATAAACTCTAAAATTTTCATTTTGTTGTGATCTATTTGCCTTATCTTTTTGTTTACGAAAAAAAATGGGTGAATGAAAACTCAAGTTTGGATTTGAAAAAAAATTGAACATCCAAAATGGAAATGCACAAATGTTGAGAGAGATAATTCCAAAAAGTTTTTATGACTTTTAATGATTGTAAACTCTTTTAGTTTTTTATATATTAGGTTTTGCAATGATTGGAAAAGGGGGAGCGGGCATTTTTAATTGAGTGTTTACACCCAAACCAGAAGTCATTTCTAAAATAAAATTATAGTTGTTACACATCATTAATCGATCAAAACATTTACGATGATCTATGATTTTTAGGTCCGTTTTTTATAAAATAGGCAAAAAGTGGGTTATTTTGCTCTGGTAAATATCCCACCGCATGAGAAGTTGAGAACTTAATTTTTTCTACTCGAACCTTTTGGATCATTAGGTCATTTGCATCTTCAACAAGTTTCAGGCATACATATCCACATTTAAAACTTGTTAGGATTAATTAGAAATCTCTTTCTTATCAAATTCCTCCAAGCTATTTGGGGTTGTACTTGTGGAATTTCCCAAACATGGATAACAAAACTTTGGTGTTCATTTTCAGTGCATGAAATAATTTTCTTCACTTACATTTATTATAGTTTTGAATTTTTTGCAGACATGAACTCCAAAATTTTCATTTTATAGTGATCTTTTTCCCTTATTCTTTTGTTTATGAAAAAAATAGGAGAGTGAAAACTCAAGTTTGGATTTTAAAAAAATTGAACATCCAAAATGGTAATGCACAAATGTTGAGAGAGATAATTCCTAAAAGTATCTATGATTTTTAAGGATTGTAAACTCTTTTAGATTTTTATATATTAGGTTTTGTAGTCATCGAAAAAGAATGGGCGATAAATTTTTAATTGAGTGTTGATTCCCAAACCATAAGTCATTTCAATAAAAAATTATAGCCGTTACACATCATTAATCGATCAAAACATTTATGATGATCAATGGTTGTTAGGTCAGCTTTTTGTAAAATTGGCAAAAAGTGGGTTGTTTGGCTCTTGTAAATATCCCATCGCACGTGAATTTAATAATTAATTTTTTCTACTCCTTAAAAGTTTAGGATCATTAGGTCATTTACATCTTTAACATGTTTCAGGCATGCATATCCAAATTTAAAATATGTTAGGATGAATTAGAAATCTCTTTCTTATAAAATTCCAACAAGCTATTAAGGGTTGTACTTGTGGAATTTCCCAAACATGGATAACAAAACAATAGTGTTGATTTTTAGTGCGTGAAATAATTTTCTTCACTTAAATTTATTATAGTTTTCAATTTTTTTCAATCATAAGCTTTAACATTTTCATTTTGTTGTGATCTATTTGCCTTATCTTTTTGTTTACGAGAAAAAATGGGAGAGGGAAAACTCAAGTTTGGATTTGAAAAAAAATTGAAAATTAAAAAAGGAAACGTACAAATGCTGAGAGAGATAATCCCCAAAAGTATCTCCTATTTTTAAGGATTTTAAACTATTTTAGTTTTTTATATATTAGGTTTTTCAATCATCTTAAAAGAGGGGGGGGGGGGGGGGGAGGCAATTTTAAATGAGTGTTGACTTCCAAACCATAAGTCGTTTCAAACAAAAATTATAGCCGTTACACATCATTAATCGATTAAAAATTTTACGATGATCTGTGATTATTAGGTCTGCTTTTTGTAAAATAGGCAAAAAGATGGTTGTTGGCTTTTGTAAATATCCCACCGCACGTTAACTTGAGAATTTAATTTTTTCTACTCCTTGAAATTTTTGGATCATTAGGTCATTTGCATCTTCAATATGTTTCAGGCATGCATATCCAAATTTAAAACATGTTAGGATCAATTAGAAATCTCTTTCTTATAAAATTCAACCAAGCTATTAGGGGTTGTACTAGTGGCATTTCCCTAAACATGGACAACAAAACTTAGGTGTTCATTTTCAGTGGGTGAAATAATTTTATTCAGTTAGTTTTAAATTTATTTGCATACATCTACTCAAAAATTTTCATTTTGTTGTGATCTATTTGCTTTATCTTTTTGTTGATGAGAAAAAAGGGAGAGTGAAAAGTCAAGTTTGGATTTGAAAAAAAATTGAACATCCAAAATGGAAATGCAGAAATGCTGAGAGAGATGATTCTAAAAAGTATATGTGATTTTTAAGGATTGTAAAATCTTTTAGTTTTTTATATACTAGGTTTTGCAATCATCTAAAAAGGGGACACGACAATTTTAATGAGTGTTGACTCCCAAACCATAAGTCAGTTATAACAAAAATTTTAGCCATTACACATCATTAAACGATCAAAACATTTAGCATGATCTATGATTTTTAGGTCTGCTTTTTGTTAAATAGGCAAAAGGTGGATTGTTTGGCTCTTGTAAATATCCCACCGCACGTTAACTTGAGAATTTAATTTTTTCTACTCCTTGAAATTTTTGGATCATTAGGTCATTTGCATCCTTAACATGTTTTAGGCATGCATATCAACATTTAAAACGTGTTAGGCTCAATTAGAAATCTCCTTCTTATAAAATTCCTCAAAGATATTAGGGGTTGTACTAGTGGAATTTCCCAAACATAGATAACAAAACTTTGGTGTTTATTTTTAGTGCGTGAAATAATTTTCTTTACTTACATTTATTATAGTTTTCAATTTTCTGCATTCATAAACTCTAAAATTTTTATTTTGTTGTCATCTATTTGCCTTATCTTTTTGTTTACGAGAAAAATAGGAGATTGAAAACACAAGTTTGGAATTCAAAAAAATTAAACATCCAAAAAGGAAAATGCATAAATGCTGAGAGAGATAAGTCCTAAAAGTTTCTGTGATTTTTAAGGATTGTAAACTCTTTTAGTTTTTTATATATTAGGTTTTACAATCATCGGAAAAGGGGGGCCGAGACATTTTTAACTGAATGTTGACTCCCAAACCATAAGTCATTTCTAAAAAGAATTATAGCCATTACACATCATTAATCGATCAAAAAATTTAAGACAATCTATGATTGTTAGGTCCGCTTTATGTAAAATAGGCAAAAAGTGGGTTGTTTGGTTCTTGTAAATATCCCACCGCACGTTAACTTGAGAATTTAATTTTTTCTACTCCTTTAAATTTTTGGATCATTAAGTAATTTGCATATTCAACATGTTTCAGGCATGCATATCTACATTTAAAAAGTGTTAGGATCAATTAGAAATATCTTTGTCAGAAAATTCCACCAAGCTATAAGGGGTTGTACTAGTGGAATTTCCCAAACATGGATAACAAAACTTTGGTGTTAATTTTTAGTGCGTGAAATAATTTTCTTACTTACATTTATTATAGTTTTCAATTTTTTCATACTTAAACTCTAAAAGTTTCATTTTGTGGTGATCTATTTGCCTTATCCTTTTGTTTACAAGAAAAATGGGAGAGTGAAAACTCACGTTTGGATTTTAAAAAAAATTAAACATCCAAAATGGATATACACAAATGCTAAGAGATATAATTCCAAAAAGTATCTGTGATTTTCAAGGATTCTAAACTCTTTTAGTTTTTTATATATTAGGTTTTGCAATGATTGGAAAAGAAGGGGTGAGAAATTTTAAACTGAGTGCTGACTCCCACACCATAAGTCATTTCAAAATAAATTATAGCCGTTACACATCATTAATCGATCAAAAAAGTTATGATGATCTATAATTGTTAAGTCCGCTTTTCGTAAAATAGTAAAAAAGTGGGTTTTTTTTGCTCATGTAAATATTCCACCGCACGTTAACTTGAGAATTTAATTTTTTCTACTACTTGAAATTTTAGGATCATTACGTCATTTTCATCTTCAACATAAACATGTCATGATCAATTAGAAATCTCTTTCTTATAAAATTCCACCAAACTATTAGGGGTTGTACTAGTGGAATTTCCCCAAACATGGATAAAAAACTTTGGTGTTCATTTTTAGTGTGTGAAATATTTCTCTTCACTTTCATTTATTATAGTTTTCAATTTTTTTCATACATAAATTCTAAAATTTTCATTTTGTTTTGATCTATTTTCCTTTTCTTTTTTTTTTGAGAAAAATGGGAGAACGAAAAGCTAAAGTTTGGATTTGAAAAAAAATGAACATCCAAAATGGAAATGCACAAACGCTGAGAGAGATAAATCCAAAAAGTATCTAGGATTTTTAAGAATTGTAAACTCTTTTAGTTTTTTATATATTAGGTTTTGCAATCATTGGAAAAGGGGGGCCGTGGCATTTTCAACTGAGTGTTGACTCCCAAACCATATGTCATTTCTAAAAAAAATTATAGCTGTTACACATCATTAATCTATCAAAACATTTATGATGATCTATGATTGTTAGGTCCGCTTTTTGTAAAATAGGCAAAAAGTGGGTTGCTTGACTCTTGTAAATGGATCCGCACGTTAACTTGAGAATTTAATTTTTTCTACTACTTGAAATTTTTGGATCATTAGGTCAGTTGCATCTTCAATATGTTTCATACATGCATATCCATATTTAAACAAGTTAGGATTAATTGGAAATCTATTTCTTATAAAATTCAACCTAAGTATTAGGGGTTGTACTAGTGGAATTTCCCAAACATGGATACCAAAACTTTGGTGTTCATTTTTAGTGCGTGTAATAATTCTCTTCACTTACATTTATTATAGTTTTCAATTTTTTCGATTCTTAAACTCTAAAATTTTCATTTTGTGGTGATCTATTTGCCTTAACTTTTTGTTTACGAGAAAAAAGAGACAGTGAAAACTCAAGTTTGGGTTTGAAACAAAATTGAACATCCAAAATGGAAATGCACAAATGATGAGAAAGATAATTCCAAAACGTATCTGTGTTTTTTAAGGATTTTAAACTCTTTTAGTTTTTTATATATTAGGTTTTGCAATCATCGGAAAAGGGGGAGCGAGACATTTTTAACTGAGTGTTGACTCCCAAACTATAAGCCATTTCTAACAAAAATTATAGCTGTTACACATCATTAATCGATAAAACATTTATGATGATCTATGATAGTTAGGTCCGCTTTTTGTAAATTAGGAAAAAAGTGG
This sequence comes from Aristolochia californica, assembly GCF_029961685.1. Taxonomy (NCBI): domain Eukaryota; kingdom Viridiplantae; phylum Streptophyta; class Magnoliopsida; order Piperales; family Aristolochiaceae; genus Aristolochia; species Aristolochia californica. The sequence continues at coordinate 30,517,615 of NW_027182257.1, forward strand.
GTTGTTTGGCTTGAGTAAATATCCCACCGCATGTTAACTTGAGAATTTAATTTTTTCTACTACTTAAATTTTTGGATTATTGGGTCATTTGTATCTTCAACATGTTTTAGGCATGCATATTCACATTTAAAACATGTTAGGATCAATTATAAATCTCTTTCTTATAAAATTCCTACAATCTATTAGGGGTTGTACTTGTGGAATTTCCCAAACATGGATAACAAAACTTTGGTGTCCATTTTTAGTGCGTGAAATAATTTTCTTCACTTATATTTATAATAGTTTTCAATTTTTGGCATACATAAACTGCAAAATTTTCATTTTGTTGTGATCTATTTGCCATATCTTTTTGTTTACAAGAAATATGGGAGCATGAAAACTCAAGTTTGGATTTGAAAAAAAAATTGAACATCCAAAATGGAAATGCACAAATGCTGAGAAAGATAATTCTAAAAGGTATCTTTGATTTTTAAGGATTTTAAACTCTTTTATTTTTTATATATATTATGTTTTTCAATCATTGGAAAAGGGGGACGAGGCATTTTTTACTTAGTGTTGACTCCCAAACCATAAGTCATTTCTAACAAAAAATATAGCCGTTACACATCTTTTATCGATCAAAACATTTATGATGATCTATGATTGTTAGGTCTGCTTTTTGTAAAATAGGCAAAAAATGGGTTTTTTTGGCTCTGATAAATATCCCACAGTACGTTAACTTGAGAATTTAATTGTTTATATTCTTGAAATTTTTGGATCATTCGGTCATTTGCATCTTCAACATGTTTCCAGAATGCATATCGACATTTAAAACATGTTAGGATCAATTAGAAATCTCTTTCTTATAAAATTCCAACAAGCTATTAAACTTGTACTAGTGGAATTTCCCAAACATGGATTAAAAAACTTTGGTGATCATTTTTAGTGCATGAAATAATTTTCGTCACTTAGTTTTCAAATTTTTGCATACATAAATTCTAAAATTTTCATTTTGTTGTGATCTATTTGCCTTATCTTTTTGCTTACGAGAAAAATAAGACAGTGAAAACTCAAGTTTTGATTTGAAAAAAAAATGAACATCTAAAATGGAATTACACAAATACTAAGAGAGATAATTCCAAATAGAATCTATGATTGTTATGGTTTGTAAACTCTTTTAGTTTTTTATATATTAGGTTTTGTAATCATTGGAAAAGGAGGGGCAAGGTATTTTTAATTGAGTGTTGACACCCAAACCATAAGTCATTTCAAACAAAAATTATAGTCGTTACACATCTTTTATCGATCAAAACATTGACGCTGATCTATGATTGTTAGGTCTGCTTTTTGTAAAATAGGCAAAAAATGGGATGTTTGGCTCTATTAAATATCCCACCGCACGTTAACTTGAGAATTTAATTTTTTCTACTCCTTCAAATTTTTGGATCATTAGAACATTTGCATCGTCAACATATTTCAGGCATGCATAACCACATTTAAAACATGTTAGGATCAATTATAAATATCTTTCTTATAAAACTCCAACAAGCTATTATGGGTTGCACTTGTGGAATTTCCCACACATGGATAACAAAACTTTGGTGTTCATTTTTAGTGCGTGAAATAGTTTTCTTCACTTAGTTTTCAATTTTTAGCACACATAAACTCTAAAATTTTAGTTTTATTGTGATCTATTTACCTTATATTTTTTTTTAAGAGAAAAATGGAAGAGTGAAAACTCAAGTTTGATTTGAAAGAAAAACAGAACATCCAAAATAGAAATGCACAACTATTGAGAGAGATAATTCCAAAAAGTAAATGTGATTTTTAATGATTGCAAACTCTTTTAGATTTTTATATATTAGGTTTTGTAATGATAGGAAAAGGTGGGACGAGGCATTTTTAACTGAGTATTGACTCCCAAACCTTAAGTCTATTCTAACAAAAATTATAGCCGTTACATATCAATAAACGATCAAAAAATTTACGATGTATTATGATTGTTACGTCCACTTTTTGTAAAATAGGCAAAAAGTGGGTTGTTTGACTCTGACAAATATCCCACCGCACATTAACTTGAGAATTTAATTCTTTCAACTCCTTGAAATTTTTGGATCATTAGGTCATTTGCATCTTCAACATGTTTCAGCCTACATATTCAAATCTAAAACATGTTCGGATCAATTAAAAATCTTTTTCTTATAAAATTCAACCAAGCTATTAGGGGTTGTACTAGTGGAATTTCCCCAAACATGGATAAAAAAAACTTTGGTGTTCATTTTTAGTGCGTGAAATAATTTTTTTCAATTACATTTATTATAGTTTTCAATTTTTTGCATACATAAACTCCAAAATTTTAATTTTTTTGTGATTTATTTGCCTTATCTTTTTGTTTACGAGAAAAAAAAGGGAGAGTGAAAACTCATGTTAGGATTTGAACATCCAAAATAGAAATGCACAAATACTAAGAGAGATAATTCCAAATAGTATCTGTGATTTTTAAGGATTTTAAAATCTTTTATTTTTTTATATATTAGGTTTTACAATCATCAGAAAAGGGTGAACAAGGCATTTTTAACTGAGTGTCGACGCCCAAAACATAAGTCATTTCTAACAAAAATAATAGCTGGTACACATCATTAATCGATCAAAACATTTGCGATGATCTATGATTGGTAGGTCCACTTTTTGTAAAATAGGCAAAAGGTTGGTTGTTTGGCTCTGGTAAATATCCCACCGCATGTTAACTAGAGAATTTAATTTTTTCCTCTCCTTAAAAGTTTTTGATCATCAGGTCATTTGCATCTTCAACATGTTTCAGGCATGCAAATCCACATTTAAAACATGTTAGCATCAATTAAAAATCTCATTCTTATAAAATTCCACCAAGCTATTAGGCGTTGTACTTGTGGAATTTCTCAAACAAGGATAACAAAACTTTGATGTTCATTTTTAGTGTGTTAAATAATTTTCTTCACTTACATTTATTATAGTTTTCAATTGTATGCATACATAAACTCTAAAATTTACATTTTTGTTGTGATCAATTTGCCATATTTTTTTGTTTACGAGAAAAATGGGAGAGTGGAAACTCAAGTTTGGATTTGAAAAAAAATTGAACATTAAAAAAGGAAATGCACAGATGCCGAGAGAGATAATTCAAAAGAGTATCTGTGATTTTTAAGGAGCGTAAACTCTTTTTGTTTTATATATATTAGTTTTTGCAATCATAAAAAAGGGGGGTGGGGGCGAGGCATTTTTAACTGAGTGTTGACTCCCAAACCATATGTCATTTCAAACAAAAATAATAGCCGATACACATCATTAATCGATCAAAACAATTACTAGGATCTATGATTGTTAGGTCCATTTTTTGTAAAATAGGCAAAAAGTGGGTTGTATCTCACCGCACGTTAACTTGAAAATTTACCTGTTTCTTCTCCTTGAATTTTTTGGATCATTAGGTCATTTGCCTCTTCAACATGTTTCAGGCATATCCACATTTAAAACATGTTAGGATCTATTAGAAATCTCTTTCTTATAAAATTCCACCAAGCAATTTCCTAAACATGGATAACAAAACATTGGTGCTAATTTTTAGTGCGTGAAATAATTTTCTTCACTGACATTCATTATAGTTTTCTATTTTTTGAAGACATAAAATCTAAAATTTTCATTTTGTTGTGATATATTTTCCTTATCTTTTTGTTTACGAGAAAAATGGGAGAGTGAAAACTCAAGTTTTGATTTGATAAAATATTGAACTTCCAAAATGGAAATGCACAAATGCTAAGAGAGATAATTCCAAAAAGTATCTTTTATTTTTAAGGATTGTAAATTCTTTTTGTTTTTAATATATTAGGTTTTGCAATCATCGAAAAAGAGGGGGGCGAGACCTTTTTAACTGAGTGTTGACTCCCAAACCATAAGTCATTTCAAATAGAAATTATAGCCGTTACACATCATTAATCAATCAAAAAATTTTCAATGATCTATGATTGTTAGGTTCACTTTTTTTAAAATAGGCAAAAGATGGGTTGTTTGGATTTGATAAATATCCCACCGCATGATAACTTGAGAATTTAATTTTTTCTACTCCTTGAAATTTTTGGATCATTTGGTCATTTGCATCTTCAACAAGTTTCAGGCATGCACATCCACATTTAAAACATGATAGGATCAATTAAAAATCTCTTTCTTATAAAATTACATTTGGATTTTCCCAAACTTGGATAACAAAACTTTGGTGTTCATTTTTAGTGCGTGAAATAATTTTCTTGAGTGACATTCATTATAGTTTTAAATTTTTTTCATATATAAACTCTAAAATTTTCATTTTGTTGTGATCTATTTGCCTTATCTTTTTGTTTACGAGAAAAATGGAAGTGTAAAAACAAAAGTTTTGATTTGAAAAAAAATTAAACATCCAAAATGGAAAGGCACAAATGCTGAGAGAAATAATTTCAAAAAGTATCTTTGATTTTTAAGGATTGTAAAATCTTTTAGTTTTTTATATATTTTTTATTGCAATCATCGAAAATGGAGGAGTGTGACATTTTTAACTGAGTGTTGATTCCCAAACCATAACTCATTTCAAAAAAAAATTACAGCCATGCACATCATTAATCGATCAAAACATTTGTGATGATCTATGATTTTTAGGTCCATTTTGTAAAATAGGCAAAAGGTGGGTTGTTTGGATTTGGTAAATATCCCACCGCCCGTTAACTTGAAAATTTATTTTTTTCTACTCCTTGAAGTTTTTGGATCATTAGGTCATTTGCATCTTCAACATGTTTCAGGCATGCATATCCACATTTAAAACATGTTAGGATCAATTAAAGATCTTTTTCTTATAAAATTCCACCAAGCTATTAAGGGTTGTACTAGTGGAATTTCCCCAAACAGGGTAGCAAATCTTTGGTGTTCATTTCTTGTGTGTGAAATAATTCACTTCACTTACATTTATTATAGTTTTCAATTTCTTGCATACATAAACTCTAAAATTTTCATTTTGCTGTGATGTATTTGCCTTATCTTTTTGTTTACGAGTAAAATGAGAGAGTGAAAACTCTAGTTTGGATTTGAAAAAAACTTGAACATCCAAAACGAAAATGCACAAATGATGAGAGAGATAATTCAAAAAAGTATCTATGAATTTTAAGGATTGTAAACACTTTTATTTTTTTATATATTAGGTTTTGCAATCATAAAAAAAGGGAGGGCGAGACACTTTTAACTGAGTGTTGACTCCCAAACCATAAGTCATATCTAACAAAAAATTATAGCCATTACACACCATTAATCGATCAAAACATTTACGATGATCTATGATTGTGAGGTTCGCTCTTTGTAAAATTGGCAAAAAGTGGGTTGTTTGGCTCTGGTAAATATCCCATCGCTCGTTAACTTGAGAATTTGATTTTTTTAACTCGAATTTTTTTTATCATTAGGTCATTTGCATCTTCAACATGTTTCAGGTATGCATATCCAAATTTAAAACATGTTGGGATCAATTAGAAATCTCTTTATTATAAAATTCCACAAAGCCATTCGGGGTTGTATTAGTGGAATTTCCCAAACGAGGATAACATAACTTTGGATTTCATTTTTAGTGCATGAAATAATTTTTTTCACTTTCATTTATTATAGTTTTCAATTTTTTTCATACATAAACTCTAAAATTTTCTTTTTGGTGTGATCTATTTGCCTTATCTTTTTGTTTACGTGAAAAATGGGTGAGTGAAAACTCAAGTTTGGATTTGAAAAAAAATTGAACATCCACAAAGGAAATGCACAAATGCTGACAGAGATAATTCCTAAAAGTATCTATTTTTATTAAGGATTGTAAACACTTTTAGTTTTTTATATATTGGGTTTTGCAATCAGTAGAAGAGGGGGGTGAGCCATTTTTAACTTATTGTTGACTCCCAAACCATAAGTCATTTCTAACAAAAATTATAGCTGTTACACATCATTAATCTATCAAAACATTTACGATGATCTATGATTATTAGGTCCAAATTTAAAACATGTTAGGATCAATTAGAAATCTCTTTCTTATCAAATTCAACCAATCTATTAGTGGTTGTACTAGTGGAATTTCCCCAAACATGGATAACAAAACTTTGGTGTTCATTTTTAAGGGTAAAATAATTTTCTTCAATTAAATTTAGTATAGTTTTCAATTTTTTGATTACATAAACTCTAAAATTTTCATTTTGATGTGATCTATTTGCCTTATCATTTTGTTTACGAGAAAAATGGGAGAGTCAAAACTCAAGTTTGGATTTGAAAAAAAATTGAACATCCAAAATGGAAATGCACAAATGCTGACAGAGATAATTCCACGAAGTATCTGTGATTTTTTAGGATTGTAAACTGTTATAGTTTTTTATATATTAGCCCTTGCAATCATCCAAAAAGGGGGAGAAGGGGGGGGGGGGGGGGGGGGGGGGGGGGGGGTGTTGTGAGGCATTTTTAACTGTGAGTTGAGTCTCAAACCATAAGTCATTTCTAACAAAAATTATAGCCGTTACACATCATTAATCGATCAAAACATTAGCGATGATCTGTGATTGTTAGGCTCACGTTTTGTAAAATAGGTAAAAGGTGGGTTGTTTGGATTTGGTAAATACACCACCGCAATTTAACTTGAGAATTTAATTTTTCTGCTCCATTAAATTTTGTATCATTAGGTCATTTGCATCTTCAACATGTTTCATACATGCATATCCACATTTAAAACATGCTAGGATCAATTAGAAATCTCTTTCTTATAAAATTCCACTAAGGTATTAGGGGTTGTACTTGTGGATTTTCCCAAACATGATAACAAAACTTTGGTGTTCATTTTTAGAGTGTGAAATAATTTTTTCACTTACATTTATTGTAGTTTTCAATTTTTTTCATACATAAACTCTAAAATTTTCATTTTGAAGTGGTCTATTAGCCTTATCTTTTTGTTTCCGAGATAATGGGAGAGTGAAAACTCAAGTTTGGATTTGAAAAAAAATTGAACTTCCAAAATGAAAATGCACAAATGCTGAGAGAGATAATTCCAAGAAGTATCTGTGAATTTCAAGGACTGTAATCACTTTTAGTTTTTTATAGTTTAGGGTTTGCATTCATCGGAAAAGGGGGGACGAGGCATTTTTAACTGAGTTTTGACTCCCAAACCATAAGTCATTTCTAACAAAAATTATAGTCATTTCACATCTTTAATAGATCAAAACATTTACGATGATCTATGATTGTTAGGTCCACTTTTTGTAAAATAGGCAAAAAGTGGGCCGTTTTGCTTTGGTAAATATCCCACCGCCCGTTAACTTGAGAATTTAATTTTTTCTACTCCTTGAAATTTTTGGATCATTAGGTCATTTGCATCTTCAACATGTTTGAGGTGTGCATATCCACATTTAAAAAATATTAGGATAAAAAAGAAATATCTTTCTTATAAAATTCCACCAAGCTATTAAGGTGTTGTATTAATGGAATTTCCCATAACATGGATAACAAAACTTTGGTGTTCATTTTTAGTGCATGAAATAATTCTCTTCACTTACATTTATTATAGTTTTCAATTTTTTGCATACATAAACTCTAAAATTTTTATTTTGTAGTGATCTATTTACCTTTTCTTTTTGTTTATGAGAAAAAAGGGAGAGAGAAAACTCTAGTTTGGATTTGAAAAAAAATTGAACATCCAAAATGGAAATGTACAAATTCTGAGAGAGATAATTCCAAAAAGTATCTATGATTTTTAAGGATTGTAATCACTTTATGTTTTTTTATATATTAGGTTTTGCAATCATCAAAAAAGAGCGACGAGGCATTTTTAACTGAGTGTTGACTCCCAAACCATTAGTCATTTCTAACAAAAATAATAGCCGATACACATCATTAATCGATCAAAACATTTGCGATGATCTATGATTGTTAGGTCTACTTTTTGTAAAATTGGCGAAAAGTGGGTATTTTGGCTCTGGTAAATATCCCACCGCACGTTGACTAGAGAATTTAATTTATTCTTCTCTTTAAAATATTTGGATCATTAGGTCATTTGCATCTTGAACATGTTTCAGGCATGCATATCCACATTTAAAATATGTTAGGATCAATTAGAAATCTCATTGTTGTAAAATTCAACCAAGGTATTAGGGGTTGTACTAGTGGATTTCCCCAAACCTTTGGTGTTCATTTTTAGTTTGTGAAATAATTCTCTTCATTTATATTTATTATTTTTTTCAAATATTTTTCATAGATAAACTCCAAAATTTTCATTTTGTTGTGATCTATTTGCCATATCTTTTTGTTTACGAGAAAATTGGGAGACTGGAAACTCATATTCGGATTTGAAAAAAAGTTGAACATACAAAAAGGAAATGTACAAATTCCGAGAGAGATAATTCCAAAAAGTATATGTGATTTTTAAGGATTGTAAACTCTTTTAGTTTTTTATATATTAGCTTTTGCAATCATCGAAAAAGAGCGATGAGGCATTTTTCACTCAGTGTTGACTCCCAAACCATAAGTCATTTCTAACAAAAATAATAGTCGATACACATCATTAATTGATCAAAACATTTGTGATGATCTATGATTGTTAGGTCTACTTTTTGTAAAATTGGCAAAAAGTGGGTATTTTGGCTCTGGTAAATATCCCACCGCACTTTAACTAAAGAATTTAATTTTTTCTTCTCCTTAAAATATTTGGATCATTAGGTCATCTGCATCTTCAACATATTTCAGGCATGCATATCCTCATTTAAAACATGTTAGGATTAATTAGAAATCTCATTCTGATAAAATTCCAACAAGCTATTATGGGTTGTACTAGTGGAATTTCCCAAACATGGATAACAAAACTTTGGTGTTCATTTTTATTGTGTTAAATAATTTTCTTCACTTACATTTATTATATTTTTCAATTTTTTGCATAAATAAACTCTAAAATTTTCATTTTTGTTGCGATGAATTTTCCATATGTTTTTTTTTATGAGAAAAATGGGAGAGTGAAAACTCAAGTTTGGATTTGAAAACAAATTGAACATCCAAAAAGGAAATGCACAGATGCTGAGAGAGATAATTCCAAAGAGTATCTGTGATTTTTAAGGAGTGAAAACTCTTTTAATTTGATATTTATTCGGTTTTGCAATCATTGAAAAAGGGAGGTGGGGGCGAGGCATTTGTAACTGAGTGTTGACTCCCAAACTATATGTCATTTCTAACAAAAATAATAGCCTATACACATCATTAATTGATCAAAACAATTATGAGGATCTATGATTGTTAGGTCCACTTTTTGTAAGATACGCAAAAAGCGGGTTGTTTGGCATTGGTATATATAGCTTTTCGCATGTTAACTTGAAAATTTAATTTTTTCTACTCCTTGAATGTTTTGGATAATTAGGTCATTTGCATCTTCAACATGTTTCAGGCATGCATATACACATTTAAAACATGTTAGGATCAATTAGAAATAACTTTCTTATAAAATTCCACCAAGCTATTAGGGGTTGTACTTGTAGAATTTCCTAAACATGGATAACAAAACTTTGGTGTTCATTTTTAGTCCGTGAAATAACTTTCTTCGCTAACATTCATTATAGTTTTCAATTTTTTGCAGACATAAACTCAAAAATTTTGATTTTGTTGTGATATATTTGCCTTATCTTTTGGTTTACGAGAAAAATGGATGAGTAAAAACTCTAGTTTGGATTTGAAAAAAAAATTAACATCCAAAATGGAAATGCACAAATGCTGAGAGAGATAATTCCAAAAAGTATTTGTAGTTTTTAAGGATTGTAATCAATTTTAGTTTTTTATATATGACATTTTGCAATCATCGGAAAAGGGGAGGGGGTGCATTTTTAACTGAGTGTTGACTCCAAAACCATAAGTCATTTCTAACAAAATTATAGCCTTTACTTATCATTAATCGATCAAAAACATTGCGATGATCTAGGATTGTTAGGTCTGCTTTTTGTAAAATAAGCAAAAGGTGGGTTGTTTGGATTTGGTAAATATCCCACTGCGCGTTAACTTAAGAATTTAATTTTTTCTACTCTAAATTTTTGGATCATTAGATCATTTGGATCTTCATCATGTTTTAGGCATGCATATCCACATTTAAAACATGTTAGGATCAATTAGAAGTCTCTTTCTTATAAAATTCCACCAAGCTATTAAGGGTTGTACTTGTGGATTTTCCCAAACATAGAAACAAAACTTTGGTGTTCATTTTTAGTGCATGAAATAATTTTCTTCACTTATCATTAATCGATCAAAACATTTATGATGATCTATGATTTTTAGGTCTGCTTTTTGTAATATAGGAAAAAGGGGGTTGTTTGACTCTGGTAAATATCCCACTGCATGTTAACTCTAGAATTTAAATTTTTCTACTCCTTGAAATTTTTGGATCAATAGATCATTTGCATCTTCCATCTGTTTCAGGCATGCATAACCAAATTTAAAACTTGTTAGGATAAATTAGAAATCTTTCTTATAAAATTCAACTAAGCTATTAGGGGTTGTACTAGTGGAATTTCTCCAAACATGGATAACAAAACATTGGTGTTCATTTTTAGTGCGTGAAATAGTTTTCTTTAATTAAATTTATTATAATTTTCAATTTTTTACATACATAAACTCTAAATTTTTTATTTTCTATTGATCTATTTGCCTTATCTTTTTCTTTACGAGAAAAATGGGAGAGTGAAAACTCAAGTTTGGGTTTGAAAAAAATTGAACATCCAGAATGGAAATGCATAAATGCTGAGGGAGATAATTCTAAAAAGTATTTGTGATTTTAAAGGATTGAAAAATCTTTTTGTTTATTATATATTAGGTTTTCATATCATCGGAAAAGGGGGGACGAGGCATTTTTAACTGAATGTTGACTCCCAACCCAAAAGTCATTTCTAACAAAAATTATAGCCCTTACACATCATTAATTGATCATAAATTTTACGATGATCTATGATTTTTAGGTCCGCTTTTCGTAAAATTGGAAAGTGGGTTGTTTTGCTCTGGTAAATATCCCATCGCACTTTAACTTCAGAATTTAATTTTTTCTACTACTTGAAATTTTTGGATCATTAGGTCATTTGCATCTTCAACATGTTTGAGGCAATACATATCCTCATTTAAAACATGTTAGGATCAATTAGAAATCTCTTTCTTATAAAATTCCAAAAAGCTATTAGGGGTTGTACTAGTGGAATTTCCCCAAACATGGATAACAAAACTTTGGTGTTCATTTTTAGTGCGTGAAATAATTCTCTTCATTTACATTTATTATAGTTTTTAATTTTTTACATACAGAAAATCTGAATTTTTTTTGTTGTGATCTATTTGCTTTATCTTTTTGTTTATGAGAAAAATGGGAGAGTGAAAACACAAGTTTGGATTTAAAAAAAAATTCAACATCCAAAATGGAAATGCACAAATGCTGAGAGAGATAATTCCAAAAAGTATCTATGATTTTTATGGATTGTAAACTCTTTTAGTTTCTTATATATTGGTTTTTTGCAATCATTGGAAAAGGAAGGATGACTAATTTTTAACTGAGTGTTGACTTCCAAACCATAAGTCATTTCTACCAAAAATTATAGCCGATACACATCATTAATCGATCAAAATATTACAATGATCTATGATTGTTAGGTCCACTTTTTGTAAAATTGGCAAAAAGTGGGTTATTTGACTGTAGTAAATCCTCCGCACATTAACTTGAGAAATTAATTTGTTCTACCCCTTGAAATTTTAGGATCATTAGGTCATTTGCATCTTGAACATATTTCAGGCATGCGTATCCAAATTTAAAACATGTTAGGATCAATTAGAAATCTCTTTCTTATAAAATTCAACCAATCTATTAGGGGTTGTACTAGTGGAATTTCCACAAACATGGATAACAAAACTTTGGTGTTGATTTTTAGTGCGTGAAATAATTTTCTTCACTTACATTTATAATAGTTTTCAATTTTTTTCATACATAAACTCGAAATTTTTCATTTTGTTGTGAACTATTTGCCTTATCTTTTTGTTTACGAGAAAAATGGAAGAGTGAAAACTCAAGTTTGGATTTTAAAAAAAATTGAACATCCAAAAGGGAAATGCAAAAATTCTGAGAGAGATAATTTCAAAAAGTATATGTGATTTTCAAGGATTGTAATCACTTCTAGTTTTGTATATATTGTGATTTGCAATCATCGGAAAAGGAGGGGGGGGGGGGGGGTGGTGGAGGGGAGATGAAGCTTGTTTAACCGAGAGTTGACTCCCAAACCATAAGTCATTTCTAACAAAAATTATAGCCATTACACAACATTAATCAATCAAAATATTTACGATGATCTATGATTGTTAGGTCTGCTTTTTATAAAATATGCAAAAAGTGGGTTGTTTGGCTCTAGTAAATATCCTACTGCCCGTTAACTTGAGAATTTAATTTTTTTTCTGCTTGATATTTTTGGATCATTAGGTCAATTGCATCTTCAACATGTTTCAGGCATGCATATCCACATTTAAAATATGTTAGGATCAATTAGAAATCTCCTTGTTCAAATATTTCACTAAGCTATTAGGGGTTGTACTACTGGAATTTCCCCAAACATGGATAACAAAACTTTGGTGTTCATTTTTCGTGCGTGAAATAATTCTCTTCATATATATTTATTATAGTTTCTATTTTTTTACATACAGAAAATCTAAAATTTTCATTTTGTTGTGATCTATTTGCCTTATCTTTTTGTTTACGAGAAAAATGGGAGAGTCAAAACTGAAGTTTGGATTTGAAAAAAAATTGAACATCCAAAATGGAAATGCACAAATGCTGAGAGAGATACCTGTGATTTTTAAGGATTGTAAACTCTTTAAGTTTTTTATATACTAGTTTTTTGCAATCATTGGAAAATGCGGGACAATGCATTTTTAACTGAGTGTTGCCTCCCAAACCACAAGTCATTTCTACGGGAAATTATAGCCGTTGCACATCATTAATCGATCAAAAAAATTAGGATGATCTATGATTGTTAGGTCCTCTTTTTGTAAAATAGGCAAAAAGTGGGATGTTTGGCACTGGTAAATCCCACCATGCGTTAACTTGAAAATAAAATTTTTCATCTCCTTGAATTTTTTGGATCATTAGATCATTTGCATCTTCAACATGTTTCAGGCATGCATATCCACATTTAAAACATGTAAGGATCAATTAGAAATCTCTTTCTTATAAAATTCCACCAAGCTATTAGGGGTTGTACAAGTGGAATTTCCTAACCATAGATAACAAAACTTTGGTGCTCATTTTTAGTTCGTGAAATACTTTTCTTCACAGACATTCATTACAGTTTTCATTTTTTTTTGCATACCTAAACTCTAAAATTTTCATTTTGTTGCGATCTATTTGCCTTATCTTTTTATTTACGAGAAAACTAGGAGAGTCAAAACTCAAGTTATGATTTGATAAAAAATTGAACATCCAAAATGGAAATGCACAAATGCTGAGAGAGATAATTCGAAAAGAATCTTTTAATTTTTTATATATGAGGTTTTGCAATCATTGAAAAAGGGAGGGCGAGGCATTTTAAATTGAGTGTTGATTTTCAAACCATAAGTCATTTCAAACAAAAATAATATCCATTACACATCATTAATTGATCAAAACATTTGCGATGATCAATTATTGTTAGGTCTGCTTTTTGTAAAATAGGCAAAAGGTGGGTTGGTAGGATCTGATAAATATCCCACAACACGTTAACTTAAGAATTTAATATCCCACACGTTAACTTGAAAATTTAATTTTTTCTACTCCTTGAAATTTGGATCATTAGGTCATTTGCATCTTCAACATGTTTTAGGCATGCATATCCACATTTAAAACATGTTAGGAATAATTAGAAATCTCTTTCTTATAAAATTCCACCAAGCTATTAGGGGATGTACTTGTAGATTATCCCAAACATGGATATCAAAACTTTGGTATTCATTTTTACTGCGTGAAATAATTTTCTTCACATGCTTTTATTATTGTTTCCAATTTTTTTCACACATAAACTCTAAAATTTTCATTTTTTGTGATCTATTTGCCTTATCTTTTTGTTTACGAGAAAAAAGGGAGAGTGAAAACTAAATTTTGGATTTGAAAAAAAACTGAACATCCAAAATGGAAAGGGATAAATGCTGAGAGAGATAATTCCAAAAAGTATTTTGGATTTGAAAAAAAACTGAACAATCCAAAATGGAAATGGACAAATGCTAAGAGAGATAATTCCAAAAAGTATCCTTGATTTTTAAGGATTGTAAACTATTTTATTTTTTTTTTATATTAGGTTTTGTAATCATCGGGAAAGGAGGAGAAGGAATTTTTTAACTGAGAGTTGACTCCCAAACCATAAGTCATTTCTAACTAAATTTATAGCCATTACACATTATTAATTGATAAAAACATTTACGATGATCTTTGATTGTTAGGCCCGCTTCGCGTAAAGTAGGCAAAAAATGGGTTGTTTGGCTCTAGTAAATATCCCACCACACGTTAACTTGAGAATTTAATTTTTTCTACTCCTTTAAAAATTAGGATCAATTGGTCATTTGCATCTTCTACATGTTTCAGGCATGCATATCCATATTTAAAACATGTTAGGATCAATTAGAAATCTCTTTCTTAAAAAATTTCACCAAGCTATTTGGGGTTGTACTAGTGGAATTTCCCAAACATGGAAAACAAAACTTTTGTGTTCATTTTTAGTACGAGAAAAAATGTCTTCACTTACATTTATTGTAGTTTTCAATTTTTTGCATACATAAACTCTAATATTTTCATTTTGTTGTGATCTATTTTCCTTATCTTTTTGTTTACGAGAAAAATGGGAGAGAGAAAACTCAAGTTTGGATTTGAAAAACAATTGAACATCCAAAATGGAAATGCACAAATGCTGAGAGAAATAATTCCAAAAAGTATCTGTGATTTTTAAGGATTGTAAACTCTTTTAGTTTTTTATATATTAGGTTTTGCAATCATCGAAAAAGGGGGGCGAGGCATTTTTAACTGAGTGTTGACTCCCAAACCATTAGTCATTCCTAAAAAAAATTATAGCCGTTATAGATCATTATTCGATCAAAACATTTATGATGATCTATGATTGTTAGGTCAGCTTTTTGTAAAATAGTCAAAAAGTTGGTTGTTTGGCTCTAGTAAATATCCCTCCACACATTAACTTGAGAATTTAATTTTTTTCTACACCTTGAAATTCTTGGATCATTAGGTCATTTGCATCTTCAACATGTTTTAGGCATGCATATCCACATTTAAAACATGTGAGGATCAATTAGAAATCTCTTTCTTATAAAATTCCACCAATCTATTAGGGGTTGTACAAGTGGATTTTCCCAAACATGGTTAACAAAAATTTGATGTTATTTTTTAGTACGTGAAATAATTTTCTTCACTTAAATTTATTATAGTTTTAAATTTTTTCATACATAAACTCTCAAATTTTCATTTTGTTGTGATCTATTTGCCTTATCTTTTTGTTTACGATAAAAATGGGAGAATGAAAACTAAATTTTAGATTTGAAAAAAAATTGAACATCCAAAATGGAAATGCACAAATGCTGAGAGATATAATTCCAAAAAGTATCTGTGATTTTTAATAATTGTAAACTCTTTTAGTTTTTTACATATTAGGTTTTGCAATGATCAGAAATGGGGGAGTAAGGTTTTTTTAACTGAGTGTTGACTCCCAAACCATAAGTCATTTCTAACAAAAATGATAGCCATTACACATCATCAAATCACTCAAAACATTTTCGATGATCTATGATTGTTAGGGCCGCTTTTAGTAAAATAGGCAAAAACTGTGTTGTTTGGCTTTGGTAAATATCCAACCACATGTAAACTTCAGAATTTAATTTTTTCTACTCCTTGAAAATTTTGGATCATTAGGTCATTTGTATATTCAACTTCTTTCTGGCCTGAATATCCACATTTAAAACATGTTAGGATCAATTAGAAATCTCTTGCTTTTAAAATTCCATCAAGCTATCAGGGTAGATTTTCCCAAACATGGATAACAAAACTTTGGTGTTCATTTTTAGTGCGTGAAATAATTTTCTTTACTTACATTTATTATAGTTTTCAATTTTTTTCATACATAAACTCTAAAATTTTCATTTTTTTGTGATCTATTTGCCTTATCTTTTTGTTTACAAGAAAAACAGGATAGTGAAAACTCAAGTTTTCAATTGAAAAGAAATTGAATACCCAAAATGGAAATGCACAAAAGCTGAGAGAGATAGTTCCAAAAAGAATATGTGATTTTTAAAAATTATAAACTCTTTTTTTTATATATATTAGGTTTTGCAATCATCGAAAAAGGGGGAGCAAGGCTTTTTTAACTGAGTGTTGACTCCCAAACCATAAGTCATTTCTAACAAAAATTATAGCCGTTACACATCATTATTCGATAAAATAATTTACGATGATCTTTGAATGTTTGGTCCACTTTATGTAAAGTAGGCAAAAAGTGGGTTGTTTGGCTTTAGTAAATATCCCACCACACGTTAACTTGAGAATTTAATATTTTCTACTCCTTGAAAATTTTGGATCATTAGGTCATTTGCATCTTCCACATGGTTCCGTCATGCATATCCATATTTAAAAGATGTTAGGCTCAATTAGAAATCTCTTTCTTATAAAATTTCACCAAGATATTTGGGGTTGTACTAGTGGAGTTTCCCAAACATGGATAACAAAACTTTGGTGTTCATTTTTAGTGTGAGAAAAAAATTTCTTTAATTACATTTATTATAGTTTTCAATTTTTTGCATACATAAACTCTAAAATTTTCATTTTGTTGTGATCTATTTGCCTTATCTTTTTGTTGACGAGAAAAATTGGAGAGAGAAAACTCATGTTTGGATTTGAAAAAAAATTGACCATCCAAAATTGAAATGCACAAATGCTGAGAGAAATAATTCCAAAAAGTATATGTGATTTTTAAGCATTGTAAACTCTTTTAGTTTTTTTATATATTACGTTTTGCAATCATCGAAAAAGGGGGGCGAGGAATTTTTAACTGAGTGTTGACTCCCAAACCATAAGTCATTTTTAATAAAAATTATAGCCATTACACATCATTAATTGATCAAAACAATTACGATGATCTATGATTGTTAGGTCAGATTTTTTTAAAATAGGCAAAAGGTTGTTGTTTGGCTCGAGTAAATTTCCCACCGCACGTTAACTTGAAAATTTAATTTTTTCTACACCTTGAAATTTTTGGATCATTAGGTCATTTGGACCATCAACATGTTTCAGGTATGTATATCCACATTTAAAACATGTTAGGATCAATTAAAAATCTCTTTCTTTTAAAATTCCACCAATCTTTTAGGCGTTGTACATGTGGATTTTCCCTAACATGGATAACAAAAATTTGCTGTTATTTTTTAGTACATGAATTAATTTTCTTCACTTACATTTATTTTAGTTTTCAATTTTTTTCATACATAAACTCTCAAATTTTCATGTTGTTGTGATCTATTTTCCTTATCTTTTTGTTTACGAGAAAAATGGGAGAGCAAAAACTCAAGTTTGGATTTGAAAAAAAATAGAACATCCAAAATGGAAATGCACAAATGCAGAGAGAGATAATTCAAAAATCTATCTCTGATTTTAGAGAATTGTAATCTCTTTTAGTTTTTTATATATTAGGTTTTGCAATCATCGGAAAATGGGAGGGGGGAGGCTTTTTTACTGAGTGTTAACTCCCAAACCATAACTCATTTCTCAAAAACGTTATAGCCATTACACATCATTAATAGATAAAAATATTTATGATGATGTATGATTGAAAGGTCCGCTTTATCTAAAGTAGGTAAAAAGTGGATTGTTTGGCTCCGGTAAATATCCCACTACACGTTAACTTGAGAAATTAATTTTTTCTACTATTTGAAATTTTTGGATCATTAGGTCATTTGCACCTTCAACATGTTTCAGGCATGCATTTCCACATTTAAAACATGTGAGGATAAATTAGATATATCTTTCTTATTAAATTCTACCAAGCTATTAGTGGTTGTACTAGTGGAATTTCCCAAACATCGATAACAAAACTTTGGTGTTCATTTTTAGTGCGTGAAATAATTTTCTTCACTTACATTTGTTATAGTTTTCAATTTTTTGCTTACATAAACTCTAAAATTTTCATTTTGTTGTGATCTTTTTGCCTTATCTTTTTGTTCACGAGAAAAATGGGAGAGAGAAAACTCAAGTTAGGATTTGAAAAAAAAATTGAACATCCGAAATGCAAATGCTCAGAGAGATAATTCATAAAAGTATCTGTGATTTTAACTCTTTTAGTTTTTCATATATTAGGTTTTGTAATCATCGGAAAAGGGGGGTCGAGGCCTTTTTAACTGAGTGTTGATTCCCAAACAAAAAGTCATTTCTAACAAAAGGTAGGGCGGGCGAGACACTTTTAACTGAGTTATGACTCCCAAACCATAAGTCATTTTGAACAAAATTTATAGCCATTACACATCATTAGTCGATCAAAACATTTACAATGATCTATGACTGTTAGGTCCGCTTTTTGTAAAATAGGCAAAAAGTGGGTTATTTGGCTCAGGTACATATCCCATCGCACATTAACTTGAGAATTTAATTTTTTCTACTCCTTGAAATTTTTGGATCATTATGTCATTTGCAACTTCAACATATTTCAGGCATGCATATTCACATTTAAAACAAGTTAGGATTAATTATAAATCTCTTTCTTATAAAACACCACCAAGCTATTAGGGGTTGTACAAGTGGATTTTCCTGAACATAGATAACAAAACTTTGGTGTTCTTTTTTAGTGCATGAAATAATTTTCTTAACTTATATTTATTATAGTTTACATTTTTTTTCATAAATAAAGTCAAAAAATTTCATTTTGTTGTGATCTACTTGCCTTAGTTTACGAGAAAAATGGGAGTGTGAAAACTCAAGTTTGGATTTGAAAAAAAATTGAACATCCAAAATGGAAATGCACAAATGCTAAGAGAGATAGTTCCAAAAAGTATCGGTGATTTTTAAGGATTGTAAACTCTTTTTGTTTTTTATATAGTAGGTTTGGCAATCATCAGAAAAGGGGGAGCGAAACCATAAGTCATTTTTAACAAAAATTATAGCCGTCATAATTAATCGATGAAAACATTTACGATGATCTATGACTATTAGGTCCGCTTTATGTAAAGTAGGCAAAAAGTGGGTTGTTTGGCTTTGGTAAATATACCATCGCTCGTTAACTAAGAATTTATATTTTTCTATTCATTGAAATTTTTGGATGATTAGGTCATTTGCATCTTCAACATGTTTTAGGCATGCATATCCACATTTAAAACAAGTTGGGATCAATTAGAAATCTCTTTCTTATAAAATTTCACCAAGCTATTTGGGGTTGTACTAGTGGAATTTCCCAGACATGGATAACAAAACTTTTGTGTTCATTTTTAGTGTGTGAAAAAAATTTCTTCACTTAAATTTATTATCGTTTTCAATTTTTTGCATACATAAATTCTAAAATTTTCATTTTTTTGTGATCTTTTTGCCTAATCTTTTTGTTGACGAGAAAAATGGGTGAGAGAAAACTCAAGTTTGGATTTGAAAAAAAATTGAACATTCAAAATGGAAATGCACAAATGCGTAGAGAGATAATTTTAAAAAGTATCTGTGATTTTTAAGGATTGTAAACACTTGTAGTTTTTCATATATTAGGTTTTGCAATCATCGAAAAATGGAGGCGAGGCATTTTTATCAGTGTTCACTCCCAAACTATAAGTCATTTCTAACAAAAATTATAGCCGTTACTCATCAATAATCGATCATATCATTTACGATGATCTATGATTGTTAGGTCAGCTTTTAGTAAAATATGCAAAAAGTTGGTTGTTTGGCTCTCGTAAATATCCCACCGCACGTTAACTTGAGAATTTAATTTTTTCTACTCCTTGAAATTGTTGGATCATTACGTCATTTGTATCGTCAAAATGTTTTAGGCATGCATATCCACATTTAAAACATGTTTGGATCAAATAGAAATTTCTTTCTTATAAAATTCCACCAAGCTATTCGGGGTTGTACTAGTGGAATTTCCCAAACATGGATAACAAAACTTTGGTGTTATTTTTTAGTGTGTGAAATAATTTTCCTCACTTACATTTATTATAGTTTTCAATTTTTAGCAAACATAAACTATAAAATTTTCATTTTGTTGTGATCTATTTGCCTTATCTTTTTGTTTATGAGAAAAATGGGAGAGTGAAAACTCAAGTTTGATTTGAAAAAAAATTGAACACCCAAAATGGAAATGGACAAATGCTGAGAGAGGCAATTCCAAAAAGTATCTGTGATTTTTAAGGACTATAAACTCTTTTATTTTTTAAAATATTAGGTTTTGCAATCATAGGAAAAGGGGGAGCGAGGTTTTTTTAACTAAGCGTTGACTCCCAAACCATAAGTCATTTCTAAAAAAATTATAGTCGTTACAAATCCTTAATCGATAAAAACATTTACGATGATCTTTGGTTGTGAGGTCTGCTTTATGTAAACTAGGCAAAACTTGGGTTTTTGGCTCTAGTAAATATCCCACCACACGTTAACTAGAAAATTTAATTTTTTTCTACTCCTTGAAATTTTATGATGATTAGGTCATTTGAATCTTCAACATGTTTCAGGCATGCATATCCACATTTAAAACATGTTAGGATCAATTGCAATCTCTTTCTTATAAAATTCCACCAAGCTATTAGGGGTTGTACTAGTGGAATTTCCCAAATAGGGAGAACAAAACTTTGGTGTTCATTTTTAGTTCTTCACTTACATTTATTATATTTTTCAATTTATTTCAAACATAAACTCTAAAATTTTCATTTTGTTGTGATCTATTTGCATTATCTATTTGTTTTCAAGAAAAATGGGAGAGTGAAAACTCAAGTTTGATTTGAAAAAAAATAGAACATCCAAAATGCAAATGCACAAATGCTAAGAGAGATATTCCAAAAAGTATATGTGATTTTTATGGATTGTAAACTCTTTTAGTATTTTATATATTAGGTTTTGCAATCATCGGAAAAGGGTGAAGGGGGGAGTTGGGGTCGTTGTTTACTGAGTGTTGACTCCCAAACAATATGTCATTTCTAACAAAAATTATAGTTGTAACACATCATTAACCGATCAAAACATTTATGATGATCTATGATTGTTAGGTCCGTTTTTTGTAAAATTGGAAAAAAGTGGGTTGTTTGGCTCTAGTAAATATCCCACCGCACGTTAACTTGTGTAGTATTTTTTTCTTCTGCTTAAATGTTTTTGGATCATTAACTTGTGTATCATAAACATGTTTTAGACATGCATATCCACAATTTAAACATGTTAGGATCAATTATAAATCTCTTTCTTATAAAATTCCACCAAGCTATTAGGGGTTGTACTTCAGGAATTTTTCCCAAACATGGAAAAACCAAAATTTGGTGTTCATTTTAGTGCGCGAAATAATTTTGTTCAGTTACATTTTTAAAGTTTTCAATTTTTTCATACATAAACTCTAGAATTTTCATTTTGTTGTGTTCTATTAGCCCTTTTTTTTGTTAACGAGAAAATTGGGAAAGAGAAAACTCAAGTTTGGATTTGAAAAAAAATTGAACAACCAAAATGGAAATGCACAAATGCTGAGAGAGATAATTCCAAAAAGTGTCTGTGATTTTTTCAGATTTTAAACTCTTTTAGTTTTTTATATATTAGGTTTCGCCATCATCGGAAAAGGGGGGACGCATTTTTACCTCAAGGTTGACTCCCAAACCATAAGTCATTTTGAAAAAAAATTATAATCATTACACATCATTAATCGATCAAAATATTTATGATGATCTATGATTGTTAGGTCCGCTTTTTCTAAAAGAGGCAAAAAGTGGGTTGTTTGGCTAAGGTTCATATCCCGCCGCACGTTAACTTGAGAATTTAATTTTTTTTACATCTTGAAATTTTTAGATCATTATGTCATTTGCATCTTCAACATATTTCAGGCATGCATAGCCACATTTAAAACATGTTAGGATCAATTATAAATCTCTTTCTTATAAAATACCAACAATCTATTAGGGGTTGTACGAGTGGATTTTCCCAAACATGGATAAGAAAACTTTGGTGTTCATTTTTAGTGCGTGAAATAATTTTCTTCACTTACATTTATTATAAGTTTCAATTTTTTTCATACATAAACTCTTAAATTTTCATTTTGTTGTGATCTATTTTCCTTATCTTTTGTTTACAAGAAAAATGGGAGAACGAAAACTCAAGTTTGGATTTGAAAAAGAAATGAACATCCAAATGGAAATGCACAAAGACTGAGAAAGATAATTCCAAAAAGTATATGTGATTTTTAGGGATTGTAAACTCTTTTTGTTTTTTATATAGTAGGTTTTGCAATCATTGGAAAAGGGGGTGTGAGGCTTTTTTAACTGAGTGTTAACTCCCAAACCATAAGTCATTTCTAAAAAACCATTATAGCTTTACACATCATTAATCGATAAAAAAATTTATGATGATCTTTGATTGTTAGGTCCACTTTATGTAAAGTAGGCAAAAATTGGGTTGTTTGGCTCTGGTAAATATCTCATCACTCGTTAACTTAGAATTTAATTTTTTCTACTCATTGAAAATTTTTGGATGATTAGGTCGTTTGTATCTTCAACATGTTTCAGGTATGCATATCTACATTTATAACATGTTAGGATCAACTAGAAATCTCTTTCTTATAAAATTTCACCAAGCTATTTGGGGTTGTACTAGAGGAATTTCCCAAACATGGATAACAAAATTTTGGTGTTCACTTTTAGTGCATGAAAAAAATTTCTTCACTTACATTTATTATAGTTTTCAAT
This sequence comes from Aristolochia californica, assembly GCF_029961685.1. NCBI lineage: Eukaryota > Viridiplantae > Streptophyta > Magnoliopsida > Piperales > Aristolochiaceae > Aristolochia > Aristolochia californica. The sequence goes on from NW_027182257.1 coordinate 30,540,526, forward strand.
TTTTTGCATACACAAACTCTAAAATTTTCATTTTGTTGTGATCTATTTCTCTTATCTTTTTGTTTACGAGGAAAATGGGTGAGTGAAAACTGCAGTTTGGATTTGAAAAAAAATTGAACATCCAAAAAGGAAATGCACAAATGCTAAGAGAGATGTGAAAACTCAAGTTTGGATTAAAAAAAAATTGGACATCCAAAAAGAAAATGCACAAATGCTAAGAGAGATATTTCCAAAAAGTATATGTGATTTTTAAGGAGTGTAAACTCTTTATGTTTTATATATATTAGGTTTTGCAATAAACGGAAAAGGGGGGCGAGGGTGAGGAATTTTTAATTCAGTGTTGACTCCCAAACCATATATCATTTCTAAAAAAAATAATAGCCGATACACATCATTAATCGAGCAAAACATTTGCGATGATCTATCATTGTTAGGTCCGCTTTTTGTAAGGTAGGCAAAACGTGGATTGTTTGGCTTTGGTTAATATCCCACCGCATGTTAACTTGAGAATTTAATTTTTTCTACTCCTTAAAATTTTTGGATCATTAGGTCATTTGCTTATTCAACATGTTTCAGGCATGCATATCCATATGTAAAACATGTTAGGATAAATTAAAAATATCTTTCTTATAAAATTCTTCCAAGCTATTAGGGGTTGTACTAGTGGAATTTCCTAAACGTGGATAACAAAACTTTCGTGTTCTTTTTTAGTATGTGAAATAATTTTTTTTCACTTACATTTATTATAGTTTTCAATTTTTGTGCAAACATAAACTCCAAAATTTTCATTTTGTTGTGATCTATTTGCCTTATCTTTTTTTTTACTAGAAAAATGGGACGGTGAAAACTCAAGTTTGGATTTGAAAAAAAATTGAACATCCAAAATGGAAATGCACAAATGCTGAGAGAGTTAATTCCAAAAAGTATCTTTGATTTTTAAGGATTGTAAAGTCTTTTAGAATTTTATATATTTGGTTTTGCAATCATCTAAAAAAGGGGGCGGGGACGAGGCATTTTTATCTGAGTGTTGACTCCCAAACCATAAGTCATTTCTAACAAAAATTATAGCCGTTACACCTCATTAATCGATTAAAATATTTGTGATGATCTATGATTGTTAGGTCTTCTTTTTGTAAAATAGGTAACAAGTGGGTTGTTAGGCTCTAGTAAATATCCCACCGTACGTTAACTTAAGAATTTAATGTTTTCTACTTCTTTAAAATTTTGAATCCTTAGATCATTTGCATCTCCAACATGTTTCAGGCATGGATATCCACATTTAAAACATGTTTGGATTAATTAGAAATCTCTTTTTTATCAAATACGACCAAGCTATTAGGGGTTGTCCTAGTGGATTTTCCCAAACATGTATAACAAAAATTTGGTGTTCATTTTTAGTGCGTGAAATAATTTTCTTCACTTACATTTACTATTGTTTTCAATTTTTTTCATAAAACTCTAAAATTTTCATTTTTTTGTGATCTATTTGCGTTATCTTTTTGTTTACGAGAAAAATAGGAGAGTGAAGACTCAAGTTTGGATTTGAAAAAAAAATTGAACACCCAAAATGGAAATGCACAAATGCTGAGAGAGACCATTCCAAAAAGTATCTATGATTTTTAAGGATTGTAAACTCTTTTAATTTTTTAAATATTAGGTTTTGCAATCATCGAAAAAGCAGGAGTGAGGATTTTTTAACTGAGTGTTGACTCCCGCACCATAAGTCATTTCTAACAAAAATTATAGCTGTTACACATCATTAATCAATAAAAACATTTACGATGATCTTTGACCGTGAGGTTCGCTTTATGTAAAGTAGGCAAAAAAGTGGGTTGTTGGGCTCTTGTAAATATTCCACCACACGTTAACTTGAGAATTTAATTTTTTCTACTCGAAAATTTTGGATCATTAGTTCATAAACATCTTCAACATGTTTCAGGCATCCATATCCACATTTAAAACATGTTAGGATCAATGAGATATCTCTTTCTTATAAAATTTCACCAAGCTATTTGGGGTTGTACTAGTGGAATTTATGAAACATGGATAACAAAACTTTGGTGTTCATTTTTAGTGCGTGAAAAAATTTCTTCACTTACATTTATTATACTTTTCAATTTTTTGCATACACAAATGCTCAGAGAGATAATTCCAAAAAGTATCTGTGATTTTAGAGGATGGTAAACTGTTTTTTTATATATATTAGGTTTTACAATCATAAAAAACGGAGGGGGGGGGGGGGGGGGGGGGGGGGGGGGGGGCTTGGCTTTTGTAACTGAGTGTTGACTCCCAAACCATAAGTCATTTCTCACAAAAGTTATAGCCATTACACATCATTAATTGATAAAAACATTTACGATGATCTATGATAGTTAGGTCTGCTTTATGTAAAGTACATAAAAAGTGGGTTGTTTGGCTTTGGTAAATATCGTACTACACGTTAACATGAGAATTTAATTTTTTTCTACTGCTTCAATTTTTTGCATCATTAGGTCATTTGTATCTTCAACATGTTTCAGGCATGTATATCCACATTTAAAACATGTTAGGATATGATTTTTGGAGAAATGTACTAAACTATATTCAAGCCCTGATACAATGCATAGACCCTATAGTGGTGCTAGAACAGATAATATTAAATGCACTCATTGTAAATTTCAAGGCCACACTATAGACCAGTGCCATTATAGGACATGCACTTACTGTGGTAAATATGGCCACTATAAAGAAATATGTTATAAGGCTAATTACAAGTCAGAATCAACAAGGGCTAATCAAGCCCTCATTAGTCATGAGCAAGCAAACCATCCCTCAACACCAGCTGCACAGAAAATTATTACTGATAAAGAGTATGAATTATTTTATAAAATAAAGACCATACTAGGGTCTTCTGTAGCCCCTCTGCCACTACTGCTTCTGGTATGCGATCTGCCTCCTCTTCATCCTAGATAATTGATTCAAGAGCCTTCGAGTATCTTACAGGTAACAAAACTTTATTACATTCTTTATCTCCGAGTCTTTCACACAAGTTTGTTACCCTAGCTGATGGTTCTCAAACCCAAGTCCAAGGAAAAAGTTCCACTTCTATCACCCCATCACTTCCACTCAATGATATTCTTTTTGTTCCTTCCTTTCCTTTAAACTTGCTTTGTGAGTCAGCTTACAATATATTTTAATTGCTCGATTACCTTCTCACCTACTTCATATGTTTTTCAGGATCTTATAATGAAGCAAGTGATTGGTGGAGGCCATGAACAAGGGGGGCTCTACTACTTGGACGTGCCAAAGGTAAATATGTGTCTACTACTGAGAATGAGACATGTTTATGGCACAATCAGTTGGGACATCCTTCCATACAATCTCTTAAACATATGTTTCCATCTCTTAAGATAAGGTCAAAATTCAGTTGAAAGGTATGTCAGTTAAGTATACATCATAGGAGTACATACTCTCCTCGTCCAGAAGTCAAAAGTAACATTCCTTTTTTCATTGATTCATACTAATGTTTGAGGGCCTTTGAGTGTCTCTAATATTTCTCAAGCCAAATATTTTATCACTTTTATTGATGATTTCACTCGCACAACTTGGTTGTTTATTTTTAAGGAGCGTTCTGAGATACCATCCATTTTTAAATCTTTTTATGTGATGGTACTCACACAATTTGGTCAGAAGATAAAAATCCTCCGGTCTGATAATGCCAAAGAGTATATTTCAAAAGACTTTGACTCCTTTTGTCAAGAGAATGGCATTATCCATCAGACATCATGTTCCTACACTCCTCAACAAAACAGTGTATCTGAATGAAAAAATTGTCATATTCTTGAGGTAGCTCGAGGTCTATTATATGCCATGAAAGTCTCATATTTTTATTGGCCGCATACTGTCCTTACAGCGTGTTTTCTTATAAATCATCTATCGTCTACTGTTCTTGGGAATAAATCCCCCTACTTGAAACTTTTACCACATGACGATCCATTTGCATTACTATTGAAAGTCTTCAGTTGTCAATGTTTTGTTCATAATACTTTACCTAGACACACCAAACTTGACAGTAAATCTATAAAGTGTATCTTTTTGGGATACTCTTGAACACAAAAGGGTTGTGTTTTTTATAGTCCCTCTTTGCAATATTTATTTGTGTCCAGGGATGTAACATTCTTTGAAGACTCCTCATATGATTCTGATAGCGCTCCACCTGGTATGTCATCAGTACCAAGTTCTACTCAACCGGTTGTGCCTCATGATACAGAGATTGTTCAGGCCCCAGAGACAGTGACTGATACCACACCTGCCGAGTTGTCATATCAACCAGAGGTAAGTCCTTCATCACCAGTCATTTTTGGTCCTGAACTTGATACTCGTCCTATTGCTATAAGAAAAGAACCTCGTTCATGCACTCAACCTTCTACTTCTCATCCTATCTCCAATTTTGTGTCTCATGATCGCCTCTCACCTCTATGTTGTCAGTTTTTTTCTTCTCAGTCACATCAGGAGGCTCTACAACATCCACAGTGGAAGGCAGCAATGGATGAAGAGATGAAGGCCCTTAATGATAATCACACATGGTCTCTAGTTCCACTACCTATAGATAAAAAACCCATTGGTTGCAAATGGGTTTATACAGTAAAACATAATCCGGATGGGACCCTTGCACGATTGAAGGCTCGACTTGTTGCAAAAGGTTACACTCAATGCTATGGCATTGATTATGATGAGACATTCTCTCTAGTGGCAAAAATGACCTCGGTACGTATATTATTATCCTTGGCAGCTAATTCTCTTGGCCCATATATCAACTTGATGTTAAAAACGTATTTCTCAATGGTGATATCAAAGAAGAGATTTATATGCAACAACCACCTGGATAAGTGGTTGAGGGGGAGTCCGTATGTCGCCTTAAAAAATTTCTATATGGGCTAAAGCAATCCCAACGGGCATGGTTTGAGAAATTTAGTCAAGCCATCATATGGGCAGGTTTTTATAGATGCTCCGTAGACCACTCAGTCTTTAATAAGAACACAACAAGAGGTAAGGTGATTCAAGCTGTTTATGTTGATGATATTATTATAACTGGGAGTGATTATGAGGGCATTCAAAAAATAAAAGAAAGAATATGTGCTGAATTTAAGATGAAGGATCTTGGATTACTGAAATACTTTTTGGGGATTGAGGTCTTACAATCCAGACATGGGATTATTCTATCCCAAAGAAAATACGTACTTGATCTACTAGAGGAAACAAGTATGATGGGATGCAAACCGGTAGACACTCCTATGGATGCAAATACAAAATTATGTGGAGGCACTGGAGAAGATGTTGATCTTGGCAAATATCAAAGGTTATTGGGACGACTTATTTACCAATGTGTAACGAGGCCAGACATTTCATATGCAGTAAGTGTGGTAAGTCAGTACATGCACAAGCCACAACTTAGTCATTGGCAAGCACTTGAGAGGATACTATGTTATCTGAAAGGGGCTCCTCTATTAAAAACATGGTCACTTCAACATTGAGGGATTCAGGGATGCAGGCTGGACTGGATCCCCATTTTATAGAAAATCTACTTCTGGTTATTGCACGATGGTTAGAGGAAATCTCGTGACAGGGAAAAGCAAAAAACAAAATGTAGTAGCACGGTCAAGTGCAGAAGCAGAATACAGAGCCATGACACACATTGTAAGTGAACTTTTATGGATAAGGTCCCTTCTCACTGAATTGGGATTTAATAAAGAAGCTCCAATGGACCTATACTTTGATAACCAAGTAGCAATACATATTGCATCGAATCCAGTCTTCCATGAGAGGACAAAACACTTTATACAAGAAAATTTTCAAGCTGGTCTCTTATCCCTCAAGCATATCTCATCACAAAATCAAGTTGCGGACATCCTCACCAAACCAGTCACTCACAAGATTATGTCTATCATATGCAGAAAGCTAGGTGTTTATGACGTCTTCTCACCCCCAGTTTGAAGGGGAGTGTTACAATGTGGGCCCACCATGGTGCTCGAGCTGGTGGGACCCACCATGAGGACGTAAGTCATCAAGAAGAATACTAGAGGACTTGGGACACCAAGAAGAGTCCTCTCCCAATGCAAGCACGAGTTAAGGAATCAAGAGGCACAAGCTGAATTGATTTAGAAGACATGAAGATCAAGTGGGACCCACAAAGATCTCACGAGCTGGCACTCTTATCAAGGTGTGCTTGAGGATCATGAGGGCCCACAAGGATAAGGCCACGAGCTGGCTTATCCCTTATAATCTCATGGGTAATAAAGGACTCCTAGTTCTACTCCTATTAGTCTTCTAGGAGTTCTAGTTTGAATTGACTTACTTATACTGAAGAGTTAGGGTTGGAATGTAATTAGGATTGAATGACAAGTTGTATAAGGACTCTACTTCCTCCTCCACTATAAATAGAGGAACGGTAATTCAAAATTAAAAAAATTCACACATTCAATTGCGTGGTTCTCTCTTTCTCCCTCTCCTTACTTGTGCAACTCACCCTTTTCTTTTTTATATTTTCTCTTCTCTATCGAGAGCTTTCCTCTCCTTTTCTCGTTTTTCTTTCTTCTTTCTCTTGTTCGTGATCGTGGAAAACGGATCCTAAATTATAAATTTTCCACTCGAAATTTTTGGATCATTAGGTCATTTGCATCTTCAACATGTTTCAGGCATGCATAACCACATTTAAAACATGTTAGGATCAATTAGAAATCTCTTTCTTATAAAATTCCACCAAGCTATAGGGGTTGTACTAGTAAAATTTCCCAAACTTGGATAACCAAACTTTGGTGTTCCTTTTTTGTGCGTGAAATAATTTTCTTCACTTACATTTATTATAGTTTTCAATTTTTTGCATACATAAACTCTAAAATTTTCATTTCGTTGTGATCTATTTGCCTTATCTATTTGTTTACGAGAAAAAAGGAAGAGTAAAACTCAAGTTTGGATTTGAAAAAAAATTGAACATTAAAATGGAAATGCAAAAATGCTGAGAGAGATAATTCCAAAAATTATCTATGATTTTTAAGGATTGTAACATTTTTAGTTTTTTATATGTTAGGTTTTGCAATAATTGGAAAAGGGGGGAGCGAGGCATTTTTAACAACGTTTTGACTCCCAAACCAAAAGTCATTTCTAACAAAAATTATAGCCATTACACATCATTAATTGATCAAAACATTTATGATGATCTATAATTTTTAGGTCCGCTTTCTGTAAAATAGGCAAAAAGTGGGTTGTTTGGGTCTGGTAAATATCCCACCGCACGTTATCTTGAGAATTTAATTATTTCTACTCCTTGAAATATTTGGATCATTAGGTCGTTTGCATCTTCAACATGTTTCAGGAATGCATATCCACATTTAAAACATGTTAGGATCAATTAGAAATCTTTTTCTTATAAAATTCTACCAAGCTATTAGGGGTTTTACAAGTGGAATTTCCCAAACATGGATAACAAAATTTTGGTGTTCATTTTTAGAGCATGAAATAATTTTCTTCACTTACTTTTACTATAGTTTTCAATTTTTTGCATGCACAAACTCTAAAATTTTCATTTTGTTGTGAGGTATTTGCCTTATCCTTTTGTTTACGAGAAAAATGGGAGAGTGAAAACTCAAGTTTGGATTTGAAAAAAGATTGAACATACAAAATGGAAATGCACAAATGCTGAGAGAGATAATTCCTAAAAGTATCTGTGATTTTTAAGGATTTTAAACTCTTTTAGTTTTTCATATATTAGGTTTTGCAATTATCGAAAAACGGAGGGCGAGGCAGATTTAACTAAGTGTTCACTCCCAAACCATAAGTCATTTCTAACAAAAATTATAGCCGCTGCACATCATTAAGCGATCAAAACATTTACGATGATCTATGGTTGTTAGGTCCATTTTTTGTAAAATTGCTAAAAGTGGGTTGTTTGGCTCTGGAAAATATCCCACCGTATGTTGACTTCTAATTTAATTTTTTCTACTCGAAATTTTGGGATCAATAGGTCATTTGCATCTTCAACATGTTTCAGGCATTCTTATCCACATTTAAAACATGTTAGGATCAATTAGAAAACTCTTTGTTATAAAATTCCACCAAGCTATTAGGGGTTGTACTACTGGGATTTCCCAAACACGAATAACACAACTTTGGTGTTCCTTTTTAGTGCATGAAAAAATTTTATGCACTAACATTTATTATATTTTTCATTTTTTTGCATACATAAATTGTAAAATTTTCATTTTTTTGTGATTTATTTGCCTTATCTTTTTGTTTAAGAGAAAAATGGGAGAGTGAAAACTCAAGTTTGGATTTGAAAAAAAAATTGAACATCCAAAATGGAAATGCACAAATGCTGAGAGAGATGTGAAAACTCAAGTTTGGATTAAAAAAAAATTGAACATCCAAAAAGAAAATGCACAAATGCTGAGAGAGATAATTCCAAAAAGTATTTGTGATTTTTAAGGAGTGTAAACTCTTTTAGTTTTATATATATTAGGTTTTGCAATAAACGGAAAAGGGAGGCGGGGGCGAGGCATTTTTAATTCAGTGTTGACTCCCAAACCATATGTAATTTCTAAAAAAAATAATAGCCGGTACACATCTTTAATCGATCAAAAAATTTGCGATGATCTATCATTGTTAGGTTCACTTTTGTAAGATTGCCAAAACGTGGATTGTTTGGCTTTGGTAAATATCCCACCGCATGTTAACTTGAGAATTTAATTTTTTCTGCTCCTTAAAATTTTTGGATCATTAGGTCATTTGCTTATTCAACATGTTTCAGGCATGCATATCCATATTTAAAACATGTTAGGATAAATTACAAATATCTTTCTTATAAAAATTCTACCAAGCTATTAGGGGTTGTACTAGTGGAATTTCCCAAACATGGATAACAAAACTTTGGTGTTCATTTTAGTATGTGAAATAATTTTTTTTCACTTACATTTATTATAGTTTTCAATTTTTGTGCATACATAAACTCCAAAAGTTTCAATTTGTTGTGATCTATTTGCCTTATCTTTTTTTTTACGAGAAAAATGGGACGGTGAAAACTCAAGTTTGGATTTGAAAAAAAATTGAACATCCAAAATGGAAATGTACAAATGCTGAGAGAGTTAATTCCAAAAAGTATCTTTGATTTTTAAGGATTGTAAACTCTTTTAGAATTTTATATATTTGGTTTTGCAATCATCTAAAAAAAGGGGCGGGGACGAGGCATTTTTAACAAAGTGTTGACTCCCAAACCATAAGTCATTTCTAACATAAATTATAGCCATTACACCTCATTAATCGATTAAAATATTTGTGATGATCTATGATTGTTAGGTCTGCTTTTTGTAAAATAGGTAAAAAGAGGGTTGTTTGGCTCTAGTAAATTTTCAAAACATGGATACTTAAACTTTGGTGTTCATTTTTAGTGCTTGAAATAATTTTATTCACTTACATTTATTATAGTTTTCAATTTTTTTGAAACATAAACTCTAAAATTTACTTTTTGTTGTGATCTATTTGCCTTATCTTTTTGTTAACGAGAAAAATGGGAGAGTGAAAACTCAAATATGCATTTAAAAAAAAATTGAACATCCAGAATGGAAATGCACAAATGCTAAGAGAGATAATTCCAAAAAGTATCTGTGATTTTTAAGGATTGTAAATTGTTTTAGTTTTTTCTATATTAGGTTTTTCAATCATCAGAAAAGAGGGGGGGGGGGGGGGGGGGGGGGGGGGGGGGGAGGCGGCGTGGGCGAGGCATTATTAACCGAGTGTTGACTCCCAAACCATAAGTAATTTTTGAAAAAAATTATAGCCGTTACACCTCATTAATTGATCAAAACATTTACGATGATCGATGATTTTTAGGTATGCTTTTTGTAAAGTAGGCAAAAAGTGGGTTGTTTGGATCTGGTAAATATCCCACTGCACGTTAACTTGAGAATTTAATTATTTCTACTACTTGAAATTTTTGGATCATTAGGTCATTTGCATCTTCAACATGTGTAAGGCATGCATATCCACATTTAAAACATGTTAGGATCAATTAGAATTCTTTTTCTTATAAAATTCCACCAAGGTATTAGGGGTTGTACTAACTTACATTTATTATAGTTTTCAATTTTTTGCATTTATAAACTCTAAAATTTTCATTTTGGAGTCATCTATTTGCGTTATCTTTTAATTTATGAGAAAATGGGTGAGTGAAAAATCAAGTATGGATTTGAAAAAAAATTGAACATCCAAAATGGAAATGCACAAATGCTGACAAAGATAATTCCAAAAAGTATCTGTGATTTTTAAGGATTGAAAAATCTTTTAGTTTTTTTTATTTTTTTTCGCAATCATCAGAAAAGGGGGGCGAGCCATTTTTAACTGTGTTGTCTCCAAAACCATAAATCATTTAAAAAAAAATTATAGCCATCACACATCATTAATCGATCAAAACATTTATGATGATCTATGATTGTTAGGATTGCTTTTTGTAAAATAGGCAAAAAGTGGGTTGTTTGGCTATGGTAAATATCCCATTGACGTTAAGTAGAGAATTTAATTTTTTCTATTCCTTGAAATTATTGGATCATTAGGTCACTTGCATCTTCAACATGTTTTAGGCAAGCATATTCACATTTAAAACATGTTAGGATCAATTAGAAATCTTTTTGTTATAAAATTCCACCTAGCTATTAAGGGGTTGTACTAGTGGAATTTCCCAAACAAGAATAACAAAACTTTTGTGGTTATTTTTAGTACGTGAAATAATTTTCTTCACTTACATTTATTATAGTTTCCAATTTTTTTCAATCATCAACTCAAAAATTTTCACTTTGTAGTGATCTATTTGCCTTATCTTTTTTTGTACGAGAAAAATGGGAGAGTGAAAACTGAAGTATGGATTTGAAAAAAAATTGAAGATCCAAAATGGAAATTCAGACATGCTGAGAAAGATAATTCCAAAAAGTATCTATGATTTTTAAGAATTCTAAAGACTTTTAGTTTATTATATATTAGGTTTTGCAATCATCGAAAAAGGGGGGCGAGGCATTTTTAACTCAGTGTTGACTCCTAAACCATAAGTCATTGCTAACAAAAATTATAGCCGTTGCACATCATTAATCGATAAAAACATTTACCATGATATATGATTATTAGGTCGGGTTTTGGTAAAATAGGCGAAAAGTGGGTTTATTGACTCTGGTAAATATCCCACTAAACGTTAACTTGAGAATTTATTTTTTTCTACTCGAAATTTTTGGATCATTAGGGCATTTGCATCTTCAACATGTTTCAGGCATGCATATCCACATTTAAAACATATCAGGATCAATTAGAAATCTCTTGCTTATAAAATTCCACCAAGCTAATAGGGGGTTGTACTAGTAGAATTTCCCAAACATGGATAACAAACTTTGGTGTTCATTTTTAGTGCGTGAAATAATTTTCTGCACTTACACTTATTATAGTTTTCAATTTTTTGCATACATAAACTCTAAAATTATTATTTTGTTGTGATCTATTTGCCTTATCTTTTTTGTTTACAATAAAAATAGGAGAGTGAAAACTCAAGTTTGGATTTGAAAAAAGAATTGAATATCCAGAATGGAAATGCAAAAATCATGAGAGAGATAATTCAAAAAAGTGTCAGTGATTTTTAAGAATTGTAAACTCTTTTAGTTTTTCATATATTAGGTTTTGCAATCATTGGGAAAAGGGGGGGGGGGGGGGGGGGGCAAGGCATTTTTAACTGAGTGTTCACTCCCAAAAATTATAGTCATTACATATCATTAATTGATCAAAACATATACGATGATCAATGATTGTTAGGTCCGCTTTTTGTAAAATAGGCAAAAAGTGGGTTGTTTGGCTCTGGTAAATATCCCTCCTCACTTTAACTTGAGAATTTAATTTTTTCTACTCGAAATTTTTGGATCATTAGGTCATTTGCATCTTCAACATGTTTCAGGCATTCATATCCACATTTAAAACATGTTAGGATCAATTAGAAATCTCTTTCTTATAAAATTCCACCAAGCTATTAGGGAGTAGTACTAGTGGAATTTTTCAAACACGGATAACAAAACTTTTGTGTTCATTTTTAGTGCGTGAAATCATTTTCTTCACTTACATTTATTATAGTTTCCAATTTTTTGCATACATAAACTCTAAAATTTTCATATTGTTGTGATCTATTTTCCTTATCTTTTTGTTAACAAGAAAAATGGGAGAGTGTAAAATCAAGTTTGGATTTGAAAAAAAATTCAACGTCCAAAATGGAAATGCAAAATGCTGAGAGAGATAATTCCAAAAAGTATTTGTGATTTTTAAGGATTATCAACTGTTTTAGTTTTTCAATCATCGGAGAAGGGCCGCTGGGGGGGGAGGGGGGGGGGGGTTGGTTGTGAACTGAGTGTTGACTCCCAAACCGTAAGTCATTTCTAACAAAAATTATAGCCGTTACACATCATTAATCGATCAAAACATTTTTTATGATCTATGATTGTTAGGTCCACTTTTTGTAAAATAGGGAAAAAGTGCGATATTTGGCTCTAATAAATATCCCACTGCACGTTAACTAGGGAATTTATATTTTTCTACTCATTGAAATTTTTGGATCATTAGGTCATTTGCATCTTCAATAAGTTTCAGGCATGCATATCCACAATTAAAACATGCTAGGATCAATTAGAAATCTCTTTCTTATAAAATTTCATCAACACATTAGGGTGTTGTACTAGCCGAATTTCCCAAACATGGATAACAAAACTTTGGTGTTCATTTTTAGATCATGAAATAATTCTCTTCACTTCCATTTATTATAGTATTCAATTTTTTACATTTATTAACTCTAAAATTTTCATTTTGTAGTCATCTATTTGCGTTAACTTTTTGTTTACGAGAAAAATGGGAGAGTGAAATCTCAAGTATGGATTTGAAAAAATATTAAGAGTGATTTTTGCAAAAAGTATCTATGATTTTTAAGGATTGTAAAATCTTTTAGTTTTTTTATATTAGGTTTTGCAATCATTGGAAAAGGGAGGCGAGGCTTTTTTAACTTAGTGTTGACTCCCAAACCATAAATCATTTCTACCAAAAAATATTGTTGTTACACATCATTAATCGATCAAAACATTTACGAAGATCTATGATTGTTAGGTCGGATTTTTGTAAAATAGGCAAAAAGTGGGTTGTTTGTCTCTTGTAAATATCCTACCGCATGTTAACCTGAGAATTTAATTTTTTTCTACGCCTTGAAATTTTTGGATCATTAGGTCATTTTTATCTTCAACATGTTTCAGGCATGCATGTCCACATTTAAAACATGTTAGGATCAATTAGAAATCTCTTTCTTATAAAATTCCACCAAGCTATTAGGGGGTTGTACTAGTGTAATTTCCCAAACATGGATAACAAAACTTTTGTGTTCATTTTTAGTACATGAAATAATTTTCTTCACTTACATTTATTATAGTTTCCAATTTTTTGCAAACATAAACTCAAAAATTTCATTTTTTAGTGATCTATTTGACTTATCCTTTTTTTATGAGAAAAATGGGAGAGTGAAAACTCATGTATGGATTTGAAAAAAAATTGAACATCCAAAATTGAAATACAAAAATTCTGAGAGAGATAATTCCAAAAAGTATTTGTGATTTTGAAGAATTTATTTTTTTCTACTTGTTGAATTTTTTTGATAATTAGGCTATTTGCATCTTCAATATGTTTCAGGCATGCCTATCCACATTTAAAACATGTTTGGAACAATTAAAAATCTCTTTCTTATAAATTTCCACCAAGACATTAGGGTGTACTTGTGGAATTTCCCAAACATGGATAAAAAAACTTCGGTGTTCATTTTTAGATTGTGAAATAATTTTCTTCACTTTCATTTTTTATATTTTTCAATTTTTTGCATTTATAAACTCTAAAATTTTCATTTTGTAGTGATCTATTTGCGTTATCTTTTTGTTTATGAGAAAAATGGGAGAGTGAAAACTCAAGTTTGGATTTGAAAAAAAATTGAACATCCAAAAAGGAAATGCACAAATGCTGAGAGAGATAATCCCAAAAAGAATCTGTGATTTTTAAGGCTTGTAAACTCTTTGAGTTTTTTATATATTAGGTTTTGCAATCATCGGAAAAGGGGGCGAGTCATTTTTAACTGAGTGTTGACTCCTCAACCATAAATCATTTCTAACAAAAATTATAGCCATTAAAATCATTAATAGATCAAAACATTTACGATGATCTATGATTGGTAGGTTCGCTTTTTTTAAAATAGGCAAAAAGTGGGTTGTTTGGCTCTGGTAATTATCCCACTGCACGTTTACCTGAGAATTTAATTTTTTCTACTCAAAATTTTTGGATCATTAGGTCATTTGCATCTTCAACATGTTTCAGGCATGTATATCCATATTTAAAACATGTTAGGATCAATTAGAAATCTCTTTCTTATAAAATTCCACAAAGCTATTAGGGGGTTGTACTAGAGGAATTTCCCAAACATGGATAAGAAAACTTTGGTGTTCACTTTTAGTGCGTGAAATAATTTTCTACACTTACATATATTATGGTTTTCAAATTTTTGCATACATAAACTGTAAAATTATTTTTTTGTTGTGATCTATTTGCCTTATCTTTTTGTTTACGATAAAAATGGTAGAGTGAAAACTCAAGTTTGGATTTGAAAAAAAAAATTAACATCCAAAATGGAAATTCACAAATGCTGAGAGAGATAATTCCAAAACGCATCTGTGATTTTAAAGAATTTTAAACTCCTTTAGTTTTTTATATATTCGGTTTTGCAATCATCGGAAAAGGGGGGGTGAAGCATTTTTAAATTAGTGTTGACTCCCAAACCCTAAGCCATTTCTAACAAAAATTATAGCCGTTACACATCATTAATCTATCTAAACATTTACGATAATCTATGATTGTTAGGTCTACTTTTTCTAAAATAGGCAACAAGTGGGTTTATTGTCTCTGGTAAATATCCCACTACACGTTAACTTGAGAATTTAATTTTTTCTACTCCTTGAAATATTTGGATCATTAGGTCATTTGCTTCTTCAACATGTTTCATGCATGCATATCCACATTCAAAACATGTTAGGATCAATTAGAAATCTCTTTCTTATAAAATTCCACCAAGCTATTAGGGGGTGGTACTAGTGGAATTTTCCAAACATGGATACCAAAACTTTGGTGTTCATTTTTAGTGCGTGAAATAGATTTCTGCACTTACATATATTAAAGTTTTCAATTTTTTTCATACATAAACTCTAAATTTATTATTTTGTTTTGATCTATCTGCCTTTCTTTTTGGTTTACAATAAAAAAGGGAGAGCAAATACTCAAGTTTGGATTTGAAAAAAATTTAACATCCAAAATGGAAATGCACAAATGAAGAGACAAATAATTCAGAAAAGTATCTGTGATTTTTGTAGGATTTTAAAAAATTTTAGTTTTTCATATATAAGGTTTTTCTATCATTGGAAAAGGGAGGGCAAAGACTTTTTAACTGAGTGTTCACTCCCAAACAATAAGTCATTTCTAACAAAAATTATAGCGGTTACACATTATTAATTGCTCAAAACATTTCTGATGATCTATGATCGTTTGGTCCACTTTTTTTAAAATGGGTAAAAAGTGGGTTGTTTGGCTCGGGTAAATATCCCACCGCTTGTTAACTTGAGAATTTAATTTTTTCTACTCCCTAATTTTTGGATCATTAGGTCATTTGCATCTTCAACATGTTTCAGGAATGCATATCCACAATTAAAACCTATTAGGATCAATTAGAAACCTCTTTCTTATAAAATTCCACCAAGCTATTAGGGGGTTCTACTAGAGGAATTTCCCAAACATGGATAACAAAACTTTGGTGTTCAGTTTTAGTGCGTGAAATAATTTTCTTCACTTACATTTATTATAGTTTTCAATTTTTTGCATACATAAATTCTAAAATTTTCATTTTGTTGTGATCTATTTGCCATATCTTTTTGTTTAAGATAAAAATGGGAAAGTGTAAACTCAAGTTTGGATTTGAAAAAAAAATTAACATCCAAAATGGAAATGAACAAATGCTGAATAGGAAAGTGGGAAAGTGTAAACTCAAGTTAGGTTTTTCAATCATTGGGGGGGGGGGGGGGGGGGGGGGGGGACCAAAACATTTACGATGATCTAAGATTGTTAGGTTCATTTTGTGCTAAATAGGAAAAAAGTGGGCTTTTTTTTGCTCTGGTAAATATCCCACCGCTCCTTAACTTGAGAATTTAATTTTTTCAACTACTTGAAATTTTTGGATCATTAGGTTATTTGCATATTCAACATGTTTCAGGCATGCATATCCATATTTAAAACATGTTAGGATCAATTAGAAATCTCTTTCTTATAAAATTCCACCAAGCTATTAGGGGGTTGTACTAGTGGAATTTCCCAAACATGGATAACAAAACTTTGGTGTTCATTTTTAGTGAGTCAAATAATTTTCTTCACTGACATTTATTATAGTTTTCAATTTTTTCCACACATAAACTCTAAAATTTTCATTTTGTTGTGATCCATTTGGCTTATCTTTTTGTTAACGACTAAAATGAAAGAGTGAAAACTAAAGTTTGGATTTTAAATAAAATTGAACATCCGAAATGGAAATAAAAAAATTCAGAGAGAGATAATTCCAAAAATTATCTGTGATTTTTAAGGATTGTAAGTTTTTTATTTTTTTATATATTAGGTTTTTCAATCATCGAAAAGGGGGGGAGCATTTTTAACTGTGTGCTGATTCCCAAACCACAAGTCTTTTCTAACTAAAAATTATAGTTGTTCCACGTCATTAATCGATGAAAACGTTTACGATGATCTATGATTGTTAGGTTTAAGTTTTCTAAAATAGGCAAAAAGTGGGTTTATTGACTGTGTTAAATATCCCACCGCACGTTAACTTGAGAATTTAATTTTTTCTACTCGAAATTTTTGGATTTGGAAAAAAATTGATCATCCAAAATTGAAATGTACAAATGCTGAGAGAGATAATTCCAAAAAAGTATATATGATTTTTAAAAATTCTAAACACTTTTAGTTTATTATATACTAGTTTTTACAATCATCAGAAAAAGGGCAGGGGGGGGGCATTTTTAACTGTGTGCTGATTCCCAAACCACAAGTCTTTTCTAACTAAAAATTATAGTTGTTCCACGTCATTAATCGATGAAAACGTTTACGATGATCTATGATTGTTAGGTTTACGTTTTCTAAAATAGGCAAAAAGTGGGTTTATTGACTGTGGTAAATATTCCACCACATGTTAACTTGACAATTTAATTTTTTCCACTCGAAATTTTTGGATTTGGAAAAAAAATTGATCATCCAAAATTGAAATGCACAAATGCTGAGAGAGACAATTCCAAAAAGTATATGTGATTTTTAAAAATTCTAAACACTTTTAGTTTATTATATACTCGTTTTTACAATCATCAGAAAAAGGGCATGGGGGGGGGGGGGGGGGGGGGGAGGCATTTTTAACTGAGTGTTGACTCCCAAACCATAAGTCATTGCTAACAAAAATTATAGACACTACACATCATTAATCGATCAAAAATTTTACCCTGGTCTATGATTGTTAGGTCCACTTTTTGTAAAATAGGCAAAAAGTGGGTTTATTGACTCTGGTAAATATCCTACCGCACGTTAACTAGAGAATTTAATTTTTTTCTACTCCTTGAAATTTATGGATCATTAGGTCATTTGCATCTTCCACTTGTTTCAGGCATCCATATCCATATTTAAAACATGTTAGGATCACTTTGACCATGGATAAGAAAACTTTGGTGTTCATTTTGAGTACGTGAAATAATTTTCTACATTTACATATATTATGGTTTTCAAATTTTTGCATACATAAACTGTAAAATTATTATTTTGTTGTGATCTATTTGCCTTATCTTTTTGTTTACGATAAAAATGGTAGAGTGAAAACTCAAGTTTGGATTTGAAAAACAAAATTAACATCCAAAATGGAAATTCACAAATGCTGAGAGAGATAATTCCAAAAAGTATCTGTGATTTTAAAGAATTTTAAACTCCTTTAGTTTTTTATATATTCGGTTTTGCAATCATCGGAAAAGGGGGGGTGAAGCATTTTTAAATTAGTGTTGACTCCCAAACCTTAAGCCATTTCTAACAAAAATTATGGCCGTTACACATCATTAATCTATCTAAACATTTACGATAATCTATGATTGTTAGGTCTACTTTTTCTAAAATAGGCAACAAGTGGGTTTATTGTCTCTGGTAAATATCCCACTGCACGTTAACTTGAGAATTTAATTTTTTCTACTCCTTGAAATATTTGGATCATTAGGTCATTTGCTTCTTCAACATGTTTCATGCATGCATATCCAAATTTAAAACATGTTGGGATCAATTAGAAATCTCTTTCTTATAAAATTCCACCAAGCTATTAGGGGGTGGTACTAGTGGAATTTTCCAAACATGGATAACAAAACTTTGGTGTTCATTTTTAGTGCGTGAAATAGATTTCTGCACTTACATATATTAAAGTTTTCAATTTTTTGCATACATAAACTCTAAATTTATTATTTTGTTTTGATCTATCTGCCTTTCTTTTTGTTTACGATAAAAAAGGGAGAGTGAATACTCAAGTTTGGATTTGAAAAAAAATATAACATCCAAAATGGAAATGCACAAATGATGAGACAAATAATTCAGAAAAGTATCTGTGATTTTTGTAGGATTTTAAAAAATTTTAGTTTTTCATATATAAGGTTTTTCTATCATTGGAAAAGGGGGGGCAAAGACTTTTTAAGTGAGTGTTCACTCCCAATCAATAAGTCATTTCTAACAAAAATTATAGCCGTTACACATCATTAATTGATCAAAACATTTCTGATGATCTATGATTGTTTGGTCCACTTTTTTTAAAATAGGTAAAAAGTGGGTTGTTTGGCTCGGGTAAATATCTCACCGCTTGTTAACTTGAGAATTTAATTTTTTCTACTCCCTAATTTTTGGATCATTAGGTCATTTGCATCTTCAACATGTTTCAGGAATCGATATCCACAATTAAAACCTATTAGGATCAATTAGAAACCTCTTTCTTATAAAATTCCACCAAGCTATTAGGGGGTTCTACTAGAGGAATTTCCCAAACATGGATAACAAAACTTTGGTGTTCAGTTTTAGTGCGTGAAATAATTTTATTCACTTACATTTATTATAGTTTTCAATTTTTTGCATACATAAACTCTAAAATTTTCATTTTGTTGTGATCTATTTGCCATATCTTTTTGTTTACGATAAAAATGGGAAAGTGTAAACTCAAGTTTGGATTTGAAAAAAAAATTAACATCCAAAATGGAAATGGACAAATGCTGAATAGGAAAGTCGGAAAGTGTAAACTCAAGTTAGGTTTTGCAATCATCGGGGGGGGGGTGGATCAAAACATTTACGATGATCTATGATTGTTAGGTTCATTTTGTGCTAAATAGGAAAAAAGTGGGTTTTTTTTTGCTCTGGTAAATATCCCACCGCTCCTTAACTTGAGAATTTAATTTTTTCAACTGCTTGAAAATTTTGGATGATTAGGTTATTTGCATATTCAACATGTTTCAGGCATGCATATCCATATTTAAAACATGTTAGGATCAATTAGAAATCTCTTTCTTATAAAATTCCACCAAGCTATTAGGGGGTTGTACTAGTGGAATTTCCCAAACATGGATAACAAAACTTTGATGTTCATTTTTAGTGAGTCAAGTAATTTTCTTCATTGACATTTATTATAGTTTTCAATTTTTTCCACACATAAACTCTAAAATTTTCATTTTGTTGTGATCCATTTGGCTCACTTTTTGTTAACAACTAAAATGAGAGAGTGAAAACTAAAGTTTGGATTTTAAGTAAAATTGAACATCCGAAATGGAAATAAAAAAATTCAGAGAGAGATAATTCCAAAAATTATCTGTGATTTTTAAGGATTGTAAGTTTTTTATTTTTTTATATATTAGGTTTTTCAATCATCGAAAAGGGGGGGGGGGGGGGGGGGGGGGCATTTTTAACTGTGTGCTGATTCCCAAACCACAAGTCTTTTCTAACTAAAAATTATAGTTGTTCCACGTCATTAATCGATGAAAACGTTTACGATGATCTATGATTGTTAGGTTTACATTTTCTAAAATAGGCAAAAAGTGGGTTTATCGACTGTGGTAAATATCCACCGCACGTTAACTTGAGAATTTAATTTTTTCCACTCGAAATTTTTGGATTTGGAAAAAAATTGATCATCCAAAATTGAAATGTACAAATGTTGAGAGAGATAATTCCAAAAAGTTTATGTGATTTTTAAAAATTCTAAACACTTTTAGTTTATTATATACTAGTTTTTACAATCATCAGAAAAAGGGCATGGGGGGGGGGGGAGGCATTTTTAACTGAGTGTTGACTCCCAAACCATAAGTCATTGCTAACAAAAATTACAGACACTACACATCATTAATCGATCAAAAATTTTACCCTGATCTATGATTGTTAGGTCCACTTTTTGTAAAATAGGCAAAAAGTGGGTTTATTGACTCTGGTAAATATCCTACCGCACGTTAACTAGAGAATTTAATTTTTTTCTACTCCTTGAAATTTTAGGATCATTAGGTCATTTGCATCTTCAACTTGTTTCAGGCATCCATATCCATATTTAAAACATGTTAGGATCAATTTGAACATGGATAACAGAACTTTGGTGTTCATTTTGAGTACGTGAAATAATTTTCTTCACTTACAATTATTATATTTTTCAATTTTTTGCAAACATAAAATTAAAAATTTTCATTTTTTAGTGCTGTATTTGCATTATCTATTTTTTTACGATAAAAATGGGAGAGTGAAAACTTAAGTTTGGATTTGGAAAAAAATTGATCATCCAAAATTGAAATGCACAAATGCTGAGAGAGATGATTCCAAAAAGTATATGTGATTTTTAAAAATTCTAAACACTTTTAGTTTATTATATACTAGTTTTTACAATCATCAGAAAAAGGGCAGGGGGGGGTGAGGCATTTTTAACTGAGTGTTGACTCCCAAACCATAAGTCATTGCTAACAAAAATTATAGACACTACACATCATTAATCGATCAAAAATTTTACCCTGATCTATGATTGTTAGGTCCACTTTTTGTGAAATAGGCAAAAAGTGGGTTTATTGACTCTGGTAAATATCCTACCGCACGTTAACTAGAGAATTTAATTTTTTTCTACTCCTTGAAATTTTAGGATCATTAGGTCATTTGCATCTTCAACTTGTTTCAGGCATCCATATCCATATTTAAAACATGTTAGGATCAATTTGAACATGGATAACAGAACTTTGGTGTTCATTTTGAGTACGTGAAATAATTTTCTTCACTTACATTTATTATAGTTTTCAATTTTTTGCAAACATAAAATTAAAAATTTTCATTTTTTTAGTGATGTATTTGCATTATCTATTTTTTTATGAGAAAAATGGGAGAGTGAAAACTTAAGTTTGGATTTGGAAAAAAATTGATCATCCAAAATTGAAATGCACAAATGCTGAGAAAGATAATTCCAAAAAGTATATGTGATTTTTAAAAATTCTAAACACTTTTAGTTTATTATATACTAGTTTTTACAATCATCGGAAAAAGGGCAGGGGGGGGGGGGCGGGCGCAATGCATTTTTAACTGAGTGTTGACTCCCAAACCATAAGTCATTGCTAAAAAAAATTATAGACACTACACATCATTAATCGATCAAAAATTTTAACCTGATCTATGATTGTTAGGTCCACTTTTTGTAAAATAGGCAAAAAGTGGGTTTATTGACTCTGGTAAATATCCTACCGCACGTTAACTAGAGAATTTAATTTTTTTCTACTCCTTGAAATTTTAGGATCATTAGGTCATTCGCATCTTCAACTTGTTTCAGGCATCCATATCCATATTTAAAACATGTTAGGATCAATTTGAAATCTCTTTCTTATAAAATTCCACCAAGCTATTAGGGGGTTGTACTAGTGGAATTTCCCAAACATGGATAACAAAACTTTGGTGTTCATTTCTTGTGTGTGAAATAATTTTCTGCACTTGCATATATTATTGTTTTCAATTTTTACATTCATAAACTCTAAAATTATTATTTTGTTGTGATCTATCTGCCTTATCTTTTTTATTACGATAAAATGGGAGAGAGAAAACTCAAGTTTGGATTTGAAAAAAAATTGAACATCCAGATTGGATATGCACAAATGATGAGAGATAATTCTAAAAAGTATCTGTGATTTTTATGAATTGTAAGCTCTTTTAGTTTTTCATATATTAGGTTTTGCAATCATCGAAAAGGGGGGGGGGGGTGAGGCATTTTTAACTAAGTGTTCACTCCCAAACCAAAAGTCATTTCAAACAAAAATTATTGTCGTCACATATCATTAATTGATCAAAACATTTACTCTGATCTAAGATTGTTAGGTCTGCTTTTTTATAAAAAAAGGCAAAAAGTGGGTTGTTTGGCTCTGGTAAATATCCCACAGCACGTTAACTTGAGAATTTAATTTTTTCTACTCCTTGAAATTTTTGGATCATTAGGTCATTTAAATCTTCAACATCTTTCATGCATGCATATTCACATTTAAAACATGTTAGGATCAATTATAAATCTCTTTCTTATAAAATTCCACCAAGTTATTAGGGGGTTGTACTAGTGGAATTTCCCAAACATGGATAACAAAACTTTGGTGTTCTTTTTTAGTGCATGCAATTATTTTCTTCGCTTATATTTATTGTAGTTTTCAATTTTTTGCGTACATAAACTCTAAATTTTTCATTTTGTTGTGATCTATTTGCCTTATATTTTTGTTAACGAGAAAAATGGGAGTGTAAAATCAAGTTTGGATTTGAAAAAAAAATTAACATCCAAAATGGAAATGTACAAATTGTGAGAGAGATAATTCCAAAAAGTATCTGTGATTTTTTAGGATTGTAAACTCTTTTTGTGTTGTATATATAAAGATTTGCAATCACTGGTAAAGGGGGGCGAAGCATTTCTAACTAAGTGTTGACTCCCAAACCATAAGTCATTTCTAACAAAAATTATAGCCGTTACACATCATTAATCGATCAAAAAAATTATGATTATCTTTGATAGTTAGGTCCTCTTTTTCTAAAATAGGAAAAAATTGGGCTGTTTGGCTTTGGTAAATATCCCACCGCTCGTTAACTTGAGAATTTAATTTTTTCAAGTGCTTGAAATTTTTGGATCAATAGGTAATTTGCATATTCAACATGTTTCAGGCATGCATATCCACATTTAAAACATGTTAGGATCAATTAGAAATCTCTTTCTTATAAAATTCTACCAAGCTATCAGGGGGTTGTACTAGTGGAATTTCCAAAACAAGGCTAACATAACTTTGGTGTTCATTTTTAGTGAAATTTTTTTTTCACTTACGTTCATTAAAGTTTTCAATTTTTTGCATACATCAACTCTAAAATTTTCATTTTCTTGCGATCCATTTGCCTTATCTTTTTGTTAACGTGAAAAATGGTAGAGTGAAAACTAAAGTTTGGATTTGAAATAAAATTGAACATCCAAAATGGAAATGCAAAAATGCTTGGAGAGATAATTCCAGAAACTATCTGTGATTTTTAAGAATAGTAACCTCTTTTATTTTTTTATATATTCGGTTTTACAATCAATGGAAAAGAGGGGGGCGAGTCATTTTTGACTGAATGTTGACTCCCAATCCATAAATCATTTCTAACAAAAATTATAGCCGTTACACATCATTAATTGATCAAAATATTTTCGATGATCTATGATTGTTAGGTCCGCTTTTTGTAAACTAGGCAAAAAGTGGGTTGTTTGGCTCTAGTAAATATCCCATTGCACGATAACTTGAGAATTTAATTTTTTCTACTCCTTGAATTTTTTGGATCATTAGGTCATTTGCATCTTTAACACTTTTCAGGCATCCATATCCATATCTAGAACATGTTAGGATCAATTAGAAATCTCTTTCTTATAAAATTCCTCCAAACTATTTGAAGGTTGTACTAGTGGAATTTCCCAAACATGGATAAGAAAACTTAGGTGTTCATTTTTAGTGCGAGAAATAATTTTCTTCACTTACGTTTATTATAATTTTCAATGTTTTGCATATATAAACTCTAAAATTTTCATTTTCTTGTGATCTATTTGCCTTATCTTTTTGTTTACGAGAAAATTTGAAAAAAATTTGAACAACTAAAATGGAAATGGTCAAATGCTGAGAGAGATAATTCCTAAAAGTATCTGTGATTTTCAAGGATTGTAAACTCTTTTAGGTCTTTATATATTTGATTTTGCAATCAAGGGAAAAGTAGGGGCTAGGCATTTTTATCTGAGTGTTGACTCCCAAACTTTAAGTCATTTCTAACAAAAATTGTAGCCATTACACATCAATAATCGATCAAAAAATTTATGATGATCTATGATTGTTAGGTCCACTTTTTTTAAAATAGCCAAAAAGAGGGTTGTTTGGCTCTGGTAAAAATCCTACTGCATGTTAGCTAGACAATTTTTTTTTCTACTGGTTGAAATTTTTGGATCATTAGGTCATTTACATCTTCAATATGTTTCAGGCACACATATCCACATTTAAAACATGTTAGGATCAATTAGAAATCTCTTTCTTATAAAATTCCATTAAGACATTAGGGTGTTGTACTAGTGGAATTTCACAAACATGGATAACAAAACTTTGGTGTTCATTTTTAGTTCGTGAAATAATTTTCTTGACTTACATTTTTTATAGCTTTCAATTTTTTGTATTTATAAACTCTAAAATTTTCATTTTTGAGTCATCTATTTGCGTTATCTTTTTGTTTAAGGAAAAAATGGGAGAGTGAAAACTCAAGTATGGTTTTAAAAAAAAATGAACATCCAAAATGGAAATGCAGAAATTTTGAGAGAGATAATTCCAAAAAGTATATGTGATTTTTATGAAGTGTAAACTCTTGTTGTTTTTTATATAAAAGGTTTTGCAATCATCGAAAAAGGGGGCTGAGGCATTTTTAACTGAGTGTTGACTCCCAAACCATAAATCATTTCTAATAAAAATTGTAGCCCTTACACATCATTAATCGATCAAAACATTTACAATTGTTAGGTCCGCTTTTTGTAAAATAGGCAAAAAGTGGATTGTACATTTGTTAGGTCTGGTAAATATCCCACAACACGTTAACTTGAGAATTTAATTTTTTCTACTCCTTGAAATTTTTGGATCATTAGGTCATTTGTATCTTCAACATGTTTCAAGCATGCATATCCACATTTACAACATGTTAAGATAAATTGGAAATCTCTTTCTTATAAAATTCCAACAACCTCTTAGAGGGTTGTACTAGTGGAATTTCCAAAACATGGATAACAAAACTTTGGTGTTCATTTTTGTTGAGTCAAATAATCTTCTTCACTTACATTTATTATATTTTTCAATTTTTTGCATACATCAACTCTAAATTTTTCATTTTCTTGTGATCTATTTGTATTATCTTTTTGTTGACATGAAAAATGGGAGAGTGAAAACTAAAGTTTGGATTTGAAATAAAATTGAACATCCATAATGGAAATGCAAAAATGCTGAGAGAGATAATTCCAAAAATTATCTGTGATTTTGAAGAATTGTAAAATCTTTTTTTTTTTATATATTATGTTTTGCAATCATCGGAAAAGGGGGGGCGAGGCATTTTAACTGAGTGTTGACTCCCAAACCATAAGTCATTTTCAATTAAAATTATAGCCATTACACATCATTAATCGATCAAAAAATTTATGATGATATATGATTGTTAGGTATGCTTTTTCTAAAATAGGCAAAAAATGGGTTGTTTGGCTCTGGTAAATTTCCCACTGCACGATAACTTGAGAATTTAATTTTTTCTACTCCTTGAATTTTTTGGATCATTAGGTCATTTTCATCTTTAACACTTTTCAGGCATCCATATCCATATTTAGAACATGTTAGGATCAATTAGAAATCTCTTTCTTATAAAATTCCACCAAACTATTTGAGGGTTGTACTAGTGGAATTTCCCAAACATGGATAACAAAACTTTGGTGTTCGTTTTTAGTGAGAGAAATAATTTTCTGCACTTACATTTATTATAGTTTTCAATGTTTTGCATATATAAACTCTAAAATTTTCATTTTCTTGTGATCTATTTGCCTTATCTTTTTGTTTACGATAAAAACAGGGAAAGTGAAAAAGCAAGTTTGGATTTGAAAAAATATTAAACATCCAAAATGGAAATTCTCAAATGATGAGAGAGATAAATACAAAAAAAGTATCTGTGCTTTTTAAAGAATGCCAACTCTTTTAGTTTTTCTCATATTAGGTTTTGTAATCATCCGCAAAGGGGGGGCGAGGTTTTTTTTAACTAAGTGTTGACTCCCAAACCATAAGTCATTTCTAACAAAAATTATAGCCGTTACTCATCATTAATTGATCAAAATATTTACGATGATCTATGATTGTTAGGTCTGCTTTTTGTAAAATAGGCAAAAAGTGGGTTGTTGGGCTCTAGTAAATATCCCACCGCACATTAACTTGAGAATTTATTTTTTTCTATTCCTTGAAATTTTTGGATGATTAGGTCATTTGCATCTTCAACATGTTTCAGGCATGCATATCCACATTTAAAGCATGTTAGGATCAATTAGAAATCTCTTTCTTATAAAATTCCACCAAGCTATTAGGGGGTTGTACTAGTGGAATTTCCCAAACATGGATAACAAAACTTTGGTGTTCATTTTTAGTGCGTGAAATAATTTTTTTCACTTAAATTTATTATAGTTTTCAATTTTTTTGCATCCAGAAACTCTAAAATTTTCATTTTGTTGTAATCTATTTGCCTTATCTTTTTGATAACGAGAAAAATGAGAGTGTAAACTCAAGTTTGGATTTGAAAAAAATTTAACATCCAAAATGGATATGCACAAATGCTGAGAGAGATAATTCCTAAAAGTATCTGTGATTTTAAGGATAGTAAACTCTTTTTGTTTTTTATATATTAGGTTTTGCAATCATCGGAGAAGGGGGGCGAAGCATTTTTAATTGAGTGTTGACTACCAAACCATAAGTCATTTCTTCCAAAAATTATTTTCGTTACACATCATTAATTGATCAAAAAATTTACGATTATCTATGATTGTTAGGTCCGCTTTTTGTAAAATAGGCAAAAATGGGTTGTTTGGCTCTGGTAAATATCCCACCGCACGTTAACTTGAGAATTTAATTTTTTCTACACCTTGATAGATTTGGATCATTATGTCATTTAAATTTTCAACATGTTTCATGCATGCATATCCACATTTAAAACTTGTTAAGATCAATAAGAAATCTCTTTCTTATAAAATTCCACCAAGCTATTAAGGGGTTGTATTAGCAGAATTTCCCAAACATGACTAACTAAACTTTTGTGTTCATTTTTAGTGCGTGAACTAATTTTCTTCTCTTACATTTATTATAGTTTTTAATTTTTTGTATCCATAAAGTCTAAAATTTTCATTTTGTAGTGGTCAATTTGCCTTATCTTTTTGTTTACGAGAAAAGTGAAGAGTGAAAACTTAAGTTAGGATTTGAAAAAAAATTGAACATCCAAAGTAGTATCTGTGATTTTTAAGGATTGTAAACACTTTTAGTTTTTTATATATTAGGTTTTGCAATCATCGAAAAAGTGGGGGCTAGGCATTTTTAACTGAGTGTTGACTCCCAAACCATAAGTCATTTCTAAAAAAAAATTATAGCCGTTACTCATCATTTATCGATCAAAACATTTACGATGATCCATGATTGTTAGGTGCGATTTTTCGTAAGATAGGCAAAAAGTGGGTTGTTTGGCTCTGGTAAATATCCCACCGCACGTTAACTTGAGAATTTAATTTTTTCTACTCCTTGATGTTTTTGGATCATTAGGCCATTTGCATCTTCAACATGTTTCAGGCATGCATATCCACATTTAAAACATGTTAGGATCAATTCGAAATCTCTTTCTAATAAAATTCCACCAAGCTATGAGAGGGTTGTACTAGTGGAATTTCCCAAACACGGCTAACTAATCTTTTGTGTTCATTTTCAGTGCATGAACTAATTTTCTTCACTTACATTTATTATTGTTTTCAATTTTTTTGCGTACATAAACTCTAAAATTTTCATTTGTTGGTGATCTATTTGCCTTATCTTTTTGTTTATGAAAAAATGGGAGAGTAAAAACTCAAGTTTTGATTTGAAAAAAAACTTATCATCCCAAATGGAAATGGAAAAATGATGAGAGAGATAATTCCAAAAAGTATCTATGATTTTTAAGGATTGTCAACTCTTTTAGTTTTTTTTATATTACGGTTTGCAATCATCAGAAAAGGGGGGGAGGGGGGGGCAAGGCATTTTTAACTTAGTGTTGTCCCCCAAACCATAAGTCATTTCTAACAAAAATTATAGCCATTACACATCAATAATCGATCAAAAGATTTATGATGATCTATGATTGTTAGGTCCGGTTATTGTAAAATTGGCAAAAAGTGGGTTGTTTGGCTGTGGTAAAACTAGAGGATTTATTTTATTCTATTGGTTGAAATTTTTGTATCATTAGGTCATTTGCATCTTCAATATGTTTCAGGCACGCATATACACTTTTAAAACATGTTAGGATCAATTAGAAATCTCTTTCTTATAAAATTCCACCAAGACATTCGGGTGTTGTACTAGTGGAATTTCCCAAACTTGAATAACAAAACTTAAGTATGGTTTTGAAAAAATTGATCATCCAAAATAGAAATGCACAAATGCTAAGAGAGATAATTCCAAAAAGTATCTGTGATTTTTATGGATTGTAAACTCTTTTAGTTTTTTATATATTAGGTTTTGCAATCATCGGAAAAGGGGGACAAGGCATTTTTAACTGAGTGTTGACTCCCAAACCATAAAGCATTTCTAATAAAAATTATAGCCCTTACACATCATTAATAGATCAAAACATTTATGATGATCTATGATTGTTAGGTCTGCTTTTTGTAAAATTGGCAAAAAGTGGTTGTTTGGCTCTGGTAAATATCCCACCGCACGTTAGCTTGAGAATTTAATTTTTTGTACTCGAATTTTTTGGATTATTAAGTCATTTAAATGATCAACATGTTTTATTCTTGCATATCCACATTTAAAACATGTTAGGATCAATTAGAAATCTCTTTCTTATAAAATTCCACGGCGCCATTAGTGGGTTGTACTAATGGAATTTCCCAAACATGGCTAACAAAACTTTGGTGTTCATTTTCAGTGCGTGAATTAATATTCTTCTCTTACGTTTATTATAGTTTTCAATTTTCTGCTTACATAAAGTCAAAAATTTTCATTTTCATGTGATCAATTTGTCTTATCTTTTTGTTTACGAGCAAAAAGGAGAGTGAAAACTTAAGTTTGGATTGAAAACAAATTTGAACAACCAAAATGGAAATGGACAAATGCTGATAGAGATAATTCCTAAAAGTATCTGTGATTTTTAAGGATTGTAATCTCTTTTAGTTTTTTATATATTTGGATTTGCAATCATCGAAAAAGGGGGGGCTTGGCATTTTTAACTGAGTGTTAACTCCCAAACCATAAGTCATTTCTAACAAAAATTATAGCTGTTACACATCAATAATTGATCAAAACATTTATGATGATCTATAATTGTTAGGTCCACTTTTTGTAAAATAGGCAAAAAGTCGGGTTGTTTGGCTCTGGTAAATATCCCACTGCACGTTAACTAGAGAATTTATTTTTTTCTACTGGTTGAAATTTTAGGATCATTAGGTCATTTGCATCTTCAATATGTTTCTGAGATGCATGTCCACATTTACAACATGTAAGGATCAATTAATGAAATAATTTTTTCACTTACATTCATTATAATTTTCAATTTTTTGCATACATCAACTCTAAAGTTTTCATTTTCTTGTGATCCATTTGCCTTATCTTTTTGTTAACGTGAAAAATGGGAGAGTGAAAACTAAAGTTTAGATTTAAAATAAAATTGAACATCCAAAATGGAAATGCATAAATGCTGAGAGAGATAATTCCAGAAACTATCTGTGATTTTTAAGAATTGTAAACTCTTTTATTTTTTTATATATTCAGTTTTGCAATCATCGAAAAAGAGGGGGGCAAGGCAATTGTAACTGAGTGTTGACTCCCAAATCATAAATCATTTCTAATAAAAACTATAGCCGTTACACATCATTAATCGATCAAAACTTTTACGATGATCTATGATTGTTAGGTCTGCTTTTTACAAAATAGGCAAAAAGTTGGTTGTTTGACTCTGGTAAATATCCCAGCGCACGATAACTCCTTGAAATTTTTGGATCATTAGCTCATTTACATCTTGAACACGTTTCAGGTATCCATATCTATATTTAAAACATGTTAGGATCAATTAGAAATCTCTTTCTTACGAAATTCCACCAAGCTATTAGAGGGTTGTACTAGTGGAATTTCCCAAACATGGATAACAAAACTTTTGTGTTCATTTTTAGTGCGTCAAATAATTTTCTACACTTATATTTATTATATTTTTAACTTTTTTGCATACATAAACTCTAAAATTTTACATTTTATTGTGATCTATTTACCTTATCTTTTTGTTTACGAGAAAAATGGGAGAGTGAAAACTCAAGTTTGGATTTGAAAAAATTGAACATCCAAAATGGAAATCCAAAAATACTGGGAGAGATAATTCCAAAAACTATCTGTTATTTTTAAAAATTATCAACTCTTTTAGTTTTTCATATATTAGGTATTGCAGTCATCGGAAAAGGGGGGGGCGAGGCATTTTTTATAGAGTGTTGACTTCCAAACTATAAGTCATTTCTAACAAAAATTACAGCCATCACACATCATTAATTTAATCAAAACATTTATGATGATCTATGATTGTTTGGTCTGCTTTTTGTAAAATAGGCCAAAAGTTGGTTGTTTGGCTCTAGTAAATATCCCACCGTACATTAACTAGAGAATTTATTTTTTTCTACACCTTCAAATTTTTGAATCATTTGGTCATTTGCATCTACAACATGTTTCAGGCATGCATATCCACATTTAAAACATGTGAGGATCAATTAAAACTCTTTTTCATATAAAATTCCATAAGGATATTAGGGGGTTGTACTAGTGGAATTTCCAAAACATGGATAACAAAACTTTAGTGTTCATTTTTAGTGTGTGAAATAATTTTTTTCACCTACATTTATTATAGTTTCCAATTTTTTGCAAACGTAAACTCAAAAATTTTCATTTCATAGTGATCTATTTGCCTTATCTTTTTGTTTACGAGAAAAATGGGAGAGTGAAAAATCAAGTTTGGATTTGAAAAAAAATTGAACATCCACAATGGAATTGCACAAATTCTGAGAGAGATAATTCCAAAAAGTATCTGTGATTTTTAAGAATTCTAAACACTTTTAGTTTATTCTCTATTAAGTTTTGCAATCATCGAAAATGGGGGGGCGAG
This sequence comes from Aristolochia californica, assembly GCF_029961685.1. Classification (NCBI taxonomy): domain Eukaryota; kingdom Viridiplantae; phylum Streptophyta; class Magnoliopsida; order Piperales; family Aristolochiaceae; genus Aristolochia; species Aristolochia californica. The sequence goes on from NW_027182257.1 coordinate 30,572,074, forward strand.
GCATTTTTCACTAAGTGTTGACTCCCAAACCATAAATCAATGCTAAAAAAAATTATAGCCATTACACATCATTAATCGAAAAAAACATTTATGATGATCAATGATAGTTAGGTCCGCTTTTTGTAAAATAGGCAAAAAGTGGGTTGTTTGACTCTAGTAATTATCCCACCGCACGTTAACTTGAGAATTTAATTTTTTCAACTCCTTGAAACTTTTGGATCATTAAGTCATTTGCATCTTCAACATGTTTCAGGTATGCATATCCACATTTCAAACATGTTACAATCAATTAAAAATCTCTTTCTTATAAAATTCTACCAAGCTATTAGGGGGATGTACTAGTGGAATTTCCCAAACATGGATAACCAAATTTTTGTGCATGAAATAATATTCGGTACTTAAATTTATTTTATTTTTCAATTTTTTTCTTACATAAAATATAAAATTATTCTTTAGTTGTGATCTATCTGCCTTTTCTTTTTGTTTACGATAAAAATGGGAGAGTGAAAACTCAAGTTTGGATTTAAAAAAAAAAATTGAACATAAAAAATTGAAATGCAAAAATTATGAGAGAGATAATTCCAAAGTGTACCTTTGATTTTTTAGGATTTTAAACTCTTTTAGTTTTTCATATATTAGGTTTTGCAATGATCGGAAAAGGGGGGCGAGGCATTTTTAACTGAGTGTTCATTCCCAAACCATAAATCATTTCTAAAAAAAGTATAGCTGTTACACATCATTAATCAATCAAAACATTTACGATGATCTATGATTTTTAGGTCCACTTTTCGTAAAAAAAGCAAAAAGTGGGTTGTTTGGCTCTAGTAAATATCCCATCGCACGTTAACTTGAGAATTTAATTTTTTCTACTTCTGAAATTTTTTGGATCATTAGGTCATTTGCATCTTCAGCATGTTTCAGGCATGCATTTCCACATCTAAAACATGTTAGGATCAATTAGAAATCTCTTTCTTATAAATTTCCACCAAGCTATGAGGGGGTTGTACTAGTGAAATTTCCCAAACATGGCTAACAAAACTTTGGTGTTCATTTTTAGTATGTTAAATAATTTTCTTAACTAACATTGATCATAGTTTTCAATCTTTTGCATACGTAAACTCTAAAATTTTCATTTTATTGTGATCTAGTTACCTTATCTTTTTGTTTACGAGAAAAAAGAACAGTGAAAACTTAAGCTTGGATTTGAAAAAAAATTAAACATCCAAAATGGAAATGCACAAATGATGAGAGATATAATTCCAAAAAGTATCTATGATTTTTAAGGATTTTCAACTCTTTTAGTTTTTCATATATTAGGTTTTGTAATCATCGGAAAAGGGGGGCGAAGTGTTTTTAATTGAGTGTTGACTCCCAAATCATAAGTCATTTATAACAAAAATAATATCTATTACACTTCATTAATTGAACTAAACATTTACGATGATCTATGATCATTAGGTCCGCTGTTTTTAAAATAGGCAAAAAGAGGATTGTTTTGCTCTGGTAAATATCCCGCCGCTTGTTAACTTGAGAATATAATTTTTTCTACTCGAAATTTTCTGATCATTAGGTCATTTACATCTTCAACTTGTTTCAGGCATGCATATCCACATTTAAAACATGTTAGGATCAATTAGAAATCTCTTTCTTATAAAATTCCACCAAGCTATTAGGGGGTTGTACTAGTGGAATTTCCCAAACATGGGTACAAAAACTTTGGTGTTCATTTTTAGTACGTCAAAATAATGTTTTTCACTTACATTTATTATAGTTTTCAATTTTTTGCATACTTAAACTCAAAAAATTTCGTTTTTTTGCAATCTATTTGCCTTTTCTTTTTTTTTTTTACGTGAAAAGTGATAGAGTGAAATTTCATGTTTGGATTTGAAAAAAAATTGAACATCCAAAATGGAAATGCGCAAATGATGAGAAAGATAATTCCAAAAAGTAAGTGTGATTTTTAAGGATTGTAAACTCTTTTAATTTTTCATATATTAGGCTTTGTAATCCTTGAAAAAGGCGGGCGAGACATTTTTATCTCAGTGTTAACTCCCAAACCATAAGTCATTTCTAAAAAGAATTATAGTTGTTACACATCATTAATCGATCAAAACATTTACGATGATCAATTATAGTTAGGTCTGCTTTTTGTAAAATGGAAAAAGGGTGGTTATTTGGCTCTGCTAAATATCCTACCGCACGTTAACTACAGAAATTAATCATTTCTACCAAAAATTATAGCCATTATGATGATATAAGATTTTTAGGTCCTCTTTTTGTAAAATAGGCAAAAAGTGGGTTGTTTGGCTGTTGTAAATATCCCACTGCACATTAACTAGAAAATTTAATTTTTTTCTTCTCCTTGAAATTTTTGGATCATTAGGTCATTTGCATCTTCAACATGTTTCAGGAATGCATATCCACATTTAAAGCATGTTAGGATCAATTAGGAATCTCTTTCTAATAAAATTCCACCAAGCTATTAGCGGGTTGTACTAGTGGAATTTCCCAAACATGGATAACAAAACTTTGGTGTTCTTTTTTATTGCATGAAAAAAATTTCTTCACTTACATTTATTATAGTTTTCATTTTTTTGCAGACATAAACTCTAAAATTTTCATTTTGTTGTGATCTATTTGCCTTATATTCTTGTTAACGAGAAAAATGGGAGCGTGTAAACTCAAGTTTGGATTTGAAAAAAAATTGACCATCCAAAATAGAAATGCACAAATGCTGAGAGAGATAATTCCAAAAATTATCTGTGATTTTTAGGGATTGTAAACTCCTTTAATTTTTTTATATATAATGTTTCTCAATTATCAGAAAAAGATGGGCAAGGAATTTTTTACTCAATGTTGACTCCCAAACCATAATTCATTTCTATCAAAAGTTATAGCAGTTACACATCATTAATCAATCAAAACATTTACAATGATCTATGATTGTTAGGTCCACTTTTTGTAAAATAGGTAAAAAATGTGTTCTTTGGCTCTGGTAAATATCCCACCGCATGTTAACTTGAGAATTTAATTTTTCTACTCCTTGAAAATTTTGGATCATTAGGTCAATTGGATGTTCAACATGTTTCAGGTATGCATATCTACATATAAAACTTGTAAGGATCAATTAGAAATCTCTTTCTTATAAAATTCCACCAATCTATTTGGGGGTTGTACTAGTGGAATTTCCCGAACATGGATCACAAAACTTTGGTGTTCATTTTTAGTTCGTGAAATAATTTTCTTTACTTACATTTATTATTGTTTTCTATTTTTTACATACTTAAACTCAAAAAATTGCATTTTGTAGTGATCTATTTGCCTTATCTTTTTGTTTACGAAAAAATGGGAGAGTGAAAACTCAAGTTAGGATTTGAAAAAATATTGAACATCCAAAATGGAAATGCACAAATGCTACGAAAGATAATTCCAAAAAGTATCTGTAATTTTTAAGGATTGTAAACTCTTTTAATTTTTTTATATATATTGTTTCGCAATCATCGAAAATGGGTGGGCGGGGAATTTTTAACTCAATGTTGACTCCCAAACAATAAGTTAGTTCTACCAATTATTATAGCTGTTACACATCATTAATTGATCAAAACTTTACGATGATCTATGATTGTTAGTTATCTTTTTAGTAAAATAGGCAAAAAATGGGTTGTTTGGCTTTGGTAAATATCCCACCGCACGTTAACTTGAGAATTTAATTTTTTCTACTCTTTGAAATTTTTGGATCATTAGGTCATTTAAATGTTCAACATGTTTCATTCATGCATATCCACATTTAAAACATGTTAGGATCAATTAGAAATCTCTTTCTGATAAAATTCCACCAAGCTATTAGGGGGTTGTACTAGTGAAATTTCCCAAACATTGATAACCAAACTTTGGTGCTATTTTTTAGTTCTTGAAATAATTTTCTTTACTTACATTTATTATTGTTTTCAATTTTTAGTATACTTAAACTCAAAAATTTTCATTTTGTAGTGATCTATTTGCCTTATTTTTTGTTTACAAGAAAAATTGGAGAGTGAAAACTCAAGCTAGGATTTGAAAAAAAATTGAATATCCCAAATGGAAATGCACAAATGCTGAGAGAGATAATTCCTAAAAGTATCAATGATTTTTAAGGATTGTAAACTCTTTTAGTTTTTTTATATTTTAGGTTTTGCAATCATCGGAAAAGGGGGGCTAGGCATTTTTAATTGTGTGCTTACTCCCAAACCATAAGTCATTTCTAATAAAAAATAAAGCCGTTACACATCATTAATTTGTCAAAACATTTATGATGATCTATGATTGTTAGGTCCGCTCTTTTTAAAATTGGCAAAAGTTGGGTTGTTTGGCTCTGGTAATAATCCTACTGCACGTTAACTTGAAAATTTAATTTTATCTACTCCATGAAGTTTTTGGATCATTAGGTCATTTGCATCTTCAACATGTTTCAGGCATGCATATCCACATTTAAAACATGTTAGGATCAATTAGAAATCTCTTTCTTATAAAATTCCACCAAGCTACTAGGGGGTTGTGCATGTGGAATTTCCCAAAAAGGGATAACAAAACTTTGGTGTTCATTTTTAGTGCATGAAATAATTTTCTTCACTTATATTTATTATAGTTTTCAATTTTTTGCATACATAAACTCTAAAATTTTCATTTTTGTGATCTATTTGCCTTATTTTTTGCTTATGAGAAAAATGGGAGACTGAAAACACAAGTTTGGATTTGAAAAAAATTGAACATCCAAAATGGAAATGCACAAATGATGAGAGAGATAATTCCAAAAAGTATCTGTGATTTTTAAGGATTGTCAACTCTTTTAGTTTTTCATATGTTAGGTTTTGCAATCATCTGAAAAGCGAGGGCAAAGCATTTTTAACTGAGTGTTGACTCCCAAACCATATGTCATTTCTAACAAAAATTATATCTGTTATACATCATGAATCGCTAAAAACATTTATGATGATCTATGATTGTTAGGTCCGCTTTTTTGTAAAATAGGAAAAAAGTGGGTTGTTTGGCTCTTATAATTATCCCACTACACGTTAACAAGAGAATTTATATTTTTTTACTCGATGAAAATTTTGGATCATTAGGTAATTTGCATCTTCAATAATTTTCAGGAATGCATATCCACATTTAAAACATGTTAGGATCAATTTGAAATCTCTTTCTTATAAAATTCCACCAAGACATTACGGTGTTGTACAAGTCGAATTTCCCAAACATGGATAACAAAACCTTGGTGTTCATTTTTAGTTCGTGAAATAATATTTTTCACTTACATTTACCATTGTTTTCCATATTTTGCATTTATAAACTCTAAATTTTTTATTTTGAAGTCATCTATTTGCGTTATCTTTTTGTTTACGAGAAAAATGGGTGTGTGATAACTCATGTATGGATTTGAAAAAAAATTGAACATCCAAAATGGAAATGCAAAAATGCTGCGAGAGATAATTCCAAAATCTATCTTTGATTTTTAAGGATTATTAACTCTTTTAGTTTTTTTTTTATATTTTGGTTTGCAATCATCGGAAAAGGGAGGCGAGGCATTTTTAACTGAATGTTGTCTCCAAAACCATAAATCATTTCAAACAAAAATTATAGCCGTTACATATCATGAATCGATCAAAACATTTATGATGATCTATGATTGTTAGGTCTACTTTTTGTAAAATAGGCAAAAAGTGGGTTGTTTGGCTCTGGTAAATATCCACCTGCACATTAACTTGAGAATTTAATGTTTTCTACTCGAATTTTTTGGATCATTAGGACATTTGCATCTTCAACATTTCTTAGGCATGCATATCCACATTTAAAACATGTTCGGATCAATTAGAAATCTCTTTATTATAAAATTCCACCAAGCTATTAGGGGTTTGTACTTGTGGAATTTCCCAAACATAGATAACAAAACATTGGTGTTCATTTTTAGAGTGTGAAATAATTTTCTTCACTTACATTTATTATATTTTTCAATTTTTTGCATACATAAACTCTAAAATTTTCATTTTTTTGTGATTTTTTTGCCTTATCTTTTTGTTAACGAGAAAAATGGGAGAGTGTAACTCAAATTTGGACTTGAAAACAAATTGAACATCCAAAATGGAAAAGCACAAATACTGAGAGCCATAATTCCAAAAAAGTATCTGTGATTTTTAAGGATTGTAAACACTTATAGTTTTTTATATATTAGGTTTTGTAATCATCAGAAGGGGGGGGGGGGGAGGTATTTTTATCTGAGTGTTGACTCCTAAACCATAAATCATTTCTAACAAAAATTATAGAAGTTACACATCAATAATCGATCAAAACATTTACGATGATCTATGATTGTTAGGTCCACTTTTAATAAAATAGGCAAAAAGTGGGTTTTTTAGCTCTAGTAAATATCCCACTGCACTTTAACTTGAGAACTTAATTTTTTCTACTCCTTGAAATTTTTGGATCATTAGGTCATTTGCATCTTCAACATGTTTCAAGCAAGCATATCCACATTTAAAACATGTTACGATCAATTAGAAATCTCTTTCTTATAAAATTCCACCAAGCTATTAGTGGGTTGTACTAGTGGAATTTCCAAAACATGGATAACAAAACTTTGGTGTTCATTTTTAGTGCGTGAAATAATTTTCTTTACTTACATTTATTATAGTTTTCAATTTTTTGCATACATAAACTCTAAAACTTTTATATTGTTGTGATCTATTTCGCTTTCTTTTTGTTAACAAGAAAAATGGGAGAGTGTAAATTGAAGTTTGGATTTGAAAAAAAATTGAACATCCAAAATGGAAATGCAAAATGCTGAGAGAGATAATTCCAAAAAGTATCTGTGATTTTTAAGGATTGTCAACTCTTTTAGTTTTTCATATGTTAGGCATTTTTAACTGAGTGTTGACTCCCATACCATAAGTCATTTCTAACAAAAATTATAGCCGTTACACATCATTAATCGATCAAAATATTTATGATGATCTATGATTGTTTTGTCCGCTTTTTGTAAAATTGGCAAAAAGTGGTTGTTTGGCTCTGTTAAATATCCCACGTTAACTAGAGAATTTATATTTTTCTACTCGTTGAAAATTTTTTATCATTAGGTCATTTGCAATTTCAATAAGTTTCAGGCATGCATATCCACATTTGAAACTTGTTAATATCAATTAGAAATCACTTTCTTATAAAATTCCACCAAGACATTAGGGTGTTGTACAAGTGGAATTTTCCAAACATGGATAACAAAACTTTGGTGTTCATTTTTAGTTCGTGAAATAATTCTCTTCATTACATTTGTTATAGCTTTCAAATTTTTGCATTTATACACTCTAAAATTTTCATTTTGTAGTCATCTATTTGTGTTGTCTTTTTGTTTACGAGAAAAATGGGAGTGTGAAAACTAAAGTATGGATTTGAAAAAAAATTGAACATCCGAAATGGAAATGCACAAATTCTGAGAGAGATAATTCCAAAAAGTATTTGTGATTTTTAAGGATTTTAAACTCTTTTAGTTTTTTATATATTAGGTTGTTTGGCTCTTGTAAATACCTTACCCCATGTTAACCTGAGAATTTAATTTTTTCTACTCCTTGAAATTTTTGGATCATTAGGTCAGTTGTATCTTTAACATGTTTCAGGCATGCATGTCCACATTTAAAACATTTTAGAATCAATTAGAAATATCTTTCTTATAAAATTCCACCAAGGTATTAGCGGGTTGTACTAGTGGAATTTCCAAAACATGGATAACAAAACTTTTGTGTTCATTTTTAGTACATGAAATAATTTTCTTCACTAACATTTATTATAGTTTCCAATTTTTTGCAAACATACACTTAAAATTTTTTATTTTGTAGGGATCTATTTGCCTTATCTTTTTTTTACAAAAAAATTGGGAGAGTGAAAACTCAAGTATGGATTTGAAAACAAATTGAACATCCAAAATGGAAATACACAAATTCTGAGAGTGATAATTCCAAAAAGTATATGTGATTTTTAAGAAGTCTAAGCACTTTTAGTTTATCATATATTAGGTTTTTCAACCATTGCAAAAGGGGGGGCGAGGAATTTTTAACTGAGTGTTGACTCCCAAACCATAAGTCATTTCTAACAAAAATTATAGCCGTTATGTCATTAATTAATCAAAATATTTATGATGATCTATGATTGTAAGGTCCGCTTTTTTTTAAAATAGGCAAAAAGTGGGCTTATTTACTCTGGTAAATCCCACTGAACGTTAACTAGAGAATTTTATTTTTTTCTACTCGTTGAAATTTTTTGATAATTAGGTCATTTGCAGCTTCAATATGTTTGAGGCATGCATATCCACATTTAAAACATGTTAGGATCAATCAAAAATCTCTTGTTTATAAAATTCCACCAAGACCTTAGGGTGTTGTACTAGTGGAATTTTCCAAACATGGACAACAAAACTTTGGTCTTCATTTTTAGTTCGTGAAATAATTTTATTCACTTACATTTATTGCAGTTTTCAATTTTTTGCATTTATAAATTCTAAAATTTTTATTTTGTAGTCATCTATTTGCGTTATCTTTTTGTTTACTAAAAAAATGGGAGAGTGAAAACTCAAGTTTGGATTTGAAAAAAACTTGAAAATCCAAAAAATGAATGCACAAATGCTGAGTGAGATAATCCCAAAAAGTATCTGTTATTTTTCAGGATTGTAAACTCTTTTAGTTTTTTATTTATTAGGTTTTGCAATCATCGGAAAAGGGGGTGAGGCATTTTTAACTCAATGTTGACTCCCAAACAATAAATCATTTCTAACAAAAATTATAGCTATTACACATCATTAATCAGTCAAAACATTACCGATGATCTGTGATTGTTAGCTCCGGTTTTTGGAAAATAGGTAAAAAGTGGGTTGTTTGTCCCTGGTAAATATCCCACTGCACGTTAACCGCTGAATTTAATTTTTTCTACTCCTTGAAATCTTTGGATCATTAGGTCATTTGTATCTTCGACATGTTTCAGGCATGCATATCCTTATTTAAAGCATGTTAGGATCAATTAGAAATCTCTTTCTTATAAAATTCCACCAAGCTATTGAGGGGTTGAACTAGTGGAATTTCCCAAACATGGATAACCAAACTTTGGTGTTTAGTTTTAGGGCGTGAAATAATTTTCTGCACTAACATATATAAAAATTTTCAATTTTTTGGATACATAAACTCTAAAATTATATTTTGTTGTGATCTATTTGCCTTATCTATTTGTTTACGATAAAAATGGGTGAGTGAAAACTCAAGTTTGGATTTGAAAAAAAAATTTACATCCAAAATGGAAATACATAAATGCTGAGAAAGAAAATTCCAAAAAGTATTTGTGATGTTTAAGATTTGTAAACTCCTTTAGTTTTTTATATATTAGGTTTTTCAATCATCGAAAAAAGGGGGGCAAAGCATTTGTAACAAAGTGTTGACTCCCAAACCCTAAGCCATTTCTAACAAAAATTATAGCCGTTACACATCATTAATCGATCAAAACATTTACGATGATCTGTGATAGTTAGGTCTACTTTTTCTAAAATAGGCAAAAAGTGGGTTTATTGACTCTGGTAAATGTCCCACCACACGTTAACTTGAGAATTTAATTTTTTCTACTCCGTGAATTTTTTGGACCATTAGGACATTTGCATCTTCAACATGTTTCAAACATGCATGTCCACATTTAAAACATGGTAGGATCAATTAGAAATCTCTTTCTTATAAAATTCCATCAAGATATTTGGGGGTTGTACTAGTGCAATGTCCCAAACATGGATAACAAAACTTTGGTGTTCATTTTTAGTGCGTGAAATAATTTTCTGCACTTACATATATTATTGTTTTCAATTTTTTGCATAAATAAACTCTAAAATTTTTATTTTGTTGGGATCTATTTGCCTTATCTTTTTGTTGACGAGAAAAATGGGAGAGTGAAAACTCAAGTTTGGATTTGAAAGAAAATTGGACATCCAAAATGGGAATGCACAAATTATGAGGGAGATAAATACAAAAAAGTATTTGTGCTTTTTAAGGATTGTCAAATCTTTTAGCTTTTCATATACTAAAATTTGCAATCATCGGAAAAGGGGGGGCGAGGCATTTTTTACTAAGTGTTGACTCCCAAATCATAAGTCATTTCTAACTAAAATTATATCCATCACACATCATTAATCGATCAAAACATTTACGATGATCTATGATTGTTAGGTCAGCTTTTTGTAAAATATGAAAAAAGTGGGTTGTTTGGCTCTGGTATATATCCCACCGCACGTTAACTAGAGATTTTTTTTTTCTATTCCTAGAAATTTTTGGATTATTAGGTCATTTTCATCTTCAACATGTTTCAGGCATGCATATCCACCTTTAAAACATGTTAGGATCAATTAGAAATCTTTTTCTTATAAAAATCCACCAAGCTATTAAGGGGTTGTACTAATGGAATTTCCCAAACATGGATACCAAAACTTAGGTGTTCATTTTTAGTACGTGAAATAATTTTCTTAAGTTGCTTTTATTATAGTTTCCAATTTTTTGAAAACATAAACTCATAAATTTTCATTTTGTAGTGATCTATTTGCCTTATCATTTTTGTTACAAGAAAAATGGGAGAGTGAAAACTTAAGTTCGGAATTGGAAAGAAATTAAACATCCAAAATAGAAATGGACAAATGCTTAGAGAGATAATTGAAAAAATTATCTGTGATTTTTAAGAATTCTTAACTTTTTTAGTTTATTATATATTAGGTTTTATAATTATCAAAAAATGGGGGGGCATTTTTAACTGTGTGTTGATGCCCAAACCATAAGTCTTTGCCACCAAAAAGTATAGCCATTACACATCATTAATCGATCAAAACATTTATGATGATCTATGATAGTTAGGTCCACTTTTTCCAAAATAGGCAAAATGTGGTTTATTGACTCTGGTAAATATCCCACCGCACATTAACTAGAGAATTTAATTTTTTCTACTCATTGAAATTTTTGGATCATTAGGTCATTTGCATCTTCAACATATTTTAGGCATGCATATTCACATTTAAAACATGTTAGGATCAATTAGAAATTTCTTTCTTATAAAATTCCACCAAGATATTAGGGGGTTGTACTAGTGGAATTTCCCAAACATGGATAACAAAACTTTGGGGTTCATTTCTAACAAAAATTATAGCCGTTACACATCATTAATCGATCAAAATATTTATGATGATCAATAATTGTTAGGTCTTTATTTGTAAAATAGGCAAAATAGGGTTGTTTGGCTCTAAGAAATATCCCACGACACGTTAACTTAAGAATTTAATTTTTTCAACTCCTTGAAATTTTTTGATCATTTGGTCATTTGCATCTTCAACATGTTTCAGGCATCCATATCCATATTTACATCATGTTAGGATAAATTAGAAATCTCTTTCTTATAAAATTCCACCAAGCTATTAGAGGGTTGGACAAGTGGAATTTCCAAAACATGGACAATAAAACTTTGGTGTCCATTTTTAGTGCGTGAAATAATTTTCGTCACTTACATTTATTATATTTTTCAATTTTTTGCGTAAATAAACTCTAAAATTTTCATTTTGTTGTGATTTATTTGCCTTATCTTTTTGTTTATGAGAAAAATGGGAGAGTGAAAACTCAAGTTTGGATTTGAAAAAAAATTGAACATCCAAAATCGAAATTCACAAATGATGAGGGACATAATTACAAAAAGTATATGTGCTTTTTAAGGATTGACAAATCTTTTAGTTTTTTATATATTAGGTTTTGCAATCATCGGAAAAGGGGGGCGAGGCTATTTTTACTAAGTGTTGACTCCCAAACCATAAGTCATTTCTACCAAAAATTATAGCCATCACACATTATTAATCGATCAAAATATTTGTGATGATCTATGATAGTTCGGTCTGGTTTTTGTAAAATAGGCAAAAAGAGTGTTATTTATTTTAATTTTCAATTTTTTGTATACTTAAACTCAAAAATTTTCATTTTGTAGTGATCTATATTCCTTATATTTTGTATACAAGAAAAATGGGAGCGTGAAAACTCAAGTTAGGATTTTAAAAAAAATTGAACATCCAAAATGGAAATTCACAAATTCTGAGAGAGATAATTCAAAAACGTTTCTGTGATTTTTAAGAATTGTAAAATCCTTTAGTTTTTTTATATTAGGTTTTGCAATCATCGGAAAAGGGGGGGCGAGGCATTTTTAACTGAGTGTTGACACCCAGACCATAAGTCATTTCAAACAAAAATTATAGCCATTACACATCATTATTCGATAAAAATATTTACGATTATCTATGATTGTTAGATCCGCATTTTGTAAAATAGGCAAAAAGAGTGTTGTTTGGCTCTGGTAAACATCCCACCGCACGTTAACTTGAGATTTTCATCTTTTCTACTCTTTGAAATTTTTGGATCATTAGATATTTTGCATCTACAACATGTTTCAAGCATGCATATCCACATTTAAAACATGTTAGGATGAATTAGAAATCTCTTTCTTATAAAATTCTACCAAGCTATTAGGGGGTTGTACTAGTGGAATTTCCCAAACATGGATAACAAAACTTTGGTGTTCATTTTTAGTGCATGAAATAATTTTCTGGACTTACATTTATTATATTTTTCAATTTTTTACATTTATAAACTGTAAAATTTATATTTTTTTGTGATCTATTTGCCTTGTCTTTTTGTTTGCGAGAAAAATGGGAGAGTAAAAACTCATGTTAGGATTAGAAAAAATATTGAACATCCAAAATGGAAATGCACAAATGCTGAGAGAGGTAATTCCAAAAGGTATGTATGATTTTTAAGAATTTTAAACTCTTTTAGTTTTTTTCATATTAGGTTTTCCAATCATCGGAAAAGGGGGTTAAATAATTCATTTACAACTTTAACATGTATCAGGCACGCATATCCACATTTAAAACATGTTAAGATCAATTAGAAATCTCTTTCTTATAAAATGCCACATAGTTATTAGGGGGTTGTACTAGTGGAATTTCCCAAACATGGATAACAAAACTTTGGCGTTCATTTTTAGAGCATGAAATAATTTTCTTCACTTACATTTATTATAGTTTTCAATTTTTTGAATACATAAACTCTAAAATTTTCATTTTGTTGTGATCTATTTTCCTAATGTTTTTGCTTACGAGAAATATGGGAGAGTGAAAACTGAAGTTTGGATTTGAAAAAAAATTCAACATCCAAAATGGAAATGCACAAATGCTGAGAGAGATAATTCCAAAAAGTATCTGTGATTTTTAATAATTGTAAACTCTTTCAGTTTTTTATATATAAGGTTTTGCAATCATTGGAAAAGGGAGGGCGAGGCATTTTTAACTGAGTGTTGACTCCCAAACCATAAGTCATTTCTAACAAAAATTATAGCCATTACACATCAATAATCGATCAAAACATATACGATGCTATATGATTGTTAGGTCCTCTTTTTGTTAAATAGGAAAAAAAGTGGGTTGTTTGGATCTTGTAAATATCCCACCGCACGTTAACTTGAGAATTTATTTTTTTCTACTCGAAATTTTTGGATCATTAGATCATTTGCATCTTGAACATGTTTCAGGCATGCATATCCACATTTAAAACATGTTAGGATCAAATAGAAATCTCTGTCTTATAAAATTTCACCAACCTATTAGGGGGTTGTACTAGTGGAATTTCCCAAACATGGATAACAAAACTTTGGAGTTCATTTTTAGTGCTTAAAATAATTTTCTTCACTTACATTTATTATAGCTTTCAATTTTTTACATACATAAACTATAAAATTTTTATTTTGGTGTGATGTATTTGCCTTATCTTTTTGTTTAAGAGAAAAATGACATAGTGAAAACTCAAGTTTGGATTTGAAAAAAAAGTTGAACGTTCAAAATGGAAATGCACAAATGATGAGAGAGATAATTCCAAAAAGTATGTTTGATTTTTAAGGATTGTAAATCATCTATTAGGTTTTTTAATCATCGGAAAAGGGGTGCCGAGAAATTTTCAACTGAGTGTTGACTCCCAAACCATAAGTCATTTCTAACAAAAATTATAGCTGTTACACACCATTAATCGATCAAAACATTTACGATGATCTATGTTTGTTAGGTCCGCTTTTTGTGAAATAGGCAAAAAGTGGGTTGTTTGGCTCTGGTAAATATCCCACCGTACGTTAACTTGAGAATTTATTTTTTTCTGCTCCTTGAATTTTTTGGATTATTAGTTCATTTGCATCTGCAACATGTTTCAGGCTTGCATATCCACATTTAAAACATGTTAGGATCAATTAGAAATCTCTTTTTTATAAAATTCCAACAAGCTATTAGGGGGTTGTACTAGTCGAATTTCCCCAACATGGATAACAAAACTTTGGTGTTCATTTTTAGTGCGAGAAATAATTTTCTGCACTAACATTTATTCTAGTTTTCATTTTTTTTACTGCATAAACTCTGAAATTTTCATTTTGTTGTGATCTATTTGCCTTATCTATTTGATTAAGAGAAAAATTGTAGAGTGAAAACTCAAGTTTTGATTTGAAAAAAAATTGAACATCCAAAATGGACATGCACAAATGACGAGAGAGATAATTCCAAAAATTACATGTGATTTTTAAGGATTGTAAATCATATATTAGGTTTTGTGATCATCATAAAAGGAAGGGGGAAGGGAGGGGGGGGGGGGGGGGGGGGGGGGGGGGGGGGGGTGGGCTGAAGCTTTTTTGACTGATCATTGACTCCCAAACCGTAAGTCATTCCTAATAAAAATTACTGCCATGACACATCATTAATCGATCAAAACATTTACGATGATCTATGGTTGTTAGGTCTGCCTTTTGTCAAGTAGGCAAAAAGTTGGTTGATTGGCTCTTGTTAAAATCCCACCGCACGTTAACTTGAGAATTTAATTTTTTTCTACTCCTTGAAATTTTTGGATATTTCGGTCATTTGCATCTTCAACATCTTTCAGGCATGCATATCTACCTTTAAAACAAGATAGGATCAATTAGAAATCTCTTTCTTATAAAATTCCACCAAACTATTAGGGGGTTGTATTAGTGGAGTTTCCCCAACATGGATAACAAAACTTTGGTGTTCATTTTTAGTCTGTGAAATAATTTTCTTCACTTACATTTATTATAGTTTTCAATTTTTTACATACATACTCTCAAAAATTTTCATTTTGTTGTGATCTTTTTGCCTTATCTTGTTGTTAACGAGAAAAATGGGAGAGTGTAAACTCAAGATTGGATTTGAAAAAGAATTGAACATCCAAAATGGAAAAGCAAAAATTCTCAGGGAGATAATTTAAAAAAGTATCTGAGATTTTTATGGATTTTAAACTCTGTTAGTTTTTTATATATTAGGTTTTGCAATCTTCGGAAAAGGGGGAGCGAGGCATTTTTAATTGAGTGTTGACTCCAAAACCATAAGTCATTTCTAAAAAAAATTATAACCCTTACACATCATTAATTGATCAAAACATTTACAAATGATCTATGATTGTTAGGTCCTTTTTTGTAAAATAGGCAAAATGTGGGTTGTTTGGCTCATGTAAATATCCCACCACACGTTAACTTGAAAATTTAATTTTTTTTACTTCTTGAAATTTTTGGATCATTAGGTCATTTACATCTTGAACATGTTTCAGGAGTCCATATTCGCTTTTAAAAGATGTTAGGATCAATTAGAAATCTCTTTCTTATAAAATTCCACCTTGCTATTAGGGGGTTGTACTAGTGGAATTTCCAAAACTTGGATAATAAACTTTGGAGTTCATTTTTAGTGCTTGCAATAATTTTTGTTTGTAACATTTATTATAGTTTTAATTTTTTTCATACATAAACTCTAAAATTTTCATTTTGTTGTGATGCATTTGCCTTATCTTTTTGTGTACGAAAAAAAATGGGAGAGTGAAAACTCAGGTTTGGATTTGAAAAAAATTGAACATCCAAATTGGAAATGAAAAAATTATTAGAGATATAATTCCAAAAAGTATTTGTACTTTTTAAGGATTGTCAACTCTTTTAGTATTTCCTATATTAGGTTTTGCAATCACCGAAAAAGGGGGGCCGAGGCATTTTTAACTGAGTGTTGACTCCCAAACCATAAGCCATTTTTATTAAAAATTATGGCTGTTACACATCATTAATTGATCAAAAAATTAATGATGATATATGAATGTTAGGTTCGCTTTTTGTTAAATAGGCAAAGAGTGGGTAGTTTGGCTTTGGTAAATATCCCACCGCATGCTAACTTGAGAATTTATTTTTTTCTACTCCTTGAAATTTTTGGATCATTAGGTCATTTGCATCATCAACATGTTTCGGGCATGCATATCTAAATTTAAAACATGTTAGGATCAATTAGAAATCTCTTTCTTATAAAATTCCACCAAGCTATATGGGGGTTGAACTAGTGGAATTTCCATAACATGGATAAGAAAACTTTGGTGTTCATTTGTAGTGATCTATTTGCCTTATCTATTTGTTTACGAGAAAAAAGGGAGAGTGAAAACTCCAGTATGGATTTGAAAAAAAATTGAACATCCAAAATGGAAATGCACAAATACTGAAACAGATAATTCCAAAAACTATCTATGAATTTTAAGGATTGTAAACTCTTTTAGTTTTTTATATATTAGGTTTTGCAATCATCAGAAAAAGGGGGAGAGGAATTTTTAAGTGAGTGTTGACTCCCAAACCATAGATCATTTCTATAAAAGATTATAGCCGTTACACATCATTAATCGATTTAAATGTTTACGATGATCTATGATTGTTTGGTCCACTTTTTCTAAAATAGGCAAAAAGTGGGTTGTTAGGCTCTAGTAAATATCCCCCCGCTCTTTAACTTGAGAATTTAATTTTTTCTACACTTGAAATTTTTGGATCATTAGGTCATCCGCATCTTCAACATGTTTCAGGCATGCATATCCACATCTAAAACATGTTAGGATCAATTATAAATCTCTTTCTTATAAAATTACACCAAGCTATCAGGGGGTTGTACTAGTGGAATTTCCCAAACATGGATAACAAAACTTCGGTGTTCATTTTTAGTGCGTGAAATAATTTTCTTCACTTACATTTATTATAGTTTTTATTTTTTTGCATATATAAACTCTAAAAATTTCTTTTTGTTGTGATCTATTTGCCTTATCTTTTTGTTAACTAGAAAAAATAAAGAGTGAAAACAAAAGTTTGGATTTGAAAAAAAATTGAACATTCAAAATGGACATGCACAAATGCTGAGAGAGATAATTCCAAAAAGTATTTGGAATTTTTAAGTGAGTGTTGACTCCCAAACCATACGTTATTTCTATAAAACATTATAGCTGTTACACATCAATAATCAATCAAAATGTTTACGATGATCTATGATTGTTTGGCCCACTTTTTGTAAAATAGGCAAAAAGTGGGTTGTTTGGCTTTGGTAAATATTCGACCACACGATAACTTGAGAATTTAATTTTTTCTACTTCTTGAAATTTTTGGATCATTAGATCATTTGCATCTTCAACATGGTTCAGCCATGCATATCCACATTTAAAACATGTTAGGATCAATTAGAAATATCTTTCTTATAAAATTCCACTAACCTGGTAGGGGTTGTACTAGTGGAATTTCCCTAACATGGATAACAAAACTTTGGTGTTCATTTTTAGTGTTTGATATAATTTTCTGCACTTACTTTTATTATAGTATTCAATTTTTTGCATACATAAACTCTAAAAATTTAATTTTTTTGTGATCTATTTTTATCTATTTGTACTTTTTAAGGATTGTCAACTCTTTTAGTATTTCATATATTAGGTTTTCCAATAACCGACAAAGGGACGGCGAGGCATTTTTAACTGAGTGTTGACTCCCAAACCATAAGTCATTTCTAACAAAAATTATTGCTGTTACACATCATTAATCAATCAAAACATTTACAATGATCTGTGATTGTTAGGTCCGCTTTTTCTAAAATGGGTAAAAAATGGGTTGTTTGGCTCTGGTAAAAATCCCACTACTCGTTAACATGAGAATTTAATTTTTTCTACTCCTTGATATTTTTGATCATTAGGTCATTTGCATCTTTAACAAGTTTTAGGCATGCATATCCACATTTAAAACATGTTAGGATCTTTTAGAAATCTCTTTCTTATAAATTTCCACCAACCTATTAGGGGGTTGTACGAGTGAAATTTCCTAAACTTGAATAAAAAAAATTTGATATTCATTCTTAGTGCGTGAAATAATTTTCTTCACTTACATATATTATAGTTTTCAATTTTTTGTGAACATATACTCTAATTTTTTTTTTTTGTTGTGATGTATTTGCCTAATCTTTTTGTTTAGGAGAAAAATGGCAAAGTGAAAACTCTAGTTTGGATTTGAAAAGAAAATGAACATCCACAATGGAAATGCACAAATGATGAGAGAGATAATTCCAAAAAGTACGTGTGATTTTTATGGATTGTAAACTCTTTTAGTTTTTCCTATATTAGGTTTTGTAATCATCGGAAAAGGGAGGGGCAAGGCATTTTTAACTGATGGTTGACTCCAAACCTTAAGTCATTTCTAACAAAAATTATGGCTGTTACACATCATTAATTGATCAAAATATTTACGATGATCTATGATTGTTAGATTCGCGTTTTGTTAAATAGGCTAAAAGTGGGTTGTTGGCTCTGTTAAATATCCCACCACAAGTTAACTTGAGAATTTAATTTTTTTCTACTCTTGAAATTTTTGGATCATTAGGTCATTTGCATCTTCAACATGTTTCAAGCATGCATATCCAAATTCAAAACATTTTAGGATCAACTATAAATCTCTTTCTTATAAAATTCCACCAAGCTATTAGGGGGTTGTACTAGTGAAACTTCCCAAACATGGATAACAAAACTTTGGTGTTCATTTTTAGTGCGTGAAATAATTTTTTCTCTTACATTTATTATTGTTTTCAATTTTTTGCATACATTAACTCTAAAAATTTCATTTTTTTGTGATCTATTTGCCTTATGTTTTTCGTTAACGAGAAAAATGGAAGAGTGAAAACTCAAGTTTGGATTGAAAAAAATTGAACATCCAAAATGGAAATTCACAAATGCTGAGAGAGATAATTCTGAAAGGTATATATGAATTTTAAGGATTCTAAACTCTCTTAGTTTTTTATATATTAGGTTTTGCAATAATCGGAAAAAGGGGGGAGAGTAATTTTTAAGTGAGTGTTGACTTCCAAACCATACATCATTTCTATAAAAGATTATAGCCATTACACATCATTAATAGATTTAAATGTTTACGATGATCTATGATTTTTTGGTCCACTTTTTCTAAAATAGGCAAAAAGTGGGTTTTAGGCTCTGGTAAATATCCCACCGCTCTTTAACTTGAGAATTTTGTTTTTTCTTCTTCTTGAAATTTTTGGATCAATAGATCATTTGCATCTTCAACATGTTTCAGGCATGCAATCCACATTTAAAACATGTTAGGATCAATTAGAAATCTCTTTCTTATAAAATTCCACCAACCTATTAGGGGTTGTACTAGTGGATTTTCCCAAACATGGATAACAAAATTTTGGTGTTTATTTTTAGTGCATGAAATAATTTTCTATACTTACATTTATTGTAGTTTTCATTTTTTTGCATGCATAAGCTCTAAAAATTTTATTTTTTTGTGATCTATTGGCCTTATCTTTTTGTTTACGAGAAAAATGATAGAGTTAAAACTCAAGTTTGGATTCTAAAAAAAATTGAACATCCAAAATGGAAATGCACAAATGATGAGAGAGATAATTCTAAAAAGTAACTGTGATTTTTAAGAATTGTAAGCTCTTTTAGTTTTGATATATTAGGTTTTGTAATCATCGAAAAAGGGGAGGGTGGGGTGCGATGCTTTTTTAACTGAGTGTTGACTCCCAAACCATAGGTCATTTCTAAAAAAAATTATACCAGTTACACATCATTAATCGATCAAAACATTCACGATGATCTATGATTGTTAGGTCCGCTTTTTGTAAAATGGGAAAAAAGTGGGTTGTTAGGCTCTAGTAAAAATCCCACGAGACGTTAACATGTGAATTTAATTTTTTCTACTCCGTGAAATTTTAGATCATTAGGTCATTTGCATCTTCAACAAGTTTTAGGCATGCATATCTACATTTAAAACATGTTAGGATATTAGAAATCACTTTCTTATAAAATTCCAAAAACCTATTAGGGTGTTGTACGAGTGAAATTTCCTAAATATGGATAACAACACTTTGGTGTTCATTTTTAGTGTGTGAAATAATTTTCTTCATTTAAATTTATAATAATTTTCAATTTGTTGTGTACTTAAACAGTAAAAATTTTATTTTGTTGTGATGTATTTGCCTTATTTTTTGTTTACAAAAAAAATGGCAGAGTGAAAACTCTTGATTGGATTCGAAAAAAAATTGAACATCCAAAATGGAAATGCACAAATGATTAGAGAGATAATTCAGAAAAGTATGTGTGATTTTTAAGGATTGTAAACTCTTTTAGTTTTTTATATATTAGGTTTTGTAATCATCTGAAAAGGGGGGCAAGGCATTTTTAACTGAGTATTGACTCCAAAACCATAAGTCATTTCCAACAAAAATTATAACCTTTAAAAATAATTAATGGATCAAAACATTTACGATGATCTATGATTGTTAGGTCAGCATTTTCAAAAATAGGCAAAAAGTGGGTGGTTTGGCTCTAGTAATTATACGTTAAAATGAGAATTTTTTTTTTTTTTTGCTCCTTGAAGTTTTTGGATCATTAGGTCATTTGCATCTTCAACATGTTTTAGGCATGCATATCCACATTTTAAACATGTTAGGATCAATTAGAAATCTCTTCCTTTTAAA
Source organism: Aristolochia californica (assembly GCF_029961685.1). NCBI lineage: Eukaryota > Viridiplantae > Streptophyta > Magnoliopsida > Piperales > Aristolochiaceae > Aristolochia > Aristolochia californica. The sequence goes on from NW_027182257.1 coordinate 30,592,958, forward strand.
ATTCCACAAAGCTATTAGGGGGTTTTACTAATCGAATTTCCCCAATATGGATAACAAAACTTTGGTGTTCATTTTTAGTGCGTGAAATAATTTTCTTCACTTACATTTATTATAGTTTTCAATTTTTTGCATTCATAAACTCTGAAACTTTCATTTTGTTGTGATCTATTTGCCTTGTGCTTTTGTTTACGAGAAAAATGGCAGTGTGAAAACTCAAGTTTGTATTTGAAAAAAAATTGAACATTCAAAATGGAAATGCACAAATGATGAAAGAGATAATTCCAAAAAGTATGTGTGATTTTTAAGGCTTGTAAATCAAATATTAGGTTTTGTAATCATCGAAAAATGGAGGGCGAGGCATTTTTAACTGAGTGTTGACTCCTAAACCATAAGTCATTTCTAAAAAAAATTATAGGTGTTTAACATCATTAATCAATCAAAATATTTATGATGATCTATGATTGTTAGTTCTGCTTTTTGTAAAATAAGCAAAAAGTGGGTTGTTTGGCTCTGGTAAATATCCCACCGCACGTTAACTTAAGAATTTATTTTTTTCTACTCCTCTAATTTTTTGGATCATTAGGTCATTTGCATCTTCAACATGTTTCAGACATGCATATCCACATATAAAACATGTAAGGATCAATCAATAATCTCTTTCTTATAAAATTCCATAGAGCATTAGGGGATTGTACTAGTTGAATTTTTCCAACGTGGATAACAAAACATTGGTGTTCATTTTTAGTGAGTGAAATAATTTTCTTCACTTACATTTATTATAGTTTCAATTTTTTGCATACATAAAATCTAAAACTTTCATTTTGTTGTGATCTATTAGCCTTATCTTTTTGTTTATGAGAAAAATGGCGGAGTGTAAACTCAAGTTTGGATTTGAAAAAAATTGAACATTCAAAATGGAAATGCACAAATGGTGAGAGAGATAATTCAGAAAAGTATGTTTGATTTTTAAGGATTGTAAATCATATATTAGGTTTTGTAATCATCGGAAAAGGGGGGCCACAAAATTTTTACCTGAGTATTCACTCCCAAACCGTAAGTCATTTCTACCAAAAATTATAGCTGTTACACATCATTAATCAATCAAAACATTTATGATGATCTATGATTGTTAGGTCCAGTTTTTGTAGAATAGGCAAAAAATGGGTTATTTGGCTCTGGTAAATATCCCAATGTTAACTTGAGAATTTATTTTTTTCTACTCATTGAATTTTTTGGATCATTAGGTCATTAACATCTTCAACATGTTTCAGGCATGCAAATCCACATTTAAAACATGTTAGGATCAATTAGAAATCTCTTTCTTATAAAATTCCACCAAGCTATTAGGGTGTTGTACTAGTGGATTTCCCCAACATGGATAATAAAACTGTGGTGTTCGTTTTTCGTGCATGAAATAATTTTCTTCATATACATTTATTATAGTTTTCAATTTTTTGCATACATAAACTCTAAAATTTTCATTTTGTTGTGATCTATATGCCATATCTTTTTGTTTAAGAGAAAAATGGCAGAGTGAAACTCAAGTTTGGATTTGAAAAAAAATTGAACATCCAAAATGGAAATGCACAAAGGGAGGGGGGGGGTGCGAGGAATTTTTGACTGAGTGTTGATTCCCAAACCATAAGTCATTTCTAACAAAAAATTTGTCGTTGCTCATCATTAATCGATCTTAACATTTATGATGATCTATGATTGTTAGGTCTGCTTTTTGTAAAATGGGTAAAAAATTGGTTGTTTGGCTTTGGTAAAAATCCCACTGCACGTTAACTTGAGAATTTAATTTTTTCAACTGCTTGAAATTTTGGATCATTATGGCATTTGCATCTTCAACAAGTTTCAGGCATGCATATCCACATTTACAACATGTTAGGATCATTTAGAAGTCTCTTTCTTATAAAATTCCACCAACCTATTAGGGGGTTGTACGAGTGAAATTTCCTAAACATGGATAATAAAACTTTGGTGTTCATTTTAGGTGTGTGAAATATTTTTCTTCAGTTACATTTATTATAGTTTTCAATTTTTTGCGTACTGAAACTGTAAAATTTTTATTTTGTTGTGATGTATTTGCCTTATCTTTTGGTTTAGATGGCAGAGTGAATACTCTAGTTTGGATTTGAAAACAAATTGAACCCCCAAAATGAAAATGCACAAATGATGAGAGAGATAATTCCAAAAAGTATGTGTGATTTTTAAGGATTGTAAACTCTTTTAGTTTTTCCTATTTTAAGTTTTGTAATTATCGGAAAAGGGAGGTCAAGGCATTTTTAACTAAGTGTTGATTCCCAAACCATAAGTCATTTCTAACAAAAAATTTGTCGTTGCTCATCATTAATCGATCTTAACATTTATGATGATCTATGATTGTTAGGTCTGCTTTTTGTAAAATGGGTAAAAAATTGGTTGTTTGGCTTTGGTAAAAATCCCACTGCACGTTAACTTGAGAATTTAATGTTTTCAACTGCTTGAAATTTTGGATCATTATGTCATTTGCATCTTCAACAAGTTTCAGGCATGCATATCCACATTTACAACATGTTAGGATCATTTAGAAGTCTCTTTCTTATAAAATTCCACCAACATATTAGGGGGTTGTACGAGTGAAATTTCCAAAACATGGATAATAAAACTTTGGTGTTCATTTTTAGTGTGTGAAATATTTTTCTTCAGTTACATTTATTATAGTTTTCAATTTTTTGCGTACTGAAACTCTAAAATTTTTATTTTGTTGTGATGTATTTGCCTTATCTTTTGGTTTAGATGGCAGAGTGAATACTCTAGTTTGGATTTGAAAACAAATTGAACCCCAAAATGAAAATGCACATATGATGAGAGAGATAATTCCAAAAAGTATGTGTGATTTTTAAGGATTGTAAACTCTTTTAGTTTTTCCTATTTTAAGTTTTGTAATTATCGGAAAAGGGAGGTCAAGGCATTTTTAACTAAGTGTTGACTCCCAACCCATAAATCATTTCTAACAAAAATTATAGCCGTTACACAACATTAATCAATCAAAACATTTACGATGATCTATGATTCTTAGGTCCGCTTTTTGTAAATACCCCATCGCACCTTAACAAGAGAATTTATTTTTTTGTACTCCATGAAAGTTTTGCATCATTAGGTCATTTGCATCTTCAACATGTTCCATGCATGCAAATCCACATTTAAACCATGTTAGGATCAATTAGAAATCTCTTTCTTATAAAATTTCACCAAGCTATTAGGGGGTTGTACTAGTGGAATTTCCCAAACATGGATAACAAAACTTTGGTGTTCATTTTTAGTATATGAAATAATTTTCTTCACTTACATTTATTATACTTTTCAAATTTTTGCATACATAAACTCAAAAAGTTTCATTTTGTATTGATCTATTTGCCTTAGCTTTTTGTTTACAAGAAAAATGGGAGAGTGAAAACTCAAGTAAGGATTTGAAAATAAATTGAACATCCAAAATGGAAAAGCAAAAATGCTTAGAGAGATAATTATAAAATGGATCTGTGATTTTTAAGAATTGTAACCTCTTTTAGTTTTTTATTTATTAGATTTTACAATCATCGAAAAAAGGGGGAGTGAGGCATTTTTAACTATGTGTTGACTCCCAAACCATGAGCCATTTCTAACAAAATTATAGCCGTTACACATCTTTAATCGATCAAAAAATATACTGTGATATATGATTGTTTGGACCTCTTTTTGTTAAATAGGCAAAAGTGGGTTGTTTGGCTCTGGTAAATATCCCACTGTGTTAACATGAGAATTTAATTTTTTCTACTCTTGAAATATTTGCGTCATTAGGTCATTTGCATCTTCAACATGTTTCAAGCATGCATATCCAAATTTAAAACATGTTATGATCAATTAGAAATCTCTTTCTTATAAATGCCACCTAGCTATTAGGGTGATGTACTTGTGGAATTTCCCAAACATGGATAACAAAACTTTGGTGTTCATTTTTAGTGCGTGAAATAATTTTTTTCACTTACATTTATTTTAGTTTTCAATTTTTTGCATACATAAACTCTTAAAACTTCATTTTTTTGTGATCTATTTGCCTTAACTTTTTGTTAACGAGAAAAATGGGTGAGTGTAAATTCAAGTTTGGATGTAAAAAAAAATTGAACATCCAAAATAGAAATAAACAAATGCAGAGAGAGATAATTCCAAAATGTATCTGTGCCTTTTAAGGATTGTCAACTCTTTTAGTTTTTCCTATATTTGGTTTTGCAAAAAGGGGGGTCGAGGCATTTTTAACTGAGTGTTGACTCCCAAACAAAAAGTCATTTCTAACCAAAATTATAGCCGTTAAACATCATTAATCGATCAAAACATTTACGATGATCTATGATTGTTAGGTCAGCTTTTTGTAAAATAGGCAAAAAGTGGGGTTGATAGGCTCTAGTAATTTTCCCACCGCACATTAACATGAGAATTTATTTTTTTCTACTCCTTGAAATTTTTGGATCATTAGGTCATTTGCATCTTCAACATGTTTCAGGCATGCATATCCACATTTAAAACATGTTAGGATCAATTAGAAATCTCTTCCTTATAAAATTTCACCATGCTATTAGGAGGTTGTACTAGTGGAATTTCTCAAACATGGATAACAAAACTTTGTTGTTCATTTTAGTACCGGAAATAATTTTCTTCACTTACATTTATTATAGTTTTTAATTTTTTTCATACATAAACTCAAAAATTTTCATTTAGTTGTGATCTATTTGCCTTCTCTTTTTGTTTATGAGAAAAATGAGAGAGTGAAAACTCAAGTTTGCATTTGAAAAAAATTTGAATATTCAAAATTGAAATGCACAAATGCTGAGAGAGATAATTCCAAAAAGTATCTGCGATTTTTAAGAATTGTAACCTGTTTAGTTTTTTATATATTAGGTTTTACTATCATCGGAAAAGGCGGAGAGAAGAGGGAGGGGGGGGGGAGGGGGAGGCATTTTTAACTGAGTGTTGATTCCAAAACCAAAAGTTATTTCTAACAAAAATTGTGGCCGTTACACATCAACAATTGATCAAAACATTTCCGATGATCTATGATTGTTAGACCCGCTTTTTGTAAAATAGGCAAAAAGTGGGTTTTTTTGGCTCTGGTAAATATCCCACCGCACGTTAACTTGAGAATTTAATTTTTTCTACTCCTAGAAAGCTTTGGATCATTAGGTTATTAGCATCTTCAACATGTTTCAGGCATCCATATGCACATTCAAAATATGTTAGGATCAATTAGAAATCTCTTTCTTTTAAAATTCCACAAAGCTATTAGAGGGTTGTACTAGTGGAATTTTTGAAACATGGATAGCAAAACTTTGGTGTTCATTTTTAGTGCGTGAACTAATTTTCTTCACTAACATTTATTACTTTTTTTAATTTTTTACATACATAAACTCAAAAAAAATCTTTTTTATGTGATCTATTTGCCTTATCTTTTTGTTTACGAGAAAAGTGGCCTAGTGAAAACTCAAGTTTAGATTTGAAAAAGAATTGAACATCCAAAATGGAAAAGCACAAATGTTGAGAGAGATAATTCTAAAAAGTATCTGTGACTTTAAAGAAATGTAAACTATTTTAGTTTTTTATATATTCGGTTTTGCAATCATCGAAATAGGGTGGGCGAGGCATTTTTAATTGAGTGTTGACTCCTAAAACTTATGTCATTTCTCACAAACATTATAGCCATTACACATCATTAATCAATCAAATCAGTTACGATGATCTATGATTGTTAGGTCTGCTTTTTGTAAAATAGGCAAAAAGTGGGTTGTTTGGGTCTGGTAAATATCCCCCCGCACGTTAACTTGAGATTTTAATTTTTTCTACTCCTTGAATTTTTTGGATCATTGGTCATTTGCATCTTCAACATGTTTTAGGCAAGCATATCCACATTTAAACAATGTTAGGATCAATTAGAAATCTCTTTCTTATAAAATTCCACCAAGCTATTAGGGGGTTGTACTAGTAGAATTTCCCCAACATGGATAAGAAAACTTTGGTGTTCATTTTTAGTGCGTGAAATAATTTTCTTCACTTACATTTATTATAGCTTTCAAATTTTTGCATACATAAACTCTAAAATTTTCATTTTGTTGTGATCTATTTGCCTTATCTTTTTCTTAACGAGAAAAATGGCAGAGTGAAAACTCGAGTTTGGATTTGAAAAAAAATTGAACATTCAAAATAGAAATGCACAAATGGTGAGAGAGATAATTCCAAAAATTATGTTTGATTTTTAAAGATTTTAAAGCATATATTAGGTTTTGTGATGATCAGAAAAGGGGACACGAGGCATTTTTAACTGAGTGTTGACTCCCAAACCATAAGTCATTTCTAACAAAAATTATAGCCGTCAGACATCATTAATCGATCAAAACATTTATGATGATCTATGATTGTTAGCACCGCCTTTTGTAAAATAGGCAACAAGTGGGTTGTTGGCACAAGTAATTATCCCACCGCACGTCAACTTGAGAATTTATTTTTTTCTAATCCTTCAATTTTTTGGATCATTAGGTCATTTGCATCTTCAACATGTTTCAGGCATGCATATCCACATTTAAAACATGTTAGGATCAATTAGAAATCTCTTCCTTATAAAATTCCACCAAGCTATTAGGGGGTTGTACTAGTGAAATTTCCTAAACATGGATAACAAAACTTTGTTGTTTATTTTAGTACGTGAAATAATTTTCTTCACTTACATTTATTGTAGTTTTCAATTTTTTTCATACATAAACTCAAAAATTTTCATTTAGTTGTGATCTATTTGCGTTCTCTTTTTGTTTATGAAAAAAATGAGAGAGTGAAAACTCAACTTTGGATTTGAAAAAAATTTGAACATCCGGAATAGAAATGCACAAATGCTGAGAGAGATAATTCCAAAAAGTATGTGTGATTTTTAAGAATTGTAAACTCCTTTATTTTTTTATGTATTAGGTTTTACTATCATCAGAAAGCGGAGGGGGGGGGGGGGGGGGGGGCTGGAGTCATTTTTAACTAAGTGTTGTCCCCCAAACCATAAGTCATTTCTAACAAAAATTATAGCCGTTACACATCATTAATTGATCAAAACATTTACGTTGATATATGATTGTAGGGCCGCTTTTGTAAAATAGGCAAAAAGTAGGTTTTTTGGCTCTGGTAATTATCCCACCGGATATTAACTTTTAGAATTTAATTTTTTCTACTCCTAGAAAGTTTTGGGTCATTAGGTCATTAGTATCTTCAACATGTTTCAGGCATCCATATCTACATTTAAAATATGTTAGGATCAATTAGAAATCTCTTTCTAATAAAATTCCACCAAGCTATGAGAGAGTTGTACTAGTGGAATTTTTGAAACATGGATAACAAAACTTTGGTGTTCATTTTTAGTGGGTGAAATAATTGTCTTCACTTACATTTATTATGGTTTTCAATTTTTTGCACACATAATTTCTAAAATTTTCATTTTGTTGTGATCTATTCGCCTTATCTTTTTGTTTACGAGAAAATTGGCAGAGTGAAAACTCAAGTTTGGATTTGAAAAAAAATGAACATCCAAAATGGAAATACACTAATAATGAGAGAGATAATTCCAAAAAGTATGTGTGATTTTTTAAGGATTGTAAATCATATATTAGGTTTTGTGATCATCGGAAAAAGGGGGGGCTTGGCATTTTTAACTGAGCGTTGACTCCCAAACCATAAGTCATTACTAACCAAAATTATAGCCGTTCCACCACATTAATCGATCAAAATATTTACGATGATCTATGATTGTTAAGACCGCATTTTGTAAAATAGGCAAGAAGTGAGTTGTTTGGCTCTGGTTAATATCCCATAGAATGTTAACTTCAGAATTTAATTTTTTTTCTTCTCCCTGAAATTTTTGGATCTTTAGGTCATTTGCATCTTCAACATGTTTCAGGCATGCATATCCACATTTAAAACATATTAGGATCACTTAGAAATCTCTTTCTTATAAAATTCCACCAAACTATTAGGGGGTTGTATTAGTGGAATTTCCTCAACATGGATAACAAAACTTTGGTGTTCATTTTTAGTGTGTGAAATAATTTTCTTCACTAAAATTTATTAATTTTTTCAATTTTTTACATACATAAACTCAAAAAATTTCATTTTTATGTGATCTGTTTGCCTTATCTTTTTGTTTACAAGAAAAATGGTAGAGTGAAAACTCAAGTTTGATTTGAAAAATAATTGAACTTCCAAAATGGAAAAGCACAAAAGCTAAGGGAGATAATTCCAAAAAGTATATGTGACTTTAAAGAAATGTAAACTATTTTAGTTTTTATATATTCGGTTTTGCAATCTTCGGAACAGGGTGGGCCAGGCATTTTTAATTGAGTGTTGGCTCCTAAAACTTATGTCATTTCTCACAAACTTTATAGCCATTACACATCATTAATCGATAAAATCATTTGCGATGATCTATGATTGTTAGGTCTGCTTTTTTGTAAAATAGGCAAAAAGTAGGTTGTTTGGCTCTGGTTAATATCCCACCGCACGTTAACTTGAGAATTTAATTTTTTCTTCTACTTCAAATTTTGGGATCATTAGGTCATTTGCATCTTGAACATGTTTCAGGCATCCACATCCACAGTTAAAACATGTTAGGATGAATTAGAAATCTCTTTCTTTTAAAATTCCACCAAGCTATTAGGGGGTTGTACTAGAGGAATTTCCCAAACATGGATAACAAAACTTTGGTGTTCATTTTTAGTGCGTGAAATAATTTTCTTCACTTACATTTATTGTAGTTTTCAATTTTTTTCTTACATAAACTCTAAAAATTTCATTTTGTTTTGATCTTTTTGCCTTATCTTTTTGCTAAAGATAAAATTGGGCGAGTGTAAACTCAAGTTTGGATTTTAAAAAAAAATTAACATCCACCAAACTTCTAGGGGGTTGAATTTTTGGAATTTTTCCAACATGGATAACAAAACTTTGGTGTTCATTTTTAGTGTGTGAAATAATTATCATCGCTTACATTTATTATAGTTTTCAATTTTTTACATACATCAACTCAAAAAATTTCATTTTTATGTGATCTTTTGCCTTATCTTTTTGTTAACAAGAAAAATGGGTGAGTGTAAACTCAAGTTTGGATTTGAAAAAGAATTGAACATCTAAAATGGAAAAGCACAAATGCTGAGAGAGATAATTCAAAAAAGTAACTGTGATTTTTAAGGAATGTAAACAAGTTTATTTTTTTATATATTAGGTTTTGCAATCATCGGAACAGGGTAGGCGAGGCATTTTTAATTGAGTGTTGACTCCAAAAACTTATGTCATTTCTAACAAAAATTATTATCATTACACATCATAAATCGATCAAATCATTTACGATGATTTATGAATGTTAGGTCCACTTTTTTTAAAATATGCAAAAAGTGGGTTGTTTGGCTCTGGTTAATATCCCACTACATGTTAACTTGAGAATTTAATTTTTTCTTCTGCTTGAACTATTTGGATCATTAGGTCATTTGCATCTTCAACATGTTTCAGGCATCTATATCCACATTTAAAACATGTTAGGATCAATTAGAAATCTCTTTCTTTTAAAATTCCACCAAGCTATTAGGTGGTTGTACTAATGGAATTTCCAAGACATGGATAACAAAACTTTTGTGTTCATTTTTATTGCATGAAATAATTTTCTTCACTTACATTTATTGTAGTTTTCAATTTTTTGCATACATAAACTCAAAAAATTTCATTTTGTTTTAATCTTTTTGCCTTATCTTTTTGTTAACAAGAAAATTGGGAGGGTGTAAACTCAAGTTTGGTTTTGAAAAAAAATAGAACATGCAACATGGAAATGCCCAAATGTTGAGAGAGATAATTCCAAAAAGTATCTATGATTTTTAAGGATTGTAAACTCTTTTAGTTTTTTATATATTAGGTTTTGCAATCATCGAAAATGCGAGCGGGGGGGGGGAGCGAAGAATTTTTAACTGAGTGTTGACTCCCAAACCATAAGTCATTTCTAATAAAAAAAATAGCTGTTACACATCATTAATCCATCAAAACATTTACGGTGATCTATGATTGTTAGGCCCGCTTTTGTAAAATAGGGAAAAAGTGGGTTTTTTTGGCTCTGGTAAATATCCCACCGCACGATAACGTGAGAATTTAATTTTTTCTACTCCTAGAAAGTTTTGGATCATTAGGTCATTAGCATCTTCAACATGTTTAAGGCATCCATATCCACATTTAAAATAATTTTGGATCAATTAGATATCTCTTTCTTATTAAATTCCACCAAGCTATTAGAGGGTTGTACTAGTGGAATTTTTGAAACACGGATAACAAAACTTTGGTGTTAATTTTTAGTGCGTGAAATAATTGTCTTCACTTACATTTATTATATTTTTCAATCTTTTCTCACACATAACTTCTAAAATTTTCATTTTGTTATGATCTATTTGCCTTATCTTTTTGTTTCCGAGAAAAATGGCAGAGTGAAAACTCAAGTTTGGATTTGAAAAAAAATTGAACATCCAAAATGGAAATGTACTATTTATGAAAGAGATAATTCAAAAAAGTATGTGTGATTTTTAAGGATTGTAAACCATATATTAGGTTTTGTGATCATCGGAAAAGGGGGGGGCGAGGAATTTTTAACCCAAATTATAGCCGTTACACATCATTAATCGATCAAAATATTTGCGATGATCTATGATTGTTAGGACCACTTTTTGTAAAATAGGCAAGAAGTCGGTTGTTTGGCTCTGGTTAATATCCCACCGCATATTAAATTGACAATTTAATTTTTTCTACTCCTTGAAATTTTTAGATCTTTAGGTCATTTGCATCTTGAAGATGTTTCAGGCATGGATATCCACATTTAAAACATGTTAGGGTCAATTAGAAATCTCTTTCTTATAGAATTCCACCAAACTATTAGGGGGTTGTATTAGTGGAATTTCCTCAACAAGGATAAATAACCTTTAGTGTTCATTTTTAGTGCGTGAAATAATTTTTTTACTTACATTTATTATAGTTTTCAATTTTTTACATATCTAATCTCAAAAATTTCATTTTTATGTGATCTTTTTGCCTTATCTTTTTGTTTACGAGAAAAATGGCATAGTGAAAACTCAAGTTTGGATTTGAAAAATAAATTAACATCCAAAATGGAAAAGCACAAATTGTAAGAGATATAATTCCATGTGATTTTAAAGAAATGCAAACTATTTTAGTTTTTAATATATTCGGTTTTGCAATCATCGAAACAGGGTTGGCGAGGCATTTTTAAATGAGTGTTGGCTCCTAAAACTTGTGTCATTTCTCACAAACATTATAGCCATTACACATCATTAATCTATCAAATCATTTACGATGATCTATGATTGTTAAGTCCACTTTCTGTAAAATAGGCAAAAAGTGGGTTGTTTGGTTCTAGTTAATATCCCACCGCATGTTAACTTGAGAATTTAATTTTTTCTTCTACTTGAAATTTTTGGATCATTAGGTCATTTGCATCTTGAACATGTTTAAGGCATCCAAATCCACATTTGAAACATGTTAGGATCAATTAGAAATCTCTTTCTTTTAAAATTCCACCGAGCTATTAGGGGGTTGTACTAGAGGAATTTCCCAAACATGGCTAACAAAACTTTGATGTTCATTTTTAGTGCATGAAATAATTATCATCACTTAAATTTATTATAGTTTTCAAATTTTTGCATACATAAACTCTAAAATTTTCATTTTGTTGTGATCCATTTGCCTTATCTTTTGCTTAACGAGAAAAATGGCAAAGTGAAAACTCAAGTTTGTATTTGAAAAAAAATTGAACATTCAAAATGGAAATGCACCAATGAGGAGAGAGAACATTCCAAAAAGTTTGTGCGATATTTAAGTATTGTAAATCATATATTAGGTTTTGTAATAATCGAAAAATGGGGGGCATGGCATTTTTAATTGAGTGTGGAGTCCCAAACCATAAGTCATTTCTAACAAAAATTATAGCCTTTACACATCATTAATCGATCAAAAAATTTATGATGATCTATGATTGTTAGGTCCGCTTTTTGTAAAATAGGCAAAAAGTGGGTTATTTGGCTCAGGTAATTATCCCACTGCACGTTAACTTGAGAATTTATTTTTTTCTAATCCTTGAATTTTTTGGATCATTAGGTCATTTGCATCTTCAACATTTTTCAAGCATGCATATCCACATATGAAACATGTTAGGATGAATTAGAAATTATAAATCTCTTTCTTATAAAATTCCACCAAGCTATTAGGGGGTTGTACTAGTGAAATTTCCCCAACATGGATAACAAAACTTTGGTGTTCGTTTTTAGTGCCTGAAATAATTTTCTTCACTTACATTTATTATAGTTTTCAATTTTTTGCATACATGAACTCTAAAACATTCATTTTGTTGTGATCTATTTGCCTTATCTTTTTGTTGACTAGAAAAAAGGTAGAGTGAAAACTCAAGTTTGGATTTGAAAAAAAATTGGAAATTCAAAATAGAAATGCACAAATGGTGAGAGAGATAATTTCAAAAAGTATGTTTGATTTTTAAGGATTGTAAAGCATAAAATAGGTTTTGTAATCATCGGAACGAAATTTTTGACTGAATGTTGACTCCCAAACCATAAGTCATTTCTTCCAAAAATTGTAGCTGTTACACATCATTAATCGATCAAAACATTTACGGTGATACATGATTGTTAGGTCCGATTTTTGTAAAATAGGCAAAAAGTTGGTTGTTTGGCTTTGGTAAATATCCCACTGCACGTTATCTTGAGAATTTATTTTTTTCTCCTCCTTGAATTTTTTGGATCATTAGATCATTTGCATCTTCAACATGTTTCAGGCATGCATATCCACATTTAAAACATGTTACGATCAATTAGAAATCTCTTTCTTATAAAATTCCACCAAGCTATTCGGGGGTTGTACTAGTGGAATTTCCCCGACATGGATAACAAAACTTTGGTGTTCATTTTTAGTGCGTGAAATAATTTTCTGCACTTACATTTATTATTTTTTTCAATTTTTTGCATACATAAACTCTAAAATTTTCATTTTGTTTTTATGTATTTGCCTTATCTTTTTGTTTATGAGAAAAATCGCAGAGTGAAAACTCAAGTTTGGATTTGAAAAAATATTGAACTTCCAAAATGGAAATGCTCAAATGATGAGAGAGAAAATTCATAAAAGTATGTGTGATTTTTAAGGATTGTAAATCATATATTAGGTTTTGTAATCATCAAAAAAGGGGACATGAGGCATTTTTTACTGAGTGTTCACTCCCAAACCATAAGTTATTTCTAACAAAAATTATAGCAGTTAGACATCATTAATTGATCAAAACATTTACGATGATCTATGATTGTTAGGACCTCTTTTTGTAAAATAGGCAAGAAGTTGGTTGTTTGGCTCTGGTTAATATCCCTCCGCATGTTAACTTGATAATTTAATTTTTTCTACTCCTTGAATTTTTTGGATCTTTAGGTCATTTGCATATTCAACATGTTTATGGCGTGCATATCCACATTTAAAACAAGTTAGGATCAATTAGAAATATCTTTCTTATAAAATTCCACCAAACTATTAGGGGGTTGTATTAGTGGAATTTTCCCAACATGGAAAACAAAACTTTGGTGTTCATATATAGTGCGTGAAATAATTTTCTTCACTTACATTTATAATAGTTTTCTATTTTTTTCATACATAAACTCAAATAATTTCATTTTTATGTGATTTATTTGCCTTATCTTTTTGATAACGAGAAAAATGGGAGAGTGTAAACTCTAGTTTGGAAATGAAAAAGAATTGAACATCCAAAATGGAAAAGCACAAATGCTGAGAGAGATAATTCCAAAAATTATTTGTGATTTTTAAGGAATGTAAACTATTTTATTTTTTATATATTAGGTTTTGCAATCATCGGAACAGGGTGGGCGAGGCATTTTTAAATGAGTGTTGACTCCCAAAACTTATTTCATTTCTAAAAAATATTATAGCCATTACACATCATTATTCGATCAAATCATTTATGATGATCTATGATTGTTAGGTCTGCTTTTTATAAAATAGGCAAAAGTGGGTTGTTTGGCTCTGGTTAATATCCCACCGCACATTAACTTGAGAATTTAATTTTTTCTTCTCCATGAAATTTTTGGATTATTAGGTCATTTGCATCTTCAACATGTTTTAGGAATCTCTATCCACATTTAAAACATGTTAGGATCAATTAGAAATCTCTTTCTTCTAAAATTCCACCAAGGTATTAGGGGGTTGTACTAACGGAATTTCAAAAATAGGGATAAAAAAACTTTGGTGTTCATTTTTAGTCCGTGAAATAATTTTCTTCACTTAAATTTATTATAGTTGCAATTTTTTGCATACATAAAATCAAAAAATTTCATTTTGTTTTGATCTTTTTGCCTTATCTTTTTGTTAACGAGAAAATTGGGAGAGTGTAAACTCAAGTTTGGTTTTGAAAAAAAAAGAGAACATGCAACATGGAAATGCCCAAATATTGAGAGAGATAATTCAAAAAAGTATCTGTGATTTTTAAGGATTCTAAACTCTTTTAGTTTTTATATATCAGGTTTTGCAATCATCGAAAATGGGGGGGGGGGGGGGGGGGCGAAGAATTTTTAACTTAGTGTTGAGTCCCAAATCATAAGTCATTTCTAACAAAAATAATAGCCTTTACACATCATTAATCAATCAAAACATTTACGGTGATCTATGGTTGTTAGGCCCACTTTTTGTAAAATAGGCAAAAAGTGGATTTTTGGGCTCTTGTAAATATCCAACCGCACGTTAACTTGAGAATTTAAATTTTTCTACTCCTAGAAAGTTTTGGATCATTAGGTCATTAGCATCTTCAACATGTTTCAGGCATCCATATCCACATTTAAAATAAGTTCAGATCAAATAGAAATCCCTTTCTTATAAATTCCACCAAGCTATTAGGGGGTTGTACTAGTAGAATTTTTTAAACATGGATAAAAAAACTCTGGTGTTCATTTTTAGTGCGTGAATTAATATTCTGCACTTACATTTACTATAGTTTTCAATTTTTTTGCACACATAACTTCTAAAATTTTCATTTTGTTGTGATCTATTTGCCTTTTCTTTTTGTTTACAAGAAAAATGGCAGAGTGAAAACTCAAGTTTGGATTTGAAAAAAAATTGAACATCCAAAATGGAAATTCACAAATGATGAGAGAGATAATTCAAAAAAGTATGCGTGATTTTTAAGGATTTTAAATCATATTTTAGGTTTGGTGATCATCGGAAAAGGGGGGGGGGGGGGGGTTGGGGGGGGGAGCATTTTTAACTGAGTGTTGACTCCCAAACCATAAGTCATTTTTAACCCAAATTATAGCCGTTACACATCATTAATCGATCAAAACATTTGCGATGATCTATGATTGTTAGGACCGCTTTTTTTAAAATAGGCAAGAAGTGGGTTGTTTAACTCTTGTTAATATCCCACCGCATTTTAACTTGAGAATTTAACTTTTTTCTTCTCCTTGAAAATTTTGGATCTTTAGGTCATTTGCATCTTGAACATGTTTTCGGCATGCATACCCAAATTTAAAACATGTTAGGATCAATTAGAAATATTTTTCTCATAGAATTCCACCAAACTATTAGGGGGTTGTATTAGTGGAATTTCCTCAACAAGCATAAATAACTTTTGGTGTTCATTTTTAGTGAGTGAAATAATTTTCTTCACATACATTTATTATAGTTTTCAATTTTTTACATACCAAATCTCAAAAAATTTCATTTTTATGTGATCTTTTTGCCTTATTTTTTTTTAACAAGAAAATTGGGTGAGTGTAAAATTAAGTTTGGTTTTAAAAAATAATGGAACATTCAACATGGAAATGCCCAAATGTTGAGAGAGATACTTCCAAAAAGTATCTGTGATTTTTAAAGATTGGGGGGGGGGGGGGGGGGGGGGGGGGGGGGGGGGGTAACAGAGTGTTGACTCCCAAACCATAAGTCATTTCTAACAAAAAAATAGTCGTTACACATCATTAATCGATCAAAACATTTACGGTGATCTATGATTGTTAGGCCCGCTTTTTGTAGAATAGGCAAAAAGTGGGTTTTTTCGCTTTGGTAAATATCCCACCGCACGTTAACTTGAGAATTTAATTTTTTCTACTCCTAGAAAGTTTTGGATCATTAGGTCATTAGCATCCTCAACATGTTTCAGGCATCCATATCCACATTTAAAATAAGTTCGGATCAATTAGAAATCTCTTTCTTATAATATTCCACCAAGCTATTAGAGGGTTGTACTAGTGGGTGGAATTTTTGAAACATGGATAACAAAACTTTGGTGTTCATTTTTAGTGTGTAAAATAATTGTGTTCACTTACATTTATTATAGTTTTCAATTTTTTTCTTACATAAACTTTAAAAATTTCATTTTGTTTTGATCTTTTTGCCTTATCGTTTTGTTAACGAGAAAATTGGGAGAGTGTAAACTCAAGTTTGGATTTGAAATTTTTTTTTTACATCCAACATGAAAATGCACAAATGTTGAGAGAGATAATTCCAAAACGTTTCTGTGATTTTTAAAGATTGTAAACTCTTTTAGTTTTTTATATATTAGGTTTTGCAATCATCGGAAAAGGGGGGGCGAAGAATTTTTAACTGAGTGTTGACTCCCAAACCATAAGTCATTTCTTTCAAAAATTATAGTTGTTATGCATCATTAATCAAACAAAACTTTTACGCTGATAAATGATTGTTAGGTCCGCTTTTTGTAAAATAAGCAAAAAGTGGGTTGTTTGGCTCTGGTAAATATCCCCCCACACATTAACTTGAGAATTTATTTTTTTCTACTCTTTGAATTTTTTGGATCATTAGGTCATTTGCATCTTCAACATGTTTCAGGCATGCATATCCACATTTAAAACAATGTAGGATCAATTAGAAATGTCTTTCTTATAAAATTCCACCAAGCTATTATGGGGTTGTACTAGTGGAATTTCCCCAACATGGATAACAAAACTTTGGTGTTTTTTTTTAGTGCATGAAATAATTTTCTTCACTTACAATTATTATAGTTTTCAAATTTTGGCATACATAAACTGTAAACTTTTCATTTTGTTGTTATCTATTTGCCTTATCTTTTGGTTAACGAGAAAAATGGCAGAGTGAAAACCGAAATTTGTATTTGCAAAAAAATTGAACATTCAAAATGGAAATGCACAAATGATGAGAGAGATCATTCCAAAAAGTATGTGTGTTTTTTAAGTATTGTAAATTATATATTAGGTTTTGTAATCATCGGAAAATGGGGGGCGTGGCATTTTTAATTGAGTGTTGACTCCCAAACAATAAGTCATTTCTAACAAAACTTATAGCCTTTACACATCATTAATCGATCAAAACATTTATGATGATCGATGATTGTTAGGTCCGCTTTTAGTAAAATAGGCAAAAAGTGGGTTGTTTGGCTCGAGTAATTATCCCACCGCACGTTAACTTGAGAATTTATTTTTTTCTAATCCTTGAATTTTTTGGATCATTAGGTCATTTGCATCTTCAACAAGTTTCAGGCATGCATATCCACATTTAAAACATGTTACGATCAATTAGAAATCTCTTTCTTTTAAAGTTCCACAAAGCTATTAGGGGGTTGTACTAGTGGAATTTCCCCAACATGGATAACAAAACTTTGGTGTTCATTTTTAGTGCCTGAAATAATTTTATTCACTTACATTTATTATAGTTTTCAACTTTTTGCATACATAAACTCTAAAACTCTCATTTTGTTATGATCTATTTTCCTAATCTTTTTGTTGACTAGAAAAAAGGTAGAGTGAAAACTCAAGTTTGGATTTGAAAAAAAGTTAGACATTCAAAATAGAATTGCACAAATGGTGAGAGAGATAATTCCAAAAAGTATGCTTGATTTTTAAGGATTGTAAAGCATATATTTGGTTTTGTAATCATCGGAATGAAATTTTTAATTGAGTATTAACTCCCAAACCATAAGTCTTTTCTTCCAAAATTATTGCTATTACACATCATTAATCGATCAAAACATTTACTGTGATCTATGATTGTTAGGTCTGATTTTTGTAAAATAGGCAAAAAATTGGTTGTTTGGCTCTGGTAAATATCCCACTGCATGTTATCTTGAGAATTTATTTTTTTCTTCTCCTTGAATTTTTTGGATCATTAGGGCATTTGCATCTTCAACTTGTTTCAAGCATGCATATCCACATTTAAAACATGTTAGGATCAATTAGAAATCTCTTTCTTATAAATTTCCACCAAGCTATTCGGGGGTTGTACTAGTGGAATTTCCCCAACATGGATAACAAAACTTTGGTGTTCATTTTTAGTGCATGAAATGATTTTCTGCACTTACATTTATTATTGTTTTCAATTTTTTGCAAACATAAACTCTAAAAGTTTTATTTTGTTGTGATCTATTTGCCTTATCTTTTTGTTTACGAGAAAAATGGCAGATTGAAAACTCATATTTGGATTTGAAAAAAAATTGAACTTCCAAAATGGAAATGCACAAATGATGTGAGAGATAATTCAAAAAAGTATGCGTGATTTTTAAGGAATGTAAATCATATATTAGGTTTTGTGATCATAAAAAAAGGGGACACGAGGCATTTCTAACTGAGTGTTCACTCCCAAACCATAAGTCATTTCTACCAAAAATTATAGCAGTTAGACATCATTAATCGATCAAAATATTTATGATGATCTATGATTTTTAGGACCTCTTTTGTAAAATAGGCAAGTAGTTGGTTGTTTTGCTCTTGTTAATATCCCACCGCATGTTAACTTGATAATTTAATTTCTTCTACTCCTTGAAATTTTTGGATCTTTAGGTCATTTGCATATTCAACATGTTTCAAGCATGCATATCCACATTTAAAACATGTTAGGATCAATTAGAAATCTCTTTCTTATAAAATTCCACCAAAGGGGGTTGTATTAGTGGAATTTCACCAACATGGATAACAAAACTTTGGTGTTCTTTTTTAGTGTGTGAAATAATTTTCTTCACTTACATTAATTATAGTTTTCAATTTTTTACATACTTAAAATAAAAAAAATTATTTTCATGTGATCTATTTGCCTTATCTTTTTGTTAACGAGAAAAATGGGAGGGTGTAAACTCTTGTTTGGATTTGAAAAATAATTGAACACCCAAAATGGAAAAGCACAAATGTTGAGAGAGATAATTCCAAAAAGTATCTATGATTTTTAAGGAAGGTAAACTATTTTATTTTTTTATATATTAGGTTTTGTAATGAACAGAACAGGGTGGGCGAGGCATTTTTAATTGAGAGTTGACTCCCAAAACTTATATCATTTCTAAAAAAAATTATAGCCGTTACACATCATTAATCGATCAAATCATTTACGATGATCTATGATTGTAGGTCTGCTTTTTTTAAAATAGGCAAAAAGTGGGTTGTTTGGCTCTGGTTAATATCCCACCGCACATTAACTTGAGAATTTAATTTTTCCTTCTCCTTGAAATTTTTGGATCATTAGGTCATTTGCATCTTCAACATGTTTCAGGCATCTATATCCACATTTAAAACATTTTAGGATCAATTAGAAATCTCTTTCTTTTAAAATTCCACCAAACTATTAGGGGGTTGTACTAATGGAATTTCCCAAACATGGATAACAAAACTTTGGTGTTCACACTTACATTTATAATAGTTTTCAATTTTTTGCATATATAAGCTCTAAAAATTTCATTTTGTTTTGATCTTTTTGGCTTATCTTTTCGTGGGAGAGTGTAAACTCAAGTTTGGATTTGAAAAAGAATTGAACATCCAACATGGAAATGCACAAATGTTGAGAGAGATAATTCCAAAAAGTATCTGTGATTTTTAAGGATTGTAAACTCTTTTAGTTTTTTATATATTAGATTTTTCAATGATCGGAAATAGGGGGGGTGAAGAATTTTTAACTGAGTGTTGACTCCCAAACCATAAGTCATTTCTATAAACAATTATAGCCATTAGTATTTAATCAATCAAAATGTTTACGATGATCTATGATTGTTAGGTCCGCTTTTTGTAAAATAGGCAAAAAGTGGGTTGTTTGCCTATGGTAAATAACCCAGCGTACGTTAACTTGAGAATTTAATTTTTTCTACTCGTTGAAATTTTTGGATCATTAGGTGATTTGCATCTTCAACATGTTTTAGGCATGCATATCCACATTTTAAACATGTTAGGATCAATTAGATCTCTTTTTCTTACAAAATTTCACCAAGCTATTAGAGGGTTGTACTAGTGGAATTTCCCAAACATGGATAACAAAACTTTGGTGTTCATTTTTAGTTCGTGAAATAATTTTCTTCACTTACATTTATTATGGTTGTCAATTTATTGCATACATAAACTCAAAATTTTTCATTTTGTAGTGATCAATTTGCCTTATCTTTTGTTTAACGAAAAAAATGGGAGTGTAAAATCAATTTTGGATTTGAAAAAAAATTGAACATCCAAAATTGAAATGCACTAATACAGAGAGAGATAATTCCAAAAAGTATTTGTGATTTTTAAGGATTGTAAACTCTTTTTGTTTTTTCTATATTAGGTTTTGCAATTATCGGAATTGGGGTTCGAGGAATTTTTAACTGAGGGTTTACTCCCAAATCATAAGTCATTTCTATAAAAAATTATAGCCGTTACACATCTTTAATCAATCAAAACGTTTATGATGATTTATGATTGTTAGGTCCGCTTTTTGTAAAATAGGCAAAAAGTGGGTTGTTTGGCTTTGGTAATTTATCCCACCGCACGTTAACTTGAGAATTTAATTTTTTCTACTCGTTGAAATTTTTGGATCATTAGGTCATTTGCATCTTCAACATGTTTCTTGCATCCATATCCACATTTAAAACATGTTAGGATCAATTAGAAATCTCTTTCTTATAAAATTCGACCAAGCTATTAGGGTGTTGTACTAGTGGAATTTCCCTAACATGGATAACAAAACTTTGGTGTTTATTTTTAGTGCGTGAAATAATATTCTTCACTTACATTTATTATAGGTTTCAATTTTTGTCATACATAAACTCTAAAAATTTCATTTTGTAATTATCTATTTGCCTTATGTTTTTATTAACAAGAAAAATAGGAGAGTGAAAACTCAAGTTTGGATTTGAAAAAAAATTGAACATCCAAAATGGAAATGCACAAATACTGAGAGAGATAATTCCAAAAACTATCTGCGATTTTTTAAGGATTTTAAACTCTTTTAGTTTTTTATATATTAGGTTTTGCAATCATCAGATAAGGGGGGGGGGGGGGGGAGGGGAGGGAAGGAATTTTCAAGTGAGTGTTGACTCCCTAACTATATGTCATTTCTATAAATAATTATAGTCTTTACACATCATTAATTGATCAAAATTTTAACGATGATCTATGTTTGTTAGGTCCGCTTTTTGTAAAATAGGCAAAAAAGTGGGTTGTTTGCCTCTGGTAAAAATCCCACCTCATGTTAGCTTGAGAATTTAATTTTTTTTACTCTTTGAAATTTTTAGATCATTAGATCATTTACATCTTCAACATGTTTCAGGGATGCATATCCACATTTAAGACATGTTAGGATCAATTAGAAATCTTTTTCTTATAAAATTCAACCAACCTATTAGGGGTTGTACTAGTGGAATTTCCCAAACATGGATAACAAAACTTTGGTGTTTATTTTTGGTGAATGAAATAATTTTTTGCACTTACAATTATTATAGTTTTCAATTTTTTGCATACATAAACTCCAATTTTTTTTTTGTTGTGATCTATTATCCTTATCTTTTTGTTTACGAGAAAAATGGGAGAGTGAAAAATCAAGTTTGAATTTGAAAAAAATTGAACATCCAAAATGGTCATGCACAAATGATGAGAGAGATAATTCCAAAAAGTATTTGTGATTTTTAAGAATTTTAAACTCTTTTAGTTTTTTATATATTGGGTTTTGTAATCATCGAAAAAGGGAGGGAGGGGGTGCGAGTCATTTTTAACTGAGTGTTGACTCCCAAATCATTAGTCATTTCTAACTAAAATTATAGCAGTTGCACATCATTAATCAATCAAAATATTTATGATGATCTATGATTGTTAGGTCTGCTTTTTGTAAAAAAGGAAAAAAAATGGGTTGTATGGCTCTTGTAAATATCCCACCGCAAGTTAACTTGAGAATTTGTTTTTTTCTTGTCTTGATATTTTTGGATCATTAGGTCATTTGCATCTTCAACATGCTTTAGGCAAGCATATCCACATTTAAAACATGTTTGGATCAATTAGAAATCTTTGTCTTATAAAATTCTACCAAGCTATTAGGGGTTGTACTAGTGGAATTTCCTAAACAAGGATAACAAAACTTTTGTGTTCATTTTTAGTGCAGGAAATAATTTTCTTCACATACATTTATTATAGTTTTCAATTTTTTGCATATATAAACTCTAAAATTTTTATTTTGTTGTGATCTATTTGCCTAATCTTTTTGTTTACGAGAAAAATAGGAGAGTAAAAACTGAAGTATGGATTTGAAAAAAAATTGAACATCCAAAATGGAAATAGACAAATGCTGAGTGATAATTCCAAAAAGAATCTGAGATTTTTAAGAATTGTAAACTCTTTTAGTTTTTTATATATTAGGTTTTGCAATCATCGGAAAGGGGGGGGGGGGGGGGGGGGGGGGGGGGGGGGGGGGGGTTGGAGAAATGTTTTGCCGAGTGTTGACTCCCTAACCATAAGTCATTACACATCATTAATCGATCAAAACATTTAAGATGATCATTGATTGTTAGGTCCGCCATTCGTAAAATAGGCAAAAAGTGGGTTGTTTGGCTCTGGTAAATATCCCACCGCACGTTAACTTAAGCATATAATTTTTTCTAGTCTTTATATTTTTGGATCATTAGGTCATTTGCATCTTCATGATGTTTCAGGCAGACTTATCCACATTTAAAACATGTCAAAATCAATTAGAAATCTATTTCTTATAAAATGCCACCAAGCTATTAGGGGGTTGTACTAGTTGAATTTCCCAAACATGGATAACAAAACTTATGTGTTCATTTTTTAGTGCGTGAATTAAGTTTCATCACTTATATTTATTATAGTTTTCAATTTTTTGCATACATAAACTCTAAAATTGTCATTTTGTTGTGATCTATTTGCCTTATCTTTTTTGTTTATGAGAAAAATGCCAAAATGAAAACTCAAGTTTGAATTTGAAAAAAAATTGAACATCCAAAATGGAAATGCACAAATGATGAGAGAGATAATTCCAAAATGTACGTGTGATTTTTAAGTATTGTAAATTCTTTTAGTTTTTCATAAATTAGGTATTGTAATCATCGAAAAAGGGGGAGCAAGGCATTTTTAACTAAGTGTTGACTCCCAAACCATAAGTCATTTCTAACAAAAATTATAGCTGTTACACATCATTAATCGATCAAAACATTTACGATGATCTTTGACTATTAGGTTCGCTTTTTGTAAAATAGGCAAAAAGTGGGTTGTTTGGATCTGGTAAATATCCCACTGCACGTTAACTTGAGAATTTAATTTTTTATACTCTTGAAATTTTTTGATCATTAGGTCATTTGCATCTTCAACATGTTTCAGGCATGCATATCCCAATAATTGAATTCCTTATCATTAGGAAGATTAGCTGCTTTAGCCAAATCAAATTTTCCGCATGTTGAGGGATGCATGAATCTTTGAATCGTACATTTACTGTACGCTCCTGGGCTATCCCATTTAGCCACATTAGACATTGTATGATGCACTGCGATTGAATTTAGATGAACCAAAATAGATTCAAATGAATACCATCGTTTTCCTACACGGATGGGACAGTAGGCTTCTCCAAGCCATTTCTGTAACATATCCCAGGAATCCAAAGTACCATCTAAGTCCTCTTTATTGAGGATCAAAATTGTATCCTTTTCCGGAAGAGTAATGTACTCTGGTTCAGCTTCAAGTGTCTCTTTACACGACACTGGGGCTTTGTCCTTCTTTTCAGAGGAATTTCCTCGATATTGATTTTTTCGGCCTTGGCCTCTGGATTGATTTCCACGTCCTCTGGTTGGGAGTGGATTGCCCCTTCCGGGGTTATACATGATTTTGACCCTGGAGAAATTCAAAAGTTAGAAAATCAGGTAAGGAGTTTAATTCTCCTTTGATATGTTCAATATCAAAATCAAAGGCGCTTAATTCCGCCTGCCATCTGGCAAAGATTTGTTTGGAAGTAAGATTCTTCACATCCTTCTTAAGAATCGATTTTGCCACAGAACAATCAACTCTGAAAAGAAATTTCAGATTTAATAAATCATCTTGAAATTTATGAATGCACTTAATTATTGCCAAAATTTCCTGTTTAACAGTGGAATAATTAATTTGTGCATCATGCCAGTTTCCAGAGGTAAATCAAACAAGTTCTTCTTTACCATCTGGATTAACTTGTTATAATAAGCCACCATAGCCTATATGGGAGGCATCTGTCTCTACAACCTTCGGATAAGATGGATTATTCAGGTTAAGACAAGGGAGTTGGTTAACCTTACTTTATATTAATTGGACTGCTTGAGTATCTTTAAGAGTCCATGGCTTAGGATTCTTTCTGAGTCATTTATGTAATATTGCTGAGTCTTGTGCAAGATGAGGATAATAGTCAGCAATATAATTGAAACTTCCTAGGATCAATTAGAAATCTCTTTCTTTTAAAATTCCACCAAGCTATTAAAGGGTTGTACTAGTAGAATTTCCCAAACATAGATAACAAAACTTTGGTGTTCATTTTAGTTGTGTGAAATAATTTTCTTCACTTACATTTATTATAGTTTTCAATTTTTTCCATACCTAAACTCTAAAAATTTCAATTTTTTTGTGATCCATTTGCCTTATCTTTTTGTTTACGAGAAAAATGGGAGAGTAAAAACTCAAGTTTGGATTTGAAAAAAAATTGAACATCCAAAATGGAAATGCACAAATGATTAGAGAGATAATTCCAAAAAGTATCTTTTATTTTTAAGGATTGTGAACTCTTTTATTTTTTCATATATTAGGCTTTTTTCTACTGATTCAAATTTTTGGATCATTAGGACATTTGCATCTTCAACAGGTTTTAGGCATGCATATCCACATTCAAAACATGTTAGGATCAATGAGAAATCTCTTTCTTATAAAATTACACCAAGCTATTAGGGGGTTGTACTAGTGGAATTTCCCAAACATGGATAACAAAACTTTGGTGGTCATTTTTAGTGTGTGAAATAATTTTCTTCACTTACATTTTTTATAGTTTTCAATTTTTTACATACATAAACTCTAAAATTTTCATTTTGAAGTGATCTATTTGGCTTATCTTTTTGTTAACTAGAAAAATGGGAGAGTGTAAAATCAAGTTTGGATTTGAAAAAAGTTGAACATCCAAAATGGAAATGCATAGATATTGACAGAGATAATTCCAAAAAGTATTTGTGATTTTTAAGGATTGTAAACTCTTTTAGTTTTTTATTTATTAGGTTTTGCAATCATCGAAAATAGGGGGGCGAGGAATTTTTAACTGAGTGTTGACTCCCAAAACATAAGTCATTTCTATAAAAACATTATAGCCATTACCCATCATTAATCGATCAAAAATTTTATTATGATCTATGATTGTTATGTCCGGTTTTTGTAAAATAGGCAAAATGTGGGTAGTTTGGCTCTGGTAAATATCCCACCGCACGTTAATTTGATAAATTAATTTTTTCTACTCCTTGAAATTTTTGGATCATTAGGTTATTTGCATCTTCAACATGTTTGAGGTATGGATATCCACATTTAAAACATGTTAGGATCAATTAGAAATCTCTTTCTTAGAAAATTCCACCAAGCTAAAAGGGGGTTGTACTAGTGCAATTTCACAAACATGGATAACAAAACTTTGGTGTTCATTTTTAGTTCGTGAAATAATTTTCTTCACTTAAATTTATTATAGTTTTCAATTTTTTTGCATACATAAACTTAAAATTTTTCTTTTTGTTGTGATCTATTTGCCACATCTTTTTGTTTACGAGAAAAATAGGAGAGTGAAAACTCAAGTTAGGATTTGAAAAAAAATGAACATTCAAAAGGGAATTGCTCAAATTCTGAGAGAGATAATTCCAAAAATTATATGCGATTTTTAAGAATTCTAAACTCTTTTTTAAATTTTTTATATATTAGGTTTTGCAATCATCAAAAAAGGGGGGTGAGGCAGTTTTAATTGAGTGTTGACACCCAAACCATAAGTCATTTCTAACAAAAATTATAGCCGTTACACATCACTAATCGATCAAAACATTTATGATGATCTCTAATTGTTAGCTCCACTTTTTTTAAAATAGGCAAACAGTGGGTTGTTTGGCTCTGCTAAATATCCCACCGAATGTTAACTTGAGAATTTAATTTTTTCTACTCCTTGAAATTTTTGGATCATTAGGTTATTTTCATCTGTAACATGTTTCAGCCATGCATATCCATAGTTGAAAAATTTTAGGATCAATTAGAAATTGCTTTCTTATAAAATTCCACAAGGCTATTAGGGGTTTGTACTAGTGGAATTTCCCAAACATGGATAACAAAACTTTTGTGTTCATTTTTAGTGCGTCAAATAATTTTCTTCACTTACATTTATTATAGTTTTAAATTTTTTACATACATGAAGTCAAGAATTTTCATTTTGTTGTGATCTATTTGCCTTATCTTTTTGGTAACAAGAAAATAGGGAGAGTGTAAACTCAAGTTTGAATTTGAAAAAAAATTGAACATCCAAAATGGAAAGCACAAATGCTGAGAGAGATAATTCCAAAAAGTATTTGTGATTTTTAGGATTGTAAACTCTTTTAGTTTTTCATATATTAGTTTTTGTAATCATCGGAAAAGGGGGGACGAGACATTTTTAACTGAGTGTTGACTCCCAAACCATAAGTCATTTTAAACAAAAATTATAGCCGTTACACATCATTAATCGATCAAAGCAATTACGATGATCTCTGATTGTTAGGTCCACTTTTTTTAAAATAGACAAACAGTGGGTTGTTTGGCTCTGGTTAATATCCCACCGAACATTAACTTGAGAATTTAATTTCTTCTACTCCTTGAAATTTTTTGGATCATTATGTCATTTGCATCTTCAACATGTTTCAGGCATGCATATCCACATTTAAAAAATGTTAGGATCAATTAGAAATCTCGTTTTTATAAAATTCCACCAAGCTATTCGGGGGTTGTACTAGTGGAATTTTACAAACATGGATAACAAAACTTTGGTGTTCATTTTTAGTAAGTGAAATAATTTTCTTCACTTAAATTTAATATAGCTTTCAAATTTTTGCATACATAAACTCAAAAATTTTCATTTTGTAGTGATCTACTTGCCTTGTCTTTTTGTTTACGACAAAAATGGGAGAGTGAAAACTCAAGTATGGATTTAAAAAAAAAAATTGAACAGCTAAAATGGAAATTCACAAATGCTATGAGAGATAATTCCAAAACGTATCTATGATTTTTAAGAATTTTAAACTCTTTTAGTTCTTTATATATTAGGTTTTACGATCATTGGAAAAGGGGGCGAGGGATATTTAACTATGTATTGACTCCCAAATGATAAGTCATTTCCAACAAAATTATAGCCGTTACACATCATTAATCGATCAAAACATTTACGATGATCTATGATTGTTAGCTCCAATTTTTTTAAAATAGGCAAAAAGTAGATTGTTTGACTCTGGTAAATATCCCACATCACGTTAACTTGAGAATTTAATTTTTCCTACTCCTTTATATTTTTGGATCATTAGGTCATTTGCATCTTCAACATGTTTCAGGCATCATATTAGGATCGATTAGAAATCTCTTTCTTATAATTTCCACCATGCTATTAGGGGGTTGTACTAGTGGAATTTCTCCCAAACATGGATAACAAAACTTTGGTGTTCATTTTTAGTGCGTGAAATAATTTTCATCACTTACATTTATTATATTTTTCAAAATTTTGCATACATTAACTCTAAAATTTTCATTTTGTTGTGATCTATTTGCCTAATTTTTTCGTTTACAAGAAAAAAGGGAGAGTGGAAACTCAAGTTTGGATTTGAAAAAAATTGATCATCCAAAATGGAAATGCACAAATGTTGAGAGAGATAATTCCAAAAAGTATCTGTGATTTCTAAGGATTGTAAACTCTTTAGGTTTTTATATATTAGGTTTTGCAATCATCGGAAATGGGGGGTGACCCATTTTTAACTGAGTGTTGACTCCAAAACCATAAGTCATTTCTAACAAAAATTGTAGCTGTTACACATCATTAATCGATCAAAAAATTTATGCTGATACTATAATTTTTAGGTCCGCTTTTTGTAAAATAGGGAAAACGTTTGTTGTTTGTTGTTTGGATCATTTAATTTTTTCCTCTCGTTGAAAGTTTTGGATCATTACATCAGTTGCATCTTCAACATGTTTCAGGCATCCATATCCACATTTAAAACATGTTAGGATCAATTAGAAATCTCTTTCTTATTTAATTCCACCAAGCTATTTTGGGGTTCTACTAATGGAATTTCCCAAAGTTGGATAACAAAACTTTGGAGTTCAATTTTAGTGCGTGAAATAATTTTCTTCACTAACATTTATTATAGTTTTATATTTTTTGCATACATAAACTCTTAAATTTAAATTTTGTTGTGATCCATTTCCCATATCGTTTTGTTTACGAGAAAAATGGGAGAGTGAAAACTCATGTTTGGATTTGAAATAAAATTTTACATCAAAAATAGAAATGCAAAAATGCTGAGAAAAATAATTCCAAAAAGTATATTAGGTTTTGCAATCATCGAGAAAGGGGGGCGAGGAATGTTTAATTGAGGGCTGACTCCCAAACCATAAGTCATTTCTAACAAAAACTATAGCCGTTACTCATCATTTATCAATCAAAACATTTATAATGATCTATGATTGTTAGGTCCGCTTTTTGTACAATAGGCAAAAAGTGGGTTTTTTGGCTTTGGTAAATATCCCACCGCAAGTTAACTTGAGAATTTAATTTTTTCTACTACTTGAAAATTTTGGATCATTAGGTCATTTGTGTCTTCAACAGGTTTCAGGCATGCATATCCATATTTAAAACATGTTAGGATCAATTAGAAATCTCTTGCTTATAAAATTCCACCAAGCTATTAGGGGGTTGTACTGGTGGAATTTTCCAAACATAGATAACAAAACTTTGGTGTTCATTTTTAGTGCGTGAAATAATTTTCTTCACTTACAATTATATTTGTTTTCAATTTTTTGCATACACAAACTCTAAAATTTTCATTTTGTGGTGATCTATTTGCCATATCTTTTTGTTTACGACAAAAACGGGAGATAGAAAACTCAAGTTAGGATTTGAAAAAAAATTGAACATCCAAAATGGAAATACATAATTTCTGAGATGGATAATTCCAAAAATTATCTGTGATTTTTAAGGATTATAAACTCTTTTAGTTTTTTATATATTAGGTTTTGCAATCATCGGAAAAGGGGAGGCAAGGCATTTTT
Source organism: Aristolochia californica (assembly GCF_029961685.1). NCBI lineage: Eukaryota > Viridiplantae > Streptophyta > Magnoliopsida > Piperales > Aristolochiaceae > Aristolochia > Aristolochia californica. The sequence goes on from NW_027182257.1 coordinate 30,622,564, forward strand.
AATTGAGTGTTGACTTCCAAACCATAAGTGATTTCTAACAAATATTATAGTCGTTACACATCATTAATCGATCAAAACGTTTACAATGATCTATGATTGTTAGGTCCGTTTTTTGTAAAATAGGCAAAAAGTGGGTTGTTTGGCTCTCGTAAATATCCCACCGCACGTAAAATTGAGAATTTAATTTTTTCTACTTCTTTAAATTTTTGGTTCATTAGGTCATTTGCATCTACAACATGTTTCAGGCCTGCATATCAACATTTAAAACATGTTAGGATCGATTAGAAATCTTTTGCTTATAAAATTCCACCAAGCTATAAGAGCGTTGTACTAGTGGAATTTCCCAAACATGCAAAACAAAACTTTGGTGTTAATTTTTAGTGCGTGAAATAATTTTCTTCACTTAAATTTCTTATAGTTTCCAATTTTTTGCATACAGTAAGTGATTTTTAAGGATTATTATCTCTTTTATTTTTTTTCTAAATTAAGTTTTGCAATCATCCAAAAAGGTGGGGCGAACATTTTTAACTGAGTGTTGACTCCCAAACCATAAGTCATTTCTAACAAAAATTATAGCCATTACACATCATTAATCGATCAAAACATTTACGATGATTTATGATTGTTAGGTTGTAAAATAGATAAAAAGTGTGTTGTTTGGCTCTAGTAAATATCCCAACACACTTTAACTTGAGAATATAATTTTTTCTTCTCCTTGAAATTTTTGGATCATTAGGTCATTTGCAGCTTCAACATGTTTCAAGCATAATTATCCACATTTAAAACATGTTAGGATCAATTAGAAATCACTTTCTTATAAAATTCCACCAAGCTAATAGGGGGTTGGACAAGTGGAATTTCCCAAACATGGATAACAAAACTTTGATGTACATTTTTAGTGCATGAAATAATTTTCTTCACATACATTTCTTATAGTTTTCAATTTTTTGCATACATAAACTCTAAAATTATCATGTTTTTGTGATCTATTTGTCTTAGCTTCTTTTTTTTTTTGCATGAAAAATGGGAGAGTGAAAACTCAAGTTTGGATTTGAAAAAAAATTGAACATCCAAAATGGGAATGCACAAATGCTGAGAGAGAATTCCAAAAAATATCTGTGATTTTTAGGGATTGTAAACTCTTTTAGTTTTTTATATATTAGGTTTTGCAACCATAGGAAAACGGGGGAGGGGGGGGGGGGGGGGCTTTTTAACTGAGTGTTGACTCCCAAACCATAAGTAATTTCTAACAAAAATTATAGCCGTTACACATCATTAATCAATCAAAACATTTATGATGATCTATGATTATTAGGTCGGTTTTTTGTAAAATAAGCAAAAAGTGGGTTGTTTGGCTTTGGTAAATATCCTACCGCACTTTAACTTGAGAATTTATTTTTTCCTACTCCTTGAAATTTTTGGATCATTAGGTCATTTGCATCTTCAACATGTTTCAGGCATGCATATCCACATTTAAAACATATTAGGATCAATTATAAATCTCTTTCTCATAAAATTCCACCAAGCTATTAGGAGGTTGTACTAGTGGAATTTCCCAAACATAGATAACGAAACTTTGATGTTCATTTTTAGTGCTTGAAATTATTTTCTTCACTTAAATTTATTATAGTTTTAAATTTTTTGCATACATAAACTCTAATTTTTTTATTTTGTTGTGATCTCTTTGCCTTATCTTTTTGTTTACAGGAAAAAAGGGAGAGTGAAAACTCAACTTTGGATTCGAAAAAAAATTTAACGTCAAAAAAGGAAATGCATAAATGATGAGAGAGATAATTTCGAAAAGTATCTGGGATATTTAAGGATTATAAACACTTTTAGTTTTTTATATATTAGGTTTTGCAATCATCAAAAAAGGGGGGCCGAGTAATTTTTAACTGAGTGTTGACTCCCAAACCATAAGTCATTTTTAACAAAAAATTATAGCTGTTACACATCATTAATCGATACAAAATTAAGGATGATCTATGATTGTTAGGTTCATTTTTTGAAAAATAGACATAAAGTGGATTGTTTGGTTCAGGTAAATATCCCACCACACGTTAACTTGAGAATTTATTTTTTTCTACTCCATGAAATTTTTGGATCATAAGGTCATTTGCATCTTCAACTTGTTTTAGGCATGCATATCCACATTTAAAACATGTTAGGATCAATTAGAAATCTCTTTCTTATAAAATTGCACCTAGGTATTAGGGGGTTGTACTAGTGGAATTTTTGAAACATGGATAACAAAAGTTTTGTGTTCATTTTAAGTACGTTAAATAATTTTCTTCACTTGCATTAATTATAATTTTCAATTTTTTGCAATCATAAACTCAATTTTTTTTTTTGTTTACGAGAAAAATGGCAGAGTAAAAACTCTAGTTTGGATTTGAAATAAAATTGAACATCTAACATGGAAAGGCAAAAATACTTTAAGAGATAATTCCAAAAAGTATCAGTGATTTTTAAGGATTGTAAAATCTTTTATTTTTTTATATAATAGGTTTTGCAATCATAGGAAAAGGGGGGGCGAGGCAATTTAAATGACTGTACACTCCCAAAGCATAAGTCATTTCTAACCAAAATTATACCCGTTACCCATCAATAATTGATCAAAGCATTTATGATGATCTATGATTGTTAGGTCCACTTTGGCTCTGTTAAATATCCCACCGAACGTTTACTTGAGATTTTAATTTTTTCTTTTCCTTTAAAATTTTTTATCATTAGGTCATTTGCATCTTCAACACCTTTCAAGCATGCATATCCACATTTAAAACATGTTAGGATCAATTAGAAATCTCTTTGTTATAAAATTCCACCGAGCCTTAGGTGATTGAACTAGTGAAATTTCCCAAACATGGATAACAAAACTTTGGTATTCAATTTTCGTGCATGAAATAATTTTCTTCACTTACATTTATTAAATTTTTGAATTTTTTGCATATATAAACTCTAAAATTTTCATTTTGTTGTGATCTATTTGCCCTATCTTTTTGTTTACTCGAAAAATGGGAGAGTGAAAACTAAAGTTTGGATTTGAAAACAAATTGAACATCCAAAATGGAAATGCAAAAACGCTGAGAGAGATAATTTCAAAAAGTATCTATGATTTTTCCATATTAGGTTTTGCAATCATTGGAAAAGGGGGGGCGAGGCATTTTTATCTGAGTGTTGACTCCCAAACTATAAGACATTTCTAACAAAAATTATATCCATTACACATCATTAATTGATCAAAACATTTACGATTGTATATGATTGTTAGGTCCATTTTTTAAAAATAGGCAAAAAGAGGGTTGTTTGGCTCTGGTTAATATCCCACCGCACGTTAACTTGAGAATTTAATTTTTTCTACTCATTGAAATTTTTGGATCATTAGGTCATTTCCATCTTCAACATGTCTCAGGCATGCATATCCACATTTAAAACATGTTAGGATCAATTAGAAATATCTTTCTAATAAAATTCCACCTAGCTATTAGGGGTTTGTACTAGTGGAATTACCCAAACATGGATAACAAAACTTTGGTATACATTTTTAGCACGTGAAATAATTTTCTTCACTTACATTTATTGTCGTTTTCAATTTTTTCCATAAACTCTAAAATTTTCATTTTGTTGTGATCTATTTGCCTTATCTTTTTGTTTACGAGAAAAATGGGACTATGAAAACTCAAGTTGGATTTGAAAAAAAATTGAACTTCCAAAATGGAAATGCACAAATGCTGAGTGAGATAATTCCAAAAAATTTTAAAGGATTGTACACACTTTTAGTTTTTTATATATTAGGTTTTGCATTCATCGAAAAAGGAGAGGAGGCATTTTTAACTGAGTGTTGACACCCAAACCATAAGTCATTTCCAAAAAAAATTATAGCCATGACACATCAATAATCGATTAAAACATTCACAATGATATATGATTGTTAGGTCCGCTTTTTGTAAAATAGGCAAAAAGTGGGTTGTTTGGCTCTGGTAAATATCGCACCGCAAGTTAACTTTAGAATTTAATTTTTTGTACTAATGAAATTTTTTGATCATTAGGTCATTTGCATCTTCAACATGTTTCAGGCATGCATATACACATTTAAAACATGTTAGGATCAATTAGAAATCTCTTTCTTTTAAAATTCCTCCAAGCTAATAGGAGGTTGTACTAATGGAATTTCCCAAACATGGATAACAAAACTTTGGTGTTCATTTTTAGTGTGTGAAATAATTTTCCTCACTTAAATTTATTGTAGTTTTCTATTTTTTGTATACATAGACTCTAAAATTGTTTTTTTTGGTCATCTATTTGTCTTTTCTATTTTGTTTATGACAAAAATGTGATAGTGAAAACTCATGTTTGGATTTGAAAAAAAATTGAACATCCAAAATGGAAATGCACAAATGCTGAGTGAGATAATTCCAAAAAATATCTGTGATTTTAAAGGATTGTAAAATCTTTTAGTTTTTTATATATTAGGATTTGCATTCATCAAAAAAGGGAGGAGAGGCATTTTTAACTGAGTGTTCACACCCAAACCATAAGTCATTTCCAACAAAAATTATAGCCGTTACACATCATTAATAGATCAAACCATTTATGATGATCTATGATTGTTAGGTCCGCTTTTTGTAAAATAGGCAAAAAGTGGGTTGTATGGCTCTAGTAAATATCCCACCGCACATTAACTTGAGAATTTAATTTTTTATACTCTTGAAATTTTTGGATCATTAGGTCATTTGCATCTTCAACATGTTTCAAGCATGCATATATACATTTAACACATGTTTGGATGAATTAGAAATCTCTTTATTTTAAAATACCTCCAAGCTATTAGAGGGTTGTACTAGTGGAATTTCCCAAACTTTAATTTTCATTTTTATTGCGTGAAATAATTTTCTTCACTTACATTTATTATAGTTTTCAATTTTTTGCAAAGATAAACTTTAAAATTTTTATTTTGTTGTGATCTATTAGCCTTATCTTTTTGTTTACGAGAAAAATGGTAGAGTTAAAACTGAAGTTTGGATTTGAAAAAAAAATGAACAACCAAAATGGAAATGCACAAATGTTGAGTGACATAATTCTAAAAAATATCTATGATTTTTAAGGATTGTAAACTCTTTTAGTTTTTTATATATTAGGTTTTGCAATCATCGGAAAAGGGGGGACGAGGCATTTTAAACTGATTGTTGACTCCCAAACCATAAGTCATTAATAACAAAAATTATACATGTTACACATCATTTATCAATCAAAACATTGACAATGATCTATGATTGTCATGTCCGCTTTTTTAAAAATAGGCAACAGGTGGATTGTTTGGCTCTAGTAAATTTCCCATCGTACGTTAACTTGAGAATTTAATTTTTTATACTAAAACATTTTGGATCATTAGGTCATTTGCATCTTCAATATGTTGCAGGCATGCATATCCATTTTTAAAACATGTTAGGATCAATTAGAAGTCTGTTTCTTATAAAATTCCACCAAGCTATTAGGATTTGTACTAGTGGAATTTCCCAACCATGTATAACAAAACTTTGGTGTTCATTTTTAGTGCGTGAAATAACTTTCTTCAGTTAAATTTATTAAAGTTTTCAATTTTTTTCATACTTAAACTCTAAAATTTTCATTTTGTTGTGATCTATTTTCCTTATCTTTTTGTTAACGAGAAAAATGGGAGAGTGAAAACTCAAGTTTGGATTTGAAAAAAAATTGAATATCCAAAATGGAAATGCACAAATGCTGACAAAGATCATTCCAAAAAGTATATGTGATTTTTAAGGATTCTAAACTCTTTTAGTTTTTTATATATTAGGTTTTGCAATCATCTGAAAAGGGGGTGAGACATTTTTAACTGAGTGGTGACTCCCAAACCATAAGTCGTTTCTAAAAAAACATTATTACCATTTAACATCATTAATCGATTAAAACATTTACGATGATCTATGATTGTTAGGTCAGCCTTTTTTAAAAAAGGCAAAAAGTGGGTTGTTTGGCTCTGGTAATTATTGCACCGCACGTTAACTTGAAAATTTAATTTTTTCTACTCGAAATTTTTGGATCATTAGGTCATTTGCATCTTCAACATGTTTCAGCCATACATATCCATATTTTAAACATGTTAGGATCAATTAGAAATCTCTTTCATATAAAATTCCACCAAGCTATTAGGGGATGTACTAGTAGAATTTCCCAAACATGGATAACAAAACTTTGGTGTACATTTTTAGTGCGTGAAATAATTTTATTCACTTACATTTATTATAGTTTTTCAATTTTTTGCACACAAAAACTCTAAAATTTTTATTTCAATGTGATCTATTTGCCTAATCTTTTTGTTACGAGAAAAATGGGAGAGTGAAAAATCAAGTTTTGATTTGAAAAAAAATTGAACAACCAAAATGGAAATGCACAAATGCTAAGAGACATAATTCCAAAAAGTATCTATGACTTAGAAGGATTGTAAACTCTTTTAGTTTCCTATCTATCCTAAATCTTCAGAAATGGGGAGGGGGGGGGGGGGGGGGGGGGGGGGGGGGGGGGGGGGGCATTTTAAACTGTGTGTTGACTCCCAAACCATAAGTCATTTCCCACACCATTACACATTATTAATCAATCAAAACATTTACGATGATCTATGATTGTTAGGACGGCATATTCTAAAATAGGCCAAAAAGTGGGTTATTTGGCTCTGGTAAATATCCCACCGCAAGTTAACTTGAGAATTTAATTTTTTCTACTCCTTGAAAATTTTTGGATCATTAGGTCATTTGCATCTTCAACATATTTCAGGTATGCATATCCATATTTAAAACTTGTTAGGATCAATTAGAAATCTCTTTCTTATAAAATTCCACCAAGCTATTATGGGTTGTACTAGTGGAATTTCCCAAATATGGATAACAAAACTTTGGTGTTCATTTTTAGTTCATGAAATAATTTTAATCACTTAAATTTATTAGAGTTTTCAATTTTTTGCTTATATAAACTCTACAATTTTCATTTTTTTTTGTGATCTATATGCCTTACCTTATTATTTACGAGAAAAATGAGAGAGTGAAAACTCAAGTTTGGATTTGAAACGAACATCCAAAATGGAAATGCACAAATGCTGAGAGAGATAATTCAAAAAAGTATCTGTGATTTTTAAGGATTGTAACCTCTTTTATTTTTTTATATAATAGGTTTTGCAATCATTAGAAGAGGGGGGGGGGGCGAGGTCATTTTAACAGAGTGTTGACTCCCAAACCATAAGTCATTTCTAACAAAAGTTATAGTTGTTACACATCATTAATCGATAAAAAAATACAATAACCTATGATTGTTAGGTCCGCTTTTTGAAAAATAGGCAAAAAGAGGGTTGTTTGGCTCTTGAAAATATCCCACTACACGTTAACTTGAGAATTTAATTTTTTCTTCTCCTTGAAAATTTGGATCATTAGGTCATTTGTATGTTCAACATGTTTTAGACATGCCTATCCATATTTAAAACAAGTTATTATCAATTAGAAATCTCTTTGATTTAAAATTCGACCAAGCTATTAGGGGTTGCATTAGTGGAATTTCCCAAACATGGATAACAAAACTTTGGTGTTCACTTTTAGTGCGTGAAATAACTTTCTTCACTGAAATTTATTGTAGTTTTCAATTTTTTGCATACATAAACTCTAAAATTTTCATTTTGTTGTGTTCTATCTGCCTTAGCTTTTTGTTTACGAGAAAAATGGGAGAGTAAAAACTCAAGTTTGGTTTTCAAAAAAAAATTGAACATCTAAAATGGAAATGCACAAATGCTGGGTGAGATCATTCCAAAAATTATATGTGATTTTTAAGGATTGTAAACTCCTTTAAGTTTTTATATACTAGGTTTTGCAATCAATGGAAAAGAGGGGGCGAGGCATTTTTAATGATCTATGGCCATTACACATCATTAATCGAGCATAAAATTTAGGATGATCTATGATTGTTAGGTCTGCTTTTTGTAAAATAGGCAAAAAGTGGGTTGTTTGGCTAGAGAAAATATTCCACCGCACGTTAACTTGAGAATTTAATTTTTTGTACTCCTTGAATTTTTTGGATCATTAGGTCATTTGCATCTTCAACATGTTTCAGGCATGCATATCCATATTTAAAACATGTTAGGATCAATTAGAAATCTCATGCTTATAAAATTTCACCAAGCTATTAGGAATTGTACTAATGGAATTTCCCAAACATGGATAACAAAACTTAGGAGTTCATTTTTAGTGCGTGAAATAATTTTCTTCACTTACATTTAATATAGTTTTCAATTTTTTGCATACATCAACTATAAAATTTTCATTTTGTTGTGATCTATTTTCCTTATCTTTTTGTTTACGAGAAAAATAGGAGAGTGAAAACTCAAGTTTGGATTGAAAAAAAAATGAACAACATAAATGGAAATGCACAAATGATGAGAGACATAATTCCAAAAAGTATTTATGATTTGGAAGGCATTTTAAACTGAGTGTTGACTACCAAATCATAAGTAATTTCTAACACCATTACACATCATTAATATATCAAAACATTTATGATGATCTATGATTGTCAGGACGGTTTTGTTAAAATAGGGAAAAAGTGGGTTATTTGGCGCTTGTAAATATCCCACCGCAAGTTAACTTGAGAATTAATTTTTCTACTCCTTGCAATTTTTGGATCATTAGGTCATTTGCATCTTCAACATGTTTCTGGCATGCATATCCACCACATTTAAAACATGTTAGGATCAATTAGAAATCTCTTTCTTATAAAATTTCACCAAGCTATCTGGGATTGTACTAGTGGAATTTCCCCAAAGTGGATAACAAAACTTTGGTGTTCATTTTTATTGCGTGAAAATAATTTTCTTCACTCACATTTATTATAGTTTTCAAATTCTTTTACATACATAAACTCGAAAATTTTCATTTTGTTGTGATTTTTATTTGCCTTATCTTTTTGTTTACTAGAAAAATGGGAGAGTGAAAACTCAAGTTTGGATTTAAAAATAAATTGAACATCCAGAATGGAAATGCACAAATGCTGAGAGAGATCATTCTGAAAGCTATCTATGATTTTTAAAGATTGTAAACTCTTTTAGTTTTTTATATATTATGTTTTGTAATCATTGGAAAGGGGGCGCGAGGCATTTTTAATAGAGTGTTGACTCCCAAACCATAAGTGGTTTCTAACAAAAATTATAGCTGTTATACTTCATTAATTGATCAAAATATTTACAATGATCTATGATTGTTAGGTCCACTTTTTGAAACATAGGCAAAAAGTGGGTTGTTTAGATCTAGAAAATATCCCACCGCACGTTAACATGAGAATTTAATTTTTTGTACTCTTTGAAAATTTTGGATCATTAGGTCATTTGCTTATTCAACATGTTTCAAGCATGCATATCCATATTTAAAACATGTTAGGATCAATTAGAAAACTCTTTCTTATAAAATTCCACCAAGCTATTAGGGGTTGTATTAGTGGAATTTCCCAAACAAGGATAACAAAACTTTGGTATTCATTTTTAGTGCATGAAAGAAATTTCTTTACTTAAATTTATTATATTTTTCAATTTTTTACATAGATAAATTCTAAAATTTTCATTTTGTTGTGATCTATTTGCCTTATCTTTTTGTTTACGAGAAAAAATGGGTGTGTGAAAGCTCATGTTTGGATTTGAAAAAATTTGAACATCCAAAATGGAAATGCACAAATACTGACTGAGATCATTCCAAAAAGTGTATGTGATTTTTAAGGATTGTAAATTCTTTTAGTTATTTATATATTAGGTTTTTCAATCATCAGAAAAGGAGCGGGCGGGTGGGGGAGGCATTTTTAACTGAGAGTTGACTCGCAAACCATCAGTCATTTCTAACAAAAATATTGTCATTACACATCGTAATCTATCAAACAATTTACGATGATCTATGATTGTTAGGTCCGTTTTTTTTGTAAAATAGGCAAAAAGTGGATTGTATGGCTCTAGTAAATATTCTACCGCACGTTAACTTGAGAATTTAATTTTTTCTGCTCCTTGAAATTTTTGGATCATTAGGTTATTTGCATCTTCAACATGTTTCAGGCATGCATATCCATATTTAAAACATGTTAGGATCAATTAGGAATCTCTTTCTTATAAAATTCTTCCTTGCTATTTGGGGTAGGATTAGTGGAATTTCCCAAACATAGATAACAAAACTTTGGTGCTCATTTTTAGTGCGAGAAATAGCTTTCTTCACTTACATTAATTATAAATTTTAATTTTTTGCATAAATAAACTCTACAATTTTCATTTTGTTGTGATCCATTTGCCTTATCTTTTTGGTTACGAGAAAAATGGGAGAGTGAAAACTCAAGTTTAGATTTGAAAAAAAATTGAACATCCAAAATGGAAATGCACAAATGTTGAGAGCGATAATTTTAAAAAGTATCTGTGATTTTTAAGGATTGTAACCTCTTTTAGTTTTTTATATATTAGGTTTTGCAATCATTGGAAGAGGGGGGGGGGGGGGGGGGGGGGGGGGTGGAGTTTAACTTAGTGTTGACTCCCAAACCATAAGTCATTTCTAACAAAAATTATAACCATTACACATCAATAATCAATCAAAATATTTACAATGATCTACGATTGTTAGGTCCGCTTTTTGAAAAAAAGGCAAAAAGATGGTTGTTAGGCTCTTGAAAATATCCCACCGCACGTTAACTTGAGAAGTTAATTTTTTTTACTCCTTGAAAATTTTGGATCATTAGGTCATATGCATCTTCAACATGTTTCAGGCATGCATATCCATAGTTAAAACATGTTAGGATCAATTAGAAATCTCTTTGTTTTAAAATTCCTCCAACTATAAGGGAATGTATTAGTGGAATTTCCCAAACATGGATAACAAAACTTAGGTTTTCATTTTTAGTGCATGAAATAAATTTCTTCACTTAGATTTATTATAATTTTCAATCATAAACTCTAAAGTTTTCATTTTTTTGTGTTCTATCTACCTTATCTTTTTGTTTACGAGAAAAATGGGAGTGTGAAAGCTCAAGTTTGGATTTGAAAAAAAATTGAACATCTAAAATGGAAATGCACAAATGCTGGGTGAGATCATTCCAAAATGTATATGTGATTTTTAAGGATTGTAAACTCCACTAGTTTTTTATTTATTAGGTTTTGCAATCATCGAAAAAGAGGGGGCGAGGCATTTTTAAGTGAGTGTTGAGTCCCAAACCATAAGTCATATCTAACAAAAATTATAGCCGTTACACATCATTAATCGATTAAAACATTAACGATGATCTATGATTGATAGGTCTGCTTTTTGTAAAATAGGCAAAAAGTGGCTCTGGTAAATATTCCACCGCAAGTTAAATTGAGAATTTAAGTTTTTCTACTCCTTGAAATTTTTTGGATCATTAGGTCATTTACATTTTCAACATGTTTCAGGCATGCATATCCATATTTAAAACATGTTAGGATCAATGAGAAATCTCTTTCTTATAAAATACCACCAAGCTATTAGGGGTTGTACTAGTGTAATTTGCCAAACTTGGTTAACAAAATGTTGGTGTTCATTTTTAGTACTTGAAATAATTTTATTCACTTATATTTGTTGTAGTTTTCAACTCTTTACATAAATAAACTCTAAAATTTTCATTTTGTTGTGATCTATTTGGCTTATCTTTTTGTTTACGGGAAAAATGGGAGAGTGAGAACCCAAGTTTGGATTTTAAAAAAATTGAACAGCCAAAATGGAAATGCACAAAGGCTAAGAGACATAATTCCAAAAAGTATCTATGATTTTTAAGGATTGTAAACTCTTTTAGTTTCCTATATTTTAGGTTTTGCAATCATAGGAAAAGGGGGGGGATTGATGCGTTTTAAACTGAGAGTTGACTCCCTAACTATCACTCATTTCTAACGCCGTTACACATTATTAATCGATCGAAACATTCATCTATATTTGTTAGGTCTGCTTTTTGAAAAAAAGGCAAAAAGAGGATTGTTTGGCCCAAGTAAATATCCCACCACACGTTAACTTGAGAAGTTAATTTTTTTAACTCCTTGAAAATTTTGGATCATTAGGTCATATGCATCTTCAACATGTTTCAGGCATGCATATCCATAGTTAAAACATGTTCGGATTAATTAGAAATCTCTTTGTTTTAAAATACCTCCAACTATAGGGGGTTGTATTAGTGGAATTTCCCAAACATGGATAACAAAACTTTGGTTTTCATTTTTGGTGCGTGAAATAAATTTCTTCACTTAGATTTATTATAATTTTCAATCATAAAATCTAAAATTTTCATTTTTTTGTGTTCTATCTACCTTATCTTTTTGTTTACGAGAAAAATGGGAGAGTGAAAACTCAAGTTTGGATTTGAAAAAAAATTGAACATCTAAAATGGAAATGCACAAATGCTGGGTGAGATCATTCCAAAATGTACATGTGATTTTTAAGGATTGTAAAATCCATTAGTTTTTTTATTTATTAGGTTTTGTAATCATCGAAAAAGCGGGGGCGAGGCAATTTTAACTGAGTGTTGACTCCCAAACCATAAGTCATATCTAACAAAAATTAGAGCCGTTACACATCATTAATCGATAAAAAATTAATGATGATCTATGATTGATAGGTTTGCTTTTTGGAAAATAGGCAAAAAGTGGCTCTGGTAAATATTCCACTGCAAGTTAAATTGAGAATTTAATTTTTTCTACTCCTTGAAATTTTTTGGATCATTAGGTCATTTACATTTTCAACATGTTTCAGGCATGCATATCCATATTTAAAACATGTTAGGATCAGTTAGAAATCTGTTTCTTATAAAATACCACCAAGCTATTAGGGGTTGTACTAGTGTAATTTTCCAAACTTGGCTAACAAAATGTTGGTGTTCATTTTTAGTACTTGAAATAATTTTCTTCACTTATATTTTTTGTAGTTTTCAACTCTTTACATACATAAACTCTAAAATTTTCATTTTGTTGTGATCTATTTGGCTTATCTTTTTGTTTACGGGAAAAATGGGAGAGTGAGAACCCAAGTTTGGATTTGAAAAAAATTGAACAGCCAAAATGGAAATGCACAAAGGCTAAGAGACATAATTCCAAAAAGTATCTATGATTTTTAAGGATTGTAAACTCTTTTAGTTTCCTATATTTTAGGTTTTGCAATCATAGGAAAAGGGGAGGGGGGGGGGGGGGGGGGGGGGGGGGGAGGGGGGGGGGGGGTTGACTCATTTTAAACTGAGAGTTGACTCCCTAACTATCAGTCATTTCTAACGACGTTACACATTATTAATTGATCAAAATGTTCACCTATATTTGTTAGGTCAGCTTTTTGTAAAATAGGCAAAATGTGGGTTGTTTGGCCCAAGTAAATATCCCACCGCACGTTAACTTGAGAAATTTATTTTCTACTACTTGAAATTTTTGGATCATTAGGTCATTTGCATCTTCAACAAGTTTCAGGCATGCATATCCATATTTAAAACAAGTTATGATCAATTAGAAATCTCTTTCATTTTAAATACCACCTAGCTATTTGGGGTTGTACTTGTGGAATTTCGCAAACATGGATAACAAAACTTTGGTGTTGATTTTTAGTGTGTGAAATAACTTTCTTCACTTACATTTATTATAGTTTTCAATTTTTTTGCAAACATAAACTCTAAAATTTTCATTTTATTGTGATCTATCAGCCTTATCTTTTTGTTTACAAGAAAAATGGGAGAGTGAAAACTCAAGTTTGGATCTGAAAAAAAATTGAACATCCAAAATGGAAATACACAAATGCTGAGAGAGATAATTCAAAAAAACTATTTGTCATTTTTAAGGATTGTAAATTCTTTTTGTTTTTTATATATTAGGTTTTGCAATCATCGGGAAAAGGGGGGGCGAGGTATTTTTAACTGAGTGTTGACTCCCAAACCATAAATCATTTCTAAAAATAATTATAGCTGTTGCACATCATTAATCTATCAAAACATTTATGATGATCTATGATTGTTTGGTCCGCATTTTTTTAAAATAGGCATAAATGGGCGGTTTGGCTCTGGTAAATATCCCACCACACGTTAACTTGAGAATTTAATTTTTTATACTCGAGATTTTTGGATCATTACGTCATTTGCATCTTCAACATTTTTAGGGCATGCATATCTATATTTAAAACATGTTAGGATCATATATAAATATCTTTCTTATAAAATTCAACCAAGCTATTAATAGTTGTACTAGTGGAATTTCCCAAACATGTATAACAAAACTTTGATGTCCATTTTTAGTGCATGAAATAATTTTATTCACTTACATTAATTATATTTTTCAATTTTTGGCATACATAAACTATAAAATTTTCATTTTGTTGTGATCTATTTGCCTTATCTTTTTGTTTACGACAAAAATGGGGGAGTAAAAACTCAAGTTTGGATTTGAAAAAAAATTGCATATCCATAATGGAAATGCAAAAATTATGATAGAGATCATTCCAAAAAGTATATGTGATTTTTAAGGATTGTAAATTATTTTAGTTTTTTATATATTAGGTTTTGCAATCAACGGAAAAGGGCGGGTGAGGCATTTTTAACTGACTGTTGACTCCCAAACCATAAGTCATTTCTAAAAAAAATATAGCCATTACACATCCATAATCTATCAAAACATTTATGATGATGATCTATGATTGTTAGGTTCGGTTTTTTTAAAATAGGCAAAAAGTTGGTTGTTTGGCTCTGGTAAATATTCCACCGCAAGTTAACTTGAGAATTTAATGTTTTTTGCTCCTTGAAATTTTTGGATCATTAGGTCATTTGACTCTTCAACATGTTTTAGGCATGCATATCCATATTTAAAACATGTTAGGAAATTACAAATCTCTTTCTTATAAAATTCCTCCAAGCGATTTGGGGCTGTACTAGTGGAATTTCCCAAACATGGATAAGAAAACTTTGGTGTTCATTTTTAATGCGTGAAATATCTTTCTTCACTTACATTTATTATAGTTTTCAAGTTTTTTCTTATATAAACTCTACATTTTTCATTTTGTTGTGATCCATGTGCCTTATCTTTTTGCTTACAAGAAAAATGGAAGTGTGAAAACTGAAGTTTGGATATGAAAAAAAATTGAACATCCAAAATGGAAATTCAAAAATGCTGAGAGAGATTATTCAAAAAAGTATCTGCGATTTTTAACGATTGTAACCTCTTTTAGTTTTTTATATATTAGGTTTTACAATCATTGGAAGACAGGGGGTGAAGCATTTTTAACTGAGTGTTGACTCCCAAACCATAAGTCATTTGTAACAAAAATTATAGACATTTCACATCATTAATCGATCAAAAAATTCACAATGATCTACAATTGTTAGGTCCATTTTTTGAAAAATAGGCAAAAAGTTGGTTGTTTGGCTATTGAAAATATCCCACCTCACGTTAACTTGAGAATTTAATTTTTTCTACTCCTGGAAAATTTTGGATCATTAGGTCATTTGCATCTTCAATATGTTTCAGGCATGCATATCCATACTTACTACATGTTAGGATCAATTAGAAATCTCTTTGATTTAAAATTCCACCAAGCTATAGGGGTTGTATTAGTGGAATTTCCCAAACGATGGATAACAAAACTTTGGTGTTCTTTTTTAGTGCATGAAATAACTTTGTGCACCTACATTTATTATAGTTTTCAATTTTTTGCATACATAAACTCTAAAATTTTCATTTTTTTTGTGTTCTATTTGCCTTATCTTTTTGTTTAAGAGAAAAATGGGAGAGTGAAAACTCAGGTTTGGATTTGAAAAAAAATTGAACATCTAAAATGCAAATGAACAAATGCTGGGTGAGATCATTCCAAAAAGTATATGTGATTTTTAAGGATTGTAACCCCCTTTTTTTTATATATTAGGTTCCGCAATCATAGGAAAATAAGGGGCGAGGCATTTTTAACTGAGTGTTAACTGCCAAACCATAAATCATTTCTAACAAAAACTATAGTCGTTACACATCATTAATCGATCAAAAAATTTATGATGATCTATGATTGTTAGGTCTATTTTTTGTAAAATAGGCAAAAAGTGGGTTGTTTGGCTCAGGTAAATATCCCACCGCACATTAACTTGAGAATTAAATTTTTACTACTCCTTGAAATTTTTTATCATTAGGTCATTTGCATGTTCAACATGTTTCAGGCATGCATATCCACATTTAAAACATGTTAAGATCAATTAGAAATCTCTTTCTTATAAAATGCCACATAGTTATTAGGGGGTTGTACTAGTGGAATTTCCCATACATGGATAACAAAACTTTGGTGTTCATTTTAAGTGAGTGAAATAATTTTCTTTACTTACATTTATTATAGTTTTTAATGTTTTTTATACATAAACTCTAAATATTTTATTTTGTTGTGATCTATATGCATTATCTTTTTTTTTACGAGAAAAATGGGAGAATGAAAACTCAAGTTTGGATTAGAAAAAAAATTGAACAACCCAAATGGAAATGCACGAATTCTGAGAGACATAATTCCAAAAAGTATTTATGATTTTTAAGGATTGTAAACTCTTTTATTTTCTTATATATTAGGTTTTGCAATCATCGGAAAAGGGGCAAGGCATTTTAAACTGAGTGTTGACTACCAAATCATAAGTCATTTCTAACGCCATTACACATCATTCATCAATCAAAAAATTTACAATGATCTATGATGTTTAGGATGACTTTTTTTTAAAATAGGGAAAAAGTGGGTTGTTTGGCTCTTATAAATATCCCACCACAAGTTAGCATGAGAATTAATTTTTTCTACTCAAATTTTTTGGATCATTTGGTCATTTGCATCTTCAACATGTTTTAGGCATGCGTATCCATATTTAAAACATGTTAGGATTAATTAGAAATATCTTTCTTATAAAATTCCACCAAGCTATTATGGGTTGTTCTAGTGGAATTTCCCAAACATGGATAACAAAACTTTGGTGTTCATTTTTAGTGCATGAAATAATTTTCTTCACATACATTTATTATATTTTTATATTTTATGCATACATAAACTCTAAAATTTTCATATTTTTGTGATCTATTTGCCTTATCTTTTTGTTTACCAAAAAAATGAGAGAGTGAAAACTCAAGTTCGGATTTGAAAAAAAATCAAACATCCAGTATGGAAATGAAAAATTGCCGAGAGAGATCATTCTGAAAGGTATCTGTGATTTTTATGGATTGTAAACTCTTTTAGTTCTTTATATATTATGTTTTTCAATCATTGGAAAGGGGGGCCGAGGCATTTTTAACAGAGTGTTGACTCTCAAACTATAAGTCATTTCTAACAAAAATTATAGCCGTTACACTTCTTTAATTCATCAAAATATTTACAATTATCTATGATTGTTAGGTCCACTTATTGAAAAATAGGCAAAACGTGGGTTGTTTGGATCTAGTAAATATCTCACCGCACGTTAACATGAGAATTTAATTTTTGTACTCGAAAATGTTAGATCATTAGGTCATTTGCATCTTCAACATGATTCAGGCATGCATATCCATATTTAAAACATGTTAGGATCAATTAGAAATCTCTTTCTTATAAAATTTCACCAAGTTAATAGGGGTGTTACTAGTGGAATTTCCCAAACATGGATAACAAAACTTTGGTGTTCATTTTTAATGCGTGAAAGAACTTTCTTCACATACATTAATTATAGTTTTCAATTTTTTACATAAAAAAACTCTAAAATTTTAATTTTGTTGTGATCTATTTGCATTATCTTTTTGTTTACGAGAAACATGGGAGAGTGAAAACTCGAGTTTGGATTTGAAAAAAAATTGTACAACCAAAATGGAAATGCACAAATGCTGAGAGACATAATTCCAAAAAGTATTTATGACAAACTCTTTTAGTTTCTTATATATTCGGTTTTGCAATCATCTGAAATGGGGGGGGGCAATGCATTTTAAACTGAGTGTTGACTACCAAATCATAAGTCATTTCTAACGCCGTTACACTTCATTAATCAATCAAAACATTTATGATGAACTATGATTGGTAGGATGGCTTTTTGTATAATAGGGAAAAAGTGGGTTGTTTGGCTCTTGTAAATATCCCACCGCAAGTTAACTTGAGATTTGATTTTTTCTACTTCTTGAAATTTTTGAATCATTAGGTCATTTGTACTAGTGGAGTTTCCCAAACATGGATAAAAAAACTTTGGTGTTCATTTTTAGTGCATGAAATAATTTTCTTCACTTAAATTTATTATAGTTTTTTATTTTTGTTGTGATCTATTTTCCTTATCTTTTTGTTTAATGGAAAAATGGTAGCAAGAAAACTTAGTGGAAATGGAAAAATGCAAAAAATGCAGAGAGAGATCATTCTGAAATATATCTGTTATTTTTAAGGATTGTAAACTCTTTTAGTTTTTTATATATTATTTTTGCAATCATTGGAAAAGGGGGGGGGGGGGGGGGGGGGGGGGAGGCATTTTTAACAGTGTTGACTCCCAAACTATAAGTCGTTTCTAACAAAACAATTTAGCCGTTACAATGATCTATGATTGTTCGGTCCACTTTTTGAAAAATAGGCAAAAAGTTGGTTGTTTGGATCTAGTAAATATCCCACTACCTGTTAACATGAGAATTTGATTTTTTCTACTCCTCGAAAATTTTGGATCATTAGTCATTTGCATCTTCAACATGTTTCAGGCACGCATATCCATATTTAAAACATGTTAGGATCAATTAGAAATCTATTTCTTATAAAATTCCACCAAGCTATTAGGAGTTGTACTAGTGGAATTTCCCAAACATGGATAATAAAACCTTAGTGTTCATTTTTAGTGCGTGAAAGAACTTTCTTCACTTATATTTATTATAGTTTTTAATTTTTTGCTTAGATAAACTCTAAAATTTTCATTTTGTTGTGATCTATTTGCGTTATCTTTTTTTTACAAGAAAAATGGGAGAATGTTGACTCCCAAACCATAAGTCATATCTAACAAAAATTAAAACCTTTACCCATCATTAATCGATCAAAAAATTAACGATGATCTATGATTGATAGGTCCGCTTTTTGTAAAATAGGCAAAAAGTTGGATGTTTGGCTCTGATAAATATCCCATCGCATGTTAACTTGAGAATTTAATTTTTTATTCTCCTTGAAATTTTTGGATCATTAGGTCGCTTACATCTTCAACATGTTTCTGGCATGCATTTGCATATTTAAAATATTTTAGGAACAAGTAGAAATCTATTTCTTCTGAAATACCACCAAGCTATTAGGGGTTGTACTAGTGTAATTTCTCAAATATGGAGAAAAAAATGTTGGTGTTCATTTTTAGTACGTGAAATAATTTTCTTCACTTAGATTTATTATAGTTTCCAACGTTTTGCATACATAAACTATAATTTTCATTTTTTGTGATCTATTTGCCTTATCTTTTTCTTTACGAGAAAAATGGGCGAGTGAAAACCGAAGTTTGGATTTGAAAAAAAAATTGAACAACCAAAGGCACAAATGCTGAGAGTCATAATTCCAAAAAGTATCTATGATTTTTAAGGATTTTAAACTCTTTTAGTTTCTTATATATTAGGTTTTGCAATCATAGGAAAAGGGGGGGATGAGGCATTTTAAATTGAGAGTTGACTCCCTAACCATCAGTCATTTCTAAAACTGTTACACATCATTAATCGATCAAACCATTTACGATGATCTATATTTTTTAGGTTGGCTTTTTGTAAAATAGGCAAAATGTGGGTTGTTTGGCCCAGGTAAAATCCCACCGCACGTTAACTTGAGAAATTAATTTTTTCTATTCCTTGAAATTTTTGGATCATTAGGTCATTTGCATCTTCAACATGTTTCAGGCATGCATATCCATATTTAAGGCATGTTAGGATCAATTAGGAATCTCTTTCATTTAAAATTCCACCTAGCTATTTAGGGTTGAACTATTGGAATTTTCCAAACTTGGATAACAAAACTTTGGTGTTCATTTTTAGTGCGTGAAATAACTTTCTTCACTTACATTTATTATAGTTTTAAATTTTTTGCATACATAAACTTTAAAATTTTCATTTTGTTGTGATCTATCTGCCTTATCTTTTTGTTTACGAGAAAAATGGGAGAGTGAAAACTCAAGTTTGGATTTGAAAAAAATTATACATCCAAAATGGAAATGCACAAATGTTTAGAATGATAATTCCAAAAAGTATTTGTCATTTTTAAGGATTTTAAATTCTAATATTTTTTTATATATTAATTTTTGAAATCATCAGAATAGGGGGCGAGGCATTTTTAACTAAGTTTTGACTCCATTACCATAAGTCATTTCTAAAAAAAATTATAGCCATTACCCATCATTAATCAATCAAAACATTTACGATGATCTATGATTGTTAGGTTCGCATTTTGTAAAATAGGCATAAATGAGCGGTTTGGCTCTGGTAAATATCCCACCGCACGTTAACTTGAGAATTTAATTTTCTCTACTGCTTGAGATTTTTGGATCATTAGGTCATTTGTGTCTTCACAATGTTTCAGTGTTGCATATCTATATATGTACTATTGGAATCTCCCAAACATGTCTAACGAAACTTTAGTGTTCATTTTTAGTGCGTGAAATATTTTTGTTCACTTACTTTTATTATAGTTTTCAATTTTTTGGCATACATAAACTCTAAAATTTTTATTTTGTTGCGATCTATTTGCCTTATCTTTTTGTTTAAGAGAAAAATGGGAGAGTCAAAACACAAGTTTGCATTTAAAAAAAAATTGAACATTCAAAATGGAAATGCACAAATGCTGACAGAGATCATTCCAAAAAGTATATGTGATTTTTATGGATTTTAAATTCTTTTTGTTTTTTATATATTAGGTTTTGCAATCATCGGAATAGGGGGCGAGGCATTTTTAACTGAGTGTTGACTCCAAAACCATAAGTCATTTCTAACAAAAATATAGCCGTTACACATCTGTAATCTACCAAAATATTTACGATGATCTATGATTGCTAGGTACTCTTTTTGTAAAATAGGCAAAAAGTGGGTTGTTTGGCTCTGGTAAATATTCCACTGCACGTTAACTTGAAAATATTATTTTTTTACGCCTTGAAATTTTTGGATCAATAGGTCATTTGCATCTTCAACATGTTTCAGGCATGTAATTCCATTTTAAAACATGTTAGGATCAATTAGAAATCACTTTCTTGTAAAATTCCTCCAAGCTATTTGGGGTTGTACTAGTGGAATTTCCAAAGCATGGATAACAAAACTTTGGTGTTCATTTTAAGTGCGCGAAATAATTTTCTTCACTTACATTTATTATAGTTTTTCAATTTTTTGCATACATAAACTCTAAAATTTTCATTTTGTTGTGATCTATTTGGCTTATATTTTTTTTACGAGAAAAATGGAAGAGTGAAAACTCAAGTTTGGATTTGAAAAAAAATTGAACAACAAAAACGGAATTGCACAATACTGAGAGACATAATTCCAAAAAGTATCTATAATTTTTAAGGATTGTAAACTCTTTTAGTTTCTTATATATTTGGTTTTGTAATCTTCGGAAAAGTGGGGGTGAGGCTTTTTAAACTAAGTGTTGACTCCCAAACAATAAGTCATTTCCAACGCCATTACACATCATTAATCAATCAAAACATTTACAATGATCTATGATTGTTAGGATGGCTTTTAGTAAAATAGGCAATAAGTGGGTTGTTTGGCTCTGGTAAATATCCAATCGCAAGTTAACTTGAGAATTTAATTTTTTCAACTCGAAATTTTTGGATCATTAGGTCATTTGCATCTTCAACATGTTTCAGGCATGCATATCTATATTTAAAACATGTTGGTATCAATTAGAAATCTCTTTCTTATAAAATTACACCAAGCTATTTTGGGTTGTACTAGCGGAATTTCTCAAACAAGGATAACAAAACTTTGTGTTCATTTTTAGTGCGTGAAATAATTTTCTTCACTTACATTAATTATTTTTTTATATTTTTTGCATACATAAACTCTAAAATTTTCATTTTGTGGTAGTCTATTTGCCTTATCTTTTATTTACCAGAAGAATGGAAGAGTGTAAACTCAAGTTTGGATTTGAAAAAAAGTTGCACATCCAAAATAGAAATGCACAAATACTGAGAGATATCATTTTGAAAAGTATCTGTAATTTTTAAGGATTTTAAACTCTTTTAGTTTTTTATATATTAGGTCTTGCAATCATTGGAAAAGGGGGGGGGGGGGGGGGGGGGGGTGAGGCATTTTTAACGAAGTGTTGACTCCTAAACCATAAGTCATTTCTAACAAAAATTATAGCCGTTACACTTCATTAATCGATCAAAATATTCACAATGATCTATGATTGTTATGTCAACTTTTTGAAAAAGAGGCAAAAAGTGGGTAGTATGGATCTGGTAAATATCCCACCGCACGTTAACTTGAGAATTTAATTTTTTCTACGCCTTGAAAATTTTAGATCATTTGGTCATTTGCATCTTCAACATGTTTCAGGGCATATCCATATTTAAAACATGTTAGGATCAATTTGAAATCTCTTTGTTTTAAAATTCCACCACGCTATTCGGCGTTGTACTAGTGGAATTTCCCAAACATGGAAAACAAAACTTTGGTGTTCTTTTTTAGTGCGTGAAATAACTTTATTTACTTATATTTATTATAGTTTTCAATTTTTTCCATAAATAAACTTAAAATTTTTCATTTTGTTGTGATCTATTTTCCTGATACTTTTGTTTACGAGAAAAATGGGAGAGCGAAAACTCAAGTTTCGATTTGAAAAAAACTGAACATCCAAAATAAAAATGCACAAATGCTAAGAGAGATAATTCCAAAAATTATCTGTGATTTTTAAGAATTGTAAACTCTTTTAGGTTTTTATATATTAGGTTTTCCAATCATTGGAAAAGGGGGGTGAGGCATTTTTAACTGAGTGTTGACTCCTAAACCGTAAGTCATATCTAACAAAAATTATAGCCATTACACATCATTAATTGATCAAAACATTAACGATGATTTAAGATTGTTAGGTCCGCTTTTTGTAAAATAGGAAAAAAGTGGGTTGTTTGGCTCTGGTCAATATCCCACCGCACGTTAACTTGAGAATTTAATTTTTCTACTCCTCTAGATTTTTGGATCATTAGGTCATTTGCATCTTCAAAATATTTCAGGCATGCATATCCATATTTAAAACATGTTAGCATCAATTACAAATCTCTTTCTTTTAAAATTCCACCATGCTATTAGGGGGTACAAGTGGAATTTCCCAAAGATGGATGAAAAACTTTGGTGTTCATTTTTTGGGGGTGATATTAGTTTTCATCACTGAAATTTATTATATTTTTCAATTTTTGGCTTACATAAACTCTAAAATTTTCTTTTTTTTGTGATCTATTTGCCTTATCTTTTTGTTTACGAGAAAAAAATGGGAGAGTGAAAACACATGTTTGGATTTGAAAAAAAATTGAACATCCGAAATGGAAATGCACAAATGTTGAGAGAGATCATTCCAAAATAGTATATGTGGTTTTTAAGGATTGTAAATTCTTTGTTGTTTTTTATATATTAGGTTTTATAATCATCAGAAAAGAGGGGGGGGGGGGGGGGGGGGAGGCAATTTTAACTGAGTGTTGACTCCCAAACCATAAGTCTTTTTTTGCCAAAAATTATAGCCGTTACACTTCATTAATCGATCAAAACATTTACAATGATATATGATTGTTAGGTCCGTTTTTTGTAAAATAGGCAAAAAGTGGGTTATTTGGCTCGTGTAAATATCCCACTGCACGTTAACTTGAGAATTAAATTTTTTTAACTCCTTGAAATTTTTATACAAGTAGGTGATTTGCTTCTTCAACATGTTTCCGGCATGCATCTCCATATTTAAAACAATATAGGATAGATTAGAAATCTCTTTCTTACAAAATTCCACCACGTAATTAGAGGTTGTACTAGTGGAATTTCCCAAACATGGATAACAAAACTTTGGTGTTCATATTTAGTGCATGAAATAGTTTTCTTCACTTACATTTATTATAGTTTTCAATTTTTTTCATCCACAAACTCTTAAATTTTCATTTTGTTGTGAACTATTTGCCTTATCTTTTTGTTTACAAAAAAAAAAAATAGTTGAATGAAAACTCATGTTTGGATTTGAAAAAAAATTTAACATCCAAAAAGGAAATGCACAAATGCTGAGAGAGATCATTCAAAAAAAGTATATGTGATTTTTAACGATTGTAAAATCTTTTAGTTTTTAATATATTAGGTTTTGCAATCATCGGAAAAGGGGGGGCAATGCAATTTTAACTAAGTGTTGACTCCCAAACCATAAGTCATTTCTGACAAAAATTATAGACATTACACATCATTAATCGATCAAAAAATTTATGATGATCTATGATTGTTAGGTCAACTTTTTGTATAATAGGCAAAAAGTGGGTTGGTTGGCTTTGGTAAATAATCCACCGCACGTTAACTTGAGAATTAAATTTTTTCTACTCCTTGAAATTATTGGATGATTAGGTCATTTGCATCTTCAATAAGTTTCAGGCATGCATATCCATATTTAAAACATGTTAGGATCAATTACAAATCTCTTTCATATAAAATTCCACCAAGCTATTAGGGTTGTACTAGTGGAATTTCCCAAACGTGGATAAAAAATCTTTGGTGTTCATTTTTAGTGCGTGAAATAATTTTCCTCACTGAAATTTATTTTAGTTTTCAACTTTTTCCATACATAAACTCTAAAATTATTTTTTTTTTTATCTGTTTGCCTTATCCTTTTGTTTACGAGAAAAAATGGGAGAGTGAAAAATCAAGTTTGGATTTGAAAAAAAAATTGAACATCCAAAATGGAAATGCACAAATGTTGAGTGAGATCATTCCAAAAAGTATTTGTGATTTTTAAGGATTTTAAACTCATTTAGTTTCTTATATATTAGGTTTTGCAATCATCGAAAAAAGGGTGGGCAAGGAAAATTTAATTAAGTGTTGACTCCCAAACCATAAGTCATTTCTAACAAAAATTATTGCCGTTACGTATAATTAATCGATCTAAGCACTTACAATGATCTATGATTGTTTGGTCTGCTTTTTGTAAAATAGGCAAAAAGTGGGTTGGTCGGCTCTGGTAAATAATGCACCGCACGTTAACTTGAGAATTAAATTTTTTCTACTCCTTGAAATTTTTGGATCATTAGGTCATTTGCATCTTCAAAATGTTTCAGGCATGCATAGCCATATTTAAAACATGTTAGGATCAATTACAAATCTCTTTCTTATAAAATACCACCAAGCTATTAGTGGTGGAACTAGTGTAATTTCCCAAACATGGATAAAAAAACTTTGGTGTTAATTTTTAGTGCATGAAATAATTTTCTTCACTTACATTTATTATAGTTTTCAAGTTTTTTGCATATATAAAATCTAAAATTTTCAATTGGTTGTTATCTATTTGCCTAATCTTTTTGTTTACAAGAAAAATGGGAGAGTTAAAACTCAAGTTTGGATTTGAAAAAAAGTTGAACAACCAAAATGGAAATGCACAAATGCTGAGAGACATAATTCGAAAAAGTATCTATGATTTTTAAGGATTGTCAACTCTTATAGTTTCTTATATATTATGTTTTGCAATCATTGGAAAAGGGGGGGTGAGGCATTTTAAACTGAGAGTTGACTCCCAAACCATCAGTCATTTCTAACGCCGTTACACGTCATTATTCAATCAAAACATTTACGATGATCTATATTTGTTAGGTCAGCTTTTTTTAAATTAGGCAAAATGTGGGTTGTTTGGCCCAGGTAAATATCCCACTGCACGTTAACTTGAGAAATTAATTTTTTCTACTCCTTGAAATTTTTGGATCATTAGGTCATTTGCATCTTCAACATGTTTCAGGCATGCATAACCATATTTAAAACATCTTAGGATCAATTAGAAATCTCTTTCTTATAAAATTTCACCAAGCAATTAGGGATTGTACTACTAGAATTTCCCAAACATGGATAACAAAACATTGGTGTTCATTTTTAGTGTGTGAAATAATTTTCTTCACTTACATTTATTTTAGTTTTCATTTTTTGGCATACATAAGCTCTAAAATTTTTATTTTGTTGGGATCTATTTGCCTTATATTTTTGTTTACGAGAAAAATGGGACTGTGAAAACCTAAGTTTGGATTTGAAAAAAAATTGAACATCCAAAATGGAAATGCACAAATGCTGAGAGAGATAATTCCAAAAAGTATCTGTGATTTTTAAAGATTGTAAACTTTTTTAGTTTTTTATATATTAAGTTTTGCAATCATCGGAAAAGGGTGGGCAAGGGAAATTTAATTGTGTGTTAACTCCCAAACCATAAGTCATTTCGAACAAAAATTATAGCCGTCACACATTTTAATGTATCAAAACATTTATGATGATCTATGATTGTTTGGTCCACCATTTTTAAAATAGGCAAAAAGTGGGTTGTTTCGCTCTGGTAAATATCCCACCGCACATTAACAAGAGAATTTAATTTTTTCTACTAGTAGAATTCCACCAAGCAATTTGGGGTTTTACTACGAGAATTTCGTCAACGTGGATAACAAAACATTGGTGTTCATTTTTAGTGCGTGAAATAATTTTCTTCACTTACATTTATTATAGTTTTCAGTGTTTCGCATACATAAACTCTAAAATTTTCATTTTTTTGTGATTTATTTGCCTTTCCTTTTTGTTTATGAGAAAAATGGGCTCAAGTTTGGATTTGAAAACAACTTGAACATCCAAAACAGAAATGCACAAATGCTGAGAGAGTTAATTCCAAAAGGAATTTCTGATTTTTGTGGATTGTAAACTCTTTTAGTTTTTTATATAATAGGTTTTCCAATCATAAAAAAATGGGGGGTGAGGCATTTTTAACTGAGTTTTGACTCCCAAACCATATGTCATTTCTAAAAACAATTGTAGCCATTACTCATCATTAATCGATCAAAACATTTACGATGATCTATGATTGTTCGGTCCGCTTTTTGTAAATTGACAAAAACTAGATTGTTTGGCACTCATAAATATTCCACCACACGTTAACTTGAGAATTTAAATTTTTTTACTCCTTGAAAAGTTTGGATCATTGTTTCACTTGCATCTTCAACATATTTCAGGCATGCATATCGAAATTTAAAACATGTAAGGATCAATTAAAAGACTCTTTCTTATAAAATTTGACCAATCACTTAGGGCTTCTACTAGTGAAACTTCCTAACCATGGATAACTAAACTTTAGTGTTCATTTTTTGTGCGTGAAATAATTTTCTTCACTTACATTTATTATAGTTTTAATTTTTTTACAAACTTAAATTCTAAAATTTTTATTTTGTTGTGATCTATTTGCCTTATCTTTTTGTTTAGGAGAAAAATGGGAGAGTGAAAACTAAAGTTTGGATTTGAAAAAAAAATTGAACATCCAAAATGGAAATGCACAAATGCTGACATAGATCATTCCAAAAAGTATATGTGGCTTTTAAGGACTGTAAACTCTTTTAGTTTTTTCTATATTAGGTTTTGCAATCATCGGAAAAGTGGGGGCGAGGCATTTTTAAATAAGTGTTGACTCCCAAACCATAATTCATTTCTAACTAAAATTATAACCATCACACATCATTAATAGATCAAAACATTTACGATGATCTATGATTGTTAGGTTTGCTTTTTGTAAAATAGGCAAAAAGTTGTTTGGCTCTGGTAATATCCCACTGCATGTTAACTTGTGAACTTATTTTTTTCTACTCAAAATTTTTGGATCATTAGGTCATTTGCATCTTCAACATGTTTCAGGCGTACATATCCATAGTTAAAACATGTTAGGATCAATTAGAAATCTTTCTTTTAAAATTCCACAAAGCTATTAGGGTTGTACTAGTGGAATTTCACAAACATGGATAACAAAACTTACTTGTTAATTTTTAGTGCACAAACTAAATTTATTCACTTACATTTGTTTTAGTTTTCGATTTCTTGCATACATAAACTCCAAAATTTTCATTTTGATGTGATCTATTTGCCTGATCTTTCTATTTATGAGAAAAATGGGAGAGTGAAAATTCAGGTTTGGATTTGAAAAAAAATTGAAGATAAAAAATGGAAATGCACTAATGCTGAGAGAGATAATTCAAAAAAGTATCTATCATTTTTAAGGATTGTAAACTTTTTTATTTTTTTATATATTAGGTTTTGCAATCATCTGAAAAGTGGAGGTCAAACATTTTTAAATGAGTGTTGACTCCCAAACCATAAGTAATTTCAAAACAAAAATTATAGCTGTTACACATCTTTAATCGATCAAAACATTTACGATTATCTATGATTGTTAGGTCCGCTTTTTGTAAAATAGGCAAAAAGTGGGTTGTTTAGCTCTGGTAAATATCCCACCGCACGTTAACTTGAGAATTTACTTTTTTTTACTCCTTGAAATTTTTATACCATTAGGTCATTTGCTTCTTCAACATGTTTCTGGCATGCTTCTCCATATTTAAAACATCTTAGGATCAATTAGAAATATCTTTCTTATAAAATTCCACCAAGTAATTACAGGTTGAACTAGTGGAATTTCCCAAACATGGATAACAAAACTTTGGTGTTCATTTTTAGTGCGTGAAATAATTTTATTCACTTACATTTATTATAGTTTTCAATTTTTTTCATCCATAAACTCTTAAATTTTCATTTTTTTTGTGATCTATTTGCCTTATCTTATTGTTTACAAGAAAAAAAGGTTGAGTGAAAACTCATGTTTGGATTTGAAAAAAAAATTAACATCCAAAAAGGAAATGCTCAAATGCTGAGAGAGATCATTCAAAAAAGTATATGTGATTTTTAACCATTGTAAACTCTTTTAGTTTTTAATATATTAGGTTTTGCAATCATCGGAAAAGGGTTGGCAAGGCAAGTTTAACTAAGTGTTGACTCCCAAACCATATGTCATTTCTAACAAAAATTATAGCCATTACACATCATTAATTGATCAAAACATTTATGATGATCTATGATTGTTAGGTCCACTTTTTTTATAATAGGCAAAAAGTGGGTTGGTTGGCTCTGGTAAATAATCCACCGCACGTTAATTTTTTCTACTCCATGAAATTTTTGGATGATTAGGTCATTTGCATCTTCAACATATTTCAGGCATGCATATCCATATTAAAAACATGTTAGGATCAATTAGAAATCTCTTTCTTATAAAATACCACCAAGCTATTAGTTGTTGAACTAGTGTAATTTCCCAAACATGGATAACAAAACGTTGGTGTTCATTTTCAGTACGCAAAATTATTTTCTTCATTTAAATTTATTATAGTTTTCAAGTTTTTTGCATACATAAACTCTAAAAATATTATTTGGTTGTTATCTATTTGCCTTATCTTTTTGTTTATGAGAAAAATGGTAGAGTGAAAACTCATGTTTGGATTTGAAAAAAAATTGAACAACATAAATGGAAATGCACAAATACCGGGAGACATATTTCCAAAAAGTATCTATTATTTTTAAGGATTTTAAAAACTTTTAGTTTCTAATATATTAGGTTTTGCAATCATTGGAAAAGGGGGGGGGGGGGGGGGGGGGGGGGGGGGGGGGGTGGTGGTGAGGCATTTTAAACTGAGAGTTGACTTCCAAACCAACAGTCATTTCTAACGCTGTTACACATCTATAATCGATCAAAATATTTACGATGATCTATATTTGTTAGGTCGACTTTTTGTAAAATATGTAAAATATGGGTTGTTTGGCCAAGGTAAATATCCCACCGCACGTTAACTTGAGAAATTAATTTTTTCTACTCCTTGAAATTTTTGGATCATTTGGTAATTATCATCTTCAACATGTTTCAGGTATGCATAACCATATTTAAAACATCTTAGGATCAATTAGAAATCTCCTTCTTATATAATTTCACCAACTTATTAGGGGTTGTAGTAGTGGAATTTCCCAAACATGCATAATAAAACTTTGGAGTTCATTTTTAGTGCGTGAAATAACATTCTTGACTTACATTTATTAAAGTTTTAAATATTTCACATACTTAAACTCTAAAATTTTTATTTTATTATTATCTATTTTCCTTATCTTTTTGTTTTCGAGAAAAATGTGAGAGTGGAAACTCAAGTTTGGATTTGAAAAAAAATTGAGCATCCAAAATGGAAATGCAAAAATGCTGAGAGAGTTAATTCCAAAAAGTATCTGTGATTTTTAAGGATTGTAAAATCTTTTATTTTTTTATATATTAGGTTTTGCAATCTTGGGAAAAGGGGGGGGGAGGGGAGGGGCGAGGCATTTTTAACTGAGTGATGACATCCAAACCATAAGTCATTTCTAAAAAAAATTATAACCGTTACACATCATTAATTGATCAAAACATTTATGATGATCTATGATTGTTAGGTCCGATTTTTGTAAATTGGCAAAAACTGGATTGTTTGGCACTGGTTAATATCCCACCGCACGTTAACTTGAAAATTTAATTTTTTCTACTCCTTGAATATTTTGGATTATTGGGTCATTTGGGTCTTCAACATGTTTCAGGCATGCATATCAAAATTTAAAACAAGTTAGGATCAATTAAAAATCTTTTTCTTATAAAATTTCACCAAGCACTTAGGGCTTGTACTAGTGGAATTGCCCAAACATGGATAAAAAAATTTGGTGTTCACTTTTAGTGCGTGAAATAATTTTATTCACGTACATTTATTATAGTTTTAAATTTTTTGCAAACATAAATTCTAAAATTTTCATTTTGTTGTGATATATTTGCCTTATCTTTTTGTTTACGAGAAAAATGGGAGATGAAAACTCATGTTTGGATTTGAAAAAAATTGAACATCCAAAATGGAAATGCACAAATGCTGAGAGAGATCATTCCAAAAATTATATGTGATTTTTATGGATTGTAAACTCTTTTAGTATCTTATATATTAGGTTTTGCAATCATTGAAAAAGAGAAGGCGAGACATTTTTAACTGAGTGTTGACTCCCAAACCATAAATCTTTTCTAACAAAAATTATAGCCATTACACATCATTAATATATCAAAACATTTACGATGATCTATGATTGTTAGGTCCACTTTTTGTAAAATAGGCAAAAAGTGGGTTGTTTGGCTCCTGTAAATATCCCACAGCACGTTAACTTGTGAATTTGTTTTTTTCTACTCAAAATTTATGGAGCACTAGGTCATTTGGATCTTCAACATGTTTCAGGCATGCATATCCATTTTTAAAACATGTTAGGATCAATTAGAAATCTCTTTCTTATGAAATTGCACCAAGCTCTTAGGGGTTGTACTAGTGGAATTTCCCAAACATGGTAACAAAACTTTGGTGTTCATTTTTAGTGCGTGAAATAATTTTCTTCACTTACATTTATTATACTTTTCAATTTTTTGCATACATGAACTCTAAAATTTTAATTTTGTTGTGATCTATTTGCCTTATCTTTATGTTTTCGAGAAAAATGGGAGTGTAAAAACTCAAGTTTGGATTTGAAAAAAAATTGAACATCCAAAATAGAAATGCACAAATGCTGAGAGAGATAATTCAAAAAGTACCTTTGATTTTTAAGGATTGTAAACAATTTTGTTTTTTATAAATTAGGTTTTGGAATCATTGAAAAGGAGAGAGGGGGGGGGGGGGGGGGGGGGGGGGGGGGTGTGTTTAGCATCTTTAACTGAGTCGACTCCCAAACCAGAAGTCATTTCTAATGCCCTTACACAACATTAATCAATCAAAAAATTTATGATGATCTATGATTGTTAGGTCCGTTTTTTGTAAAATAGAAAAAAAGTGGGTTGCTTCGCTCTGGTAAATATCCCATTGCACGTTAACTTGAGAATTTAATTTTTTCTTCTCCATGAAATTTTTGGATTATTAGATCATTTGCATCGTCAACATATTTCAGGCATGCATATCCATATTTAAAACATGTTAGGATCAATTAGAAATCTCTTTCACATAAAATTCCACCAAGCTATTAGGGGTTGTACTAGTGGAATTTTCCAAACATGAAAAAAAAACTTTGATGTTCATTTTTGGTGCTTGAAATAATTTTTTTCACTTACATTTATTATAGTTTTTAACTTTTTGCAAGCATAAATTCTAAAAATTCTTTTTCTTGTGATCTATTTGTCTTATAATTTAGTTTACAAGAAAAACGGGATAGTGAAAACTCAAGTTTGGATTTGAAAAAAAATTGAACATCCAAAATGGTAATGCACAAATGTTGAGAGAGGTGGCATTTTTAACTGAGTATTGACTGCCAAACCATTGTCATTTCTGAAAAAAATTATAGCTGTTAAACATCATTAATCAATCAAAAAATTTACGATGATCTATTATTATTAGGTCCGATTTTTGTAATTAGGCAAAAACTATATTGTTTGACTCTGGTTATCCCACCGCATGCTAACTTGAGAATTTAATTTATTATACTGAAATTTTTTGGATCATTAGGTCATTTGCATCTTAAACATGTTTCAGGAATGCATATCCATATTTAAAACATGTTAGGATCAATTAGAAATCTCTTTCTTATAAAATTCCACCAAGCTCTTAGGGGTTGTACTAGTGGAATATCCCAAACATTGATAACAAAACTTTGGTATTTATTTTTATTGAGTTAAATAATTTTCTTCACTTACATTAATTATAGTTTAAATTTCTTTGCATACATAAACTCTAAAATTTTCATTTTTTTGTGATCTATTTGCCTTATCTTTTTGTTTACGAGAAAAATGGGAGAGTGAAGACTCAAGTTTTGATTAGAAAAAAAATTGATCAGCCAAAATAGAAATGCACGAATGCTGAGAGAGATAATTCCAAAAAGAATCTATGATTTTTAAGAATTGTAAACTATTTTTTTTTCTATATATTAGGTCTTGCAATCATCAGAAAGGATGGGGGGGGGGGGGGGGGGGGGGGGGGGGAGGGGAGGAGGCTTTTTTAACTGAGTGTTGACTCCCAAACCATAAGTCATTTCTAACAAAAATTATGGCCATTACACATAATTAATCGATCAAAACATTTACGATGATCTATGATTGTTAGGTCCGCTTTTTGTAAAAAGGGGAAAACGGGGTTGTTTGGCTCTGGTAAACATCCGACAACACTTTAACTTGAGAATTTAATTTTTTCTACACCTTGAAAATTTTGGATAATTAGGTCATTTGCATCTTCAATAGGTTTCAAGCATGCATAGCCATAGTTAAAACATGTTAGGATCAATTAGAAATCTCTTTCTTATAAAATTGCACCAAGTTATTAATGGTTGTACTGGTGGAATTTCCCAAACATGGATAACAAAACTTTGGTGTTCATTTGTAGTGCGTGAAGTAATTTTCTTCATGTACATTTATTATAGTTTTCAATTTTATGCAAAGATAAACTCTAAAATTTTCATTTTGTTGTGATCTATTTGCCTTATCTTTTTGTTTACGAGAAAAATGGGAGAGTTAAAATTCAAGTTTGGATTTGAAAAAAAAAATAACATCCAAAATGGAAATGCACAAATGCTGAGAGAGTTAATTCCAAAAAGTATCTGTGATTTTTAAGGATTGTAAACTTTTTTAGTTTTTTATATATTAGGTTTTGCTATCAACAGAAAAGAGGGGGGGGGGGGGGTGAATAACATTTTTAACTGAGTGTTGACTCCCAAACAATAATTCATTTCTAATAAAAATTATAGCCGTTACACATCATTAATTGATCCAAACATTTACGATGATCTACGATTGTTAGGTCCGCTTTTTCTAAATAGGCAAAAACTGTGTTGTTTGGCTCAAGTAAATAACCCACCTCATGTTAACTTGAAAATTTAATTTTTTCTACTCTTTGAAATTTTCTGATCATTGGATCATTTGCATCTTCAACATGTTACATGCATGCATATCCATATTGAAAACATGTTAGGATTAATTACAAATCTCTTTCTTACAAAATTCCACCAAGCTCTTGGGGCTTGTACTAGTGGAATTTCCCAAACAAGGATAAAAAAACTTTGGTGTTCAGTTTTAGTGTGTGAAATAATTTTCCTCACTTATATTTATTACAGTTTTCCATGTTTTGCATACATAAACTCTAAAATTTGCATTTTTTAGTGATCTATTTGCCTTATCTTTTTGTTTACCAGAAAAATCGGAGAGTGAAAACTCAAGTTTGGATTTGAAAAAATATTGAACATCCAAAATGGTAATGAAAAAATGCTGAGAGACATAATTCATAAAATTATCTATGATATTAAAGGTTTGTAAACTCTTTTAGTTTTTTATATATTAGTTTTTGCAATTATCAGAAAGGGGGGGATGCTTTTTTAACTGAGTGTCGACTCCCAAACCATAAGTCATTTCTAACAAAAATTATAGCCATTACACATCATTAATCGATCAAAACATTTATAATGATCTATGGTTGTTAGGTCCACTTTTTGTAAATAGGCAAAAACTTGGTTGTTTGGCTCTGGTAAATATCCCGCCGCACGTTAATTTGACAGTTTAAGTTTTTTCTACTCCTTGAATTTTTTGGATGATTAGATTTTTTTCATCTTCAACATGTTTCAGGCATGCATATCCATATTTAAAACAAGTTAGGATCAATTAGTAACCTCTTTCTTATAAAATTCCACTAAGTTATTAGGGGTTGTACTAGTGGAATTTCCCAAACATAGATAACAAAACTTTGGTGTTCATTTTAAGTTCTTAAAACAATTTTCTTCTCTTAAATTTATCTTAGTTTTAAATTTTTTGCATACATAAACTCTAAAATTTTCATTTTGTTTTGATCTATTCGCCTTTTCTTTTTGTTTATGCAAAAAACGGGAGAGTGAAAACACAAGTTTGGATTAGAAAAAAATTGAAAATCTAAAATGGTAATGCACAAATACTGAGAGAGATAATTTGAAAATGTATAAGTGATTTTTGAGGATTTTAAACTCTTTAATTTTTTATATATTAGGTTTTTCAGTCATCGGAAAAGAAGGGGGGGTGGGGGGGTGTTGTTGCATTTTTAACTGAGTATTGACTCCCAAACCATAAGTTATTTCTAACAAAAATTATTGCCATTACACATCTTAAATCGATCAAAACATTTACGATGATCCATGATTATTAGGTCCACTTTTTGTAAATAGGCAAAAACTAGATTGTTTGACTCTGGTAAATATCCCAATGCACGTTAACTTGTGAATTCAATTTTTTCTACTCCCTAGAATTTTTGGATCATTGGGTCATTTGCATCTTCAACATGTTTCAAGCATGCATATCCATATTTAAACCATGTTAGGATCAATTAGAAAACTCTTTCTTATAAAATACCACCAAGCTCTTAGGGGTTGTACTAGTGGAATTTCTCAAACATGGATAACGAAACTTTGGTGTTCATTTTTAGTACGTGAAATAATTTTGTTCTGTTAAAGTTATTATAGTTTTCAATTTTTTGCATACATAAACACTAAAATTTTCATTTTTTTTGAGATCTAGTTGCCTTATCTTTTTGTTTATGAGGAAAATGGGAGAGTGAAAACACAAGTTTGGATTAGAAAAAAATTATTATCCAAATTGGAAATGCACAACTGCTGAGAGAGATATTTCCAAAAAGATTCTGTGATTTTTATGGATTGTAAACACATTTAGTTTTTTATATATTAGGTTATGCAATAATCATAAAAGGGGGGGTGAGGCATTTTTAACTGAGTGTTGACTCCCGAACCAAAAGTCATTTATAACAAAAATTACAACCGTTACACATCATTAATCGATCAAAACATTTACGTTGATCTATGATTTTTAGGTCCACTTTTTGTAAATAGGAAAAAATTGGGTTGTTTGGCACTGGTAAATATCCCACTGCACATTTACTTGAGAATTTAATTTTTTCTACTCCTTGAAATTTGTGGATCATTAGGTCATTTGCATCTTAAACATTTTTCAATCATGAATATCAATATTTAAAACATGTTAGGATCAACTAGAAATCTCTTTGTTATAATATTCCACTAAGCTATTAGAGGTTGTAGTAGTGGAATTTCTCCAACATGGATAACAAAATTTTTGTTCATTTTGAGTGTGTGAAATAATTTTCTTCACTTACATTTATTATAGTTTTCAATTTTTTTCATACATAAACTCTAAAATTTTCATTTAGTTGTTATCTATTTGCCTCATCTTTTTGTTTACTAGAAAAATGGGAGAGTGAAAACTCAAGTTTGAATTTAAAAAAAATTGAACATCCAAAATGGTAATGCTCAAATGCTGAGAGAGATGATTCCTAAAAGTATCTGTGAATTTTAAGCAATGTAAACTCTTTAATTTTTTATATATTAGGTTTTGCAATTATCGGAAAAGGAGGGGCGTGACATTTTTAACTGAGTATTGACTCCCAAACCATATGTCATTTCTAACAAAAATTATAGCCGTTACACATCATTAATCGATCACAACATATATGATGATGACCTATGATTGTTAGGTACACATTTTGTAAGTAGGCAAAAACTGGATCATTTGACTCTGGTAAATATCCCTCCGCACGCTGACTTCAGAATTTAATTTTTTCTAGTCCTTGAATTTTTTGGATCATTAGGTCATTGGCATCTTCAACATGTTTCAGGAATGCATATCCATATTTAAAACATGTTAAGATCAATTAGAAATCTCTTTCTTATAAATTTCCACCAAGCTCATAGGGTTGTACTAGAGGAATCTCCCAAACATGGATAACAAAACTTTGGTGTTCATTTTTAGTGCGTGAAATAATTTTCTTGACTAACATTTATTATAGTTTAAAATTTTTTGCATACATAAACTCTAAAATTTGTATTTTTCTGTGATCTATTTGCCTTATCTTTTTGTTTATGAGAAAAATGGGAGAGTTAAAACTCAAGTTTGGATTTGAAAAAAAAATTAAAAATCCAAAAAGGAGATGCACAAATGCTGAGAGTGATAATTCCAAAAAGAATATGTGATTTTTAAGGATTGTAAACTCTTTTAGTTTTTTATATATTAGGTTTTGCTATCATCAGAAAAGGGGGGGAGTGAGGCATTTTTTACTGAGTGTTGTCTCCCAAAAAATAAGTCATTTCTAAAAAAATTTATAGCCATTACATCATTAATCGATCAAAACATTTACGATGATCTATGATTGTTAGGACTGCTATATGTAAATAGGCAAAAACTAGGTAGTTTGGCTGTGGTAAATATCCCAACACATGTTAACTTGAGAATTTAATTTTTTCTAGTCCTTGAAATTTTTGGATCATTAGGTCATTTGCATCTTCAACATGTTTTAGGCATGCATATCCATATTTAAAACATGTTAGGATCAATTATAAATCTCTTTCATACAAAATTCCACCAAGCAATTAGGGGTTGTACAAGTGGAATTACCCAAACATGGATAACAAAACTTTGTTGTTTATTTTTAGTGTGTGAAATAATTTTCTTCACTTATCAAAAAGATCAAAATTGTTTGTGGTTGGGAGTCCACGATGGAAGAACTTCATCCTCGTCAAAAAGATGAAAATTATTTGTGGTTGGGAGTCCACGACGGAGGAACTTTATCCCCGTCAAAAAGATGAAAATTATTTGTGGTTGGAAGTACATGACGGAGGAACTTCATCCCCGTCAAAAAATGATAATTATTTGTTGTCGGGAGTCCACGATGGAGGAACTTCATTGCCGTCAAAAAGATAAAAATTATTTTACTCTCACTTTATAATGTCGCAGGTCCTCAATGAAGGACGGAACAACATGAGGGGGAGTATTGGAAGATGAAGGCATATTGGAAGATATGCCATTTTAGTAAAAAAAATATTATATACATCATTTGAAGCAAGGTGGGAGTTCATGTTGTTCTCTCACCCCCAGCTTGAGGGGGAGTGTTAGAAGATAAGCTCAAGCCCACACGGCCAAGGAAGGCCCACAAGATGGGCCCAAGCCCTTAAGAAGTAGAACCCACAATGATTACCATGAGCTGGCTTCCTTATCACATCGATTGGAAGATCAAGAAGGACTCAAAAAGTATCTTTATCTTAGGGTCATGACCAAGAAGAGTTTTAGTTTGAGTTATGTTTGTTTTTTATCAATATTGAGTTACCTAATTATGTTAGGACTTACCTTAAGTGTTAGAGTTTTGGTGTAATTGGGACAAGGGTAGTTTTATTGTAATTGGACTCTACTACCTTCCTCTATTATGAATAGAGGTTCATGTACTCTAATTACAACAAGTTATTGATCTCAATGAAGTATTTCACTTTTCCATAAATTCAACATAAGTCATTTCTAAAAAAAATTATAGTCGTTACTCATCATTAATCAATCAAAACATTTACGATGATCTATGATGGTTAGGTTCTCTTTTTGTAAATAGGCAAAAACTGGGTTATTTGGCTTTGGTAAATATCCCTCCGCACGTTAACTTGAGAATTTAATTTTTTCTACTCCTTAAAATTTTTGGATCATTAGGTCATTTGCTTCTTCAACATGTTTCAGGCATGCATATCCATATTTAAAACATGTTAGGATATTTTAGAAATCTCTTATTATAAAATTCCACCAAGCTATTAGGGGTTGTACTAGTGGAATTTCCCAAACATGAATAACAAAACTTTGGTGTTCATTTTTAGTGCGTGAAATAATTTTCTTCACTAATATTTATCATAGTTTTTAATTTTTTGCATACATAAACTCTAAAATTTTCATTTTCTTGTTATCAATTTGCTGAATCTTTTCGTTTAAGAGAAAATTGGGAGAGTGACAACTCAAGTTTGGATTTGAAAAAAAATTGAACATCCAAAATGGAAATGCACAAATGCTGAGAGACATAATTCCAGTAACTCTCTAAGATTTCTAAGGATTTTAAAATCTTTTAGTTTTTTATATATAAGGTTTTGCAATCATCGTAAAAGGAGGGGAGGGGTGGGGGGTGTGGGGCGAGGTATTTTTAACTAAGTGTTGACTCCAAAACCATAATTCATTCCTAACAAAAATTATAGCCGTTACACCGCTTTAATCGATCAAATCATTTACGATGATCTATGATTGTTAGGTCCTCTATTTGTAAACATGAAAAACTGGGTTGTTTGCTTCTGGTAAATATCCCACCACAAGTTAACTTGAGAATTTAATTTTTTCTACTTGAAATTTTTGGATCATCAAGTCATTTGCATCTTCAAAATATTTCAGGCATGCTTATCCATATTTAAAACATGTTAGGATCAATTAGAAATCTCTTTCTTATAAAATTCCACCAAGCTATTAGGGTTTGTACTAGTGGAATTTCCCAAATATGGATAATAAAATTTTGGTGTTCATTTTTGGTGCGTGAAATAATTTTCTTCACGTACATTCATTATAGTTTTCAATTTTTTTGCATACATAAACTCTTAAATTTTTATTTTGTTTTGATCTTTTTGACTTATCTTTTTGTTTATGATAAAAATGGGAGTGTGAAAACTCAAGTTTGGATTTGAAAAAAAATTGAACATAAAAAATGGAAATGCACAAATGCTGGGAGAGATAATTCAAAAAAGTATCTGTGATTTTTAAGGATTGTAACCTCTTTTAATTTTTTATATATTAGGTTTTGAAATCATTGGAAAAGGGGGGCGAGGCATTTTTAACTGAGTGTTGACTCCCAAACCATAAGTCATTTCTAATAAAACTTATAGCCGTTAAACATAATCAATCGATAAAAACATTTAAGATGATATATAATTGTTAGGTCTGCTCTTTGTAAATAGGCAAAAACTGGGTTGTTTGGCTCTAGTAAATATCCCACCGCATGTTCACTTGAGAATTTAAGTTTTTGTACTCGAAAATTTTGGATCATTAGGCCATTTGCATCTTCAACATGTTTCAGGCATGCATATCCATATTTAAAACATGTTAGGATCAATTAGAAATTTTTTTCTTATAAAATTCCACAACGTTATTAGGGGTTGTACTAGTGAAATTTTCCAACATGGATAACAAAACTTTGGTGTTCATTTTTAGTGCATGAAATAATTTTCTTCACTTACATTTATTATAGTTTTCAATTTTTTGCATACATCGACTCTAAAATTTTCATTGTGTTGTGATCTATTTGCCTTATCGTTTTCTTTACGAGAAAAATGGGAGAGAGAAAACTGAGGTTTGGATTTGAAAAAAAATTGCAAATCCAAAATGGAAATGCATATATCATGAGAGAGATAATTCCAAATTATATCAATGATTTTTAAGGCTTGTAAACTCTTTTAGTTTTTTATATACTAGGTTTTGCAATCGTCAGAAAAAGGGGGCGAGACATTTTTTAAGTAAGTGTTGACTCCCAAACCATAAGTCATTTCTAACAAATATTACAGTCGTTACACATAATTAATCTTTCAAAACATTTACATTGATCTATGGTTGTTGTTTGGCTCTGGTAAACATCCCACCGCAAGTTAACTTGAAAATTTAATTTTTTATACTTCTTGAAATTTTTGGATCAATAGGTCATTTGCATCTTCAACATGTTTCCGGCATGCATATCCAAATTTAAAACATGTTAGGATCAATTAGAAATCTTTTTCTTATAAAATTTCACCGAGCTATTAGGAGTTGTACTAGTGGAATTTCCAAAACATGGATAAAACAACTTTGGGGTTCATTTTTAGTGTGAGAAATAATTTCCTTCACGTACATTTATTATAGTTTTCAATTTTTTGCATACATAAACTTAAAAATTTTCATTTTGTTGAGATCTATTTGCCTTATCTTTTTGTTTACGAGAAAAAATGGAGAGTGAAAACTCAAGTTTGGATTTGAAAAAAATTGAAACCATAAGTCATTTCTAAAAAACTTATAGTCGTTACACATCATTAATCGACCTAATCATTTACGATAATCCATGATTGTTCGGTCCGCTTTTTGAAAATAGACAAAAATTGGGTTATTTGGCTCAGGTTAATATCCCACCGCACGTTAACTATAGAATTTAACTTTTTCTACTCAAAATTTTTGGATCATCAAGTCATTTGTGTCTTCAAAATATTTCAGGCATGCTTACCCATATTTAAAACATGTTAGGATCAACTAGAAATCTCTTTATTATAAAATTCCTCCAAGCTATTAGAGGTTGTACTAATGGAATTTCCCAAGCATCGATAGCAAAACTTTTGGTTTCATTTTTAGTGGGTGAAATAATTTTCTTCACTTACATTTATTATAG
The DNA here is from genome assembly GCF_029961685.1 of Aristolochia californica. NCBI lineage: Eukaryota > Viridiplantae > Streptophyta > Magnoliopsida > Piperales > Aristolochiaceae > Aristolochia > Aristolochia californica. The sequence continues at coordinate 30,663,793 of NW_027182257.1, forward strand.
TTTTTAATTTTTTAGATATATAAACTCAACAATTTTTTATTTTTTTGTGTCCTTTTTGCCTTATCTTTTGTTTTCATGAAAAATAGGAGAGTGAAAATTCAAGTTTGGATTTGAAAAAAAATTGATTATGCAAAATGGAAATGCACAAATGCTGAGAGAGATAATTCCAAAAAGTATCTGTGATTTTTAAGGATTGTAAACTCTTTTAGTTTTTTATATATTAGGTTTTGCAATCGTTGTAAAAGGGGGGGGGGGGGGGGCATTTTTAACTGAGCGTTGACTCCCAAACCATAGGTCATTTCAAATAAAAATTATAGCCGTTACACATCATTAATTGATCAAAACATTTACGATGATCTGTGATTGTTAGGTTTGCTTTTTGTAAATAGGCAAATACTGGGTTCTTTGGCTCTGGTAAATATCTCACCGCACGTTAACTTGAGAATTTAATTTTTTCTACTCCATGAAAGTTTTGGATCATTAGGTCATTTGCATCTTCAACATGTTTCAGGCATGCATATCCATATTTAAAGCATGATAGGATCAATTAAAAATGTCTTTCTTATAAAATTCCACAAAGTTATTAAGCGTTGTACTAGTGGAATTTCCCAAACATGGATAACAAAACTTTGGTGTTTATTTTTAGTTTGTAAAATAATTTTCTTCACTTACATTTATTATAGTTTTCAATTTTTGGCATACATAAACTCTAAAATTTTCATTTTTTTTTTATATGTTTGCCATATCATTCTGTTTACAAGAAAAATGGGAGAGGGAAAACTCAAGTATGGATTTGAAAAAATATTGAACATACAAAATGGAAATGCACAAATGCTGAGAGAGACAATTCCAAAAAGTATCTGTGATTTTTAAGGATTGTAAACTCTTTAATTTTTTATATACTAGGTTTTTTAATCATCGAAAAAGGGGGGGGAGGGGTACATTTTTAACTGAGTTTTGATGCCCAAACCATAAGTCATTTCTAACATAAATTATAGCCGTTACACTTCATTAATCGATCAAAACCTTTACCATGATCTATGATTGTAAGGTCTACTTTTTGTAAATAGGCAAAAACTGGATTGTTTGACTCTAGTAAACATCCCACCGCATGTTAACTTGAGAATTTAATTTTTTCTACCCATTAAATTTTTTGGATCATTAGGTCATTTGCATCTTCAACATGTTTCAGGCATACCTATCCACATTTAAAACATGTTAGGATCAATTATAAATCTCTTTCTTATAAAATTCCACCAAGCTATTAGGGGTTGTACTTGTAGAATTTCCCAAACATGGATAACAAAACTTTGTTGTTCATTTTTAGTGCGTGAAGTAATTTTCTTCACGTACATTTATTATATAGTTTTCTATTTTTTCTAACATGAACTTAAAATTTTTATTTGGTTGTGACCTATTTTCCTTATCTTTTTGTTTATGAGAAAAATGGGAGAGTTAAAATTCAAGTTTGGATTTGAAAAAAAATTGAACATCGAAAATGGAAATGCACAAATGCAGAGAGAGATAATTCCAAAAAGTTTCTATGATTTTTAAGTATTGTAAACTCTTTTATTTTTTTATATATTAGGTTATGCAATCATAGAAAAAGTGGGTATGAGGCATTTTTAACTAAGTGTTGACTCCCAAACAGAAAGTCATTTCTAACAAAAATTATAGCCATTACACTTCAATAGTCGATCAAAACATTTACGATGATCTATGATTGTTAGGCCCACCTTTTTGTAAATAGGCAAAAACTGGGTTGCTAGGCTCTGGTAAACCTCCCACCGCACGTTAACTTGAGAATTTAATTTTTTCTACTCGAAATTTTTGGGTCATTAGGTCATTTGCATCATCAAAATGTTTCAAGCATAGCTATCCTTATGTAAAACATGGTAGGATCAATTAGAAATCTCTTTCTTATAAAATTCCACCAAGCTATTAGGGGTTGTACTAGTAGAATTTCCCAAACGTGGATAACAAAACTTTGGTGTTCATTTTTAGTGAAGTAATTTTCTTCACGTACATTTATTATAGTTTTCAATTTTTTGCATTCTTAAACTCCAAAATTTTTATGTTGTTCTGACCTACTTGCCTTATCTTTTTTATTATGAGAAAAATGGGGGAGTGATAATTCAAGTTTGGATTTGAAAAAAAAAAAACATCCAAAATGGAAATGCAAAAATACTGAGAGAGATAATTTCAAAAAGAATCTATGATATTTAAGGATTGTAAACTCTTTTAGTTTTTTATATATTAGGTTTTTCAATCATCAGAAAAGGGGAGGTGAGGCATTTTTAACTGAGTGTTTACTCCGAAACCATAAGTCATTTCAAACAAAAATTATAGCCATTACACATCATTAATCGATTAAAACATTTATGATGAGCTATGATAGTTAGGTCCGATTTTTGTAAATAGGCAAAAACTGGGTTGTTAGGCTCTGGTAAACATCCCACGGCATGTTAACTTGCGAATTTAATTTTTTATTCTCCTTGAAATTTTTTGATCAATAGGTCATTAGTATCTTCAACATGTTTCAGGCATGCCTATCCATATTTAAAACATGTTAGGATCAATTAGAAATCTCTTTTTTTTCAAATTCCACCAAGCTATTTGGGGTTGTACAAGTGGAATTTTCCAAACATGGATAACAAAACTTTGGTGTTCATTTTTAGTGCGTAAAATAATTTTCTACAAGTACATTAATTATAGTTTTATATTTTTTTCATACATAAACTCTAATTTTTTTTTGTTGTGACCTATTTGCCGTATCTTTTTGTTTATGAGAAAAATGGGAAAGTGAAAATTGAAGTTTGGATTTGAAAAAAAATTGAACATCCATAACCAAAATGAACAAATGCTGAGAGAGATAATTCCAAAACGTATCTGTGATTTTTAAGGATTGTAAACTCATTAATTTTTTATATATTAGGTTTTGCAATCGTGGGAAAAGGGGGGGCAAGATATTTTTAACTGAGTGTTGACTCACAAACCATAAGTCATTTCCAACAAAAATTATTGCCATTACACATCATTAATCGATCAAAAGATTTACAATGATTTATGATTGTTAGGTCCACATTTGGTAAATAGGCAAAAACTGGAATGTTTGACTCTGGTGAACATCCCTATGCGCATTAACTTGAGAATTTAATTTTTTCTGCTCCTAGAAATATTTGGATCATTAGGTCATTTGCATCTTCAACATGTTTCAGACATGCTTATCCATATTTAAAACATGTTAGGATCAATCAGAAATCTCTTTCTTATAAAATTCCACCAAGCTATTAGGGGTTGTGGTAGTGGATGGATAACAAAACTTTGGTATTCCTTTTTAGTGCGTGAAATAATTTTTTTCACTTACATTTGTTATAGTTTTAAATTTTTTGCATACATAAACTCTAAAATATTCATTTTGTTGTGATCTATTTTCCTTTTCTTTTTGTTTACGAAAAAAAAGGGAGAGTGAAAACTCAAGTTCGGATATGAAAAAAAATTGAACATCCAAAATATTAATGAAAAAATGCTGAGAGACATCATTCCAAAAAGTATATTTGATTTTTATGGATTGTAAACTCTTTTATTTTTTTTATATATAAGATTTGGCAATCATCGAAAAAAGGGGGGGGGGGGGGTGAGGCATTTTAAACTGAGTGATGACTCCAAAACCAGAAGTCATTTCTAAAAAAAATATAGTCGTTACACGTCATTAATCGATCAAAATATTTTGTGATGATCTACAGCTGTTAAGTTTGCTTTTTGTAAATAGGCAAAAACTGGGTTGTTTGGCTATGGTAAATATCCCACCACACGTTAACTTGAGAATTAAATTTTTTCTACTCGAAAGTTTTGGATCATTAGGTCATTTGCATCTTCAATATGTTTCAGGCATGCAAATCCATATTTAAAACATGTTAGGATAAATTATATATTAATTTCATATAAAATTCCACCAAGCTAATAGGGGTTGTACTACTAGAATTTCCCAAACATGGATAACAAACTTTGGTGTTCATTTTTAGTGCATGAAATAATTTTATGTACTTAAATTTATTCCAGTTTCAAAATTTTGCATACATAAACTCTAAAATTTTCATTTTTTTGAGATCTATGTGCCTTATCTTTTTTTTATGAGAAAACTAGGAGATTGAAAACTCAAGTTTGGATTAAAAAAAAGTTTAAAATCCAAAATGGAAATGCTCAAATGTTGAGAGAGATCATTCATAAAATAATTTGTGATTTTACTCCCAAACCATAAGTAATTTCTAACAAAAATTATAGCCATTACACATCATTAATCTATCAAAACATTTACAATGATCTATGATTCTTAGGTTTGCTTTTTGTAAATAGGAAAAAACTAGGTTGTTTAATCTCACCGCACGTTAATTTGAGAATTTAATTTTTTCTACTCCTTAAAATTTTTGGATGATTAGATCATTTGCATCTTCAACATGTTTCAGGCATGCATATCCATCTTTGAAAGATGTTAGGATCAATTAGAAATCTCTTTCTTATAAAATTCCACCAAGCTATTAGGGGTTGTACAAGTGGAATTTCCCAAACATAGATAACAAAACTTTGGTGTTCATTTTTAGTGCATGAAATAATTTTCTTCACGTACATTTATTATAGTTTTCAATTTTTTGAATACATAAGCTCCAAAATTTTCATTTTTTTGTGATCTATTTGCCTTATCTTTTTGTTTACGAGAAAACTGGGGGAGTAAAAACTCAAGTTTGTATTTAAAAAATAATAATAACATAAATGGAAATGCAAAAATGATGAGAAAGATAATTTCAAAATGTATCTGTGATTTTTAAGGATTGTAAACTCTTTTAGTTTAGTAGATATTAGGTTTTGCAATAATCTGAAATGGGGGGAGCGAGGCATTTTAAACTGAGTGTTGACTCCCAAACAATAAGTCATTTCTAAAAACAATTTACAATGATCCATGATTATTTGGTCCACTTTTTCTAAATAGCCAAACACTGGGTTGATTGGCTCAGGTAAATATCCCACTGCACGTTAACTTGACAATTTAATTTTTTCTACTCCTTGACATTTTTGGATCATTAGGTCATTTGCAACTTCAACATGTTTTAGGCATGAATATCCATATTTAAAACATGTTAGGATCAATTATAAATATCTTTCCTATAAAATTCCACCAAGCTATTAGGGATTGTACTTGTGGATTTCCCAAACATGGATAACAAAACTTTAGTGTTCATTTTTACTATGCGAAATAATTTTCTTCACGTACATTTATTATAGTTTTCAATTTTTTGCATACATAAACTCTAAAATTTTCATTTTGTTGTGATCTATTTGCCTTGTGTTTTTGTTTAAGAGAAAAATGGAAGAGTGAAAACTACAGTTTTGATTTGAAAAAAAAATTGAACATCCAAAATGGAAATGCACAAATGCTGAGAGAGATAATTGCCAAAAGTATCTGTGATTTTTAAGGATAGTAAACTATTTTAGTTTTTTATATATTAGGTTTTGCAATCATCAGAAAAGCGGTGGGGAATTTTTAACTCAGTCTCGACTCCCAACCCATAAGTCATTCCTAACCAAAGTTATAGCCATTACACATCATTAATTGATCAAAACATTTATGATGATCTATGATTGTTAGGTTCGCTTTTTGTAATAAGGCAAAAACTGGGTTGTTTGGCTCTGGTAAATATCCCACTACACGTTAACTTGGGAATTTAATTTTTTCTAGTCAATGAAATTTTTAGGTCATTAGGTCTTTTGCATCTTAAACATATTTCAGGCATGCATATCCATATTTAAAACATATTAGGATCAAATAGAAATCTCTTTCTTATAAAAATCCACCAAGCTATTAGGGGTTGTAATTGTGGAATTTCCCAAACATGGATTTTTAGTGCATGTAATAAGTTTTTTACTTACATATATTATAGTTTTCAAAATTTTGCATACATAAACATTAAAATTTTCATTTTTTGTGATATATCGGCCTTATCTTTTTGTTTACAATAAAAATGGGAGAGCGAAAACTCAAGTTTGGAGTTTTAAAATAATTGAACATCCAAAATGGAAATGCACAAATGCTGAGAGAGATATTTCCAAAAAGTACCTGTGATTTTTAACAATTGTAAACTCTTTTAGATTTTTATATATTAGGTTTTGCAATCATCAGAAAAGGGGGGGCAAGGAATTTTTAGTTTTTTCTCCCAAGCCATAACTCATTTCTAACGCCGTTACACATCGTTAATTGATCAAAACATTTACAATGATCTATGATTGTTTGGTCCACTTTTTGTAAAATAGACAAAAAGTGGGTTGTTTGGCAGTGGTAAATATTCCACCGCACGTTAACTTGAGAATTTAATTTTTTCTACTACTTGAATTTTTTGGAACATTAGGTCATTTGCATATTCAACATGTTTCAGGTATGCATTTTCATATTTAAAACTTGTTAGGATCAATTAGAAATCTCTTTCTTAAAAATTCCACCAAGCTATTAGGGGTTTGTACAAGTGGAATTTCCCAAACATGGATAACAAAACTTTGGTGTTCATTTTTAGTGCCTGAAATAATTTTCTTCACTTTCATTTATTATAGTTTTCGATTTTTTGCATAACTCTAAAATTTTCATTTTCATGTGATCTATTTGCCTAATCTTGTTGTTTACGAGAAAAATGGGAAAGTGAAAACTAAGGTTTGGATTTGAAAAAAAAATTAACATCCAAAATGGAAATGCACAAATGTTGAGAGAGATAATTCCAAAAAGTTAATTGAGATTGAATTCAAAACCATAAGTCATTTCTAACTGAGTATTGAATTCAAAACCATAACTCATTTCTAACTAAAATTATATCCGTTACAAATCTTTAATCGATCTAAACATTTACGATGATCTATGATTATTAGGTCCGCTTTTTGTAAATAGGCAAAAAAGTGGGTTGTTTGGCTCTGGTAAATATCCGACCACGTTAACTTGAGAATTTAATTTTTTCTACTCCTTGAAATTTTTGGATCATTAGGTCATTTGCATCTTCAGCATGTATCAGGTAACCATATCCATATATTAAAAATGTTTGGATCAATTAAAAATCTCTTTCTTACACCAAGCTATTAGGGGTTGTAATAGTGCAATTTCCCAAACATGGAGAACAAAACTTTGGAGTTCATTTTTAGTGCGTGAAATAATTTTCTTCACTTACATTAATTATAGTTTTCAATATTTTGCATACATAAACTTTAAAATTTTCATTTTGTCGTGATCTATTGGCCTTATCTTTTTGTTTACGAGAAAAAAGGGAGGGAGTAAACTCAAGTTTGGATTTAAAAAAAATGAACATAAAAAATGGAAATGCACAAATGTTGAGAGATTATACCAAAAAGTATTTGTGATTTTTATGGATTTTAAACTCTTTATGTTTTTATATACTAGGTTTTGAAATCATAGGAGAAAGGGGGCGTGACATTTTTAACTGATTGTTGAATTCCAAACCATAAGCCATTTCTAACAAAAATTATAGCCATTACACATCATTAATCGATCAAAACATTTATGATGATCTATGATTGTTAGGTTCACTTTTCATAAATAGGCAAAAAGTGTGTTGTTTGGCTCTGGTAAATATCCCACCGCAAGTTAACTTGAGAATTTATTTTTTCCACTTCTTGAAATTTTTGGATGATTAGGTCATTTGCATCTTCAACATGTTTCAAGCATCAATATCCACATATTTAACATGTTAGGATCATTTCGAAATCTCATTCTTATAAAATTGCACAAAGCTATTAGGGGTTGTAATAGTGGAATTTTCCAAACATTGATAACAAAACTTTGGTGTTCATTTTTAGTGCTTGAAATAATTTTCTTCACTTACATTTATTATAATTTTCAATTTTTTTCATACGTAAACATTAAAATTTTCATTTTGTTGTAATCTATTGGCCTTATCTTTTGTTTACCAGAAAAATGGGAGAGTGAAAACTCAAGTTTGGATTTGAAAAAAAATTGAACGTCGAAAATGGAAATGTACAAATGCTGAGAGAGATAATTCCAAAAAGTATATATGATTTTTAACGATTATAAACTCTTTTAGTTTTTTACATATTAGGTTTTGTAATTATCGGAAAAGGTTGGCGAGACATTTTAACTGAGTGTTGACTCCTAAACCATAAGTCATATTGAACAAAAAATTATTGCCATTATACATCATTAATCGATCAAAATATTTATGATGATCTATGATTGTTAGGTTCGCTTTTTGTAAATAGGCAAAAACTGGGTAGTTTGGCAGTGGTAAATGTCCCACCGCATGTTAACTTGAGAATTTAATTTTTTCTACTCCTTGAAATTTTTGGATCATTTGGTCATTTACATCTTCAACATGTTGCAGGCATGCAAATCCATATTTAAAACATGTTAGGATCAATTCGAAATCTCTATATTATAAAATTCTTCAGAGCTATTAGGACTACTAGTGGAATTTCACAAACAAGTACACCAAAAATTTGGTGTTCATTTTTAGTGCGTGAAATAATATTCCTCATGTACATTTATTATAGTTTTATATTTTTTGCATACATAAGCCCTAAATTTTTAAATTTTTGTGATCTATTTGCCTAATCTTCTTGTTTTCGAGAAAAAAATGGAGAGTGAAAACTCAAGTTTGGATTTTAAAAAAAATTAACATCCAAAAGGGAAACAAATGCAGAGAGATAATTCCAAAAGTATCTGTAATTTTTAAGGTTTGTAAACTCTTTTAGTTTTTTATATATCAGGTTTTGCAATCATAGGAGAAAGGGGGGGGGGGGGGGGGGACGCATTTTGAATTGAGTGTGGACTCCCAAACCATAAGTCATTTCTAACAAAAATTATAACCATTATACAACATTAATCGATCAAAAAATTTACGATGATCTCTGATTGTTAGGTCCACTTTTTTTAAATAAGCAAAAACTAGGTTGTTTGGCTATGGTAAATATCCCACGGCACGTTAACTTGAGAATTTAATTTTTTCTACTCCATGAAATTTTTGGATCATTAGGTCATTTGCAACTTCAACATATTTCAAGCATGCATATCCATATTTAAAACATGTTAGGATCAATTAGAAATCTCTTTCTTATAAAATTCCACAAAGCTATTAGGGTTGTACTAGAGGAATTTTCCAAACATGGATAACAAAACATTGGTGTTCATTTTTAGTGCGTGAAATAATTTTTTTCACTTAAATTTATTATAGTTTTCAATTTTTTGCATTCATAAACTCTAAGATTTTTATTTTGTTGAGATCTATTTGCCTTATCTTTCTGTTTACGAGAAAAATGGGTCAGTGAAAACTCAAGTTTGTATTTGAAAAAAAATTGAACTTCCAAAAAGGAAATGCACAAATGCTGAGAGAGATAATTCCAAAAAGTATTTGTGATTGTTAAGGATTGTAAACTCTTTTAGTTTTTTATATATAAGGTTTTACAATCATCGGAAAAGGGGGAGGGAGGGGGTCGAGGAATTTTTAACTGAGTGTTGACTCTCAAACCATAAGTCATTTCTAACAAAATTATTGCCATTGCACATCATTAATCGATGAATATTTTTACGATGATCTACAATTGTTAGGTCTTCTTTTTTTTAATAGCCAAAAATTGGGTTGTTTGGCTATGGTAAATATCCCACCGCATGTTAACTTGAGAATTTAATTTTTTCTATTGGTTGAAATTTTTGGATCATTAGGTTATTTGCATCTTCAACATGTTTCAAGCATGCATATCCAATATTTAAAACATGCTAGGATCAATTAGAAATCTTTTTCTTATAAAATTCCACAAAGCTGTTAAGGGTTGTACTAGTGCAATTTTCCAAACATGGATAACAAAACTTTGGTGTTAATTTTTAGTGTGTGAAATAATTTTCTTCACTTACATTTATTATAGTTTTCAATTTTTTGCATTCTTAAACTCTAAAATTTTCATATTGTGTTGATCTATTTGCCTTTTCTTTTTGTTGACGAGAAAAATGGGAGAGTGAAAACTCAAGTTTGGATTTGAAAAAAAATTGAACATCCAAAATGGAAATGCACAAATTCTGAGAGAGATAATTCAGAAAAGTATCTATGATTTTTAAGGATTGTAAAATTCTTTTAGTTTTTTATATATTAGGTTTTGCAATCATTGGAAAAAGGGGGCGAGGCATTTTTAACTAAGTGTTGACTTCTAAACCATTAAGTCATTTCGAACAAAAAATTATAGTCATTATATATCATTAATTGATCAAAACATTTACGATGATCTATGATTGTTTGGTGCGTTTTTTTTAAATTGGCAAAACTGGTTGTTTGGCTCTAGTAAATATCCCACCACACATTAACTTGAGAATTTAATTTTTTCTGCACCATGAAATTTTTGGATCATTAGGTCATTTTCATCTTCAACATGTCTCAGGCATGCAAATCCATATTTAAAACTTGTTAGCATAAATTAGAAATCTCTTTCTTATAAAATTCCACCAAGCTATTAGGGGTTGTACTAGTGGAATTTTCCAGACATGGATTTGGTGTTCATTTTTAGTGCATGAAATTAATCTCTTCACTTAAATTTATTATAGTTTTTAATTTTTTGCATTCATAAACTCTAAAATTTTCATTTTGTTGTGATCTATTTGCCTTATCGTTTTGTTTACGAGAAAAATGGGAGAGTAAAAATTTAATTTTGGATTTGAAAAAATGTTGAACATCCAAATTGGAAATGCACAAATGCTGAGAGAGATAATTCCAAAAAGTATCTGTGATTTTTAAGGATTGTAAACTCTTTTAGTTTTTTATATATTAGGTTTTGCAATCATCGGAAAAGGGTGGCGAGGCATTTTTTACTGAGTGATGACTCCCAAAAAATAAGTCATTTCTAACAAAAAATTATAGCCGTTATACATCATTAATCGATCAAAACATTTATGATGATCTATGATTGTTAGGTCCACTTTTTGCAAATAGGCAAAAAACTGGGTAATTTTGCTCTGGTAAATATCCCAATCCACGTTAACTTGAGAATTAGTTTTTTTCTACTCCATGAAATTTTGGGATCATTAGGTCATTTGCATCTTCAACATGTTTCAGGCATGCATATCCATATTTAAAACACGTTAGGATCAATTAGAAATATCCTTCTTATAAAATTTCACAAAGCTATTAGGGGTTGTACTAGTGGAATTTTCCAAACATAGATAACAAAACCTTGGTGTTCATTTTTAGTGCGTCAAATAATTTTCTTCACTTACGTTTATTATAGTTTTCAATTTTTTGCATACAAAAAATCTAAAATTTTCTTTTTGTTGTGATCTATTTGCCTTATCTTTTTGTTTACAACAAAAAAGGGAGAGTGAAAACTCAAGTATGGATTTGAAAAAAAATTGAACATCCAAAATGGAAATGCAAAAATGGTGAGAGAGTTTATTCCAAAAAGTATATGTGATTTTTAAGGATTGTAAACTCTTTTAGTTTTTTTGTATATTAGGTTTTGGTATCATCAAAAAAGGGGGGGGGGGGGGGGGGGGGGGGGGAGGCTTCTTTAACTGAGTTTTGACTCTCAAACCATAAGTCATTACTAACAAAAATTATAGACGTTACACATCATTAATCGATCAAAACATTTATGATGATCTACGATTGTTAGGTCCGCTTTTTTTAAAAGGCAAAAACTTCGTTGTTTGGCTCTGGTTAATATCCCACCGCAAGTTAACTTGAGAATTTAATTTTATCAATTGCTTGAAATTTTTGGATCATTAGGTCATTTGCATCTTCAAGATGTTTCAGGCATGCATATCCATATTTAAAACATGTTAGGATTAATTAGAAATCTCTTTCATATAAAATCCACCAAGCTATTAGCTGTTGTACTAGTGGAATTTTCCAAACATGGATAACAAAACTTTGGTGTTTATTTTTAGTGCATGAAGTAATTTTCTTCAATTACATTTATTATAATTTCCAATTTTTTTCATACATAAACTCTAAAATTTTCATTTTGTTGTGATCTATTTGCCTTGTCTTTTTGTTTACGAGAAAAATGGGAGAGAGAAAACTCAAGTTTGGATTTAAAAAAAATTGAACATCCAAAATGAAATGCACAAATACTGAGAGATATAATTACAAAAAGTATATGTGATTTTTAAGGATTGAAACTCTTTTAGTTTAGTTTTTTTATATATTAGGTATTGCAATCATCGAAAAAGGGGAGAGGAGGGAGGCAGTTGGGTTGGGGGAATTGTTAACTAAGTGTTGACTCTCAAACCATAAGTCATTTCTAACTAAAATTATAGCTGTTACACATCATTAATTGATAAAAATATTTCGACGATCTATGATTATTAATTCTGCTTTTTGTTAATAGGCAAAAACTGGGTTGTTTGTCTCTAGTAAATATCCCTTCGCATGTTAACTTGAGAATTTAATTTTTTCTACTTGTTGAAAATTTTGGATCATTTGGTCATTTGAACCTTCAACAAGTTGCAGGCATGCAAATCCATATTCAAAACATGTTAGGATCAATTAGAAATCTCTTTCTTAGAAAATTAAACAGAGCTATTAGGGGTTGTACAAGTGGAATTTTACAAACATGGAAACCAAAACTATGGTGTTTATTCTCAGTGCGTGAAATAATTTTCTTCACGTAGATTTATTATAATTTTCAATTTTTTGCATACATATGCCCTAAAATTTTCAATTGTTGTGATCTATTTGCCTTATCTTTTTGTTTACGAGAAAAATGGAAGAGTGAAAACACAAGTTTGGATTTAAAAAAAAATTGAACATCGAAAAGGGAAATGCACAAATGCAGAAAGAGATAATTCCCAAAAGTATCTGTAATTTTTAAGGATTGTAAACTCTTTTTGTTTTTTATATATTAGGTTTTGCAATCATCGAAGAAGGGTGGTGAGGCATTTTGAATTGAGTGTTGACTGCCAAACCATAAGTAATTTCTAACAAAATATATAGCTGTTACACATCATTACTCAATCAAAACATTTATGATGATCTATGATTGTTAGGTCTGCTTTTTGTAAATAGGCAAAAAATGGGTTGTTTGGCTCAGGTAAAGATCCCACCGTGCATTAACTTGAGAATTTAATTTTTTCAACTCCTTGAAAATTTTGGATTATTAGGTCATTTGCATCTTCGAGATGTTTCGGGCATCCATATCCATATTTAAAACATGTTAGGATTAATTAGAAATCTCTTTCTTATAAAATTCCACCAACCTATTAGGAGTTGTACTAGTGAAATTTCCCAAACATGGATAAAAAAACTTTTGTGTTCATTTTTAGTGCGTGAAATAATTTTCTTCATGTACATTTATTATAGTTTTGAATTTTTTGCATACATAAACGCTAAAATTTTCATTTTGTTTTGATCTATTTGCCTTTTCTTTTTGTTTACGAAAAAAATGGGAGAGTGAAAACTCAAGTTTGGATTTGAAAAAAAAATGAACATCCAAAATGGAAATGCACAAATACTGAGAAAGATAACTTCAAAAATTATATGTGATTTTTAAGGATTGTAAACTCTTTTAGTATTTGATATATTAGGTTTTGCAATCATCGGAAAGGGGGGGGGGGCTGAATGTTGACTCTCAAACCATAAGTAATTTCTAACAAAAATTATAGCCGTTACACATCTTTCATCGATCAAAATATTTATGATTACCTATGATTGTTAGGTCAAGTTTTTGTTAATAGGCAAAAACTGGGTTGTTTTGTTTTGATAAATATCCCACCGCACGTTAACATGGGAATTTAATTTTTTCTACTATTTTGAAATTTTGGATCATTTGGTCATTTGCATCTTTAACATGTTTCAGGCATGCATATCCATATTTAAAACATGTTAGGTTCAATTAGAAATCTCTTTCTAATAAAATTCCACTGAGCAATTAGGGGTTGTATTAGTGGAATTTTCCAGACATGGATAACAAAACTTTGTTGTTCAATTTTAGTACATGAAATAATTTTCACCACGTAAATTTATTAAAATTTTCAATTTTTTGCACACATATACCCTAAAATTTTCAATTGTTGGGATCAATTTGCCTCTTCTTTTTGTTTACATGAAAAAAGGGAGAGTGAAAACAAAAATTATCGAAAAAGGGGAGGGGGGGCATTTGTAAATGATTGTTGACTTCCAAACGTTTACTAACAAAAAAATTATAGTCGTTACACATCATTAATTGAGCTAAATATTTACAATGATCTACGATTGTTAGGTCCGTTTTTTGTTAACAGGAATATATTGGGTTGTTTGGCTTTTGTAAATATACCATCGCACGTTAACTTGAGAATTTAATATTTTCTACTGCTTGAAATTTTTGGATCATTTGGTCATTTGCAACTTCAATAAGTTGTAAGCATGCAAATCCATATTTAAAACATGTTAGGATCAATTAGAAATTTCTTTCTTATAAAATTCCACAAAGCTATTAGGGTTTGTACTAGTGGAATTTCTCAAACATGGAAACCAAAACTTTGGTGTTCATTTTCAGTGCGTGAAATAATTTTCTTCACGTACATTTATTATAATTTTCAATTTTTTTGCATACATAAGCCTTGAAATTTTCAATTGTTGTGATCTATTTGCCTGATCTTTTTGTTTACGAGAAAAATGGGAGAGTGCAAACTCAAGTTTGGATTTAAAAAAAAAATTAACATCCAAAATGGAAAGGTACAAATGAAGAGAGAGATAATTCCAAAAAGTATCTATAATTTTTAAGGATTGTAAAATCTTTTTGTTTTTTATATATTAGGTTTGACAATCATCGGAGAAGGGGGTGAGACATTTTCAACTGAGGGTCGACTACCAAACCATAAGTATTTTCTAACAAAAATTATATCCCTTAAACATTATTAATTAATCAAAACATTTACGACGATGATCTATGATTGTTAGGTCCGCTTTTTGTAAACAGGCAAAAACTCGGTTGTTTGGCTCTGTTAAATATCCCACTACAACTTTACTTGAGAATTTAATTTTTTTAACTCCTTGAAATTTTTGGATCATTAGGTCATTTGCATCTTCAAGATGTTTCAGGCATGCATATCCATATTTAAAACTTGTTAGGATTAATTAGAAATCTCTTTCTTATAAATTTCCACCAAGCTATTAGGGGTTGAACTAGTGGAATTTCCCAAACATGGATAACAAAACTTTGGTGTTCATTTTAAGTGTGTCAAATAATTTTCTTCACGTACATTTATTATAGTTTTCATTTTTTTGCATACTTAAATGCTAAAATTTTCATTTTTTTGTGATGTCTTTGCCTTACTTTTTTGTTTATGAGAAAAATGGGAGAGTGAAAACTCAAGTTTGGATTTGAAAAAAAATTGAACATCCAAAATGGGAATGCACAAATGCTAAGAGAAATAATTCCAAAAAGTATCTGTGAATTTTAAGGATTGTAAAATCTTTTAGTATTTTATATATTAGGTTTTGCAATCAACGGAAAAGGGGGGCGAGGAATTTTTAACTGAGTGTTGACTCTAAAACCATAAGTCATTTCTAAGAAAAATTTTAGCCGTTACATATCATTAATCAATTTATATATTTATTATGATCTACGATTGTTAGGTCCTTATTTTGTTTATAGGCAAAAACTGGGTTATTTGGCTCTAGTAAATATCACACTGCATGTTAACTTGAGAATTTAATTTTTTCTACTGCTCGAAATTTTTGGATCATTTGGTCATTTGTTTCTTTATCATGTTTCAGGCATGCACATCCATTTTTAAAACATGTTAGGTTCAATTTGAAATCTCTTTCTTATAAATTCCATAGAGTTATTAGGTGTTGTACTAGTGGAATTTTCCAAACATGGATAACAAAACTTTGGTGTTAATTTTTATCGCATGAAATAATTTTTTTCACGTAAATTTATTATAGTTTTTAATTTTTTGCACACATAAGCCCTAAAATTTTTTATTGTTGTGATCTCTCTGCCTTATCTTTTTGTTTACGAGAAAAATGGGAGAGTGAAAACTCAAGTTTGGCTTAAAAAAATTGAACATCTAAAATGGAAATGCACAAATGCTGAGAGAGATCGTTCCAAAATGTATCTGTGATTTTTAAGTATTTTAAACTCTTTTAGTTTTAAATAAATTAGGTTTTGCAATCATCGTAAAAAGGGGGTCGAGGCATTTTTAATTGAGTGTTGACTCCCTAACCATAAATCATTTCAAAAAAATTATAGCAGTTACACATCATTAATCGATCAAAACATTTACTATGATTTATTATAGTTAGGTCCTCTCTTTGTAAATAGGCAAAAAGTGGGTTGTATGGCTCTTGTAAATAACCCACCGCACGTTAACTTGAGAATTTAATTTTTTCTACTCATTGAAATTTTTGGATCATTATGTCATTTGCATCTTCAAAATTTTTCAGGCATGCATATCCATATTTAAAACATGTTAGGATCAATTAAAAATCTCTCTCCAATAAAATTCCACCGAGTTATTAGGGGTTGTACTAGTGGAACTTCCCAATCATAGATAACAAAACTTTGGTGTTCATTATTAGTGCGTGAAATAATTTTCTTCACGTATATTTATTATAGTTTTCAATTTATTTTATACATAAACGCTGAAATTTTCATTTTGTTGTGATCTATTTGCCTTATCTTTTTGTTACGAGAAAAATGAAAGAGTGACAACTCAAAGTTTGGATTTTAAAAAAAATTGAACATCCAAAATGGAAATGTACAAATTCTGAGAGAGATAATTCCAAAAATTATTAGTTGTTTTTAAGGAATATAAACTATTTTATTTTTTTATATAGTAGGTTTTGCAATCATCGGAAAAAGGGGGTGAGGCATTTTTAACTGAGTGTTGACTCCCAAACCACAGGTCATTTCTAACAAAAAATTATGGCCGTTATACATCATTAATCGATCAAAACATTTACGATGATCTTTGATTGTTAGGTCTGGTTTTTGTAAATAGGCAAAAATTGGGTTGTTTGGCTCTCGTAAATATCCCACCGCACGTTAACTAGAGAATTTAATTTTTTCTACTAATGAAACTTTTGGATCGTGAGGTCATTTCCATCTTCAACATGTTTCAGGCATGCATATCCATATTTAAAATATGTTACGTTCAATTAGAAATGTCTTTCTTATAAAATTCCACAAAGCTATTAGAGGTTGTACAATTGGAATTTTCCAAACATGGATAACAAAAATTTGGTATTCATTTTTAGTGTCTGAAATAATTTTCTTCACTTACATTTATTACAGTTTTCAATTTTTTGCATACATAAACTCTAAAATTTTCTTTTTGTTGCCATCCACTTGCCTTATCTTTTTGTTTAAGAGAAAAAATGGAGTAAGAAAAGTCAAGTTTGGATTTTAAAAGAAATTGAACATCCAAAATGGAAATGCACAAATCTTGGGAGAGATAATTCCAAAAAGCATATGTGATTTTTAAGGATTCTAAACTATTTTAGTTTTTTATATATTAGGTTTTGCAATCATCGAAAAAGAGGTAGAGGGGGGGGGGGGGGGGGGGTGGTGTGGGATGTGGTGCAATTAATTTTTAATTGTGTGTTGACTGTCAAACCCTAAGTCATTTCAAACAAAAATTATAGCCGTTATACATCATTAATCGATCAAAATATTTATGATTATTAGGTCCGCTTTTTGTTAATAGGCTAAAACTGGGTTGTTTATCTCCAGTAAATATCCCTCTGCACGTTAACTTGAGAATTTAATTTTTTCTATTGCTTGAAATTTTTGGATCATTTGGTCGTTTGCATTTTCAACATGTTGCATGCACGCAAATCCATATTTAAAACATGTTAGGATCAATTAGAAAAATCTTTCATATAAAATTCAACAGAGCAATTAGGGGTTGTACCAGTGGAATTTCACAAACATTGAAACCAAAACTTTGGTGTTCATTTTCAGTGTGTGAAATAATTTTCTTCACGTACATTTATTATAAGTTTTAAATTTTTGCATACGTAAGCCCTAAAATTTTCAATTGTTGTGATCTATTTGCCTTATCTTTTTGTTTACGAGAAAAAAGGGAGAGTGTAAACTCCAATTTGAATTTAAAAAAAAATTGAACATCGAAAATGGAAATGCACAAATGAAGAGAGAGATAATTCCAAAAAGTATTTGTAACTTTTAGGGATTGTAAACTCTTTTTTTTTTTTTATATATTAGGTTTTGCAATCATTTGAGAAGGGGAGGCGAGGCATTTTGAACTGAGTGTTGACTCCCAAACCATATGTCATTTCTAACAAAAATTATAGCCATTACACATCATTAATCGATCAAAACATTTATGATGATCTATAATTGTTAGGTCCGCATTTTGTAAATAGGAAAAAATTGAGTTGTTTGGCTCTGGTAAATATCCCACTGCACGTTAACTTGAGAATTTAATTTTTTCAAGTCCTTGAAATTTTTGGATCATTAGGTCATTTGTATCTTCAAGATGTTTCAGGCATGCATATCTATAATTAAAACATGTTAGGATGAATTAGAAATCTCTTTCTGATAAAATTCCCCCAAGCTATTAGTGGAATTTCCCAAATATGGATGACAAAACTTTGGTGTTCATTTTTAGTGCATGAAATAATTTTCTTCACCTACATTTATTATAGTTTTCAATTTTTTGCATACATAAACGCTAAAATTTTCATTTTGTTGTGATGTCTTTGCCTTATGTTTTTGTTTACGAGAAAAATGGGAGAGTGAACAATCAAGTTTGTATTTGAAAAAAAATTGAACATCCAAAATGGAAATGCACAAATGCTAAGAGTGATAATACCAAAAAGTATCTATGATTTTTAAGGATTGTAAACTTTTTTAGTATTTAATATATTAGGTTTTGCAATCATCGAAAAAGGGGAGGCGAGGAATTTTTAACTGAGTGTTGACTCTCAAAACATAAGTCATTTCTATAAAAAAATTATAGTAGTTACACATCATTAATCGATCAAAATAATTATGATGATCTACGATTGTTAGGTCCACTTTGTCTTAATAGTCAAAAACTAGGTTTTTTGGCTCTGGTAAGTATCCTACTGCACGTTAACTTGAGAATTTAATTTTTTCTACTGCTTGAAATTTTTAGATCATTAGGTCATTTGCATCTTTAACATGTTTCAGGCATGCATATCCACATTTTAAACATTTTAGGTTCAATTAAAAATTACTTTCTTATAAAATTCCACTGAGCTATTAGGGGTTGTACTGGTGGAATTTTCCAAACAAGGATAACGAAATTTTGGTGTAAATGTTTTGTGCAAGAAATATTTTTCTACATGTAAATTTATTATAGTTTTCAATTTTTTGCACACACAAGCCCTAAAATTTTCAATTGTTGTGATCTATTTGCCTTTCTTTTGGTTTACGAGAAAAATGAGAGAGAGAAAAGTCAAGTTTGGATTTAAAAAAAAATTGAACATCCAAAATGGAAATGCACAAATGATGAGAGTGATAATTCCAAAAAGTATCTGTGATTTTTAAGGATTGTAAACTCTTTTAGTTTTTTAATCATTGAAAAAGGGGGGTGGGGGTGGCATTTTTAACTGAGTGTTGACTCCCAAACCATTAGTCATTTCTAACAAAAATTATTGCCGTTTCACATCATTAATCGATGAAAATATCTACGATGATCTACGATTGTAAAGTCCGCTTTTTGTTAACAGGCAAAAACTGGGTTGTTTGGCTGTAGTAAATATCCCACCGCACGTTAACTTGAGAATTTAATATTTTCTACAAGAAATTTTTGGATCATTTGGTCATTTGCATCTTCAACAAGTTGCAGGCATGCAAATCCATATTTAAAACATGTTAGGATCAATTAGAAATCTCTTTCTTATAAAATTCCACAAAGCTATTTGGGGTTGTACTAAAGGAATTTCATGAACATGGACACCAAAACTTTGGTGTTCATTTTCAGTGCGTGAAATAATTTTCTTCACGTACATTTATTATAATTTTCAATTTTTTGCTTACATCAGCCCTAAAATTTTCAATTGTTGTAACCTATTTGCCTTATCTTTTTGTTTAGGAGAAAAATGGGAGAGTGCAAACTCAAGTTTGGATTTTAAAAAAAAATTAACATCCAAAATGGAAATGCACAAATGAAGAGAGAGATAATTCCAAAAAGTATCTGTAATTTTTAAGGATTGGAAACTCTTTTTGTTTTTTATATATTTGGTTTTGCAAAGTTTTTTATATATTTGGTTTTGCACACGTCGGAGAAGGGGGGGCGAGGCATTTTGAATTGAGTGTTGACTCCCAAACCATAAGCCATTTTTAAAAAAAATTATAGCCGTTACACATCATCAATCGATCTAAACATTTATGATGATCTATGATTGGGAGGTATGCTTTTTGTAAACAGGCAAAAACTGGGTTGTTTGGCTCTGGTAAATATCCCACTGCACGTTAACTTGAGAATTTAATTTTTTCAACTCCATGAAATTTTTGGATCATTAGGTCATTTGCATCTTCAAGATGTTTCAGGCATGCATATCCATATTTAAAACATGTTAGGATTAATTAGAAATCTCTTTCTTATAAAATTCTACCAAGCTATTAGGGGTTCTACTAGTGGAATTTCCCAAACATGGATAAAAAACTTTGGTGTTCATTTTCAGTGCGGGAAATATATTTTTTCACGTACATTTATTATAATATTTAATTTTTTGCATATATAAACCCTAAAATTTTCAATTGTTGTGATCCATTTGCCTTATCTTTTTGTTTACAAGAAAAATGGGAGAGTGCAAACTCAAGTTTGGATTTTAAAAAAAAAAATTAACATCCAAAATGGAATGGCACAAATAAAGAGAGAGATAATTCCAAAAGGTATCTGTAATTTTGAAGGATTGTAAACTTTTTTTTATATATATTTTAGGTTTTGCAATCATCGGAGAAAGGGGGCGAGGCATTTTGAACTGAGTGTTGACTCCCAAACCATAAATCATTTCTAACAAAAATTATTGCCGTTACACATCATTAATTGATCAAAACATTTATGACAATCTATGATTGTTAGGTCCGCTATTTGTAAACAAGCAAAAACTGGGTTGTTTGACTCTGGTAAATATCCCACTTCACGTTAACTTGAGCATATAATATTTTCAACTCCTTTAAATTTTTCGATCATTTGGTCATTTGCATCATCAAGATGTTTCAGGCACGCATATCCATATTTAAAAAATGTTAGGATTAATTAGAAATCTCTTTCTTATAAAATTCTACCAAGCTATTAGGGGTTGTACTAGTGGAATTTCCCAAACAAGGATAACAAAACTTTGGTGTTCATTTTTAGTGCATGAAATAATTTTCTTCACATACATTTATTATATTTTTCAATTTTTTGCATACATAAATGCTAAAATTTACATCTTTAGTGATCTATTGGCCTTATCTTTTTGTTTACGAGAAAAAATGGGAGAGTGAAAACACAACTTTGGATTTGAAAAAAAATTGAAAATCCAATATGGAACTACACAAAATGCTGAGAGAGATAATTCCAAAAAGTATATGTGATTTTTTAGGATTATAAACTCTTTTAGTATTTTATATATTAGGTTTTTCAATCATCGGAAAAGGGGGGTGAGGAATTTTTAACTGAGTGTTGACTTTAACACCATAAGTCAATTCTAACAAAAATTATAGCCGTTACATATCATTAATCGATCAAAATATTTATGATGATCTATGATTGTTAGGTCCGCTTTTTGTTAATAGGAAAAAATTGGGTTGTTTGGCTCTGGTAAATATCCCACCGCACGTTAAATTGAGAATTTAATTTTTTCTACTGCTTGAAAGTTTTGGATCATTTGGTCATTTGCTTCTTTAACATGTTTCAGGCATGCATATCCATATTTAAAATATGTTAGTTCAATTAGAAATCTTTTTCTTATAAAATTTCACAGAGCTATTAGAGGTTGTACTTGTGGAATTTTCCAAACATGGATTACAAAACTTTGGTGTTAATTTTTAGTGCGTGAAATAATTTTATTCACCTAAATTTATTATAGTTTTCAATTTTTTTCACATATAGGCCCTAGAATTTTCAATTGTTGTGATCTATTTGCCTTATCAGTTTGTTTACGAGAAAAATGGGAGAGTGAAAACTCTAGTTTTTATTTTAAAAAAATTGAACATCCAAAATGGAAATGCCCAAATGCTGAGAGAGATAATTCCAAAATGTATCTTTGATTTTTAAGGATTGTAAACTCTTTTTGTTTTTTATATATTAGGTTTTGCAATACTTGGAAAAGGGGTGAGGCATTTTTAAATGAGTGTTTTACATACATAAACTTTAAAATTTTCATTTTGTTGTGATCTATTTTCCTTATCTTTTTGTTTACCAGAAAAAAATTGAACTTCCAAAATGGAAATCACAAATACCGAGAGAGATAATTCCAAAAATTATCTGTGATTTTTAAGGATTTTAAACTCTTTTATTTTTTTATATATAGGTTTTGTAATCATCGGAAAATGGGGCGAGGCATTTTTAACTGAGTGTTGAATACCAAACCATAAGTCATTTCTAACAAAACATTATAGCCATTACACATCATTAACTGATGAAAACATTTACGATGATCTATTATTGTTCGGTCCGCTTTTTGTAAACATGCAAAAAGTTGGTCGTTTGGCTCAGGTAAATATCCTACCGCACGTTTACTTGAGAATTTAATTTTTTATACTCCTTGAAATTGTTTTGATCATTAGGTCATTTGCATCTTCAACATGTTTCAGGCATGCATATCCATATTTAATACATGTTAGGATCAATTAGAAATATATTTCTCATAAATATTCACCAAGCTATTAGGGGTTGTACTAGTGGAATTTCCCAAGCATGGATAACAAAACTTTGGTGTTCGTTTTTAGTGCATCAAATAATTTTCTTCACTTACATTTATTATAGTTTTCAATTTTTTGCATACATAACCTCTAAAATTTTCATTTTCTTGTGATCAATTTGCCTTTTCTTTTTGTTTACAAAAAAATGGGAGAGTGAAAACTCAAGTTTGGATTTTTAAAAAATATAACATCCAAAATGGAAATGCACTAATGCTGAGAGACATATTTCCAAAAAGTAACTGTGATTTTTATGGATTGTAAACTCTTTAAGTTTTTTAAATATTAGGTTTTGCAACCATCGGAAAAGGGGGGGCGAGGCGTTTTTAACAGAGAGTAGACTACCAAACCATAAGTCATTTCCAATAATCAATTATAGCCTTTATACATCATTAATAGATCAAAACATTTACGATGATCTATTATTGTTCGGTCCCCTTTTTGTAAATAGGCAAAAAGTTGGTTGTATGGCTTTGGTAAATATCATACTGCACGTTTACTTGAGAATTTAATTTTTTATACTCGAAATTTTTGGATCATTAGGTCATTTGCATCTTCAACATGTTTCAGGCATGCATATCCATATTTAATACATGTTAGGATCAATTAGAAATCTCTTTCTTATAAAATTCTGCCAAACAATTAGGGGTTGTACTAGTGGAATTTCCCAAACATGGATAACAAAACTTTGATGTTCGTTTTTAGTGCGTCAAATAATTTTCTTCACTTTCATTTATTATAGTTTTCAATTTTTTACATTCATAACCTCTAAAATTTTTATTTTCTTGTGATCTATTTGCCGTTTCCTTTTGTTTACGAGAAAAATGGGAGAGTTAAAAATCAAGTTTGGGTTTTAAAAAAAATTGAACATCCAAAATGGAAATGCACATATGCTGAAAGATATAATTCCAAAAAGTATCTATGATTTTTATGGATTGTAAACTCTATTAGTTTTTTTATATTAGGTTTTGCAATCATCGGAAAAGGGGGGGCGTGGCCTTTTTAACTGAGAATTGACCCCCAAACCAAAAGTCATTTCTACCAAAAATTATAGCCGTTACACATCATTAATCGATCATAACATTTATGAAGACCTATGATTGTTAGGTCTGCTTTTTGTATATAGGCAAAAACTTGGTTGTTGGGCTTTGGTTAATATCCCATCGCATGTTAACTTGAGAATTTAATTTTTTTTACACCTTGAAATTTTTAGATCATTAGTTCATTTGCATCTTCAACATGTTTCAGGCATGCATATCCATATTTAAAACAAGTTAAGATCAATTAGAAATCTCTTTCTTATAATATTTCACCCAACAATTTGGGGTTGTACTAGTGGAATTTCCCAAACAAGGATAACAAAACATTGGTGTTCATTTTTAGTACGTAAAATAATTTTCTTCACTTACATATATTATAGTTTTCAATTTTTTGCATACATAAACTCTAAAATTTACAATTTGTTGTGATCTATTTTGCTTATCTTGTTTTTTTTACGAGAACAATTGGAGAATAAAAACTCAAGTTTGGATTTTAAAAAGAATTGAACATCCAAAATGGAAATGCACAATTGTTGAGAGAGATAATTCCAAAAAGTATTTGTGATTTTTAAGGATTGTAAACTCTTTTAGTTTTTGATATATTAGGTTTTTCCATCATTAGAAAAGGGGGGGCGAAACATTTTGAACTAAGTGTTGATTCCCAAACCATAAGTCATTTATAACAAAAATTATTGCCGTTACACAATTTAATCTATCAAAACATTTACGATGATCAATGATTGTTAGGTCCTCTTTTTGTGAATAGGCAAAAAGTGGGTTGTTTGGCTCTGGTGAATATCCCCCTGCACGTTAACTTGAGAGTTTAATTTTTTCTACTCCTTGAAATTTTTGGATAATTCGGTCATTTGCCTCTTCAACATGTTTCAGGCATGCATATCCATATTTAAAACATGTTAGGATCAATTAGAAATCTCTTTCTTATAAAATTCTACAAAGCTATTAAGGGTTATAATAGTGGAATTTCCCAAACAAGGATAAAAAAACTTTGGTGTTCCTTTTTAGTGCGTGAAATAATTTTCTTCACTTACATTTATTATAGTTTTCAATTTTTTGCATACATAAACTCTAAAATTTTCATTTTGTTGTGATCTATTTGCCTTATCTTTTTTGTTTACTAGCAAAATGGGAGATTGAAAACACAAGTTTAGATTGAAAAACAAAATTGAACATGCAAAATGGAAATGCACAAATGCTGAGAGAGATATTTACAAAAAGTATCTGTGATTTTTAAGGATTGTAAACTCTTTTAGTTTTTTATATATTAGTTTTTGCAATCATCGGAAAGGGGGGGCGAGGCATTTTTAAGTGAGTGTTGTCTCCCTAACCATAAGTCATTTCTAAAAAATATATTGCTGTCACACATCATTAATCGATCAAAACATTTACGATGATAAATGATTGTTAGGTCCAGCTTTTGTAAATAGGAAAAAAGTGGATTGTTTGGCTCGGGTAAATATCCCACCGCACGTTAACTTGAGAATTTAATTTTTTCTACTCCTTAAATTTTTTGGATCATTATGTCATTTGCATCTTCAACATGTTTTAGGCATGCATATCCATATTTAAAACATTTTAGGATCAATTAGAAATCTCTTTCTTATAAAATTCCACCAAGCTATTAGGGTTTGTACTAATGAAATTTCCCAAACATGGATAACTAAACTTTGGTGTTCATTTTTATTTCGTGAAATAATTCACTTTTCTTACATTTGTTATTGTTTTCAATTTTTCTCATACATAAACTTTAAAATTTTCATTTTGTTGTGATCTATTTGGCTTATCTTTTAGTTTACGATACAAATGGGACAGTGAAAACTCTAGTTTGGATTTGAAAAAAAATTGAACAACCAAAATGGAAATGCACAAATTCTGAGAGAGATAATTCCAAAAAGTATCTGTGATTTTTAAGGATAATAAACTTTTTTTGTTTTTTATATATTAGGTTTTGCAATCATCAGAAAAGGGGGGGCGAGACATTTTTAACTAAGTGTTGTCTCACAAACAAAAAGTCATTTCTGACAAAAAATTTAGCTGTTACACATTAATTGATCAAATCATTTACGATGATCTATGATTGTCAGGTCCGCTTTTTGTAAATAGGCAAAAAGTTGGTTGTTTGGCTCTGGTAAATATCCCACTGCCCGTTAACTTGAGAATTTAATTTTTTTATTCCTTGAAATTTTTGGATAATTAGGTCATTTGCATCTTCAATATGTTTCAGGCATGCATATTCAAATTTAAAATATGTTAGGATCAATTAGAAATCACTTTCTTATAAAATTCACCAAGCTATTAGGGGTTGTACTAGGGAAATTTCCTAAACAAGGATAACAAAACTTTGGTGTTCATTTTTTGTGTGAGAAATATTTTTCTTCACTTACATTTGTTATAGTTTTCAATTTTTTTCATACATAAACTCTAAAATTTTCATTTTGTTGTGATCTATTTGCCTTATCTTTTTGTTTACTAGAAAAATGGGAGTGTGAAAACTCAATTTTGGATTTGAAAAAAAAAAATTGAACATCCAAAATTGAACTGCACAAATGCTGAGAGAGATATTTCAAAAATATGTGTTATTTTTATAGATTAAAAAATTCTTTAAGTTTTTTATATATTAGGTTTTTTAATCCTCAAAAAAGGTGGGGCGAGGAATTTTTAACTAAGTGATGTGTCCCAAACTATCAGTCTTTTCTAACAAAAATTATAGCCATTACAAATCATTAATAGATCAAACCATTTACGATGATCTATAATTGTTGAGTCCGCATTATGTAAATAGGCAAAAAGTGGGTTATTTGGCTCTGGTAAATATCCCACTGCATGTTAACTTGAGAATTTAATTTTTTTACTCCATATCCATATTTAAAACATGTTAGGATCAATTATAAATCTCTTTCTTATAAAATTCCACCAAGCTATTAGGGGTTGTACTATTGGAATTTCCCAAACATGGATAACAAAACTTTGGTGTTTATTTTTAGTGCATGAAATAATTTTCTTCACTTATATTTAGTATACTTTTAAATTTTTTTCATACATAAACTCTAAAATTTTAATTTTGTTGTGATCTATTTGCCTTATCTTTTTTTTTTACGAGAAAAATGGGAGAGTGAAAACTCATGTTTGGATTTAAAAAAAAAATAAACATCCAGAATGGAAATGCACAAATGCTAAGAGAGATAATACCAAAAAGTATATTTTATTTTTAAGGATTATAAACTCTTTTATTTTTTTATATATAATGGTTTGCAATCATAGGAAAAAGGGTGGGGGGGGGGGGGGAGGGAGAGGAAGGGGTGGGCAAAACATTTTTAAGTGAGTGTTGCCGCCCAAACTATAAGTCATTTCTAACAAAAATTATATCTATTGCACATCATTAATCGATCAAAATATTTACAATGATCTACGATTGTTAGGTCCACTTTTTGTAAAGGTGCAAAAGGAGGGTTGTTTGGCTCTAGTACATATCCCACCGCTCGTTAACTTGAGAATTTAATTTTTTCTACTGGAAATTTTGGGATCATTACGTCATTTGCATCTTCAACATGTTTCAGGCATGCATATCCATATTTAAAACAAGTTAGGATCAATTAGAAATCTATTTCTTATAAAATTCCACCAAGCTATTAGGGGTTGTAATAGTAGAATTTCCCAAACATGGATAACAAAACTTTGTTGTTCATTTTTAGTGCGTGAAATAATTTTCTTCACTTATATTTATTATAATATTCAATTTTTTGCCTACATAAATTGTAAAATTTTCATTTTGTTGTGATCTCTTTGGCTTATCTTTTTTTTACTAGAAAAATGGGATGGTGAAAACTCATGTTACGATTTGAAAAAATATTGAACATCCAAAATAGAAATGCACAAATGTTCAGAGAGATAATTCCAAAAAGTATCTATGACTTTTAAGGATTTTAAACTCTTTTAGTTTTTTATATATTAGGTTTTGCTATCATCGAAAAAAGAGAGAGGGGGGGGGGGTGTTATTTTCAACTGAGTGTTGACTCCAAAACGATAAGTCATTTCTAACAAAAAATTTAGCCATTACACATCACTAATCGATCAAAAAATTTATGTTTATCTATGATTGCTAGGTCTGCCTTTTGTAAATAGGCAAAAAGTTGGTTGTTTGGCACAAGTAAATATCCCACCGCACGATAACTTGAGAATTTAATTTTTTCTCTTCCATGATTTTTTTTTTTGTCATTAGGTCATTTGCATCTTCTACATGTTTTAGGCATGCATATCCATATTAAAATCATGTTAAGATCAATTATAAATCTCTTTCTTAGACAATTCATCCAAACTATTATGGGCTGTAATAGTGGAATTTCCAAACATGGATAACAAAACTTTGGTGTTCATTTTTCGTGTGTGACATAATTTTCTGCACTTATATTTATTATAATTTTCAATTTTTTGCACACATAAACTCTAAATTTTTTATTTTGTTTTGATCTATTTGCCTTATCTTTTAGTTTACGAGAAAAATCTGAGAGCGAAAACTCAAGTTTGGTTTTTAAAATAAATTGAACAACCAAAATGGAAATGCACAAATGCTGAGAGAGATAATTCCATAAAGTTTCTGTGATTTATAAGGATTATAAACTCTTTTTATTTTTTACTTTACAATCATTGAAAAAGCGGGGGTGAGGCATTTTTAACTGAGCCTTCTCTCCCAAACCATAAGTCATTTGTAACAAAAATTATAGTCGTTACACAATTTAATTGATCAAAACATTTACGATGATCAATGATTGTTAGGTCCGCTTTTTGAGAATAGGCAAAAAGTGGGTTGATTGGCTCTAGTGAATATCCCACCAGACATTAATTGAGAATTTAATTTTTTCTACTCGAAATTTTAGGATCATTAGGTCATTTGCCTCTTCAACATGTTTCAGGCATGCATATCCATATTTAAAACATGTTAGGATCAATTAGAAATCCCTTTCTTATAAAATTCTACTAAGCTATTAGAGGTTGTAATAGTGAAATTTCCATAACAAGGATAACAAAACTTTGGTGTTCATTTTTGTGCGTGAAATAATTTTCTTCACTTACATTTATAATAGTTTTCAATTTTTTACAAACATAAATTCTAAATTTTTTATTTCAATGTGATCTATTTGCCTTATCTTTTCATTTACGAGAAATATGGGATAGTGAAACTCATGTTTAGATTTGAAAAAAAATTGAACATCCAAAATGGAAATGTACAAATGCTGAGAGAGATAATTCCAAAAAGTATCTATGATTTTTAAGGATTGTAAACTCTTTTATTTTTTTATATATTAGGTTTTTCTATCATCGGAAAAGAGAGGGGGGGGGGGGGGGGGGGGGGGGGGGGGGGGGGGGGGGGAGCGAGGCATTTTCAATTGAGTGTTGACTCCCAAACCATAAGTCATTTCTAACAAAAATAATAGCCCTTACACATCATTAATCAATAAAAACATTTACGATGATCTATGATTGTTAGGTCCGCTTTTTGTAAATAGGCAAAAAGACGGTTATTTGGCTCTGATAAATATCCCATCGCACGTTAACTTGAGAATTTAATTTTTGCAACTCCTTGAAAAATTTGGATCATTAGGTCGTTTGCATCTTCAACATGTTTCAGGCATGCGTGTGCACATGTAAAACATGTTAGGATCAATTAGAAATCTCATTCTTATAAAATTCCACCAAGCTATTAGAGGTTTTAATAGAGGTATTTCCCAAACATGGATAACAAAACTTTGGTGTTCATTTTTAGTGCATGAAATAATTTTCTTCACTTACATTTATTATAGTTTCTAATTTTTTGCATACACAAATTCTAAAATTTTCATTTTTTTGTGATCTATTTTCCTAACCTTTTTTGTTGACGAGAAAAATGGGAGAGTAAAAACTCAAGTTTGGATTTGAAAAAATATTGAACATCCAAAATGGAATTACACAAATGTTGAAAGAGATAATTCCAAAAACTATCTGTGATTTTTAAGGGTTGTCAACTCTTTTAGTTTTTTATATATTTGGTTTTGCAATCATCGGAGAAGGGGGGGCGAGGCATTTTTAACTTGGTGTACACTATTTCTAGCAAAAATTATAGCCTGTACGCAATTTAATTGATCAAAAAATTTACGATGATTTATGATTGTTAGGTTCGCTTTTTGTGAATAGGTAAAAAGTGGGTTGTTTGGCTCTGGTAAATATCCCACCGCACGTTAACTTGAGAATTTAATTTTTTCTATGCCTGGAAAGTTTTGGATCATTAGGTCATTTGCATCTTCAACATGTTTCAGGCATGCATATCCATAGTTAAAATAGGTTAGGATCAATTAGAAATCTCTTTCTTATAAATTCCACCAAGCTATTGGGGGTTGTACTAGTAGAGTTTCCCAAACATGGATAACAAAACTTTGGTGTTCATTTTTACTGTGTGAAATAATTTTCTTCACTTACATTTATTATTGTTTTCAATTTTTTGTATAAATAAACTCTAGAATTTTCATTTGTTTGTGATCTATTTTCCTTTTCTTTTTGTTTACGAGAAAAATGGGAGAGTGAAAACTCAAGTTTGGATTTTAAAAAACAAATTGAACTTCCAAAATGGAAATGCACAAATGCAGAGAAAGATAATTCCAAAAATTATTTGTGATTTTTAAGGATTGTAAACTCTTTTAGTTTTTTATATATTAGTGTTGAAATTTTTTTTTATCGACCGGGCCAGTCCTTGTATAAGATCTGTGTGGTAGCTTTCCTAATAGGTTCGAGCCTTTTAACACATTGGTTTTAACATGGTTTCAGAGCAGGTTGGTCCCGAGTTCGAGTCCAGCTCCGATCGAATTTGTCCAGGGTTTTTTCAGTGAATTTTTCCACGGGTTTTCCCCATGCGGGGGAGTGTTGAAATATTTGTTTGTATCGATCGGGCCAGTCCTTGTATAAGATCCGTGCGGTTGCTTTCCTAATAGGTTTGAGTCTTTTAGCGCACTGGTTTCAACAATTAGGTTTTACAATCATTGGATAAAAGGGGATGAGGCATTTTTAACTAAGTGTTATCTCCCTAACCATAAGTCATTTCAAACAAAAATAATATCCGTTACACAATTTAATAGATCAAAAAATTTACGATGATCTATGATTGTTAGGTCTGCTTTTTGTGAATAGGTAAAAAGTGGGTTGTTTGGCTCTAGGAAATATCCCACCGAACGTTAACTTGAGAAAATCATTTTTTCTACTCCTTCAAAGTTTTGGATCATTAGGTCATTTGCATCTTCAACATGTTTCAGGCATGCAAATCCATATTTAAAACATGATAGGATCAATTAGAAATCTCTTTCTTATAAAATTCCACCAAGCTATTAGGGGTTGTACTAGTGGAATTTCACAAACATGGATCACAAAACTTTGTTGTTCATTTTTAGTACTTGAAATAATTTTCTTCACTTACATTTATTATAGTTTTCAATTTTTTACATACATATACTCTAAAATTTTCATTTTGTTGTGATCTATTTGCCTCATCTTTTTGTTTACAAAAAAAAGGGAGAGTGAAAACTAAAGTTTGGATTTGAAAAAAAATTGAACATCCAAAATAGAAATGCGCAAATGCTAAGAGAGATAATTCCAAAAAGTATCTGTGATTTTTAAGGATTGGTAACTCTTTTAGTTTTTTATATATTAGGTTTTGCAATCATCGAAAAAGAGGGGGCAAGTCATTTTTAACTGAGTGTTAACTCCCAAACTATTAGTCATTCCAAACAAAAATTATAACCGTGACACATCTTTAATCGATCAAAACATTTACGATGATCTATGATTATTAGGTCCATTTTTGTAAATAGGCAAAAATTTGGTTGTTTGGCTCTGGTAAATAACCCATCGCACGTTAACTTGAGAATATAATTTTTTCTACTCCTTGAAATATTTGGATCATTAGGTCATTTGCATCTTCAACATGTTTTAGGCATGCATATCCATATTTAAAGCATGTTAGGATCAATTAGAAATCTCTTTCTTATAAACTTCCACCAAGCTATTAGAGGTTGTACTAGTGGAATTTCCCAAACATGGATAACAAAACTTTGGTGTTCATTTTTAGTGGTTGAAATAATTTTCTTCACGTACATTTATTAAAGTTTTCAATTTTTTGCATACATATGAAAATTTTCATTTTGTTGTGATCTAATTGCCTTATCTTTTTGTTTACAAAAAAAATGGGAGAGTGAAAACTCAAGTTTGGATTTGAAAAAAAATTGAATATCCAAAATGGAAATGCGCAAATGCTGAGAGAGATAATTCCAAAAAATATCTGTGATTTTTAAGTATTGGAAATTCTTTTAGTTTTTCATATATTAGGTTTTGAAATCATCGGAAAAGGGTGGGTGAGGCATTTTTAACTGAGTGTTGACTCCCAAACCATTAGTCGTATCTAACAAAAAATTATAGCCATGACACATCATTAATCGATCAAAAAGTATACGGTGACATATGATTGTTAGGTCCTCTTTTTGTAAATAGGCAAAAACTAGGTTGTTTGGCTCTGGTAAATATCCCATCGCACGTCGACTTGTGAATTTAATTTTTTGTACTCGATGAAATTTT
Source organism: Aristolochia californica (assembly GCF_029961685.1). Lineage (NCBI taxonomy): Eukaryota > Viridiplantae > Streptophyta > Magnoliopsida > Piperales > Aristolochiaceae > Aristolochia > Aristolochia californica. Next base: position 30,696,315 of record NW_027182257.1, read on the forward strand.
ATATTCATTAGGTCATTTGCATCTTCAACATGTTTCAGGCATGCATATCAATATTTAAAATATGTTAGGATAAATTACAAATCTCTTTCTTATAAAATTCCACCAAGCTATTAAGGGTTGTACAAGTGGAATTACCCAAACTGGGATAAGAAAATTTTGGTGTTCATTTTTAGTACGTGAAATAATTTTCTTCTCTTACATTTATTATAGGTTTAATTTTTTGCATACAAAACTCTAAAATGTTCATTTTATTGTGATCTATTTGCCTTATCTTTTTGTTTGCGAGAAAAATGGTAGAGTGAAAACTCAAGTTTAGATTTTTTAAAAAATTGAACATCCAAAATGGAAATGCACAAATTCTGAGAGAGATAATTCCAAAAAGTATCTATGATTTTTAAGGATTGTAAACTCTTTAATTTTTTTATATATTAGGTTTTGCAATCATCAGAAAAGGGGGGCGAGGCAATTTTTAACTGATTGTTGACTCCGAAACCATAGGTTATTTCTAACAAAAATTATAGCCGTTACACATCATTAATCGATCAAAACATTTACGATCATCTATGATTGTTAGGTCTGTTTTTTTAAATAGGCAAAAATTTGGTTGTTTGACTCTGGTAAATATCCCTTCGCACGTTAACTTTAGAATTTAATTTTTTCTACTCCTTGACATATTTGGATCATTAGGTCATTTGCATCTTCAACATGTTTCTGGCATGCATATCCACATTTAAAACATGTTAGGATCACTTAGAAATCTCTTTCTTATAAAATTTCAATAAGCTATTAGGGGTTTGATGTAAGCGGGAATATTTAATGTGGGTACATATTCAGATCCTTAATCGGATCCGGGGTAAGTAGTCGGATTCATAATCGGATCATTTGTATTGAACCCAGGTTGGACTATAATTTTTAGAGTTACGTTTTTTTTATTTTGAGTTGCAGCCCGGGCTTGTCAGGGAGAGGTTGAGTTTGTTTAAAAGGCTATTTAGTGTTTAGGGATGGATAGTTGTTGAATGATATTGATATTTTGAATAGAATCAGAGAGGTTGCTCTGGAGGTAGATTTCTTGCGTTCCTCCCTTGATTCTCAATTTGATCCACCTACAGGATAATCGCTATCCTGATCGGCGTCAGTTGGTATCAGAGATTCAGGCTATGGAAGAAGCTAGGTCTGGCCAGAGACGCTATAGCGAGCAGTTAAAGGGTCGACGAAGACGACGCCGTCACCGTCGCCATCAGCGTTGAGCTACCGCTCAACGTTGCTACCAGAAAAACTCAGAATTCGACTGAGCAGATCTCGGGACTCGACAGAGCATTTATAGAAACAGAGTAGTGGCTCTGGATTTTTTAGAAGATATGGAATCGGAAGGGAAAGGGTTCGGTATCGATGTCGTCACCGCCAGAACTATTGTACGATGTTGTCACTGCCGTCGCCATGGCCGGAATAGCCATCGATGGACTTGGCCGAACGGAATGAGTTCGGGACTTCCCGAACACAAGGGCGCCGAAACAGAGGTTTCATGGTGCCGCAACAGGGGTTCGTTCGAGAGAGAAGAACCTCACGCGAGGCAGGAGCACCTTGGGCTGCCGGAGTCAACAGCCGAAGAGGGCCGCCGGAGAGGTCTTGATTTCGGAAAAAAGGGGATCCGAAATCCTGATTTCGGGAGAAATTTTCCATCAGTGTCGGGACATTTTCTAGAGCCAAGACATTTTGTCGATTTTGTCCGCGTCATCATTGAGACATTTGCCAAATGTTTCAAATTTTGTCAGCTTTTGAAGAGGTTTCGATTTGGGGAAATACCATTTTTTCTAAACATTCGCTTTGGGGCACTCTCGTTTCCAGGGGGAGACGAGGGTGACGAGATTGACATGCGACGCATCTGCAGCTTCTTCCAGGGGTGAAATTTTGCTAGTTTCCATGGTTGGTGGTCATGGTCATAGCCGTAATGTTCAGGTGGTGATACTTGAAGATTTGCAGAGGCAAGTCGCGAAGTTAACCCAGCTCCTAACGGCACAAGATTTTAGTTATCGTGAGATGGAAGATCACGATTCCGATGCTAGGTTCGAAAACCTATATCGCAATCATGCTCAATTCAGGGAATACTGCGGGGATTGACCTGTAGACCTCAGTTTCAGAGTGACACTACCTAATTTTTTTGGAACATTACAGGCTGAAGGATTCATCGATTGGTTGCAGGAGATAGAGAGTATCTTTGAGTATAAGGAAGTCCTAGATAGTGTCAAGGTGAAACTGGTTGCCATCAAACTCAAAGGTAGAGCATCTGTGTGGTGGGATCAGTTGAGGTGATCAAGAGACTGGCAGGGCAAGGCTAAAATCACTGATTAGGAGAAGATGAAGAAGAAGATGAAGGGTCAATTCCTTCCTTTCGGCTACACTCAAACCTTGTTTCAGCGACTTCATTTGTTACGGCAAGGCTCAAGATCAGTGGATGATTACACGGAGGAGTTCTATCAATTGATCACCCGAAATGACTTATCTGAGACAAAAGATCAGAAAGTGGCATGGTATTTGGGGGGGGGTGGTTTACAATAGCCCCTGCAGGATGTCCTCTGTCATCACTCGCTATTGACCGTTTCTTAAGCCTTCTAGAGTGCATTGGCTATGGAAAAACAACTGAACTGAAGGCCCATGATCAGAAACAATCAAAGAAGCCCACCAGCTTGTCATCCAGAATCCGTTCCTGCCCGCAACCTACACAAGGTACTTCTACTTCACGTATTAGATGTTTTCAATGTGGTGAATAGGGCCATAAGACCACTGAGTGTTGGAACCCTGCTAGTCAGAAGGGCAAAAATCTTCTGGTTGAAGAAGACGTGGTAGATGAAAATACGGAGCTTGGTGAGCCTGTATATGATGATGATGAAGATGGAGATGTGTTGTATGGTGATGGCCATGCGACTCTGGTTGTTCGTCAGAGTCTGTTGACTCCCAAGGTGGATTTAGGGGATGATTGGTTGTGGACCAATATTTTCCACATGACCTGCACAGTCGCCGATAAAGTTTGCACGATGATCATTGACAGTGGCAATTGTGAGAATGTCGTGTCTGAAGAGACTGTCCAGAAATTGCAATTGAAGATAGATCGTCATTCCAAATCGTACAAGTTGGCATGGTTGACTAAAGGCAATGAGGTAACAGTCGATCAAAGATGCCTCGTATCTTTTTCCATCGGCATGAAATATTTCGATAATGTTTGGTGCGATTTTGTCTCTATGGAAGCGTGTCATGTATTGTTAGGCCGCCCTTGGCAGTATGATCGCCGTGTTATTCATGATGGGTGGAAGAATACCTATTCCCTTAGCATCAAAGGGAAGAAGATTATGTTGGCACCTCGTCGGGACCGACCCACTCCTACTCCGATAGCCGATACTACTAACCTGCTTTCACTTTCTGGGTTTTTAGTAGAGATTGAGTGTGGAGATGTAGAGGAGGATCCTCCTCTTGCACTGTCACCTGAGCAGGCAACACTGGCCATTCCCACGAGTCATTTGAGGACTTCTGATGTTTTTAATGTCGCACCCTTGCGTCTTTGTTTTTTGGGTGCCGCTGAAACTATTATGAACTCGAGGACGAGTTCTTTTCAACCCGAGGAGACTGATGCAGGCGGAAATATTTAATGTGGGTACACATTCGGATCCTTAATCGGATCCTGTGTAAGTAGTCGGATTCATAATCGGATCTTTTGTATTGAACCCGGGTTGGACCATAATTTTTAGGGTTAGTTTTTTTTTTTATTTTGAGTTGCAGCCCGGGCTTGTCGGGGGTGTTGAGCCTGTTTAAAAGGCCGTTTAGGGTTTAGGGATGGATAGTTGTTGAATGATATTGATATTTTGAATCGAATCAGAGAGGTTTCTCTGGAGGCAAATTTCTTGCGTTCCTCCCATGATTCACAATTTGATCCACCTACAGGATAATCGCTATCCTGACCAGCGTTAGGGTTGTACTGGTGAAATTTCTCAAACATGGATAACAAAACTTTGGTGTTCATTTTTAGTGCGTGAAATAATTTTCTCCATGTACATTTATTATATTTTTTAATTTTTTGCCTACATAAATGCTAAAATTTTAGTTTTGTTGTGATATATTGGCCTTATCTTTTATTTTATGAGAAAAATGGGAGAGTGAAAACTCAAGTTTCGATTAGAAAACAAAAATATCCTAAATGGAAATGCACAAATGCTGAGAGAGATAATTCCAAAAAGTATTTGTGATTTTTAAGGATTGTAAACTCTTTTAGTTTTTTATATATAAGGTTTTGCCATCATCGGAAAAGGGAGGTGAGGCATTTTTTATTGAGTGTTGACTCCCAAACCACAAGTCATTTCTAACAAAAATTATAGCCGTTACACAACATTTATCGATCAATACATTTACGATGATCATTGATCGTTAGGTCCACATTTTGTAAATAGGTAAAAACTCGGTTGTTTGGCTCTGGTAAATATCCCACCACACGTTAACTTGAGAATTTAATTTTTTCTACTCAATGAAATTTTTGGATCATTAGGTCATTGGCATCTTCAACATGTTTCAGGCATGCATATCCATATTTAAAACATGTTAGGATCAATTAGAAATCTCTTTCTTATAAAATTCCAGCAAGCTATTAGGGGTTGTACTAGTGGAATTTCCCAAACATGGATAACAAAACTTTGGGGTTCATTTCTAGTGTTTGTAATAATTTTCTTCACTTACATTTGTTATAGATTTCAATTTTTCACATATATAAACTCTAAATTTTTCATTTTTTTTTTGTGATCTACTTGCCTTGTCTTTTTGTTTATGAGAAAAATGGGAGAATGAAAACCCAAGTTTGGATTTAAAAAAATTTGAACATCACAAATGGAAATAAAAAAATGTTGAGAGAGATAATTCCAAAAGTATCTGTGATTTTTAAAGATTGTAAACTTTTTAAGTTTTTTAAATATTAGTTTTTACAATCATTAGAAAAGGGGGGCGAGGCTTTTTTAACTGGGTGTTGACTCCCAAACCATAAGTCATTTCTAAAAAGAATTATAGCCGTTACACATCATTAATCGATCAAACAATTTATAGTGATCTATGATAGTTAGGTCGGCTTTTTGTAAATAGGCAAAAACTGAGTTGTTTGGCTCAGGTAAATATCCCACCGCACGTTAACTTGAGAATTTAATTTTTTCTACTTCTTGAAATTTTTGGATCATTAGGTCATTTGCATCTTCAATATGTTTCAGACATGCATATCCATATTTAAAACGTGTTAGGATCAATTAGGAATCTCATTCTTTTAAAATTCGACGAAGCTATTATGGGTTGTACTAGTGGAATTTCCCAAACATGGATAAAAAACTTTGGTGTTCATTTGTAGTGCATGAAATAATTTTTTTCACGTAAATTTGCTATAGTTTTCAATTTTTTGCATACATAAAATCTAAAATTTTCATTTTGTTGTGATTTATTTGCCTTATGATTTTGTTTACTAGAAAAATAGGAGATTGAAAACACAAAGTTTATATTTAGAAAAAAATTGAACATCGAAAATGGAAATGCACAAATGCTGAGAGAGATAATTCCAAAAAGTATATGTGATTTTTAAGGATTGTAAACTCTTTTAGTTTTTTATATATTAGGTTTTGCAATCATCGAAAAGCAGGGGTGGGGCATTTTTAACTGATTGTTGACTCCAAAACCTTAAGACATTTCTAAAGAAAATTATAGTCGTTACACATCATTAATCGATCAAAACATTTACGATCATCTATGATTGTTAGGTCTGTTTTTTTTAAATGGCTCTGGTAAATATCCCTTCGCACGTTAATTTTAGAATTTAATTTTTTCTACTCGAAATATTTGGATCATTAGGTCATTTGCAGCTTCAACATGTTTCTGGCATGCATATCCACATTTAAAACATGTTAGGATCAATTAAAAATATCTTTCTTATAAAATTCCACCAAGCTATTAGGGGTTGTACTAGTGGAATTTCTCAAACATGGATAACAAAACTTTGGTGTTCATTTTTAGCGCGTGAAATAATTTTCTTCACGTACATTTATTATATTTATCAATTTTTTGCGTACATCAACGCTAAAATTTTTGTTGTGTTGGGATCTATTTGCCTTATCTTTTTGTTTACGAGAAAAATGGGAGAGTGAAAACTCAAGTTTGGATTTGAAAAAAAATTGAACATCTAAAATGGAAATGCACAAATGCTGAAAGAGATAATTCCAAAAAGTATATATCTTTTTTAAGGATTGTAAACTCTTTTAGTTTTTTATATATTAGGTTTTTCCAACATCGAAAAGGGGGGGCGAAGCATATTTAACTGAGTGTTGACTCCCAAACCATAAGTCATTCCTATAAAAAATTATAGCTATTACAAATCATTAATCGATCAAAACATTTACAATGATCTATGATTCTTAGGTCCATTTTTTGTAAACGTGCAAAAAGAGGGTTGTTTGGCTCTTTTAAATATCCCACCCCACGTTAACTTGAGAATTTAATTTTTTCTACTCCTTGAAATTTTGGGATCATTACGTCGTTTCCATCTTAAACATGTTTCAGGCATGCATATCCATATTTAAAACATGTTAGGATCAATTAGAAATCTCTTTCTTATAAAATTCGACCAAGCTATTACGGGTTGTACTTGTGGAATTTCCCAAACATGGATAACAAAACTTTGGTGTTAATTTTTAGTGCGTGAAATAATTTTCTTCACGTACATTTATTATATTTATCCATTTTTTGCGTACATGAACGCTAAAATTTTCGTGTTGTTGGGATCTATTTGCGTTATCTTTTTGTTTACGAGAAAAATGGAAGATTGAAAAATCAAGTTTGGATTAAAAGAAAAAATTGAACATCCAAAATGGAAATGCACAAATGCTGAGAGAGATAATTCCAAAAAGTGTCTGTGATTTTAACGGATTGTAAACTCTTTTAGTTTTTTATATATTAGGTTTTGCCGTCATCAAAAAAGGGAGGCAAGGCATTTTTTACTGAATGTTAACTCCAAAACCATAAGCCATTTCTAACAAAAATTATAGATGTTACACCACATAAATCGATCAAAATATTTATGATGATCTATGATTGTTTGCTCCACGTTTTGTAAATAGGCAAAAACTAGGTTGGTTGGCGTTGGTAAATATCCCACCATACGTAAACTTGAGAATTTAATTTTTTCGACTCAATGAAGTTTTTGGATCATTAGGTTGTTTGCATCTTCAACAAGTTTTAGACTTGCATATCCATATTTAAAACATGTTTTGATCAATTAGAAATCCATTTCTTATAAAATTCCACCAAGCTATTAGGGGTTGCACTAGAGGAATTTCCCAAACAAGGATAAGAAAACTTTGGTGTTCATTTCTAGTGCGTGAAATAACTTTCTTCACTTACATTTGTTATAGTTTTCAATTTTTTGCATACATAAACTCTAAAATTTTCATTTTGTTGTGATCTACTTGCCTTGTCAAAATGGGAGAGTGAAAACTCAAGTTTCGAATTGAAAAAAATTTGAACATCCAAAATGGAAATGCACAAATGCTGAGAGAGAAAATTCCTAAAAGTTTCTATGATTTTTAAGGATTGTAAAATCTTTTATTTTTTTATATATTAGGTTTTACCATCATCGAAAAAGGGGGGCAAGGCATTTTTTACTGAATGTTAACTCCCAAACCATAAGTCATTTCTAACAAAAATTATAGATGTTACACCACAAAAATCGATCAAATAATTTACGATGATCTATGATTGTTTGGTCCGCATTTTGTAAATAGGCAAAAACTGGGTTGTTTGGCGTTGGTAATTATCCCACCGTATGTAAACTTAAGAATTTAATTTTTTCTACTCAATGAAATTTTTGGATCATTAGGTCGTTTGCATCTTCAACAAATTTTAGAAATGCATATCCATATTTAAAACATGTTTGGATCAATTAGAAATCCATTTCTTATAAAATTCCACCAACCTATTAGGGGTTGCACTTGTGGAATTTTACAAACAGGGATAATAAAACTTTGGTGTTCATTTCTAGTGCGTGAAATAATTTTCTTCACTTACATTTGTTATAGTTTTCAATTTTTTGCATACATAAACTCTAAAATTTTTATTTTGTTGTGATCTGCCTTGTCTTTTTGTTTACGAGAAAAATGGGAGAGTGAAAACCCAAGTTTGGATTTAAAAAAAAATTGAACATTCCAAATGGAAATAAATAAAATGCTGAGAGAGATAATTCCAAAAATTATTTGTGATTTTTATGGATTTTAAACTCTTTATGTTTTTTATATATTAGTTTTTTCAATCATTAGAAAAGGGGGGCGAGGCTTTTTTAACTTAGTGTTTACTCCCAAACCGTAAGTCATTTCTTAGAAAAATTGTAGCTGTTACACATCATTAATCGATCAAACAATTTACAATGATCTATGATTATTAGGTGCGCTTTTTGTAAATAGGCAAAAACTGACTTGTTTGGCTCTGGTAAATAACCCACCGCACGTTAACTTGAGAATTTAATTTTTTCTACTCTTTGAAGTTTTCTTATCATTAGGTCATTTGCACCTTCATTATGTTTCAGACATGCATATCCATATTTAAAACGTGTTAGGATCAATTAGAAATCTCTTTCTTACAAATTCCACTAAGCTATTACGGGTTGTATTAGTGAAATTTCCCTAACAAGGATAACAAAACTTTGGAATTAATTTTTAGTCCGTGAAATAATTTTTTTCACTTACATTTATTATAATTTTTAATTTTTTGCATACATAAACACCAAAGTTTTCATTTTCTTGTGATCTATAAGCCTTATCTTTTTGTTTACGCGAAAAATGGGAGAGCGAAAACTCACATTTGGATTAGAAAAACAATTGAACATCCAAAATGGAAACCCACAATTGCTGGGAGAGATAATTCCAAAAAGTATCTGTGATTTTTAAGGATTGTAAACTCTTTTAGTTTTTTATATATTAGGTTTTGCAATCATCAAAAAACGGGGACCAGGCATTTTTAACTGAGTGTTGTCTCCCAAACTATAAGTCATTTCTACAAAAAAATATAGCCATTAGACATCATTAATCGATCAAAACAGTTACGAAGATCTATGATTGTTGGGTTTTCTTTCTGTAGATAGGCAAAATAGGTTTGTTTGGCTCCTAAAAATGTCCCACCGCACGCTAACTTGTGAATTTAATTTTTTCCTCTCCTTCAAATTTTTAGATCATTAGGTCTTTTACATCTTCAACTTGTTTCAGGCATGCATATCCATATTTAAAACATGTTAGGATCAATTAGAAATCTCTTTCTTATAAAATTCCACCAAGCAATTAGGGGTTGTACTAGGGAATTTCCCAAACATTCATAACAAAACTTTGGTGTTCTTTTTTCGTCCGTGAAATAATTTTCTTCACTTACATTTATTATAGTTTTCAATTTTTTTCATACATAAACTCTAAAATTTTCATTTTGTTGTGATCTATTTGCCTTAGAAAAAAGGGAGAGTGAAAAGTTGAGTTTGGATTTGAAAAAAAATTGAACATCCAAAATGGAAATGAACAAATGTTGAGAGTGAGAATTCCAAAAAGTATCTATGATTTTTAAGTATTGTAAACTCTTTTAGTTTTTTAAATATTAGGTTTTGCAATCATCGGAAAAGGAGAGGCGAGGAATTTTTAAGTGAGTGTTGTCTCCCAAATCAGCCACTTCTAACATAAATTATAGCCATTCCACATCATTAATTGATCAAATCTTTTACGATGATCTATGATTGCTATATCCGCATTTTGTAAATATGCAAAAACATGGTTCTTTGGTTCTGGTAAATATCCCACCGCTCGTTAACTTGAGAATTTAATTTTTTCCACTCCTTGAAATTTTTTTTATCATTAGGTCATTTGTATCTTCTACATGTTTCAGGCATACATATCTATATTTAAAACATGTTAGGATCAATTAGAAATCTCTTTTTAATAAAATTCCACCAAGCTATTAGGGGTTGTACTAGTGGAATTTCCCAAACATGAATAAAAAAACTTTGGTGTTCATTTTTAGTGCGTAAAATAATTTTCTTCACTTACATATATTATATTTTTCAATTTTTTGCATACATAAACTCTAAAATTTTCATTTTGTGTTGATCTAAGAATTTTGTGAAAAGTCAAGTTAGGATTTTAGAAAGAATTGAACATCCAAAATGGAAATGCACAAATTCTTAGAGAGGTAATTCCAAAAAGTATATGTGATTTTTAAGGATTGTAAACTCTTTTAGTTTTTCATATATTAGGTTTTCCAATCATCGAAATAGGGGGGCGAAGCTTTTTTAACTGAGTTTTGACTCCCAAACCATAAGTCACTCCTAACAAAAATTATAGCCATTACAATTCATTAATTGATCAAAATATTTACGATGATTAATGATGGTTAGGTCCGCTTTTTGTAAATGTGCAAAAAGAGGGTTGTTTGGCTCTAGTAAATATCCCACCCACGTTAACATGAGAATTTAATTTTTTCTTCTCCTTGAAATTTTGGATCATTACGTCATTTGCATCTTCAACATGTTTCAGACATGCATATCCATATTTAAAACATGTTAGGATCAATCAAAAATCTCTTTCTTATAAAATTACACCAAGCTATTACATGTTGTACAAGTGGAATTTCCCAAACATGGATAACAAAAATTTGGTGTTCATTTTTAGTGTGTGAAATAATTTTCTTCACTTACATTTGTTATAGTTTTAAATTTTTGCATACTTAAACTCTAAAATTTTTATTTTTTTGTGATCTATTTGCCTTATCTTTTTCTTTACTAGAAAAATGGGAGATTGAAAACACAAGTTTAGATTTAAAAAAAAATTGAACATCCAAAATGGAAATGCACAAATGCTGAGTGAGATAATTCCAAAAAGTATATGTGATTTTTAAGGATTTTGAACTCTTTTTGTTTTTTATATATTAGGTTTTGCAATCATCGGAAAGTGGGGCAAGGCTTTATTAATTGAGTGTTGTCTCCCAAACCAAAAGCCATTTCTAACAAAAATTATTGTTGTTACACATCATTAATCGATCAAAACATTTTCAATGATCTATGTTTGTTAGGTCCGCTTTTTGTAAATAGGTAAAAAGAGGGTTGTTTGGCTCTTATAAAAATCCCACCGCACGTTAAGTTTTTCTTCTCGTTTTAATTTTTGGATCATTAGGTCATTTTCATATTCAACATGTTTTCGGCATGCACATGTTTTTGGTATGCATAACCTTATTTATGTTAGGATAAATTAGAAATCTATTTCTTATAAAATTCAACCAAGCTATTACTGGTGGTACTAGTGGAATTTCCCAAACATGGATAACAAAACTTTGGTGTTTATTTTTATTTCGTGAAATAATTTTCTTTCTGATATTTATTATAATTTTAAATTTTTTACATACATAAACTCTAAAATTTTCATTTGGTTGTGATCTATTTGCCTTATCTTTTTGTTTACGAGAAAAATGGGAGACTGAAAACTCAAGTTTGGATTTGAAAAAAAATTGAACATCCAAAATGGAAATGCACAAATGCTGAGAGAGATAATTCCAAAAAGTATATGTGATTTTTAAGGATTGTAAAATCTTTTAGTTTTTTATATATTAGGTTTTGCCATCATCGAAAAAGGGAGGCAAGGCATTTTTTACTGAATGTTAACTCCCAAACCATAAGTCATTTCTAACAAAAATTATACATGTTAGACCTCATAAATCAATCAAAACATTTACGATGATCTATGAATGTTTGGTCCGCGTTTTGTAAATAGGCAACAACTGGGTTATTTGGCGTTGGTAAAAATCCCACCGTACGTAAACTTAAGAATTTAATTTTTTCAACTCAATGAAATTTTTGGATCATTAGGTCGTTTGCATCTTCAACAAGTTTTAGACATGCATATCCATATTTAAAATATGTTTGGATCAATTAGAAATCCATTTCTTATAAAATTCCACCAAGCTATTAGGGGTTGCACTTGTGGAATTTCCCAAACATGGATAAGAAAACTTTGGTGTTCATTTCTTATGCGTGAAATAATTTTCTTCACTTACATTTGTTATAGTTTTCAATTTTGCATACATAAACTCTAAAATTTTCATTTTGTTGTGATCTACTTGCCTTGTCTTTTTGTTTACAAGAAAAACGTGAGAGTGAAAACCTAAGTTTGGTTTTAAAAAAAATTGAACATCACAAATGGAAATAAAAAAAATGCTGAGAGAGTTAATTCCAAAAATTATTTGTGATTTTTAAGGATTTTAAACTCTTTAAGTTTTTTATATATTAGTTTTTTCAATCATTAGAAAAGGGGGGCGAGGCCTTTTTAACTTAGTGTTTACTCCCAAACTTTAAGTCATTTCTGACAAAAATTGTAGCCGTTACACATCATTAATTGATCAAAAAAATTACGATGATCTATGACTATTAGGTGCGCTTTTTGTAAATAGGCAAAAATTGAATTGTTTGGCTCTGGTAAATAACCCACCGCACGTTAACTTGAGAATTTAATTTTTTCTACTCCTTGAAGTTTTCTTATCATTAGGTCATTTGCATCTTCAATATGTTTCAGACATACATATCCATATTTAAAACGTGTTAGGATCAATTAGAAATCTCTTTCTTACAAATTCCACTAAGCTATTACGGGTTGTATTAGAGAAATTTCCCTAACATGGATAAAAAAACTTTGGAGTTAATTTTTAGTCCGTGAAATAATTTTCTTCACTTACATTTATTATAGTTTTTAATTTTTTGCATACATAAACACCAAAGTTTTCATTTTCTTGTGATCAATAAGCCTTATCTTTTTGTTTACGCAAAAAATGGGAGAGTGAAAACTCACGTTTGGATTTGAAAGAAAATTGAACATCCAAAATGGAAACCCACAATTTCTGAGAGAGATAATTCCAAAAAGTATTTGTGATTTTTAAGGATTGTAAACTCTTGTAGTTTTTTATATATTATGTTTTGCAATCATCGAAAAAGGGGACAAGACATTTTTAACTGAGTGTTGGCACCCAAACTATAAGTCATTTCTAACAAAAATTATAGGCATTAGACATCATTAATCGATCAAAAAAGTTACGATGATCTATGATTGTTGGGTTTTCTTTCCGTAAATAGGCAAAAATAGGGTTGTTTGGCTCCTGAAAATGTCCCACCGCACGCTAACTTGTGAATTTAATTTTTTCTTCTCCTTCAAATTTTTACATCATTAGGTCCTTTACATCTTCAACTTGTTTCAGGAATGTATATCCATATTTAAAATATGTTAGGATCAATTCGAAAATTCTTTGTTATAAAATTCTACCAAGCAATTAGGGGTTATACTAGGAAATTTCCCAAACATTCATAACAAAACTTTGGTGTTCTTTTTTCGTCCGTGATATAATTTTCTTCACTTACTTTTATTATAGTTTTCAATTTTTTGCATACATAAACTCTAAAATTTTCATTTTGTTGTGATCTATTTGCCTTAGAAAAAAGGGAGAGTGAAAAGTCGAGTTTGGATTTGAAAAAAAATTGATCATCCAAAATGGAAATGAACAAATGATGAGAGTGAGAATTCCAAAATTATCTATGATTTTTAAGTATTATAAACTCTTTTAGTTTTTTAAATATTAGGTTTTGCAATCATCGGAAAAGGGGGGGCGAGGAATTTTTGAGTGAGTGTTGTCTCCCAAACCATCAGCCATTTCTAACCAAAATTATAGCCATGACACATCATTAATCGATCAAATCATTTATGATGATATATGATTGCTATGTCCGCATTTTTTAAATATGCAAAACTAGGGTTCTTTGGTTCTGGTAAATATCCCACTACACGTTAACTTGAGAATTTAATTTTTTCTACTCCTTGGAAATTTTTTTATCATTAGGTCATTTGTATCTTCAACATGTTTCAGGCATGCATATCCATATTTAAAATATGTTATGATCAATTAGAAATCTCTTTTTAATAAAATTCAACCAAGCTATTAGGGGTTGTACTAGTGGAATTTCCCAAACATGAATAAAAAAACTTTGGTGTTCATTTTTAATGCGTAAAATAATTTTCTTCACTTACATATATTATAGTTTTCAATTTTTAGCATACATAAACTCTAAAATTTTCTTTTTGTTGTGATCTATTTGCCTTATCCTTTTTTTTTTACGAGAAAAATGGGTGAGTGAAAAGTCAAGTTAGGATTTTAGAAAGAATTGAACATCCAAAATGGAAATGCACAAATTCTTAAAGAGTTAATTCCAAAATGTATATGTGATTTTTAAGGATTGTAAACTCTTTTAGTTTTTTATATATTAGGGTTTCCAATCATCGAAAAAGGCGGGCAAAACTTTTTTAACTGAGTGTTGACTCCCAAACCATAAGTCATTCCTAATAAAAATTATAGCCGTTACAATTCATTAATCGATCAAAATATTTACGATGATCTATGATGGTTAGGTCCGCTTTTTGTAAGTGTGCAAAAAGAGGGTTGTTTGGCTCTAGTAAATATCCCACCCATGTTAACTTGAGAATTTAATTTTTTCTACTCGAAATTTTTGATCATTACGTCATTTGCATCTTCAACATGTTTTAGGCATGCATATCCATATTTAAAACATGTTAGTATCAATTAGAAATCTCTTTCTTATAAAATTACACCAAGCTATTACGTGTTGTACTAGTGGAATTTCCCAAACATGGATAACAAAACTTTGGTGTTCATTTATAGTTCGTGAAATAATTTTCTTCACTTACATTTGTTATAGTTTTAAATTTTTGCATACTTAAACTCTAAAATTTTTATTTTTTTGTGATCTGTTTCCCTTATCTTTTTCTTTACTAGAAAAATGGGAGATTGAAAACACAAGTTTAGATTTAAAAAAAAATTGAACATCCAAAATGGAAATGCACAAATGCTGAGAGAGATAATTCCAAAAAGTATATGTGATTTTTAAGGATTGTAAACTCTTTTAGTTTTTTATATATTAGGTTTTGCAATCATCGGAAAGGGGGAAGAGACATTTTTAATTGAGTGTTGTCACCCAAACCATAAGCCATTTCTAACAAAAATTATTGCTGTTACACATCATTAATCGATCAAAACATTTACGATGATCTATGTTTGTTAGGTCCGCTTGGGTTGTTTGGCTCTGGTAAAAATCCCACCGCACATTAATTTGAGAATTTAATTTTTTCTTCTCCTTTTAATTTTTGGACCATTAGGTCATTTCCATATTTAACATGTATCCGGCCTGCATAACCTTATTTAAAACATGTTATTACCAATTAGAAATCTCTTTCTTATAAAATTCAACCAAACATGGATAACAAAACTTTGGTGTTCATTTTAATTTCGTGAAATAATTTTCATTTCTAATATTTATTATAGTTTTCAATTTTTTACATACATAAACTCTAAAATTTTCATTTGGTTGTGATCTATTTGCCTTATCTTTTGTTTACGATAAAAATGGGAGAGAGAAAACTCAAGTTTAGATTTGAAAAAAAATTGAACAACCAAAATGGAAATGCACAAATGCTGAGAGTGATAATTCCAAAAAGTATCTGTGATTTTTTAGGATGGTAATCTCTTTTAGTTTTTTATATATTAGGTTTTGCAATCATTGGAAAAGGGGGGCAAGGCATTTTTAACTGAGTGTTGTCTCCCAAACAAAAAGTCATTTCTAACAAAAATTATAGCTGTTCAACATCATTAATCGATAAAAACATTTACAATGAACTATGATGGTTAGGTCCGCTTTTTTAAATAGGCAAAAAGTGGGTTGTTTGCCTCTGGTAAATACCCCACCACCCGTTAACTTGAGAATTTAATTTTTTCTACTCCTTGAGATTTTTGGATCATTAGGTCATTTGCATCTTCAACATGTTTCAGGCATGCATATCCATATTTAAAACATGTTAGCATCAATTAGAAATCTATTTCTTATAAAATTCCACCAAACTATGAAGGGTTTTACTAGTGGAATTTTCCAAACAAGGATAACAAAACTTTGGTAATTATTTTATTACGTGAAATAATTTTATTCTCTTACATTTATTATATTTTTCAATTTTTTGCATACATAAACTGTAAAATTTTCATTTTGTTGTTATCTATTTGCCTTATCTTTTAGTTTATGAGAAAAAAGGGAGTGTGAAAACTCAAGTTTGGATTTGAAAAAAAAATTAACATCCAAAATGGATATGCACTAATTATTAGAAAGATAATTCCAACAAGTATCTATGATTTTTAAGGATTTGAAACTCTTTTAGTTTGTTAAATATTAGATTAGCAATCATCGAAAAGGGGGGGGGGGGGGGGGCTGGAATTTTTTACTGAGTGTTGCCTCCCAAACCATAAGTCATTTCAAATTAAAATTGTAGCCATTACACATCATTAATCGATTAAAATATTTATGATGATCTAAGATTGTTAAGCCCACATTTTGTAAATAGGCAAAAATAGGGTTGTTTGGCTCTGGTAAATATCCCACCGCAAGTTAACTTGAGAATTTAACATTTTCCACACCTTGAAATTTTTTTTATCATTTGGTCATTTGCATCTTCAATATGTTTCAGGCAAGCATATCCATATTTGAAACATGTTAGGATCAATTAGAAATCTCTTTCTTATTAAATTCCACCAAGCTATTAGGGGTTGTATTAGTGGAATTTCCCAAACAAGGATAACAAAACTTTGGTGTTCATTTTTAGTGCGAGAAATATTTTTCTTCACTTAAATTTATTATAGTTTTTAATTTTTTTCATACTTATACTCTAAAATTTTCATTTTTTTGTGATCTATTTGCTTATCTTTTTGTTTACTAGAAAAATGGGATAGTGAAAACTCAAGTTTTGATTTTTAAAAAAATTGAACATCCAAAATTGAAATGCACAAATGCTGAGAGAGATAATTCCAAGAAGTATCTATGATTTTTAAGGATTGTAAAATCTTTTAGTTTTTTATATATTAGGTTTTTAAATCATCGGAAAGAGGGGGCGATGCATTTTTAACTGAGTGTTGTCTCCCAAACCATAAGCTATTTCTAACAAAAATTATTGTTGTCACACATCATTAATCAATCAAAACATTTACGATGATCTATGATTGATAGGGCGGCTTTTTGTAAAGAGGCAAAAAGTGTGTTGATTGGTTCTGGTAAATATCCCACCGCACGTTAACTTGAGAATTTAATTTTTTTCACTCCTTGGAATTTTTTTATCATTAGGTTATTTGTATCTTCAACAAGTTTCAGGCATTCATATCCATATTTAAAACATGTTAGGATCAATTAGAAATCTCTTCCTTATAAAATTCCACCAAGCTATTAGGGGTTGTACTATTGAATTTCCCAAACATGGATAACAAAACTTTGGTGTTCATTTTTAGTGTGTGAAATAATTTTCTTTACTTATATTTAGTTTAGTTTTCAATTTTTTGCATACATAAACTCTAAAATTTTCATTTTGTTGTGATCTATTTTCCTTATATGTTTTTCTACGAGAAAAATGGGAGAGAGAACAACTCAAGTTTGGATTTTTAAAAAAATTGAACATCCAAAATGGAAATGCACAAATAATGAGAGAGATAATTCCAAAAAATATCTGTGATTTTTAAGGATCGTAAACTCTTTCAATTTTTTATATATTAGGTTTTGCAATCATCGGGGAGGGGGCTTAGTGTTTTTAACTGAGTGTTGACTCCCAATTATCCGTTACACATCATTAATCGATCAAAACATTTATGATAATCTATGTTTGTTAGGTCCGCTTTTTGTAAATGTGCAAAAAGAGGGTTGTTTGGCTCTAGTAAATATCCCATTGCATGTTAACTTGAGAATTTAATTTTTTTCTTTTCGTTGAAATTTTGGGATCATTACATCATTTGCATCTTGAATATGTTTCAGGCATGCATATCCATATTTAAAACATGTTAGGATCAATTAGAAATCTCTTTCTAATAAAATTCCACCAAGCTATTAGGGGTTGTAATAATAGAATTTACCAAATATAGAGAACAAAAATTTGTTGTTCATTTTTAGTGCGTGAAATAATTCTCTTCACTAACATTCATTATAGTTTTCAATTTTTTGCATACATAAATTATAAAATTTTCATTTTGTTGTGATCTATTTGGCTTACCTTTTTGTTTACTAGAAAAATGGGATTGTGAAAATACATGTTTGGATTTGAAAAAAAATTGAACATCCAAAATGGAAATGCACAAATGTTGATAGAGATAATTCCAAAAAGTATCTGTGATTTTTTAAGATTGTAAAGTCTTTTACTTTTTTATATATTAGGTTTTACTATCACCGAAAAAGGGGACAAGCGGTAGGGGGGGGGGAGTGTTGACACCCTAACCATAAGTCATTTCTAACAAAAATTATAGCCGTTACACATCACTAATCGATCAAAACATTTACGTTTATCTATGATTGTTAGGTCTGCTTTTCTACTCCATGAAATTTTTGGATCATTAGGTCTTTTGCATCTTCAACATGTTTCAGGCATGCATATCCATTTTAAAAACATGTTAGGATCAATTAGAAATCTCTTTCTTATAAAATTCATCCAAGCTATTATGGGTTTTAATAGTGGAATTTCC
Source organism: Aristolochia californica (assembly GCF_029961685.1). Lineage (NCBI taxonomy): Eukaryota > Viridiplantae > Streptophyta > Magnoliopsida > Piperales > Aristolochiaceae > Aristolochia > Aristolochia californica. The sequence goes on from NW_027182257.1 coordinate 30,714,942, forward strand.
CAAACATGGATAACAAAACTTTGGTGTTCATTTATAGTGCATGAAATAATTTTCAGGGGGGGGGGGGGGGAGGTATTTTTGACTAAGTGTTGACACCCTAACCATAAGTCATTTCTAACAAAAATTATAGCCGTTATACATCACTAGTCGATCAAAATATTTATGTTTATCTATGATTGTTAGGTTTGCTTTTTGTAAATAGGAAAATAGTGGGTTGTTCGGCTCTGGTAAATATCCCACCGCTCGATAACTTGAGAATTTAATTTTTTCTACTCCTTGAAATTTTTGCATCTTCAAATTGTTTCAGGCATGCATATCCATATTAAAAACATGTTAGGATCAATTAGAAATCTCTTTCATATAAAATTCATCCAAGCTATTATGGGTTTTAATAGTGGAATTTCCCAAACATGGATAACAAAACTTTGGTGTTCATTTTTAGTGCGTGAAATAATTTTCCTCACTTAAATTTATTATAGTTTTTAATTTTTTTCACACATAAACTCTAAAATTTTCATTTTTTTGTGATCTATTTGCCTTATCTTTTAGTTTACGAGAAAAATTGGAGAGTAAAAACATAAAAAAAGGAAATGCACAAATGCTTAGAGAGATAATTCCGAAAAGTATCAGTGATTTTTAAGGATTTTAAACTCTTTTAGTTTTTTATATATTGGGTTTAGCAATCATTGGAAAAAGGGGGGGGGGGGGGGGGGGGGAAGCATTTTTAACTGATTGTCGACTCCCAAACCTTAAGTCATTTCAATCAAAAATCATATCCATTACACATCATTAATCGATCAAAACATTTACGATGATCTATGATTGTTGGGTCTGCTTTTTGTAAATGTGCAAAAAGAGGGTTGTTTGGCTCTAGTAAATAACCCACCGCACATTAACTTGAGAATTTAATTTTTTCTACTCCTTGAAATTTTGGGATCATTACGTCATTTGTATCTTCGACTTGTTTCATGCACGCATATCCATATTTAAAATATGTTACGATCAATTAGAAATATCTTTCTTATAAAATTCTACCAAGCTACGAGGGGTTGTAATAGTAGAATTTCCAAAACATGGATAACAAAACTTTGCAGTTCATTTTTAATGCGTGAAATAATTTTCTTCACTTACATTTATTTTAGTTTTCAATTTTTTTCATACATAAATTCTTAAATTTTCATTTTTTTGTGATCTATTTGCCTTATCTTTTTGTTTACTAGAAGAAAAGGGAGTGTGAAAACTAATGTTTGGATTTGAAAAAAAATTGAACATCCAAAATGGAAATGCACAAATGCTGAGAGAGATAATTTCATAAAGTATATGTGATTTTTAAGGATTGTAAACTCTTTTAGTTTTTTATATATTATGTTTTGCAATCATCTGAAATGCGGGGAGAGGCATTTTTAACTCATTGTTGACTCCCAAACCATAAGTCATTTCTATAAAAAATTATATCCATTACACATCATTAATCGATCAAAACATTTACGATGATCTATCATTGTTGGGTCCACTTTTTGTAAATGTGCAAAAAGAGGGTTGTTTGGCTCTAGTAAATAACCCACCGCAAGTTAACTTGAGAATTTAATTTTTTCTCTCCTTGAAATTTTAGGATCATTACGTCATTTGTATCTTCGACATGTTTCATTCATGCATATCCATATTTAAAATATGTTACGATCAATTAGAAATCTCTTTCTTATAAAATTCTACCAGGCTATGAGGGGTTGTAGTAATAGAATTTCCAAAACATGGATAACAAAACTTTGCAGCTCATTTTTAATGCGTGAAATAATTTTCTTCACTTCCATTTATTTTAGTTTTCAATTTTTTGCATACATGAATTCTAAAATTTTCTTTTTGTTGTGATCTATTTGCCTTATCTTTTTGTTTACTAGAAGAAAAGTGATTGTGAAAACTAATGTTTGGATTTGAAAAAAAATTGAACATCCAAAATGGAAATGCAAAAATGGTGAGAGAGATAATTCCAAAAACTATCTGTGATTTTCAAGGGTTTTAAACTCTTTTATTTTTTTATATATTTGGTTTTGCAATCATCGGAAAAGGGGGGGGGGGGGGGGGGGGGGGGGGGGGGTGCGAGGCATTTTTAACTAGGTGTTGTCTCCCAAACCATAAGTCATTTCTAACAAAAGTTATAGACCATACACAATTTAATCGATCAAAACATTTACGATGATCTATGAATGATAGGTCCACTTTTTGTGAATAGGTAAAAAGTGGGTTGTTTGGCTCTGGTAAATATCCTACATCACGTTAACTTGAGAATTTAATTTTTTTCTTCTCCTTGAAATTTTTGGATCTTTTGTTCATTTGCATCTTCAACATGTTCCAGACATGCATATCCATATTTAAAATATGTTAGGATCAATTAGAAATCTCTTTCTTAGAAATTTCCACCAAGCTATGAGGGGTTGCACTAGTGGCATTTCCCAAACATGTATAACAAAACTTTTGTGTTCATTTTTAGTACATGGAATAATTTTCTTCACTTACATTTATTATAGTTTTCAATTTTTTGGATACTTAAATACTAAAATTTTCATTTTGTTGTGATCTATTTGCTTTATCTTTTTGTTTATGAGAAAAATGGGAGTGTGAAAACTCAAGTTTGGATTTGAAAAAAAATTGAACTTCCTAAATGGACATGCACAAATGTAGAGAGATAATTCCAAAAAGTATCTGAGATTTGTAAGGATAGTAAAGTCTTTCATTTTTTAATATTTTAGGTTTTGCATTCATCGAAAAAGGGGGGTGAGGCATTTTTAACTGAGTGTTGACTCCCAAACCATAAGTCATTCCTAACGCTGTTACACATCATTAATCTATCAAGACATTTACGATGATCTATGATTATTAGGTCCGCATTTGTTAAAATATGCAAAAAGTGGGTTTTTTGGCTCTGGTAAATATCCCACCACACATTAACTTGAGAATTTAATTTTTTCTATTCAAAATATTTGGATCATTAGGCCTTTTGCATCTTCAACATATTCTAGGCATGCATATCCATATTTAAAACAAGTTAGGATCAATTAGAAATATCTTTCTTATAAAATTCCTCCAAGCTATTAAGGTTTGTTCTAGTGGAATTTCCAAAACATGGATAAGAAAACTTTGGTGCTCATTTTTAGTGCGTGAAATAATTTTCTTCATTTACATTTATTATAGTTTTGAATTTTTTGCATATATAAACTCTAAAATTTTCATTTTTTTGTGATCTATTTGCCTTATCTTTTTGTTTTCGAGAAAAATGGGTGAGAGAAAACTCATGTTTTGATTAAAAAAAAAAATTTGAACATCCAAAATGGAAATGCACAAATGCTGAGAGAGATAATTCCAAAAAGTATCAGTGTCTTTTCAGGATTGTAAACTCTTTTTGTTTTTTATATATTAGGTTATGCAATCATCGGAAAAGAAGGGGCGAGGCATTTTGAACTGCGTGTTGAATCTCAGACCATAAGTCATTTCTAATGCCGTTACACATTATTGATCGACCAAAACATTTACAATGATCTATGATTGTTAGGTCTGCTTTTTGTAAAATAGGCAAAATGTGGGTTGTTTGGCTCTAGTAAATATCCAACGAATGTTAACTTGAGAATTTAATTTTTTCTAGTCCTTAGAAAGTTTTGGATCATTAGGTCATTTGCTTCTTCAACATGTTTCAGGCAAGCATATCAATATTTAAAACATGTTAAGATCAATTACAAATCTCTTTCTTATAAAATTCCACAAAGCTATTAGGGGTTGTACTAATGGAATTTTGCAATCATGGATAACTTTGGTGTTCTCTTTTCATGCGTAAAATGATTTTCTTCACTTACATTTATTAAAGTTTTCTATTTTTTTCATACATAAACTCTAAAATTTTCATTTTATTGTGATCTATTTGCCTTGTCTTTTTATTTTTATGAGAAAAATGGGAGAGTGAAAACTCAAGTTTGGATTTGAAAATAAAATTGAACATCCAAAATGGAAATGCACAAATGCTGAGACAGATATTTCCAAAAAGTATATGTGATTTTTAAGGATTATAAAATCTTTTATTTTTTTATATATTATGTTTTGCAATCATCAAAAAAGAGAGGCAAGGCATTTTTAACTGACCATTGACTTCCAACCCATAAGCCATTTCTAACGCCATTACACATCATTAATCGACCAAAACATTTACAATGATCAATGATTGTTAGATCCATAAAATAGGCAAAATGTGGGTCGTTTGGCTCTGGTAAATATCCCACTGCACATTAACTTGAGAATTTACTTTTTTCTATTCCTAGAAATTTTTGGATCATAGGTCATTTGCATCTTCAACATGTTCCAGGCATGCATATCCACATTTAAAACATGTTAGGATCAATTAGAAATCTCTTTCTTATAAAATTCCTCCAAGCTACTAAGGGTTGTACTAGTGCAATTTCCAAAACATGGATAAAAAAACATTCTTGTTCATTTTTAGTGCATGAAATAATTTTCTTCACTTACATTTATTTTAGTTTTGAATTTTGTGCATACATAAACTCTAAAATTTTCTTTTTGTTGTGATCTATTTGCCTTATCTTTTTGTTTACAAGAAAAATAGGAGAGTGAAAACACAAGTTTGGATTTTATAAAAAATTGAAAATCCAAAATGGAAATGCCAAAATTCTAACAGATTTTTAAGGATTGTAAACTCTTTCAGATTTTTATATATTAGGTTTTGCTATAATCAGAAAAGGAGGGACGAGGCATTTTTAAATAAGTGTTGACTCCCAAACCATAAGTCATTTCTAATGCCGTTACACATCATTAATCGATCAAAACATTTACGATGATCTATGATTGTTAGGTTCGCTTTTTGACAAATAGGCAAAACGTGGGTTGTTTGGCTCTGATAAATATCCCACCGCACGTTGACTAGATAATTTAATTTTTTCAACACATTGAAATTTTTGGATCATTAGGTTATTTCCATCTTCAACATGCTCTAGGCATGCATATCCATATTTAAAACATGTTAGGATCAATTACAAATCTCTTTTTTATATAATTCCACCAAGCTATTAGGGGTTGTACTAGTGGAATTTATCAATAATGGATAACAAAACTTTGGTGTTCATTTTTAGTGTGTGAAATAATTTTCTTCATTTACATTTATTATAGTGTTCAATTTTTAGCGTACATAAACTCTAAAATTTTCATTTTGTTGTGGTCTATTTGCCTTATCTTTTTGTTTACGAGAAAATGGGAGAGTGAAAACTCTAGTTTGGAGTTTAAAAAAAATTAAACATCCAAAATAGAAATGCACAAATGCTGAGAGAGATAATTCCAAAAAGTATCTATGATTTTTAAGGTATGTAAACTCTTTTAGTTTTTTATATATTAGGATTTGCAATCATCGAAAAAAGGGGGGATGAGGCCTTTTTAATTGAGTGTTGATTCCCAAACCATAAGTCAATTCTAATAAAAATTATAGTCATTACACATTATTAATCGATCAAAACATTTACGAAGATCTATGATTGTTACGTCCGCTTTTTGTAAAATAGGCAAAAAGTGGGTTGTTAGGCTCCGGTAAATGCCCCACAACACCTTAACTTGTGAGTTTAATACTTTCAACTCGAAATTTTTGGACCATTAGGTCATTTCCATCGTCAATATGTTCCAGGCATGCATATCCATATTTAAAACATGTTAGGATCAATAAGAAATCTCTTTCTTATAAAATTCCACCAGGCTTTTAGGGGTTGTACTAGTCGAATTTCCCAAACATGGATAACAAAACTTTGGTGGTCATTTTTATTGCGTGAAATAATTTTCTTCACTTACATTTATTATAATTTTTGATTTTTTGCATACATAAACTCTAAAAGTTTCCTTTTTTTGTGATCTATTTGCCTTATCTTTATGTTTACGAGAAAAATGGAAGAGTGAAAACTCAAGTTTGGATTTGAAAAAAAATTGAACATCCAAAATGGAAATGCACAAAAGCTGAGAGGGATAATTCCAAAAACTTATTTGTGATTTTTATGGATTGTAAACTCTTTTAGATTTTTATATATTAGGTTTTCCAATCATCGAAAAAGGAGGGGTGAGGTATTTTTAATTGAATGTTGACTCCCAAACCATAACTTATTTCTGATGATGTTACACATCATTAATCAATCAAAACATTTATGATGATCTATGATTGTTAGGTCTGCTTGTTGTAAAATAGGCAAAAAGTGGGTTGTTTGGTTCTGGTAAATATCCCACCGCACGTTAACTTGAGAATTTAATTTTTTTTTCTCCTTCAATTTTTTTTTATCATTAGCTCATTTGCATCTTCAATATGTTTCAGGCATGCATATCCATATTTAGAACATGTTACAATAATTTGGAAATCTGTTTCTTATGAAATTTAACCAAGCTATTAGGGGTTGTACTAATGGAATTTCCCAAACATGGATAAAAAACTTTGGTGTTCATTTTTAGTGCGTGAAATAATTTTCTTCACTCACATTTATTATAGTTTTCAATTTTTTGCATACATAAACTCTAAAATTTTCATTTTGATATGATCTATTTGCCTTATCGTTTTCTTTAAAAAAAAATGGGAGAGTGAAAACTCAAGTTTGGAATTGAAAAAAAATTGAACATCCAAACTGGAAATGCACAAATGTTGAGAGAGATAACTCCAAGAAGTATCTGTGATTTTGAAGGATTGTAAACTCTTTTAGTTTTTTATATATATTATGTTTTGTAAACATCGGAAAAGGGGGGGTGTGGCATTTTTAATTGAGTGTTGACTCCCAAACCATAAGTCATTTCTAACGCCATTACAAAACATTAATTGAATAAAATATTTATGATGATCTATGATTGTTAGGTCAACTTTTTGTAAAATAGGCAAAAAGTGGGTAGTCTGGCTTTGGTAAATATCCCACCGCTAACTTGAGAATTTAATTTTTTCTACTCCTTGAAATTTTTGGATCATTAGATCATTTGCATCGTCAACATGTTTCAGGCATGCATATGCATATTTAAAACATGTTAGGATCAATTACAAATCTCTCTCTTATAAAATTCCACCAAGCTATTAGGGGTTGTACTAGTGGAATTTATCAATCATGGATAATAAAACTTTGGTGTGCATTTTTAGTGTGTGAAATAATTTTCTTCACTTACATTTATTATAGTTTTCAATTTTTTACGTACATAAACTGTAAAATTTTCATTTGATTGTGGTCTATTTGCCTTATCTTTTCGTTTACGAGAAAATGGGAGAGTCAAAACTCAAGTTTGGAGTTTAAAAAAAATTGAACATCCAAAATGGAAATGCACAAATGCTGAGAGAGATAATTCAAAAAAGTATCTTTTATTTTTTAGGTAAGTAAACTCTTTTAGTTTTTAAAATATTAGGTTTTGCAATCATCGAAAAATGGGGGGCGAGGCATTTTTAACTGAGTGTTGATTCCCAAACCAAAAGTCAATTCTAACAAAAATTAAAGCCATTACACATCATTAATTGATCAAAAAAATTAAGACGATTTGTGATTATTACGTCTCCTTTTTTTAAAATAGGCAAAAAGTGGGTTGTTAGGCTTTGGTAAATATCCCACCGCACGTTAACTTGAGAATTTAATAATTTCAACTCAAAAATTTTGGATCATTAGGTCATTTGCATCTTCAACATGTTCCAGTCATGCATATCCATAGTTAAAACATGTTAGGATCAATTACAAATCTCTTTCATATAAAATTTCACCAAGCTATTAGGGGTTGTACTAGTGGAATTTCCCAAACATGAATAACAAAACTTTGGTGTACATTTTTAGTGGGTGAAATAATTTTCTTCACTTACATTTATTATAGTTTTCAACTTTTTACATACATAAACTCTAAAATTTTCATTTTGATATGCTCTATTTGCCTTACCTTTTTCTTTACAAAAAAATCGGAGAGTGAAAAATCAAGTTTGGATTTGAAAAATAAATGAACATCCAAACTAGAATTGCACAAATACTGAGAGAGATAATTCCAAAAAGTATCTGTGATTTTTAAGGATTGGAAACTCTTTTAGTTGTTTATATATTAGGTTTTGCAATCATCGAAAAACGAGTAGTGAGGTATTCTTAACTGAGTGTTGACTCCCAAACCATAAGTCATTTCTAACGATGATACGCATCATTAATTGATCAAAACATTTACGATGATCTATGATTGTTAGGTCCGCTTTTTGTAAAATAGGCAAAAGGTGGGTTGTTTGGCTCTAATAGATATCCCACCGCAAATTAACTTGAGAATTTAATTTCTTCTACTCCTTGAAATTTTTTTATCAGTAGCTCATTTGCATCTTAAATATGTTTCGGGCATGAATATCCATATTTAAAACATGTTACGGTAATTTTGAAATCTCTTTCTTTTAAAATTCCAACAAGCTATTAGTCATTGTAATAATGGAATTTCCCAAACATGGATAACAAAGCTTTGGTGTTCATTTTTGGTTCGTGAAATAATTTTCTTCACTTACATTTATTAAAGTTTTCAATTTTTTGCATACTTAAACTCTAAAATTTTCATTTTGATATGAACTATTTGCCTTATCATTTTCTTTACAAAAAAAATGGGACAGAGAAAACTCAAGTTTGGATTTGAAAAAAAATTGAACATCCAACTTGGAAATGCACAAATGTGAGAGAGATAATTCCAAAAAGTATATGTGATTTTTAAGGATTGTAAACTCTTTTAGTTTTTTATATATAAGGTTTTGCAATCATCGAAAAAGGGGGGGCTAGGCATTTTTACCTAAGTGTTGTCTCCCAAACTATATGTCATTTCTAACAAAAATTATATCCGTTACACATCATTAATTGATCAAAATATTTACGATGATCAATTTTTGTTAGGTCCGCTTGTTGTAAATAGGCAAAAAGTGGGTTGTTTGGCTCTAGTAAAAATCCCATCGGACGTTAACTTGAGAATATAATGTTTTCTACTCCTTGCAATTTTTTTATCATTAGGTCATTTGCTTCATCAACAAGTTTGAGGCATGCCTATCTATATTTAAAACATGTTAGGATCAATTAGAAATCTCTTTCTTAACAAATTCCTCCAAGCTATTAGGGGTTGTACTAGTGTAATTTCCCAAACATGGATAACAAAACTTTAGTGTTCATTTTTAGTGCGTGAAATAATTTTCTTCACTTAAATTTATTATAGGCTTCAAATTTATTCATAAATAAACTCGAAAATTTTCATTTTGTAGTAATGTATTTGTCGTGTCTTTTTGTTTACGAGAAAAATGAAAAAGTGAAAACTCAAGTTTTGATTTGAAAAATAATTGAACATCCAAAATGGAAATGCACAAATGCTGAGAGAGATAATTCAAAAAAGTATCTATGATTTATAAGGATTGTAAACTCTTTTAGTTTTTAATATATTAGGTTTTGCAATCATCACAAAAGGGGGAGTGAGGCATTTTTAACTGAGTATTGACTCCCAAACCATAAGTCAATTCTAACCAAAATAATAGCCATTACATATCATTAATCGATCAAAACATTTACAATAATCTATGATAGTTAGGTCTAATTTTTTTAAAATGGTAAAAAGTGGGTTGTTTGGCTCTGGTAAATATCCCATCGCATGTTAACTTGAGAATTTAATATTTTCTACTCCTTGAAGTTTTTGGATCTTTAGGTCATTTGCATCGCCAACATGTTTCAGGCATGCATAACCATATTTAAAACATGTTAGGATCAATTAGAAATATCTTTCTTATAAAATTCTGACAAGCTATTAGAGGTTATACTAGTGGAAATTCCTATACTTGGACAACAAAACTTTGGTGTTCATTTTTAGTGCATGAAATAATTTTCCTCACTTACATTTATTATAATTTTCACCTACATTTATTATGATTTTAGATTTTTTGCACACATAAACTCTAAAATTTTAATGTTGTAGTGATCTACTTGCCTTATCTTTTTGTTTACGATAAAAATGGCAGAGTGAAAACTCAAGTTTGAATTTGAAAAAAATTTGAACATCCAAAATGGAAATGAAAAAATGTTGAGGGAGATAGTTTCAAAAAGTATCTGTGATTTTTAAGCATTGTAAACTCTTTTAGTATTTTATATATTGGGTTTTGCGATCATCAGAAAAGGAGGGGCGAGGCATTTTTAATAGAGCGTTGACTCCCAAACCATAAGTCATTTCTAATGCCGTTACACATCATTAATCGATCAAAACATTTATGATGATCTATGGTTGTTAGGACCGCTTTTCGTAAAATAGGCAAAAAGTGCGTTGTTTGGCTTTGGTAAATATCCCACCGCACGTTAACTTGAAATTAAAATTTTTCTACTCAAAATTTTTGGATCATTAGGCCATTTGCATCTTCAACATGTTCCAGGCATGCATATCCATATTTAAAACAAGTTTGGATGAATTAGAAATCTCTTTCTTATAAAATTCCACCAAGATATTAAGGGTTGTACTAGTGGAAATTCCAAAACTTCCACGACAAAACTTTGGTGTTCATTTTTAGTGCTTGAAATAATTTTCTTCACTTACTTTTCTTATAATTTTCACTTACATTTATTATAAGTTTCAATTTTTTGCACACATAAACTCTTAACTTTTAATTTTGTTGTGATCTACTTGCCTTATCTTTTTGTTTACAATAAAAATGGCAAAGTCAAAACTCAAGTTTGGATTTGAAAAAAAATTGAACATCCAAAATCGAAATGCACAAATGCTGAGAGAGATAATTCCAAAAAATATATGTAATTTTTAAGGATTGTAAACTCTTTTAGGTTTTTATATATTAGATTTTGCAATCATCGGAAAAGGAGGGGTGAGGCATTTTTAACTGAGCGTTGATATGCAAACCATAGGTCATTTCTAACACCATTACACATCATTAATCGATCAAAATATTTACGATGATCTATGATTGTTAGGTCCAATTTTTGCGAAATAGGCAAAAAGTGGGTTGTTTGGCTCTGGTAAATATCCCACCACACGTGAACTTGAGAATTTATTTTTTTCTACTCCTTGAAAATTTCTGATCATTAGGCCATTAGCATCTTCAACATGTTCCGGGCATGCATATCCATATTTAAAACAAGTTAGGATCAATTAGAAATCTCTTTCTTATAAAATTCCTCCAAGCTATTAAGGGATGTTCAAGTGGAATTTCCAAAAAAAGGATAAGAAAACTTTGGTGCACATTTTTAGTCCATGAAATAATTTTCATCACTTAAATTTATTTTAGTTTTCATTATTTTTCATAAATAAACTCTAAATTTTTTATTTTGTTGTGATCTATTTTCCTTATCTTTTTGTTTAACAGAAAAATGGGAGAGTGAAAGCTAAAGTTTGGATTTGAAAAAAAATTGAACATCCAAAATGGAAATGCACAAATGCTGAGAGAGATAATTTCAAAAAGTACCTGTGATTTTTAAGGATTGTAAACGCTTTTAGATTTTTATATATTAGGTTTTCCAATCATCGGAAAAGGGAGGGCAAGATATTTTTAACTGAGTGTTGACTCCCAAACCATAAGTCATTTCTAACTCTGTTACATATCATTAATCGATCGAAAAATTAACAATGATCTATGATTGTTAGGTCCGCTTTTTCTATAATAGGCAAAAAATGGGTTGTTTGCCTCTGGTAAATATCCCACCGCACTTTAACTAAAGAATTTAATTTTTTCTACTTCTTGAAATATTTGGATCATTTGGTCATTTATACCTTCAACATGTTTCGAGCACGCATATCCATTTTTAAAACCTGTTAGGATCAATTAGAAATCTCTTTCTTATAATATTCCACCAAGTTATTAGGGGTTGTACTAGTGCCATTTCCCAAACATGGATAAAAAAACTTTGGTGTTCATTTTTAGTGACTGAAATAATTTTCTTCACTTACGTTTATTATAGTCTTCAATTTTTTCCTTACATAAACTCCAAAATTTTCATTTCGTTGTGATCTATTTGCCTTTCTTTTTGTTTACAAGAAAAATGGGAGAGAGAAAACTGAAGTTTGGATTTGAAAATAAAATTGATCATCTAAAATGGAAATGTACAAATTCTGAGAGAGATAATTCCAAATAGTACCTCTTATTTTTAAGGATTGTAAACTCTTTTAGATTTTTATATATTAGGTTTTGCAATCATCGAAAAAGGGGGGGCTAGGCATTTTTAACTAAGTGTTGATTCCCAAACCATAAGTCAATTCTAACAAAAATTATAGCCATTGCACATCATTAATCGATCAAAACATTTACAACGATCTATGATTGTTACGTCTACTTTTTGTAAAATAGGCAAAAAGAGAGTTGTTAGGCTCTGGAAAATATCTCACTGCACGTTAACTTGAGAATTTAATATTTTCTACTCCTTCAAATTTCTGGATCATTAGGTCATTTGCATAGTCAACATGTTCGAGGCATGCATATCCATATTTAAAACATGTTAGGATCAATAAGAATCTCTTTCTTATAAAATTCTACCATGCTTTTAGGGGTTGTAATTGTGGAATTTCTCAAACATGGATAACAAAACTTTGGTGTTAATTTTTAGTGCGTGAAATATTTTTCTTTACTTACGTTTATTATAGTTTCAATTTTTTGCATACATAAACTCTAAATGTTTCATTTTGTTGTGATCTATTTGCCTTATCTTTTTGTTTATGAGAAAAAAGGGAGAGTGAAAACTCAAGTTTGGATTTGAAAAAAAATCGAACATTCAAATGGTAATGCACAAATGCTGAGAGAGATAATTCCAAAAGGTATCTGTGATTTTTAATGATTGTAAACTCTTTTATTTTTTTATATATTAGGTTTTGTAATCATCGAAAAAGGAGGGGTGAGGTATTTATTAACCGAGCGTTGACTCCCAACCATAAGTCATTTCTAACGATGTTACACATCATTAATCTATCAAAACATTTAGAATGATCTTTAATTGTTAGGTCCGCTTTCTGTAAAATAGGCAAAAAGTGGGTTGTTTGGCTGTGGTAAATGTCCCACCGCACGTTAACTTGAGAATTTAATTTTTTTTCTACTTCAATTTTTTTTATCATTAGCTCATTTGCATCTTCAATATGTTTAAGGCATGCATATCTATATTTAAACCATGTTACGATAATTTACAAATCTCTTTCTTATAAAATTCCACCAAGCTATTAGTGGTTGTACTAATGGAATTTCCCAAACAAGGATAACAAAACTTTGGTGTTCATTTTTAGTGCATGAAATAATTTTCTTCACTTACATTTATTATAGTTTTCAATTTTTTGCATATATAAACTCTAAAATTTTCATTTTGATATGATCTATTTGCCTTATCTTTTTCTTTACAAAAAAATGGGAGAGTGAAAACTCAAGTTTGGATTTGAAAAAAAATTGAACATCGAAACTAGAAATGCACAAATGCTAAGAGAGATAATTCCAAAAAGTATCTGTGATTTTATAGAATTTTAAACTCTTTTAATTTTTTGTATATTAGGTTTTGCAATCATCATAAAATGGGCGGCTAGGCATTTTTACTTGAGTGTTGTCTCCCAAACCATAATTTATTTCTAACAAAAATTATAGCTATTACGCATTATTAATCGATCAAAATATTTACGATGATCAATTAATGTTAGGTCCGCTTTTTGTAAATAGGCAAAAAGTGGGTTGTTTGGCTCTATTAAATATCTCATCGCACGTTAACTTGAGAATATAATTTTTTCTACTCCTTGAAAATTTTTGATCATTAGGTCATTTGCTTCATCAACATGTTTCACGCATGTATATCTATATTTAAAACATGATAGGATAAATAAGAAATCATTTTCTTATCAAATTCCACCATGCTATTAGGGGTTGTACTAGTGGAATTTCCCAAACATGGATAACAAAACTTTAGAGTTCATTTTTAGTGCGAGAAATAATTTTCTTCACTTTAATTTATTATTGTTTTCAAATTTTTTCATAAATAAACTCTAAAATATTCATTTTGTTGTAATGTATTTGTTGTATCTTTTTTTTTACGAGAAAAATAGAAATGAAAACTCAAGTTTTGATTTGAAAAAATATTGAACATCCAAAATGGAAATGCACAAATGCTGAGAGAGATAATTCGAAAAAGTATCTGTGATTTTTAAGGATTATAAACTCTTTCAGTTTTTAATATATTAGGTTTTGCAATCATTAAAAAAAAGGGGGTGCAGCATTTTTAACTGAATGTTGACTCCCAAACTATAAGTCAATTCTAACAAAAATAATAGCCATTGCACATCATTAATCGATCAAAACATTTATGATGATCTATGATTGTTATGTCCGCTTTTTGAAAAATAGGCAAAACTTGGGTTGTTTGGCTTTAGAAAATATCTTACCGCATGTTAACTTAAAAATTTAATATTTTCTACACGAAATTTTTTTATCTTTAGGTCATTTGCATCATCAACATATTTCAAGCATGCATAACCATATTTAAAACATGTTAGGATCAATTAGAAATATCTTTCTTATAAAATTCCAACAAGCTATTACGGGTTGTACTAGTGGAAATTCCTAAACTTGGATAACAAAACTTTGGTGTTCATTTTTTGGAGCGTGAAATAATTTTCATCACTTACATTTATTATAATTTTAACTTACATTTATTATAATTTTCAATTTTTTGCACACATAAACTCTAAAATTTTAATGTTGTTGTGATCTACTTGCCTTATCTTTTTGTTTACAATAAAAATTGCAAAGTGAAAACTCAAGTTTGGATTTGAAAAAAAATTGAACATCCAAAATGGAAATGCACAAATGTTGAGAGAGATAATTCCAAAAATTACCTATGATAAACTCTTTTAGTTTTTTATATATTAGGTTTTGCAATCATCGAAAAAGGAGGGGCGAGGCATTTTTAACTGAGTGTTGACTCCCACACCATAAGTCTTTTCTAAAATTGTGATACATCATTAATCGATTTAAACATTTATGATGATCTATGATATTTAGATCCACTTTTTGTAAAATAGGCAAAAAGTGGGTTGTTTGGCTCTGGTAAATATCCCACCGCACGTTAACTTGAGAATTTAATTTTTTCAACTCCTTGAAATTTTTGGATCATTAGGCCATTTGCATCTTCAACATGTTCCAGGCATGCATATCCATATTTAAAACAAGTTAGGATCAATTAAAAATTTCTTTCTTATAAAATTCCACCAAGCTATTAGGGGTTGTACTATTGGAATTTATCAATCATGGATAACAAAACTTTAGTGTTCATTTTTAGTGCGTGAAATAATTTTCTTCACTTACATTTATTATAGTTTACAATTTTTTGCATACATAAACTCTAAAAGTTTCATTTTGTTGTGATCTATTTGCCTTATCTTTTTGTTTACAAGAAAAATAGTAGAGTGAAAACTCAAGTTTGGATTTGAAAAAAAATCGAACATCCAAAATTGAAATATACAAATGCTGAGAAAGATAATTCCCAAAAGTATCTATGATTTTTAAGGATTGTAAACTCTTTTAGTATTTTATATATTAGGTTTTGCAATCATAGGAAAAGGAGGGGTGAGGTATTTTTAACTGTGTTGACTCCCAAACCATTAGTCATTTCTAACGATGTTAGACATCATTAATCGATCAAAACATTCACAATGATCTATAATTGTTAGGTCTGCTTTCTGTAAAATTGGCAATAAGTGGATTGTTTGGCTCTGGTAAATATCCCACCACCCGTTAACTTGAGAATATAATTTTTTCTACTCGAATTTTTTTTATCATTAGTTATCTGCTTCATCAACATTTTTCAAGCATGCATATCTATATTTAAAATAAGTGAGGATCAATTATAAATCTCTTTCTTATCAAATTCCACCAAACTATTTGGGGTTGTACTAGTAGAATTTTCCAAATATGGATAACAAACTTTAGTGTTCATTTTTAGTGCGTGAAATATTTTTCTCCACTTAAATTTATTAGAGTTTTCAAATTTTTTCATAAATAAACTCTAAAATTTTCATTTTTTTGTAATGTATTTACCGTACCTATTTGGTTACGAGCAAAAAAGAAGAGTGAAAACTCAAGTTTACATTTGAAAAAATATTGAACATCCAAAATTGAAATGCACAAATGCTGACAGAGATAATTCGAAAAAGTATCTGTGATTTTTAAGGATTGTAAACTCTTTTTTTTCTATAATATATTAGGTTTTGCAATCATCACAAAAGGACGGGGGGGGGGGGGGTGAAGCAATTTTAACTGAGTGTTGACTCCCATACCGTAAGTCAATTCTAACAAAAATAATAGCCATTACACGTCATTAATTGATCAAAAAATTTACAACGATCTATGATTGTTACGTCCTCTTTTTGTAAAATAGGCAAAAAGTGGGTTTTTTGGCTCTGATAAATATCCCACCACATGTTAACTTGAGAATTTAATATTTTCTACTCGAAATTTTTGGATCTTAAGGTCATTTGCATCATCAACATGTTTCAGGCATGCATAACCATATTTGAAACATGTTAGGATCAATTAGAAATATCTTTCTTATAAAATTCCAACCAGCTATTAGGGTTGTACTAGTGGAAATTCCTAAACTTGGATAACAAAACTTTGGTATTCATTTTTAGAGCATAAAATAATTTTCTTCACTTACATTTATTATAATTTTCAATTTTTTGCACACTTAAACTCTAAAATTTTAATGTTGTTGTAATCTTCTTGCCTTATCTTTTTGTTTACGATAAAAATGGCAGAGTGAAAACTCAAGTTTGGATTTGAAAAAAATTGAACATCCAAAATGGAAATGCACAAATGCTGAGAGAGATAATTCCAAAAAGTATCTGTGATTTTTAAGGATTGTAAATTCTTTTAGTTTTTTATATACTTGGTTTTGCAATCATCGAAAAAGGAGGGGCGAGGCATTTTTAACTGAGTGTTGACTCCCAAACCATAACTCATTTCTAATGCCGTTACACATCATTAATCGATCAAAACATTTATGATGATCTATGATTGTTAGGTCTGCTTTTTGTAAAATAGGCAAAAATTGGGTTGTTTGGCTCTGGTAAATATCACACCGCACATTAACTTGAGAATTTAATTTTTTCAACTCCTTGAAATTTTTGGATCATTAGGCCATTTGCATCTTCAAAATGTTCCAGACATGCATATCCATATTTAAAACAACTTAGGATCAATTCGAAATCTCTTTCTTATAAAACTGCACCAAGCTATTACGGGTTGTTCTAGTGGAATTTCCCAAACATTGATAAGAAAACTTAGGTCTACATTTTTAGTCCATCAAATATTTTTCTTCACTTACATTTATTTTATTTTTCAATTTTTTGCATACAGAAACTCTAAAATTTTCATTTAGTTGTGATCTATTTTCGTTATTTTTTTTTGACGAGAAAAATGGGAGAGTGAAATTCCCTAACATGCATAACAAAACTTTGGTGTTCATTTTTTGTGCATGAAATAATTTTCTTCACTTACATTTATTATAGTTTTCAATTTTTTCCTTGCATAAACTCTAAAATTTATTGTTGTTGTGGCCTACTTGCCTTATCTTAAAAAATGGGATACTTAAAAATCAAGTTTGGACTTGAAAAAAAATTGAACACCCAAAAAGAAAATGAAAAAATGGTGAGAGAGAAAATTCCAAAAAGTATCTGTGATTTTTAAGGATTGTAAACTCTTTTAGTTTTTGTATATTAGGTTTTACGATCATCGGAAAAGGAGGGGCGAGGATTTTTTAACTGAGTGTAGACTCCCAAACCATAAGTCATTTCTAACGCCATTACACATCATTAATCGATCAAAACATTTACGGATGATCTATGATTGTTTGGTCCGATTTTTGAAAATATGCAAAAAGTGTGTTGTTTGGCACTTGTATATCCCACCGCACGTTAGCTTGAGAATTTAATTTTTTCTTCACCTTGAAATTTTTGGATCATTTGGTCATTTGTATCTTCAACATGTTTTAGGCACGCATATCCATATTTAAAACATGTTAAGATCAATTAGAAATCTCTTTTTTATAAAATTCCACCAAGCTATTAGGGGTTGTTCTAGTGGAATTTCCCAAACATGGATAACAAAACTTTTGTGTTCATTTTTAGTTCATCAAATAATTTTCTTCACTTATATTTATTATAGTTTTCAATTTTTTGGATACATAAATTCTAAAATTTTCATTTTTTTGTGATATATTTGCTTTATCTTTTTATTTACGAGAAGATGAGAGTTTGCAAACTCAAGTTTGGATGTGAAAAAAAATTGAACTTGCAAAATGGAAAATGCACAAATGCTGAGAGAGATAATTCAAAAAACTTATCTGAGATTTGTAAGGATAGTGAAGTCTTTCAATTTTTTATATTTTAGGTTTTGCATTCATCGGAAAAGAGGGTGAGGCATTTTTAACTGAGTGTTGACTCCTAAACCATAAGTAATTTATAACACTGTTACACATCATTAACCGATCAAGACATTTACGATGATCTACGATTATTAGGTCCGCGTTTTTTAAAATACGCAAAAATTTGGTTGTTGGGCTCTGGTAAATATCCCACCGCACGTTAACTTGAGAATTTAATTTTTTCTACTTCTTGAAAATTTTTGATCATTAGGTCATTTGCATCTTCAACATGTTTGAAGCTTACATATCCACATGTAAAACATGTTACGACCAATTTGAAATCTCTTTCTTATAAAACTCCACCAAGCTATTAGGGGTTGTACCACTGGAATTTCCCCAACATGGATGACAAAACTTTGGTGCTCATTTTTAGTGCGTGAAATAATTTTTTTCACTTAAATTTGTTAAAGTTTTCAATTTTTTTGTTACATAAACTCTAAAATTTTCATTTTTTTGTGATCTATTTGCCTTATCGTTTTTTTACGAGAAAAATGGGAGAGTGAAAACTCAAGTTTTGATTTAAAAAAAAATTGCACATCCAAAATGGAAATGCACAAATGCTGATAGAGATAATTCCAAAAAGTATCAGTGACTTTTTCAGGATTGTAAACACTTTTTTTTTATATATATATTAGGTTTTGCAATCATCGAAAAACAAGGGGTGAGGCATTTTTAACTGCGTGTTGACTCCCAAACCATAAGTCATTTCTAACGCCGTTACACATTACTAATCGATCAAAACATTTATGATGATCGATGATTGTTAGGTCCGCTTTTTGTAAAATAGGCAAAAAGTGGGTTGTTTGGCTCTGGTAAATATTCAACGCATGTTAACTTGAGAATTTAATTTTTTCTTGTCCTTATAAATTTTTGGATCATTAGGTCATTTGCATCTTCAACTTGTTTCAGGCATGCATATCAATATTTAAAACACGTTAGGATCAATTACAAATCTCATTCTTATAAAATTCCTCCAAGCTATTAAGGGTTGTACTAGTGGAATTTCCCAAACATGGATAACAAAACTTTGGTGTTCTTTTTTAGTGCGTGAAATGATTTTCTTCACTTAAATTTATTATAGTTTTCTATTTTTTGCGAGTTTCATTTTGTTGTTATCTATTTGCCGTGTCTTTTTGTTTACGAGAAAAATGGGGAGTGAAAACTTAAGTTTGGATTTGAAAATAAAATTGAACATCCCAAATGGACATGCACAAATGCTGAGAGAGATATTTCAAAAAAGTATCTGTGATGTATAAGGATTGTAAACTCTTTTAGTTTTTTATATATTAGGTTTTGCAATTGATGGAAAAGGTGGGGGGGGGGGGGGGGGGGGGGGGGGGTGCTAGGAATTTTTAACTGAATGTTGACTCCCAAACATTAAGTCATTTCTAACGCTCTTACACATCATTAATCGGTCAAAACATTTATGATGATCTTAGATTTTTAGGTAACGCTTATAGTAAAATAGGCCAAAACCGGGTTGTTTAGCTCAGGTAAATATCCCACCACACGTTAACTTAAGAATTTAGTTTTTTATACTCCTTGAAATTTTTGGATCATTAGGTCATTTGCATCGTCAACATGTTTTTGGCATGCATGTCCATATTTAAAACATGTTAGGATCAATTAGAAATCCCTTTCATATAAAATTCCCCCAAGCCATTAGGGTTGTAATAGTGGAATTTCTTAATCATGATATAACAAAATTTTGATGTTCATTTTTAGTGCGTGAAATAATTTTCTTCACTTACATTTATTATAGTTTTCAATTTTTTGCATATTTAAAGTCTAAAATTTTCTTTTTGTTGTGATCTATTTGCCTTATCTTTTTGTGAACGAGAAAAATGGGAGAGTGAAAAATCAAGTTTGGATTTGTAAAAAAATTGAACATCCAAAATAGAAATGCAGAAATGCTGAGAAAGATAATTCCAAAAAGTATCTGTGATTTTAAGGATTGTAAACTCTTTTAGATTTTTATATATTAGGTTTCGCAATCATCGAAAAAGGAGGCACGAGGCATTTTTAACTGAGTGTTGACTCCCAAACCATAAGTTATTTCTAACATTGTTACACGTCATTAATCGATCAAAACATTTACGATGATCTATGATTGTTAGGTCCTTTTTTTGTCAAAAGGAAAAAAGTAGGTTGTTTGGCTCTGATAAATATCCCACTGCACATTAACCTTAGAATTTAATTTTTTCTACTCCTTGAAAATTTTGGTATATTTGGTCATTTGCATCTTCAACATGTTTCAGGCATGCATTTCCATATTTAAAACAAGTTAAGATCAATTAGAAATCTCTTTCTTGTAAAATTCCACCAAGTTATTAGGGGTTGTACTAGTTGAATTTCCAATAAATGGATAACAAAACTTTGGTGTTCATATTTAGTGTGTGAAATAATTTTCTTCGCTTACATTTATTATAGTTTTCAATTTTTTGCATACATAAACTCCTTATTTTTCATTTTATTGTGATGTACCGTATCTTTTTGTTTACGAGAAAAATGGGAGAATGAAAACTCAAGTTTGGTTTTTAAAAAAAATTGAACATCCAAAATGGAAATGCACAAATGCTCAGAGAGATAATTCCAAAAAGTATCTGTCATTTTTAAGGAATGTAAACTCTTTTAGTTTTTTATATAATAAGTTTTGCAATTATCGAAAAAGGGGGGGCGAGGCATTTTAACTGAGTGATGACTCGCATACCATAAGTCAATTCTAACAAAAATTATAGCCATTACACATCATTAACCGATCAAAACTTTTACAATGATCTACGATTGTTACGTTGGCAATTTGTAAAATAGGCAAAAAGTTGGTTGTTTGGCTCTGGTAAATATCCCACTGCACGTTAATTTGAGAATTTAATATTTTCTACTCAAAATTTTTTGACCATTAGGTCATTTGCATCGTCAACAAGTTTTAGGCATGCAAAACATATTTAAAACATCTTACGATCAATTTTAAATCTCTTTCTTATAAAATTCCACCAAGCTAATAGGGTTTGTACTAGTGGAATTTCCCAAACATGAATAACAAAACGTGAAATAATTTTCTTTCTTTACATTTGTTATAGTTTTAAATTTTAATGTTGTTGTAGTCTACTTGCCTTACCTTTTTTTTACGATAAAAATGGGAGAGTGAAAACTCAAGTTTACATTTGTAAAAAAAATTGAACATTCAAAATGGAAATGCACAAATTTTGAGAGAGATATTTCCAAAAAGTATCTGTGATTTTTAAGGATTGTAAACTCTTTTAGTTGTTTATATATTAGGTTTTGCGATCATCGAAAAGGAGGGGTGAGGCTTTTTTAACTGAGTGTTGACTCCCAAACCTTAAGTTATTTCTAACGCCGTTACACATCATTAATCGATCAAAAAAATTACGATGATCTATGATTGTTAGGTCCGCTGTTTGTAAAATATGCAAAAAGTGGGTTGTTTGGCTCTGGAAGATATCCCACCGCACGTTAACTTGAGAATTTAATTTTTTTCTACTCCTTGAAATTTTTGTATCATTATGTCATTTGCATCTTCGACATGTTCCTTGCATGCATATCCATATTTAAAACATGTTAGGATCAATTAGAAATCTGTTTCTTATAAAATTCCACCAAGCTATTAGGGGTTGTACTAGTGGAATTTCCCAAACATGGACAACAAAACTTTTGTGTTCATTTTTAATGCGTGAAATAATTTTCTTCACTTACATTTATTATTGTTTTCAATTTTTTGTAGACATAAACTCTTAAATTTTCATTTTTTGTGATCTATTTCCATTATCTTTTTGTTTACGAGAAAAATGGGAGTGTGAAAACTCAAGTTTGGATTTGAAAAAAAATTGAACATCCAAAATGGAAATGTACAAATGCTGAGAGAGATAATTCCAAAAGGTATCTGTGATTTTTAAGGACTGTGAACTCTTTTAGCTTTTTATATATTAGGTTTTGAAATCATCGAAAAAGGGGGGTCGAGGCATTTTTAACTGATTATTGAATCCCAAACCATAAGCCATTTCTAACGCTGTCACCCATCATTAATCAATCAAAACATTTATGATGATCTATGATTGTTTGGTCTCCTTTTTGTAAAATAGGAAAAAAGTGGGTTGTTTGGCTATGGTAAACATCCCACCGCACGGTACCTTTAGAATTTAATTTTTTCTACTCCTTGAAATTTTTGGATCATTTGGTCATTTGCATCTTCAACACGTTCCAGGCATGGATATCCATATTTAAATCATGTTAGGATCAATTAGAAATCTCTTTCTTATAAAATTCCACCATGCTATTAGGGTTGTACTAGTGGAATTTCCCAAACATGGATAACAAAACATTGGTGTTCATTTTTAGTGAGTGAAATAATTTTCTTCACTAACACTGATTATAGTTTTCAATTTTTTTGCATACATAAACTCTAAAATTTTCATTTTATTCTGATCTATTTGCCTTATCTTTTTGTTTACGAGAAAAATGGGAGTCTGAAAACTCAAGTTTGGATTTGAAATAAATTGAACATGCATAATGGAAATGGACAAATGCTGAAAGAGATAATTCCAAATATTATCTATGATTTTAAAGGATTGTAAACTCTTTTAGTTTTTTATATATTAGGTTTTGCAATCATCGGAAAAGGGGTGGGCGAGGCAGTTTTAACTGAATGTTCACTCCCAAACCATAAGTCATTTCTAATGCCGTTACACATCATCAATCAATCAAAACATTTACGATGATCTATGATTGCTATTCCCACTTTTAGTAAAATAAGCAAAAATTTGGCTATGGTAAATATCCCACCACACGTTAACTTGGGAATTTAATTTTTTCTTTTCATTGAAATTTTTGGATCATTAGGTCATTTGCATTGTCAACATATGTCAGGCATTCATATCCATATTTAAAACATGTTATGATCAATTAAAAATCTCTTTCTTATTAAATTCCACCAAGCTATTAGGGGTTGTATTAGTGGAATTTCCAAAACATGTATAACAAAACTCTGGTGTTCATTTTTTGTGCGTGAAATAATTTTCTTCACTTACATTTATTATAAGTTTTCAATTTTTTTGCATACTTAAACTCTAAAATTTTCATTTAGTTGTGATCTATTTGCCTTATCTTTTTTTTATCCAAATCAAGTTTGGATTTGAAACAAAAATTGAACATCCAAAATGGAATTGCACAAATGCTGAGAGAGATAATTCCAAAAAGAATATGTGATTTTTAAAGATTCTAAACTCTTTTAGTTTTTTATATATCAGGTTTTGCAATCATCGGAAAAGGGGGGGCGTGGCATTTTTAACTGTGTGTTGACTCCCAAACCATAAGTCATTTCTAACAATGTTACACATCATTAATTGACCAAAACATTTGTGATGATCTATGATTGTTATTTCCGCTTTTTGTAAAATAGGCAAAATGTGGTTGTTTGGCTCTAGTCAATATCCCCCGCACATTAACTTGATAATTTAATTTTTTCCACTCGTTGAAATTTTTGAATCATTAGCTCATTTGCATATTCAATATGTTTCAGGCATGCATATCCATATTTAAAACATGTTAGGATCAATTAGAAATCTTTATTATAAATTTCCACCAAGCTATTAGGTGTACTAGTGGAATTTCCCAAACAAATATTACCAAACTTTGGTGTTCATTTTTAGTACGTGAAGTAATTTTCTTCACTTTCATTTATTATAGTTTTGAATTTTTTTGCATAGGTTTAAAATTTTTTAAAAACTCAAACTCATTAAAACATGTTTTATCTGGTTTATTTAGGCTTTTCAACCTTGTAAACTCAAACGGGGTAACCAATTTTGTCTTGAATGTTTTCTCATTACTAGACAAGTCTGTTTCCATCAGGGATGGATCCGTTAAGACTTCCTTTTCAGCTCGAGATTGACAGGTAGAAGTCCCTGATTCCGATTTCATCGAAATCGTTAAGGTTTCCTTTCCAGCTCTAGACTGGCAGGTAGAAATCCCTGATTCCCCTATCTTCAAAGAAGACTGGGTTGTGACTTCCTTCGACCGGTAGAAATCCTAGGTCGACATGTGTTTATCAAAACACTAAAGTCATCCGTCTGCTGATTAGCTGACGTTGTGGCTTCCTTTTCTCGCAATGGAGATCCGGTAGAAGTCCCGAAGGAGCTTGGCATATCATGCTGTTTGGTGAGTTCTTTTAACTCTTCAGTTAATTTCTTAACCTTGAGTTGTAAGAGTTCTCCACTTAAACCGTATCGGGCACAATTCTCATGTATGTCTCCTCTTTTTGAGAGAACTAAAAGACTGTTGAATAGTGACTGTATGGTTGAGAGCAATACCGTGAGAGTGGCAATTGCTGCTATTAGGTCCATCAGTGTGTTGTTGAGTGGATCCATTTTACCTGTCTGTAATACAAGAAAATTCTTCGAGTGGTAAGAGTGTCAGGTTATTTATCAAGTTCTCTATAAATGCATGATGCAGTAGCAGAGAAATCTTTCTATGACAATAGTGGGATATAAATCACCACACTTGCTGCCATGTTATATATCGGGAAGGCTAAAGCATAACCAAATATAAGAAATCGATTAGGCAAAGGTTGTGCCTGAAGAGTCACTCATATTTTCTGAGTTTTTGGCTAAAGAAGACTCAGTTTCGAGATGAAGTTCATATATTTCAACATCTGACTGGATATCATCATAATGGATGATGTCCAATCCATTTTCTTCGGCGAGTAGCATGTAGGTTTTGTACTGCCGTGTTTTCTCAGTGTTTGGACAATTTTTTGCAAAATGTCCTTCTTTCTGGCTTATCCAGCATTTGCATTTGCTTGGGGGTTTCCCCTTTGGGCAATATGCATTTGACCCATTACTGAATGTGGTAGGGCCAAAATTTGTTCTTTTTCTAAAGTATCTCTTGTTGGGAGTATACCTAGTTTTAGAAAAATTTTTTATCCTAAATTTTTTCTGTTGAAATTTCTTAGGATATTTTCATTGCTTATGGGAGTTGGTTTCACAACCATATGCTCCTACATTTTTGTTCTGGTTTGAACAACATAATGTTTGTTTATTTTTCTTACTACTTTTCTTTTGTAGTTTTTGGGCTTCACAAAGATTTGCCAACATGTCTTGTACAAATCTGTGTCTTCTTCCTGAAGTGTCAAAGTTTAGGAAATTATCCATGGTTAGAGTACCAAGTTCTGGATTATTTTGCCAATATTTTGTAATGTAGTCTTTTTTAGCTACATGTGCAAAAGATTCTGGAAATTTTGCATAAAAGATAGATAGATAAGGTTTCTGATCTTCTTTTTATAGTTTATAGAAGTAACTTGCCAATTCTCAATAATACTTCTCATAGAAACAAATGTTAAAGATTTGTAACTTGTTTAATTTCTGAAGGGTTTCTAAACGTTTTCTTTTTTTAGTACTCTCAGTGTAAACTTCTAGGGATGGATGTTTTCCTAGAAATTCTTTTGATATCTTAGCTACCAATCCCTTCAAGATATTGGCTATAGATATTAAGATATTAGCTTGTTTTTGGTCTTCAGGACGATTGTCCCACCAATGAGCTACATTACCCTGTAAAGCATGGGTAAAGAAATTAAATGCTGAATCTTTGTCCCAAGATTCATGCATATTTGCAGCATTGCTTATGCTTCTTTCCCATTCTTTAAGGACTTTTTCTCAATCCTTGGGGCAATCCAAGTTGAGATAAAATCCATAAGGGTTTATGCTATCTATGGATGTGTGTCCCTTAGTAGCATTTGAAGGATCGACATTTGTGTATTTTTTCAAATACCTTTGTCCTCCGAGGGATATTTTGGAGTGGGAGAAACTTTATCGTTCTTGCGGGTGAACCACAGTACGGTTTCAAAAGGTATTTTGAAAGCTATCTTCCATGTGGGTATCTCGTACCCTTGATGTTTCTGCTTCAAAATGGTCGCTACCATGAAGCATTCTAAATCTTTTACCAAGATCATCTGCCTTTTTGTCTTTAGCAGAATAGTCTATTTTCTTGGTATTTTCTTCTGCAACTTCATCAGATTCCCAGGCTTCTAGTTCACTGTCGTGTTGCTTTTGTTGTTTTCTAGAGGAAAGTTTTTTCCTCTTGAACATAATAATTCAGTTGGCGACCGAAAGTATTATATTCTGCGTAAACTTCATCATCGGTGGAGGATGGTGCTTTGGAAGCGATCCTAAAAGCAGGTGGTGTTGGATCCTTTTTTCTAGGTGTTATGCAAGGTGTTGCAAAGTACACTAGGTTTTTAAGCCATCTGGTGATGTCAGGAAGGCCTAATGGGAATGGAGTTTTCATATCCATTAAATAGAAAAAATCTGTCATAGAGCTATTTCTTGAAGTTTCCTTTGAAGTCTTCTGATCATATATCGTAGTAGAATTTCTCTATGGGTTAATCTCCACCATTCAATCAGATATGCTCGATCAGCTATATCGGTTTCATTCATTGGTTTGAAATTTTCTCTGGCTTGCCAATTTTTGTCTTTCATTGAGCGTACCAGACGAATTTGATCTAGTAGTCTTTTTCTACAGATCATTTTACAAAGCTAAAAGGTTTAGCTTTATTTTGATTTTCTTGATCTTGCATCTAAGGTTGTAGATGCGATCAGTATATCTTTCCCAAAAATAGTAATATCATACCATTGCTGGGATTGTATTATCTTCTGGTTGAAGAGTATTTCTTTGGAGTAAAGCAAGGTCCAGGCTTTCTCGTTTTAATTTTAAACGATCTAAAAGTTTCTTTTTATAGATCATTCTGGTGTCCAAGGTGTAAAAGGTGTTTTATACCTTGATGGACCTGAAGAACCTAGACGTTCTTTTGAACCTAGATGTTCTTTTAATGCTAAGACTTCCGTTAAAAGTTCTTGCATTTTATCTTTGTTTAGATTATTTAAACTTTGTTTTAGTTCTATTAAATCTTTGAAGAAAACGAGACTATTTCCATGGTCAATCTTTTCTAGAATATTTTCTAGGATGTTTTGACACTTTATTATTTCTCTATGTTTATGTTCATCATAGAGGAAATCTATTTTCTGTTGGAGATTCTCAACAATTTTTTCTAACCTATTAAAGCTCTTACTATAAGACTCTAAGGTTTGATTGGAATTGGTGACGATGTCACTATTTCCTATTGGTGGGCCTAACGCTTTATATGGGTTATGTGCCATCATCGATGTGAAGAGGAACATAATCATTGGGCCTTGGATTTCCTATTCCTTCGAAATGGGGACCGTTTGAGGTTCTACTTGTTAAGGTAGAGGGCCTATCCTGTTCAATGGAAAAGCCGGATCTAGTGTTTGTGATCACTATTTTTCCTTCTATCTCCTTTATGGTTTTTCGGGAGAGGGGAAGGTGTCTGGGTGCCAAAGGTTGGACTACCCATTTTGTTGGCCATGTTAACTCTCTGGGGTCGAGTTCTTCTATGGTCAAGTTCTCAGAATAACCAATGTTTTTGGCTAATTTTGTGAGTTTCTTAAAATCTTTAATTGGAACCTTTCCATTGTTGATTCCTCGGGCTACTATGCATACAAGTATG
Organism: Aristolochia californica; assembly: GCF_029961685.1. Lineage (NCBI taxonomy): Eukaryota > Viridiplantae > Streptophyta > Magnoliopsida > Piperales > Aristolochiaceae > Aristolochia > Aristolochia californica. The sequence continues at coordinate 30,742,893 of NW_027182257.1, forward strand.
CGCATAACTCTTCTTCCTGGTTGAAATCCTTTTTTCGACTAGTTGTCTATATAGATTTTTAGGGACAAGGTATCTTGGATGTGCATGTCTTCTAAATCTATTTGTAGATTGGGCCATGTTGTAAAGGATACTGGGCCTAATCCTAAGTTAGCTCTAACCCCTCCGAGTAGGGCTTTTTCAAAATTATTCTTCACAGAGTTATCTACTATAGCTGCTATGAAGGGTAAATTCTGATTGATTCGTATTAAGGGCTCTAATCCTATACGAACTAGTCCATAATGGACATATTTGAATCTTTTTAGCTTAGCTAAGTCAGATTCACTTAATAATCTGTAGCAAAAGGTACCTAAGTTGGTATCCTGTATTTCTAAAGATAGTTCCTTCTGAAAGACGAAATATTTCTTTTGGAACTCAATCCAATCTTTGTTGTAGACTTCAGTTCTCCTAGGGATACTTATTATCTACTTTTGTCCATCCTGCATAAGATTAGGATGTTCATCATATCCTCCCTATGTTTCATGATGTACATGACCACTGTTTTGGAGATAAGTACATTCTATTCCTATTTTTTCAGACATTTAGGAATTTTAGAAGAGTTGAGGTCTCTTCTAATTTTTGGAACAAGATTTCAATCAGTGGTTCCAATTGATACAAAGTGATGAAAGGAGAGATGTGTTGTATAACTAGTTCTCTCAATTCCCCATTTTGAGCTAAGCCACAAATGTCTCGTATAAGATGATCTCTATTTGTTCCTTGATGAGATTTTATAGAAGCTATTTTTCAAATAACTTCTTGTAATTCTTTTCTACATGGTTTGTTGTTAACCATTTTAGTTTTCACTTCTCGGATTGGTTCTAAGATCCTAAAGTGATTTATTTCTTGATCTACATAGCTTTGTAGATCTGTAAGGAAACGTACTATTTCTTCTGTATTTCCTATTTTAAGTACCTCAAGATGGACATTAATTCTTCTCTTTAGTTTATGTACTTGTTCATTGATGTCACTTTCTATTGCTACGCATAGGAAAGCAACATTTTCTGCAGTGTATTTTTCCCAGCATCTTTTCATAAAGAAGTTGTGATGTATATCACCAACTAAATCCATTATATTATTTAATATTGGATTATTCTTATCATGCCATCCATGTGGATAGCCTATTATGGGACAAATATTTGTGTGTCTAGTTTTTAACATGGTGTCATAAGAACCGTTGAGTTCTTTTTGACCCGCCAGTTGGGGTCTTTGGTACATTAGTAAATTTTTAGAATACCAATGGTACATCGGATGTGACCGATTTGGGTCGTAACTATTTTGGAGTATGTATACCTAAACAAAAAGAATTAAAGTTAAGCTTTGAATTCTTTAACACATATTGGCTCAAGTCTAATACTTGGCTCTATAGGACGTTTACAACTACACTTTGATACCATTTTAAAAACAACAAGTCTCTACTAGACTTTAAGATAGAATACTGATACCAAAAGCACTATTGCTCTTATACCAATTAAAAACAAACAGACACACAGCGGATATTAGGGTGAACCTAGGGATCACAATTACACATTGACTATAGGCAGCGGAAAATAACAATGACTCACACAATACTATTCTGGTAGTCACTCTTTATACATCTTATCATTTCACCATTATATTACTCCTGCTTCCTACCACATGTCACTGCTATGTACTCGTTTGTGTCTATTTTCATAGCTATCTAATAGGCCCAACATGACTTCTGCTGCTACTTACAACTTCTTCGGGGTTTGACCCTATTCCTGCCAACTTACCACCACATGGGCAATCCGTCAATGCGGTCCTCACGGTCTCTAGAGGGCCCCAAGCCATTCCTATTAACCGTTGCGGCTCCATGCCTACTTCAGTAGGGTAGAGCACAACTTTGTTTCATTTTCTACCTCATAGCGTAGCCGAATAATTTCAAGTCTCTAGCTTCTATCCTATTTGGCACTATTTCGATGCTATTTCTTTTTTACGAGTGAACAATAAACATGAATAGTAACATGAATAGTAAAATGAACGGTACTTTTGAATAGTAACTTTGGAATAGTAAAAAACAAAAACTGTGGAGATCATAGATAAAGATGTGGAACATGAATAGTGATAACAACAATTGTACGAATCACAATATTACAAACATGCGGAATATATAAAAACATTGTTCAAACAAAATAAAACAACTAAATACATACCCTTAAAAAAGGGAAAGAAAAACTATTTATCTACATAACTCCTGAAGTTACCGACTGTGCCACCGGTCGGTTCCCTCTTTTCTACTCAGCCATTACGGATACAAAAACTCTAAAATTTTCATTTTGATGTGATCTATTTGCCTTACCTTTTTCATTATGAAAAAAATGGGAGAGTGAAAACATAGGTTTGGATTTGAAAAAAAATTGAACTTTCAAAATGGAAATGCACAAATGCTGAGAAAGATAATTCCAAAAACTATTTGTGATTTTGAAGGATTGTAAACTCTTTTAGTTTTTTATATATTAGGTTTTGCAATCATTGAAAAAAAGGGGGCAAGGCATTTTTAACTGATTGTAAACTCCCAAACCATAAGTCATTTCTAACAAAAATTATAGCTGTTACACATCATTAATCGATCAAAACATTTATGATGATCAATGATTGTTAGGTCTGCTTTTTATAAATAGACAAAAAATGGGTTGTTTGGCTCTAGTAAATATCCCATCGCTTGTTAACTTGAGAATTTAATTTTTTCAACTTCAAATTTTTGGATCATTAGGTCATTTGCTTCATCAACATGTTTCAGGCATGCATATCCATATTTAAAACATGTTAGGATCAATTAGAAATATCTATCTTACAAAATTCCACCAAGTTAATAGGGGTTGTACTAGTGGAATTTCCTAAACATGGATAACAAAACTTTGGTGTTCATTTTTAGTATGTGAAATAATTTTCTTCACTTACATTTATTATAGTTTTCAATTTTTTCCATACATAAACTCTAAAATTTTCATTTTGTTGTGATGTATTTTACGTTTCTTTTTGTTTACGAGAAAAATGGGAGAGTGAAAACTCAAGTTTGGATTTGAAATAAAATTGAACATCCAAAATGGCAATGCACAAATGCTGAGAGATAATTCCAAGAAGAATCTGTGATTTTTAAGGATTGTAAACACTATTAGTTTTTTATATATTAGGTTTTGCAATCATCAAAAAAGGGGGGGCGAGGCATTTTTAACTGAGTGTTGACTCCCAAACCATAAGTCATTTCTAACGCTGTTATACATCATTAATCGATCAAAACATTTACGATGATCTATGATTGTTAGGTTCGGTTTTTGTCAAATAGGCAAAAAGTGGGTTGTTTGGCTATGGTAAATATCCCACCGCACGTTAACCTGAGAATTTAATTATTTCTACTCCTTAGAAATTTTTGGATCATTTGGTCATTTGCATCTTCAACATGTTTCAGGCATGCATATCCATATTTAAACATGTTAGGATCAACTGGAAATCTCTTTCTTATAAAATTTCACCAAGCTATTAAGGGTTGTACTAGTTGAATTTCCCAAACATGGATAACAAAACTTTGGTGTTCATTTTTAGTGCATGACATAATTTTCTTCACTTACTTTTATTATAGTTTTCAATTTTTTGTATACATAAACTTTTTATTTTTCATTATGTTGTGATGTATTTGTCGTATCTTTTTTGTTTACGAGAAAAATGGGAGAGTGAAAACTCAAGTTTGGGTTTTTAAAAAAATTGAACGTCCAAAATGAAAATGTAAAAATGGTCAGAGAGTTAATTCCAAAAATTATATGTGATTTTTAAGGAATGTAAAATCTTTTAGTTTTGTTATATATTAGGTTTTACAATCATCAAAAAAGGGGGGGTGAGGCATTTTTAACTGAGTGTTGACTCGCAAACCATAAGTCAGTTCTAACAAAAATTATTGCCATTACACATCCTTAACCGATCAAAACATTTACAATGATCTATGATCGTTACGTTTGATTTTTTTAAAATATGCAAAAGTGGGTTGTATGGCTCTAGTAAATATCCCACTGCACGTTAACTTGAGAATTTAATATTTTCTACTCGAAATTTTTTGACCATTAGGTCATTTGCATCATCAACATATTTCAGGCATACAAAACATATTTAAAACATGTTACGATCAATTTTAAATCTCTTTCTTATAAAATTCCACCAAGCTATTAGGGGTTTTACTAGTGGAACTATCCAAATGTGGATAACAAAAATTTGGTGTTCTTTTTTAGTGCGTGAATTAATTTTCTTCATATACATTTGTTATAGTTTTCAATTTTTTGAATACATAAACTCTAAAATTTTAATGTTGTTGAGGTCTACTTGCCTTATCTTTTTTTTTTTTTATGATAAAAATGGGAGAGTGAAAACTCAAGTTTGGATTTGTAAAAAAATACAACATCCAAAATGTAAATGCACAAATGCTGAGAGAGATAATTCCAAAAAGTATCTGTGATTTTTAAGGATTGTAAACTCTTTTAGTTTTTTATATATTAGGTTTTGCGATCATCGGAAAAGGAGGGGCGAGGCTTTTTTAACTGAGTGTTGACTCCCAAACCTTAAGTCATTTCTAACGCCGTTACACATCATTAATCGGTCAAAATAATTACAATGATCTATGATTTTTAGGTCCGCTTTTTGTAAAATAGGCAAAAAGCGGGTTGTTTGGCTCTGGTAAATATCCCTCCGCACGATAACTTGGGAATTGAATTTTTTTAATCATTGAAATTTTTGTATCATTATGTCATTTGCATCTTCAACATGTTCCAGGCATGCATATCCATATTTAAAACATGGTAGGATCAATTAGAAATCTCTTTCTTATAAAATTTCACCAAGCTATAAGGGGTTGTACTAGTGGATTTTCCCAAACATGGATAACAAAACTTTTGTGCTCATTTTTAGAGCGTGAAATAATTTTCTTCACTTAAATTTTTACAGTTTTCAAAATTTACCATATATAAACTCTAAAATTTTCATTTTGAATTTTCATTTTGTTGTAATCTACTTGCCTTATCTTTTTCTTTACGAGAAAAATGGAAGAGTGAAAACTCAAGTTTGGATATTAAAAAAAATTGAATATCCATAATGGAAATGCACAAATATTGAGAGAGATAATTCCAAATAGTATCTATGATTTTAAAGGATTGTAAACTCTTTTAGTTTTTTATATATTAGGTTTTCCAATCACTAGAAAAGGTGGGGGCGAGGCATTTTTAACTGAGTGTTGACTCCCAAACCATAAGACATTTCTAACATCGTTGCACATCATCGATCGATCAAAACATTTACGATGATCAATGATTGTTAGTCCCACTTTTTGTAAAATAGGCAAAAAGTGGGTTGTCTGGCTCTGGTAAATATCCCACCGCACGTTAAATTGGGAATTTATTTTTTCTATTCATTGAAAATTTTGAATCATTAGGTCATTAGCATCGTCAACATGTTTCAGGCATGCATATCCATATTTAAAACATGTTAGAATCAATAAGAAATCGCTTTCTTATAAAATTCCACCAAGCTATTAGGGGTTGTAGTGGAATTTCCAAAGCATGATAACAAAACTTTGGTGTTCATTTTTTGTGCATGGAATAATTTTCTTCACTTACATTCATTATAGTTTTTAATTTTTTCATACTTAAACTCTAAAATTTTCATTTTGTTGTGATCTATTTGTTATCCAAATCAAGTTTGGATTTGAAAAAAAAATCAAACATCCAAAAAGGAAATGCACAAATGCTATGAGAGATAATTCCAAAAAGTATAAGTGATTTTTAAGGATCGTAAAATCTTTTAGGTTTTTATATATTAGGTTTTGCAATCATCAGAAAAAAGGGGGGGGGGATGCATTTTTAACTGATTGGTTACTCCCAAACCATAAGTCATTTCTAACACTGTTACATATCGTTAATCAATCACAACATTTATGATGATCTAGGATTGTTAGGTCCGCTTTTTGTAAAATAGGCAAAAAGTGGGTTGTTTGGCCCTAGTCAATATCCCCCGCACGTTAACTTGAGAATTTAATTTTTTCTAGCCCTAGAAATTTTTGAATCATTAGCTGATTTGCATATTCAACATATTTCTGGCATGTATATCCATATTTAAAACATGTTACGATCAATTAGAAATCTCTTTCTTATAAAATTCCACCAAGCTATTAGGTGTACTAGTGGAATTTCCCAAACAAGTATTACAAAACTTTGGTGTTCATTTTTAGTGCGTGAAATAATTTTCTTCACTTTCATTTATTATAGTTTTGAATTTTTTGCATAGAGAAACTCTAAAATTTTCATTTTGATGTGATCTATTTTTCTTATCTTTTTCTTTACGAGAAAAATGGGAGAGTGAAAACTCAAGTTTGGATTTGGAAAAAAATTGGACATCCAAAATGGAAATGCACAAATGCTGAGAGAGATAATTCCAGAAACTATTTGTGATTTTGAAGGATTGTAAACTATTTTAGCTTTCTATATATTAGGTTTTGCAATCAATGGAAAAGAGGGGGTGAGGCATTTTTAATTGACTGACTCCAAAACCATAAGTCATTTCTAACAAAAATTATAGCCAGGACACATCATTAATCGATCAAAACATTTACGATGATCAATAATTGTTAGGTCCACTTTTTATAAATAGGCAAAAAGTGGGTTGTTTGGCTCTGGTAAATATCCCATCGCTTGTTAACTTGAGAATTTAATTTTTTCAACTCCAAATTTTTGGATCATTAGGTCATTTTCTTGATCAACATGTTTCAGGCATACATATCCATATGTAAAACATGTTAGGATCAATTAGAAATCTCTTTCTTAGATTATTCCACCGAGCTATTTGGGGTTGTACTAGTGGAATTTCCCAAACATGGAAAAAAAAACATTGGTGTTCATTTTTAGTGTGTGAAATAATTTTCTTCACTTACATTTACTATAGTTTTCAATTTTTTTCATACATAAACTCTAAAATTTTAATGTTGTTTTGATCTACTTGCCTTATCTTTTTGTTTACGAGAAAAATGGGAGAGTGAAAACTCAAGTTTGGATTTGAAAAAAAAATTGAACATCCAAAATGGAAATGCACAAATGCTGAAAGAGATAATTCCAAAAAGTATCAGTGATTTTTAAGGATTGTAAACTCTTTTATTTTTTATATATTAGGTTTTGCGATCATTGGAAAAGGAGGGGCGAGGCATTTTTAACTGCGTGTTGACTCCCAAACCGTAAGTCATTTCTAACGCCGTTACACATCATTAATCGAACAAAACATTTACGATGATCTAGGATTGTTAGGCCACCTTTTTGTAAAATAGGCAAAAAGTGGGTTGTTCGGCTTTGGTAAATATCCCCCCGCACGTTAACTTGAGAATTTAATTTGTTCTACTCCTTGATATTTTTGGATCATTTGGTCATTTGCATCTTCAACATTATTTCAGTCATGCATATCCATATTTAAAAGACGTTAGGATCAATTAGAAATCGCGTTGTTATAAAATTCCACCAAGCAATTAGGGGTTGTACTAGTGGACTTTCCCAAACATGGATAACAAAACTTTGGTGTTCATTTTTAATTCATGAAATAATTTTCTTCACTTACATTTATTATATTTTTCAATTTTTTTTCATACATAAGCTCTAAAATTTTCATTTTGTTGTGATCTATTTGCCTTATCTTTTTGTTTACGATAAAAATGGGAGAGTTAAAACTCTAGTTTGGTATTGAAAAAAATTTGAACATCCATGATGGAAATGCACAAATGCTGATAGAGATAATTCCATAAAGTATCTGTGATTGTTAAGGATTGTAATATTTTTTATTTATTTATTAGGTTTTGCAATCATCGAAAAGGGGGGGGGGGGGGGGAGGGGAGGCATTTTTAACTGAGTGTTTACTCCCAAACCATAAGTCAATTCTAACAAAAATTATAGCAGTTACACACATAAATTGATCAAAACATTTACAATGATCTATGATTGTTAGGTCCACTGTTTCGTCATATAGGCAAAAAGTGGGTTGTTTGGCTCTGGTAAAAATCCTACCGCTCGTTAACTTGAGAATTTAATTTTTCTACTCCGTAAAATTTTTGGATCATTACGTCATTTGCAACTTCAACATGTTTCAGGCATGCATATCCATATTTAAAACATGTTAGGATCAAATAATAATCTCTTTCTTATAAAATTCCACCAAGCTATTAGTTGTTGTACTAGTGGAATTTTCCAAACATGGATAACAAAACTTTGGTGTTTATTTTTAGTGTGAGAAATAATTTTCTTCACTTTCATTTAATTTAATTTTCTATTTTTTGCATACATAAACTCTAAAATTTTTATTTTGTTGTGATCTATTTTCCTTATCTTTTTGTTTACGAGAAAAAAGGAAGAGTGTAAACTCATGTTTGGATTTGAAAAAAAAAATGAACATCCAAAATGGAAATGCAAAAATCCTGAGAGAGATAATTCAAAAAAGTATTTGTGATTTTTAAAGATTGTGAACTCTTTCGGTTTTAAATATATTAGGTTTTTCGATCATCGGAAAACAGGGGGCGAGGTATTTTTAACTGAGTGTCAACTCCAAAACCATAAGTCATTTCTAATGGTGTTACACATCATTAATCGATAAAAAAATTTACGATGATCTATAATTGTTAGGTCCCCTTTTTGTAAAATAGGCAAAAAGTGCGTTGTTTAGTAAATATCCCACCACACGTTAACTTGAGAATTTAATTTTTTCTACTCCTTGAAATTTTTGGATCATTAGGTCATTTGCATCATCAACTTGAAATTTCAGGCATGCATTTCGATATTTAAAACATGTAAGTATCAACTAGAAATATTTTTCTCATAAAATTCCACCAAGCTATTAGTGGTTGTACTAGTGGAATTTCCCAAACATGGATAACAAAACTTTGGTGTTCATTTTTAGTGAGTGAAAAAAAAATACTTCACTTACTTTTATTATAGTTTTCAATTTTTTGCAAACATAAACTCTAAAATTTTCATTTTGTTGTGATCTATTTGCCTTATCTTTTTGTTTACGAGAAAAATGGGAGAGAGAAAACTAAAGTTTGGATTTGAAAAAAAATTGAACATACAAAATGGAAATGCACAAATGTTGTGAGAGATAATTCCAAAAAGTATCCATGATTTTTAAGGATTGTAAACTCTTTTAGTTTTTTATATATTGGCTTTTACAATCATTGGAAAAGGGTGGCAAGGCATTTTTAACTGAGTGTTGACTCCCAAACCATAAGTGATTTATAACGCTGTAACACATCATTAATCGATCAATACATTTTTGATGATCAATGATTATTAGGTCTGCTTTTTGTAAAATAGGCAAAATATTGGTTGTTTGGCTCTGGTAAATATCCAACGCATGTTAACTTGAGATTTTAATTTTTTCTAGTCCTTGAAATTTTTGGATCATTAGGTCCTTTGCATCTTCAACATGTTTCTGACATGCATATCCATATTTAAAACATGTTAGGATCAATTAGAAATCTCTTTCTTATAAAATTCCTCCAAGCTATTAGGGGTTGTACTAGTGGAATTTCCCACATTTCTAGTGCGTGAAATAATTTTCTTCATTTAAATTTATTATAGTTTTATTTTTTTGCATACATAAACTCTAAAATTTTCATTTTGTTGTTATCTATTTGCCTTATCTTTTTGTTTACGAGAAAAATGGGAGAGTGAAAACTCAAGTTTGGATTTGAAAACAAAATTGAACATCCAAAACGGAAAAGCACAAATGCTGAGAGAGATAATTCCAAAAAGTATCTGTGATTTTTAAGGATTGTAAACTCTTTTAGTTTTTTAAATATTAGGTTTTGCAATCAACGGAAAAGGGGGGGGGGGGGGGGGGGGGGGGGGGGGGGGGGCGAGGCTTTTTTAACTGAGTGTTGACTACGCAAACATAAGTCATTTCTAACGTCGTTACACATCATTAATCGATCAAAACATTTACGATGATCTATGATTGTTAGGTAACACTTTTTGTAAATATAGGCAAAAAGTGGGTGGTTTGGCTCGGGTAAATATCCGACCACACTTTAACCTGAGAATTTAATATTTTAAACTTCTTCAAATTTTTGGATAATTAGGTCATTTGCATCTTCAACATGTTTAAGGCCTGAATATCCATAATTAAAACATGTTAGGATCAATTAGAAATCTCTTTCTTATAAAATTCCATCAAGCTATTAGGGGTTGTACTAGTGGAATTTCCCAAACATGGATAACGAAACTTTGGTGTTCATTTTTAGTACATGAAATAATTTTCTTCACTTACATTTATTATTGTTTACAATTTTTTGGATACTTAAACTCTAAAATTTTCATTTTTTTGTGAACTATTTACCCTATCTTTTTGTTTATGAGAAAAATGGGAGAGTGAAAACTCATGTTCGGATTTGAAAAAAAATTGAACTTCCAAAATTGAAATGCACAAATCCTAAGAGAAATAATTCCAAAAAGTATTTGTGATTTGTAAGGATTGTAAACTCTTTTAGTTTTTTATATATTAGGTTTTACTATTATCAGAAAAGGGAGGATGAGGAATTTTTAACTGAGTGTTGACTCCCAAACCATAAGTCATTTCTAATGCTGTTACACATCATTAATCAATCAAGACATTTATGATGATCTATGATTGTTAGGTTCACGTTATTTAAAATAGGAGAAAAGTGGGTTGTTTGGCTTTGGTAAATATCCCACCGCACGTTAGCTTGAGAATTTAATTTTTTCTACTCCTTGAAATTTTTTGATCATTAGGTCATTTGCATCTTCAACATGTTTCAGGCACGCATATCCATATTTAAAACATGTTATGATCAATTAGAAATCTCTTTCTTATAAAATTCCTCCAAGCTATTAGGGGTTGTACTAGTGGTATTTCTTAAACATGGATAACAAAACTTTGGTGTTCATTTTTAGTGCGTGAAATAATTTTCTTCACTTACATTTATTATAGTTTTCTATTTTTTGGATACATAAACTCTAAAATTTTCATTTTGTTGTGATCTATTTGCTTTATCTTTTTGTTTACGAGAAAAATGGAAGAGTGAAAACTCAAGTTTGGATTTGAAAATAAAATTCAACATCCAAAATGGAAATGCACAAATGCTAAGAGAGATAATTCCAAAAAGTATCTTTTATTTTTATGGATTGTAAACTCTTTTAGTTTTTTATATCTTAGGTTTTAAAATCAACGGAATAGGGGAGCGAGGCATTTTTAACTTAGTGTTAACTCCCAAACCATAAGTCATTTCTAACGCCATTACACATAATTAATCGATCAAAACATTTACGATGATCTATGATTGTTAGGTAAATAGGGGGTTGTTTGGCTCTAGTAAATATCCCACCACACATTAACTTGAGAATATAGTTTTCTACACTCGAAATTTTCAAATTATTAGGTCATTTACATCTTCAACATGTTTTAGGCATGCATATCCATATTTAAAACATGTTAGGATCAATTAGAAATCCCTTTCTTAAAAAATTCCACCAAGCTATTAGGGGTTGTACTAGTGGAATTTCCCAAACATGGATAAAAAAGCTTTGGTGTTCATTTTTAGTACATGAAATAATTTTCTTCACTTACATTTATTATTGTTTTCAAATTTTGGGATACATAAACTCTAAAATTTTCACTTTGTTGTGATCTATTTGCCTTATCTTTTTGTTTACGAGAAAAATGAGAGAGTAAAAACTCAAGTTTGGATTTGAAAAAAAATTGAACTTCCAAAATGGAAAGCAAAAATGTTGAGAGTGATAATTCCAAAAAGTATCTGTGATTTGTATGGATTCTAAACTCTTTTAGTTTTTAATATATTAGGTTTTGCAATCAACGGAAAAGGGGGGCCGATGCATTTTTAACTGAGTGTTGACTCCCAAACCTTAAGTCTTTTTTGGCACCGTTACACATCATTAATCGATCAAGAGATTTACGATGATCTATGATTCTTAGGTCCGCATTTTTTAAAATAGGCAAAAAGTGGGTTGTTTGGCTCTAGTAAATATCCCGCCGCACATTAACTTGAGATTTTAATTTTTTCTACTCCTTTAACTTTTTGGATCATTAGGTCATTACATCTTCAACATGTTTCAGGCATGCATATCCATATTTAAAACATGTTAGGATCAATTAGAATTCTCTTTCTTATAAAATTCCAAGAAGCTATTATGTGTTTTACTAATGGAATTTCCCAAACATGGATAACAAAACTTTGGTGTTCATTTTAAGTGCGTGAAATAATTTTCTTCACTAACATTTGTTATAGTTTTAAATTTTTTGCATACATAAACTCTAAAATTTTCATTTTGTTGTGATCTATTTTCCTTATCTTTTTTTTTTTACGAGAAAACTGGGAGATAGAAAACAAAGTATCTATGATTTTTAAGGATTTTAAACTCATTTAGAGTGTTATATGTTGGCTTTTGCAATCATCGGAAAAGGGGGGGGCGAGGCATTTTTAACTGAGTGTTGACTCCCATACCATAAGCCATTTATAATGCTGTTACACATCATTAATCGATCATAACATTTATGATGATCTATGATTGTTAGGTACACTTTTTGTAAATTACGCAAAAAGTAGGTTGTTTAGCTCTGGTAAATTTCCAACGCATGTTTACTTGAGAATTTATTTTTTTCTCGTCCTTGAAATTTTTTGATCATTTGGTCATTTTCATCTTCAACTTGTTTCTTGCTTGCATATCCATATTTAAAACATGTGAGGATCAATTAGAAATCTCTTTTTTATAAAATTCCTCCAAGCTATTAGGGGTTGTACTAGTGGAATTTGCCAAACATGGATAACAAAACTTTGGTGTTCATTTTTAGTGCGTGAAATAATTTTTTTCACTTACATTTATTATAGTTTCCTATTTTTTTCATACGAAAACTCTAAAATTTTCATTTTATTGTGATCTATTTGTCTTATCTTTTTGCTTACGAGAAAAATGGGACAGCGAAAACTCTAAGTTTGGATTTGAAAAAAAAATTGAAGATCCAAAATGGAAAAGCACTAATGGTGAGAGAGAAAAATCCAAAATGTATCTGTGATTTTTAAGGATTGTAAACTCTTTTAGTTTTTTATATATTAGGTTTTGCAATCAAAGGAAAAGGGGGGGTGAGGCATTTTTAACTGAGTGTTGATTCCCAAACCATATGTGATTTCTGAAAAAAATTAAATTTTTTACACATCATTAATTAATCAAAAAATTTACGATGATGTATGAGTTTTAAGTTCACTTTTTGTAAAATAGGAAAAAAGTGGGCTGTTTGGCTCGGGTAAATATCCCACCGCGCGTTAACTTGAGAATTTTATTTTTACTGCTCCTTGAAATTTTTGGATCATTAGGTCATTAGCATCTTCAACATTTTTCAGGCATGAATATCCATATTTAAAATAGTTAGGATCAATTAAAAATTTCTTTCTTATAAAATTCCACCAAGCTATTAGTGGTTGTACTAGTGGAATTTCCCAAACATGGATAACAAAAGTTTGGTGTTCATTTTTAGCGCGTGAAATAATTTTCTACACTTACATTTCTTATATTTTTAATTTTATGCATACATAAACTCTAAAATTTTCATTTTTTTGTGATCTATTTGCCTTATCTCACTGTTTATGAGAAAAATGGGAGAGTGAAAACTCAAGTTTGGATTTAAAAAAAAATAAAACATCCAAGATGGAAATGCATAGATCCTGAGAGAGAGAATTCCAAAAGTATCTCTGATTTTTAAGGATTATAAACTCTTTTAGTTTTTTATATATTAGGTTTTGAAATCATCGGAAAAGGAGGGGTGAGTCATTTTCAACTGAGTGTTGACTCCCAAACCATAAGTCATTTCTAACGCTGTTACACATCATTAATCGATCAAAACATTTACGATGTTATAAGATTGTTAGGTCTGCTATTTGTAAAATAGACACAAACAGGGTTGTTTGGCTCTGGTTAATATCCCACCGCACGTTAACTTGGGAATTTAATTTTTTCTACACCTTCAAATTTTTGGATCATTTGGTTATTTGCATCTTCAACATGTTTCAGGCATGCATATCCATATTTAAAACATGTTAGGATCAATTAGAAATCTCTTTTCTAATAAAATTCCACCAAGCTAATAGGGGTTGTACTAGTGGCATTACCAAACAAGGAGAAAAAAACTTTGGTGTTAGTTTTTAGTGCGAGAAATAATTTTCTTCACTTAAATTTATTACAGTTTTCAATTTTTTGCAAACATAAACTCTAAAATTTTCATTTTGATGTGATCTATTTGCCTTATCTTTTTCTTTACAAGAAAAAAGGGAGAGTGAAAACTCAAGTTTGGATTTGAAAAAAAATTGAACATCCAAAATGGAAATGCACAAATGCTGAGAGAGATAATTCCAAAAAGTATATGTGATTTTTATGGATTGTAAACTCTTTTATTTTTTCATATATTAGGTTTTGCAATCATCGGAAAAAGGGGGGTGAGGCATTTTTAACTAGGTGTTGACGCCCAAACCATAAGTCAATTCTAATGTTGTTACACATTATTAATTGATCAAAACATTTACCCTAATCTATCATTGTTAGGTCCGATTTTTGTAAAATAGGCAAAAAGTAGGTTGTTTGGCTCTGGTAAATATCCCCCACACGTTAAGTTGAGAATTTAATTTTTTAAACTCCTTGAAATTTTTGGATCATTAGCTCATTTGCATCTTCAACTTGTTTCAGGCATGCATAATCATATTTAAAACATGTTAGGATAATTTAGAAATCTCTTTCTTATAAAGTTCTACCAAGCTATTAAGGGATGTACTAGTTGAATTTTCAAAACATAGATAACAAAACTTTGGTGTTCATTTTTAGTGCCTGAAATAATTTTCTTCACTTAAATTTTTTATAGTTTAAAATTTTTTGCATACATGAACTCTAAAATTTTCATTTTGATGTGATCTATTTGCCTTACCTTTTTCTTTACGAGAAAAATGGGAGAGTGAAAATTAAAGTTTGGATTTAAAAAAAAAATTGATGATACAAAAAGGAAATGCACAAACACTGAGAAAGATAATTTCAAAAAGTATCTGTGATTTTTAAGGATTGTAAGCTCTTTTAGTTTTTTATATATTTGGTTTTTCAAACATCGAAAAAGGGAGGGGAAGGCCTTTTTAATTGAGTGTTGACTGCAAAACCATAAGTCATTTCTAACGCTGTTACACATCATTAATCAATCAAAGCAATTACGATGATCTATGATTGTTAGGTCCGCTTTTTTTAAAATAGGCAAAAAGTGGGTTGTTTGGCTTTCATATATATTCCCCCCATTTTAACTTGAGAATTGAATTTTTTATACTCGAAATTTTTGAATCATTAGGTCATTTGCCTCTTCAACATGTTTAAGGAATGCATATCCATATTTAAAACATGTTAGGATAATTTAGAAATCTCTTTCTTATAAAATTCCTCCAAGCTATTAGGGGTTGTTCTTGTGGAATTTCCCAAACATGGATTATAAAACTTTGGTGTTCATTTTTAGTGCGTGAAATAATTTTCTTCACTTACATTTATTATAGTTTTCAATTTTTTACATACATAAAATCTAAAATTTTCATTTTGTTGTGATCGATTTTACTTATGTTTTTGATTATGAGAAAAATTGGAGAGTGAAAACTCATGTTTGGATTTGAAAAAAATTGAACATCCAAAATGGAAATGCACAAATGCTAAGAGGGATAATTCCAAAAAGTATATCTGATTTTGAAGGATTTTAAACCCTTTTTCTTTTTTATATATTGGCTTTTGCAATCATCGGAAAAGAGGGGGGAGGGGGGGTGGGCATGGCACTTTTTACTGTGTGATAACTCCCAAACAATAAGTCATTTCTAATGCTGTTATGCATCATTAATTGATAAAAGCATTTATGATTATCTTTGATTGTTTGGTCCATTTATTTTAAAATTGGAAAAAAGTGGGTTGTTTGGCTCTGATAAATATCCCACTGCTAGTTAACAAGAGATTTTGGGAGGAGGAGCAGGGGGGGCGGGGGACGAGGCATTTTTTACTGTGTGATAACTCCCAAAAAATAAGTCATTTCTAACGCTGTTATGCATCATTAATTGATAAAAACATTTATGATGATCTTTGATTGTTAGGTCAATTTTTTGTAAAATTGGCTAAAAGTGGGTTTTTGGCTCTGGTAAATATCCCATCGCAAGTTAACTAGAGAATTTAATTTTTTCTACACCTAAAAATTTTGGGATCATTAGGTCGTTTGCATCTTCAACATGTTGTAGGCATGCATCTCCATATTTAAAACATGTTAGGATCAATTAGAAATCTCTTTCTAATAAAATTCCACTAAGCTATTAGGGGTTGTACTAGTGGAATTTGCCAAACATGGATAAGAAAATTTTGGTGTTCTTTTTTAGTGCGTGAAATAATTTTCTTCACTTAAAATTATTATAGTTTTCAATATTTTGCACATTTAAACTCTAAAATTTATATTTTGTTGTGATCTATTTGCCTTATCTTTTTGTTTATGAGAAAAATGGGAGAGTGAAAAATCAAGTATGGATTTGAAAAAAAATTGAATAGATGCTGAGAGAGATAATTCATAAAAGTATCTGTGATTTTTAAGGATTGTAAACTCTTTTCGTTTTTTTGTATATCAGGGTTTGCAATCATTGGAATAGGGGAGAGAGCAGGAGGGGGGGGGGGGGGGGGGGGGGGGGGGAAGGTATTTATTACTGAGTGTTGACCACCAAACCATAAGTTTTTTCTAGCAAAAATTATATCCGTTACACATCATTAATCGATCAAAACATTTATGATGATCTATGATTGTTACGTTCACTTTTTGTAAAATAGGCAAAAAGTGGGTTGTTTAGCTCTGGTAAATATCCCACCGCAAGTTAACAAGAGAATTTAATTTTTTCGACTCCTTTAAATTTTTGGATCATTAGGTTGTTTGCATCTTCAACATGTTGTAGGCATGAATATCCAAATTTAAAACATGTTAGGATCAATTAGAAATCTCTTTCGAATGAAATTCTACCAAGCTATTAGGGGTTTACTAGTGAAATTTGCCAAACATGGATAACAAAACTTTGGTGTTTATTTTTAGTGCGTAAAATAATTTTCTTCACTTACATTTATTATAGTATTCTATTTTTTTCATACATAAACTCTAAAAATTTCACTTTGATGTGATCTATTTGCCTTATCTTTTTGGTTACGAGAAAAATGGGAAAGTGAAAAATCAAGTTTGGATTTTAAAAAAAAATTGAACATCCAAAATGGAAATGCACAAATGCAGAGAGAGATAATTCCAACATGTATATGTGATTTTTAAGGACTGTAAACTCTTTCAGTTTTTTATATAATAGCTTTTGCAATCAACGGAAAGGGGAGGGGGGGCGGGGGCGGCTTGTGAGGCATTTTTAACCGAGTGTTGACTCCCAAACCAATAGTCATTTCTAACATTGTTACACATCATTAATCGAACAAAAAATTTACGATGATCTATGATTGTTAGCTCCGCTTTTTGTAAAATATGCAAAAAGTGGTTGTTAGGATCGGGTAAATATCCTATCGCACGTTAACTTGTGATTTTTTTTGTTTTTTTACTCTTTTGAAATTTTTGAATCATTAGATCATTTGCATCGTCAACATGTTTCAGGCATGTATATCCATATTTAATATATGAGGATGAATTAGAAATCTCTTTCGTATAAAATTCCAACAAGCTATTAGGGGTTTTACTTGTGGAATTTCCCAAACATGGATAACAAAACTTTGGAGTTCATTTTTAGTGCGTTAAATGATTTTCATCAGTTACATTCGCTTAGTTTTCAATTTTTGGCATACATAAACTCTAAAATTTTCACTTTGTTGTGATCTATTTGTCTTATCATTTTTTTACGAGAAAAATGGGAGAGAGAAAACAAAAGTTTTGTTTTGAAAAAAAATTGAACATCCAAAATAGAAATGCACAAATGCTGAGAAAGATAATTTCAAAAAGTATCTCTATTTTTTAAAAATTTTAAACTCTTTTAGTTTTTTATATATTATCTTTCGCAATCATCGAAAAGGGGGGGGGAGGTGGGCGAGGCATTTTTAACTGTGTGTTAACTCCCAAACAATAAGTCATTTCTAACGCTGTTACACAGCATTGATTGATAAAAAAAATTATGATGATCTTTGATTGTTTGGTCTGCTTTTTGTAAAATAGGCAAAAAGTGGGTGGTTTGGCTCTAGAAAATATCTCACCGCACGTTAACTTATGAATTTTATTTTTTCTACTCTTTGAAATTTTTGAATCATTAGATCATTTGCATCGTCAACATGTTTCAGGCATGTATATCCATATTTAATACATGTTAGGATGAATTAGAAATCTCTTTCGTATAAAATTCCAACAAGCTATTAGGGTTGTACTAGTGGAATTTCCCAAACATGAATAACAAAACTTTGGAGTTCATTTTTAGTGCATTAAATAATTTTCTTCAGTTACATTCATTTAGTTTTCAATTTTTGGCTTACATAAACTCTAAAATATTCATTTTGTTGTGATCTATTTGCCTTATCGTTTTTTTACGAGAAAAATGGGAGAGAGAAAACAAAAGTTTTGTTTTGAAAAAAAATTGAACATCCAAAATAGAAATGCACAAAAGCTGAGAGAGATAATTCCAAAAAGTATATGTGTTTTTTAAGGATTTTAAACTCTTTTAGTTTTTTATATATTGGCTTTCGCAATCATCGAAAAAGGGGGGGGGGGGGGGGGGGGGGAGGTGCGGGTGAGGCATTTTTAACTGTGTGTTAACTCCCAAACAATAAGTCATTTCTAACGTTGTTACACATCATTAATCAATAAAAAAATTTATGACGATCTTTGAATGTTAGGTCTGCTTTTTGTACAATAGGTAAAAAGTGGGTGGTTTGGCTCTCGTAAATATCCCACCGCACGTTAACTTGAGAATTTAATTTTTTTCTACTCCTTGCAATTTTTGGATCATTTGGTTATTTGCATCTTCAACATGTTTCAGGCATACATATCCATATTTAAAACATGTTAGGATCAATTATAAATATCTTTCTTATAAAATTCCACCAAGCTATTAGGCGGTGTTCTATTGGAATTTCCCAAACAAGGATAACAAAACTTTGGTGATCATTTTTAGTGCGTGAAATAATTTTATTCACTTACATTTATTCTAGTTTTCAATTTTTTGCATACATAAACTATGTATTTTTATTTTTGTTGTGATGTATTTGCCGTATCTTTTTGTTTACGAGAAAAATGGGAGAGTAAAAACTCAAGTTTGGTTTTGAAAAAAAATTGAACATCCAATATGGAAATGCACAAATGCTGAGAGAGATAACTCAGAAAAGTATCGGTGATTTTTAAGGAATGTAAACTCTTTTATTTTTTTATATATTAGGTTTTGCAATCATTAGAAAATGGGGGGCGAGGCATTTTTAACTGAGTGATGACTCCCAAACCATAAGTCAATTGAAACAAAAATTATTTCCATTACACATTATTAACCGATCAAAACATTTACGATGATTTATGATTGTTACGTCCGCTTTTTTTGAAATAGGCAAAAGTTGGTTGTTTGGCTCAGGTAAATATCCCATCACACGTTAATATGAGAATTTAATATTTTCTTTTCCTTGAAAATTTTGGGTCTTTAGGTCATTTGCATCATCAACTTGTTTCAGGCATGCTTAACCCTTATTTAAAACATGCTAGGATCAATTAGAAATCTCTTTCTTATAAAATTCCACCAAGCTATTAGGGGTTGTACTAGTGGAGTTTTCCAAACAAGGATAACAAAACTTGGTGTTCATTTTTAGTGCGTGAAATAATTTTCTTCACTTACATTCATTATAGTTTTCAATTTTTTTCATACATGAACTCTAAAATTTTCATTTTGTTGTGATCTATTTGCGTTATCTTTTTGTTTACGAAAAAAATGGGAGAGTGAAAACTCAAGTTTGGATTTGAAAAAAAATTGAACATCCACAATGGAAATGCACAAATGCTGAGAGAGATAATTCCAAAAATTATTAGTGATTTTTAAGGACTGCAAACTCTTTTAGTTTCTTATATATAAGGTTTTGCAATAATCGGAAAAGGGGGGGCGAGGCATTTTTAACTGAGTTTTGACGCCCAAACCATAAGTCATTTCTAACGTTGTTACACATCATTAATCGATCAAAACATTTATGATGATCGATGATTGTTAGGTACGCTTTTTGTTAAATAAGCAAAAAGTGGGTTGTTTGGCCATGGTAATTATCCGACCGCACGTTAACTTGAGAATTAAAATTTTTCTACTCCTTGAAAGTTTTGGATCATTTGGTCATTTGCATCTTCAACACGTTTAAGGTATGGATATCCATATTTAAAACATGTTAGGATCAATTAGAAATCTCTTCCTTTTAAAATTCCACCAAGCTATTAGGGGTTGTACTAGTGCAATTTGCCAAACATAGATAACAAAACTTTGGTGTTCATTATTAGAGCATGAAATAATTTTCTTCACTTACATTTATTATAGTTTTAAATTTTTTGCATACATAAACTCTAAAATTTTCATTTTGAAGTGATCTATTTGCCTTAACTTTTTCTTTACGAGACAAATGGGAGAATGAAAACTCGAGTTTGGATTTGAAAAAAATTGAACATCCAAAATGGAAATGCACAAATGCTGAAAGAGATAATTCCCCAAAGTATCTATGATTTTTAAGGATTGTAAACTCTTTTAGTTTTTTATATATTAGGTTTTCCAATCATTGGAAAAGGAGGGGGGGGGGGGGGGGAGAGAGTGGAGAGGCATTTTTTACTAAGTGTTAACTCCCAAACCAAGAGTCAATTCTAACACTGTTACATATCATTAATCGATCAAAACATTTATGATAATCTATGATTGTTAGGTCCGCTTTTTTTTAAAATAGGCAAAAAGTGGGTTGTTTGCTTCTGGTAAATATCCCCTACACGTTAAGTTGAGAATTTAATTTTTTCTATCGTTGAAATTTTTGGATCATTCACTCATTTGCATCTTCAACATGTTTCAGGCATGCATAATCATAGTTAAAATATGTTAGGATAATTTAAAAATCTCTTTCTTATAAAATTCCACCAAGCTATTAGGGGTTGTACTAGTGGAATTTTCCAAACATGGATAACAAAACTTTGGTGTTTATTTTTAGTGTGTGAAATTATTTTCTTTACTTACATTTATTATAGTTTTCAATTTTTTGCATACATAAACTCTAACATTTTCATTTTGATGTGATCTATTTGCCTTATCTTTTTCTTTACGAGAAAAATGGGAGAGTGAAAGTGAAGTTTGGATTTGAAAAAAAATTGAATATCCAAAATAGAAATGCACAAACGCTAAGAGAGATAATTCCAAAAAGTATCAGTAATTTTTAAGGATTGTAAACTCTATTAGTTTTTTAAATCTTGAGAAAAGGGGGGGCTAGGCATTTGTAACTATGTGTTGACTCCCAAATCATATGTCATTTCTAACGTTGTTACACATCATTAATTGATCAAAACATTTATGATGATTTATGATTGTTAGACCCGCTTTTGTAAAATAGGTAAAAAGTGGGTTGTTTGGATCTCGTACATATCCCCAGAATGTCAACTTGAGAATTTAATTTTTTCTACTCGAAATTTTTGGATCATTAGGTCATTTACATCTTCAACATGTTTCAGGAATGCATATCAATATTTAAAACATGTTAGGGTAATTTAGAAATCTCTTTCTTATAAAATTCCACCAACTTATTAGGGGTTGTACTAGTGGAATTTCCCAAACATGGATAACAAAACTTTGGTGTTCATTTTTAGTGCGTGAAGTAATTTACTTCACTTACATTTATTACAGTTTTCAATTTTTGTGCATAAATAAACTCTATAATTTTCATTTTTTGTAGTCTCTTTTCCTTATCATTTTGTTTTTGAGAAAAATGGGACAGTGAAAACTCATATTTGGATTTTAAAAACAATTGAACATCCAAAATGGAAATGCACAAACGTTGAGAGAGATAATTCTAAAAAGTATCTGTGACTTTTAAGGATTGTAAACTCTTTTAGTTTTTTGTATATGAGGTTTGGAAATCATCAGAAAAGGGAGGGGGGGGGGGGGTTGGCATTTTTAACTGAGTGTTGACTCCCAAACCATAAATCATTTCTAACACTATTACACATCATTAATCGATCAAAATATTTATGATGATCTATGATTGTCAAGTCTGCTTTTTGTAAAATAGGCAAAAAGTGGGTTGTTTGGCTCTAGTAAATATCCCCCGCATGTTAACTTGAGAATTTAATTTTTTTCTACTCCAAATTTTTGGATCATTAGGACATTTGCATCTTCAATATGTTTCAGGCATGCATATCCATATTTAAAACAAGTTGTGATAATTTAGAAATCTATTTCTTATAAAATTCCACCAAGCTATTAAGGGTTGTACTAGTGGAAATTCCCAAAAATGGATAACAAAACTTTGGTGTTCATTTTTAGTGCGTGAAATAATTTTCTTCACTTACATTTATTATGGTTTTCAATTTTTTGCATACATAATCTCTAAAATTTTCATTTTTTGTGATCTCTTTGCCTTATCTTTTAGTTTACGAGAAAAATGGGTGAGTGAAAACTCAAGTTTGGATTAGAAAAAAAATTAAACATCCAAAATGGAAATGCACAAATGCTGAGAGAGATAATTCCAAAAAGTATATGTGATTATCAAGGATTGTAAACTCTTTTAGGTTTTTATATATTAGGTTTTGCAATCATCGAAAAAGGGGGGCGAGGCATTTTTAATTGAGTGCTGACTCCAAAACCAGAAGTCATTTCTAATGCCGTTACACATCATTAATGATGATCAATGATTTTTAGGTCCCCTTTTTGTAAAATAGGCAAAAGGTGGGTTGTTTGGCTCTGGTAAATTTCCCACCGCAAGTTAACTTGAGAATTTAATTTTTTCTACTCGATATTTTTGGATCATTTGGTCATTTGCATCTTCAACATTGTTTCAATCATGCATATCCATATTTAAAACATGTTAGGATCAATTAGAAATTTCATTCTTAAAAAATTCCACCAAGCTATTAGGGGTTTTACTAGTGGAATTTCCCGAACAAAGATAACAAAACTTTGGTGTTCAATTTTAGTGCATGAAATAATTTTCTTCTCTTACATTTACTATAGTTTTCAATTTTTTGCATACATAAACTCTAAAAGATAGGAGAGTGAAATTCATCTTAGGATTTGAAAAAAAATTGAACATCCAAAATGGAAATGCACAAATGCTGAGAGAGATAATTCTAAAAAGAATCTGTGATTTTAAGGATTGTAAACTCTTTTAGTTTTTTATATATTAGGTTTGGCAATCATCGGAAAAGGGAGGGCGAGGCTTTTTTAACTGTGTGTTGAGTCCCGAACCATAAGTTATTTCTAACGCTGTTACACATCATTAATCTATCAAAACATTTACGATGATCTATGATTGTTTGGTCTGCATTTTGTGAAATAGGCAAAAAGTGGATTGTTTGGCTCTAGTAACTATCCCACGCATGTTAACTTGTCAATTTAATTTTTTCTTCTCGAAATTTTTGGATCATTAGGTCATTTGCATCTTCAACATGTTTCAAGCATGCATATCCATATTTAAAACATGTTAGGATAATTTGGAAATATTTTTCTTATAAAATTCCACCAACCTATTAGTGGTAGTACTAGTGGAATTTCCCAAACATGGATAAAAAAACTTTGGTGTTCATTTTTAGTGCGTGAAATAATTTTCTTCACTTACATTTATTATGGTTTTCAATTTGTTTCATACATAAACTCTAAAATTTTCATTTTGTTGTGATCTATTTGCCTTATATTTTTGTTTACAAGAAAAATGGGAGAGTGAAAACTCCAGTTTGGATTTGAAAAAAAATTGAACATCTAAATTAGAAATGCACAAAGGCAGAGAGAAATAATTCTAAAAAGTATATGTGATTTTTAAGGATTGTAAACTTTTTTAGTTTTTTATATATGAGGTTTGGCAATCATCGGAAAAGGGGGGCGAGGCTTTTTTAACTGAGTGTTGACTCCCGAATCATAAATTATTTCTAACACTGTTACACATCATTAATCGATCAAAACATTTACGATGATCTATCATTGTTAGGTCTGCTTTTTGTAAAATAGGCAAAAAGTGGGTTGTTTGGCTCTGGTAAATAAACCCCGGATGTTAACTTGAGAATTTAATTTTTTCTACTCAAAAGTTTTGGATCATTAGGTCATTTGCATCTTCAACATGTTTCAGGTATGCATATCCATATTTAAAACATGTTAGGATAATTTAGAAATATCTTTCTTATAAAAATCCACCAACCTATTAGGGGTAGTACTAGTTGAATTTCCCAAAAAAGGATAACAAAACTTTTGTATTCATTTTTTGTGTGTGCAATAATTTTCTTTACTTACATTTATTATGGTTTACAATTTTTTGCATACCTAAACTCTAAAATTTTCATTTTTTTTGTGATCTATTTGCCTTATCTTTTTGTTTACGAGAAAAATGGGAGAGTGAAAACTCAAGTTTGGAATTGAAAAAAATTGAACATCCAAAATGGAAATGCACAAATTCTGAGAGAGATAATTCTAAAAAGCATCTGTAATTTTTAAGGATTGTAAATTCTTTTAGTTTTTTATATATTAGATTTTTGAATCATCGGAAAAGGGGAGGTTAGGCGTTTTTAATTGAGTGTTGACTCCCAAGTCATAAGTCATTTCTAACGCTGTTACACATCATTAATTAATCAAAATATTTACGATGATCTGTGATTGTTAGGTCTGCGTTTTGTAAAATAAGAAAAAAGTGGGTTGTTTGGCTCAAGTAAATATCACGCGAATGTTCACTTGAGAATTTAATTTTTTCTACTCAAAACTTTTGGATCATTAGGTCATTTGCATCATCATTATGTTCCAGGCATGCATATCCATATTTAAAACATGTTAGGATAATTTAGAAATCTATTTAATATAAAATTCCACCAAGCTATTAAGGGTTGTACTAGTGGAATTTCCCAAACATGGATAACAAAACTTTGGTGTTCATTTTTAGTGCGTGATATAATTTTCTTCACTTACATTTATTATGTTTTTCAATTTTTTGCATACATAAACTCTAAAATTTTCATTTTTTTATGATCTATTTGCCTTATATTTTAGTTGAACGTCCAAAATGGAAATGCCAAATTCCGAGAGAGATAATTCCAAAAAGTATATGTGATTATTATGGATTTTAAACTCTTTTAGGTTTTAATATATTAGGTTTTGCAATCATCGGAAAAAGGGGGGGAGGGCAATGCTTTTTTAACTGAGTGCTGACTCCCAAACCATAAGTCATTTCTAATGCCATCACACATCATTAATCAATCAAAACATTTATGATGATCTATGATTTTTAGTTCCCCTTTTTGTAAAATAGGCAAAAAAGTGGGTTGTTTGTCTCTGGTAAATATCCTACCGCAAGTTAACTTGAGAATTTAATCTTTTCTACTCCTTGATATTTTTGGATCATTTGGTCATTTGCATCTTCAACTTTGTTTTAGTCATGCATATCCAGATTTAAAACATGTTTGATCAATTAGAAATTTCATTCTTATAAAATTTCACTAAGCTATTAGGAGTTGTACTAGTGGAGTTTACGAAACATGGATAACAAAACTTTGGTGTTCATTTTTAGTGCATGAAATAATTTTCTTCAATTACATTTACTATAGTTTTCAATTTTTTGCATATATAAACTCTAAAATTTTCATTTAGTTGTGATCTATTTTCCTTATCTTTTTTTTTATCAGAAAAAAGGGAGAGTGAAAACTCAAGTTTGAATTTGAAAAAAAATTGAACTTCCAAAATGGAAATGCACAAATGCTGAGAGAGATAATTCTTAAAACTATATGTGATTTTTAAGGATTGTAAACTCTTTTAGTTTTTTTATATATTAGGTTAGGCAATCATCGAAAAAGGGGGGCGAGGCATTTTTAACTGAGTGTTGACTCCCAAACCATAAGTCATTTCTAACATTTACGATGATCTATGATTGTTTGGTCTGCTTTTTGTAAAATAGGAAAAAGGTGGATTGTTTGGCTCTAGTAACTATCCCCCGCATGCTTGTGAATTTAATTTTTTTTACTCGAAATTTTTGGATCATTAGGTCATTTGCATCGTCAACATGTTTCAGGCATGCATATCCATATTTAAAACATGTTAGGATAATTTAGAAATATATTTCTTAAAAAATTCCACCAACCTATTAGCGGAAGTACTAGTGGAATTTCCCCAACATGGATAACAAAATTTTGGTGTTCCTTTTTAGTGCTTGAAATTATTTTCATCTCTTACATTTATTATGGTTTTCAATTTTTTGTAGACATAAACTCAAAATTTTTCATTTTGTGGTGATTTATTTGCCTTATCTTTTTGTTTACGAGAAAAATGGGAGATTGAAAACTCAAGTTTGGACTTGAAAAAAAATTGAACATCCAAAATGGAAATTCATAAATACTGAGAGCGATAATTCCAAAATAGTATCTGTGTTTTTTAAGGATTGTAAACACTTTTAGGTTATTATGTATATGGTTTTGAAATCATTAGAAAAGGGGGGCAGTGGGGGGCGAGGCATTTTTAGCTGAGTGTTGACTCCCAAACCATAAGTCATTTCTGACACCGTTACACATCATTAGTCGATCAAAACATTTACGATGATCTATGATTCTTAGGTCCCCTTTTTTTAAAATAGGCAAAAAGTTTGATATTTGGCTCTAGTAAACTTGAGAATTTAATGCTTTCTACTTGATATTTTTGGATCATTTTGTCAATTGCATCTTCAACATTGTTTCAGTCATGCATATCCATATTTAAAATTTGTTAGGATCAATAAGAAATCTCATTCTTATAAAATTCCACCAAGCTATTAAGGGTAGTACATCAAATAATTTTCTTCACATACATTTATTATAGTTTTCAAGTTTTTGCATACATAAGGTCTCAAATTTTTATTTTGTAGTGATCTATTTGCCTTATGTTTTTTTTTTTTTTACGATAAAAATGGGAGAGTGAAAACTTTACTTTGGAATTGAAAAAAAATTGAACATCCAAGATGGAAATCCACAAATGCTAATAGAGATAATTCCAAAAAGTATCTGTGATTTTTAAGGGTTGTAAACTTCTTTTGTATTTTATATATTAGGTTTTGCAATCATCGAAAAAGGTGGGGTGAGGCATTTTTAATAGAGTGTTGACTCCCAAACAAAAAGTCAATTCTAAAAAAATTATTGCCATTACACATCATTAATCGATCAAAACATTTACAATGATCTATGATTTTTAGGTCCACTTTTTTGTAGTATAATCAAAAAGTGGGTTGTTTGGCTCTGGTAAATATCCTACTGCTCGTTAACTTGAGAATTTAATTTTTTCTACTCCTTGAAATTTTTGGATCATTAGGTCATTTGCATCTTCAACATGTTTTAGGCAAGAATATTCATATTTAAAACAAGTTTTGATCAATTAGAAATCTCTTTCTTATAAAATTCCACCAAGCTATTTGTGGTTGTACTAATGGAATTTCCCAAATGTGGATAACAAAACTTTGGTGTTCATTTTTAGTGCGTGAAATAATTTTCTTCACCAACATTTATTATAGTTTTCTATATTTTACATACATAAACTCTAAAATTTTTGTTTTTTTGTGATTTATTTTCCATATCTTTTTGTTTATGAGAAAAAAGGGGGAGTGAAAACTCATGTTTGGATTTGAAAAAAAATTGAACATCCAAAATGGAAATGCATAAATGCTGAGAGAGATAATTCAAAAAAGTATCTTTGATTTTTAAAGATTGTAAACTCTTTCTATTTTATATATATTAGGTTTTTCAATCATCGGAAAAGGGGGGACAAGGCATTTTTAATTGAGTGTCAACTCCCAAACCATAAGTCATTTCTAATGCCATTACACCTCATTAATCAATCAAAATATTTACGATGATCTATGATTGTTAGGTCAGCTTTTTGTAAAATAGGCAAAAATTGCGTTGTTTGGCTCTAGTAAATAAGCCACCACACGTTAACTAGAGAATTTAATTTTTTCTACTCCTTGAAATTTTTGGATCAATAGGTTGTTTGCATCTTCAACATGTTGCAGACATGCATATCCATATTTAAAACATTTTAGGATCAATTAGAAATTTCTTTCTTACAAAATTCCACCAAGCTATTAGGGATTGACTTGTGGAATTTGCCAATCATGGATAACAAAACTTTGGTGCTTATTTTTAGTGCGTGGAATAATTTTCTTCACTTAAATTTATTATTGTTTTCTATCTTTTGCATACATAAACTGTAAAATTTTCATTTTTTGTCCTCAATTTGCCTTATCTTTTTTTTTACGAGAAAAATGGGAGAGAGAAAAGTAAAGTTTGGATTTGAAAACAAAATAAAACATCCAAAATGGAAATGCACAAATGCTGAGAGAGATAATTCCAAAAAGTATTTGTGATTTGAAAGGATTGTAAAATCGTTTATTTTTTCATATATTAGGTTTTACAATCATCAGAAAAGGGGGGGGGGGGGGGGGGGGTGCGAGGCATTTTTAACTAAGTGTTGAGTCCCAAACCATAAGTCATCTCTAACGCTGTTACACTTCATTAATCGATCAAGACATTTACGATGATCTAAGATTGTTAGGTTCGCATTTTTTTTAAAATGGGCAAAAAATGGGTTGTTTGGCTTTGGTAAATATCCCATACACGTTCACTTGAGAATTTAATTTTTTCTACTCCATGAAATTTTGGATCATTAGGTCATTTGTATCTTTAACATGTTTCAGGCATGCGTATGCATATGTAAAACATGTTAGGACCAATTGGAAATCTCTTTCTTATAAAATTCCACAAAGATATTTGGGGTTTTACTAGTAGAATTTCCAAAACGTGGATAACAAAACTTTGGTACCCATTTTTAGTCCGTGAAATAATTTTTTTCACTAAAATTTATTATAGTTTTCAATTTTTTGCACATATAAACTCTAAAATTTTAATTTTCTTATGATCTATTTGCCTGATCTTTTTTTTTACGAGAAAAATGGGAGAGTAAAACTCAAGTTTGGATTTAAGAAAAAAGTAAAACATCTAGAATGGAAATGCACAAATGCTAAGAGAGATAATTTCAAAAAGAATCAGTGACTTTTTCAGGATTGTAAACACTTTTAGTTTTTTATATATTTTGTTTTGCAATCATTGGAAAAGAAGGGGCGAGGCATTTTTAACTGAGAGTTGATTCCCAAACCATAAGTCATTTCTAGCACCGTTACACATCATTATCGATCAAAACATTTACGATGATCTATGATTTTTAGATCCGCTTTTTGTAAAATAGGCAAAAAGATGGTTGTTTGGCTTTGGTAAATATCAAATCCATGTTAACTTGAGAATTTAATTTTTTTCTAGTCCTTGAAATATTTGGATCATTAGGTCATTTGCATCTTCAACATGTTTCAGGCATGCATATCCATATTTAAAACATGTTAGGATCAATTAGAAATCTCTTTCTTACAAAATTCCACCAAGTTATTAGGGGTAGTACTAGCAGAATTTCCCAAACCTGGATAACTAAACTTTGGTGTTCATTTTTAGTGCATGAAATAATTTTCTTACATTTATTATATTTTTCTATTTTTTGCATACACAAACTCTAAAATTTTCATTTTGTTGTAATCTATTTACCTTATCTTTTTGTTTACAATAAAAATAGGAGAATGAATACTCAAGTTTGGATTTGAAAAAAAATTGTACATCGAAAATGGAAATGCACAAATGCAGAGAGAGACAAATTCCAAAAAGTATATGTGATTTTTAAGGATTTTAAACTCATTTAGTTTTTTATATATTTGGTTTTGCAAACATTTGAAACGGGGGAAAGGGGGGGGGGGGGGGGGGGGGGCATGGCATTTTTAACTGAGTGTTGACTCCCAAACCATAAGTTATTTCTAATGCCTTTACACATCAGTAAATGATCAAAACATTTATGATGATCTATGATTGCTAGGTCCACATTTCTAAAATATGCAAAAACAGAGTTATTTGGCTCGGACAAATATCCCACGCACGTTAAGTAGAGAATTTTATTTTTTCTACTCCTTGAAAAAAAATTTAATATCCAAAATGGAAATGCATAAATTCTGTGAGAGATAATTTCAAAAAGTATCTGTGATTTTTAAGGATATTAAAATCTTTTAGTTTTTTATATATTAAGTTTTGCAATTGTCGGATGACGCATTTCTAAATGAATGTTGATTCCCAAACCATAAGTCATTTACGATGATCTATGATTGTTAGGTCCGCTTTTTGTAAAATAGGCAAAAAGTGGGTTGTTTGCCTCTGGTAAATATCCCACCGCACGTTAACTTGAGAATTTAACTTTTTCTACTCCTTGAAATTTTTGGATCATTAGGTCATTTGCGTCGTCAACTTGTTTCAGGCATGCAAATCCATATTTAAAACATGCTAGGATCAATTAGAAATCTCTTTCTTATAAAATTCCACCAAGCTATTAGGAGTTGTACTAGTGGAATTTCCCAAACATAGATAACAAAACTTTGGTGTTCCTTTTTAGTACGTGAAATAATTTTCCCCACTTAAATTTATTATAGTTTTCAATATTTTGCAAAGATTAACTCAAAGTTTGGACTTGAAAAAAAATTGAACATCCAAAATGGCAACGTACAAATGCTCAGAGAGATAATTCCAAAAAGTATCTGTGATTTTAAGGTTTGTAAGCTCTTTTAGTTTTTTTATATATTAGGTTTTCCGGTTATCTGAAAAGGGGGGGGGGCGAGTCATTTTCAACTGAGTGTTCACCCCCAAACCATAAGTCATTTGTAACAAAAATTATAGTCGTTACACATCATTAATCAATCAAAACATTTAAAAACTTTTTTTAAAATAGGAAAAAAGTGGGTTGTTTGGCTCGGGTAAATATCCCACCACATGTTAACTTGAGAATTTTATTTTTTCTACTCCTTGAAATTTTTGCATCATGAGGTCATTTGCGTCTTCAACATGTTTCAGGCATGCATATCAATATTTAAAACATGTTAGAGTTAATTAGAAATATCTTTCTTATAAATTCCACTAAGCAATTAGGGGTTGTACTAGTGGAATTTCCTAAACATGGATAACAAAACTTTGGTGTTCATTTTTAGTGCGTAAAATAATTTTCTTCTCATATTTTTATTACAGTTTTCAATATTTTGCATATATGAACTCCAAAATTTTCAGTTTGTTGTGATCCATTTGCCTTATCTTTCTGTTTACAAGAAAAATGGGAGAGTGAAAACTCAAGTTTGGATTGGAAAAAAAATTGAATATCCAAAATGGAAAAGCAAAAATGCTGAGAGAGATAATTCATAAAAGTATATGTGATTTTTAAGGATTGTAAACTCTTCTTGTTTTATTGTATATTAGGTTTTGCAATCATCGGAAAATGGGGGGCGAGGCATTTTTAACTGAGTGTTGACATCCACACCGTAAGTCATTTCTAACAAAAATTATAGCCGTTACCCATCATTAATCGATCAAAACATTTACGATGATCTATGATTGTTAGGTCCGCTTTTTGTAAAATGGGCAAAAAGTGGGTTGTTTGGCTCTTGTAAATGTGTCATCGCATGTTAATTTGAGAATTGAATTTTTTCTACTCCTTGCAATTTTTGGATCATTTGTTCATTTGCATCTTCAAAATGTTTCAGGCATGCATATCCATATTTAAAACATGTTAGGATAAACTAGAAATCACTTTCTTATAAAATTCCACCAAGCTATTAGGGGTTGTACTAGTGAAATTTTCCAAACATGGATAATAAAACTTTGGTGTTCATTTTTAGTGCATGAAATAATTTTCATCACTTACATTTATTATATTTTCAATTTTCTACATACATAAACTCTAAAAATTTTATTTTGTTGTGATATATTTACCTTATCTTTTTGTTTACGAGAAAATGGGAGAGTGAAAACTCAAGTTTGGATTTGAAAAAAAATTAAACATCCAAAATAAAATTTCAAAAATACTGAGAGGGATAATTCCAAAAAGTATCTGTGATTTTTATGGAAATTAAACTCTTTTAGTGTTTCATATATTTGATTTTGCAATCATCGGAAAAGGGGGGGTGAGGCGTTTGGAACTGAGTGTACACTCCCAAACCATAAGTCATTTATAATGTTGTTACACTTCATTAATCGATCAAAACATTTATGATGATCTATGATTGATAGGTCCACTTTTTGTAAAATAGGCAAAAAGATGGTTGTTAGGTACTCGTAAATATCCCACTGCAAGTTAACTTGAGAATTTAATTTTTTCTACTCCTTGAAATTTTTGGATCACTAAGGTGATTCGCATCTTCATAATGTTTCAGGTTTGCATATCCATATTTAAAACATGTTAGGATCAATTAGAAATCTCTTTCTTATAAAACTCCACCAAGTTATTAGTGATTGTACAAGTGGAATTTCCAAAATATGGATAACAAAATTTTGGTGTTCATTTTTAGTGCGTGAAATAATTTTCTTCATTTACATTTATTATAGTTATCAATTTTTAACATACATAAACTCAAAAATTTTCATTTTCTTGTGATAAATTTTCCTTATCTTTTTCTTTACGAGAAAAAAGGGAGAGTGAAAACTGAAGTTTGGATTTGAAAACAAATTGAACATCCAAAATGGAAATGCACATATGGTGAGAGAGATAATTCGAAAAAATATCTATGATTTTTAAAGATTGTAAACTCTTTGAGTTTTCTATATATTTGGTTTTGAAATCATCGGAAAAGGGGGGGAGAGGCATTTTTAACTGAGTCTCGACTCCCAAACCATAACTCATTTCTAACGCCCTTACACAACATTAATCGATCAAAACATTTACGATGATCTATGATTGTTAGGTCCAGTTTTTGTAAAATAAGAAAAAAGTAGGTTGTTTGCCTCTTGTAAGTATCCCACTGCAAGTTAAGTTGAGAATTTAATTTCTTCTACTCCTTGAAATTTTTGGATCGTTAGTTTATTTGCATCTTCAACATGTTTCAGGCATGCATTTTCATATTTAAACCATGTTAGGATCATTTAGAAATCTCTTTCTTCTAAAATTCCACCAAGCTATTTCGGGTGGTACTAATGGAATTTCCGACACAAGGATAACAAATCTTTTGTGTTCATTTTTAGTGTGTGAAATAATTTTCTTCACTTACATTTATTATAGTTTTCAATTTTTTGCATACATAAACTCTAAAATTTTCATTTTGTTGTGATCTATTTGCCTTATCTCATTGTTTACGAGAAAAATGGGAGAGTGAAAACTCAAGTTTGGATTTGAAAAAAAATTAAACATCATAAACGGAAATGCACAAATACTAAGAGAGATAATTCCAAAAAGTACCTGTGACTATTAAGGATTCTAAACTCTTTTAGTTGTTTGTATATTAGTTTTGCAATCCTCTTAAAAGAGGGGGTGAGGCATTTTTAACTGAATGTTGACTCGCAAGCCATAAGTCATTTCTAACAAAAATTTTAGCTGTTACATATCATTAATTGATCAAAAAATTTATGGTGATCTATGATTGCTATGTTCACTTTTTGTAAAATAGGCAAAAAGTTGGTTGTTTGGCTCTGGTAAACATCCCACTGCACGTTAACTTGAGAATTTAATTTTTTTAACTCCTTGAAATTTTTGGATCATTAGGTCATTTGCATCTTCAACATATTTCAGGCATGCATATCCATATTTAAAACATGGTAGGATCAATTAGAAATCCCTTTCTTATAAAATTCCCCCAAGCTATTAGGGTTTGTACGAGTGGAATTTCCCAAACATGGATAACAAAACATTTTTGTTCATTTTAAGTGCGTGAAATAATTTTCTTCACTTATATTTATTATAGTTTTCAATTTTTTGCATACATAAACTCTAAAATTTTCATTTTTTTGTTATCTATTTGCCTTATCATTTTGTTTACAAGAAAAATGGGAGAGTGAAAACAGAAGTTTGGATTTGAAAGAAAATTGAACATACAAAAAGGAAATGCACAAATGCTGAGAGAGATAATTCCAAAAAGTATCTGTGATTTTTAAGGATTGTAAACTCTTTTAGTTTTTATATATTTGGTTTTTCAATCATCTGAAAAGGGGGGGGGGGGGGAGGAGGAGGTATTTTTTACTGAGTGTTGACTCCCAAACCAAAAGTCATTTCTAATGCTGTTACACATCAATAATCGATCAAAACATGTACAATGATCTATGATTGTTTGGCCCGGGCAAATATCCCACCGCACGTGGGGCCCACAAGATCTCACGAGCTGGCACAATTATCAAGGTGCACTGGAGAATCATGAGGATCCCGCTAGGATAAGGCCACGAGCTGGCTTATTCCTTATGTTCACATGGATAATAAAGAACTCTTAGTTCTACTCCAATTAGTCTTCAAGGAGTTCTACTTATATTGAGACTTACTTATATTGAAGAGTTAGTGTTAGAATGTAATTAGGATTGAATAACAACTTCTATGAGGACTCTACCTCCTCCTCTCCTATAAATAGAGAGGTTGTAATGAGGAATTATTCAAGATACACATTCAATCCTGAGTTTGTTCTCTCTCTTCCTCTCCTTGCTTGGCACAGCTCATCCTTGCCCTTTTAATTTTCTCTGCGCTACCCGAGAGCTTTTCTCCCCTTTTCTCACTTTTTCTTTCTTCTTTATTTTGCTCATGAATATGGAAAAGGGGTCCTAAATTCAACAACAATCATTAGAAAAGGGGGGCGAGGCATTTTTAATTGAGTGTTGACTCCCAAACCATAATTCATTTCTAACGCGGTACACATCATTAATCGATAAAAAAAATACGATGATCTATGATTGTTAGGTCCGCTTTTTCTAAAATGGGCAAAAAGTGGGTTGTTTAGATCTAGTAAATATCCCACTACACGTTAACTTGAGAATTTAATTTTTTCTTATCATTGAAATTTTTGGATCATTAGATCATTTGCATCTTCAACAAGTTTCAGGCATGCATATCCATAGTTAAAACATGTAAGGATCAATTAGAAATCTCTTTCTTATAAAATTACACCAAGATATTAGGGGTTGTACAAGTAGTATTTCCCAAACAAGGATAACAAAACTTTGGTGTTCATTTTTAGTGTGTGAAATAATTTTCTTCACTTACATTTATTATTTTTTTCAATTTTTTGCATACATAAACTCTAAAATTTTCATTTTGTTGTGACCTTTTTGCCTTATCTTTTTTTTTACAAGAAAAATGGGAGAGTAAAAAATCAAATTTGGATTTGAAACAAAAATTGAACATCCAAAATGGAAATGCACAAATGCTGAGAGAGATAATTCTAAAAAGTATCTGTGACTTTTAAGGATTGTAAACTCTTTTAGTTTTTTATATATTAGGTTTTGCAATCATCTGAAAATGGGGGGGGGGGGGGGGGGGGGGGGGGGGGGGGGTGAGGAATTTTTAACTTATTGTTGATTCCCAAACCATATGTCACTTCTTACAAAAATTATTAGCGTTACACATCATTAATCAATCAAAACAATTACGATGATCTATGATTGTTAGGTCCTCTATTTGAAAAATAGGCAAAAAGTGGGTTGTTTGCCTCTGGTAAATACCCCTGCACACGTTAACTTGAGAATTTAATTTTTCTACTCCTTGAAAGTTTTTGATCATTTGGTCATTTGCATCTTCAACATGTTTCAGGGACGGATATCCATATTTAAAACTAGTTAGGATCAATTGGAAATCTCTTTCTTATAAAATTCCACCAAGCTATTATGGGTTGTACTAGTGGAATTTCACAAACAAGGATAACAAAACTTTGGTGTTCATTTTTAGTGCGTGAAATAATTTTCTTCACTTACATTTATTATAGTTTTCAATTTTTTACATACATAAACTCTAAAATTTTTATTTTGTTGTGATCTACTTGCCTTATGTTTTTGTTTACAAGAAAAAAGGGTTAGTGAAAACTCAAGTTTGGATTTGAAAAAAAAATAACTTCCAAAAGGGAAATGCACAAATGATGAGAGAGATAATTCCAAAAAGTATCTGTGATTTTAAAGGATTGTGAACTCTTTTAGTTTTTTATATATTAGGTTTTGCTATCATCTGAAAAGGGGGGGGGTGAGGCATTTTTAACTGAGTGTTGACTCCCAAACCATAAGTCATTTCTAACGCTGTTACACATCATTAATCAATAAAAACATTTACAATGATCTATGATTGTTGGGTCCGCTTTTTGTCAAAAGGCAAAATTTGGGTTTGGCTAATGTAAATATCCCACCGCACGTTAACTTGAGAATTTAATTTTTTCTACTCCTTGAAATTTTTTGATGATTAGGTCATTTGCATCTTCAAAATGTTTCAGGCATGCATATCCATATTTAAAACATGCTACGATCAATTAGAAATCTCATTCTTACAAAATTCCACCCAGCTATTAGGGGTTGTGCTAGTGGAATTTCCCAAACATGGATAACAAAACTTTGGTGTTCTTTTTTAGTGGTTGAAATAATTTTCTTCACTTACATTTATTATAGTTTTCAATTTATTGCATACATAAACTCTAAAATTTTCATTTTGTTGTGATCTATTTACCTTATCTTTTTGTTTACGAGAAAAATGGGAGAATGTAATTTGAAATTTGGATTTGAAAAAACATTGAACATCCAAAATGGAAATACACAAATGCTGAGAGAGATAATTCCAAAAAGAATCTGTGATTTTTAAGGATTTTAAACTCTTTTAGTTTATTATATATTAGGTTTTACAATCATTTGAAAATAGGGGGGAGGGTGTGTGTGTGTGTGTGTGTGTGGGGGGGGGGGGGGGGGGGGGGGGGGGGGGGGGGGGATGCATTTTTATCTGAGTGTTGACTCCCAAACCATAAGTCATTTGTAATAGAAATTATAGCCGTTACACATCATTAATCAATCAAAACATTTAGAATGATCTATGATTGTTGGGTCCGCTTTTTGTCAAATGGAAAAAAGTAGGTTGTTTGGCTATTGTAAATATCCCACCACACGTTAACTTGAGAATTTAATTTTTTCTACTCGAAATTTTTCAATCATTAGGTCATTTGCATCTTCAACATGTTTCAGGCATGAATATCCATATTTGAAACATGTTAGGATCAAATAGAAATCTCTTTCTTATTAAATTCCACCAAGCTATTAGGGGTTGTACTAGTGGAATATCCCAAACAAGGATAAAAAAAGTTTGTGAAATAATTTTCTTCACTTACATTTATTATAGCTTTCTATTTTTTTCATACTTAAACTCAAAAATATTTATTTTGTTGTGATCTATTTGCCTTTTCTTTTTGTTTATGAGAAAAATGGGAGAGAGAAAACTCAAGTTTGCATATGAAAAAAAATGAACATCAAAATGGCTTTGCATAAATGCTAAGAGAGATAATTCCAAAAAGAATCTGTGATTTTTAAGGATTGTAAAATCTTTTTTTTTATATATATATGGTTTTACAATCATTTGAAAAGGGAGGGCGAGGCATTTTTAACTGAGTGTAGACTCCCAAACCATATGTCATTTCTTACAGAAATTATAGCCGTTACACATCATTAATCGATCAAAAAATTTATGATGATCTATGATTGTTAGGTCCGGTTTTTGTAAACTAGTCAAAAATTAGGTTGCGTGGCTCTAGTAAATATCCCACCGCACGTTAACTTGAGAAATAAATTTTTTCTACTCCTTGAAATTTTTGGATCATTAGGTCATTTGCATCTTCAACATGTTTCAAGCATGCATATCCATATTTAAAACATGTTAGGATCAATTAGAAATCTCTTTCATATAAAATTCCACCAAGCCATTAGGGGTTGTACTAGAGGAATTTCCCAAACATGGATACCAAAACTTTGGTGTTCATTTTTAGTGCATGAAATAATTTTCTTCACTTAAATTTATTATAGTTTTCAATTTTTAGCATTTTCATTTGTTTTGATCAATTTGCCTTATCTTTTCGTTTATAAGAAAAATGGTAGAGAAAAAATTCAAGTTTGGACTTGAAAAAAATTGACCATCCAAAATTGAAATGCACAAATGCTGAGAGAGATAATTCCAAAAAGTATATGTGATTTTTAAGGATTGTAAACTCTTTTGGTTTTATATATATTAGATTTTGTAATCATCGTAAAAGAAAGGGAGAGGCATTTTTGTTGACTCCCAAACCATAAGTTATTTCTAATGTCGTTCCACATCATTAATCAACCAATACATTTACGATTATCTATGATTGTTAGGTCCTCTTTTTTTTAATAGGTAAAATGTTGGTTGTTTGGCTATTGTAAATATCGCACGTTACTTGAGAATTTAATCTTTTCTTCTCTTTGAAATTTTTGGATCATTAGGTCATTTGCATCTTCAACATGTTTCAGCCATGCATATCCATATTTAAAACATGATAGGATCAATTAGAAATCTCTTTCTTATAAAATTCCATGTTGCAATTTGGTGTTGAACTACTGGAATTTCCCAACCATGGATAACAAAACTTTGGTGTTCATTTTTAGTGCGTCAAATAATTTTTTTAACTCAAATTTGTTATAGTTTTCAATTTTTTGTATATATAAACTCTAAAATTTTCATTTTGTTGTGATCTATTTGCCGTATCTTTTTGTTTACTTGAAAAAAGGGAGAGTGAAAACTCAAGTTTGGACTTGAAAAAAAAATGAACATCCAAAATGGAAATGCACAAATGCTGAGAGAGATAATTCCAAAAGGTATATGTGACTTTTAAGGATTCTAACTCTTTTAGTTTTTAAAATATTAGTTTATGCAATCATCTGAAAAGGGGGGGGGGGGGGGGGGGGGGGGGGGGGGGGGGGGCGGCGGCAAGGCATTTTAAATGAGCGTTGACTCCTATACCAATAGTCATTTCTAACAAAAATTATAGCCGTTACACATCATTAATCGATCAAAACATTTATGATGATCTATGATTGTTTGGTCCGGTTTTTGTAAAATCGGAAAAAAGTGAGTTGTTTGGCTGAGGTAAATATCCCACCGCACATAAACTTGAGAATTTAATTTTTTCATGTGTGGTGGGTTATTTACCTCAGCCAAACAACCCACTTTTTGCCTATTTTAGTTATGTCATTTGCATCTTCAACATGTTTCAAGCATGCAAATCCATATTTAAAACATGTTAGGATCAATTAGAATTCACTTTCTTATAAAATTCCACCAAGCTTTTATGTATTGTACTAGAGGAATTTCCCAAACATGGATAACAAAACTTAGGTGTTTATTTTTAGTGCGTGAAATAATTTTATTCACTTAAATTTATTATTGTTTTCAATTTTTTGCATACATAAACTCTAGAATTTTCATTTTGTAGTGATGAATTTCATTTTTTAGTGATCTATTTTCCATATCTTTTTGGTTATGAGAAAAATGGGAGAGTGAAAACTCAAGTTTGGACTTGAAAAAAAATTGAACATCCAAAATGGAAACAGACAAATGCTGAGAGAGAATTCCAAAAAGTATATGTGATTTTAAGGATTGTAAACTCTTTTCATGTTTTATATATTAGGTTTTGTAATCATCGTAAAAGGGGGCACGAGGCATTTTCAACAGTGCTGACTCACAAACCATAAGTCATTTCTAATGCCGTTCCACATAATTAATCGATCAAAACATTTATGATGATCTATGATTGTTAGGTCTGCTTTTTGTCAATAGGCAAAAAGTGGGTTATTTGGCTAATGTAAATATCCCAACGCACATTAACTTGAGAATTCCATTTTTTCTACTCCTTGAAATTTTTGGATCATTAGGTCATTTGCATCTTCAACATATTTCAGGCATGCACATCTATATTTAAAACATGTTAGGATAAATTAGAAATCTCTTTCTTATAAAATTCCACCAAGCAATTAGGTGTTGTACTAGTGGAATTTCCCAAACATGGATAACAAAACTTTGGTGTTCATTTTTAGTGCTTGAAATAATTTTCTTCACTTAAATTTATGATAGTTTTCAACTTTTTGCATACAAAAACTCTAGAATTTTCATTTTGTAGTGATCTATTTGCCTTTTCTTTTTTTTTACGAGAAAAATGGGAGAGAGAAAACTCAAATTTGGACTTGAAAAAAAAATTGAACATCCATAATCGAAATGCACAAATGCTGAGAGAGATAATTCCAAAAAGTATATGTGATTTTTAAGGATTGTAAACTCTTTTCATGTTTTATATATTTGGTTTTGTAATCATCGTAAAAGGGGGTGCGAGGCATTTTTAACTGAGTGTTGATTTGCAAACCATAAGTCATTTCTAATGTCGTTCCACATCATTAATCGATCAAAACATTTACGATGATCTATGATTGTTTGGCCCGCTTTTTGTCAATAGGCAAAAAATGGGTTATTTGGCTATTGTAAACATCCCACCGCACATTAACTTGAGAATTCATTTTTTTCTACTCCATGAAATTTTTGGATCATTGGGTCATTTGCATCTTCAACATGTTTCAGGCATGCACGTCCATATTTAAAACATGTTAGGATCAATTTGAAATCTCTTTCTTATAAAATTCCACAAAGATATTAGGGGTTGTACTAGTGGAATTTCCCAATCATGGATAAGAAAAGTTTGGTGTTCATTTTTAGTGCTTGAAATAATTTTCTTCACTTAAATTTATTATAGTTTTAAATTTATTTCATACATAAACTCTAAAATTTTCATTTTGTTGTGATCTATTTGCCTTATCTTTTTGTTTACGAGAAAAATGGCAGATATAAAACTCAAGTTTGGATTTTAAAAATAATTGAAAATCCAAAATAGAAATGTAAAAATGCTGAGAGAGATAATTCTAAAAAGTATCTGTGATTTTTAAGGATTGTAAACTCTTTAGTTTTTTCAATATTAGGTTTTCCAATCATTTGAAAACGGGGCGTGGCATTTTTAACTAAGTGTTGATTCTCCAACCATAAGTCATTCCTAACACCGTTACACATCATTAATCGATCAAAACATTTACATTGATCTATGATTGTTAGGTCTGCTTTTTGTCAATAGGCAAAAAGTGGGTTGTTTGGCTATTTTAAATATCCCACTGCACGTTAACTTGAGAATTTAATTTTTTCTACTCATTGAAATTTTTGAATCAATAGGTCATTTGCATCTTCAGCTTGTTTTAGGCATGCATATCCATATTTACAACATGGTAGGATCAATTAGAAATCTCTTTCTTATAAAAATCCACGAAGCTATTAGGGATTGTACTAGTGGAATTTCCCAAACATGGATAACAAAAGTTCGGTGTTCATTTTGAGTATGTGAAATAACTTTCTTCACCTAAATATATTATGGTTTTCAATATTTTTCTTAGGTAAACTCATAAATATTTTTTTTTTTGTGATCTATTTGCCTTTTCTTTTTGTTTGCGACAAAAAAGGGAGAGAGAAAACTCAAGTTTGGATTTGAAACAAAATTGAACATCCAAAATGGCAATGCACAAATGCTGAGAGAGATAATTCCAAAAAGTATCTGTGAATTTTAAGGATTTTAAAATCATTTAGTTTTTTATATATTAGGTTTTGCAATCATCTGAAAAGGGGGGGCGAGCATTTTTAACTGAGTTTTGACTCCCAAACCATAAGTCATTTCTCACAGAAATGGTAGCCATTACACATCATTAATCGATCAAAATATTTACGATGATCAATGATTGTTAGGTCCG
This sequence comes from Aristolochia californica, assembly GCF_029961685.1. Taxonomy (NCBI): domain Eukaryota; kingdom Viridiplantae; phylum Streptophyta; class Magnoliopsida; order Piperales; family Aristolochiaceae; genus Aristolochia; species Aristolochia californica. Next base: position 30,784,776 of record NW_027182257.1, read on the forward strand.
CTTTTGTAAAATAGGCAAAAAGTGGGTTGTTTGGCTCTAGTAAATATCCCACCGCATGTTAACTTAATAATTTAATGTTTTCTTCTCCTTAAAATTTTTGGATCATTAGGTCATTTGCATCTTAGACATGTTTCTGGCATGCATATTCATATTTAAAACATGTTAGGATCAATTAGAAATCTCTTTCTTCTAAAATTCCACCAAGCTATTAGGGGTTGTACTAGTGGAATTTCCCAAACAAGGATAACAAAACATTGGTGTTCAGTTTTAGTGCGTGAAATAATTTTCTTCACTTACTTTTATTATAGTTTTCAAATTTTTGCATGCATAAACTCTAAAATTTCCATTTAGTTGTGACCTATTGGCTATATCTTTTTGCTTACGAGAAAAATGGGATTGTCAAAACTCAAGTTTGGATTTGAAAAAAAATTGAGCATCCAAAATGGAGATGCACAAATGCTAAGAGTGATAATTCCAAAAAGTATCTGTTATTTTTAAGGAGTGTAAACTCTTTTACTTTTTTATATATTAGGTTTAGCAATCATCGAAAAAGGGGGGGGGGGGGGGGAGGCATTTTTAACTGAGTGGTTACTCCCAAACCATATGTCATTTCTAACAAAAATTATAGCCGTTGCACATTATTAATTCGATCAAACAATTTATGAGATCTTTGATTTTTAGGTCAGATTTTTGTAAATAGGAAAAAACAAGGTTGTTTGGCTTTGGTAAATATCCCACCGCATGTTAACTTGAGAATTTAATTTTTTTCTACTTCTTGAAACTTTTGGATCATTAGGTTATTTGCATCTTCAACATGTTTCAGGCTTGCTTATTCATATTTAAAACATGTTAGGATCAATTAGAAATCTCTTTCTTATAAAATTTCTCCCAGCTATTAGGGGTTGTACTAGTGGAATTTCCCAAACATGGATAACAAAACTTTGGTGTTCATTTTTAGTGCATGAAATAATTTTCTTCACTTACATTTCTTATAGTTTTCAATTTTTTGCATGCATAAACTCTAAAACTTTCATTTTGTTGTGATCTATTTGCCTTATCTTTTTGTTTACGAGAAAAATGGGAGAGGGAAAACTTAAGTTTGGTTTTGAAAAAAAATTGAACATCCAAAATGGAAATGCGCAAATGCTGTGAGAGCTAATTTCAAAAAGTAACTATGATTTTAAGGACTTCAGACTCTTTTAGTTTTTTATATATTAGGTTTCGCAATCATCGAACAAGGGGGGGCGAGGCATTTTTAACATAGTGTTAACTCCGAAACCATAAGTCATTTTTACTAAAATGTTGTAGCCATTACACATCATTAATCAATCAAAACATTTCCGATGATCTATGATTGTTAGGTCTACTTTTTGTGAAACAGGCAAAAAGTGGGTTGTTTGGCTCGTGTAAATATCCTACCGCACGTTAACTTGAGAATTTAATTTTTTCTACTCTTTGAAATTTTTGGATCATTAGGTCATTTGCATCTTCAACATGTTTCTGACATGCATATCCATATATAAAACATGTTAGTATCAATTAGAAATAGCTTTCTTATAAAATTCCATCAAGCAATTTGGGGTTGTACTAGTGGAATTTCCCAAACATGGATAACAAAACTTTGGTGTTCATTTTTAGAGCGTGAAATAATTTTCTTTACTTACTTTTATTATAGCTTTCAATTTTTTGTATACATAAACTCAAAAATATTCATTTTTTGTGATCTATTTGCCTTATCTTTTTGTTTACAAGAAACACGGGAAAGAGAAAACCAAAAATATTTATTTTGTTGTGATATATTTGCCTTATCTTTTTTTTTAAAAGAAACATGGGAGAGAGAAAACTCAACTTTGGATTTGAAAAAAAATTGAACATCCAAAATGGAATTGTACAAATGTTGAAAGAGTTAATTATTTTAAAATTCCTCTAAGCAATTAGGGTTTGTACTAGTGGAATATCCTAAACATGGATAACAAAACTTTGGTGTTTATTTTTAGTGTGTGAAATGATTTTCTTCTCTTATATTTATTACAATTTTCAATATTTTGCATATATAAACTCTAAAATTTTCATTTTGTTGTGATCTATTTGCCTTATCTTTTTGTTTACGAGAAAAATGGGAGAGTGAAAACTCAAGTTTGGATTTGAAAAAAAATTGAATATCCAAAATAGAAAAGCACAAACGCTGAGAGAGATAAACAAAAGTATCTGTGATTTTTAAGGATTGTAAACTCTTCTAGTTTTTTTGTATATTATGTTTTACAATCATCGGAAAAGGGGGGGGGGGGCATTTTTAATTGAGTGTTGACTCCCAAACCTTAAGTCATTTCTAAAAAATATTATAGCCGTTACACATCATTAATCGATCAAAAAATTTACGATGATCATTGATTGTTAGGTCTGCTTTTTTTAAAATAGGCAAAAAGTGGGTTGTTTGGCTGTGGTAAATATCCCACCGCACGTTAACTTGAAAATTTAATTTTTTCTACTCCTTGAAATTTTTGGCTCATTAGGTCATTTGCATCCTCAACATGTTTCAGGCATGTATATCCATATTTAAAACAGTTACGATCTATGAGAAATTTCTTTCTTATAAAATTTCCCCAAGCTATTAATGGTTAGTTAAAAATGCCTCGCCCTCCTCCTCTTTCGAAGATTGCAAAACCAAATATAAACAACTAAAAGAATTTAAAATCCTTAAAAATCACCGATACTTTTTGGAATTATCTCTCTGAGCATTTGTACATTTCTATTTTGGATGTTCAATTTTTTTTTTAAATCGAAACTTGAGTTTTCACTCTCCCATTTTTCTTGTAAACAAAAAGATAAAGCATAGATCTCAACAAAATGAAAATTTTAGAGTTTATGTATGTGAAAAATTGAAAAATATAATAATAAATGTAAGGGAATAAAATTATTTCACGCACTAAAAATGAACACCAAAGTTTTGTTAACCATGTTTCGGAAATTCCACTAGTACAACCCGTAATGGTATGGTGGAATTTTATAAGAAAGAGATTTCTAATTGATCCTAACATGTTTTAAATGTGGAGGATATGCATGCCTGAAACATGTTGAAGATGCATGACTTGATTATCCAAAAGTTTCAAGGAGTCGAAAAAATTAAATTCTCAAGTTAACGTGCGGTGCGATATTTACCAGAGCCAAACAACCCACTTTTTGCCTGTTTTACAAAAACCGGATCTAACAATCATAGATCACCGTAATTGTTTTGATCGATTAATGAAGTGTGTCGGTTATAATTTAGGTTAGAAATGACTTAAGGTTTGGGAGTCAACTCTCAGTTAAAAATGCCTCGTCCCCCTTCTTCCGATGATTGCAAAACCTAATATATAAAAAACTAAAAGAGTTTATAATCCTTAATAATAACAGATACTTTTGGGAATTATCTCTCTCAGTATTTCTGCATTTCTATTTTGGATGTTGAATTATTTTTGAAATCCAAACTTGAGTTTTCACTCTCTCATTTTTCTCATAAAAAAAAAGATAAGGCAAATAGTTTACAACAAAATGAAAATTTTAGAGTTTATGCATGCGAAAAATTGAAAACTATAATAATAAATGTAAGTGAAGAAAATAATTTCATGCACTAAAAATGAACATCAATGTTTTGTTATCCATGTTTGGGAAATTCCACTAGTGCAACCCCTAATGGCTTGGTGGAATTTTATAACAAAGAGATTTCTAATTGATCCTAACATATTTCAAATGTGGTGGATATGCATGCCTGAAACATGTTGTAGATGCAAATGACCTAATGATCCAAAATTTTCAAGTAGTCGAAAAAATTAAATTCTCAACTGACCGTGCGATGGGATATTTATCAGAGCCAAACAACCCACTTTTTGCCTATTTTACAAAAAGCAGACCTAAGAATCATAGATAATCGTAAATGTTTTGATCGATTAATGAAGTTTAATGGCTATAACTTTGGTTATAAACGACTTATGGTTTGGGAGTCAACACTCAGTTAAAAAAGTCTCTCCCCCCTCGCCCCCCTCCCCCCCCCCCCCCCCCCCCCCCCCTTTTCCGGTGATTGCAAAACCTAATATTTAAAAAACTAAAAGAGTATGCAATCCTTAAAAATCACATATAGTTTTTGGAATTATCTCTCTCAGCATTTTTGCATTTCCATTATGGATGTTCAATTTTTTTTTTCAAATCCAAACTTGTGTTTTCTTTCTCCCATTTTTCTTGTAAACAAAAAGACAAGGCAAAAAGATCACAATAAAATAAAATTTTTAGAGTTTATGTATGCAAAAGATTGAAAAATACAATAAATGTAAGTGAAGAAAATTATTTCACATACTAAAAACGAACACCAAAGTTTTTGTATCCATGTTTGGAAAATTTCACAAGTACAACCCCTAATAGCTTGGTTGAATTTTATAAGAAAGATATTTCTAATGAGTCCGAATATGTTCTAAATGTGTTGGATATGCATGCCTGAAACATGTTGAAGATGCAAAAGACCTAATGATCCAAATATTTCAAGGAGTAGAAAAAATTAAATTCTCAAGTTAAAGTACGGTGCGATATTTACCAGAGCCAAACAACCTACTTTTTGCTGAGTCTGAATATGTTTTAAATGTGTTGGATATGCATGCCTGAAACATGTTGAAGATGCAAATGACCTAATGATCCAAAAATTTTAAGGAGTAGAAAAAAATAAATTCTCATGTTAAAGGACGGTGCGATATTTACCAGAGCCAAACAACCCACTTTTTGCCGATTTTACAAAAAGTGGCCTAACAATCATATATCATAGTAAATGTTTTGATTGATTAATGATGTGTAGCGGCTATAATTTATGTTAGAAATGACTTATGGTTTGGGAGTCCACACTCAGTTAAAAATGCCTCGCCCCCCTCTCTTCTGATGATTGCAAAACCTAATATATAAAAAACTAAAAGAGTTTACAATCCTTAAAAATCACAGATAATTTTTTTAATTATATATTTAATCATTTGTGTAGTTCCATTTTGGAAGTTCAATTTTTTTTCAAAACCAGTCTAAAGTTTTCACTCTCCCATTTTTCTCGTAAACAAAAAGATAAGGCAAATAGATCACAAAAAAAAAATGAAAATTTTAGAGTTTATGTATGCAAAAAATTGAAAAATATAATAAATGTAAGTGAAGAAAATTATTTCACGCACTAAAAAGGAACACCAAAGTTTTGTTATCCATGGTTAGGAAATTCCACTAGTACAACCCATAATAGCTTGGTGGAATTTATAAGAAAGAGATTTCTAATTGATCCTAACATGTTCAAATGTCTTGGATATGCATGCCTAAAACATGTTGAAGATGCAAATGACCAGATGATCTAAAAATTTCAAGTAGTACAAAAAATTAAATTCTCAAGTTAACATGCGGTGGGATATTTACTTGTGCCAAACAACCTACTTTTTCCCTATTTTACAAAAAGCGGACCTAACAATCTTATATCATTGTCAATGTTTTGATCGATTAATGATGTGTAACGGCTATCATTTTTTTTAGAAATGACTTATGGTTTGGGAGTCAACACTCAGTTAAAAATGCTTCGCCCCCCTCGTCTTCCGATGATTGTAAAACCTAATATATAAAAAAATAAAAGAGTTTACAATCCTTAAAAATCATAGATACTTTTTGGAATTATCTCTCTCAGGATTTGTACATTTCTATTTTAGATGTTAAATTTTTTTTCAAATCCAAACATGAGTTTTCTCTCTCCAATTTTTCTCGTAAACAAAAAGATAAGGCAATTAGATCACAACAAAATGAAAATTTTAGAGTATTGTAGTTAAAAAATTGAAAAATATAATAATAAATGTAAGTGAAGAAAATCATTTCGCGCACTAAAAATGAACACCAAAGTTTTGTTATCCATGTTTGGGAAATTCCACTAGTACAACCCCTAATGGCTATGTGGAATTTTATAAGAAAGAGATTTCTAATTGACCTTAACATGTTGAACATGAAAATGACCTAATGATCCAAAAATTTCAATGAGTAGAAAAAATTAAATTTTCAAGTTAATGTGTGGTGGGATATTTACTAGAGATAAACAACTACTTTTTGCCTATTTTACAAAAAGCGGACCTAACAATCATTGATAATCGTAAATGTTTTGATCGATTAATGATGTGTAATGGCTATCATTTTTTTTAGAAATAACTTATGGTTTGGGAGTCAACACTCAGTTAAAAAAACCTCACTCACCCCTCTTTCAGCATTTGTGCATTTCCATTTTGGATGTTCAATTTTTTTTCAAATCCAAACTTGAGTTTACTTTCTCCCATTTTTCTCGTATAAAAAAGATAAGGCAAATAGATCACAATTAAATGAAAATTTTAGAGTTTATGTATGCAAAAAATTGAAAACTATAATAAATGTAAGTGAAGAAATTTATTTCACGCACCAAAAATGAACTCCAAAGTTTCTGTATCGATGTTTGGGAAGTTCCACTAGTACAACCCCTAAGATCTTGGTGGAATTTTATAAGAAAGAGATCTCTAATTAATCTTAACATCTTTTAAATGTAGTGGATTTGCATGCCTGAAACATGTTGAAGATGCAAATGACCTAACGATCCAAAAATTTTGAGTAAAAAAAATTAAATTTTCAAGATAACGTGTGGTGTGATATCTACCAGAGTAAAAAAACACACTTTTTGCCTTTTTTACAAAAAGTGGACCTAACAATCATAGATCATCATAAATTTTTTGATCGATTAATGATGTGAAATGGCTATAATTTTTGTTATAAATGACTTATGTTTTGGAGGTCAACACTCCAGTTAAAAATCGCAGATACTTTTTTGAATTATCTCTCTCAGCATATGTACATTTCCATTTTGGATGTTCAATTTTTTTTCAAAACCAAACTTGAGTTTTCACTCTCCCTTTTTTCTCATAAAAAAAAAAAGATATGGCAAATAGTTCAAAACAAACTAAAAATTTTAGAGTTTATGCATGCAAAAAATTGAAAACTATAATAATAAATGTAAATGAAGAAAATTATTTCACGCACTAAAAATGAACACCAAAGTTTTGTTATCAATGTTTGGGAAATTCCACTAGTACAACACCTTATAACTTGGTGGAATTAATGAAGTGCAACGGCTATAATTTTTGCTAGAAATAACTTGGGGTTTGGGAGTCAATACTCAGTTAAAAAAGCCCCGCCCCTCTTCCGATGATTGCAAAACCAAATATATAAAAAACTAAAAGAGTTTACAATCTTTAAAAATCATAGATAGTTTTTGGAATTATCTCTCTCAGCATTTGTGCATTTCCATTTTGGATGTTATATTTTTTTTCAAATCCAAACTTGAGTTTTTACTCTCCCATTTTTCTCGTAAACTAAGAGATAAGGCAAATAGATCACAACAAAATCAAAATTTAAGAGTTTATGTATGCAAAAAATTGAAAACTATAATAAATGTAAGTGAAGAAAATTATTTCACACACTAAAAATGAACACCAAAGGTTTGTTATGCATATTAGGAAAATTCCACTAGTACAACCCCTAATAGCTTTGTGGAATTTTATAAGAAAGAGATTTCTAATTGATCCTAACATGTTTTAAATGTGGCTGATATGAATGCCTGAAAGATGTTGAAGATGCAAATGACCTAATGATCCAAAAATTTCAAGTAGTAAAAAAAATTAAATTCTCAAGTTAACGTGATGTGGGATATTTACCAGAGCCAAACAACCCACTTTTTGCCAATTTTATAAAAAGTGGACCTAACAACCATAGATCATCGTAAATGTTTTGATCGATTAATGAAGTTTAATGGCTATAATTTTTGTTAGAAATGACTTATGGTTTGGGAGTCAACACTCAGTTAAAAAAGCATTGCACCCCCCCCCCCCCCCCCCCCCCCTCCCATCTTCCGATGATTGCATAACCTAATATATAACACTACAAGAGTTTATAATCTTTAAAAATCACAGAAACTTTTTGGAATTATCATTCTTAGCATTCGTTCATTTTATATTTTTGATGTTCAATTTTTTTTCAAATCGAAACTTGAGTTTTCACTCTCCCATTTCTCTCGTAAAAAAATAGATAAGGAAAATAGATCACAACAAAATGAAAATTTTAGTGTTTATGTATGTAAAAAATTTAAAACTATAATAAATGTAAGTGAAAAAAATTATTTCACGCACTAAAAATGAACACCAAAGTTTTGTAATCTATGTTTGGGAAATTCCTCTAGTACAACCCCTAATGGCTTGGTGGAATTTTATGAGAAAGAAATTTCTAATTGATCCTAACATGTTTTAAATGTGGTGGATTTCCATGCTTAAAACATGTTAAAGATGCAAATGACCTTATCATCCAAAAATTTCTAGGAATAGAAAAAAATTAATTGTCAAGTTAACGTGCCTATTTAACAAAAAGCGAACCTAACAATGATAGATCATCGTCAATGTCTAGATCGCTTAATGATGTGTAACGGCTATAATTTTTGTTAGAAATGACTTATGGTTTGGGAGTCCGCACTCAGGTAAAAATGCTTCACCCCCCCCCCCCCCCCCCCCCCCCCCCCCCCCCCCCCTTCCGATGATTGGAAAACCTAATATATAAAAAACTAAAAGAGTTTACAATCCATAAAAATCACATATTCTTTTTGGAATTATCTCTCTCAGCATTTGTGCATTTCCATTTTGGATGTTCAATTTTTTTTCAAATCCAAACTTGAGTTTTCTCTCTCCCATTTTTCTCGTAAACAAAAAGATAAGGCAAATAGATCATAAAAAAATGAAAATTTTAGTGTTTATGAATGCAAAAAAATCTAAAATTATAAAAAAGTAAGTGAAGAAAGAGATTTCTAATTGATCCTAACATGTTTTAAATGTGGTGGATATGCTTGCCACAAACATGTTGAAGTTGCAAATGACCTAATGATCCCAAAATTTGGAGTAGAAAAAATTAAATTCTCAAGTTCATGTGCGGTGGGATATTTACCAAAGACAAACAACCCACATTTTGCCTCTTTCACAAAAAGTGGGCCTAACAGTCGTAGCTCATCATAAATGTTTTGATCGATTAATGATGTGTAACGGATATAATTTTTGTTAGAAATGAAAAATGGTTTGGGTGTCAACACTCAGTTAAAAATTCCTTGCCCCCCTCTTCCAATGATTGAAAAACCTAATATATACTAAACTAAAAGAGTTTAAAATCCTTAAAAATCATAGATACCTTTTGAAATTATCTCTCTCAGCATTTGTGCATTTCCATTTTGGATGTTCAATTTCTTTTCAAATCCAAACTTGAGTTTTTACTCTCCCATTTTTCTCGTAAACAAAAAGATAACACAAATAGATCACAACAAAATGAAAATTTTAAAGTTTATGTTTGAAAACAATTGGAAACTATAATAAATGTAAGTGAGGAAAATTATTTCACGTACTAAAAATGAACACCAAAGTTTTGTTATCCTTGTTAGGGAAATTCTACAAGTACAATTGCCAATGGCTTGGTGGAACTTTTTAAGAAAGAGATTTCTAATTGATCCTAACATGTTTAAATGTGGTGGATATGCATGCCTGAAACATGTTGAAGATGCAAATGACCTAATGACCCAAAAATTTCAAGGGGGATAAAAAATTAAATTCTCAAGTAAACGTGTGGTGGGATATTTACCAGAGCCAAAGAACCCAATTTTTTGCCTATTTTACAAAAAGCGGACCTAACAATTATAGATCATTATAAATGTTTTGATCGATTAATGATGTGTAACGGATAAAAGTTTTGTTAGAAATGACTTATGGTTAGGGAGTCAACACACAATTACAAATGTCATGCCCCTCTTTGGTTGATTGCTAAACCTAAAATATAAAAAACTAAAAGAGTTTACAATCCTTAAAAATCACAGATACTTTTTGGAATTATCTCTCTCAGCATTTGTTCATTTCCATTTTGGATGTTCAATTTTTTTTCAAATCAAAACTTGAGTTTTCACTCTCCCATTTTTCTCGTAAAAAAATGATAAGGCAAATAGATTACAAAAAAAAATGAAAATTTTAGAGTTTATGTATGCAATAAATCTAAAACAATAATAAATGTAAGTGAAGAAAATTATTTCACGCACTAAAAATGAACACCAAAGTTTTGTTATCCATGTTTGGGAAATTCCACTAGTACAACCTCTAATTGCTTGGTGGAATTTTATAAGAAAGAGATTTCTAATTGATCCTAACATGTTTTAAATGTGGTGTATATGCATGCCAGTAACATGTTGAAGATGCAAATGGCCTAATGATCCAAAAATTTCAAGGAGTAGAAAAAATTAAATTCTCAAGTTAACGTGCGGTGGGATATTTACCAAAGTCAAATAACCCATTTTTTGCCTATTTTACAAAAACCGGTCCTAACAGACATAGATCATCATAAATTTTTTTATCAATTAATAATGTGCAATGGATATAATTTTTTTTAGAAATGACTTATGGTTAGGGAGTCAACACAATCCTTAAAAATCACAGATACTTTTTGGAATTATCTCTCTCAGCATTTGTTCATTTCCATTTTGGATGTTCAATTTTTTTTCAAATCGAAACTTGAGTTTTCACTCTCCCATTTTTCTCGTAAAAAAATGATAAGGCAAATAGATCACAAAAAAAATGAAAATTTTAGAGTTTATGTATGCAATAAATCTAAAACAATAATAAATGTAAGTGAAGAAAATTATTTCACGCACTAAAAATGAACACCAAAGTTTTATTATCCATGTTTGGGAAATTCCACTAGTACAACCCCTAATAGCTTGGTGGAATTTTATAAGAAAGAGATTTCTAATTGATCCTAACATGTTTTAAATGTGGTGTATATGCATGCTAGAAACATGTTGAAGATGCAAATGGCCTAATGATCCAAAAATTTCGAGTAGAAAAAATTAAATTCTCAAGTTAACGTGCGGTGGGATATTTACCAAAGTCAAATAACCCATTTTTTGCCTATTTTACAAAAACCGGTCCTAACAGTCATAGATCATCATAAATTTTTTTATCAATTAATAATGTGCAATGGATATAATTTTTTTTAGAAATGACTTATGGTTAGGGAGTCAACACTCAGTTAAACATCCCCCCCCCCCCCCCCTTCCGATGATTACAAAACCTAATATATAAAAATCTTAAAGTGTTTACAATCTTTAAAAATCACGGATAACTTTTGGAAGTATCTCTCTCAACATTTGTGCATTTCCATTTTGGATGTTTAATTTTTTTTCATATCCGAACTTGAATTTTCACTCTCTAATTTTTCTCGTAAACAAAAAGATTAGGCATATAGATCCTATCAAAACGAAAATTTTAGAGTTTATGTATGCAAAAAATTGAAAACAATAAACAATGAAACTGAAGAAAATTATTTAACGCACTAAAAATGAACACCAAAGTTTTGCTATCCATGTTTGGGAAATTCCACTAGTACAACCCCTAATAGCTTGGTGGAATTTTATAAGAAAGAGATTTCCAATCGATCCTAACATGTTTTAAATGTGGTTGATATGCATGCCTGAAACATGTTGAAGATGCAAATGACCTAATGATCCAAAAATTTCAAAAAGAAGAAAAAATTAAATTCTAAAGTTAACGTGCGGTGCGATATTAATCACAGGCAAACAACCCACTTTTTGCCTATTTTACAAAAAGTGGACCTAACAATCATAGATTATCGTAAATATTTTGATCGATTAATGATGTGTAATGGATATAGTTTTTGTTAGAAAGGACTTATGGTTAGGGAGTCAACACTCAGATAAAAATGCCGCCCCCCCTCTTCTGATGATTACAAAACCTAATATATAAAAAACTAAAAGAGTTTACAATCCTTAAAAATCAGAGATACCTTTTGGAATTATCTCTCTCAGCATTTGTGCATTTCCATTTTGGATGTTCAATTTTTTTTCAAATCCAAACTTCAATTTTCACTCTCCAATTTTTCTCGTAAACAAAAAGATAAGACAAATAGATCCCATCAAAATTAAAATTTTAGAGTTTATGTATACAAAAAATTGAAAACAATAATCAATGTAACTGAAGAAAATTATTTCACGTTCTAAAAATGAACACCAAAGTTTTTTTATCCTTGTTTGGGAAATTCCACTAGTACAACCCCTAATAGCTTAGTGGAATTTTATAAGAAAGAAATTTCTAATTGATCCTAACATGTTTTAAATATTGTGGATATGCATGCTTGAAACATGTTAAAGTTGCAAATGACCTAATGATCAAAAAATTTTAAGGAGTAGAAAAAATTAAATTCTCAAGTTAACGTGCGTTTGGATATTTACCAGCAGACCTAACAATCATAGATCATCGTAAATGTTTTGATCGATTGATGATGTGAAACGGCTATAATTTTTTTTAGAAACGACTTATGGTTTGGGAGTCAACACTCAGTTAAAAATACCTTGCCCACCTCTTATGATGATTGCAAAACCCAATATATAAAAACTAAAAGAGTTTACAATCCTTAAAAATCACTAATACTTTTTGGAATTATGTCTCTCAGCATTTGTTCATTTCCGTTTTGGATGTTCAAGTTTTTTTCAAATCCAAACATCAGTTTTCCCACTACCATTTTTCTTGTAAACGAAAAGATAAGTCAAATATGTCACAACAAAATGAAAATTTTCAATTTATGTATTTAAAAAATTGAAAACTATGATAAATGTATGTGAAGAAAATTATTTCACGCACTAAAAATGAACACCAAAGTTTAGTTATGCATGTTCGGGAAATTCCACTAGTACAACCCTAATGGCTTTGTGGAATTTTATAAAAAAGAGATTTCTAATTGATCCTAACATGCTTTACATGTGTTGAATATGCATGCCTGAAACATGTAGAAGATGCAAATGACCTAATCATCCAAAAATATCAAGGAATATAAAAAATTAAATTCTCAAGTTAATGTGCGGTGGGATATTTACTAGAGCCAAACAACCCAATTTTTGCATATTTTACAAAATGCGGTCCTATCAATCATTGATCATCGAAAATGTTTTGATCAATTAATGATATGTAACAGCTATAACTTTATTAGAAATGACTTATGGTTTGGAAGTCAGCACTCCGCTGAAAATGCCTCGACCCCCTCTTCGGATTATTGCCAAACCTAATATATACAAAACAAAAAGAGTTTAGAATACTTAAAAATCACTGATACTTTTTGGAAATATCTTCCGCAGTATTCATGCATTTCCTTTTTGGATGTTCAATATTTTTTCAAATCCAAACTTGAGCTTTGACTCTCCTATTTTTCTCATAAACAAAAAGATAATGCAAATAGATCACAAAAAAATGAAAATTTTAGAGTTTATGTATGCAAAAAATTTAAAACAATAATAAATGTAAGTGAAGAAAATTATTTCACACATTAAAAACGAAGACCATAGTTTTGTTCGCAATGTTTGGTAAATTCCACTAGTATAACCCCTAATGGCTTGGAGGAATTTTATAAGAAAGAGATTTCTAATTGATCCAAACATGTTTTAAATGTGGTCGATATGCATGCCTAAAACATGTTGAAGATGCAAATGACCGAATGATCCAAAAATTTCAAGGAGTAGAAAAAATTAAATTCTCAAGTTAACGTGCGGTAGGATATTTACCAGAGCCAAACAACCCTCTTTTTGCCTATTTTACAAAAAGTGAACCTAACAATTATAGATGATCGAATATGTTTTTATCGATTAATGATGTGTAACGGCTATTATTTTTCCTAGAACAGACTTATGGTTTGGGAGTCAAAACTCAATTAAAAATGCCTCACACCCCCTCTTCCGATGATTGCAAAACCGAATATAAAAAAAAACTAAAAGATTTTAAAATCCTTAAAATTCGAAGATACATTTTAGAATTATCTCTTAGCATTTGTACATTTCCATTTTGGATGTTCAATTATTTTTCAAATCCAAACTTGAGTTTTCCCTCTCCCATTTTTCTCGTAAACAAAAAGATACGGCAAATCGAGCACAAAAAAATGAAAATTTTAGAGTTTATGTATGAAAAATATTGAAAACTATAATAAATGTAAGTGAAAAAAATTATTTCACACACTAAAAATGAACACCAAAGTTTTATTATCCATGTTTTGGAAATTCCACTAGTACAACCCCTAATAACTTGGTGGAACTTTATAAGAAAGAGATTTCTAATTGATCATAACACGTTTTAAATATGGTGGATATGCATGCCTGAAACATGTTGAAGATGCAAATGACCTAACTATCCAAAATTTTCAAAGAGAAGAAAAAGTTAAATTCTCAAGTTTACATGCGGTGGGATATTTACTGGAGCCAAATATTTTACAAAACCCGGACCTAACAATCATAGATCATCATAAATGTTTTGATCGATTAATGATGTGGAATGGTTATAGTTTTTATGAGAAATGACTTATGGTTTGGGAGTCAACACTCAGTTAAAAATGCCTCACCCCCCCTCATCCGATGATTGCAAAACTTAATATATAAAGAACTAAAAGAGTTTAAAATCCTTAAAAATCAAAGATACATTTAGGAATTATCTCTCTCAGCATTTGTCCATTTCCATTTTGGATGTTAATTTTTTTTCAAATTCTAACTTGAGTTTTCACTCTCCCATTTTTCTCGTAAACATAAAGATATGGCAAATAGATCACAACAAAATGAAAATTTTAGAGTTTATGTATGCAGAAAATTGAAAACTATAATAACTGTAAGTGAAGAAAATTATTTCACGCACTAAAAATGAAAAGCAAAATTTTGTTATTCATGTTTGTGAAATTCCACTAGTACAACCCCTAATGGCTTCATGGAATTTTATAAGAAAGTGGTTTCTAATTGATCCTAACATGTTTTAAATGTGGTGGATATGCATGCCTCAAACATTTTGAAGATGGATATGACCTATTGATCCAAAAATTTCAAGTAGTAGAAAAAATTAAATTCTCATGTTAACGTGCGGTGGGATATTTACCAGAGCCAAACAACCCACTTTTTGCCTATTTTACAAAAAGCAGACCTGACAATCAATGATCATCAAAAATGTTTTGGTCGATTAATGACGTGTAATGGCTATAATTTTTATTAGAAATGACTTAAGGTTTGGGAATCAACACTTAGTTAAAAATGCCTCGCCCCTCCTCTTCCAATGATTGAAAACCTAATATATAAAAAACTGAAAGAGTTTACAATCCTAAAAATTCATTAATACTTTTTGGAATTATCTCACTCAGCATTTGGGCATTTCCATTATGCATGTTCAATTGTTTTTCAAATCCAAACTTGAATTTTTACTCTTCGGTTTTTCACGAAAACAAAATGATAACGCAAATAGATCACAACAAAATGAAACTTTTAGAGTTTATGTGTGCAAAAAATTAAAAACTATTATAAATTTAAGTGAAGAAAATTATTTCACGCACTAAAAATGAACACCAAAGTTTTTTTATCCATGTTTGGGAAATTCCACTAGTACAACCCTTATTGGTTGGTGGAATTTTTTAAGAAAGATATTTCTAATTGATCCTAACATGTTTTAAATGTGGTGGATATGCATGCCTGAAACATGTTTAAGATGCAAATGACTTAATAATCCAAAAATTTGAAGGAGCAAAAAAAATAAAATTCTCAAGTTAACGTGCGGTGGGATATTTACTAGAGCCAAACATCCCACTTTTTGCCTATTTTACAAAATGCGGACCTAACAATCATAGATCATCCTAAATGTTTTGATCGATTAATGATGTGTAACGGTTATAATTTTTGTAAGAAATGACTTATGGTTTGGGAGTCAACACTCAGTTAAAAATGCCTCGCCCCCTCTCTTTCGTTGATTCCAAAATCTAATATATAAAAAAGTAAAAGAGTTTACAATCCTTAAAAATCACATAAACTTTTTGGGATTATCTCTCTCAGTATTTTTGCATATCCCTTTGGGATGTTCAATTTTTTTTCTAATCTAAACTTGGGTTCTCACTCTCCTATTTTTCTCGTAAACAAAAAAATAAGACAAATAGATCACATCAAAATGAAAATTTTAGAGTTTATGTACATAAAAAATTTAAAACTATAATAAATGTAAGCGAAGAAAATTATTTCACACACTAAAAATGAACACCAAAGTTTTTTTATCCCTATTTGACGAATTCCACTAGTACAACCCTTAATGGCTTGGTGGTATTTTATAAGAAAGGGATTTCTAATTGATCCAAACATTTTTTAAATGTGGTGGATATGCATGCCTCAAACACGTTGAAGATGCAAATGGCCTAATGATCCCAAATTTTGAAGGAGTAGAAAAAATTAAATTCACAAGTTAAGGTGCGATGGGATATTTACCAGAGCAAAACCACCCACTTTTGGCCTATTTTACAAAAAGCGGACCTAACAATCATAGATCATCGTAAATGTTTTGATCAATTAAAGAAGTATAACGGCTATAATTTTTATGAGAAATAACTTAAGGTTTGGGAGTCAACATTGAGTTAAATACGCTCCCACCCCCCCCCCCCCCCCCCCCCCCCCCCCCCCCCTTTTCCGATGATTGCAAAACCTAATATATTAAAAAATAAAAGTTTTTAAAATCCTTAAAAATCACAAATACTTTTTGGAATTATCTCTCTCAGCATTTGTGCATTTCTATTTTAGATATTCAATTTTTTTTCAAATCCAAACTTGAGTTTTCCCTTTCTGGTTTTTCTCGTAAACGAAAAGATAAGTCAAATATATCACAACAAAATGAAAATTTTAGAGTTAATGTATGCAAACAATTGAAAAATATAATAAATTTAATTGAAGAAAATTATCTCACGCACTAAAAATGAACACCAAAGTTTTGTTAACCCTGTAAGGGAAATTCCACTAGTACAACCCCTAATATCTTGGTGCAATTTTATAAGAAAGAGATTTGTAATTGAATCCTAACATGTTTTAAATGTGGTGGATATGCATGCCTGAAATATGTTGAAGATGCAAATGACCAAATGATCCAAAAATTTCAACGAATAGAAAAAATTAAATTGCCAAGTTAACATGCAGTGGGAGATTTACCTGTACTAAACAACCCACTTTTTGCCTATTTTACAAAAAGTGGACCTAACAGTCATACATCATCATAAATCTTTTGATCAATTAATGATGTGTAACGGCTAAAATATTTGTTAGAAATGACTGATGGTTTGAGAGTCAACAGTCAGCTAAAAATGCCTCGCCCCCCATTTTTCGATGATTGCAAAACCTAATATATAAAAAAAACTAAAAGAGTTTACAATCCTTAAAAATCACAGATACTTTTGTGAATTATCTCTCTCAGCATTTGTGCATTTCCATTATGGATGTTCAATTTTTTTTCAAATCCAAACTTGAGTTTTCTTTCTCTCATTTTTCTTGTAAACAAAAAGACAAGGCAAAAAGATCACAATAAAATAAAAATTATGCATGCAAAAAATTGAAAACTATAATAAATTTAACTGAAGAAAATTATTTCACTTACTCAAAATGAACACCAAAGTTTTTGTATCCATGTTTGGGATTTCTAATAGTACAACCACTAATAGCTAGGTGGAATTTTATAAGAAAGAGATTTCTAATAAGTCCGAACAAGTTTTAAATGTGGTGGATATGCATGCCTGAAACATGTTAAAGATGCAAATGACCTATTCATCCAAAAATTTCGAGTAGAAAAAATTAAATTCTCAAGTTATCGTGCGGTGAGATATTTACCAGATTCAAACAACCCAACTTTTGCCTATTTTACGAAAAGTGGACCTAACAATCATAGATCATCACAAATGTTTTGAACGATTAATGATGTGTAACGTCTATAATTTTGGTTAATTCCTCGCCACCCCCCCACCCCCCCCCCCCCCCTTCTCTTTTGATGATTGCAAAACCTAATATATAAAAAATTATAAGAGTTTACAATCCTTAAAAATCACAGATAGTTTTTTGAATTATCTTTTTCATCTTTTATGCATTTCCATTTTGGAAGTTCAATTTTTTTTCAAAACCAAAACTTAAGTTTTCACTCTCCCATTTTTCTCGTAAACAAAAATAAGGCAAATAGATCACAACAAAATGAAAATTTTAGAGTTTATGTGTGCAAAAAATTGAAAACTATAATAAATGTAAGTGAAGAAAATTATTTCACGCACTTTAAAGGAACACCAAAGTTTTGTTATCCATGTTTGGGAAATTCCACTAGTACTACCACTAATGGATTGGTGGAATTTTATAAGAAAGAGATTTCTAATTGATCCTAACATGTTTTAAATGTGGTGGATATGCATGTCTCTAATATTTTGTAGATTCAAATGACCTAATGATCCAAAAATTTCAAGGTGTAGAAAAAATTAAATTCTCAAATTAACCTGCGGTGGGATATTTACCAGAGCCAAATAACCCACTTTTTGCCTATTTTACAACAAGCAGACCTAACAATCATAGATCATCGTAAATGTTTTGATCGAATAATATTGTGTAATGGCTACAATTTTTGTGAGAAATGATTTATGGTTTGGGAGTCAACACTCAGTCAAAAATGCCTCCACACCCCACCCCCCTCCCCTCTTCCGATGATTGCAAAATCCAATATAGAAAAAATTAAAAGAGTATACAATCCTGAAAAATCAAAGAACCTTTATGGAATTATCTCTCTGCATTTGTGCATTTCCATTTTGGATGTTCAATTCTTTTTCAAATCCAAACTTGAGTTTTCATTCTCCCATTTTTCTCGTAAACAAAAAGATAAGGCAATTAGATCACAACAAAATGAAATTTTTAGAGTTTATGTACACAAAAAATTAAAAAATAAAATAAATGTAAGCGAAGAAAATTATTTCACTCACCAGAAATGAACACCAAAGTTTTGTCATCCATGTTTGTGAAATTCCACTAGTACAACCCCTAATGGCTTGATAGAATTTTATAAGAAAGCAATTTTTAATTGATCCTAACATGTTTTAAATGTGGTGGATATGCATTCCTGAAACATTTTGAAGATGCATAGGACCTAATGATCCAAAAATTTCAATGAGTAGAAAAAGTTAAATTCTCAAGTTAACGTACGGTGGGATACTTACCAGAGCCAAACTACCAACTTTTTGCCTATTTTAAAAAAAGAGGACCTAACAATCATAGATCATCATAAATGTTTTGGTCTATTAATAACGTGTAACGGCTATAATTTTTATTAGAAATGACTTATGGTTTGGTAATCAACACTCAGTTAAAACTGTCTCCCCACCCCCCCCCCCCCCCCCCCCCCCCCCCCCTCTTACAATGATTGCAAAATCTAATATAAAAAAAAAACTAAAAGAGTTTACAATCCTTAAAATTAAAAGATACTTTTTGGAATTATCTCTCTCAGCATTTGTGCATTTCGATTATAGATGTTCAATTTTTTTTTCAAATTCAAAATTGAATTTTCACTCTCCCATTTTTCTCAAAAACAAAAAGATATAATGCAAATAGATCGCAGAAAAATGAATCTTTCAGAGTTTATGTATGTAAAAAATTGAAAAATATAATAAATGTAAGTGAAGAAAATTATTTTACGCACTAAAAATGAACACCAAAGTTTTGTTATCCAGGTTTGGGAAATTCCACTAGTACCACCCCTATTGGTTGGTGGAATTTTATAAGAAAGATCTTTCTAATTGATCCTAACATGTTTTAAATTTCGTGGATATGTATGCTTGAAACATGTTTAAGATGCAAATGACCTAATGATCCAAAAATTTGGAGTAGAAAAAATTAAATTCTCAAGTTAACATGCTATGGGATATTTACCACAACCAAACAACCCACTTTTTGCCTATTTTACAAAATGCAGACCTAACAATCATAGCTCATCATAAATGTTTTGATTGATTAATGATGTGTAATGACTATAATTATTGTTAGAAATGACTTATGGTTTGGGAGTCAACACTCGGTTAAAAATGCCTCGCCCCCTCTCTTCCGATGATTGCAAAATCTAATATATAAAAAACTAAAAGAGATACTTAAAAATCACAGATACTTTTTGGAATTATCTCTATCAGCATTTTTGCATTTCCATTTTTTATGTTCAGTTTTTTTTAAAATCCAAACTTGAGTTTTCACTGTCCCATTTTTCTCGTAAACAAAAATATAAGGCAAATACATCACAGCAAAATGAAAATTTTAGAGTTAATGTATGGAAAAAATTGAAAATTATAATAAATGTAAGTGAAGAAAATTATTTCATGCACTAAAAATGAACACCAAAGTTTTGTTATCCATGTTTGGGAAATTCCACTTGTACAACCTCTAATGGCTTGGTGGAATTTTAAAAGAAATAGATTTTTAATTGATCCTAACATGTTTTAAATGTGGTGGATATGCATGTCTGGCACATGTTGAAGATGCAAATGACCTAATGATCCAAAACTTTCAAGGTGTAGAAAAAATTAAATTCTCAAGTTAACGTGCGGTGGGATATTTACGTAAGCCAAATAACCAAATTTTTTCCTATTTTAAAAAAAGGGGACCTAACAATCATTGATCATCGGAAATTTTTTGATCGATTAATGATGTGTAACAACTATAATTTATGTTAGAAATCACTTAAGGTTTCAGAATCAACACTCAGTTAAAAATACCCCGCCCCCCTCTTGCAATGATTGCAAAGCCTAATATATAAAAAACTAAAAGAGTTTACAATCCTTAAAAATAAAAGATACTTTTTGGAATTATCTCTAAGCATTTTTACTTATCCATTTTGGATGTTCAATTATTTTTCAAATCCAAACTTGAGTTTTCTCTCTCCCATTTTTCTCGTAAACAAAAACTTAATGCAAACAAATCACAACAAAATGAAAATTTTAGAGTTTAAGTATGCAAAAAATTGAATACTATAATAATAAATGTAAGTCAAGAAAATTATTTCACGCACTAAAAATCTACACCAAAGTTTTGTTATCTTTGTTTGGGAAATTCCACTAGTACAACCCCTAATGGCTTGGTGGAATTTTATAAGAAAGAGATTTCTAATTGATCCAAACATGTTTTAAATGTGGTGGATTTGCATGCCTGAAACATGTTGAAGAAGAAAATGACCTAATGATCCAAAAATTTCGAGTAGAAAAATTTAAATTCTCAAGTTAACGTGCAGTGGGATATTTACTGGAGCCAAACAACCCACTTTTTGCCTATTTCACAAAAAGCGGACCTAACAATCATAGATCATCGTAAATGTTTTGATCGATTAACGAAGTGTAACAGCTATAATTTTTGTTAGAAATGAGTTATGTTTTGGGAGTCCACACTCAGTTAAAAATGCCTCGCCCTCCCCTCTTTCACCATTTGTGTATTTCCATTTTTGATGTTCAATTTTTTTTCATATCCAAACTTGAGTTTTCTTTCTCCCATTTTTCTTGTAAAAAAAAAAGGCAAATAGATCACAACAAAATGAAAATTTTAGACTTTATGTATGCAAAAAATTGAGAATTATAATAAATGTATGTGAAGAAAATTATTTCATGAACTAAAAACAAACACTAAGGTTTTGGTATCGATGTTTGGGTAATTCCACTAGTAGAACCCCTTGCAGCTTTGTGGAATTTTGTAAGAAAGAGATCTATAATTAATATTAACATTATTTAAATGTGATGGATATGCATGCCTGAAACATGTAGAAGATGCAAATGACCTAATGATCCAAAAATTTCAAGGAGTAAAAAAAATTAAATTCTCAAGTTAACATGCGATGCGACATTTACTAGAGCCAAACCACACACTTTTTGCCTATTTTACAACAAGCGGACCTAACAATCATAGATCATCGTAAATTTTTTTATCGATTAATGAAGTGTAACGACAATAATTTTTTTAGAAATGACTTATGTTTGGGAGTCAACACTCAGTCAGAAATGCCTCACCACCCCTCGTCTACCGATGATTTCAAAACCTAATATATAAAAAACTAAAAGAGTTTACAATCTTTAAAAATGACAAATAGTTTTTGGAATTATCTCTCTCAGCATTTGTGCATTTCCATTTTGGATGTTCAATTTTTTTTTCAAATCCAAACTTGAGTTTTCACTCTCCCATTTTCTCGTAAACAAAAAGATAAGGCAAATAGATCACAACAAAATGAAAATTTAAGAGTTTACGTATGCAAAAAATTGAAAACTATAATAAATGTAAGTGAAGAAAATAATTTCATGCACTAAAAATGAACACCAAAGGTTTGTTATCCATGTTAGAAAAATTCCACTAGTACAACCTGATAGATGCCATATTCTGACATGAGAACTAGGTTAATTATAATAGAATAACCTTTATAATTGTGTTATAGGTGGTTATTTATCGATTTTCAAATGAAATGAGCATTTATTGAATTTGGCATTAATCACTGTCGATATTGCATATTTTTCTCTCCTGAATTATATTTCATTGTTTTTAAGGTTTATTTCTTCCTAAAATGCTTTTTATAGATTCAATTATGGAATTTCAGGAGAATTTTGGTGGAGAAGGAGATATTTACCAAAATGCCCTTAGTCAAATGGAGGTGATTTTTAGGGCAATTCGTTTTAAAACAAATAAGATGGTATTAAAGGAAAAGAGGAGCGTCGAAGGGGGCAGGAGAGCGTCAAGAGAAAATAGAGGGCGTCGACCAAAACAAAGCACCGGAAACAGGGGCAGACCTGAGAGGAGTTTCCCACCGTCGTTCGCCACGCCACTATCTTTCGCCGTGCCACCGTCATCCACCGCCGTCCAGCAATCGAGAACAAACTCAAGGAGAGCTCGAGAGAGTCTCTATCGAGGTGAATTCGACAGTGCTAGTGTCCGCTCGCCAGGCCGAGAGGTGATCTGAGAGGGCTTCTCCGGTACCAATTACGCATTCCGACCATCCTCCAACATTGATTACGTATTTTTGACCATTCCCGGAGCTATTCCGACTCTGACCGAATACTCGGGAGAGCCGGTTAGAGAACTTCATCACTATTTCGTTCTTCGTCGGACGTCACCTCCGTCCGTTGGCTTCTATCCTTCGTCGCCGGCGTCGTCTCTACCTCCAGCCACTCACTCTTGCTACCCGAAGCCATCAATTTCGGGAAATTGCTGCACCCGTGAGAACGAGTTGCTGCCCGAGCGAGAGGAAGGAGAAGGGGAGTAATTCATCATTTTTGAATTTAATTTTTTATATAGTTTGAACTTAGGTTTTGAATGTTTATAGAATCTGATTTGATAATTAATGTTTATTGAATATTTGTTTTCCAGATATTTGATTAAATTAGCTAATTAGGGTAGGATTATAATTGAGGTTGGATTTTGGTATTTTAATCCGATTTCTGTCTTTCACTCTATGCGCCCGAGAGGGGCTAGATGCAAGGATTGAGAAATTGGATCCATGGTTACATGACGCTCGAGAGAGGCAGGAATCACCGTAAAATCCAGAGTTGACGTTTCCTGTTGTGCAAGTAGTTAACCAGATGATTGCTTGATAATTTAGGATATAATTAGTGTTTAGTTCATATTAATTCATCATATTTGGTTAGGCTAGTTGACTGAAGAATACACAAAATTCAGTCCTCCCTATGGATATGACCCTCGATTCCCGCTAAATTACATGAACGATTCGTACCCTTGCGAGGTATTAAAGCCGATGTAATAAAATTCTACATCAAGTTTTTGGCGCCGTTTTCGGGGAGGCACGTATTAAGTGTATTTCTTTGTTCTCCATGGTCTTAGGTTAGATTTATTTTTATTTTATTTTATTTTATTTTATTTTATTTTTTTATTTTTTGCTTTCATAATTTTAGCTTGGTGATTTTGTATGGAATTATTTTTATTTCTTCTAGTTATTTCATATTTTTAGTAGTGAGTTTGTTAGCTTAATTTGATAGTTCATTTTGTTTCTTTTTGTGTTTTTATGCACAGGCGCCGCTCCCTAGGTGGACCATTAGCTCCCTTTGTTGAAGAGGTAGAACATATTTGTAGGAAAACACCCGAAGCCAAGTAAGGAGCTACCATGGCCAATCAGGGCGAACCAGTACAGTTACCTGCAGCAGGTGACCGTAGAGCCCTGAGGGATTATTCTATCCCATCCCACTTCACATCACCTTCTTGCATTATATTGCCACCCACTACTACCGCCAGTTATGAGATGAAACCGGGTGTGATCCAACTCCTCCCTACATTCTATGGGTTGGAGAAGGAGGACCCATATTACCACATCAAGGAATTCTTAGATATTTGTGCAACTTTCAAATTCCAGAATTTCTCAGATGACTCTATCCGGTTAAGACTTTTTCCATTTTCACTTAAGGATAAGGCCAAGTCTTGGCGTAATTCCTAAGAGGTGGGCAGCATTACTTCATGGGACACATTAGTCACAAAATTTTTGTCCAAGTACTTTCCCATTCAGAGAACTACAACCCTCAGAAGAGAAATCTCCAACTTTATGCAGCAGGAGGGTGAACACTTTTATGAGGCTTGGGAGAAATGGAAGGATTTGATCCGTAGGTGTCCGCATCATGGGTTTGAGAAATGGCATTTAGTGCAATACTTTTATCAAAGTCTTACACCCCAGGTTAGATCCATGGTAGATGCAACGAGTGGTGGGAGTGTGATGGGTAAGAGTGCTAGTGAAGCGTGGGATTTTTTTGAAACGTTGAGTGATCAATCTCAGCAATGGGGTTCGTCATTTAATGTTGATAGGAGATCCCACGAAGCTAAAAGAGGGGGTCTCTATGAGGTTAGTGAAACACCTATGCTCATGGCCAAGATTGAGGGGTTGACTAGAAAAATTGATGCCCTTATGGTGTCCAAGAGTTCACCTGCTCCTAACCCATCTACTATCTATGCCATATGCTGTGGTTCATCTCATCCCACACAAATGTGTCCATCTAGTTCATCCTACCCAGAGCTCATTGAAGACTTGAATGCAGTCCAGAATTTTTATAGACCAAACCGGAACGATCCTTTTTCAGAAACATATAATTCGGGTTGGGCTAGGCACCCAAATTTCTCATGGTCTAAGGGCCCACAAGTTGGGGGTCCTCCAGGGTTTACTCAACCCCAAGCTTCGTGCCCACACTTCACTCAACAGCCATTGATTCCACAAAAACCTTCACTTGAGGATACACTCTTCAATTATTCATGCAGAATACACAGTCCTCCATTGCTAAACTTGAAATGCAAGTGAGTCAGTTGACCAGCCACATGAGTGAACAAGCACATAATAGACTCCCTAGTCAAACCATTCCTAACCCCAAAAGCACACATGAGAGTGGGTTGAGTTCCAAACCCCACCATGAGCAAGCCAAAGCCATAATCACCCTTAGGAGTGGTCGTGAGTTGAACAATGGGGTAGGGACCACTAAGTCTAAGGAGTCAAAGGATGACAATGGGGACACATCATTGGGTGAAGAACCTCCAAGTTCTCCACCAACAGCCAAGCAGATCCCTAACCAAGTCCCACTAGCTCCTTATCTGTAGAGGCTATCGGACCCACCAAGGAAAGGAGATAGCATGCATGAAACGTTGGAACTGTTTAGTAAGGTTCACATTAACATTCCACTTCTTGATGCTATTAGGCAAGTCCCTTCCTATGCCCGATTTTTGAAAGACCTTTGTACACAGAAGAGAAAACAACATGTTAACAAAAAGGTCTTTCTTACTGAGGATGTAAGCTCAATTCTGAAGCACAACACTCCTCCTAAAGTTAAAGATCCTGGATGTCCCGCAATTTCATGTGTCATTGGTGAACATACCATCCAGAGAGCTCTTCTTGACTTAGGGGCAAGTGTGAATTTGATTCCTTTCTTTGTGTACTAGCAATTAGGTTTGGGGGAATTGAAGCCTACTCCCATCACACTTCAACTAGCTGACCGTTCTGTCAAGATACCACGAGGAATAGTTGAAGATGTTTTGATAAAAGTGGACAAATTTCTGTTCCCGGTTGATTTCATTGTTCTTGATACAGAACCAGTAATCAATGTGACCAACCAAATTCCTGTCCTCCTAGGACGTCCCTTCTTAGCCACATCTAATGCTATCATTCATTGTAAAAGTGGTGAGTTGGAGTTGTCTTTTAGAAATTTTAAGGTCTCATTGAATGTATTTAATGTCGGGCACCACCCACTTGAGTCTAATGATCTGAGTCCTGCATTTAAGATAGAAACTTTTATGCTTGATGACGAATCCACTCTTGAATCTTTTGAGTCTTGCATAACATATTTAGACATGGACTATTTTGATGAGGAAACATATTTTCGAGAGGTTGATTCTTTACGCAATTTTGTACCTCTGTTGGAGGAAGCTTATGAGGTTATCACAATTGATCATCCACAGGATCTTCATCTTGACTTGGACAAACCTCTTGAACCTTCCAATCTAGATCTTAAGCCACTTCCTCCCACGTTGAAGTATGCATTTTTGGGGCCCATGAAATCATTACCAGTCATTATTTCCTCTGATTTAAGTACTGAGCAGGAGGAACAATTGACTGAAGTTTTACAAGCACACAGAGAGGCATTGGGGTGGACTCTTGATGCCTTAAAAGGGATTAGCCCCTCCATATGCATGCATCGTATTCATTTGGAGGAGGGGACTAAAGCCTCACGTGAGATGCAACGTAGGTTAAATCCCCATATGCTGGAGGTTGTGAGAGAATAAGTCATCAGGTTGCTTGTGATAGGAATCATTTACCCTATTTCCGATAACACCTGGGTGAGTCCAATTCAAGTTGTCCCTAAGAAAAGGGGGATAACGATAATGAAAAATGAAAGTGGTGAATTGATTCCCACAAGAACTACCACCAAGTGGCGTGTTTGCATTGACTATAGAAAACTTAATTCCGCCACTAGGAAGGATCACTTCCCACTACCTTTCATTGATCAGGTACTTGAGCGATTGGCCGGCCATAATTTTTATTGCTTCTTAGATGGATACTCCGGCTACAATCAAATTCCCATTGCTCTAGAAGACCAGGAAAAGACCACATTCACGTGTCTGTTTGGCACCTATGCTTAGAGACGCATGGTTTTTGGTTTATGCAATGCGCCCGCCACTTTCCAATGGTGCATGATGAGTATCTTTTTCGACATGATTGGTGACTTTTTAGAGGTCTTTATGGATGAATTTTCTATGTTTGGCTCTAGTTTTGATACATGTCTGCACAATCTTTCACTCGTATTGTCCCGTTGCATTAAGTCCAATCTAGTCTTGAATTGGGAGAAATGCCACTTCATGGTAAAAGAAGGAATTGTTTTAGGACATGTAATGTCTGAGCGGGGTGTAGAAGTGGACAAAACCAAGGTTGACCTAATTGCCAATCTGCCACCAGCTACTTATGTGAAGGGGGTGCATTCTTTCCTTGGCCATGCTGGGTTCTATAGGCGTTTTATTAATGACTTTAGAAAAATTTCTCGTCCTTTGACGAATTTGCTTGCTCAAGATGTTGTTTTAGCTTTTGATGATGCCTGTATTCATGCTTTTGAGACACTGAAGAAATGTTTGTCCACTGCATCCATTGTCCAACCCCCTACTTGGTCTTTGCCTTTTGAGTTGATGTGTGATGCCTTTGACTATGCATTGGGGGCTGTTTTGGGGCAAAAGATGGATAAAATGCCCTATGTCATTCAGTATGCTAGCCGCACTCTTCATGATGCTCAATTGAATTACACTACCACTGAGGAGTTGCTATCTGTTGTGTTTGCCTTGAAAAAATTCAGATCATATCTGTTAGGGTCAAAGGTTATAGTGTTCACTGATCATTCTGCTTTGAAGTACTTATTATCCATCAAGGACACTAAACCTCGCTTGATTAGATGGATCTTGCAATTGCAAGAATATGACCTTGAGATTTGAGATAAGAAGGGTTGTGAGAATGTTGTTGCTGATCATCTATCTAGGATCTGTGTAGCACCTCAGGAAGGATTCCTTCCTTTAAATGATTCCTTCCCTGATCAACAACTTCTCCAAGTATCCCAGTTGCCTTGGTTTGCTGACATAGTCAACTATCTTGTAACTCATAAGATTCCTGATTATTGGAGTAAACAAGATCGGTTGAAATTCTTTTCCCAAGTCATACATTTTTTTTGGGATGACCCTTATTTGTTCAAGGTGTGTTCTGACCAAGTCATTAGGCGTTGTGTACATGAGCAAGACTTTGCCAACATTCTTGAATTTTGTCATTCCCACGCATGTGGTGGACATTTTGGTGCTAGAAAGACCATGGCTAAAGTCTTGCAATGTGGTTTCTATTGGCCTTCATTATTTAGAGATACCCATGAGTTTTGTCAGGTGTGTGATAAATGCCAACGAACTGGTTGTTTGTCTAGGAAGAACATGATGCCTCTTAACCCCATTCTTATTGTTGAATTATTTGATGTGTGGGGTATTGACTTCATGGGTCCTTTTCCTGTCTCGATCGGCTATCAATACATCCTTGTTGCTGTTGAATATATCTCTAAATGGATTGAAGCTATTGGATGTAAGACAAACGATCACAAAGTGGTGGTAAAGTTTTTAAAAGAAAATATCTTTAATCGGTTTGGTACCCCGAGAGCGATCATCAGTGATGGGGGATCTCATTTTTGTAACAGAGCATTTGAGACCTTATTGAAGAAATATTCCATCACTCATCGGGTGTCCACTCCGTACCACCCACAAACTTGAGGTCAAGTGGAAATCTCTAATAGGGAGATCAAACGGATTATGGGGAAGTCGGTTCGCTTTGATAGGAAAGATTGGTCCACTCAATTGGACGATGCTTTATAGGCCTATCAAACCGCTTATAAGACTCCTATTGGGATGTCTACATTTCGCCTAGTGTTCGGCAAAGCATGTCATCTACCTGTTGAGCTTGAGCATAGAGCTTATTGGGCCATTAAGGCTTTGAATTTTGATTTAACTCTAGTGGGTGAGGAGAGAAAATTGCAATTGAATGAGTTGGAGGAGATACGTCATGATGCTTATGAGAATGCCAAATTGTATAAGGAGCGAACAAAGCTTTTACATGATAAATCAATTTTTTGCAAGTCTTTTACTGTTGGGCAGAATGTTTTACTTTATAACTCACGATTGCATTTGTTTCCAAGGAAGCTAAGATCCAGGTGGTCCGGTCCATTTGAAGTCACACAGGTGTTTCCTCATGGCGCTATTGAGATCCGCAATCACAGAGATGGGTCGGTCTTCAAAGTTAACGGTCAGAGGTTGAAACCGTATCTTGAGAATGTCTCCACACCGGAGGAGGTGGTGATGATTTTCTTGGAGGAACCTGTCATTTCATCTTGAATGTGTCAGAGTCTGGCTTACGACTATAAACTTAGCACATTGTGGGCAATCCCCACGTTTCTATCCCTTTGTACATTACAGTTTTATTTTTAATTTTTTTGGTTTATTCCTTCTTATTTGGGATAACCTTTGGTGTACTCTGGTCTTGATTGATTGGAGGTCCCCCGGCGATGCTGGCCCCATCATGGACTCGGGGTACTCTCTTGCCGGCTGAGAGCATAAATGATTCCGATAGTCGATGACCAGACTTTTGGTCCCTAGTTTGAGAGGTCTGTGCTCAAACAACCGTTCTGGGATTGACCAGTTCGATCTTGAAGTATTGAATGAAAACCTTATGGTGAGTAACTTAAGGACTTGTGTTCAGCGCGTGATTCCTGCTGCCTTCAGTGGCCAGTCACACAGAGATTTCTTCAAAGTGTGATGTGGGATAGCGGTTTCATCTACGGATGATTACCTACGGGTACGGCTGATACGAGTAAACCTTCTTCGAGGGAGACTATCTATCATTCTTGGGGTTTTTAGTCACTTTTCGATATTATTGTTGATGACCAAACACATATGGTCCCACCTATGGATTTAGGAGCCCTGAGGGAGCTTAACCCTCACCCTGTTGGAGTATAACTAGCTAAGTTGTTATTCCTTTGTGTAGCCGTTCTAGTGTTTTAACTTTTCCCCATTTAGGACAATGTCAGGTTTAGGTTTGGGGGGGGGGGGGGGACGACTCTTTTATGTCTTAGCAATAATTTTCTTTTGATTTTTTTTCGTGGTTTTCAAATTACTCCTTTTAGTATGTGGTTAACATTAGTAGAGTTAAAATAAGTTGCTCAAATGTGTTTCAAAATTTTTCGTAAAACTATGTAGAATATGGCTATTAGAAATCTGATATCATTTGTTGTGATCCATGAGAATTCAGTGGGATAACTTACTATTGCATTAGAGTTGGAACTTAGTTGCAAAAGAGAACATGTAAATCTAGTGTTGATCTATGTTAGTCTGAATAGTCTTGTATGCCTGTTTGAACTCATTCCTTTTTATACCTCAGTGAAATTCCTTGTTGTAATGTATGAATGCAAATGGAAATGCTCTTGCTTGCAAAAGACAGATAACTTCAGAAACAGCCTGGGAAAACCCAGGGACATGCATCGGAATAGTCGGTTACTTAAAAATAAATGCATGTGCAGTGAAGACGAATACAAAATGGTGGTAATACCAAAAGTATTCAGTGAAACAAAAATTACGCTGGTAATAGCAAAAGTGCACTGGTAATAGCGTAAAATGGTTTTAAATTTGGAATCAATGAGTTTCCTTAACTTTGATGATGAATTGTAATTTGAAAGAAGTTGCAGGTCAAGATGGAAATTGGTATATTTCTTTTGTGAGATTGTCAGACAACAGGCTTACTCTACTATTTTCTCTTAAGTGTGATGTGACCAGGATTTTATTGTTATTTGTTGCCTCTTTATTCTGTTGAAGTAATATCTTATGGGTCACATTGGTTCTGGTGGAGTAACAATGAGTGTATTTGGATTGATAATAGGCTATATTTTACACAGGTTTTCAAATTGCACAAGATCTCATATGATTTTCAGATATTTTACGATACTAAGTGTTTGTCATATGCTAATGAGGAGTAAATTTTCTTCAGTTTTTCTTTTTATATTATTGATTTAGATGAATTTTGTGGGTAAATTCCATGCAAACCCTCACGAGAAATAACTCGTCCACTACTGCAGAGTAGGGGTTTAACGACTTGTTGCATGCGCTAAATGCAATCGTGCTCCCTACGAAATTGGCATTTTGTTTTCCTAGGCTTAATTTTGGTTTGATTGTTGTTTTGCTAGGGACTAGCAAAGATTTAGGTTTGGGGGTGTGATAGATGCCATATTCTGACATGAGAAATAGGTTAATTATAATAGAATAACCTTTATAATTGTGTTGTAGGTGGTTATTTATCGATTTTCAAATGACATGAGCATTTATTGAATTTGGCATTAATCATTGTCGATATTGCATATTTTTCTCTCCTGAATTATATTTCATTGTTTTTAAGCTTTATTTCTTCCTGAAATGCTTTTTAAAGATTCAATTATGGAATTTTCGGAGAATTTTGGTGGAGAAGGAGATATTTACCAAAATGCCCTTTGTGAAATGGAGGTGATTTTTAGGACAAATCGTTTTAAAACAAATAAGATGGTATTAAAGGAAAAGAGGAGCGTCGACCAAAACAGAGCACCGAAAATAGGGGAAGACTCGAGAGGACTTTCCCACCGTCGTTCGCCGCGCCACTGTCTTTTGCCGCACCACCGTCGTCCACCGCCGTCCAGCAACCGAGAACAAACCCGAGGAGAGCTCGAGAGAGTCTCCGTCGAGGTGAATTCGACAGTGCTAGTGTCCACTCGCCAGGCCGAGAGGTGATCTAAGAGGGCTTCTCCGGTACCAATTCTGCATTCCGACCATCCTCCGGCATCGATTACATTTTCGACCATTCCCGGAGCAATTCCGACTCCGACCGAGACTCGAGAGAGCCGGTTAGAGAACTTCATCTCTGTTTTGTTCTTCGCCGGATGTCACCTCCGTCCGTCGGCTTCTATCCTTCGTCACCGGCGTCGTCTCTACCTCCGGCCACTCACTCTTGCTACCCGAAGCCATCAATTTCGGGAAATTGCAGCACCAGTGAGAACGAGTTGCTGCCCGAGCAAGAGGAAGGAGAAGGGGAGTAATTCATCATTTTTGAATTTAATTTTTTATATAGTTTGAACTTAGGTTTTGAATGTTTATTGAATCTGATTTGATAATTAATGTTTATTGAATATTTGTTTTCCGGATATTTGATTAAATTAGCTAATTACGGTAGGATTATAATTGAGGTTGGATTTTGGTATTTTAATCCGATTTCTGTCTTTCACTCTATGCGCCCGAGAGGGGCTAGATGCAAGGATTGAGTAATCGGATCCGTGGTTACGTGACGCTCGAGAGAGGCAGGAATCACCGTAAAATCCAGAGTTGACGTTTCCTGTTGTGCAAGTAGTTAACCAGATGACTGCTTGATAATTTAGGATATAATTAGTGTTTAGTTCATATTAATTCATCATATTTGGTTAGGCTAGTTGACTGAAGAATACACAAAATTCAGTCCTCCCTATGGATATGACCTTTGCTTCCCGCTAAATTACATGAACGATTCGTACGCTTGCGAGGTATTAAAGCCGATGTAATAAAATTCTACATCACAACCCCTAATAGCATGGTGGAATTTTATAAGAAAGAGATTTCTAATTGATCCTAACATGTCTTAAATGTGGTGGACATGCATGGCTGAAAGATGTTAAAGAAGCAAATCACCAAATGATCCAAAAATTTCGAGTAGAAAAAATAAAATTCTCAAGTTAACGTGCATTGGGATATTTACTAGAGCCTTACAACCCACTTTTTGCCTATTTTATAAAAAGAGGAACTAACAATCGTCGAGCATCTTAAATGTTTTGTTCGATTAAAGAAGTGAAACGGCTATAATTTTTGTGAGAAATAACTTATGGTTTGGGAGTCAACACTCCGTTAAACGAGCCTCACCCCCCTCTTCCGAAGATGGCAATACCCAATATATATAAAACTAAAAGTGTAAATTTATAGTAAATGTAAGTGAAGAAAACTATTTCATGCACTAAAAATGAACACCAAAGTTTTGTTATCCATGTTTGGGAAATTTCACTAGTTAAACCCCTAATCACTTGGTGGTATTTTATACGAAAGAGATTTCAAATTGATCCTAACATGTTTTAAATGTGGTGGATATGCATGCCACGAACATTTTGAAGATACAAATGACCTAATGATCCAAAAATTTCAAGGAGTAGAAAAAATAAAATTCTCAAGTTAACGTGCCGTGGGATATTTAGCAGAGCCAAACAACCCACTTTTTGCCTATTTTAAAAAAAGTGGACCTAACAATCATAGATCATCGTAAATTTTTTGATGAATTAATGTTGTGTAATGGCTATAATTTTTGTGAGAATGACTTATTGTTTGGGAGTCAACACTCAGTAAAAAAAACCTCCCCCCCCCCCCCCCCTCCTCTCTCTCCCTCTTCCACTGATTGCAAAACCTAATATATACAAATGTAAAAGAGTTTAAAATCCTTAAAAATCACAGATAATTT
Organism: Aristolochia californica; assembly: GCF_029961685.1. NCBI lineage: Eukaryota > Viridiplantae > Streptophyta > Magnoliopsida > Piperales > Aristolochiaceae > Aristolochia > Aristolochia californica. Next base: position 30,818,210 of record NW_027182257.1, read on the forward strand.
TTTGAATTATCTCTCTCAGCATTAGTGCTTTTCCATTTTGGATTTTCTATTTTTTTTCAAATCCAAACTTGAATTTTCACTTTCCCATTTTTCTCGTAAACAAAGAGATAAGGCAAATAGATCACAACCAAATGAAAATTTGATAGTTTTTGTATGAAAAAATTAAAAACTATATTAAATGTAAGTGAAAGGAAATTATTTCACGCACTAAAAATGAACACCAAAGTTTTGTTATTGATGTTTGGGAAATTGCACTATTACAACCCCTAATAGCTTGCTAGAATTTTATAAGAAAGAGATTTCTAATTGATCCTAACATGTTTTAAATGTGGTGGATATGCATGCCAGAAACATGTTGAAGATGCAAATGACCAAATGATCCAAAAATTTCAACGAGTGGAAAAAATTATATTGCCAAGTTAACGTGCGGTGGGAGATTTACCAGAGCCAAACATCCCACTTTTTGCCTAGTTTACAAAAACCGGACATATGGTTTTGGAGTCAACACTCAGTAAAAAATGCATCGCACCCCCCCCCCCCCCCCCCCCTTTCCAATTATTGCAAAACCTAATATATAAAAAACCAAAAGAGTTTACAATCCTTAAAAATCACAGATACTTATTGGAATTATCTCTCTCAAAATTTGTGTATTTCCATTTTGGATGTTCAATATTTTTTCAAATCCAAACTTGAGTTTTCTCTCTCCCATTTTTCTTGTAAACTAAACGATAAGGCAAATAGATCACTATAAAATGAATATTTTAGAGTTTCTGTATGCAAATAATTGAAAAATATAATAAATATAAGTGAAGAAAACTATTTCTCACACTAAAAATGAACACCAAAGTTTTGTTATCCATGTTTGGGAAATTCCACTAGTAGAACCCCTAACGGCTTGGTGGAATTTTAATAGAAAGAGATTTCTAATTGATCCTAACATGTTTTAAATGTGGTAGATATGCATGCCTGAAACATGTTGAAGATGCAAATGACCTAATATTCCTGAAATTTCAAGGAGTAGAAAAAATAAAATTCTAAAGTTAACTTGCGGTGGGATATTTACCCGAGCCAAACAACCCACTTTTTGCCAATTTTACAAAAAACGGACCTAACAATCACAAATCTTCGTAAATATTTTGATCAATAATGAAGTGTATCGGCTATAATTTTTTTTAGAAATGACTGATGGTTTGGGAGTCAACACTCAGTTAAAAATGCCTCGCCCCCCTCTTCCAATTATTGAAAAACTTAATATATAAAATATAAAAGAGTTGACAATCCTTTAAAAAGACAGATAGTTTTTTGAATTATCTCTCTCATCATTTGTGCATTTCCATTTTGAATGTTGAACTTTTTTTCAACTCAAAACTTGACTTTTTACACTCGTATTTTCTCTTAAACAAAAAGATAAGGCAAATAGATCACATAAAAATGAAAATTTTAGAGTTTATGTGTACTAAAAATTGAAAACTATAATAAATATAAGTGAAGAAAATTATTTCACGCACTAAAAACGAAGACCAAAGTTTTATTATCCATGTTTGGGAAATTCCACTAGTAAAACCGTAATGGCTTGGTGGAATTTTATAAGAAAGAGATTTCTAATTGATCATAACATGTTTTAAATGTGGTGGATATGCATGCCTGAAACATGTTGAAGATGCAAATGACCTAATGATCCAAAAAATTCACGGAGCAGAAAAAATTAAATTCTCAAGTTAACGTGCGGAGTGATATGTACCAGATTCAAACAACCCACTTTTTGCCTATTTTCCAAAAAGTGGACCTAACAATCATAGATTATTGTAAATGTTGTGATCGATTAGTGATGTGTAACGGCTATAATTTTTGTTAGAAATGACTTAGGGTTTGGTAGTCAACAATCAGTTGAAAATGCCTCGCCCCTCTTTCGATGATTGAAAAACCTAATATATAAAAAATAAAAGAGTTTAAAATCCTTCAAAAACACAAATTGTTTTTTGAATTATCTCTCTCATCAATTGTGGATTTCCATTTTGGATATTCAATTTTTTTAAAATCCAAACTTGAGTTTTCACTCACCCATTTTCTCATAAACAAAAATATATGGCAAATAGATCACAACAAAATGAAAATTTTAGAGTTTATGTATGCAAAAAATTGAAAACTATAATAATATGCAAGTAAAGAAAATTATTTCACGCTCAAATATGAAAACCAATGTTTTGTTATCCATGTTTGAGAAATTCCACTAGTAGAACCCCTAACGGCTTGGTGGAATTTTAATAGAAAGAGATTTCTAATTGATCCTAACATGTTTTAAATGTGGTAGATATGCATGCCTGAAACATGTTGAAGATGCAAATGACCTATAATTCCTGAAATTTCAAGGAGTAGAAAAAATAAAATTCTAAAGTTAACTTGCGGTGGGATATTTACCCGAGCCAAACAACCCACTTTTTGCCAATTTTACAAAAAACGGACCTAACAATCACAAATCTTCGTAAATTTTTTGATCAATAATGAAGTGTATCGGCTATAAGTTTTTTTAGAAATGACTGATGGTTTGGGAGTCAACACTCAGTTAAAAATGCCTCGCCCCCCTCTTCCAATTATTGAAAAACTTAATATATAAAATATAAAAGAGTTTACAATCCTTTAAAAAGACAGATAGTTTTTTGAATTATCTCTCTCATCATTTGTGCATTTCCATTTTGAATGTTGAACTTTTTTTCAACTCAAAACTTGACTTTTTACACTCGTATTTTCTCTTAAACAAAAAGATAAGGCAAATAGATCACATAAAAATGAAAATTTTAGAGTTTATGTGTACTAAAAATTGAAAACTATAATAAATATAAGTGAAGAAAATTATTTCACGCACTAAAAACGAACACCAAAGTTTTATTATCCATGTTTGGGAAATTCCACTAGTAGAACCCCTAAAAGTTTGGTGCAATTTTAGAAGAAAGAGATTTATAATTGAATCCTAACATGTTTTAAATGTGGTGGATATGCATGCCTAAAACATGTTGAAGATGCAAATGACCTAAAAATCATAAAATTTCAAGGTGTAGAAAAAAATAAATTCTCAAGTTAACGTGTTGTGGGATATTTACCTGATCCAAACAACCCACTTTTTGCCTATTTTACAAAAAGTGGACCAAACAATCATAGATCATCATAAATGTTTTGATCGATTAATGATGTGTAACGGCTATAATTTTTGTTAGAAATGACTTATTGTTGGGAGTCAACACTGGGTTAAAAATGCCTCGCCCCCCTCTTCGCATGATTGCAAAACCTTATTTGTAAAAAATAAAAGAGTTTATAATCCTTAAAAATCACAAATAATTTTTTGAATTATCTCTCTCATCATTTGTGCACTTCCATTCTGGATGTTCATTTTTTTTTCAAATCCAATGTTGAGTTTTCACTCTCCCATTTTTCTTGTAAACAATTAGAGTTAATGTATGCAAAAAATTGAAAACTATAATAAATGTAAGTGAAGAAAATTATTTCACGCACTAAAAATGAACACCAAAGTTCTGTTAACCCTGTTGGGGAAATTTCACTAGTACAACCCCTAAAAGCTTTGTGCAATTTTATAAGAAGGATATTTATAATTGAATCCTAATATGTATTAAATGTGGTGGATATGTATGCCTGAAACATGTTGAAGATGCAAATCAACTATTGATCCTAAAATTTCAAGGAGAAGAAAACATTAAACTCTCAAGTTGATGTGCGATGGGATATTTACCTGAGCCAAACAACCTACTTTTTGCCTATTTTAAAATAAGCGGACCCGACAATCATAGATCATCATAAACGTTTCGATCCATAAATGATGTGTAACGACTATAATTTTTGTTAGAAATCACTTATGGTTTTGGAGTCAACACTCTGTTAAAAATGCCCCGCCCCCCTCCTCTTCCGATGACTGCAAAACCTAATATATGAAAAACTAAAAGAGTTGATAATTTTTAAAAATCACAGATAGTTTTTGGATTTATCTCTCTCAGAATTTTTGCATTTCCATTTTGGATGTTCAATTTTTTTTCAAATCCAAACTTGAGTTTTCACTCTCCCATTTTTCTCGTAAACAAAAAGTTAAGGCTAATAGGTCACAACAAAATGAAAATTTTTGAGTTTATGTATCGCAAAAAATTCAAAACAATAATAAAACAAGTAAGTGAAGTAAATTATTTCACGCACTAAAAATGAACACCAAAGTTTTGGTATCCATGTTTGGGAAATTCCACTAGTACAACCCCTAATGGCTTGGTGGAATTTTATAAGAAAGAGATTTCTAATTGATCCTAACACGTTTTAAATGTGGTGGATATGCATGCCTGGAACATGTTGAAGATGGAAATGACCTAATGATCCAAAAATTTCATGGAGTAGAAAAAATTAAATTCTCAAGTTAGTGCGGTGGGATATTTACCAGAGCCAAACAACCCAATTTGTGCCTATGTTACAAAAAGTGGTCCAAACAATCATAGATCATTGTAAATGTTTTGATCGATTAATGATGTGTAAATGCGGTAATTTTTGTTCGAAATGACTTATAGTTTGGGAATCAACACTCAGTTAAAAATGCCACCACCCCCTCCCCCCCCCCCCCCCCCCCTCCCCCCCCTCTTCCGATGATTGCAAAACCTAATTTATAAAAAACTAAAAGTGTTTAAAATCCTTAAAATTCACAGATACTTTTTGGAATTATCTCTCTCAGCATTTGTGCATTTCCATTATTGATATTCAATTTTATTTTCAAATCTAAACTTGAGTTTTCACGGTCTCATTTTTCTCATAAACAAAAAGATAAAGCAAATAGATTGCAGCAGAATGAAAATTTTAGAGTTTATGTATGCAACAAATTGAAAACTATAATAAATGTAAATCAAGAAAATTATTTCACGCACTAAAAATTAACACCAAATTTTTTTATCCATGTTTGGGAAATTCAACTAATACAACCCCTATTGGCTTGGTGGAATTGTATAAGGAAGAGATTTCTAATTGATCCTAACAACTTTTAAATGTGGTGGATATGCATGCCTGAAACATGTTGAAGATGCAAATAACCTAATGATCCTAAAATTTATAGGAGTAGAAAAAATTTAATTCTCAAGTAAACGTACGATGGGATATATAGCAGAGCCAAAAAACCCACTTTTTGCCAATTTTACAAAAAGTGGACATATCAATCATAGATCATTGTAAATTTTTTGATCGATTAATGACGTGTAACGGCTATAATTTTTTTTAGAAATGACTTATGGTTTGAGAGTCAACACTTAGTTAAAAATGCCTCGCCGCCAATCTTTTGATGATTGTAAAACCTAATATACAAAAAAATAAAAGAGTTTACAATCCTTAAAAATCACAGATACTTCCTTGGAATTATCTCCCTCTACATTGGTGCATTTCCATTTTGGATGTTCAATTTTTTTTCAAATCCAAATGTGAGTTTTCACTCTCCCATTTTTCTCGTAAACAAAAAGATTAGGCATATAGATCAAAGCAAAATGAAAATTTTACAGTTTATGTATACAAAAAATTGAAAACTATCATAGATGTAAGTGAAGAAAATTATTTCACGCACTAAAAATAAACACCAAAGTTTTGTTATCCATGTTTGGGATATTCCACTAGTACAACCCCTAATGGCATAATGGAATTTTATAAGAAAGAGATTTCTAAATGATCGTAACATGTTTTAATTGTGGTTGATATGCATGCCTGAAACATGCAAATCACCTAATGATCCAAAAATTTCAAGGAGTAGAAAAAATTAAATTCTCAAGTTAAGGTGCGATGGGATATTTACCAAAGCCAAACAACCCACTTTTTGACTATTTTACAAAAAGCGGACCTAACTATCATAGATCATCATAAATGTTTTGATCGATTAATGATGTGTAACGGCTATAATTTTTGTTAGAAATAACTTATGGTTTGGGAGTCAACTCTCAGTTAAAAATACCTCGTCCCTCTTTCGATGACTAATAAACCTAATATTTAAAATTAAAAAAGAGTTTTAAATCATTAAAAATCACATGAAATTTTTGGAATTATCTTTCTCCACATTTGTCCATTTCCATTTTGGATGTTCAATTTTTTTTCAAATCCAAACTTCAGATTTCACTCTCCCATTTTTCTCGTAAACAAAAAAAGAAGGCAAATAGATCACAACAAAATGAAAATTTAAGAGTGTAAATATGCAAAAAATTGAAAATTATAATAAATGTAAGTAAAGAAAATTTTTTCACGGAATAAAAAGAAACACCAAAGTTTTGTCATCCATGTTTGGGAAATTCCACTAGTACAACCCCAAATGGCTTTGTGGAATTTTATAAGAAAGAAATTTCTAAATGATCCTAACATGTTTTAATAGTGGTGGATATGCATGACCTAATGATCCAAAAATTTCGAGTAGAAAAAATTAAGTTCTCAAGTTAATGTGCTGTGGGATATTTATTAGAGCCAGACAACCCACTTTTTGACTATTTTACAAAAAGTGGACCTAACAATCATAGCTCATCGTAAATGTTTTGATCGATTAATGATGTGTAACGGCTATAATTTTTTTGAGAAATGACTTTTGGTTTGCGAGTCAACACTCAGTTAAAAATGCCACGCCCGCCCACTTCCTGCAATTGATAAACCTAATATATAAAAAACTAAAAGAGTTTAAAATCCTTAAAAATCACAGATACTTTTTGGAATTATCTCTCTCACCATTTTCTCATTTCCATTTTGGATGTTCAATTTTTTTTAATAATCCATACTTGAGTTTTCACTCTCCCATTTTTCTCGTAAACAAAAATATAAGGCAAATAGATCACAAAAAATAAAATTTTTAGAGTTAAGGTATGCAAAAAATTGAAAACTATAATAAATGTAAGTGAAGAAAATTATTTCACGCACTAAAAATGAGCACCAATGTTTTGTTATCGATGTTTGGGAAATTCCACTAGTACAACCGCTAATGGCTTGGTGGAATTTTATAAGAAAGATATTTCTAATTGCTCCTAACATGTTTTAAATGTGGTGGATATGCATGCCTGAAACATGATGAAGATGCAAATGATCTCATGATCCAAAAATTTCATGGTGTAGAAAAATTTTAATTCTCAACTTAACGTGCGGTGGGATATTCACTAAAGCCAAACGACCCAATTTTTGCCTATTTTAAAAAAAGCATACCAAACAATCATAGATCATTGTAAATTTTTTGAAAAATTAATGATGTGTAGCGGCAATATTTTTTGTTAGAAATGGCTTATGATTTGGGACTCAACACTTAGTTAAAAATGCTTCGCACCCCATCTTCCGATGATTGCAAAACCTAATATATAAGAAACTAAAAGAGTTTACAATGCTTAAAAATCATAGACACTTTTTGGATTTATCTCTCTCAGCATTTTTGCATTTCCATTTTGGTTGTTCAATTTTTTTTTTAAATGTAAATTTGATTTTTTTCTCTCCCATTTTTCTTGTAAACAAAAATATAAGGCAAATTGATCACAACAAAATGAAACTTTTAGAGTTTATGTATGCAAAAAATTGAAAACTATAATAAATGTAAGTGAAGAAAATTATTTCACACAGTAAAAATAAACATCAAAGTTTTGTTATCCATGTTTGGGAAATTCTATTAGTACAAACCCAAATTGCTTGGCTGAATTTAATAAGAAATAGATTTCTAATTGATCCTAACATGTTTTAAATATGGTGGATATGCATGCCTGAAACATGTTGAAGATGCAAATGACCTAATGATCCAAAAATTTCAACGTGAATAAAAAATTAAATTCTCAAGTTAAAGTGCGGAGGTATATTTACCAGAGCCAAACAACCCACTTTTTGCCATATTTACAAAAAGCGGACCTAACAATAATAGATCTTCGTAAATGTTTTGATCAATTAATGTTATGTAACGGCTATATTTTTTGTTAGAAATGACTTATGGTTTGGGGGTCAACACTCAGTTCAAAATTCCTCGCCCCCCTCTTCCGATGATTGCAAAACCTAATATATAAAAAAATTAAAAAATTTTACAATCCTTAAAAATCATAGATACTTTTTGGAATTATCTCTCTCAGAATTTGTGCATTTCTATTTTGGACTTTCAATTTTTTTTCAAATCCAAACTTGAGTTTTCTCTCTTCCATTTTTCTCGTAAACAAAAAGATATGGCAAATAGATCAAAACAAAATGAAAGTTTTATAGTTTATGTAAGTAAAAAATTGAAAACTATAATAAATGTAAGTGAAGAAAATTATTTCACGCACTGAAAATGAACAACAAAGTTTTGTTATCCATGTTTGGGAAATTCCACTTTCAACACGCAATGGCTTGGTGAAATATTATAAGAAAGAGAATTCTAATTGATCCTGACATGTTTTAAATGACGTGTATAAGCATTCCTAAAACATGTTGAAGATGCAAATGACCTAATGATCCAAATTTTCGAGTAGAAAAAATTAAATTCTCAAGTAAACATGCAGTGTGATATTTACTAGAGCCAAGCAACCCAGTTTTTGCCTATTTTACAAAAAAATAGACCTAACAATCATAGATCATAGTAAATGTTTTGATCGATTAATGATGTGTAACGGCTAAATTTTTTGGTAGAAAGACTTAAGGTTTTGGAGTCAACAATCAGAAAAAAACGCGTTCCCCCCCCCCCTCCCCCCCCCCCCCCCCCCCCCCTTCTCCTCTTCTAGTGATTACAAAACCTAATTATAAAAAAATAAGAGAGTTTAGAATCCTTAAAAATCGCAGATACTTTTTGGAATTATCTCTCTCAACATTTGGGCATTTCCATTATGGATGTTCAATTTTTTTCCAAATCCAAACTTGAGTTTTCACTCTCTCATTTTTCTCGTAAACAAAAAGATAAGGCAAATAGATCACAAAAAAATAAAAAATTTAGAGTTTATGTATGCAAAAAATTGAAAAATATAATAAATTAAAGTGAAGAAAATTATTTCACGGACTAAAAATGAACACCAAAGGTTTGTTATCCATGTTTGGTAAATCCCACTTGTACAACCCCTAGTGGCTTGGTGGAATTTTATATGGAAGAGATTTCTAAATGATCCTAACATGTTTTAATTTTGGTGGATATGCATGCCTGAAACATGTTGAAGATGCAAATGACCAAATGATCCAAAAATTTAAAGGAGCGGAAAAAATTAAATTCTCAAGTTAACGTGTGGTGGGATATTTCCCAGAGCCAAACATCCCACTTTTTGGCTATTTTAAAAAAAGTGGAGTTAAAAATCAATGATCATCGAAATTTTTTGGATCGATTTATAAGTCAAATGGCTATATTTTTTGTTAGAAATGACTTATGGTTCGGGAGTCATCACTAAGGTAAAAATGCGTCGCCCCCCTCTTCCGATGATTGCAAAACCTAATATATAAAAAAAATAAAAGAGTTTAAAATCCTTAAAAATCAAAGATACTTTTTGGAATTATTTGTCTGAGCAATTGGGCATTTCTTTTTTGGATGTTAATTTTTTTTTCTCAAATCCATACTTGAGTTTTCACTCTCCCATTTTTCTCGTAAACAAAATATAAGGGAAATAGATCACAACAAAAAGAAAATTTTAGAGTTTATGTATGCAAAAAATTGAAAACTACAATAAATGTAAGTGTAGAAAATTATTTCAAGCTCTAAAAATGAACACCAAAGTTTTTGTTATCGATGTTTGGGAAATTCCACTAGTACAACCCCTAATGGCTTGGTGGAATTTTATAAGAAAGAGATTTCTAATTGACCCTCACATGTTTTAAATGTTGTTGATATGCTTCCCAGAAATGTGTTGAAGATACAAATGAACGAATGATCCAAATTCAACTAGAAGAAAAAATTAAATTCGCATGTTAACGTGTAGTTGGATATTTACCAGAGCTAAACAACTCACTTTTTGCCTTTTCAAAAAAAGTAGACCTAACAATCATAGATCATCGTAAATGTTTTGATCGGTTAATGATGCGTAACAGCTATAGTTTTTGTTAGAAATGACTTGTGGTTTGGGAGTCAACACTCAGTTAAAAATGCCTCGCCCCCCCCACCCCCCTCTTCCGATGATTGCAAAACCTAATATATAAAAAACTTAAAGAGTTTAAAATCTTTAAAAATCACAGGTACTATTTGAAATTATGTCTTTTAGCTTTTGAGAATTTGCAATTTGGATGTTCAATTTTTTTTCAAATCCAAACTTGACTATTCACTCTCCCATTTTTCTTGAAAACAAAAAATAAGGCAAATAGATCACTGCAAAAAGAAAATTTTAGAGTTTATGTATGAAAAAATTGAAATCATAATACATGTAAGTGAAGAGAATTATTTCACGGACTAAAAACGAACACCAAAGTTTTGTTATCCATGTTTGGGAAATTCCACTAGTACAACCCCTAATGGCTTGGTAGAATTTTATTAGATTGAGAATTCTAGTTGATCCTAACACATTTTCAATGTGGTTGATATGCAAACCTGAAACAAGTTGATGATGCAAATGACCTAATGATCCCAAAACTTCAAGGAGAAAAATAAAATAAAATTCTCAAGTTAACATGTAGTGGGATATTTACCAGTGCCAAACAACCCACTTTTTGCCTATTTTAAAAAACTGGACCTTGTAATCATTGAACATCGTAAATGTTTGGATCGATTAATGATGTGTAACGACTATAATTTTTGTTAGAAATGACTTATGGTTTGCGAGTCAACACTCAGTTAAAAATGCCTCGCCACTCCCCCCTTCCCCCCCCCCCCCCCCCCCCCCCCCCCCCCCCCCCCCCCCCCCCCCTTCCTCTTCCGATGATAGCAAAACCTAATGTATAATTTACAATCCTTAAAAATCAAATATACTTTTTGGAATTATCTCCCTCAGCATTTGTGCATTTCCATTCTGGATATTCAATTTTTTTTCTATCCAAACTTGAGTTTTCACTCTTCCATTTTTCTTGTAAAAAAAAAAACATAAGGCAAATAGATCACAACAAAATGAAAATTTTAGAGTTTAAGTATGAAAAAAATTGAAAACTATAATAAATTTAAGTGAAGAAATTTATTTCACGGACTAAAAGAACACCAAAGTTTTGTTATCCATGTTTGGGAAATTCCACGAGTACAACCCCTAATGGCTTGGTGGAATTTAATAAGACAGAGATTTCTAATTGATCCTAACAAGTTTTAAATGTGGTGGATATGCATGACTGAAACATGTTGAAGATGACAATAACCTAATGATCCAAAAATTTCAAGGAGTTGAAAAAATTAAATTCTCAAGTTAACGTGTGATGGGATAATTACCAAAGCCAGACAACCGACTGTTAGCCTATTTTACAAGAAGTGGACTTAACAATCATATATCACCGTAAATGTTTTGTTCGATTATTGATTGTAATGGCTATAATTTATGTTAGAAATGACTTACGGTTTGGGAGTCAACACACAGTGAAAAAAGCCACACCCCCCCCCCCCCCCCCCCCCCCCCTTCCGATGATTGCACAACCTAATATATAAAAAATTAAAAGAGTTTGGAATCTTTAAAAATCACAGATACTTTTTGGAACTATCTCTCTCAGCATTTCTACTTTTCCATTTTGGATGTTCAATTTTATTTCAAATCGAAACTTGAGTTTCACTCTCCCATTTTTCTCGTAGACAAAAAGATAAGGCAAATAGATCAAAACAAAATGAAAATTTTAGAGTTTATGTTTGAAAAAAAGTGCAAACTATAATAAACGTAAGAGAAGAAAATTATTTCACGCACTAAAAATGAACACCAAAGTTTTGTAATCCATGTTTGGGAAATTCCACTAGTACAACCCCTAATGGCTATGTGGAATTTTATAAGAAAGAGATTTCTAATTGACCTTAACATGTTTTAAATGTTGTGGATATGCATGCCTAAAACATGTTGAACATGCAAATGACCGAATGATCCAAAAATTTCAAGGAGTGGAAAAAATTATATTGCCAAGTTAACGTGCGGTGGGAGATTTACCAGAGCCAAACAACCCACTTTTTGCCTATTTTACAAAAAGCGGACCTAACAATCATGGATCATCATAAATGTTTTGATCGATTAATCATGTGTAATGGCTATAATGTTTGGTTTGGGAATCAACACTCAGTTAAAAATGCCTCGTTCCCCTCTTCTGATGATTGCAAAACGTAATATATAAAAAACTAAAAGAGTATACAATTCTTAAAAATCACTTAAACTTTTTGGAATTATCACTCTCAGCATTGGTGCATTTCCCTTTTGGATGTTCGATTTTTTATGTAATACAAACTTTAGTTTTCACTATCCCATTTTTCTCAAAAACAAAAAGAAAAGGCAAATAGATTACAACAAAATGAAAATTTTAGAGTTTATGTATGCAAAAAATTGAAAACTATAATAAATGTAAATAAAGAAAATTATTTCATGCAGTAAAATTGAACAACAAAGTTTTGTTATCCATGTTTGGAAAATTCCACTAGTAGAACCCCCATTGGCTTTGTTGAATTTTATTAGAAAGAGATTTCTAATTGATCCTAACATGTTTTAAATGTGGAGGATATGCATGCCTGAAACATGTTGAGGATGAAAATGACCTAATGATCCAAAAATTTATAGCAGAAGAAAAAATTAAAATCTCAAGTTAACGTTCGGTGGGATATTTACAAGAGCCAAAACACCCACTTTTTTCCTATTTTTAAAAAAGCAGACCTAACAATCATAGATCATCGTAAATGTTTTGATCGATTAATGATGTGTAAATGCTGTAATATTTGTTAGAAATGACTTTTGGTTTGGGAATCAACACTCAGTTAAAAATGCCACCCCCTGCCCCTCTTCCGATGATTACAAAACCTAATATATAAAAAACTAAAAGAGTTTTAAATTCATAAAATTCATAGATACTTTCTGGAATTATCTCTCTCAGCATTTGTGCATTTCCATTATTGATGTTCAATTTTTTTAAAATCCAAACTTGAGTTTTCATGGTCCCATTTTTCTCGTAAACAAAAAGATAAAGCAAATAGATCACAGCAAAATGAAAATTTTAGAGTTTATGTAGCCTATTTTTACAAAAAAGGACCTAAAAATCATAGCTCATCGTAAATGTTTTGATCGATTAATGATGTGTAATGGCTATAATTTTTGTTAGAAATGACTAATGGTTTGGGAGTCAACTCTCAGTTAAAAATACCTCATCCCTCTTTCGATGATTGATAAACCTAATATATAAAAAAAAAGAGTTAAAAATAATTAAAAATCACAGAAGCTTTTTGGAATTATCTCTCTCAGCATTTGTGCATTTCCATTTTTTTATTTTCAGTTTTTTTTCAAATCCTAACTTGAGTTTTCACTCTGCCTTTTTTCTCGTAAACAAAAAGAAAAGGCAAATTGAACACAACGAAATGAAAATTTAAGAGTTTATGTATGCAAAAAATTGAAAACTATAATAAATGTAAGTGAAGAAAATTATTTCACTCACTAAAAATGAACACCAAAGTTTTGTTATCCATGTTTGGAAAATTCCACTAGAACAACCCCTAATGGTGTGGTGTAATTTTATAAGAAAGAGATTTCTAATTGATCCTAACATGTTTTAAATGTGGTGGATATGTATGCCTGAAACATGTTGAAGATGCAAATTATTTCATGATCCTAAAATTTCAAAGAGTAGAAAAAATTAAATTCTCTAGTTAACATGCGGAAGGATATTTACTAGAGCCAAACAACCTACTTTTTGGCAATGTTACAAAAAGCGTACCTAACAATCATAGATCATCATAAATATTTTGATTGATTAATGATGTCTAACGGATATATTTTTTATTAGAAATGACTTATGGTTTGGGAGTCAACACTCAGTTAAAAATTTTTCACCCCCCTCTTCCGATGATTGGAAAACGTAAAACATAAAAAAAGAAAAGTGTTTAAAATCCTTAAAAATCACAGATACTTTTTGGAATTATTTCTCTCAGCATTTGTGCTTTTCCATTTTGGATTTTCAATTTTTTTCCAAATCCAATCTTGAGTTTTCACTCTCCCATTTTTGTCATAAACAAAAATATAAGGCAAATAGATCATAACAAAATGAAAATTTTAGAGTTTATGTATGCCAAAAATTGAAAACTATAATTAATACAAGTGAAGAAATAATTTCACGCTCTAAAACTGAACACCAAAGTTTTGTTATCGATTTTTGGGAAATTCCACTAGTACAACCCCTAATGGCTTGGTGGAATTTTATAAGAAAGAGATTTCTAATTTATCCTAACATGTTTTAAATGTGGTGGATATGCATGTCTGAAACATGTAGAAGATGCAAATGATCTAATGATCCAAAAATTTCAAGGATTAGAAAAAATTAAATTCTCAACTTAACGTGCGGAGGGATATTTACCTTAGCCAAACAACCCATTTTTTGGCTATTTTACAAAAAGCGTACCTAAAAATCATAGATCATGATAAATATTTTGATTGATTAATGATGTCTAACGGCTATATTTTTGAAGAAAATTATTTCACGCACAAAAAATGAACACCAAAGTTTTGTTATCATTGTTTGAGAAATTCCACTAGTACAACCCCTAATGGCTTGGTGGAATATTATAAGAAAGATATTTCTAATTGATCCTATCATGTTTTAAATGTGGTGGATATGCATTCCTAAAACACGTTGAAGATGCAAATGACCTAAAGATATTTCTAATTGATCCTATCATGTTTTAAATGTGGTGGATATGCATTCCTAAAACACGTTGAAGATGCAAATGACCTAATGATCCAAAAATTTCGAGTAGAACAAATTAAATTCTCAAGTTAACGTTCAGTGGGATATTTACGAGAGCCAAAAACCTACTTTTTGCCTATTTTACAAAAAGCAGACCTCACAATCATTGATCATCATAAATTTTTTGATCGATTAATGATGTGTAACGGCTGTAATTTTTGGTGGAAATGACTTGTGGTTTGGGTGTCAACAGTAAGTTAAAAATGCCTCGCCCCTCTTCCAATTATTGTAAAACCTAATTTATAAAAACTAAAAGAGCTTAAAATCCTTAAAAAACACAGATACTTTTTGGAATTATCTCTCTCAAAATTTGTGCATTTCTATTTTGGATATTCAACTATTTTTCAAATCCAAACTTGAGTTTTCACTCACCCATTTTTGTCGTAAACAAAAATTTAAGGCAAATAGATCACAACAAAATAAAAATTTTGGAGTTTATATATGCAAAAAATTGAAAACTATAATAAATTTAAGTGAAGAAAATTATTTCACGGACTAAAACAGAACACCAAAGTTTTGTTATCAATGTTAGGGAAATTCCACTAGTACAACCCCTAATGTCTTGGTGGAATTTTATAAGAAAGAGATTTCTAATTGATCCTAACAAGCTTTAAATGTGGTGGATATGCATGCCTGAAACATGTTGAACATGAAAATGACCTAATTCTCCAGAAATTTCAAGGAGTGGAAAAAAAATTAAATTCTCAAGTTAACGTGTGGTGGGATATTTACCGGAGCCAAACAACCCCCTTTTTGCCTATTTTATAAAAAAGCGGACCTAACAATCATAGATCATCGTAAATGTTTTGATTGATTAATGATGTGTGACATCTATAATTTTTTTAAGAAATGACTTAAGGTTTGGGAGTCGACACTCAGTTAAAAATGGCTCGGCCCCCCTCTTCCAATGATTGCAAAACCTAATATATAAAAAACAAAAAGAGCTTAAAATCCTTAAAAAGTAGAGATACTTTTTGGAATTAACTCTCTCAGCATTTGGGCATTTCCATTTTGGATGTTCAATTTGTTTTCAAATCCAAATTTGAGTTTTCTCGTAAACAAAAATATAAGGCAAATAGATCACAACAAAATGAAAATTTTACAGTTTATGTATGCAAAAAATGGAAAATATAATAAATGTAAGTGAAGAAAAATATTTCATGCACTAAAAATGAACATCAAAGTTTAGTTGTTGATGTTTGGGAAATTCCACTAGTACATCCGGTAATGGCGTGGTCGAATTTTATCAGAAAGAGATTTCTAATTGATCCTAACAGGTTTTAAATGTGGTGGATATGCATGCCTGAAAGATGTTGAAGATGCAAATGATCTAATGATCCTAAAATTTCAAAGAGTAGGAAATATTATATTCTCAAGTTAACTTGCGGAGGGATATTTACCAAAGCCAAACAACACACTTTTTGGCTATTTTACAAAAAGCGTACCTAACAATCATAGATCATCATAAATATTTTGATCGATTAATGATGTCTAATGGCTATATTTTTTATTAGAAATGACTTATGGTTTGGGAGTCAACACTCAGTTAAAAATGCCTCGCCCCCCTCTTTCGAGGATTGGAAAACCTAATATATAAAAAACTAAAAGAGTTTAAAATCCTTAAAAATCCCAAATTCTTTTTGGAATTATTTCTCTCAGCATTTGTGCATTTCCATTTTGGATTTTCAATTTTTTTTCAAATCCAATCTTGAGTTTTCACTCTCCCATTTTTCTCGTAAAAAAAATAAATAAAAGGCAAATAGATCACAAAAAAATGAAAATTTTAGAGTTTATGTATGCAAAAAATTAAAAACTATAATTAATGTAAGTGAAGAAAATTATTTCACGCTCTAAAACTGAACACCAAAGTTTTGTTATCAATTTTTGGGAAATTCCACTAGTACAACCCCTAATGGCTTGGTGGAATTTTATAAGAAAGAGATTTCTAATTGATCCTAATATGTTTTAAATGTGGTGGATATGCATGCCTGAAACATGTAGAAGATGCAAATTATCTAATGATCCAAAAATTTCAAGGAGTAGAAAAAATTAAATTCTCAACTTAACATGCGGAGGGATATTTACCAGAGCCAAACAACCCATTTTTTGGCTATTTTACAAAAAGCGTACCTAACAATCATAGATCATCATAAATATTTTGATCGATTAATGATGTCTAATGGCTATATTTTTTTTTAGAAATTACGTATGGTTTGGGAGTGAACACTCAGTTACAAATCCCTCGTCCCCCCTCTTCCGATGATTGCACAACCTAAATTATAAAAAAATAAAAGAGTTGACTATCCTTAAAAACCACTGATACTTTTTGGAATTATTTATCTCTGAATTTGTGCATTTCCATTTTGGATTTTCAATTATTTTTCAAATCCAAACTTCAGTTTTTACTCTCCCATTTTTCTCATAAACAAAAAGATAAGGTAAATAGATAAAAAAAAAATGAAAAATTTATTGTTTATATATGAAAAAAATTCAAAACTATAATAAATTAAAAATATAATAAATGTAAGTAAAGAAAATTATTTCACGCACTAAAAATGAACATCAAAGTTTCGTTGTCGATGTTTGGGAAATTCCACTAGTACATCCCCTAATGGCGTGGTGAAATTTTATAAGAAAGATATTTCTAATTGATCCTAACATGTTTCAAATGTGGTGGATATGCATGCCTGAAAGATGTTGAAGATGCAAATGATCTAATGATCCAAAAATTTCAAGGAGTAGAAAAAATTAAATTCTCAAGTTAACGTGCGGAGGGATATTTACCAAAGCCAAACAACCTACTTTTTGGCTATTTGACAAAAAGCGTACCTAAAAATCATAGATCATCAGAAACATTTTGATCGATTAATGATGTCTTACGGTTATATTTTTTGTTATAAATGACTTATGGCTTGGGAGTCAACACTTAGTTAAAAATGCCTTGCCCCCCTCTTCCGATGATTGGAAAACCTAATATATAAAAAACTAAAAGAGTTTAAATCCTTAAAAATCACAGATACTTTTTGGAATTATTTCTCTCAGCATTCGTGCATTTCCATTTTGGATTTTCAATTTTTGTTCAAATCCAATCTTGAGCTTTCACTCTCCCCTTTTTCTTGTAAACAAAAATAAAAGGCAAATAGATCACAAAAAAATGAAA
The DNA here is from genome assembly GCF_029961685.1 of Aristolochia californica. Lineage (NCBI taxonomy): Eukaryota > Viridiplantae > Streptophyta > Magnoliopsida > Piperales > Aristolochiaceae > Aristolochia > Aristolochia californica. Next base: position 30,836,172 of record NW_027182257.1, read on the forward strand.
ATTTTAGATTTTATGTATGCAAAAAATATAAAACTATAATTAATGTAAGTGAAGAAAATTATTTCACGCTCTAAAACTGAACACCAAAGTTTTGTTATCAAGTTTTGCGAAATTCCACTAGTACAGCCCCTAATGGCTTGGTGGAATTTTATAAGAAAGAGATTTCTAATTGATCCTAACTTGTTTTAAATGTGGTGGATATGCATGCCTGAAACATGTAGAAGATGCAAATGATTTAATGATCCAAAAATTTCATGAGTAGAAAAAATTAAATTGTCAACTTAACGTGCGGAGGGATACTTACTAGAGCATAACAACCCACTTTTTGGCTATTTTACAAAAAGTGTACCTAACAATCATAGATCATCATAAATATTTTGATCGATTAATGATGTCTAATGGCTATATTTTTTTTTAGAAATGACGTATGGTTTGGGAGTCAACACTCAGTTAAAAATGCCTTGCCCCCCCTCTTCCGATGATTGCAAAACCTAAATTATAAAAAACTAAAAGAGTTTACAATCCTTAAAAATCACAACAACTTTTTGGAATTATTTCTCTCAGAATTTTTGCATTTCCATTTTGGATTTTAAATTATTTTTCAAATCCAAACTTGAGTTTTCTCTCTCCCATTTTTCTCATAAACAAAAAGATAAGGCAAATAGATCAAAACAAAGTAAAAATTTTATTGTTTATATATAAAAAAATTGAAAACCATAATAAATATAAGTGAAGAAAATTATTTCACACACAAAAAATGAGCACCAAAATTTTTTTAACCATGTTTGGGAAATTCCATGAGTACAATCCCTATTGGCTTGGTGGAATTTTATAAGAAAGAAATTTCTAATTGATCCTAACATGTTTTAAATGTGGTGGAAATGCTTCCTGAAACATGTTGAAGATGCAAATGACCTAATGATCCAAAAATTTTAAGGAGAAGAAAAAATTAAATTCTCAAGTTAATGTGCGGAGGGATATTTACCTGAGCTAAACAAGCCACTTTTTGCCTAAACAATCAGAGATCATCATAAATGTTTTTATAGATTAATGATGTGTAACGGTTATAATTTTTTTTAGAAATGGCTTATGGTTTGGGAGTCAACACTTAGTTAAAAATGCCTCGCCCCCCTCTCCTAATAATTGCAAAACCTAATATATAAGAAACTAAAAGGTTTACTATCCTAAAGAATTACAAATACTTTTTAGAATTATCTCTCTCAGCATTTCTGCATTTCCATTTTGGATGTTCAAATTTAATTTCAAAACCAAACTTCAATTTTCACTCTCCCATTTTTCTCGTAAACCAAAAGAAAAGGCAAATTGATCACAACAAAATGAAAATTTTAGAGTTTATGTATGCAAAAAATTGAAAAGTATAATAAATTTAAGTGAAGAAAATTATTTCACGCACTTAAAATAAACACCAAAGTTTTGTTATCTATGTTTGGAAATTCCACTAGTAGAACCCCTAAAGGCATGGTGGAATTTAATAAGAAAGAGTTTTTAATTGATCCCAACATGTTTTAAATTTGGTGGATATGCATGTCTGAAACGTGTTAAAGATGCAAATGACCTAATGATCCAAAAATTTCAAGGGGTGGAAAAAATTAAATTCTTAAGTTATCGTGCGATGGGATACTTAACAAAGCCAAACAACCCACTTTTTGTCTATTTTACAAAAAACAGACCAAACAATCATGGATCAACATAAATGTTTTGATCGATTAATGATGTGTGAAGACAACAATTTTTGTTATAAATGACTTATGGTTTGGGAGTCAAAACTCAGTTAAAAATGCTTCAGCCCCCCTTTTTCGATGATTGCAAAATCTAATATATAAAAAAATAAAAGAGTTTAAAATCCTTAAAAATCACAGACACATTTGGGAATTTTCTCTCTCAGCATTTGGGCATTTCCATTTTGGATGTTCAATTTTTTTTCAAATCTAAACTTGAGTTTTCACTCTCCCATTTTTCTCATAAACAAAAATATAAGGCAAATAGATCACAAAAAAATGAAAATTTAAGAGTTTAAGTATGCAAAAAATTGAAAACTATAATAAATTTAAGTGAAGAAAATTATTTCACACACTAAAAATGAACACCAAAGTTTTGTTATCCATGTTTGGGAAATTCCACTAGTACATCCCCTAATGGCTTGGTGGAAATTTTTAAGAAAGAGATTTCTAATTGATCCTAACATGTTTTAAATGTGGTGGATATGCATGCCTGAAACATGTTGAAGATGCAAATGATATAATGATCCAAAAATTTCAAGGAGTAGAAAAAATTAAGTTCTCAAGTTAACGTGCGGTGGGATATTTACCAGAGCCAAACAATTCCACTTTTTGGCTATTTTACAAAAAAGTGTACCAAACAATCATGGATCATCATAAATGTTTTGATCAATTAATGATGTCTAATGACAATTTTTTTGGTTAGAAATGACTTATGGTTTGGGAGTCAACACTCAGTCAAAAATGTCTCGCCCCCCTCTCTTTCGATGATTGCAAAACCAAATATATAAAAAACAAAAAGATTTTAAAATCATTAAAAATCACAGATACTTTTTGGAATTATTTCTCTCAGCATTTGTGCTATTCCATTTTGGATTTTTAATTTTTTTTCAAATTCAAACTTCCGATTTCACTCTCATTTTCCTCGTAAACAAAAAGATATGGCAAATAGATCAAAACAAAATGAAAATTTTATAGTTTAAGTTTGAAAATAAATTGAAAAATATAATAACTATAAGCCAAGAAAATTATTTCACGCACAAGAAATGTCCACCAAAGTTTTGCTATGCATCTTTGAGAAATTCTACTTGTACAACCCACAATGGCTTGGTGGGATATTATAAGAAAGAGATTTCTAATTGATCCTAACATATTTTAAATATGGTGGATATGCATTCCTAAAATATATTGAAGACGCAAATGACCTAATGATCCAAAAATTTCAAGGAGTAGAAAAAATTAAATTCTCAAGTTAACGTGCGGTGGGATATTTACCAAAGCCAAACAACCTACTTTTTGCCTATTTTGCAAAAAGCTGACCTAAAAATCATAGATCATCATAAATATTTTAATTGACTAATGATGTGTAATGGCTATAATTTTTTTAGAAATGACTTATGGTTTGGGAGTCAACACTCAGTTAAAAATGCCCCGCCCCTCTTCCGATTATTGCAAAACCTAATATATAAAAACTAAAAGACTTTAAAATATTTAAAAATCTCATATACTTTTTGGAATTATCTCTCTCAGCATTTGTGCATCTCCATTTTGGATTTTCAAATTTGTTTCAAAACTAAACTTGAGTTTTCACTCTCTCATTTTTCTCGTAAACAAAAATATAAGGCAAATAGATCAATACAAAATGAAAATTTTAGAGTTAATGTATGCAAAAAATTGAAAAATATAATAAATTTAAGGGAAGAAAATTATTTCACGCACTAAAACTGAACACCATAGTTTTTTTATCAATGTTTGGGAAATTCCACTAGTACAACACCTAATGGCTTGGTGGAATTTTATAAGAAAGAGATTTCTAATTGATCCTAACATGTTTTAAATGTGGTAGATATGCATGCCTGAAACATGTTGAAGATGCAAATGATCTAATGATCCAAAAATTTAAAGGAGTAGAAAAAATTAAATTCTCAAGTTAGTGTGCAGTGGGATAATTACGAGAGCCAAACAACCCACTTTTTGGCTATTTTACAAAACGCGTACCTTACAATTATAGGTCATCCTAAATGTTTTGATTGATTAATGATGTCTAATGGCTATATTTTGTATTAGAAATGACTTATGGTTTGGGAGTCAAAACTCATTTAAAAATGTCTCGCCCCCCTCTTCCGATGATTGACAAATCTAATAAATAAAAAACTAAAAGACTTTAAAATCCTTAAAAATAACATATACTTTTTGGAATTATCTCTCTGATCATTTGTGCATCTCCATTTTGGATTTTTAATTTTTTTTCAAATCCAAATTTGAGTTTTCACTCTCCCATTTTTCTCGTACACAAAAAGATAAGGCAAATATATTAAAACAAAATGAAAATTTTAAAGTTTTTGCTTCCAAAACATTGAAAACTATAATAAATGTAAGTGAATAAAATTCTTTCACGCACTAAAAATAAACACCAATGTTTTGCCATCCATGTTTGTGAAATTCTACTAGTACAACCCCAAATGGCTTGGTGGAATATTATAACAAAAAGATTTCTAATTGATCCTAAAATGTTTTAAATGTGGTGGATATGCATTTCTAAAACATGATGAAGATGAAAATAACTTAATAATCCATAAAATTGAAGGAGTGGATAAAATTAAATTCTCAGGTTAACATCCGGTGGGATATTAACCAGAGCCAAACAACCCACTTTTTGCCTATTTTACAAAAAGAGGACCTAACAGTCATAGATTATCATAAATATTTTGATCGATTAATGACGTGTAGTGGCTATAATTTTTGTTAGAAATGACTTATGGTTTGGGAGTTAACACTTAGTTAAAAATGCCTCGGCCCCCCTCTTTCGATGATTGCAAAACATAATATATAAAAAACTAAAAGAGTTTAAAATCCTTAAAAATCAAAGATACTTTTGGGCATTTCCATTTTGGAGGTTCAACTTTTTTTTCAAATCCAATCTTGATTTTTCACTCTCTCATTTTTCTCGTAAAGAAAAAGAAAGGCAAATAGATCAAAACAAAATGAAAATTTTACAGTTTGTGTATGCAAAAAATTAGAAACTATAATAAATATAAGTGAAGAAAATTATTTCACGCACAAAAAATGAACACCAAAGTTTTGTTATCCATGTTTGAGATATTCCACTAGTACAACCCCTAATGGCTTGGTGGAATATTATAAGAAAGAGATTTATAATTGATCCTAAAATGTTTTATATGTGGTGGATATGCATCTCTAAAACACTTTGAAGATGCAAATGACCTAATGATCCAAAATTTCAAGCAGTAGAAAAAATTAAATTCTCAAGTTAACGTGCGGTGGGATATAGGCAAATGACCTGAGCCAAACAACCTACTTTTTTCCTATTTTACAAAAAGCGGACATAACAATCATAAATCTTCGTAAATGTTTTGATCGATTAATGATGTGTAACGGCTATAATTTTTTTTTGAAATGACTTATGGTTTTGGAGTCAATAGTCAGTTAACAAGGCCGCTCCACCCCACCTCCACTTCCACCCCCCACCTCCCCCCTCCCCCCCTCTACCCATCTCTCCCTCCTCTTCGAATGATTGCTAAACCTACTATATAAAAACTAAAAGAGTTTACAATCCTTAAAAATCAGAGATACTTTTTGGAATTATCTCTCTCAACATTTGTGCTTTTCCATTTTGGATGTTCAATTTTTTTTCAAATCCAAACAGGAGTTTTCACTCTTTCATTTTTCTCGTAAACAAAAAGATAAGGCAAGTAGATCACAAAAAAAATGAAAATTTTATAGTTTATGTAAGAAAAAAATTGAAAACTATAATAAATGTAAGGGAAGAAAATTATTTCATGTACTAAAAATGAAGACCAAAGTTTTCTTATCCATATTGGGGAAATTCCACTAGTACAACCCATTTAGGCTTAGTGGAATTTAATAAGAAATAGATTTCTAATTGATCCTTACATGGTTTAAATGTGGTGGATATGCTTGCCTGAAACATGTTGAGGAAGCAAAGGACGTAATGATCTAAAAATTTCAATGAGTAGAAAAAATTAAATTCTCAAGTTAACCCACTTTTTGGCTATTTTACAAAAATGCGTACCTAACAATCATAGATCTTCATAAATATTTTGATTGATTAATGATATCTAACAACTATATTTTTTTTTTAGAAATGACTTATGGTTTGGGAGTCAACACTCAGTTAAGAATACCTCGCCACCTCACCCCCCCTCCCCCCCACCCTCCCCCCCTCTTCTGATGATTGCAAAACCTTATATATAAAAAACTAAAAGAGTTTACAATCCTTAAAAATCACAGATACTTTTTGAAATTATTTCTCTCAGCATTTGTGCATTTCGATTTTTGATGTTCAATTTTATTTCAAAACCAAACTTGAGTTTTCACTCTCCCATTTTTCTCGTAAACAAAAAGAAAAGGCAAATTGATCACAACAAGATGAAAATTTTAGAGTTTATGTATGCAAAAAATTGAAAACTATAATAAATGTAGGTGAAGAAAATTATTTCACGCACTAAAAATGAACACCTAAGTTTTGTTATCCAGGTTTGGGAATTTCCACTAGTACAACCGCAAAAGGCTTGGTGGAATTTAATAAGAATGAGACTTCTATTTGATCCTCACATGTTTTAAATGTGGTGGATATGCATGCCAGAAAAATGTTAAAGATGCAAATGACCTAATGATCCAAAAATTTCAAGGGGTGGAAAAAAATTAAATTCTCAAGGTAACGTGAGGTGGGATATTAACTAGAGCCAAACAACCCACTTTTTGCCTATTTTACTAAAAGTGGACCTAACAATCATAGATCATAGTAAATGTTTTGATCGATTAATGATGAGTCATGGCTATAATTTTTCTTAGAAAGGACTTATGGTTTGGGAGTCAACACTCGTTAAAAATGCCACGGTCCCCCCCCCCTCTTCCGATGAATGCAAAACCTAATATATAAAAAACTAAAAGAGTTTAAAATCCATAAAAATCAAAGATACTTTTTAGAATTATCTCTCTCAGAATTTGGGCATTCCCATTTTGGATGTTCAATTTTTTTTCAAATCCAAACTTGAGTTTTCACTCTCCCGTTTTACTCGTAAACAAAAAGATAAGGCTAGTAGATAAAAAAAAAATTAAAATTTGTAGTTTATGTATGCAAAAAATTTAAAACTATAATAAATATAAGTGAATAAAATTATTTCACGCCCAAAAAATAAACACCAACGTTTTGTTATCCATGTTTGGAAATTCCACTAGTACTACCCATAATGGCTTGGTGGAATATTATAAGAAAGAGATTTCTAATTGATCTTAACATGTTTTAAATGTGGTGGACATGCATTCCTTAAACACGTTGAAGATGCAAATGACCTAATGATCCAAAAATTTCAAGGAGTAGAAAAAATTAAATTCTCAAGTTAACGTGCGGTGGGATATTTACCTGAGCCAAACAACCTACTTTTTGCTTATTTTACAAAAAGTAGACCTAACAATCGTAGATCATCGTAAATGTTTTGATCGATTAATGATGTCTAACGGCAATAATTTTGGTTGGAAATGACTTATGGTTTGGGAGTCAACACTTAGTTACAAATGCAAGCAAAGAAACCCAACCCCACCCCCCCCCCCCCCCCCCCCCCCCACACACACACACACACACACCCCTCCCATGATTGCAAAACCTAATATATAAAAAACTAAAAGCGTTTACAATCCTTAAAATTCACATATACTTTTTGAAATTATCTCTCTCAGTATTTGTGCATTTCCATTTTGGATGTTCAATTTTTTTTCAAATCCAAACATGAGTTTTCACTCTTTCATTTTTCTCGTAAAGAAAAAGATAAGGCAAATAGATCACAACAAAAGATAAGTGAAGAAAATTATTTCACGCACTAAAAATGAATACCAAAGTTTTGTTATCCATGTTTGGGAAATTCCACTAGTACAACCCATTTTGGCTTGGAGGAATTTAATAAGAAAACGATTTCTAATTGATGCTTACATGTTTTAAATGTGGTTGATATGCTTGCCTGAAACATGTTGAAGATGCAAATGACCTAATGATCCATAAATTTAAAGGAGTAGAAAAAATTAAATTCTCAAGTTAACGTCCGGTGGGATATTTACCAAAGCCAAACAACCCACTTTTTCCCAATTGTACAAAAAGCAGACCTAACAATCATAGATCATCATAAATGTTTTGATAGATTAATGATGTGTAACGGGTATAATTTTTTTTAGAAATAGTTTATGGTATGGGAGTCCATAGTCAGTCAAAAATGCCTTGCAGTCTTCCGATTATTGTAAAACCTAACATATAAAAAACTAAAAGGTTTAAAAATTACAGATACTTTTTGGAATTATCTCTCTTAGCATTTTTGCATTTACACTTTGGATGTTCAATTTTATTTCAAATCCAAACTTGAGTTTTCATTCTCCATTTTTTTCCCATAAACAAAAAGATAAGGCAAATAGATCACAGTAAAATAAAAAATTTAGAGTTTATGTATGAAAATAATTGAAAACTATATAATAAATGTAAGTGACAAAAATTATTTCACACACTAAAAATGAACACCAAAGTTTTGTTATCCATGTTTGGAAAATTCCACTAGTACAAACCCTAATGGCACTGTGGAATTTTAAAAGAAAGAGATTTCTAATTGATCCTAATATGTTTTAAATGTGGTGGATATGCATGTCTGAAACATGTTCATGACGCAAATGACCTAATTCTCCATAAATTTCAAGGAGTAGAAAAATTTTAATTCTCAAGTTAACATGAGGTGGGATATTGACTAGAGCCAAACAACCCACTTTTTGCTTATTTTACAAAAAGCGGACCTAACAATCATAGATCATTGAAAATGTTTTGATCGATTAATGATGTGTAACGGCTATAATTTTTGTCAGAAATGACTTATGGTTTGGGAGTACACACGCAGTTAAAAATGTCTCGGCCCCCCATTTCTAATGATTGCAAAACCTAATATATGAAAAACTAAAAGAGTTTACAATCCTTAAAAATCACAGATACTTTTTGGAATTAACTGTCTCAACATTTGGGCATTTCCATTTTGGATGTTCAATTTTTTTTCTTACCCAAACATGAGTTTTCACTGTCCCATTTTTCTCGTAAACAAAAAGATAAGGAAAATAGATCAAAACAAAACGAAATGTTATAGTTTATGTATGCAAAAAATTGAAAACTATAATAAATGTAAGTAAAGAAAATTATTTCACGCACTGAAAATGAACACCAAAGTTTTGTTATCCATGTTTGGGAAATTCCACTAGTACAACCCATTTTGTCTTGGTGGAATTTAATAAGAAAAATATTTCTAATTGATGCTAACATGTTTTAAATGTGGTTGATATGCTTGCCTGAAACATGTTGAAGATGCAAATGACCTAATGATCCAAAAATTTAAAGGAGTAGAAAAAATTAAATTCTCAAGTTAACGTCAAGTAGGATATTTACCAGAGCCAAACTACCCACTTTTTCCCAATTTTACAAAAAGCGGTCCTAACAATCATAGATCATCGTAAATGTTTTGATCGATTAATGATGTGTAACGGCTATAATTTTTTTTAGAAATAGGTTATGATTTGGGAGCCCACACTCAGTTAAAATGTCTCGCCCCCCCTTTTTCGATGACAGAAAAACCTAATATATAAAAAACTAAAAGAGTTTATAATCCTTAAAAATCACTGATACTTGTTGGAATTTAATAAGAAAAAGATTTCTAATTGATCCTAACATGTTTTAAATGTAGTGGATATGCATGCCTCAAACATGTTGAAGACGCAAATGTCCTAATGATTCTAAAATTTGGAGTAGGAAAAATTAAATTCTCAAGTTAACGTGCGGTGGGATATTTACCAGAGCCAAACAACCCACTTTTTGCCTATTTTGCAATAAGCAGACCTAACAATCATAGATCATCATAGATTTTTTGATCTATTAATGATGTGTAACTGCTATAATTTTTGGTAGATATGACTTATGGTGTAGAAGTCAACACCCCCCCCCCCCCCCCCCTGCAACCCTGCCCTCCCTCTTACGATGATCGCAAAACCTAATATATGAAAAATTAAAAGAGTTTACAATGCTTAAAAATCACAAATACTTTTGGAATTATCTCTCTAAGCATTTGTGCATTTCTATTTTGGATGTTCAATTATTTTTCAAATCCAAACTTGAGTTTTCACTCCCTTATTTTTCTCATAAACAAAAAGATATGGCAAATAGATCACAACAAAATGAAAATTTTAGAGTTTATGTATACAAAAAATTGAAAACTATAATAAATGTAAGTGAAGAAAATTATTTCACGCACAAAAAATGAACACCAAAGTTTTGTTATCCTTGTTTTGGAAATTCCACTAGTACAACTCCTAATAGCTTGGTGGAATTTTATAAGAAAGAGATTTCTAATTGATCCTAACATGTTTTAAATGTTGTGGATATGCATGCCAGAAACATGTTAAAGATGCAAATGACCAAATGATCCAAAAATTTCAAGGAGTAGAAAAAAATAAATTTTAATGTTAAAGTGCGGTGGGATATTTATCAGAGCCAAACAACCCATTTTTTGCCTATTTTACAAAAGGCGGACCTAACAGTCATAGATCATCGTAAATGTTTTGATCGATTAGTGATGTGTAACAGCTATAATTTTTGTTAGAAATGACTTATGGTTTCAGAATTAACACTCAGTTAAAAATGCCTCACCGCCCCTCTTCTGATGATTGCAAAACCTAATAAATAAAAAACTAAAAGAGTTTACAATCCTTAAAAATCATAAATACCTTTTGGAATTATCTTTCTCAACATTTGTTCATTTCCATTTTGGATGTTCAATTTTTTTTCAAATCCAAACTTTTGTTTTCACACTCCCATTTTTCTAGTAAACAAAAGGATAAAGCAAATAGATCACAACAAAATGAAAATTTTAGACTTTATATATGCAAAAACTTGAAAATTATAATAAATTTTAGTGAAGTAATTATTTCACGCACTAAAACTGAACACCAAAGTTTTCAGTTCCATGTAAGGGAAATTTCACTTGTACAACCCCTTATAGCTTGGTGGAATTTTATAAGAAAGAGATTTCTAATTAATCCAAACATGTTTTAAATGTGGGGGATATGCATGCCTGAAACATGTTGAAGATGCAAATGTCCTAATGATTAAAAAAAATCAAGGAGTAGAAAAAATTATTTTCTCAAGTTAACGTGTCGTGGGATATTTACCAGTGCCAAACAACCCACTTTTTTCCTATTTCACAAGAAGCGGACCTAACAATCATAGATCATCGTAACTATTTTGATCGCTTAATGATGTATAATTGCTATAATTTTTGGTAGATATGACTTATGGTTTTGGAGTAAACACTCAGTTAAAAATGCCTTGCCCCCCTCCTTCGATGATTGCAAAACCTAATATATGAAAAACTAAAAGTGTTTAAAATCGTTAAAAATCACTGATAATTTTGTGAAATATCTCTCTCAGCATTTTTGCAATCCCATTTTTTATGTTCAATTTTTTTTCAAATCCAAACTTGAATTTTCACTATTCCATTTTTCTCGTAAACTAAAAGATAAAGCAAATAGATTTCAATAAAATGAAAATTTTAGATTTTATGCATGCAAAAAATTGAAAAGTATAATAAATGTTAGTGAAGAAAATTATTTCACGGACTAAAAATGAACACCAAAGTTTTGTTATCCTTGTTTCGGAAATTCCACTAGTACAACCCCTAATAGCTTTGTGGAATTTACAAGAAAGAGATTTCTAATTGATCCTAACATGTTTTAAATGTGGTGGATATGCATGCCTAAAACATGTTGAAGATGCAAATGACCTAATGATCCAAAAATTTCAAGGAGTAGAAAAATTTGAATTCTCAAGTTAACGTGCGGTGGGATATTTACCAGAGCCAAACAACCCAATTTTTGCCTATTTTACAAGAAGCGGACCTAACAATCATAGATCATCGTAACTATTTTGATCGATTAATGATGTATAACGACTACAATTTTTGGTAGAAATGACATATGGTTATGGAGTTAACACTCAGTTAAAAATGTCTCGCCCCCCTCTTCCAATGATTGCAAAACCTAGTATATAAAAAACTAAAAGAGTTTATAATCCTAAAAAATCATAGATACTTTTTTAAATTATCTCTCTCACTATTTGTGCATTTCCAATTTGGATGTTCAATTTTTTTTCAAATCCAAACTTGAGTTTTCACTCTCCCAATTTTCTCGTAAAGAAAAAGATTAGACAAATAGATCACAAAAAAATGAGAATTTCAGAGTTTACCTATGCCAAAAAATTGAAAACAATAATAAAATTAAGTGAAGAAAATTGTTTCAAGCACTAAAAATGAACACCAAAGTTTTGTTATTCCTGTTTGGGAAATTCCACTGGTACAACCCCTAATAGCTTGGTGGAATTTTATAAGAAAGAGATTCAAATTGATCCGAACATGTTTTAAATGTGGTGGATATGCCTGCCTGGAACATGTTGACATTGCAAATGACCTAATGATCAAAAAATTTAAAGTAGAAAAAAATTAAATTCTCAAGTTAACTTGTAGTGGGATATTTACCAGAGCCTAAAAACCCTCTTCTTGCCTATTTTACAAAAATCGGACCTAAGAATCAATGATCATCGTAAATATTTTGATCAATTAATGATGTATAACAGCTATAATTTTTGTTAGAAATGACTCATGGTTTGGAAGCGAACACCCAGTTGAAAATGTAACCCCCATCCTCCCCTCCCCCACTCCCCCTTCCTTGCCCTCTCTCTTTCGTTGATTGCAAAGATTATTATATAAAAAACTATAAGAGCTTACAATGATTAAAAATCATAGATACTTTTTGGAATTATCTCTCTCAGCATTTGTGCATTTCTAGTTTGGATGTTCAATTTTTTTCACATCCAAACTTGAGTTTTCACTCACCAATTTTTCTCATAAACAAAAAGATTAGGCAAATAGATCACAACCAAATGAAAATTTTAGAGTTTATGTACGCAAAAAATTGAAAACTATAATAAACGTAAGTGAAGAAAATTATTTCATGCACTAAAAATGAACACTAAATTTATCTTAACCTTGTTTGGGAAATTCCACTAGTACAACCCCTAATAGCTTGGTGGAATTTTATAGGAAAGAGATTTCTAATTTATCCTAACTTGTTTTAAATGTGGTGGATATGCATGCCTGAAACATGTTAAAGATGCAAATGATCTAATAATCCAAAAATTTCAAGGAGTAGAAAAATATAAATTCTCAAGTTAACATGTGGTGAGATATTTACAAGAGCCAAACAACCCACTTTTTTCCTATTTTACAAGAAGTGGACCTAACAATCATAGATCGTAAATATTTTGATTGATTAATGAAGTGCAAAGGATATAATTTTTGTTAGAAATGACTTATGGTTTAGGAGTCAACACTCAGTTAAAAATGCCTCACCCCCCTTTTCCTAAGATTGATAAACCTTATATATAAAAAACTAAAAGAGTTTACAATCCTTCAAAATCACAGATACTTTTTGGAATTATCTCTCTCAACATTTGTGCATTTCCAAATTTGGACGTTCAATTTTTTTTCAAATCCAAACTTGAGTTTTCACTCTCCCATTTTCTCGTAAACAAAAATATAAGGCAAATAAACCACAAAAAAATGAAAATTTTAGAGTTTATGTATGCAAAAAAATTAAAACTATAGTAAATGTAAGTGAAGAAAATTGTTTCATGCACTAAAACTCAACACCAAAGTTTTGTTATCCATGTTTGGGAAATTCCACTAGTACAACTCATAATAGCTTGGTGGAATTTTATAAGAAAGAGCTTTCTAATTGATCCTAACATGTTTTAAATGTGGTGGATAAGCATGCCTGAAACATGTTGAAGATGCAAATAAATTAATGATCCAAAAATTTCAAGGAGCGAAAAAAATTAAATTCTCAAGTTAACGTGCAGTGGGATACCAGAGCCAAACAACCCACTTTTTGCCTATCTTAAAAAAAACGAACCTAACAATCATAGATCATCGTAAATGTTTTGATCGATTAATGATGTGTAACAACTATAATTTTTGTTGCAAATGACTTATGTTTTTTAAATGTCTCGCCCTCCTTTTCCGATGATTGGAAAACTTAATATATAAAAAACTAAAAGAGTTCACAATCCTTAAAAATCACAGATACTTTTTGAAATTATCTCTCTCAGCATTTGTGCATTTCCATTTTGGATGTTCAATTTTTTTTCAAATGCAAACTTGTGTTTTCACACTCCCGTTTTTCTCGTAAACAAAAAGATAAGGCAAATAGATCACAACAAAATGAAAATTTTAGAGTTTATGTATGCAAAAAATTGAAAACTATAATAAATTTTAGTGAAGTAAATTATTTCACACAATAAAACTGAACACCAAAGTTTTGTTATCCATGTAAGGGAAATTTCACTTGTACAACCCCTTATAGCTTGGTGGAATTTTATAAGAAAGAGATTTCTAATTGATCCTAACATATTTTAAATGTGGCGCATATGCATGCCTGGAACATCTTGAAGATGCAAATGACCGAATGATCCAAAAATTTCAAGGAGTAGAAAAAATTAAATTCTCAAGTTAACATGCAGTGGGATAGTTACCAAAACCAAACAACCCACTTTTTACCTACTTTACAAGAGGCGAACCTAATAATCATAGATCATTGTAACTGTTGTGATCGATTAATGATGTGCAACAACTATCATTTTTGGTAGAAATGACTTATGGTTTTGGAGTAAAAACTCAGTTAAACGAGCCCCACCCCCCCCCCCCCCCCCCCCCCCCCTCCTCCTCTTCCAAAGATTTCAAAACCTAATATAGAAAAAAATTAAAAGAATTTACAATCGTAAAAAATCATAGATACTTTTTCGAATTATCTCTCTCTCAGTATTTGTGCATTTCCAATTTGGATGTTCAGTTTTTTTTCAAATCCAAACATGAGTTTTCACTCTCCCTGTTTTTCCCGTAAACAAAAAGATTAGGCAAATAGATCACAAAAAAATGAGAATTTTAGAGTTTATCTATGCCAAAAAATTGGAAACTATAATAAAAGTAAGTGAAGAAAATTATTTCACGCACTAAAAATGAACACCAAAGTTTTGTTATTCCCATTTTGGAAATTCCACTAGCACAACTCCTAATAGCTTGGTGGAATTTTATAAGAAAGAGATTCAAATTGATCCTAACATATTTTAAATGTGGTGGAAATGCATGCCTGATACATTTTGACGATGCAAATGATCTAATGATCTAAAAATTTGGAGTAGAAAAAAAAAATTCTCAAGTTAACTTGCAGTGGGATATTTACTAGAGCCTAAAAACCCTCTTTTTGCCTATTTTACAAAAACCGGACCTAACAATCATTGACCATCGTAAATATTTTGATTGATTAATGACGTGTAAAGGTTATAATTTTTGTTAGAAATTACTCATGGTTTGGGAGTGAACACTCAGTTGAAAATGCGACCCCCCCCCCCCCCCTCCCTCTTCCGATGATTCCAAAACCTAATAGATGAAAAACTAAAAGACTTCACAATGCTTAAAAATCACATATAATTTTTTGGAATTATCTCTCTAAGCATTTTTGAATTTATATTTTGGATGTTCAATATTTTTTCAAATACAAACTTGAGTTTTCACTCTCCAATTTTTCTCATAAACAAAAAGATAAGGCAAATAGATCTCAACAAAATGAAAATTTTAGATTTTATGTATGCAAAAAATTGAAAACTATAATAAATGTAAGAGAAGAAAATTATTTCATGCACTAAAAATGAACACCAAATTTTAGTTATCCTCGTTTGGGAAATTCCACTAGTACAACCCCTAATAACTTGGTGGAATTTTATCAGAAAGAGATTTCTAATCGATCCTAACAAGTTTTAAATGTGGTGGATATGCATGCCTGAAACAAGTTAACTTGCAAATGATCTAGTAATCCAAAAATTTCGAGTAGAAAAAAATAAATTCTCAAGTTCACGTTTGGTGAGATATTTACCATAGCCAAACAACCACTTTTTGCCTATTTTACAAGAAGTGGACCTAACAATCATAGATTATCATAAATGTTTTGATCAATTAGTGATGTGTAACGGCTATAATTTTTGTTAGAAATGACTTATGGTTTGGGAGATAACACTCAGTTAAAAAATTCCTCTCCCTTCCCCCCCCCCCCCCCCCCCCCCCCCCCCCCCCCCCCCCCCCCCTCCCTCTTCCCATGATTGAAAAACCTAATATATAAAAAACTAAATGGGTTTAAAATCCTTAAAAATCAGAATTTGTGCATTTTGGATGTTCAATTTTATTTCAAATCCAAACATGAGTTTTCACTCTCCCATTTTTCTCGTAAATAAAAATATAAGGCAAAAATGTGACAAAAAAATGAAAGTTTTAGAGTTTATGTGAGTAAAAAATTGAAAACTATAATAAATGTAAGTGAAAAAAATTATTTCATGCTCTAAAAATGATCACCAATGTTTAGTTATCAATGTTTGGGAAATATTCCACTAGTACAACCCCTAATAGCTTGGTATAATTTTATAAGAAATAGATTTCTAATTGATCCTATCATGTTTTAAATGGGGTGGATATGCATGCCTAAAACATGTTGAAGATGCAAATGACCTAATGATCCAAAATTTTCAAATAGTCAAAAAATTAAATTCTCAAGTAAATGTGGGGAGGGAAATTTACGAGAGCCAAACAACCCACTTTTTTCCAATTTTACAAAAAGCGGACCAAACAATCATAGATTGTAAATGTTTTGATCGATTAATGATGTGTAATGGCTATAAGTTTTGTTAGAAATGACTTATGGTTTCGGTGTCAACACTCAGTTAAAAATGCCTCCACCCCCCCTGCCCCCTCTTCCTAAGATTGAAAAACCTTATATATAAAAAACTAAAAGAGTTTACAATCCTTAAAAATCACAGATACTTTTTGGAATTATCTCTCTCAGCATTTGTGCATTTCTATTTTTGGATGTTAAATTTTTTTTCAAATCCAAACTTGAGTTTTCACTCTCCCATTTTTCTCGTAAACAAAAAGAGAAGGCAAATAGATCACTACAAAATGAAAATTTTAGAGTTTATGTATGCAAAAAATTGAAAACTATAATAAATGTAAGTGAAAAAAATTATTTCACGCACAAAAACTGAACACCAAAGTTTTGTTATGCATGTTAGGGAAATTCCACTAGTACAACCCCTAATAGCTTTTTGGAATTTTATAAGAAAGAGCTTTCTAAATGATCCTAACATGATTTAAATGTGGTGGATATGCATGCCTGAAACATGTCGAAAAAGCAAATGACCTAATAATCCAAATATTTAAGGGTGTAGAAAAAAACAATTCTCAAGTTAACGTGCAGTGGGATATTTACCGGAGCCAAACAACCCACTTTTTGCCTATATAACAACAAGCGGACCTAACAATCATAGATCATCGTAAATGTTTTGATCGATGAATGATGTGTAACAGCTATAATTTTTGTTAGAAATGACTTATGGTTTGGGAGACAACACTCAGCTAAAAATGTCTCACCCCCCCCTCTTTCGTTGATTGCAAACCTAATATATAAAAAACTAAAAGAGTTTACAATCCTAAAAAATCTCATATACTTTTTTGAATTACCTCTCTCAGTATTTGTACCATTCTATTTTTTATGTGTAATTTTTTTTCAAATCCAAACTTGAGTTTTCACTCTCCCATTTTTCTCGTAAACAAAAAGATAAGGCAAATAGATGACAACAAAATGAAAATTTCAGAGTTTATTTACGCCAAAAAATTGAAAACTATAATAAATGTAAGTGAAGAAAATTATTTCATGCAGTAAAAAAGTTTTGTTATCGACGTTTGAGAAATTCCACTAGTCCAACACCTACTAGCTTGGTGGAATTGATCCCAACATGTTTTACATGTGGTGGATATGCATGCCTGAAACATGTTGACGATGAAAATGCCCTAATGATCCAAAAATTTGGACAAGAAAAATTAAAATTCTCAAGTTAGAAATGAGTGATGGTTTGGTAGTGAACACTCAGATAACAATGTCCACTCCCTCCCCCCCCCCGCTCCCTCACCCTCTTTCGATGATTACAATACCTAATATATAAAAAACTAAAAGAGTTTTCTACCCTTAAAATCACAGCTACATTTAGGAATTATCTCTCTCAGCATTTGTGCAATTCCATTTTGGAAGTTCAATTTTTTTTCAAATTGAAACTTGAGTTTTCACTCACCTATTTTTCTCATTAAAAAAAGATAAGGCAAATAGATCACAACCAAATGAAAATTTTAGAGTTTATGTATGCAAAGAATAGAAAACTATAATAAATGTAAGTGAAAAAAATTATTTCACGCACTAAAAATGACCACCAAAGTTTTTTTATCCTTGTTAGGGAAATTCCATAAGTACAACCCCTAATAGCTTGGTGGAATTATATCAGAAAGACATTTCTAATAGATCCTAACTTGTTTTAAATTTGGTGGATATATGCATGCCTAAAACATGTTGAAGATGCAAATGATCTAATAATCCAAAAATTTCAAGGAGTAGAAAAAAATAAATTCTCAAGTTAATGTGCGGTGAGATATTTACCAGAGCCAAACAACCCACTTTTTGCCTATTTTATAAGATGCAGACCTAAAAATCATAGATCATCATAAATGTTTTGATCGATTAATGACGTGTAATGGCTATAATTTTTGTTAGAAATGACTTATGGTTAGGGAATCAACACTCAGTTAAATATGCCCCCCCCCCCCCTCCCCTCTTCCGAAATTTCAAAACCTAATATATAAAAAACCAAAAGAGTTTACAATCCTTAAAAATCATAGATACTTTTAGGAATTATCTCTCTCAAAAATTGTGCATTTCAATTTTTGGATGTTTACTTTTTTTTAAAATCCAAACTTGAGTTTTCTCATAAACAAAAAGATACGGCAAATAGATCACAACAAAATGAAAATTTTATAGTTTATGTATGCAAAAAGTTGAACTCTATAATAAATGTGTGTGAAGAAAATTATTTCACACAATAAAAATTCACACCAAAGTTTTATTATCATGTTTCGAGAATTCCACTAGTACAAGTCCTCTTGACTTGGTGGAATTTTATACGAAAGGGATTTCTAATTGATCCTAACATGCTTTAAATGTGGTGGATATGCATGCCAGAAACATGTTGAAGATGCAAATGACCTAATGATCCAAAATTTCAAGGAGTAGAAGAAATTAAATTCTCAAGTTAACGTGCGGTGGGATATTTACCAAAGCCAAACAACCTGCTTTTTGCCTATTTTAAAAAGAGCGGACGTAACAATCGTTGACCAATGTAAATGTTTTGATTTATTAATAATTTGTAATGGCTATAATTTTTCTTAGAAATGACTTATTGCTTGGGAGTCAACCCTCAGTTTAAAAATACCATATCCAACCCCCCTCCCTCTTCCGATGATTGCAAAACCTAATATATAAAAAACTAAAAGAGTTTACAATCCTTAAACATCACAGATATTTTTTTGAATTATCTCTCTCAACATTTGTGCATTTCCAATTTGGATGTTCAATTATTTTTTGAATCCAAACTTGAGTTTTCACTCTCCATTTTTTCTCGTAAACAAAAAGTTAAGCCAAAGAGATCACAAAAAAATGAAAATTGTAGAGGTTATGGATGCAAAAAATTGAAAACTATAATCAATGTAAGTGTAGAAAATTATTTCATGCACTAAAAATGAACACCAAAGTTTTGTGATCAATGTTTGGGGAATTCCACTTGTACAACCCCTAATAGCTTGTTGGAATTTTATAAGAAAAAGATTTCTAATTGATCCAAACATGTTTTAAATGTGGTGGATATCCATGCTAAAACTTGTTGAAGAAGCAAATGACCTAATGATCCATAAATTTCAAGGTGTAGAAAAAATGAAATTCTCAGTTGGATATTTACCAGAGCCAAACAACCCATTTTTTGCCTATTTTACATAAAGCGAACCTAACAATCTTAGATCTACGTAAATGTTTTGATAGATTAATGAAGTGTAGCGGCTATAATTTTTTTTAGAAATTACTTATCGTTTGGGAGTCAACACTCAGTTAAAAATGCCTCCCCCCCACCCTGTATTCCGATGATTCCAAAACCCAATATATAAAAAACTAAAAGAGTTTACAATCCTTAAGAATCACAGAAACTTTTTGGAATTATAGCTATCAGCATTTGTGCATTTCAAGTTTGGATGTTCAATTTTTTTTCAAGTCCAATCTTGAGCTTCCACTCTCCCATTTTTGTCGTAAACAAAAAGATAAGGCAAATAGATCACAAAAAAAATGAAAATTTTAGAGTATTTATGTGAAAAATATATAACTATAATAAATGTAAGTAAAGAAAGTTATTTCACGCAATAAAAATGAACACCAAAGTTTTTTTATCCATATTTGGGAAATTCCACAAGTACAACCCGTGATAGCTTGGTGGAATTTTATAAGAAAGAGATTTCTAATTGATCCTAACATGTTTTAAATGTGGGGAATATGCATGCATGAAACATGTTGAAGATGCAAATGACCTAATGATCCAAAAATTTCGGGTAGAAAAAATTATATTCTGAACTTGACGTGCGATGGGATATTTACTAGAGCCAAACAACCCACTTTTGCCTATTTTTAAAAAAGCGGACCTAACAATCGTTGATTATTGCCTAATTTTTTTTAGAAAATATTTATGGTTTGGGAGTCAACACTCAGTTTAAAATGCATGCCCCCCCCCCCTATTCAGATGCTTGCAAAACCCAATATATATAAAAAAAATAGTTTAAAATCCTTAAAAATCATAGACACTTTTTGGAATTAACTCTTTGATTATTTGTGCATTTAAATTTTGGAAGTTCAATTCTTTTTCAAATCCAAACTTGAATTTTCACTCGCCAATTTTTCTCGTAAACAAAAAGATACGACAAATAGATAACAACAAAATACAAATTTTAGAGTATATGTATGCAAAAATTGAAAACTATAATTAATGTAAGAGTAGAAAATTATTTCACGCAATGAACACCAAAGTTTTGTTATCCATATTTGGGAAATTCCACTAGTACAACCCCTAATAGCTTGGTGGAATTTTATACGAAAGAGATTTCTAATTGGTCCTCACATGTTTTAAATGTGGTGGATATGCATGCCTGAAACATGTTGAAGATGCCAATGACCTAATCATCTAAAAATATAATAAGGAGCAGAAAAATTAAATTCTCAAGTTAACGTGCGGCGGGATATTTACAAGAGCCAAACAACCCACTTTTGCCTATTTTACAAAAAGCGGACCTACCAATCAAAGATCATCTTAAAAGTTTTGATTGATTAATGATGTGTAACGGCTATAATTGTTTTTAGAAATGACTTATGGTTTGGGAGTCAACACTCAATTAAAAACGACTCGCCCCCCTCTTCCGATGATTGAAAAACCTAATATATAAAAAACTAAAAGAGTTTACAATCCTTAAAAATCACAGACTTTTTGAAATTATCTCTCTCAGCATTTGCACAATTCCATTTTGGATGTTCAATTTTTTTTCAAATCCAAACTTGAGTTTGCACTCTCCCATTTTTCTCATAAACAAAATGATAAGGCAAATAGATCACAACAAAATGAAAATTTTAGAGTTTATGTATCCAAATAATTGAAAATTATAATAAATGAATGTGAAGAAAATTATTTTTTGCACTAAAAATGAACACCACAGTTTTCTTTTCCATGTTTGGGAAATTCCACTAGTACAACCCCTAATAGCTTGGTGGAGTTTTATAAGAAAGAGATTTCTAATTGATCCTAAAATGTTTTAAAAGTGGTGGATATGCATGCCTGAAACATGTTGAAGATGCAAATGACCTAATGATCCAAAAATTTCGAGTAGAAAAATTAAATTCTAATGTTAACGTGCGGTGGGATATTTATCAAAGCCAAACAACCAATTTTTTTGCCAATTTTACAAAAGGCAAACCTAACAATCTTAGATCATTGTAAATTTTTTGATCGATTAATGATGTGTAATGGCTATAATTTTGGTTAAAAATGACTTATGGTTTCAGAGTCAACACTCAGTTAAAAATGCCTCACCGCCCCTCTTCTGATGATTGCAAAACCTAATATATAAAAAACTAAAAGAGTTTAAAATCCATAAAAATCATAGATACCTTTTGGAATTATCACTTTCAGCATTTTTGCATTTCCATTTTGGATGTTCAATTTTTTTTTGAAAACATTTCCATTTCTGATTTTTCTCGTAAAAAAAAAACATAAGGGAAATAGATTAGAACAATATGGAAATTTTCAAGTTTACGTATGAAAAAATTGAAAACTATTATAAAAGTAAGTGAAGAAAATTATTTCATGCACTAAAAATGAACACCAAAGTTTTGTTATCTATGTTTGGGAAATTCCACTAGTACAACCCCTAATAGCTTGGTGCAATTTTATAAGAAAGAGAATTCTAATTGATCCTAACATGTTTTAAATGTTGTGGACATGCATGCCTGAAACATGTTAAACATGCAAATGACCTAATGATCCAAGAATTTCAAGGAGTAGAAAAAATTAAATTCTTAAGTTAACGCGGGGTGGGATAATTACCTGAGCCAAACAACCCACTTTTTGCCTTTTTTACAAAAGGTGGACCTAACAACCATAGATCCTCGTAAATGTTTTGATAGATTAATGAGGTAAAACAGCTATAATTTTTGTTAGAATTGATTGATGGTTTGGGTGTAAGCACTCAGTTAAAAATGCCTCGCCCCCTTTTCCGATGATTGCAAAACCTAATATATAAAAAACTAAAAAAGTTTACAATCTTTAAAAATCACAGATAATTTTTGGAATAATCTTTCTAAGCATTTGTGATTTTCCATTTTGGATGTTCAATTTTTTTTCAAATCCAAACTTCAGTTTTCACATTCCCATTTTTCTGGTAAAAAAAAAAAAGGCAAATAGATCACAACAAAATAAAAATTTCAGAGTTTATGCATGCAAAAAATTGAAAACTGTCATAAATGTAAGTGAAGAAAATTATTTCACACACTAAAAATGATTATAAAAGTTTTGTTATCCATGTTTGGGAAATTTCACTAGTACAACCTGTTATAGCTTGGTCGAATTTTATAAGAAAAAGATTTCTAATTAATCCTAAAATGTTTTAATTGTGGTGGTTATGCATGCCTGAAACATGTTGAATATGCAAAAGACCCAATGATCCAAAAATTTCAAGGTGTAGAAAAAATTAAATTCTAAAGTTAACGTGTGGTGGGATATTTATGAGAGGCAAACAACCCAATTTTTGTCTATTGTACAAAAGGTAGACCTAACAATCATAGATCATCATAAATGTTTTGATCGATTAATGATGTGTAACGGCTAAAATTTTTGTTAGAAATGACTTATGGTTTGGGAGTCAACACTCAGTTAAAAATGCCTCACCGCCCGTCTTCCGATGATTGCAAAACCTAATATATAAAAAAATAAAAGAGTTTAAAATCCTTAAAATTCACATATAATTTTTGGAAATATCTCTTTCAGCATTTTTGCTTTTCCATTTTGCATGTTCAATTTTTTTTCAAATGCAAACTTTAGTTTTCACTCTCCCATTTTTCTTGTAAACAAAAAGATAAGGCAAATAGATCACAACAAAATGAAAATTTTAGAGTTTATGTATGCAAAAAATTGAAAAATCGAATAAATGTAAGTGTAGAAAATTATTTCATGCACTAAAAATGAACACCAAAGTTTTGTTATCGATGTTTGGTAAATTCCACTAGTAGAACACCTAATAGCGTGGTGGAATTTTATAAGAAAGAGATTTCTAATCGATCGTAACATGTTTTAAATGTGGTGGATATGCATGCCTGAAACATTTTGACGATGCAAATGACCTAATGATCCAAAAATTTCAAGAAGTTGAAAAAATTAATTTCTCAAGTTAACGAGCGGTGGATTATTTACCAAAGCCCAACAACCCACTTTTTGCCTATTTTACAAAGAGTGGACCTAACAATCATAGATCATCATAAATGTTTTGATTGATTAATGATTTGTAACAGCAATAATTTTGGTTAGAAATGACTTATGGTTTGGGAGTCAACACTCAGTTAAAAATGCCTCGCCCACCCTTTTTCGATGATTGCAAAACCTGATATATAAAAAGCTAAAAGAGTTTACAATCCTAAAAAATCATAGATAGTTTTTGGAATTATCTCTCTCAACATTTGTGCATTTCCATTTTGGATGTTCAATTTTTTTTTAAAATCCAAACATGAGTTTTCACTCTCCCATTTTTCTCGTAAACAAAAAGATAAGGCACATAGCTCACAACAAAATGAAAATTTTAGAGTTTATTTATGCAAAAAAAATGAAAACTATAATAAATCAATGTGAAGAAAATTATTTCCCGCACTAAAAATGAACACCAAAGTTTTGTTAACCATGTTTGGGAAATTCCACTAGTACAACCCCTAATAGCTTGGTGGAATTTTATAGGAAAGAGATTTCTAATTGATCCTAACATGTTTTAAATGTTGTGGATATGCATGCCAGAAACATGTTAAAGATGCAAATGACCAAATGATCCAGAAATTTCAAGGAGTAGAAAAAAATAAATTTTAATGTTAAAGTGCGGTGGGATATTTATCAGAGCCAAACAACCCATTTTTTGCCTATTTTACAAAAGGCGGACCTAACAGTCATAGATCATCATCGTAAATGTTTTGATCGATTAATGATGTGTAACAACTATAATTTTTGTTAGAAATGACTTATGGTTTCAGAGTCAACACTCAGTTAAAAATGCCTCAACGTCCCTCTTCTGATGATTGCAAAACCTAATAAATAAAAAACTAAAAGAGTTTACAATCCTTAAAAATCATAAATACCTTTTGGAATTATCACTTTCAGCATTTTTGCTTTTCCATTTTGGATGTTCAATTTTTTTTCAAATCCAAATTTGAGTTTTCACTCTCTCATTTTTCTCGTAAACAAAAGCATAAGGGAAATAGATCACAAAAAAATGAAAATTTTAGAGTTGATGTATGAAAACTATAATAAATGTAAGTCAAAAAAATTATTTCACGCACTAAAAATGAACACCAAAGTTTAGTTATCTATGTTTGGGAAAATCCACTAGTACAACCCCTAATAGCTTGGTGGAATTTTATAAGAAAGAGATTTAAAATTGATCCTAACATGTTTTAAATGTTGTGGATATGCATGGCTGAAACATGTTGAATAGTCAAATGACCGAATGATCCAAAAATTTCATGGAGTAGAAAAATTAAATTCTTAAGTTAACACACGGTGGGATATCTACCAGAGCCAAACAACCCACTTTTTGCCTTTTTTTACAAAAGGCAAACCTAACATTCATAGATTATTGTAATGTTTTGATCGATTAATGAGGTGTAACGGCTCTATTTTTTGTTAGAAATTACTGATGGTTTGGGTGTAACTACTTAGTTAAAAATGTCTTGCCCCCTTTTTCAATGATTGCAAAACCTAATATATAAAAAACAAAAAGAGTTTACAATCCTTAAAAATCACAGATACTTTTTGGAATTATCTTTCTAAGCATTTGTGCATTACCATTTTGGATGTTCAATTCTTTTTCAAATCCAAACTTAAGTTTTCACTCTCCCATTTTTTTCGTAAAAAGAAATAAGGCAAATAGATCACAACAAAATGAAAATTTCAGAGTTCATGCATGTAAAAAAATGAAAACTATAATAAATGTATGTGAAGAAAATTAGTTCACGCACTAAAAATGAATTTAAAAGTTTTTTTATCCATTTTTGGGAAAATCCACTAGTACAACCCGTAATAGCTTGGTGGAATTTTATAAGAAAGAGATTTCTAATTGATCCTAACATGTTTTAAATGTGGTGGATATGCAAGCTTGAAACATGTTGAAGATGCAAATGACCTAATGATCCAAATATTTCAATGAGTAGAAAAAATTAAATTCTAAAGTTAACGTGCGGTGGGATATTAATGAGAGCCAAACAACCCACATTTTGCCTTTTTTAAAAAAGGTGGACCTAACAATCATAGATCATGATAAATGTTTTGATCGATTAAGGATGTGTAATTGCTAAAATTTTTGTTGGAAATGACTAATGGTTTGGGAGTCAACACTCAATTAAAAATGCCTCGCCGACCCCCCCTTCCCTTCTTCCGATGATTGCAAAACTTAATATATAAAAAAATAAAAGAGTTTAAAATCCTTAAAAATCACGGATACTTTTTGGAATTATCTCTTTCAGCATTTTTTCATTTCCATTTTGGATGTTCAATTTTTTTTCAAATCCAAACTTTAGTTTTCATTCTTTCATTTTACTCGTAAACAAAAAGATAAGGCAAATAGATCACAAAAAAATAAAAATTTTAGAGTTAATGTTTGCAAAAAATTGACTACTATAATAAATGTAAGTGTAGAAAATTATTTCATGCACTAAAAATGAACACCAAAGTTTTGTTATTCTTGTTTGGGAAATTCCACTAGTAGAACCCCAAATAGCTTGGTGGAATTTTACAAGAAAGAGATTTCTAATTGATCCTAACATGTTTTAAATGTGGTGGATATGCATGCCAGAAACATGTTGAAGATGCAAATGACCTAATGATTCAAAAATTTCAAGAAGTAGAAAAAATTAAATTCTCAAGTTAACGAGTGGTGGGTTACTTACCAGAGCCAAACAATCCACTATTTGCCTATTTTTCAAAAAACTGACCTAACTATCATAGATTATCATAAATGTTTTGATCAAATAATGATTTGTAACGACTATAATTTTGGTTCGAAATGACTTATGGTTTGGGACTCAACACATAGTTAAAAAATTCCTCGTCCACACCTCCTCTCTTCCGATGATGGCAAAACCTAATATATAAAAAACTAAAAGAGTTTACAATCCTTAAAAATCACAGATACTTTTTGGAATTATCTCTCTCAACATTTGTGCATTTCCATTTTCGATGTTCAATTTTTTTTCAAATCCAAGCATGAGTTTTCACTCTCCCATTTTTTTTGTAAACAAAAAGATACGACAAATAGATCACAACAAAATGAAAATTTTAGAGTTTATGTATGGAAAAAATTGAAAACTATAATCAATGTAAGTGTAGAAAATTATTTCATGCACTAAAAATGAACACCAAAGTTTTGTTATCCATGTTTGGGAAATTCCACTAGTACAACACCTAATAGCTTGGTAGAATTTTATAACAAAGAAATTTCTAATTGATCCTAACATGTTTTAAATGTGGTGGATATCCATGCCTAAAACTTGTTGAAGAAGCAAATGACCTAATGATCCAAAAATTTCAAGGTGTAGAAAAAATTAAATTCTCAAGATAATGTGCAGTGCATATTTACCAGAGCCAAACAACCAATTTTTTGCCTATTTTAATAAAAGCGGACCTAACAATCTTAGATCTACAAAAATGTTTTGATAGATTAATGATGTGTAGCGACTATAATTTTTGTTAGAAATGACTTATGGTTTGAGAGTCAACACTGAGTTAAAAATGCCTCGCCCCCCTATTCCTATGATTCCAAAACCGAATATATAAAAAACTAAAAGAGTTTACAATCCTTAAAAATCACAGATACTTTTTGGAATGATCTCTCTCAGCATTTGTGTATTTCAAGTTTGGATGTTCAATTTTTTTTTCAAATCCAAACTTGAGCTTTCACTCTCCCATTTTTCTCGTAAACAAAAAGATAAGGCAAATAGATCACAAAAAATTGAAAATTTTAGAGTTTATGTATGCAAAAAATAGAAAACTATAATAAATGATTGGGAAGAAAATTATTTCACTCCCCCCCCCCCCCCCCCCCCCCCCCCCCCTCTTCCGATGATTGCAAAACCTAATATGTAAAAAACTAAAAGAGTTTAAAATCCTTAAAAATCACAGATACTTTTTGGAATTATATCTATCAGTATTTGTGCATTTGCATTTTGGATGTTCATTTTTTTTCAAATTCAAACTTGAGTTTCTCTCTACCATTTATGTCGGAAACAAAAAGATAAGGCAAATAGATCACAAACAATGAAAATTTTAGAGTAAGTATGCAAAAAATATAAAAATATAATAAATGTAAGGGAAGAAAGTTATTTCACGCACTAAAAAAGAATACCAAAGTTTTGTTATCCAAGTTTGGGAAATTCCACTAGTACAACCCCTAATAGCTTGGTGAAATTTTATAAGAAAGAGATTTTTAATTGATCCTAACATGTTTAAAATGTGGGGGATATGCATGCATGAAATGAACATGCAAATGACCCAATGATCCAAAAATTTCAAGGAGTAGAGAAAATTATATTCTCGAGTTGACGTGCGGTGGGATACTTACCAGAGCCAAAAAACCCTCTTTTTGCCAATTTTACAAAAAGTGAACCTAACAATCCTTCATCATTGTAAATATTTTGATCAATTAATGATGTGTAAGGGTTATAATTTCTGTTAGAAATTACTTATGGTTTTGGAGTCAACACTCAGTTAAAAACGCCACCCCCCCCCCCAATTCAGATGATTGCAAAACCCAATATATAAAAAACTAAAAGAGTTTAAAATCTTTAAAAATCATAGATACTTTTTGGAATTATCTCTCTCAACATTATAATTAATGTAAGAGTATAAAATTATTTCACGCAGTAAAAATGAACACCAAAGTTTTCTTATCCATGTTTGGGAAATTTCATTAGTACAACCCCTAATAGCTTGCTGGAATTTTATAAGAAAGAGATTTTTAATTGATCCTAACATGTTTTAAATGTGGTGGATATGCATGCCTGAGACATATTGAAGATGCAAATGACCTAATGATCCAAAAATAATGAGCAGAAAAAATTAAATTTTTAAGTTAACGTTTGGTGGGATATTTACAAGAGCCAAACAACCCACTTTTGCCTATTTTTCAAAAAGCGGACCTAACAAACATAGATCATCATAAATATTTTGATCGATTAATGATGTGTAAAGGCTATCTTTTTTGTTAGTAATGACTTAAGGTTGGGAGTCAACACTCAGCGAAAAACGCCACGCCCCCCCCCCCCCTCTTATGATGATTGCAAAACCCAATATATAACTAACTAAAAGAGTTTAAAATCCGAAAAAATCACAGATACTTTTTGGAAATACCTCTATCAGCATTTGTCCATTTCCATTTTGGATGTTCAATTTTTTTTCAAATCCAAACTTTAATTTTCACTCTACCATTTTTCTCGTAAAAAAGAAGATAAGGGTAATAGATCACAACAAAATAAAAATTTTAGAGTTTATGTATGCAAAAAATTGAAAACTATAATAAATTTAAGTGAAGAAAATTATTTCACGCACTAAAATTCAACACCTAAGTTTTGTTATCCATGTTTGGGAAATTCCACTTGTACAACCCCTCATAGCTTGGTGGAATTTTAGAAGAAAGATATTTCTAATTGATCCTAACATGTTTTAAATGTGGTAGATATGCATACCTGAAACATGTAGAAGATGCAAATAACCTAATGATCCAAAAATTTCAAGGAGTAGAAAAAATTAAATTCACAAGTTAACGTGCGGAGAGATATTTACCAGTGCCAAACAACCCACTTTTTGCCTATTTTACAAAAAATGGACTTAACAATCATAGATTATCGTAAATGTTTTGATCGATTAATGATGTGTAACAACTATAATTTTTGTTAGAAATGACTTATTGTTTGGGAGTCAACAATCAGTTAAAAATGCCTCGCCTCCCTCTCCCCCATTTTTCTCGTAAACAAAAACAAAAGGCAAAAAGATCACAACAAAATGAAAATTTTAGAGTTTATGTATGTAAAAAATTGAAAACTATAATAAATGTAAGTGGAGAAAATTATTTCATGCCCTAAAAATGAAAGCCAAAGTTTTGTTATCCAAGTTTGGAAAATTCCACCAGTTCAACCCCTAATAGCTTGGTGGAATTTTATAAGAAAGAGATTTCTAATTGAACCTAACATGTTTTAAATCTGGTGGATATGCATGCCTGAAACATGTTGAAAATGCAAATGACCTAATGATCCAAAAATTTCAAGGAATAGAAAAATATAAATTCTCAAGTTAAAGTGCGGTGGGATATTTACAAGAGCCAAACAACCCATTTTTTGCCTATTTTACAAAAAAAGGACCGAACAATCGTTCATCATCATAAATGTTTTGATAGATTAATCATGTGTAATGGCTATAATTTTTGTTAGAATGACTTATGGTTTAAGAGTCAACACTCAGTTAAAAACGAATAGCACCCCCCCCCCCCCCCCCGCCCCCCTATTCCGATGATTGTAAACCTAAAATATAAAAAACTAAAAGAGTTTAAAAGCCATAAAAATCATAGATACTTTTAGGAATTATCACTTTCAGCATTTTTACATTTTCATTTTGGATATTCAATTTTTTTTCAAATCCAAACTTGAGCTTTTACTCTCTCATTTTTCTCGTAAACAAAAAGATAAGGGAAATAGATCACAACATAATGGAAATTTTCGATTTTAGGTATGCAAAAAATTGAAAACTATAATAAATGTAAGTAAAGAAAATTATTTCACACACTAGAAATGAACACCAAAGTTTTGTTATGTATGTTTGGGAAATTCCACTAGTACAACCCCTAATAGCTTGGTTGAATTTTATTAGAAAGAGATTTCTAATTGATCCTAACATGTTTTAAATGTAGTGGATATGCATGCCCTAAACAAGTTGAAGATACAAATGACCTAATGATCCAAAAATTTCAAGGAAAATAAAAAATTAAATTCTTAAGTTAACGTGCGGTGGGATATTTACCAGAGCCAAACAACCCACTTTTTGCCTATTTTACAAAAGGCGGACCTAATAATCATAAATCATCATAAATGTTTTGATCGATTAATGACATGTAACGGCCATAATTTTTGTTGGAAATGACTGATGGTTTGGGTGTAACCACTTAGTTAAAAATTCCTTGCCCCCTCTTCCGATGATTGAAAAACCCAATATATAAAAAACTAAAAGAGTTTACAATCCTTAAAAATCACAGATATTTTTTGGAATTATCTCTCTCAGCATTTGTGCATTTCCATTTTGGATGTTCAATTTTTTTTCAAATCCAAACTTTAATTATCACTCTCCCATTTTTCTCGTAAACAAAAAGATAAGGCAAATAAATCTCAACAAAATGAAAATTTTAGAGTTTATGTATGAAAAAAATTGAAAACTATAATAAATGAATGTGAAGAAAATTCTTTCCCACACTAAAAATGAACACCAAAGTTTTGCTATCGATGTTTGGGAAATTCCACTATTACAACCCCTCATAGGTTGGTGGAATTTTATAAGAAAGAGATTTCTAATTGATCCTTACATGTTTTAAATGTGGTGGATATGCATGTCAGAAACATGTTGAAGATGCAAATGACCAAATGATCCAAAAATTGCAAGTAGTAGAAAAATTAAATTCTCATGTTAATGCGCGGTGGGATATTTACCAGAGCCAAACAACCCACTTTTTGCCTTTTTAAAAAAAGGCGCACCTAAAAGTCATAGATCATCGTAAATTTTTTGATCGATTAATGATATGTAACGGCTATAATTTTGGTTAGAAATGAATTATGGTTTCAGAGTCAACACTTGGTTAAAAATGACTCGCCCCCCCTCTTTTGATGATTGCAAAGCCTAATATATAATAAACTAAGAGAATTTACAATACTTCAAAATCACATATAATTTTTGGAATTATCTCTCTCAGAATTCGTCCATTTCCATTTTGGATGTTCAATTTTTTTTCAAATCCAAACTTGAGTTTTCATTCTCCCATTTTTCTCGTAAAAAAAAAGAAAAGGCAAATAGAACGCAACAAAATGAAAATTTTAGAGTTCATGTATGCAAAAAGTTGAAAACTATAATAAATGTAAGTGAAAAAAAATTTTCACTCACTAAAAATCAACACCAATGTTTTGTTATCCAAGTTTGGGAAATTCCACTAGTACAACCCCAAATAGCTTGGTGGAATTTTATAAGAAAGAGATTTCTAATTGATTCTAACATGTTTTAAATGTGGTGGATATGCAAGCCTGAAATATTTTGAAAATGTAAATGACCTAATGATCCAAAAATTTCAAACAGTAGAAAAATATAAATTCTCAAGTTAAAGTGCAGTGGGATATTTACAGGAGCCAAACAACCCACTTTTTACCTATTTTACAATAAGCGGATCTATCAAACATAGATCATTGTAAATGTTTTGATCAATTAATGATGTGTAATGGCTATAATTTTTGTTAGAAATGACTTATCTTTTAAGAGTCAACACTCAGTCAAAAAGCATCGCCCTCCGTCTTCCGATGATTGAAAAACCTAATATATAAAAACTAAAAGAGTTTAAAATCCATAAAAATTTTAGATACATTTAGGAATTATCTCTTTTAGAAGTTTTGCATTTCCATTTTGGATGTTCAATTTTTTTTCAAATCCAAACTTGAGCTTTTACTATCTCATTGTTTTCGTAAACAAAAAGATAAGGGAAATAGATTACAACAAAATAGAAATTTTCGATTTTAAGTATGCAAAAAATTGAAAACTATAATAAATATAAGTGAAAAAAATTATTTCACGCACTCAAAATGAACACCAAAGTTTTGTTATCTATGTTTGGGAAATTCTAGTAGTACAACCCCTATAGCTTGGTGCAATTTTATAAGAAATAGATTTCTAATTGATTATAACATGTTTTAAATTTTGTAGATATGCATGTCTGAAATATGTCAAAGAAGCAAATGACCTAATAATCCAAAAATTTCGAGTAGAAAAAATTAAATTCTTAAGTTAACGCGCGGTGGGATATTTACTAGAGCCAAACAACCAACTTTTTGCCTTTTTAACAAAAGGTTGACCTAACAATCATAGATCATCATAAATTTTTTGATCAATTAATGAGGTGTAACAGCTATAGTTTTTTTTAGAAATGACTCATGGTTTGGGTGTAACCACTCAGTTAAAAATGAAAACTGTAATAAATGTAAGTGAAGAAAATTATTTCATGCACTAAAAATGAATATAAAAGTTTTGTTATCCATGTTTGGGAAATTCCACTAGTACAACCCATAATAGCTTGGTCGATTTTATAATAAAGAGATTTCTAATTGATCCTAACATATTTTAAATGTGGTGGATATGCATGCCTGAAACATGTTGAAGATACAAATAACCTAATGATCCAAAAATTTCAAGGAGAAGAAAAAATTAAATTCCAAAGTTAACATGAGGTGGAATATTTATCATAGCCAAACAACCCACTTTTTGCCTATTTTACAAAAGGCGAACCTAACAATCATAGATCATCATAAATGTTTTGATTGATTAATGATGTGTAATGGCTAAATTGTTTTTTAGAAATGACTTATGGTTTGGGAGTCAACACTCTTTTTAAAAAGCCTCGCCATCCCCCCCCCCCCTTCCGATGATTGCAAAACCTCATATATAAAAAACTAAAAGAGTTTACAATCCTTAAAAATCACTGATACTTTTTGGAACTATCCCTTTCAACATTTTTGCTTTTCCATTTTGGATGTTCAATTTTTTTTCAAATCCAAACTTGGATTTTCACTCTCCCATTTTTCTCGTAAACAAATAGGTAAGGCAAATAGATCACAACTAAATGAAAATTTTAGAGTTTATGTATGCAAAAAATTGAAAACTATAATAAATTTAAGTATAGAAAATTATTTCATGCACTAAAAATGAACACCAAAGTTTTGTTATCCATGTTTGGAAAATTCCACTAGTTGAACCCCTAATAGCCTGGTGGAATTTTATAAGAAAGATATTTCTAATTGATCCTAACATGTTTTAAATGTGGTGGATATGCATGCCAGAAAAATGTTGAAGATGCAAATGACCTAATGATCCAAAAATTTCAAGAAGTAGAAAAATTAAATTCTCAAGTTAATGAGAGGTGGGTTATTTACCAAAGCCAAACAACCATGTTTTTTCCTATTTTACAAAAAGCAGACCAAATAATCTAAGATCTATGTAAATGTTTTGATCGATTAATCATGTGTAGTGACTATAATTTTTGTTAGAAATAACTTATGGTTTAGGAGTCAACACTCAGTTACAAATGCCTTGCCCCCCCCCCCCCCCCCCTCCCCTTTTCTGATGATTGCAAAACACAATATATAAAAAACTAAAAGAGTTTACAATCAATAAAAATGAGAGATACTTTTTGAAATTATCTCAGCATTTGGGCATTTCAATTTTGGTTTTAAAATTTTTTTTCATATCCAAACTTGAGTTTTCACTCCCCCATTTTTCTCGTAAACAAAAAGATATGGCACATAGATCACAAAAAAATGAACATTTTTGAGTTT
Source organism: Aristolochia californica (assembly GCF_029961685.1). Lineage (NCBI taxonomy): Eukaryota > Viridiplantae > Streptophyta > Magnoliopsida > Piperales > Aristolochiaceae > Aristolochia > Aristolochia californica. Next base: position 30,870,350 of record NW_027182257.1, read on the forward strand.
TTGTATGCAAAAAAATTTAAAACTCTAATAAATGTAAGTGAGGCAAATTATTTCACACCCCCCCCCCCCCCCCCCCCCCCCTTCTCCTTTTTCCAATGATTGCAAAACCTATTCTGTAAAAAACTAAAAGAGTTTACAATCCTTAAAAATCACTGATAATTTTTGGAATTATATCTCTCAGCATTTGAGCATTTGCACTTTGGATGTTCACTTTTTTTTTCAAATCCAAACTTGAGTTTTTCTCTCTCATTTTTCTAGGAAACAAAATGATATGGTAAATTGATCACAAAAAAATTAAAATTTTAGAGTATGTATGCAAAAAATATAAGAATATAAATGTAAGTGAAGAAAATTATTTCACGTACTAAAAATGAACACCAAAGTTTTAATATCCATGTTTAGGAAATTCCACTAGTTCAACCCCTAATTGCTTGGTGGAATTTTATAAGAAAGAGATTTCTAATTGATCCTAACATGTATTAAATGTGGGGGATATGCATGCATGAAACATGTTGCAGATGCAAATGACCTAATGATCCAAAACTTTCAATGAGTAGAAAAAATTATATTCTCAAGTTGACGTGCGGTGGGATATTTACCAGAGCCAAACAACCCACTTTTTGGCTATTTTACAAAAAGCGAACCTAACAATCGTTGATCATTGTAAATGTTTTGATCGATTAATGATGTGTAACGGCTATAATTTTTTTTAGAAATGACTTATGGTTTGGGATTCAGCACTCAATTAAGACCGACTCGCCCCCCCCCTTCCGATGATTGCAAAAAGTAATATATAAAACACTAAAAGAGTTTACAATCCTTAAAAATCACAGACTTTTTCCAATTATATCTCTCTGCATCTGTACATTTCCATTTTGGATGTTCAATTTTTTTTCAAATCCAAACTAGAGTTTTTACTCTCCCATTTTTCTATTCAACCAAAAGTTATGGAAAATAGATCACAACAAAATGAATATTTTAGAGTTTATGAATGCAAAAAATTGAAAACTATAATAAATGTAAGTAAAGAAATTTTTTTGACTCACTAAAAATGAACACCAAAGTTTTGCTATCCATGTTTGGGAAATTCCACTACTACAACCCCTAATAGCTTGGTGGAATTTTAAAACAAAGAGATTTCTAATTTATCCTAACATGTTTTAATTGTGGGGGATTTGCATTCATGAAACATGGTGAAGATGCAAATGACCTATTGATCCAAAAATTTCAAGGAGTAGAAAAAATTCTATTTTCAAGTTGACGTGGGGTGGGATATATACCAGAGCCAAACAACCCACTTTTTTCCTATTATAGAAAAAGTGGACATAACTGTCGTAGATCATTGTAAATGTTTTGATCGAGTAATGATGTGTAATGACTATAATTTTTGTTAGAAATGACATATGGTTTGGGAGTCAACATTTAGTTAAAAATGCCTCGCCCCCTCTACTCCGATGATTGCAAAACCCTATATATAAAAACCAAAAGAGTTTAAAATCCTTAAAAATCATAGATACTTTTTGGAATAATCTCTCTCACCAGTTGTGCATTTCCATTTTGGATGTTCATTTTTTTTTCAAATCCAAACTGCAGTTTTCACTCTTCCATTTTTCTCGTAAACAAAAAGATAATGTAAATAGTTCACAACAAAATGAAAATTTTAGAGTTTATGTATGCAAAAAATTAAAAACATTAATAAATGTAAGTGAAGAAAATTATTTCAAGCACTAAAAATGAACACCAAAGTTTTGTTTTCCATGTTTGGGAAATTCCACTAGTACATACCTTAATAGCTATGTGGAATTTTATAAGAAAGAGATTTCTAATTGATCCTAACATGTTTTAAATGTGGTGGATATGCATGCATGAAACATGTTGGAGATGCAAAAATTTCAAGGAGTAGAAAAAATTAAATTTTCAAGTTGATGTGCGAGGGATATTTACCAAAACCAAACAACCCACTTTTGGCCTATTATACAAAATGTAGACCTAAAAATCATAGATCAATATGTTTTGATTGATTAATAATGTGTAACGGCTATAATTTTTTTTTGGGAGTCAACACTCAATTAAAAATGCCTCGTGCCCCCAATTCCGATGATTGTAAACCCAATATATAAAAAAAAAGTTTTTACAATCCTTAAAAATCAAAGATACTTTTTGGAATTATCTCTCTCAGTAGTTGTGCATGTCCTTTTTGGATGATCAATTTTTTTCCAAATGCAAACTTGAATTTCACTCTCCCATTTTTCTCGTAAACAAAAAGATAATGCAAATAGATCACAACAAAATGAAAATTTTAGAGTTTATGTATGCAAAAGGTTGAAAACTATAATAAATGTAATTGAAGAAAATTATTTCACGCACTAAAAATGAACACCTAAGTTTTGTTATCCATGTTTGGGAAATTCCACTACTACAATTCCTAATAGCTTATTGGAATTTAATAAGAAAGAGATTTCTAATTGATCGTAACATGTTTTAAATGTGGGGGATATGCATGCCTGAAACATGTTGAAGATGCAAATGACCTAATGATCCAAAAATTTCAAGAAGTAGAAAAAATTATATTCTCAAGTTGACGAGCCGTGGGATATTTACCAGAGCCAAACAACCCCCTTTTTTGCCTATTTTAAAAAAAGCGGACCTAACTATCATGGACCATAGTAAATTTTTTGATTGATTAATGATGTGAACGGCTATAATTTTTGTTAGAAATGACTTATGGTTTGGGAGTCAACACTCAGCTAAAAATTCCTCGCCCCCCCCTATTCTGATGATTGCAAAACCCAATATATAAAAAGCTTCAAGAGTTTACAATCCTTAAAAATCACAGGTACTTTTTAGAATTATTTCTCTCAGCATTTGTGCATTTCCATTTTGGATGTTTAATTTTTTTTCAGATCAAAACTTGAGTTTTCACTCTCCCATTTTTCTCGTAAAAAAAAAAAGAAAAGGAAAACAAATCACAAAAAAATGAAAGTTTTAGAGTTTATGTATGCAAAAAAATTGAAAACTATAATAAATGTAAGGGTAGAAAAATATTTCACGCATTAAAAATGAACACCGAAGTTTTGTTATCCATGTTTGGGAAATTCCACTAGTACAACCCCTTAGAGCTTGGTGGAATTTTATAAGAAAGAGATTTCTAATTGATCATAACATGTTTTAAATGTGATGCATATGCATACCTGAAACATGTTGAAGATGCAAATGACCTAATGATACAAAAATTTCAAGGGGATGAAAAAATTAAATTCTCAAGTTAATGTGCAGTGAGATATTTACCAGAGCCCAACAACTCACTTTTTACCTATTTTGCAAAAGCGGACCTAACAATCATAGATCATCGTAAATGTATTGATCGATTAATAATGTGCAACGACGATAAGTTTGTTAGAAATAACTTATGGTTTGGAAGTCAACACTCAGTTAAAAATGCCTTGCACCCCCTCTTCCAATGATTGCAAAAACCAATATACTAAGAACTAAAAGAGTTTACAATCCTGAAAAATCATAGATACATATTGGAATTATCTCTCTCAGCATTTTTGCTTTTCCATTTTGGATGTTCAATTTTTTTCAAATCCAAACTTGAGTTTTCACACTCCCATTTTTCTAGTAATAAAAAAGATAGGGCAAATAGATCACAACAAAAAGAAAATTTTAGAGTTTATATATGAAATAAATTCAAAAATATAATAAATATAAGTGAAGAAAATTATTTCACATACTAAAACTGAATTACAAAGTTTTGTTATCCATGTTTGGGAAATTCCACTAGTACAACCCCTAATAGCTTGGTGGAATTTTATAAGAAAGAGATTTCAAATTGATCCTAACATGTTTTAAATGTGGTGGATATGCATGCCTAAAACATGTTGAAGATGCAAATGACCTAATGATCCAAAAATTTCAAGGAGTAGAAGAAATTAAATTCTCAAGTTAACGTGCGGTGGGATATTTACCAGAGCCAAACAACCCACTTTTTACATATTTTACCAAAAGCGGACCTAACAATCATAGATCATCATAAATGTTTTGATCAATTAATGATGTGTAACGGCTATAATTTTTGTTAGAAATGACTTATGGTTTGGGTGTCAACACTCAGTTAAAAATGTCTCGCCCCACCTCTTCTAATGATAGCAAAACTCAATATATAAAAAACTAAAAGAGTTTATAATCCAAAAAAATCACATATACTTTTTTGGAATTATCTCTCTCAGCATTTGTGAATTTCCAATTTGGATGTTCAATTTTTTTAATGTCCCATTTTCTCGTATAGAAAAAGATAAGGCAAATAGATCACAACAAAATGAAAATTTTAGAGTTTATGTAAGAAAAAATTGAAAAATATAATAAATGTAAGTGTAGAAAATTATTTCACACACTAAAAATGAACACCAAAGTTTTGTTATCCATGTTTGGGAAATTCCACTAGTACGACCCCTAATAGTTGGTGGAATTTTATTAGAAAGATATTTCTAATTGATCCTAACATGTTTTAAATGTGGTGGATATGCATGCCTAAAACATGTTGAAGATGCAAATGACATAATGATCCAAAAAATTCACGGAGTAGAAAAAATTAAATTCTCAAGTTAACGTGCGGAGTGATATGTACCAGATTCAAACAACCCACTTTTTGCCTATTTTCCAAAAAGTGGACCTAACAATCATAGATTATCATAAATGTTGTGATCGATTAGTGATGTGTAACGGCTATAATTTTTGTTAGAAATGACTTAGGGTTTGGTAGTCAACAATCAGTTGAAAATGCCTCCTTCCCTCCCCCCTTTTCCGATGATGGTAAAACGCAATATATAACAAACTTAATGGTTTTACAAAAAAACAATCACAGATAATTTTTGTAATTATCACTCTAAGTATTTATGCATTTCCATTTTGGATGTTCAATATTTTTTCAAATCCAAACTTGAGTTTTCACTCTCCCATTTTTCTTGTAAACAAAAAGTTATAGCAAATAGATCACAACAAAATGAAAATTTTAGAGTTTATGTAAGGAAAAAATCAAAAACTATAATAAATGTAAGTCAAGAAAAATATTTCACCCACAGAAAATGAACACCAATGTTTTGTTATCCAAGTTTGGGAAATTCCACCAGTACAACCCCTAATAGATTGGTGGAATTTTAAAAGAAAGAGATTTCAAATTGATCCTAACATGTTTTAAATGTGGCAGATATGTATGCATCAAACATGTTGAAGATGCAAATGACCTATTGATCCAAAAAATTCAAGGAGTAGAAAAATTTATATTTTCAAGTTGACGTGCAGTGGTATATTTACTTGAGCCAAACAACCCACTTTTTGCCTATTATACAAAAAAGTAGACCTAACAATCATTGATCATCTTAAATGTTTTCATCAATTAATGATGTATCACGGCTATAATTTTTCTTAGAAATGACTTTTCGTTTGGGAGTCAACAATCAATTAAAAAATTCCTCGCCCCCCTATTCCGATGATTGAAAAACCCAATACATAAAAAAATAAAAGAGTTTAGAATCCTTAAAAATCACAGATACTTTTTGGAATTATCTCTCTCAGAATTTGGGCATTTCCATTTTGGATGTTCAATTTTTTTTCAAATCCAAACTTGAGTTTACACACTCCCAATTTTCTCGTAATAAAAAACAAAAGGAAAATACATCACAACAAAATGAAAATTTTAGAGTATACGTATACAAAAAATTGAAAAATATAATAAATGTAAGTGAAGAAAATTATTTCACACACTAAAAATGAAAACCAAAGTTTTGTTATCCATGTTTGGGAAATTCCACTAGTACAACCACTAATTGTTTGGTGGAATTTTATAAGAAAGAGATTTCTAATTGATCCCAACATATTTTAAATGTGGGGGATATGCATGCATGAAACATGTTGCAGATGAAAATGACCTAATGATCCTAAAATTTCAGAGAGTAGAAAAAATTATGTTCTCAAGTTGATGTGCGGTAGAATATTTACGAGAGCCAAACAACCCACTTTTTGCCTATTTTACAAAAAGCAGACCTAACAATCGTTGATCATCGTAAATGTTTTGATCGATTAATGATGTGTAACGACTATAATTATTATTAGAAATGACTTATGGTTTGGGAGTCAGCATTCAATTAAAAACGAAACGAAACCCCCCCCCCCCCCCCTCTTCCGATGATTGCAAAACGTAATATATAAAAAACTAAAAGAGTTTAAAATCCATTAAAGTCACAGACTTTTTGGAATTATCTCTCTCAGCATTCTTACATTTCCATTTTGGATGTTCAATTTTTTTTCAAATCCAAACTTGAGTTTTCACTCTCCCATTTTTCTCGTAAACCAAAATTTGTGGCATATAGATCACAAAAAAATGAATATTTTAGAGTTCAAAAAATTTCAAACTATAATAAATGTAAGTAAATAAAATTATTTGACTCTCTAAAATGAACACCAATGTTTTGTTAACCATGTTTGAGAAATTCCACTAGTACAACCCCGAATAGCTTGGTGGAATTTTAAAACAAAGATATTTCTAATTTATCCTAACATGTTTTAAATGTGGGGGATATGCATGCATGAAACATGGTGAAGATGCAAATGACCTATTGATCCAAAAATTTCAAGCAGCGAAAAAAATTATATTTTCAAGTTGACGTGCGGTGGGTTATTTACCAGAGCCAAACAACCCACTTTTTGCCTATTATACAAAAAGCGGACTTAACAGTCATAGATCATGATAAATGTTTTGATCAAGTAATGATGTGTAATGGCTATATAAGTTTTTTTAGAAATGACTAATGGTTTGGGAGTCAACACTCAGTTAAAAATGCCTCGCCGCCCCCCAACCCCCCCCCCCCCCCCCCCCTATTCCGATGATTGTAAAACCCAATATATAAAAAACTAAAAGTGTTTAAAATCCTTAAAAATCATAGATACTTTTTGGAATTATCTCTCTCAGAAGTTGTGCATTTCCATTTTGGATGTTAATTTTTTTTCAAATCCAAAACTTGAGTTTTCACTCTTCCATTTTTCTCGTAAACAAAAAGAACAGGCAAATAGTTCACAACAAAATGAAAATTTTAGATTTTATGTCTGAAAAAAATTAAAAACATTAATAAATGTAAGTGAAGAAAAATATTTCATGCACTAAAAATGAACAACAAAGTTTTGTTATCCATGTTTGGGAAATTCCACTAGTACAACCCCTAATTCTTTAGTGGAATTTTATAAGAAAGAGATTTCTAATTGATCCTAACATGTTTTAAATGTGGTGGATATGCATGCCTGAAACATATTGAAGAAGCAAAATATCTAATGATCCTAAAATTTCAAGGAGCAGAAAAATTAAATTCTAAAGTTAACATGCTGTGGGATATTTACAAGAGCAAAACAACCCACTTTTTCCTATCTTACAAAAAGCGGACCTAACAATCATAGATCATCATAAATGTATGATCGATAAATGATGTGTAATGGCTATAATTTTTTTTGGAAATGACTTATGGTTTGGGAGTCAACACTCCGTTAAAAATGGCTCGCCCCCCTCCTCCATGATTGCAGAACCTAATATGTAAAAAAATAAAAGAGTTTAAAGTCCTTAAAAATCCCAGATACTTTTTGGAATTATCACTTGCACCCATTTGTGCATTTCCATTTTGGATGTTCAATTTTTTTCCAAATCCGAACTTGAGTTTTCACTCTCACATTTTTCTCGTAAACAAAAAGTTAAGGCATATATATCACAACAAAATGAATATTTTGGAGTTTATGTATACAAAAAATTGAAAACTATAATAAATGTAAGTGAACAAAATTATATCACGCATTAAAAATGAACACCAAAGTTTTGTTATCCATGCCTGGGAAATTCATCTAGTACAACCCCTAATAGCTTGGTGGAATTTTAAAAGAAAGAGATTTCAAAATTGATCCTTACATGTTTTAAATGTGGTGGATATGAATGCCTGAACATTGTTGAAGATTCAAATGATGTAATGGTTCAAAAATTTCAAGTAATAGAAAAAATTAAATTCACAAGTTAACGTGTAGTAGGATATTAACCAGAGCAAAACAACCCACCTTTTGCCTATTTTAAAAAAAGCGGACCTAACAATCACAAATTATCGTAAATGTTTTGATCGATTAATGATGTGTAACGGCTATAATTTTTTCTAGAAATGATTTATGGTTTGGGAGTCAGCATTCAATTAATAACAACACGACCCAACCTCCCCCCCCCCCCCCCCCCCCCCCCCCCCCTTTTTCGATGATTGCAAAACATAATATATAAAAAAATGAAAGAGTTTAAAATCCATAAAAATCACCGAATTTTTGGAATTATCTCTCTCAGCATTCTTATATTTCCATTTTGGATGTTCAATTTTTTTTCAAATCCAAACTTGAGTTTTCACTGTCCCATTTTTCTTGTAAACCAAAATTTGTGGCATATAGATCATAACAAAATGAATATTTTAGAGTTTATGTGTGCAAAGAATTTCAAACTATAATAAATGTAAGTAAAGAAAATTATTTGAGCCACTAAAAATGAACAACAATGTTTTGTTATCCATGTTTGAGAAATTCCACTAGTACAACCCCTAATAGCTTGGTGAAATTTTAAAACAAAGAGATTTCTAATTTATCCTAACATGTTTTAAATGTGGGGGATATGCATGTATGAAACATGGTGAAGATCCAAATGACCTATTGATCCAAAAATTTCAAGCAGCGGAAAAAATTATATTTTCAAGTTGACATGCGGTGGGATATTTACCAGAGCCAAACAACCCACTTTTTGCCTATTATACAAAAAACAGACTTAACAGTCATAGATCATGATAAATTTTTTGATCGAGTAATGATGTGTAACAAGTATAAGTTTTTTTGGAAATGACTTATGGTTTGGGAGTCAACACTCAGTAAAAAATGCCACCTCCCCCCCCCCTCCCCATTCCGATGATTGTAAAACCCAATATATAAAAAACTAAAAGTGTTTACAATCCACTTTTTGGAATTATCTATCTCAGCAGTTGTGCATTTCTATTTTGGATGTTAATTTTTTTTCAAATCCAAACTAGTTTTCACTCTTCCATTTTTCTCATAAACAAAAAGAACAGGCAAATAGTTCACAACAAAATGAAAATTTTAGAGTTTATGTATGCAAAAAATTGAAAACATTAATAAATGTAAGTGAAGAAAATTATTTCACGCACTTAAAATGAACAACAAAGTTTTGATATCCATGTTTGGCAAATTCCACTAGTACAACCCCTAATTGCTTCGTGGAATTTTATAAGAAAGAGATTTCTAATTGATCCTAATATGTTTTAAATGTGGTGGATATGTATGCCTGAAACATGTTGAAGAAGCAAAATACCTAGTGATCCAAAAATTTCAAGGAGCAAAAAAAATTAAATTCTCAAGTAAACCTGTGGTGGGATATTTACAAGAGCCAAACAACCCACTTTTGCCTATCTTACAAAAAGCGGACGTAACAATCATAGATCATCATAAATGTATGATCGATTAATGATGTGTAATGGCTATAATTTGTGTTAGAAATGACTTATGGTTTGGGAGTCAACACTCAGTTAAAAATGGCTCACCCCCCCCCTCTTCCATGATTGCAAAACCTAATATGTAAAAAAATAAAAGAGTTTACAGTCCTTAAAAATCACAGATACTTTTTGGAATTATCTCTCGCACCATTTGTGCATTTCCATTTTGGATGTTCAATTTTTTTTCATATCCAAACTTGAGTTTTCACTCTCCCATTTATGTCGTAAACAAAAAGTTAAGGCAAATATATCGCAACAAAATGAATATTTTGGAGTTTATGTATACAAAAAATTGAAAACTATAATAAATGTAAGTGAAGAAAATTATATCATGCACTAAAAATGAACAACAAAGTTTTGTTATCCATGCTTGGGAAATTCATCTAGTACAACCCCTAATAGCTTGGTGGAATTTTAAAAGAAAAAGATTTCAAAATTGATCCTTAGATGTTTTAAATGTGGTGGATATGCATGCCTGAAACATGTTGAAGATGCAAATGATGTAATGGTCCAAAAATTTCAAGTAATAGAAAAAATTAAATTCACAAGTTAATGTGTAGTAGGATATTAACCAGAGCCAAACAACCGACTTTTTGCCTATTTTACAAAAAGTGGACCTAACAATCACAGATTATCGTAAATGTTTTGATCGATTAATGATGTGTAACGGCTAAATTTTTTTTTAGAAATAACTTATTGTTTGAGAGTCATCACTCTGTTAAAAATGCTACCCCCCCCCCCCTCTTCCGATGATAGCAAAACCCAATATATAAAAAGCTCAAAGAGTTTACAATCTATAAAAATCATAGAGGCTTTTTGGAATTATCTTTCTCTGCATTTGTGCATTTCCATTATGGATGTTCATTTTTTTTCAAATCCAAACTTGAATTTTCACTCTCCAATTTTTCTGATGAACAAAATGATAAGACAAATAGATAGTAAAAAATTGAAAATTTTAAAGTTTACATATGCAAAAAATTGAAAAATTTAATAAATGTAAGTGAAGAAAATTATTTCACGCACTAAAAATCAATACCAAAGTTTTGTTATCCTTGTTCGTGAAATTCCACTTGTACAACCCCTTATAGCTTGGTGCAATTGTATAAGAAAGAGGTTTCTAATTGATCCTAACATGTTTTAAATGTGGTGTGCCTAAAACATCTTGAAGATGCAAATGGCCTAATGACAGAAAATTTTCGAGTAGAAAAAATTAAATTCTCAAGGTAACATGCGGTGGGATATCTACAAGAGCCAAACAACCCACTTTTTGCCTAATTTACATAAAGCGGACCTAACTATCATTGATCATCGTAAATGTTTTGATCGATTAATGATGTGTAACAGCGATAATTTTTGTTATAATTAAATGATGGTTTGGGAGTCAACACTCAGTTAAAAATGGCTCGCCACCCCCCCCCCCCCCCCCCCCCCCCCCCCCCCTCTTCCATGATTGCAAAACCTAATCTATAAAAAACTTAAAGAGTTTATAGTCCTTAAAAATCACAGATACTTTTTGGAATTATCTCTCTCAGCATTTGGGCATTTCCATTTTGGATGATCAATTTTTTTTCAAATCCAAACTGGAATTTTTACTCTCCCATTTTTCATGGAAACAAAAAGATAAGGCAAAAAGATATAAAAAAATGAATATTTTAGTGTTTATGTATGCAAAAAATTGAAAACTAAAAAAAAGTAAGTGAAGAAAATTATTTGACGCTCTAAAAATGAACACCAAAGTTTTGTTATCCATGTTTGGGAAATTCCACTAGTAGAACCCCTAGTAGCTTGGTGGAATTTTATAAGAAAGATATTTTTAATTGATCCTATCATGTTTTAAATGTGGTGGATATGCATGCTTGAAACATGTTGAAGATGAAAATGACCTAATGATCCAAAAATTTCAAGGAGAAGAAAAAATTAAATTCTCAAGTAAACGTGCACTTGAATATTTACAAGAGCCAAACAATCCAGTTGTAGCCTAGTTTACCAAAAGTGGTCCTAACAATCATAGATGAAAGTAAATTTTTTGATCGATTATTGATGTGTAATGACGATAATTTTTTTTTTCAAAATGACTAATGGTTTGGGAGTCAACACTCAGTTAAAAATGCCTCGCCCCCACTCTTCCAATGATTGCAAAACCTAATATATAAAAAACTAAATGAGTTTACATTCCTTAAAAATCACAGATTTTTTTGGCATTATCTCTTTCAACATTTGTGCATTTCCATTTTGGATGTTCAATTTTTTTTCAAATCCAAACTTGTGTTTTTACTCTCCCATTTTTCTCGTAAACAAAACGATAAGGAAAAAAGATCACAAAAAAATGAAAATTTTAGAGTTAGTGAATGCAAAAAATTTAATACTATGAAAAATCTAAGTGAAGAAAATTATTTACGCACTAAAAATGAACTTCAAAGTTTTCTAATCCATATTTGGGAAATTCCACAATTACAACCCCTAATAGCTTGGTGGAATGTCTAATTGATCTTAACATTTTTTAAATATGGTGGATATGCATGCTTGAAACATAGTGAAGATGCAAATGACCTAATGGTCCAAATATTTCAAGGAGTAGGAAAAATTAAATTCCCAAGTTAACATGCGGTGGGATACTTACCATAGCCAAATAACCCACTATTTTCCTATTTTACAAAAGGTGGACCAAACAATCATCGATCATCGTAAATGTTTTGATCGATTAATGTTATGTAACAGCTATAATTTTGTTAGGAATGACTTATGGTTTGGGAGTCAACACTCAGTTAAAAATGCTTCCCCCCCCCCCCCCCCCCCCCCCGTCTTTTGTTGATTGAAAAACCTAATATATAAAAAAATAAAAGAGTTTACAATCCTTAAAATCACAGATACTTTTTGGAATTATCTCTCTCAGCATTTGAGTATTTCCATTTTGAATGCTCAATTTTTTTTCAAATCAAAACTTGAATTTTCACTCTCCCATTTTTCTCGTAAACGAAAAGATAAGGCAAATAGATCACAACAATCCAATTTTTGCCTATTTTATAAAAAGTGGACCTAACAATCATAGATCAACGTAAATGTTTTGATCAATTAATGATGTGTAACGGCTATAATTTTTGTTAGAAATAACTTATGGTTTGGGAAACAACATTGTTAAAAATGCCTCGCCCCCCACTTCAGATGATAGCAAAACCAATATATAAATAACTATAAGAGTTTACAATCCTTAAAAATTATAGATAGTTTTTGGAATTATCTTTCTCCGCATTTCTACATTTCCATTATGGATGTTCAATTTTTTTTCAAAACCAAACTTGAGTTTTGTCTCTCCCATTTTTTGGGTGAACAAAAAGATAAGGCAAATAGATAGCAACAAATTTAAAATTTTAGAGTTTATGTATGCAAAAAATTGAAAACTATTATAAATGTAAGTGAAGAAAATTAGTTCGTGCATAAAAAATGAAAACCAAAGTTTTGTTATCCATGTTTGGGAAATTCCACTAGTACAACCCCTTATAGCTCTGTGCAATTGAATAAGAAAGTGATTTCTAATTGATCCTAACATGTTTTAAATGTGGTGGATATTCATGCCTGAAACATGTTCAAGATGTAAATAACCTAATGATCCAAAAATATTGAGTAGAAAAAATTAAATTATCAAATAAACGTGCAATGCGATATTTACAAGAGCCAAACAACCCACATTTTTCCTATTTAACAAAAGGCGGATCTAACAATCATAGTTCATCCTAAATGTTTTGATCGATTAATGATGTGTAACGGCTATAAATTTTGTTAGAAGTGACTTATTGTTTGGGAGTCAACACTCAGTTAAAAATGCCCACCTCCCCCCCTCCTCTTCTGATGATTGCAAAACCCAATATATAAAAAACTAAAAGGGTTTACAATCCTTAAAGATCTAAGATACTTTTTGGAATTATCACTCTCAGCATTTGTGCATTTTCGTTTTGGATGTTCAATTTTTTTTCAAATCCAAATCTAAGTTTTCACACCCTTTTTTCTAATGAACAAAAAGAAAAGGCAAATAGATCACAACAAAATGAAAACTTTAGAGTTTATGTATGCAAAAATTGAAACCTATAATAAATTTATGAGAATAAAATTATTTCGGGCACTCAGAATGAACTCCAAAGTTTTGTTATCCATGTTTGGGAAATTCCACTAGTACAACCCATAATAGCTTGGTGCATTTTTATAGGAAAGAGATTTCTAATTGATCGTAACATGTTTTAAATGTGGTGGATATGCATGCCTGAAACATGTTGAAGATGCAAATGATCTAATGATCCAAAAATTTCAAGCAATAGAAAAAATTAAATTCTCAAGTTAACGTGCAGTGTGTTATTTACCAGAGCCAATCAACCCACTCTTTGCCTATTTTACAAAAAGCAGACCTGACAATCATAGATCATCGTAAATGTTTTGATTGATTAATTATGTGTAATGGCTATAATTTTTCCTACAAATGACTTACGATTCGGGAGTCAACATTCAGTTAAAAATGCCTCCCCCTCTTCCGATGATTGCAAAACCCAATATATAAAAAAACTAAAAGAGTTTCGAATCCTTAAAAATCATAGATACTTTTTGGAATGATCTCTCTCTGCATTTGTGCATTACCATTATTGTTGTTCAATTTTTTTTCAAATCCAAACTTGAGTTTTCACTCTCCCATTTCTTTGGTGAACAAAAAGATAAGGCAAAAGGATCACAACAAAATGCAAAATTTAGAGTTTATGTAGGCAAAAAAATTGAAACCTATAATAAATGTAAGTGAAGAAAAATATTTCACGCACTAAAAATGAACACCAAAGTTTTGTTATCCATGATTGGGAAATTCCACTAGTACAACCCCTAATAGCTTGGTGCAATTTTATAAGAAAGAGATCTCTAATTGATCCTAACATATTTTAAATGTGGTGGATATGCATGCCTAAAATATGTTGAAGAAGTAAATGACCTAATGATACAAAAATTTCATGGAGTAGAAAAAATTAAATTCTCAAGTTAACGTGCGGTAGGATATTTACTAGAGCCAAAGAACCCACTCTTTGCCTATTTTAAAAAAAGCGGACCTAACAATCATTGATCAACGTAAATGTTTTGATCGATAAATGATGTGTAACGGCTATAATTTTTGTTAGAAATGACTTATGGTTTGTGAATTAACACTCAGTTAAAAATGCCTCGCCCACCTCTTCCATGATTGCATAACCTAATATGTAAAAAACTAAACCAATTCACAATCTTTAAAAATCACAGATACTTTTTCGCATTATCTCTCTCAGCAATTGCGCATTTCCATTTTGGAAGTTCAATTTTTTTTCAAATCCAAACATGAGTTTTCACTCTCCCATTTTTGTCATAAACAAAAAGATAAGGCAAATAGATCACAACAAAATGAAAATTTTAGAGTTTAAGTATGCAAAAAATTGAAAACTATAATAAATGTAAGTGAAGAAAATTATTTCACACACATAGAATGATTACCAAATTTTTTTTATCCCTACTTGGGAAATTTCCCTAGTACAACCGCTAATAGCTTGGTGGAATTTTATAAGAATGAAATTTCTAATTCATCCTATCATGTTATAAATGTGGTGGATATGCATGCTTGAAACATGTTGAAGATGGAAATGACCTAATGATCCAAAAATTTCAAGGAGTTGAAAATATTAAATTCTCAAGTAAACGTGTGGTGGGATATTTACCAGAGCCAAACAACCCACTATTTGCCTATTTAAAAAAAGGAGGATCTAACAATCATAGATCATCATAAATGTTTTGATCAATTAATGATGTGTAATGGCTATAACTTTTGTTAGAAATGACTTATGGTTTGGGAGTCAACATTCAAATAAAAATGCCTCACCCCCCTCTTCCTATGATTGCTTAACCCAATATATAAAAAACTTAAAGAGTTTACAATCCATACAAGATCAAAGATACTTTTTGGAATTATCTCTCTAAGTATTTGTGCATTTTCATTTTGGATGTTCAATTTTTTTTCAAAATCCAAAAATGAATTTTCACTCTGCCAATTTTCTCGTAAACAAAAAAAAGATAAGGCAAATGGATCACAACAAAATAAAAATTTTAGAGTTTATGTAAGCAAAAAATTTAAAACTATAATAAATTTAAGTGAAAAAAATTATTTCTTGCACTAAAGGTGAACGCCAAACTTTTGTTATCCATGTTTGGGAAATTCTACTAGTACAACCCCTAATAGCTTGGTGGAATTTTATAAGAAAGAGATTTCTAATTGAACCTAACATGTTTTAAATGTGATGGATATGCATGCCTGAAACATGTTGTAGATGCAAATGATCTAATGATCCAAAAATTGCAAGCAGTGGAAAAAATTAAATTCTCAAGTTAACGTGCAGTGGGATTTTTACAAGAGCCAATCAACCCACTTTTTGCCTATTTTACAAAAAGCGGATCTAACATGCATAGATCATCGTAAATGTATTGATCGATTAATGATGTGTAATGGCTATAATTTTTGTTAGAAATGACTTATTTTTTGGGAGTCAACACTCAGTTAAAAATGCCTCGGACCCCCCTCTACCGATGCGTCCAAAATCCAATATATAAAAAAATAAAAGAGCTGACAATCCTTAAAAATCACATATAATTTTAGTAATTATCTCTCTCAGCATTTGTGCATTTCCATTTTGGATGTTCAATTTTTTTTTTAAATCTAAACTCGAATTTTCACTCACCCATTTTTCTAGTGAACAAAAACTTAAGGCAAATAGATCACAACAAAATGAAAATTTTAGAGTTTATGTATGAAAAAAATTGAAAACTATAATAAATGAAATTGAAGAGAATTATTTCACGCACTAAAAAAGAACTCCAAAGTTTTGTTATCCATGTTTAGGAAATTCCACTAGTACAAGCACTAATAGCTTGGTGCAATTTTAGAAGAAGGAGATTTCTAATTGATCCTAACATGTTTTAAATGTGGTGGATATGCATGCCTGAAATATGTTGAAGATGCAAATGACCTAATGATCCAAAAATTTCTAGGTGTAGAAAAAATTAAATTCTCAAGTTAACATGCGGTGGGATATTTACCAAAGCCAAACAACCCACTTTTTTCCAATTTTACAAAAAGCGAGCATAACAATCATAGATCATCCTAAATGTTTTGATTGATTAATGATGTATAACGGCTATAATTTTTGTTAGAAAGGAATTATGGTTTGGGAGTCAACACTCAGACAAAAATGCCCCCCCCCGCCCCCCCCCCCCCCCCCCCCCCCCCCCCCCCCCCCCCCCGCCCTTCCTTGATTGCAAAACCTAATATGTAAAATACTAAAAAAGTTTACAATCCTTAAAAATCACAGATACATTTTTGGAATTATCTCTCTTAGCATTTATGCATTTCAATTTTGGATGATCAATTTTTTTTTTAAATCCAAACTAAAGTTGTCTCTCTCCCAATTTTCTCGTAAACAAAAATATTAGGCAAATAGATCACAACAAAATGAAAATTTTAAGTTTAAGTATGAAAAAATTGAAAACTATAATAAATTTAAGTGAAGAAAATTATTTCACCCACTAAGAATGTACACCAAAGTTTTTTTATCTATGTTTGGGAAATTCCACTAGTACAACCCATAATAGCTTGGTGCAATTTTAAAAGAAAGAGATTTCTAATTGATCCTAACATGGTTTAAATGTGGTGGATAGCCATGCCTGAAACATGTTGAAGATGCAAATGACCTAATGATCCAAAAATTTCAAGGAGTAGAAAAAATTAAATTCTGAAGTAAACGTGCGGTGGGATATTTACTAGTGCCGAACAACCCACTTTTTTCCTTTTTAACAAAAGGCGAACCAAACAATCATAGATCATCATAAATATTTTGGTTAATGATGTGGAAAGGCTATAATTTTTTTTAGAAATGACATGTGGTTTGGGAGTCAACACTCAGTTAATAATGCCACGCCTCCTCTCCTCCCCCCCCCCTCCTCTCTCCTGGTGATTGTAAAACCCAATTTATAAAAAACTAAAAACGTTTAAAATCCTTAAAGATCACAAATACTTTTTGGAATTATCTCTCTCAGCATTTGTACAATTCCATTTTTGGATATACAATTTTTTTTCAAATCCAAACTTGAGTTTTCTCTCTCCCATTTTTCTCTTAAACAAATAGATAAGGCAAATAGATTACAACCAAATGAAAATTCTAGATTTTATGTATGTAAAAACTTCAAAACTATAATAAATGTAAGTGAAGAAAATTATTTCATGCACTAAAAAAGAACACTAAATTTTTGTTATCCATGTTTGGGATATTCCACTAGTACAACCCGTAATAGCTTGGTGTAATTTTATAAGAAAGAGATTTCAGATTGATCCTAACATGTTTTAAATGTCGTGGATATGTAGGCCTGAAACATATTGAAGATGTAAATGACCTAATGATCCAAAAATTTCAAGTAGTAGAAAAAATTAAATTCTCATGTTAACGTGCGGAAGGATATTTACCAGAGCCAAACAAGCCACTTCTTGCCTATTATACAAAAGACGAACCTAACAATCATAGATCATCGTAAATGTTTGGATCAATTAATGATGTGTAACGGCTATAATTTATGTTAGAAATGACTTATGGTTTGGGAGTCATAACTAAGTTAAAAATGCCTCCCCCCCCCCCCCTCTTCCGATGATTACAAAACCTAATATATAAAAAACTAAAAGAATTTTCAATCCTTAAAAATCCCATATACTTTTTGGAATTATCTCTCTTAGCATTGGTGCATTTCCTTTTTGGATGTTCAATTTTTTTTCAAATCCAAACTTGACTTTTTACTCACCCATTTTTCTCTTAAATAAAAACATAAGGCCAAATAGATCACAACAAATTGAAAAACATTTAGAGTTTATGTATGCAAAAAATTGAAAACTATAATAAATGTAAGTGAATAAAATTAATTAGGGCATCAACAATGAATAACAAAGTTTTGTTATCCATGTTTGGGAAATTCTACTAGTACAACCCCTAATAGCTTAGTGGGATTTTATAAGAAAGAGATTTCTAATTGATCCTAAAACGTTTTAAATGTTGAGGCTATGCATGCCTGCAACATGTTGAAGACACAAATGACCTAATGATGCAAAAATTTCAAGGAGTAGAAAAAATTAAATTCTCAAGTAAACGTGCGGTGGGATATTTACCAGAACCCAACAAGCCACTTTCTACCAATTTTACAAAAGGCGGACCTAACAATCTTAGATCATTGTAAATGTTTTGATCAATTAAAGATGTGTAACGGCTATAATTTTAGTTTTTGTTAGAAATGACATATGGTTTGGGAGTCAACACTTAGTTAAAAATGCCTCCCCCCCCTCTTCCGATGATTGCAAAACGTAATATATAAAAAACTAAAAGAGGTTACAATCCTTAAAAATCACAGATACTTTTTGGAATTATCTCTCTCAGCATTTGTGCATTTCCATTTTGGATGTTCAATTTTTTTTCAAAACCAAACTTGAGTTTGCACTCTCCCATTCTCTCGTAAACAAAAAGATAAGGCAAATAGATCAACAAAATGAAAATTTTAGAGTTTATGTATACAAAAAATTGAAAACTATAATAAATGTACATGAAGAAAATTATTTCACACACTAAAAATGAACACTAAAGTTTTGCTATCCATGTTTGGGAAATTCCACTAATACGACCCCTTATAGCTTGGTGCAATTTTATAAGAAAGAGATTTCTAATTGACCCTAACACGTTTTAAATGTGGTGGATATGCATGCCAGAAACATGTCGAAGATGCAAATGACCTAATGATCCAAAAATTTCAAGCAGTAGAAAAAATTAAATTCACAAGTTAATGTGTGGGATATTTACCAGAGCCAAACAACCCACTTTTTGCCTATTTTACAAAAGGCGAATAAAAAAATCAATGATCATTGTAAATGTTTGGATCAATTAATGACGTGTAATGGCTATAATTTTTGTTAGAAATGAATTGTGGTTTGGGAGTCAACACTTAGTTAATAATACCTCGCACCTCCGCTTCCGATGATTGCAAAACCTAATATATAGAAAACTAAAAGAGTTTACAATCCTTAAAAATCATAGATACTTTTTGGAATTATCTCTCTCAGCATTTGTGCATTTCCATTTTGGATGATCAATTATTTTTCAAATCCAAATTTGAGTTTTCTCTCTCCCATTTTTCTCGGAAATAAAAAGATAAGGTAAATAGATCACAAGAAAATGAAAATTTTAGAGTTCAACTATGCAAAAAATTGTAAACTATAATAAATGTAAGTTAAGAAAATTATTTCACGCACTAAAAGTGAACACCAAAGTTTTGTTATCCTTGTTTGGGAAATTCCACTTGTACAACCCCTAATAACTTGATGGAATTTTATAAGAAAGAGATTTCTAATTGATCATAACATGTTTTAAATGTGGCTGATATGTATTCCGAAAAGATGTTGACGATGGAAATGACCTAATGATCAAAATATTTCTAGGAGTAGAAAAAATTAAATTGTCAAGTTAATGTGCGGTGGGATATTTACAAGAGCCAAACAACCCACTTTTTGCCTATTTTACAAAAGGGGGACCAAACAATCATAGATCATCATAAATATTTTGATCGATTAATGGTGTGTAATGGCTATAATTTTTGTAAGAAATGACTTATGGTTTGGGAATCAACACTTAGTTAAAAAGGCCTCGCCCCCACTCTTCCGAAGATTGCAAAACCTAATTTATAAAAAACAAAAAGAGTTTTCAATCCTTAAAAATCATAGATACTTTTTAGAATCATCTCTCTCAGCATTTGTGCTTTTCCATTTTGGATGTGCAATTTTTTTTCAAATCCAAACTTGAGTTTTCACTCTCCCATTTTTCTTGGAAATAAAAAGATAAGGCAAATAGATCACAACAAAATAAATATTTTAGAGTTTATGTATGCAAAAAATTAAAAACTATAATAAATTTAAGGGAAGAAAATTATTTCATGCACTAAAGTTTTGTGATCCTTTTGGAAATTCCACTTGTAGAACCCCTAATATCTTGATGGAATTTTATAAGAAAGACATTTCTAATTGATCCTAACATGTTTTAAATGTCGCTGATATGTATACCTGAAAGATGTTCAAGATGGAAATGACCTAATGATCCAAAAATTTAAAGGAGTAAAAAAAACTAAACTCTCAAGTTTACGTGTGGTGGGATATTTACCCATGCCAAACAACCCACTTTTTGCCTATTTTAAAAAAAGCGGACCTAACAATCATAGATCATCGTAAATATTCTGATCGATTAATGGAGCATAACGGCTATAATTTTTGTTAGAAAGGACTTATAGTTTGGGAATCAACACTCAATTAAAAATGCCTGCCATCACCCCCCCTTTCTCTCTTCTGATGATTGCAAACCCTAACATATAAAAAACTAAGAGAGTTTACAATCCATAAAAATCATATAAACTTTTTCGAATTATCTCTCTACACATTTGTGCATTTCCACTTTGGATTTTTTATTTTTTTTCAAATCCAAAGTTGAGTTTTCTCTCTCCCATTTTTCTAGTAAACAAAAAGAAAAGGCAAACAGAACTCAACAAAATTAAAATTTTACAGTTTGTGTATGCAAAAAATTGATATCTGAAATAAATTTAAGTGAAGAAAATTATTTCACGCACTAAAAATGAACACCAAAATTTTATTATCCTTGTTTTGGAAATTCCACTAGTACAACTCCTAATAGCCTGGTGGAATTTTATAAGAAAGACATTTCTAATTGATCCTAACATGTTTTAAAATCGGTGGATATGCATGCCCGAAACATGTTGAAGATGAAAATAACCAAATGATCCAGAAATTTGTAGGAGTAGAAAAAATTAAGTTCTCAAGTTAATGTGCGGTGGGATATTTACCAGAGCGAAACAACCCACTTCTGCCTATTTTACAAAAGACAGACCTAACAATAATAGATCATCATAAATGTTTGGATCGATTAATGATGTGTTACGACTATAGTTTTTTTTAGAAATAACTTATGGTTTGGGAGTCAACACTCAGTTAAAAATGCCTCGCGAACCTAATATATAAAAAACTAAAAAAATTTTCAATCCTTAAAAATCAAAGATACTTTTTGGAATTATCTCTTTTTGCATTGGTACATTTCCTTTTTGGACGTTCATTCTTTTATCAAATCCAAACTTGAGTTTTTACTCACCCATTTTTCTCCTAAACAAAAGCATAAGGGAAATATACCACAACAAATTGAAAACAATTTAGAGTTTATGTATGCAAAAAATTGAAAACTATAATAAATGTAAGTGAAAAAAGTTAATTCAGGCTTTAACGATGAACATCAAAGTTTTGTTATCCATGTTTCGGAAATTCTACTAGTACAACCCCTAATAGCTTTGTGGAATTTTATAAGAAAGATTTCTAATTGATCGAAACATGTTTTAAATGTGGTGGATATGCATGCCTGAAACATGTTGAAGATGCAAATGACCTAATGATCCAATATTTTCAAGGAGTAGAAAAAATTTAATTTTGACGTAAACGTGCAGAGGGATATTTACGAGAGTCAAACAACCCACTTTTTGTCTATTTTACAAAAAGTGGACCTAACTATCATAGATCATCGTAAATGTTTTGATCGATTAATTATGTGGCATGACAATAATTTTTGTTAGAAATGACCTATGGTTTGGGTGTCAACACTTAGTTAAAAATGCCTCACCGCCCCTCCTCCAATGAGTGCCAAACCTAATATATAAAAAACTAAAAGAGTTTACAATCCTTAAAAATTACAGATACATTCTTGAATTATCTCTCTCAGCATTTGTGCATTTGCATTTTGGATGTTCATTTTTTTTTCAAATCCAAACTTGAGTTTGCACTCTCCCATTTTTCGCATAAACAAAAAGATAAGGCAAATTGATCACAAGAAAATGAAAATTTTATTGTTTATGTATGAAAAAAATTAAAAAATATAATAAATGTACATGAAGAAAATTATTTCACGCACTAAAAATGAACACCAAAGTTTTGTGATCCTTTTGGAAATTCCACTTGTAGAACCCCTAATAGCTTGATGGAATTTTATACGAAAGACATTTCTAATTGATCCTAACATGTTTTAAATGTCGCTGATATGTATGCCTGAAAGATGTTCAAGATGGAAATGACCTAATGATCCAAAAATTTCAAGGAGTAGAAAAAATTAAATTCTCAAGTTTACGTGCGGTGGGATATTTACTAGTGCCAAACAACCCACTATTTGCCTATTTTTTTAAAAAATAGACCTATCAATCATAGATCATCGTAAATATTCTGATTGATTAATGGTGCAAAATGGCTATAATTTTTGTTAGAAATGACTTATAGTTTGGGAATTAACACTTAGTTAAAAATGCCTCCAATCCCCCCCTCTTCCCCTCATTCGATGATTGCAAAATCTAACATATAAAAAACTAAAGGAGTTTACAATCCTTAAAAATCATAGAAACATTTTTGAATTATCTCTCTACACATTTGTGCATTTCCATTTTGGATTTTTTGTTTTTTTTCCAAATCCAAACTTGAGTTTTCTCTCTCCCATTTTTCTAGTTAACAAAAAGAAAAGGCAAATAGAACTCAACAAAATGAAAATTTTACAGTTTGTGTATGCAAAAAATTGAAATCTGAAATAAATGTAAATGAAGAAAATCATTTCAAGCACTAAAAATGAACACCAAAGTTTTGTTATCCCTGTTTGGGAAATTCCACTAGTACAACCCCTAATAGCTTGGTGGAACTTTATAAGAAAGAGATTTCTAATTGATCCTAACATGTTTTAAAATAAGTGGATATGCATGCCCGAAACATGTTGAAGATGCAAATGACCTAATGATCCAAAATTTGGAGTAGAAAAAATTAAATTCTCAAGTTAACGAGCGATGGGATATTTAGTAGTGCTAAACAACCTACTTTTTGCCTATTTTACAAAAGACTGACCTAACAATAATAGATCATCGTAAATGTTTGGATCGATTAATGATGTGTAGCGGCTATAGTTTTTGTTAGAAATGACTTATGGTTTGGGAGTCAACACTCAGTTAAAAATGCCTCGCCCCCTCTCTTCTGATGATTGTAAAGCCTAATATATAAAAAACTAAAAGAGTTTTCAATCCTTAAAAATCACAGATACTTTTTTGAATTATCTCTTTCAGCATTGGTGCATTTCCTTTTTGAACATTCAATTTTTTTTCAAATCCAAACCTGAGTTTTTAGTCACCCATTTTTCTCTTAAATAAAAACATAAGGCAAATATATCACAACAAATTGAAAAAATTTTAGAGTTTATGTATGTAAAAAATTGAAAACTATAATAAATGTAAGTGAATAAAATTAATTCAGGCTTTAACAATGAACATCAAAGTTTTGTGATCCATGTTTGGGAAATTCTACTAGTACAACCCCTAATAGCTTTGTGGAATTTTATAAGAAAGAGATTTCTAATTGATCTAAACATGTTTTAAATGTGGTGGATATGTAGGCCTGAAACATGTTGAAGATGCAAATGACCTAATGATCCAATATTTTCAAGGAGTCGAAAAAATTTAATTTTGACGTAAACGTGCTGAGGGATATTTACGAGAGTCAAACAACCCACTTTTTGCCTATTTTACAAAAAGCGGACCTAACTATGATAGATCATCGTAAATGTTTTGATCGATTAATTATGTGGAACGACAATAATTTTTGTTAGAAATGACCTATGGTTTGGGTGTCAACACTTAGTTAAAAATACCTCATCCCCCTCCTCCAATGATTGCCAAACCTAATATATAAAAAACTAAAAGAGTTTACAATCCTTAAAAATCACAGATACATTCTTGAATTATCTCTCTCAGCATTTGTGCATTTTCATTTTGGATGTTCAATTTTTTTTCAAATCCAAACTTGAGTTTTCACTCTCCCATTTTTCGCATAAACAAAAAGATAAGGCAAATTGATCACAAGAAAATGAAAATTTTATTGTTTATGTATGCAAAAAATTTAAAAATATAGTAAATGTACGTGAATAAAATTATTTCACGCACTAAAAATGAACACCAAAGTTTTGTGATCCTTTTGGAAATTCCGCTTGTAGAACCCCTAATAGCTTGATGGAATTTTATACGAACGACATTTCTAATTGATCCTTACATGTTTTAAATGTCGCTGATATGTATGCCTGAAAGATGTTCAAGATGGACGTTACCTAATGATCCAAAAATGTCAAGGAGTAGAAAAAATTAAATTCTCAAGTTTACGTGCGGTGGATATTTACTAGTGCCAAACAACCCACGTTTTGCCTTTTTTAAAAAATATAGACCTATCAATCATAGATCATCGTAAATATTCTGATCGATTAATGGTGCGAAATGGCTATATTTTTTGTTAGAAATAACTTATAGTTTGGGAATCAACACTGAGTTAACAATGCCTCCAATTACCCAACCCCCCCCCCCCCCCCCCCCCCCCCCCCCCCCCTCCCCCCTCCTCTACCCTTTCCCTCATCCAATGATTGCAAAATCTAACATATAAAAAATTAAAGGAGTTTACAATCCTTAAAAATCATAGAAACTTTTTCAAATTATCTCTCTACACATTTGAGCATTTCCATTTTGGATTTTTTATTTTTTTCCAAATCCAAACTTGAGTTTTCTCTCTCCCATTTTTCTAGTTAACAAAAAGAAAAGGCAAATAGAACTCAACAAAATGAAAAATTTACAGTTTGTGTATGCAAAAAATTGAAATCTGAAATAAATGTAAATGAAGAAAATCATTTCAAGCACTAAAAATGAACACCAAAGTTTTGTCATCCCTGTTTGGGAAATTCCACTAGTACAACCCCTAATAGCTTGATGGAACTTTATAAGAAAGAGATTTCTAATTGATCCTAACATGTTTTAAAATCGGTGGATATGCATGCCAGAAACATGTTGAAGATGCAAATGACCTAATGATCCAAAAATTTGAAGTAGAAAAAATTAAATTCAAGTTAACGAGCGGTGGGATATTTACTAGTGCTAAACAACCTACTTTTTACCTATTTTACAAAAGACAGACCTAACCATAATAGATCATCGTAAATGTTTGGATCGATTAATGATGTGTAACGGCTATAGTTTTTGTTAGAAATGACTTATGGTTTGGGAGTCAACACTCAGTTAAAAATGCCTCGCCCCCCCTCTTCCGATGATTGTAAAACCTAATATATAAAAAACTAAAAGAGTTTTCGATCTTTAAAAATCAAATATAATTTTTTGAATTATCTCTTTCAGCATTGGTGCATTTCCTTTTTGGACGTTCAATTTTTTTTCAAATCCAAATTTGAGTTTTTAGTCACCCATTTTTCTCTTAAACAAAAACAAAAGGAAAATAGATCACAACAAATTGAAAAAATTTTAGAGTTTATGTAAGCAAAAAATAGAAAAATATAATAAATGTAAGTGAATAAAATTAATTCAGGCTTTAACAATGAACAACAAAGTTTTGTTATCCATGTTTGGGAAATTCTACTAGTACAACCCCTAATAGGTTGGTGGAATTTTATAAGAAAGAGATTTCTAATTGATCCTAATATGTTTTAAATGTGGTGGATATGTATGCCTGAAACATGTTGAAGATGCAAATGACCTAATGATCGAAAATTTTCAAGGAGTAGAAAAAAATTAATTTTGACGTAAACGTGCATAGGGATTTTTACAAGAGCCAAACAACCCACTTTTTGCCTATTTTAAAAAAAGCGGACCTAACAATCAAAGATCATCGTAAATGTTTTGATCGATTAATTATGTGGAACGGCAATAATTTTTGTTAGAAATGACCTATGGTTTGGGTGTCAACACTCAGTTAAAAATGCGTCGCCCCCTCCTCCAATGATTGCCAAACCTAATGTATAAAAAACTAAAAGAGTTTATAATTCTTAAAAATCACAGATACGTTCTTGAATTATCTCTCTCAGAATTTGTGAATTTTCATTTTGGATGTTCAATTTTTTTTCAAATCCAAATTTGAGTTTTTACTCTCCCATTTTTCACATAAACAAAAAGATAAGCCAAAAAGATCACAAGAAAGTGAAAAATTTATTGTTTATGTATGCAAAAAATTGAAAAATATAATAAATGTACGTGAAGAAAATTATTTCATGCACTAAAAATGAACACCAAAGTTTTGTTGTCCATGTTTGGGAAATTCCACTAATACAACCCCTAATAGCATGGAGGAATTTTTAGGAAAGAGATTTCTAATTGATCCTAAGACTTTTTAAATGTGGTGGATATGCATGCCTACAACATGTTGAAGATGCAAATGACCTAATGATCCAAAAAATTCAGGGAATAGAAAAAATTAAATTCTCAAGTAAACGTACTGTAGGATATTTACCACGGCCAAACAAGCCACTTTCTGCCTATTTAACAAAAGGCGGACCTAACAATCTTAGATCATCATAAATGTTTTGATCAATTAATGATGTGTAACGGCTATAATTTTTGTTAGAAATGACATATGGTTTGGGAGTCAACACTCAGTTCAAAAAGGCTGCTCCCTCCCTCCCCTCATCCGATGATTGCAAAACCTGATATATAAAAAACTAAAAGAGTTTACATTCCTTAAAGATCACAGACACTTTTTGAAATTATCTCTCTCAACATTTGTGCATTTCCATTTTTGAATGTTCAATTTTTTTTCAAATCCAAACTTGTGTTTGCACTCTCCCATTTATCTCTTAAACAAAAAGATAAGGCAAAAAGATCACAACAAAATGAAAATTTTAGAGTTTTTGTATGCAAAAAATTGAAAACTATAATAAATGTACGTTAAGAAAATTATTTCACGCACGAAAAATGAATACCAAATTTTTGTTATCCATGTTTGGGAAATTCCACTAGTACAACCCCTTATTGCTTGGTGCAATTTTATAAGAAAGAGATTTCTAATTGATCCTAACACGTTTTAAATGTGGTGGATATGCATGCCTGAAACATGTTGAAGATGCAAATGACCTAATGATCCAAAAATTTCAAGCAGTAGAAAAAATTAAATTCACAAGTTAACTTGCGGTGGGATACTTACCAGAGCCAAACAACCCACTTTTTGCCAATTTTACAAAAGGCGGATCAAACAATCAAAAATCATCAGAAATGTTTGGATTGATTAATGATGTGTAACGGCTATTGTTTTTTTTAGAAATGAATTATGGTTTGGGAGTCAACAGTCAGTTAAAAATGCCTCCCCCTCCCCCCGCTCTTCTGATGATTGCAAAACCTAATATATAAAAAAACTAAAAGAGTTTACAATCCTTAAAAATCATAGATACTTTTTGGAATTATCTCTCTCTGCATTTATGCATTTCCATTTTGGATGTTCATTTTGTTTTCAAATCCAAACTTGAGTTTGCACTCTCCCATTTCTCTCGTAAACAAAAAGATAAGGCAAATAGACCACAACAAAATGAAAATTTTAGAGTTTATGTATGTAAAAAATTGAAAACTATAATAAATGTACGCGAAGAAAATTATTTCACGCACTAAAAATGAACGCCAAAGTTTTGTTATCTATGTTTAGGAAATTCCACTAGTACAACCCCTTATAGCTTGGTGCAATTTTATAAGAAAGAGAATTCTAATTGATCATAACACATTTTAAATGTGGTGGATATGCATGTCTAAAAAATATTGAAGATGCAAATGACCTAATGATCAAAAAATTTCAAGGAGTAGAAAAACTTAAATTCACAAGTTAACTTGCGGTGGGATATTTACCAAAGCCAAACAACCCACTTTTTGCCTATTTTAAAAAAGGAGGATCAAACAATCAAAGATCATCATAAATGTTTGGATCAATTAATGATGTGTAACAACAATAATTTTTTTTAGAAATGAATTATGGTTTGGGAGTCAACACTTAGTTAAATATGCCTCATCCCCCCTCTTTCGATGATTGCAAAACCTAATATATAAAAAACTAAAAGAGTTTACTATCCTTAAAAATCATTGATACTTTTTGGAATTATCTCTCTCAGTATTTTTGCATTTCCATTTTGGATGTTCAATTTTTGTTCAAATCCAAACATGAGTTTTCTTTCTCCCATTTTTCTTGGAAATAAAAAGATAAGGCAAATAGATCACAAGAAAATGAAAATTATAGAGTTTAAGTATGCAAAAAATTGAAAACTATAATAAATGTAAGTTAAAGAAAATTATTTCACACACTAAAAATGAACACCAAAATTTTTTTATACATGTTTGGGAAATTCCACTTGTACAACCCCTAATAGCTTAATGGAATTTTATAAGAAAGAGATTTCTATTTGTTCCTAACATGTTTTAAATGTGGCTGATATGTATGCCTGAAAGATGTTGAAGAGGGAAATGACCTAATGATCCAAAAATTTCAAGGAGAAGAAAAAACTAAATTCTCAAGTTAATGTGCAGTGGGATATTTACCAGACCTAAACAACCCACTTATTGCCTATTTTACAAAAGACGGACCTAACAATCATAGATCATCGTAAATATTTTGATCGATTAATGGTGTGTAGAGGCTATAATTTTTGTTAGAAATGACTTATGGTTTGGGAATCAACACTCAATTAAACATACCTCGCCCCCTCTTCCGATGATTGAAAAACCTAATAAATAAAAAACTAAAAGATTTTAAAATCCTTAAAAATCACAGATACTTTTTGGAATTATCTCTCTTAGAATTTGTGCATTTCCATTTTGGCTGTTCTATTTTTTTTCAAATCCAAACTTGAGTTTACTCACTCCCTTTTTTCTCCGAAATAAAAAGATAAGGCAAATAGATCACAAGAAAATGAAAATTTTAGAGTTTAAGTATGCAAAAAATTGAAAACTATAATAAATGTAAGTTAAGAAAATTATTTCCCGCACTAAAAATGGACACCAGAGTTTTGTTATCCATGTTTGGGAAATTCCACTTGTACAACCTTTAATAGCTTGATGGAATTTTATAAGAAAGAGATTTCTAATTGATCCTAACATGTTTTAAATGTTGCTAATATGTATGCCTGAAAGATGTTGATGACAGAAATGACCTAATGATCCAAAAATTTTGAGTAGAAAAAATTAAATTGTCAAGTTAACGTGCGGTTGGAAATTTACCAAAGGCAAACAACCCAGTTTTTCCCTATTTTACAAAATGCAAACCTAACAATAATAGATCATTGTAAATATTTTGATCGATTAATGGTGTGTAATGGATATAATTTTAGTTAGAAATGACTTACGGTTTGGGAATCAATACTCAGGTTAAACAAGCCCCACCCCTCTTCCACCCTCTTCCAATGATTGCAAAACCCAATATATAAAAAACTAAAAGAGTTTACAATCCATAAAAATCATAGATTCTTTTTGGAATTATCTCTCTACACATTTGTGCATTTCCATTTTGGATGTTCAAATTTTTTTCAAATCCAAACTTGAGTTTTCACTCTCCCATTTTTCTCATAAACAAAAAGATAAGGCAAATAGATCTCAACAAAAGGAAAATTTTAGAGTTTGTGTTTGCAAAAAATTGAAAACTGTAATAAATGTAAGTGAAAAAAATTATTTCACGCACTAAACATGAACACCAAAGTTTTGTTATCTATGTTTGGGAAATTCCACTAGTACAACCCATAATAGCTTGGTGGAATTTTATAAGAAAGAGATTTCTAATTGATGCTAACATGTTTTAAAATTAGTGGATATGCATGCCAGAAATATGTTGAAGATGCAAATGACCTAATGATCCAAAAACTTGAAGGAGTAGAAAAAATTAAATTCTCAAGTTAACGTGCGGTGGGATATTTACCTGAGCCAAACAACCCACTTTTTGCCTATTTTACAAAAGGCGGACCTAACAATCATAGATCATTGTAAATGTTTGGATCAATTAATTATGGGTAACGACTATAATTTATGTTAGAAATGACTTTTGGTTTTGGAGTCAACACTAAGTTAATAATGCCTCGCAAAGCATAACCTAACATATAAAAAACTAAAAGAGTTTACATTCCTTAAAAATCACAGATACTTTTTGGAATTATCTCTCTCATCATTTGTGCATTTCTATTTTGGATGTTCAATTTTTTTTCAAATCCTAACTTGAGTTTGCACTCTCCCTTTTTTCTCGCAAATAAAAAGATATGATGAATAGATCACAACAAAATGAAAAATTGAAAACTATAATAAATGTAAGTGAAGAAAATTATTTCACACACTAAAAAAGAAAACCAAACTTTTGTTATCCCTGTTTGGGAAATTCCACTAGCACAACCCCTAATAGCTTGGTGGAATTTTATAAGAAAGAGATTTCTAATTGATCCTAACACGTTTTAAATGTGGTGGATATGCATGCCTGAGACATGTTGAAGATGCTAATGACCTAATGTTCCAAAAATTTCAAGGAGTGGAAAAAATTAAATTCTCAAGTTAACTTGCGGTGGGATATTTACCAAAGCCAAACAACCGACTTTTTGCCTACTTTACAAAAGGACGATCTAACAATCATAGATCATCATAAATGTTTTGATCGATTAATAATGTGTAACGGCTATAATTTTTGTTAGAAATGACTTATGGTTTTAGAGTCAACACTTAGTTAAAAATGCATCGTGCCTCACTTCCGTTGATCGCAAAACCTAATATATAAAAAACAAAAAGAGTTTACAATCCTTAAAAATCATAGATACTTTTTGGAATTATCTCTCTCAGGATTTGTGCATTTCCATTTTGGATGTTCAATTTTTTTCCAAATCCAAACTTGAGTTTTCACTCTCCCAATTTTTCTTTAAAACAAAAAGATAAGGCAAATAGATCAGAAAAAAAATGAAAATTTTAGAGTTAATGTATGCGAAAAATTGAAAACTAAAATAAATGTAAGAGAAGAACATTTTTTCACGCACTAAAAAAGAATAGCAAACTTTTGTTATCCATGTTTGAGAAATTTCACTAGTACAACTCCTAATAGTTTGATGGAATTTTATAAGAAAGAAATTTCTGATTGATCCTAACATGTTTTAAATATGGTGGATATGCATGCCAAAAACATGTTGAAGATGCAAATGACCTAATGATCCAAAAATTTCGAGTTCAAAAAATTAAATTGTCAACTTAACGTGCGGTGGGATATTTACCAAAGCCAAAACAAAAACTTTTTGCCTATTTTAGAAAAAGCGTACCTAACAATCATAGATCATCGTAAATTGTTTTCATCGATTAAAGATGTGTAACGACTATAATTTTTGTTGGAAATGACTTAAGGTTTTGGAGTCAACATTCAGATTAAAATGCCTCCCCCCCTCCCCTCTTCTGATGATAAAAAACAAAAAGAGTTTACAATTTTTAAAAATCATAGATAATTCTTTGAATTATCTCTCTCAGCATTTGTGCAATTATATTTTGGATGTTCAATTTTTTTTCAAATCCAAACTTGAATTTTCACTCTCCCATTTTTCACGTAAACAAAAACAAAAGGCAAATAGATCTCAACAAAATGAAAATTTTAGATTTTGTGTATGCAAAAAATGGAAAACTATAATAAATGTAAGTGAAGAAAATTATTTCATGCACTAAAAATGAACACCAAAGTTTTGTTATCCCTGTTTGGGAAATTCCACTAGTACAACCCCTAATATCTTGGTGGAATTTTATAAGAAAGAGATTTCTACTTGATCCTAACATGTTTTAAAATTGGTGGATATGCATGCCCGAAACATGTTGAAGATGCAAATGACCTAATCATCCAAAAATTTGAAAGAGTAGAAAAAATTAAATTCTCAGGTTAACGTGCGGTGGGATATTTACTAGAGCCAAACAACCCACTTTTTGCCTATTTTTCAAAAGGCAGACCTTACAATCATAGATCATTGTAAATGTTTGGATCAATTAATTATGTGTAACGGCTATAATTTTTGTTAGAAATGACTTATGGTTTGGGAGTCAACATTCAGTTAAAAATGCCTCGCATAGCATAACCTAGTATATAAAAAACTAAAAAAGTTTACAATCCTTAAAAATCATAGATACTTTTTGGAATTATCTCCCTTAGCATTTGTGCATTACCATTTTGGATGTTCAATTTTTTTTCAAATCCTAACTTGAGTTTTACTCTCCCATTTTTCTCGCAAATAAAAAAATATGGCGAATAGATCACAAAAAAATAAAAATTTAAGAGTTTATGTTAGCAAAAAATTGAAAACTATAATAAATGTAAGTGAACAAAATTATTTCGCACACTAAAAATGAACACCTAAGTTTTGTTATCCCTATTTTGGAAATTCCACTAGTACAATCCCTAATAGCTTGTTGCAATTTTATAAGAAAGAGATTTCTAATTGATCCTAACATATTTTAAATGTGGTGGATATCCATGCTTGAAACATGTTGAAGATGCTAATGAGCAAATGATCCAAAAATTTGGAAAAAATTAAATTCTCAAGTTAACGTGCAGTGGGATATTTACCAGAGCCAAACAACCCACTTTTTGCCTATTTTACAATAGGTTGACCTAACAATCATTGATAATGGTAAATGTTGTGATCAATTAATGATATGTAAGGGCTATAATTTTTGTTAGAAATTACTTTTGGTTTGGGTGTCATCACTCAGTTACAAATGGCGCATCCACCGCCCCCCCCCCCCCCCCCCCCCCCCCCCCCCCCCCCCCCCCCCTCCCCCCTCCTCTTTCGATGATTGCAAAACCTAATATATAAGAAACTAAAAGATTTTACAATCCTTAAAAATCACAGATACTTTTTGGAATTATCTCTCTCAGCATTTGTGCATTTCCATTTTGGATGTTTAATTTTTTTCAAATCCAAACTTGAGTTTTCTCTCTCCCATTTTTCTCGTAAAAAAAAAGATAAGGAAAGTAAATTACAAAAAAATGAAAATTTAAGAGTTTTGTGTATGCAAAAAATTGAAATCTATAATAAATGTAAGTGAATAAAGTTATTTCACGGACTAAAAATTGACACCAAAGTTTTGTTATCCATGTTTAGGAAATTCCACTAGTACAACCCCTAATAGCTTGGTGGAATTTTATAAGAAAGAGATTTCTAATTGATCCTAACTTGTTTTAAATGTGGCATATGTGCATGCTTGAAACATGTTCAAGATGCAAATGACCTAATGATCCAAAAATTTCGAGTAGAAAAAAAATATATTCTCAAGTTAATGTGCGGTGGGATATTTACCAGAGCCAAACAACCCACTTTTTGCCTATTTTATAAAAAGCAGACCTAGAAATCATAGATCATCATAAATGTTTTGATTAATTAATGATGTGTAATGGCTATAATTATTTTAGAAATGACTCATGGTTTGGGGGACAACACTTAGTTAAAAATGCCTCGCCCACCCCCCCCCCCCCCCCCCCCTCTCCCCCCCCCTCTTTCGATGATTTCAAAACCTAACATATCAAAAACTAAAAGAGTTCACAATCCTTAAAAGTCACAGATAATTCTAGGAATTATCTCTCTAGGCATTTGTGCATTTCTAGTTTGGATGTTATATTTTTTTTCAAATCAAAACTTGAGTTTTCACTCTCCCATTTTTCTCGTAAACAAAATGACAAGGCAAATAAATCACAACAAAATGAAAATGTTTGAGTTGATGTATGCAAAAAATTGAAAACTATAATAAATGTAAGTCAAGAAATTTATTTACCGCACTAAAAATGAACACCAAAGTTTTGTTATCCTTGTTTTGGAAATTGCACTAGTACAACCCCTAATAGCTTGGTGGAATTTTATAAGAAAGAGATTTCTAATTGATCCTAACATGTTTTAAATGTGGTGGATATGCATGCCTGAAACATGTTGAAGATGCAAATGACCTAATGATCCAAAAATTTCACGGAGTTTAAAAAATCAAATTCTCAAATTAATGTGCGGTGGGATATGTTAGAGAGCCAAACAACCTACTTTTTGCCAATTTTACAAAAAGTGGACCTAACAATCTTGCATCATCGTCAATGTTTTGATCGATTAATGATGTGTAAAGGCTATGATTTTTATTAGAAATGACTTATGGTTTAGGAGTCAACACTCATTTAAAAATGCCTCGCCCCCCTCTTCCGATGAATGCAAAACCTTATATATAAAAAACTAAAAAATTTTACAATCTATAAAAATCACAGATACTTTTTGAGATTATCTCTCTCAGCATTTGTGCATTTCCATTTTAAAGTTCAATTTTTTTTCAAATCATAACTTGAGTTTCACTCTCCCATTTTTCTCGCAAACAAAAAGATTAGGCAAAAAGGTAACAACAAAATGAAAATTTTAGAGTTTATGTATGCAAAAAATTAAAAACTATAATATATGTAAGTGAAGAAAATTATATCAAACACTAAAAATGAACACCAAAGTTTTGTCATCCATGTTTGGGAAATTCCACTAGTACAAACCCTAATAGCTTGGAGCAATTTTATAAGAAATAGATTTCTAATTGATCCTAACATGTTTTAAATGTGGTGGATATGCATGCCCGAAAAATGTTGAAAAAGCAAATGATCTAATGATCCAAAAATTTTAAGGAGTAGAAAAAAATAAATTCTGAAGTTAACGTGCGGTGGGATATTTTCAAGAGCCAAACAACCCACTTTTTGCCTATTTTACATAAGGCGGACCTAATAATCATAGATCATCGTAAATGTTTGGATCGATTAATGATGTGTAACGGCTATAAATTTTTTTATAAATGACTTATTGTTTGGGAGTCAACAGTCAATTAAAAATGCTTCGCCCCCTGCTTCCGATGATTGCAAAACCTAATATGTAAAAAACTAAAAGAGTTTACAATCCTTAAAAATATCAGAACTTTTTGGAATTATCTCTCTCAGCATTTGAGCATTTCCATTTTGGATGTTCAATTTTTTTTCAAATCGAAACTTGAGTTTTCACTCACTCATTTTTCTTGGAAATAAAACGATATGGAAAATAGATCACAACAAAATGAAAATTGTAGAGTTTAAGTATGCAAAAAAATTGAAAAATATAATAAATGTAAGTGAAGAAAATTATTTCATGCACTAAAAATAGACACCGAAGTTTTGTTATCCATGTTTATGAAATTCCACTAGTACAACCCCTAATAGCTTGGTGGAATTTTATAAGAAAGAGATTTCTAATTTATCCTAACATGTTTTAAATGTAGCTCATATGCATGCCTGAAACATTTTGAAGATGCAAATGACCTAATGATTCAAAAATTTCTAGTAGAAAAAACTAAATTCTCCAGTTAACGTGCTATGGGATATTTAAGAGAGCAAAACAACCAACTTTTTGTCTATTTTACCAAAAGAGAACCAAACAATCATAGATCATCGTAAATGTTTTGATCAATTACTAATGTGTAACGGCTATCATTTTTATTAGAAATGACTTATGGTTTGGGAGTCAACACTCAGTTAAAAATGTCTTGCCCCACTCTTCCGATGATTACAAAACCCAATATATAAAATACTAGAAGAGTTTACAATCTTTAAAAATCACAGATACTTTTTGGAATTATCTCACTCAGTATTTGTGCATTTCCATTTTGAATGTTCAATTTTTTTTCAAATCCAAACTTGAGTTTTCACTCTCCCATTTTTCTCTTAAACAAAAAGATAAGGCAAATAGATCACAACAAAATGAAAATAGTAGAGTTTATGTATGCAAAAACTTGAAAAATATAATAAATGTAAGTGAAAAAAACTATTTCACGCACTAGAAATGAACACCAAAGTTTTGTTATCCATGTTTAGGAAATTCCACAAGTACAAAATCTAATAGCTCTGTGGAATTTTATAAGAAAGAGATTTCTAATTGATCCTAACATGTTTTAAATGTGGTGGATATGCATGCCTGAAACATTTTGAAGAGGCAAATTACCAAATTATCCAAAAATTTCAAAGAGTAGAAAAAATTAAATTCTCAAGTTAACGTGCGGTGGGATATTTACCAGAGAAAAACAGCCAACTTTTTGCCTAATTTCAAAAAGGAAACCGAACAATCATAGATCGTCATAAATATTTTGATCGATTAATGATCTGTAATGGCTATAATTTTTGTTAGAAATGACTTATGATGTGGGAATCCACAATCAGTTAAAAATGCCTTGCCCCTCCACTTCCGATGATTCCAAAACCCAATATATAAAAACCTAAAAGTGTTTACAATCCTTAAAAATCACAGATAATTCTTGGAATTATCTCTCTCAGAATTTGTGCATTTCTATTTTTGATGTTAAATTTTTATTCAAATCTAAACTTGAGTTTTCTCACTCCCAGTTTTCTCGTAAACAAAAAGAGATGGCAATAAATCACAACAAAATAAAAAATTTTGAGTTGATGTATGCAAAAAAATTTAAAACTATAATAAATGTAAGTCAAGAAATTTATTTCATGCGCTAAAAATGAACACGAAAGTTTTGTTATCCTTGTTTGGGAAATTCCAATAGTACAACCCCTAATAGGCTTGGTGGAATTTTATAAGAAAGAGATTTCTAATTGATCCTAACTTGTTTTAAATGTGGTGTATATGAATGCCTGAAACATGTTGAAGATGCAAATGACCTAATGATCCAAAAATTTCAAGGAGTTTAAAAAATTAAATTCTCAAGTTAACGTGCGGTGGGATATTTAAGAGAGCCAAAGAACCTACATTTTTCAAATTTTACGAAAAATGAACCTAACAATCATGCATCATCATCAATGTTTTGATCGATTAATGATGTGTAAAGGCTATGATTTTTATAAGAAAAGACTTATGGTTTAGGAGTCAACACTCCTTTAAAAAT
This sequence comes from Aristolochia californica, assembly GCF_029961685.1. NCBI lineage: Eukaryota > Viridiplantae > Streptophyta > Magnoliopsida > Piperales > Aristolochiaceae > Aristolochia > Aristolochia californica. Next base: position 30,907,741 of record NW_027182257.1, read on the forward strand.
ACCTTGCCTCCCTCTTCCGATGATTGCAAAACCTTATATATAAAAAACTAAAAGAGTTTACAATCTGTAAAAATCACAAATACTTTTTGGAATTATCTCTCTCAGCATTTGTGCATTTCCATTTTAAAAGTTCATTTTTTTTTCAAATCCAAACTTGAGTTTCACTCTCCCATTTTTCTCGCAAACAAAAAGATAAGGCAAATAGCTCACAACAAAATGAATATTTTAGAGTTTATATATGCAAAAAATTAAAAACTACAATAAATGTAAGTGAAGAAAATTATTTCAAGCACTAAAAACGAACACCAAAGTTTTGTTATCCATGTTTGGGAAATTCCACTAGTACAACCCCTAATAGCTTGGAGCAATTTTATAAGAAAGAGATTTCTAATTGATCCTAACATGTTTTAAATGTGGTGGATATGCATGCCCAAAAAATGTTGAAGAAGCAAATGTTCTAATGATCCAAAAATTTCAAGGAGTAGAAAAAATTAAATTCTCAAGTTAACATGCTGTGGGATATGTACAAGAGCCAAACAACCCACTTTTTGCCTATTTTACAATTAGCGGACCTAGCAATCATTGATCATCATAAATGTTTTGATCGAATAATGATGTGTAACAGCTATAATTTTTCTTAGAAATCTCTTATGGTTTGGGAGTCAACACTTAGTTAAAAATGTCTCGCCCCCCCTTTTTCAATGATTGCAAAAACTAATATATAAAAAGCTAAATGAGTTTAGAATCCTTAAAAATCACAGATACTTTTTGGAACTGTCTGTCTCAACATTTTTGCATTTCCATATTCGATGTTCAAGTTTTTTTGAAATCCAAATTTGAGTTTTCCCTCCTTGATTTTTGTCGTAAACAAAAAGATAAGGGAAATAGATCACAAGAAAATGAAAATTTTAGAGTTAATGCATGCAAAAAATATAAAAATAAGTGAAGAAAATTATTTCATGCACTAAAAATGAACACCAAAGTTTTTTTATCCAAGTTTGGGAAAATCCACAAGTACAACCCCTAATAGCATGGTGGAATTTTATAAGAAGGAGATTTCTAATTGATCCTATCATGTTTTAAATGTGGATATGCATGCATGAAACATGTTGAAGATGCAAATGACCTAATGATCAAAAAAATTTGAGTAGAAAAAAATAAATTTTCTAATTAACTTGTGGTGGGATATTTACTAGAGCACAAAACCAATTTTTTGCTTATTCTACAAAAAGCGAACCTAACAATCATAGATCATCATAAATGTTTTGATAGATTAATGATGTTTAAAGGCTATAATTTTTTTTACAAATGACTTATGGTTTGGGAGTAAACACTCAGTTAAAAATACATTGCCCCCCCTCTTCCGATGATTGTCAAACCTATAATATAAAAACTACAAAAATTTACAATCCTTAAAATCACAGATACTTTTTGGTATTATCTCTCTCACCATTTGTGTTTTTTTATTTTGGATGTTCAATTTTTTTTCAAATCCAAACTTGAGTTTTCAATCTCCCATTTTTCTCGTAAACAAAAAGAAAGGCAAATAATCACAAAAAAATGAAAATTTTAGAGTTTATGTATGCAAAAAATTGAAAACTAAGTGAAGAAAATTATTTCACACACTAAAAATGAACACCAAAGGTTAGTTATCCATGTTTAGGAAATTCAACTAGGATAACCCCTAATGACTTGGTGGAATAATATAAGAAAGAGATTTATAAATGATCCTAACATGTTTTAAATGTGGATATGCATGCCTGAAACTTGTTGAAGATGCAAATTACCTAATGATCCAAAAATTTCAAGGAGTAGAAAATTTTAATTCTAGAGTTAACGTGCAGGGGGATATTTACCAAAGCTAAACAACCCACGTTTTGCCAATTTTACAAAAAGTGGACCTAACAATCATAGATCGTGGTAAATGTTTTGAACGATTAATGATGTGTAACTATTATAATTTTTGTTATAAATCACTTATGGTTATGGAGTCAACACTCAATTAAAAATGCCACGCCCCCCCTTTTTCGATGATTGCAAACCCTAATATATAAAAAACTAAAAGAGTTTATAATCCTTAAAAATCATAGATACTTTTTCGAATTATCTCTCTCAGCATTTGTGCATTTCCATTTTTGATGTTCAATTTTTTTTTCAAATCCATACTTGAGTATTAACTCTCCCATTTTTCACGTAAACAAAAAGATAAGGAAAAAAGATCACAAAAAATGAAAATTTTAGAGTTTATGTATGCAAAAAATTAAAAAATAAGTGAAGAAAATTATTTCACACACTAAATATCAATACCAAAGTTTTGTTATCAATGTTTGGGAAATTCCACTAGTACAACCCCTAATAGCTTGGTGGAATTTTATAAGAAAGAGATTTCTACTTGATCCTAACATGTTTTAATTGTGGATATGCATGCCTGAAACAAGTTGAATATGCAAATGACCTAATGATCCAAAAATTTCTAGTAGAAAAAATTAAATTCTCAAGTAAATGTGCGGTGGGATATTTACTTGAGCCAAACAACCCACTTTTTACTTATTTAAAAAAAATTTGACCTAACAACCATAGATCATCATAAATGTTTTGATCTATTAATGATGTGTAACGGCTATAATTTTTGTTTCAAATGACTTATGGTTTGGGAGTCAACACTCTCTTAAAAATGCCTCGCCCCTCCTTTTCCGAAGATTGCAAAACCTAATATATAAAAAACTAAAAGAGTTTACAATCCTTAAAAATCACTCATACTTTTTGGAATTATCTCTTTCAGTATTTGTAAAATTCCGTTTTCGATGATCAATTTGTTTTCAAATCAAAAATTGCGTTTTCACTCTCCAATTTTTCTTGTAAAAAACAATTAGGTAAAAATATCACTAGAAAATAAATATTTTAGAGTTTGTGAATGCAAAAAATTGAAAACTATAATAAATATAAGTGAAGAAAATTATTTCACGCTCTAAAAATGAACACCAATGTTTTGTTATCCATGTTTGGGAAATTCCACTAGTACAACCCTAATAACTTGGGGGAATTTTATAAGAATGAGATTTCTGATTGCTCCTAACATGTCTTAAAAGTCGATATGCATGCCTGAAATATGTTGAAGATGCATATGACCTAATGATCCAAAAATTTCAAGGAGTAGAAAAAATTAAATTCTCAAGTAAACGTGCGGTGGGATACTTACTAGAGCCAAACAACCCACTTCTTGCTTATTTAACAAAAAGCGGACCTAACAATCATAGATCATCGTACTTTTTTTTATCGATTAATGATGTGTAACGACTATAGTTTTTGTTAGAAATGACCTATGGTTTGGGAGTCAACACTCAGTTAAAAATGCATCATGCCCCCTTTTCCGATGATTGTAAAACCTAATATACATAAAACTAAAAGAGTTTACAGTCCTTAAAAATCACAGATACTTTTTGGAATTATCTCTCTAAGCATTTGTGAATTTCCATTTTTTATGTTCTATTTTTTTTCAAATCCAAATTTGAGTTTTCACTCTCCCATTTTTCTTGTAAAAAAAAAAAAGATAAGGCAAATAGATCACAACAAAATGAAAATTTTAGGGATTATGTACGCCAAAAACTGAAAACTATAAAAAATGTAAGTGAAGAAAATTATTTCACGCACTAAAAATGACCAACAAATTTTTGTTATCAATGTTTTGGAAATTCCACTAGTACACCCCTAATAGCTTGGTGGAATTTTATAAGAAAGAGATTTCGAATTGATCCTAACATGTTTTAAATGTGGATACGCATGCCTGAAATATGTTGAAGATGCAAATGACCTGATGATCCAAAAATTTTGAGTCGAAAAAATTAAATTAATAAGTTAACGTGCGGTGGGATATTTACCAGAGACAAACAACCCACTTTTTTCCTATTTTACAAAAAGCAGACCTAACAATCATTGATCATCGTAAATGTTTTGATCGATTAATGATGTGTAACGGCTATAATTTTGGTTAGAAATGACTTAGGGTTTGGGTGTCAACACTCAGTTAAAAATGCCTCGCCCCCCATTTTTCGATCATTGCAAAACCTAATATATAAAAACATAATAGAGTTTTAAATCCTTAAAAATAACAGATACTTTTTGTAATTATCTCTCTCAGCATTTGTGCGTTTCAATTTTGAATGCTCAGTTTTTTTTTTACATCCAAACTTGAGATTTCACTCTCCCATGTTTTTCTAAAACAAAAAGATTAGGCAAATAGATCACAAAAAAAATAAAGTTTCAAAGTTTATGTATGCAAAAATTTGAAAACTAAGTGAAGAAAATTATTTCACGGACGAAAAAAAATTAAATTCTCAAGTTAACGTGCGGTGGGATATTTACCTGTGCCTAACATCCCACTTTTTGCCTATTTTAAAAAAAACAGACCTAACATTCATAGATCATCATAAATGCTTTGATCTATTTGTGATTTGTAACGGCTATAATTTTTGTTAGAAATGACTTATGGTTTGTGAGTCAACACTCAGTTAAAAATGCCACCCCAACCCCCCCCCCCCCCCCCCCCCCCCCCCCCCCCCCCCCCCGCCCCATTATCCGATTATAATACCTAATATATAAAAGACTAAAAGATTTTAGAATCCTTAATAATCACTGACACTTTTTGGGATTATCTCTCTCAATATTTGTACAATTCCATTTTGGACGTTCAATTTTTTTTCAAACCCAAACTTGACTTTTCACTCCCCTTTTTTTCATCAACAAAAAGATAAGGCAAAAAGATCAAAAGAAAATGAAAAATTTAGAGTTTATGTATGCAAAAAATTGAAAAAAATAATAAATGTAAGTGAAAAAAATTATTTCTCGCTCTAAAAACTAACACCAAAGTTTTGTTGTCCATTTTTGGGAAGTTCAACTAGTACAACCTCTAATAGCTTAGTGGAATTTTATAACAAAGAGATTTCTAATTGATCCTAACATGTTTTAAATGTGGATATGCAGGCCTGAAGAATGTTGAAGATGCAAATGACCTAATGATCCAAAAATTACAACGAGTAGAAAAAATTAAATTCCCAAGTAAACGTGTGGTGGGATATTTACTAGAGCCTAACGACCACTTTTTGCCTAATTTTAAAAAAGGGGACCTAACATTCTTAGATCATCATACATGTTTTGATCGATTAATGATGTGTAATGGCTATAATTTTTATTACAAATGACTTATGGTTTGGGAGTCAACACATAGTTAAAAATGCCTCGCCCCCCTTTTCCGATTATTGAAAAACCTAAGATACAAGAAACAAAAAGAGTTTACAATCCTTAAAAATCACAGATACTTTTCGGAATTATCTCTCACAGCATTTGTGCACTTCCATTTTTGATGTTCAATTTTTTTTCAAATCCAATCTTCAGTTTTCACTCTCTAGTTTTTCTCGTAAAAGAAAAAGATATGACACATAGATCACAACAAAAGGAAAATTTTAGATTTTATGTATGCAAAAAATTGAAAACTACATCAAATGTAAGGGAAGAAAATTAATTCATGCACTAAAAATGAACACCAAAGTTTTGTTATCAATGTCTGGGAAATTCCACTAGTATAACCCTTAATAGCTTGTGGAATTTTATAAGAAAGAGATTTCTAATTGATCCTAACATGTTTTAAATGTGGATATGCACGCCTAAAACAAGTTGAAGATGCAAATGACCTAATGATCAAAAAATTTCAAGGAGAAGAAAAAATTAAATTGTCAACTTAACGTGCAGTGGGATATTTACCAGAGTGAAACAACCCACTTTTTGCCTATTTTACAAAAAGTGGACCTAACAATCATTGATCATTGTAAATGTTTTGATCGATTAATGATGTGTAATGGCTATAATTTTTGTTGGAAATGACTAATGCTTTGGGAGTCAACACTCAGTTAAAAAAGCCTCACCCCCCATTTTCCGATCTTTGCAAAACCAAATATATAAAAAATTAAAAGAGTTTACAATACTAAAAAATAATAAATACTTTTTGGAATTATCTCTCTCAGCAATTTTTTTTCAAATCCAAACTTTAGTTTTCACTCTCCCATTCTCTCATAAACAAAAAGATAAGGCAAATAGATCACAACAAAATGAAAATTTTAGAGTTTATGTATGGAAAAAAATTAAAAATAATTGAAGAAAATTATTTCATGCACGAAAAATCGACACCAAAGGTTTGTTATACAAGTTTGAGAAATTCCACTTGTACAAGCCCTAATAATTTGGTGGAATTTTATAAGAAGGAAATTTTTAATTGATCCTAACATGTTTTAAATGTGGATATGCATGCCTGAAACATGTTGAAGATGCAAACGACCTAATGATCCAAAAATTTCAAGGAGTAGAAAAAATTAAATTCTCAAGTTAAAGTGCGGTGGATATTTAACAGAGCCAAGCAACCCACTTTTTGCCTATTTTACAAAATGCGGACCTAACAATCATAGATCATCATAAAACCTAATTAATAAAAAACTAAAAGAGTTTACAATCCTTAAAAATCACAGATACTTTTTTGAATTATCTCTCTCAGCATTTGTGTATTTCCATTTTGGAGGTTCAATTTTTTTTCAATTCCAAACTTAAATTTTCCCTCTCCCATTTTTCTCGTAGACATAAGGATAAGGCAAATAGATCACAAAAAATGAAAATTTTTGAGTTTAGCTATGCAAAAAATTGAAAACTAAGTGAAGAAAATTATTTCACGCACTAAAAATGAACACCGAAGTATTGTTCTCCATGGTTGGGAAATTCCACTAGTACAACCCCTAATAGCTTGGTGGAATTTAATAAGAAAGAGATTTCTAATTGATCCTAACATGTTTTAAATGTGGATATGCATGCCTGAAACATGTTGAAGATACAAATGACCTAATGATCCAAAAATCTCGAGTACAAAAAATTAAATTCTCAAGTAAACCTGCGGTGGGATATTTACTAGAGCCAAACAACCCACTTTTTGCCTATTTTAAAAGAAGTGCACCTAACAATCATAGATCATCATAAATTTTTTGATCGATTAATGATGTGTAACGGCTATAATTTTTGTTAGAAATTATATATGGTTTTGGAGTTAACATTCAGTTAAAAATATCTCGCCGCCCCCAACACCCCCCCCCGTTTCCAATGATTGCAAAACCTAATATATAAAAAACTAAAAGAGTTTACAATCCTTCAAAATCACATATACTTTTTTGAATAATCTCTCTCAGCATTTGTGCAATTCCATTTTGAATGTTCAATTTTTTTTTCAAATCCAAACTTGAGTTTTCACTCTCCCATTTTTCGCGTAAACAAAAAGATTAGGAAAATAGATCACAACAAAATGAAAAATTTAGAGTTTAAGTATGCAAAAAATTGAAAACTAAGTGAAGAAAATTATTTCACACACTAAAAATGAACATCAAAGATTTGTTATCCATGTTTGGGAAATTCCACTTGTACCACCCCTAATGCCTTGGTGGAATTTTATAACAAAGAGATTTCTAATTGAGCCTAACATGTGTTAAATGTGGATATGAATGACTGAAACATGTTGAAAATTCAAATTACCTAATTATCCAAAAATTTCAAGGATTAGAAAATATTAAATTCTCAAGTTAACGTGCGGTGGGATATTTACCAGAGCCAAACAAACCTCTTTTTGCTTATTTTAGAAAAAGCGGACCTAACATACATAGATCACCGTGAATGTTTTGATCAATTAATGATGTGTAACGGCTATAATTTTTTTTAGAAATGGCTTATGGTTTGGGAGTCAACACGCAGTTAAAAATGCCTTGCTCGCTTTTTTCCGATGATTGCAAAACCTAATAAATAAAAAACTAAAAGAGTGTACAATCCATAAAAATCACAGATACTTTTTGGAATTATCTCTCTCAGTATTTGTGCATTTCCATTTTAGATGTTCAATTTTTTTTCATATCCAAACTTGAGTTTTCACTTTCCCATTTTTCTTGTAATAAAAAAGATAAGGCAAAATGATCACAAAAAAATGAAAGTTTTAGAGTTTATGTAAGCAAAAAATTGAAAACTAAGTGAAGAAAATTATTTCACGCACTTAAAAGGAACACCAAAGTTTTGTTATCCATGTTTGGGAAATTCCACAAGTACAAGCCCTAATAGCTTAGTGGAATTTTATAAGAAAGAGATTTCAAATTGATCCTAACATGTTTTAAATGTGGATATGCATGGCTGAAACATGTTGAAGATGCAGATGACCTAATGGTCAAAACATTTAAAGGAGTAGAAAAAAGTAAATTCTCAAGTTAATGTGCGGTGGGATATTTACCAGAGCCAAACAACCCTCTTTTTGCCTACTTTACAAAAAACGGACCTAACAATCATAGATCATCGTAAATGTTTTGATCGATTAATGATGTGTAACGGCTATAATTTTTTTTAGAAATGACTTGTGGTTTGGGAGTCAACACTCGGTTAAAAATGCCTAACACCACCCCCCCTCTTCCGATGACAGTAAAACCTAATATTTAAAAAAATAAAAAAGATTACAATCCTTAAAAATCATAGATACTTTTTGGAATTATCTCTCTCAGCATTTGTGCTTTTCCTTTTTGGATGTTCAATTTTTTTTCAAATCCAAACTTGAATTTTCACTCTCCCATTTTTCTCATAAACAAAAAGATAAGGCAAATAAATCACAACATATTGAAAACTTTCGAGTTTATGAATGCAAAAAGTGGAAAACTAAGTAAAGAAAATTATTTCATGCACTAAAAATGAACACCAAAGTTTGTTATCCATGTTTGGGAAATTTCACAAGTACAACCACTAATAGCGTGGTGGAATTATATGAGAAAGAGATTTCAAATAGTTCCTAACATGTTTTAAATGTGGATATGCGTGCCTGAAACATATTGCAGATTCAAATGACCTAATGGTCAAAATATTTCAAGGAGTAGAAAAATTAAATTCTCAAGTTAACGTGCGACAGGCTATTTACCAGAGCAAAAAACACCCACTTTTTGCATATTTTACAAAAAGCGGACCTAACAATCATAGATCATTGTTAATATTTTGGTTGATTAGTAATGTGTAACGGCTAAAAATTTTTTAGAAATGACTTATGGTTTGGGAGTCAACACTCAATTAAAAATACCTCGCCCCCTTTTTTCCGATGATTGGAAAACCTAATATATAAAAAACTAAAAGAGTTTACATTTCTTAAAAATCAAAGATACTTTTTGGAAGTTTCTCTCTCGGCATTTGTGCATTTCCAATTTGGATGTTCAATTTTTTTTCATATCCAAACTTGAGTTTTCACTCTCCCATTTTTCTTGTAAACAAAAAGATAAGGCAAATAGATCACAACAAAATGAAAATTTTAAAGTTTAAGTATGCAAAAAATTGAAAACTAAGTGAAGAAAGTTATTTCACGCACTAAAAATGAACACCAAAGTTTTGTTATCCATGTTTCGAAAATTCCACTAGTACAACCCCTAATGGCTTGGTGGAATTTTATAAGAAAGAGATTTCTAATTATGCCTAACATGTTTTAAATGTGGATATACATGCCTGAAACATGTTGAAGATGCAAATTACCTAATGATACAAATATTTCAAGGACTAGAAAATATTAAATTCTTAACTTAACGTGCAATGGGCTATTTACCAGAGCCAAACAACCCTCTTTTTGCCTATTTTTCAAAAAGCATACCTAACATACATAGATCATCATAAATGTTTCTATCGATTAATGATGTGTAATGGCTATAATTGTTTTTTAGAAATGACTTATGGTTTGGGAGTCAACACTCAGGTAAAAATGTCTCGCCTCCCTTTTTTCGATGATTGCAAAACCTAATATATAAAAAACTAAAAGAGTTTACAATCCTTACAAATCACATATATTTATTGGAATTATCTCTCTCAGCATTTGTGCATTTCCATTTTGGATGTTCATTTTTTTTTCATATCCAAACTTGAGTTTTCACTTTCCCATTTTTCTCGTAAACAAAAATATAAGGCAAACTGATCACAAGAAAATGATAATTTTAGAGTTCATGTAAGCAAAAAACTGAAAACTAAGTGAAGAAAATTATCTCACGCACTAAAAATGAACTCCAAAGTTTTTTTATCCATGTTTTGGAATTTCCACAAGTACAACCCTTAATTGCTTGGTGAAATTTTATAAGAAAGAGATTTCTAATTCATCCTAATATGTCTTAAATGTGGATACGCATGGCTGAAACATGTTGAAGATGCAAATGACCTAAGGATCAAAAAATTTCAAGGAGTAGAAAAAATTAAATTCTCAAGTTAACATGGGGTGGGATATTTACCAGTGCCAAACAACCCTCTTTTTGCCTATTTTACAAAAAAGCAAGGCAAACAATCATAGATCATCGTAAATGTTTTGATCAATTAGTGTGTAACAGCAATAATTTTTGGTAGAAATGACTTATGGTTTGGGAGTCAACACTAAGTTAAAAATTCGTCATCCCCCCCCCCCCCTTTTCAGATGATAGCATAATCTAAAATATAAAAAACCCAAAGAGTTTACAATCTTTACAAATCACAGATACTTTTTGAAATTATCTCTCTCAGCATTTGTGCATTTCAATTTTAGATGTTCAATTTTTTTTCAAATCCAAACATGACATTTCACTCTCTCATTTTTCTCATAAACAAAAAGATAAGGCAAATAGATCACAAAAAAAATGAAAATTTAAGAGTTTAATTAGGCAAAAAATTGAAAACAATAATAAATGTAAGTGAAGAAAATTATTTCACGCACTAAAAAGAATACCAAAGTTTTGTTATCCATGTTTGGGAAATTCCACTAGTACAACCCATAATAGGTTAGTGGAATTTTATAAGAAAGAGATTTGTAATTGATCCTAACATGTTGTAAATGTGGATATGCATGCCTAAAACATGTTGAAGATGCAAATGACTTAATAATCATAAAATTTCAAGTAGTAGCAAAAAATTATTTCTCAAGTTAATGTGCGGTGGGATATTTACCAGTGCCAAACAATCCACCATTTTCCTATTTTACAAAAAGTGGACCAAACAATCATAGATCATCATAAATGTTTTGATCGATTAATGAGGTGTAACGGCAATAATTTTTGTTAGAAATGACTTATGGTTTGGGAGTGAACACTCGGTTACAAATGCCTTGCCCCACCCCCGTCCCCCTTTTTTGATCATTGCAAAACCTAATATATAAAAAACTAAAAGAGTTTACAATCCTTAGAAATCACATATACTTTTTCGAATTATCTCTCTCAGCATTTGTGCATTTCCATTTTGGATGTTCAATTTTTTTTCAAATCCAAACTTTAGTTGTCACTCTCCCATTTTTCTCGTAAACAAAAAGATAAGGCAAATAGATCAACACAAAATGAAAATTTTAGAGTTTATGTATGCAAAAAATACAAAACTATAATAAATTTAAGTGAAAAAAATTATTTCACGCACTAAAAATGAACGCCAAAGTTTTTTTATCCATATTTTGGAAATTCCACTAGTACAACCTCTAATAGCTTGGTGGAATTTCATAAGAAAGAGATTTCTAATTGATCCTAACTTGTTTTAAATGTGAATATGCATGCCTGAAACATGGTGAAGATGCAAATGACCTAATGATCCAAAATTTTAAAGGAATAGAAAAAAATTAAATTCTCATGTTAACGTGCGGTGGGATTTAACGTAAGCCAAACAACCCACTTTTTGCCTATTTTAAAAAAAGCGGACCGAACAATCGTAGATCATCGTAAATATTTTAATCAATTAATGTTGTGTCACGGCTATAAGTCTTGTTAGAAATGACTTATGGTTTGGGAATCAACACTCAGTTAAAAATGCCTCGTCCCCCCATTTTCTGATGATTGCAAAACCTAATATATAAAAAATTCAAAAGAGTTTACAATCCTTAAAAATCATAGATACTTTTATCTCTCTTTGCATTTGTGCAGTTCCATTTTGGATGTTCAATTTTTTTTCAAATCCAAACTTGAGTTTTCACTCGTCCATATTTCTCGTAAACAAAAAGTAAAGGCAAGTAGATCACAACAAAATATAACTTTTAGATTTTATGTATGCTAAAAATTTAAAACTTAGTGAAGAAAATTATTTCATGCACTAAAAATGAACACCAAAATTTTGTTATCCATGTTTGGGAAATTCCACAAGTACAACCCCTAATGCTTTGGAGGAATTTTATTGCATACCTGCAACATGTTGAAGATGCAAATGACCTAATGATCCAAAAATTTCAAGGAGTAAAAAAAATTAAATTCTCAAGTTAACGTGCAGTGGGATATTTACTAGAGCCAAACAACCCACTTTTTGCCTATTTTACTAAAAGCGAACCTAACCATCATAGCTCGTCATAAATGTTTTGATCGATTAATGATGTGTAACGGCTATAATCTTTGTTAGAAATGACTTATGGTTTGGGAGTCAACACTCAATTAAAAATGCCTTGCACTCCCTTTTCCGATGATTGCAAAACCTAATATAGAAAAACCTAAAAGAGTTTAAAATCCTCAAAATCACAGATACTTTTTGGAATTATCTCTCTTAGTAACGGTACAATACCATTTTTGATGTTCAGTATTTTTTCATATCCAAACTTGAGTTTTCACTCTCCCATTTTTCTTGTAAACAAAAAGATAAGACAAATAGCTCACAAGAAAATGAAAATTTTAGAGGTTATGTATGTAAAAAATTTAAAACTATAATAAATTTAAGTGAAGAAAATTATTTCACAGAAGAAAAAATGAAAACCAAAGTTTTGTTATCCGTGTTTGGAAAATTCCACTAGTACAACCCCTAATAGCTTGGTGGAATTTTATAAGAAAGAGATTTCTAATTGATCCTAACATATTTTAAATGTCGATATGCATGCCTGAAAGATGTTGAAGATGCAAATGACCTAACGATCCAAAAATTTTGTTATCCATGTTTGGGAAATTCCACTACTACAACCCATAATGTGTAGAAATAATTAAATTCACAAGTAAACGTGCGGTGGGATATTTACCAAAGCCAAACAACCCAATTTTTGCCTATTTTACAAAAAGAGAACCTAACAATCATATATCATTTTAAATGTTTTGATCGATTAATGATGTGTAATGGCTATAATATTTGTTAGAAATGACTTATAATTTGGGAGTCAATACTCAGCTAAAAATGCGGACCTAACAATCATCGATCACCAAAAATGTTTAGATCAATTAATGATGTGTAATGGCTAAAATTTTTGTTAGAAATGACTTATGGTTTGGAAGTCACATCTTCGGTAAAAATGCCTCGACCACCACCCCCCCCCCCCCCCCCTGTTTCCCATAATTGCGAAACCAAATATATAAAAAACTAAAAGAGTTTACAATCCATAAAAATTATATATAATTTTTTGGAATTATCTCTCTCAGCATTTGTGCATTTCCATTTTGGATGTTCAATTTTATTTCAAAACAAAACTTGAGGTTTAACTCTCCCATTTTTCTCGTAAACAAAAAGAAAAGGTAAATAGATCACAACAAAATGAAAATTTTAGAGTTTATGTATGCAAAAAATAAAAGAATATAATAACAGTAAGTAAAGAAAATTATTTCATGCACTAATAATGAACACCAAAGTTTTTTTATCCATGTTTCGGAAATTCCACTACTACAACCCCTAATTGCTAGGTGGAATTTTATAAGAAAGAGATTTCTAATTGATCCTAACATGTTTTAAATGTGGATATGCATGCCTGAAAGATGTTGAAGATGCAAATGACCTAACGATCCAAAAATTTCAAGGAGTAGAAAAAATTAAATTCTCAAGTTAACGTGTGGTGGGATATTTACCAGCGCAAAACAACCCACTTTTTGCCTATTTTACAATAAACGGACCTAACAATCATAGAGCATCATAGGCAAATAGATCACAACAAAATGAAAATTTTAGAGTTTATGTACACAAAAAATTGAAAACTCTAATAAATGTAATTGAAAAAAATTATTTCACGCACTAAAAATGAACACCACAGTTTTTTTATCCATGTTAGGGAAATTCCACCAGTACAACCCCTAATTGCTTGGTGAAATTTTATAAGAAAAGAGATTTCTAATTGATCCTAACATGTTTTAAATGTGGATATACGTGCCTAAAACATGTTGAAGATGCAAATGACCTACTGGTCCAAAAATTTCGAGTAGAAAAAATTAAATTCTCAAGTTAACATGCGGTGGGATACTTACCAGAGCATAACAACCCACTTTTTTCCTATTATACCATAAACGGACCTAACAATCATAGATCATCCTAAATATTTTGATTGATTATTGATGTGTTACAGCTATAATTTTTGTTAGAAATGACTTATGGTTTGCGAGTCAACACTCAGTTATAAACACATCTACTTAAAAATCACAAATACTTTTTGGAATTGTCTTCTCTCAGCATTTGTGCAATTCCATTTTGGATGTTTATTTTTTTTTCAAATCCAAACTTGAGTTTTCACTCTCCCATTTTTCTCGTAAACAAAAAGATAAGGCAAATAGATCACAACAATATTAAAATATTAGTGTTTAAGTATGCAAAAAAATTTAAAAATATAATAAATATATGTTAAGAAAATTAATTCACACACTAAAAATGAACACCAAAGTTTTCTTATCCATGTTTGGGAAATTCCACTATTACAACACCAAAACTTGGTGGAATTTTATAAGAAAGAGATTTCTAACTGATCCTAACTTGTTTTTAATGTGGATATGCATGTCAAAAACATGTTGAAGATGCAAATGACCTAATGATCCAAAAACTTCAAGGAGTAGAAAAAATTAAATTATCTAGTTAACCTGCGGTGGGATATTTACAACACCAAAACAACCCACTTTTTGCCTATTTTACACTAAAAGGACCAAACAATCATAGGTCATCATAAATGTTTTGATCGATTAATGATGTGTAACGACTACAATTTTTTTTAGAAATGACTTGTGGTTTGGGAGTCCACACTCAGCTAAAAATACCACACACACCCTTTTTTGATGATTGCAAAACCTATTATATAAAAAACTAAAAGAGTTTACAATCCTAAAAATCACAGATACTTTTTTGAATTATGTCTCTCAGCATATGCGCATTTCCTTTTTGGATGTTCATTTTTTTGTCAAATCCAAACTTGAGTTTTCACTCCCCCAAGTTTCTCGTTAACGAAAAGATTCAGCAAATAGATAACAACAAAATGAAAATTTTAGAGTTTATGTACACCAAAAATTGAAAACTATAATAAATGTAAATGAAGAAAATTATTTAACGCACTAAAAATGAATACCAAAGTTTTGTTATCCATGTTTGGGAAATTCCACAAGTACAACCCCTAAGAGCTTGGTGGAATTTTATAAGAAAGAGATTTATAATTCATCTTAACATGTTTTAAATGTGGTGGATATGCATGCTTGAAACATGTTGAAGATTCACATGACCTAATGATAGAAAAATTTCATGGAGTAGAAAAAATTAAATTCTCAAGTTAACGTGCGGTGGGATATTAACAAGAGCCAAACAACCCACTTTTTGCCTATTTTACAAAAAGCTGACTTAACAATCATAGAATAGAGAAATTTTTTTGATCGATTAATGTTGTGTAACGGCTATAATTTTTATTAGAAATGACTTATGCTTTGGGAGTCAACACTCAGTTAAAAATGCCTCGCCGCCCTTTTCAGATGATTGCAAAACCTAATATATAAAAAACTGAAAGAGTTTACAATAAAAATCTTAGATACTTTTTGGAATTATTTCTCTCAACATTTGTGCAATTACATTTTGGATGTTCATTTTTTTTTTAAAATCCAAACTTGAGTTTTCACTCTCCCATTTTTCTCGTCAACTAAAAGATAGGGAAAAAAGATCACAAGAAAACGAAAATTTTAGAGTTTATGTACACAAAAAATTGAAAACTATAATAAATGTTGGCGAAGAAAATTATTTCACGAACTAAAAATGAACACCAAAGTTTTGTTATCCATGTTTGGGAAATTTCACTTGTAAAACCCCTAATAACTTGGTGGAAATTTATAACAAAGAGATTTCTAATTGATCCTAACATGTTTTAAATGTGGATATGTATGCCTGAAACATGTTAATGATTCAAATGACCTAATGATCTAAAAATTTCAAGGAGTAGAAAAAATTAAATTCTCAAGTTAATGTGCGATGTGATATTAACCATAGCCAAACAACCCACTTCTTGCCTATTTTACAAAAAGTGGACATAACAATCTTAGATCATCATAAATGTTTTGATCGATTAATGATGTGTAACGGCTATAATTTTTGTTAGAAAAGACTTATGGTTTGGGAGTCAACACTCAGTTAAAAATGCCTCGCCCCCCATTTTTCGATGTTTGCAAAACATGATATATAAAAACTAAAAGAGTTTACAATCCTAAAAATCACAGATACTTTTTGGAATTATCTCTCTTAGCATATGTGCATTTCCATTTTGGATGTTCAATTTTTTGTCAAATCCAAACTTGAGTTTTCACTCTGCCAATTTTCTCGTTAACGAAAAGATACAACAAATAGATAACAACAAAATGAAAAGTTTAGAGTTTATGTACGCAAAAAATTGAAAAATATAATAAATATAAGTGAAGAAAATTATTTAACGCACTACAAATGAACACCAAAGTTTTGTTATCCAAGTTTGGGAAATTCTACAAGTACTTGGTGGAATTTTATAAGAAAAAGATTTTTAATTCATCCTAACATGTTTTAAATGTGGTGGATATGCATGTTTGAAACATGTTGAAGATGCAAATAATCTAATGATCGAACAATTTCATGGAGTAGAAAAAATTAAATTCTCTAGTTAATGTACGGTGGGATATTTACCAAAGCCAAACAACCCACTTTTTACCTATTTTACAAAAAGCCGACATAACAATCATACATCATCGTAAATTTTTTGAGCGATTACTGTTGTCTAACGGCTATAATTTTTGCTAGAAATGACTTACACTTTGGAAGTCAACACTCAGTTAAAAATGCCTCACCCCCCATTTTCTTATGATTGCAAAACCTAATATATAAAATACTAAAAGAGTTTACAATCTTTAAAAAATCCCAGATACTTTTTGGAACTATCTCTCTTAGCAATTGTGCAATTCCATTTTGGATGTTGAATTTTTTTTCAAATCCAAACTTGAGTGCACTCTCCAATTTTTCTCGTTAACAAAAAGATAAGGAAAATAGATTATAAAAAAATGCAAATTTTAGAGTTTATGTATGCAAAAAATTGAAAACTATAATAAATGTAAGTGAATAAAATTATTTCATGCACTAAAAATGAACACCAAAGTTTTGTTATCCATATTTTGGAAATTCCACTAGTAAAACCCCTAATAGCTTGGTGGAATTTTATAAGTAAGCGATTTCTATTTGATCCTAACAAGTTTTAAATGTGGGTAAGAATGCTTGAAACATGTTGAAGAGGCAAATGACCTAGTGATCCAAAAATATCAAAGAGTAGAAAAAATTAAATGCTCGAGTTAACGTGCGGTGGGATATTTGCCAGAGCCAAACAACCTACTTTTTGCCTATTTTACAAAAAGCGAACCTAACAATCTTAGATCATTGTAAATATTTTGATCGATTAATGATATGTAACAGTTATGATTATTTTTAGAAATGACCTATGGTTTGGAAGTTAACACAGTTAAGAAAGCCTCGCCCCCCCTTTTCCGATGATTGCAAAACCTAATATATAAAAAACTAAAAAAGTTTACAATTCTTAAAAATCACATATACTTTTTGGAATTATCTATTCCATTTTGGATGTTCAATTTTTTTTCAAATCCAAACTTGTGTTTTCACTCTCCCATTTTTCTCCTCAACAAAAAGATAAGGCAAAAAGATCACAACAAAATGAAATTTTTAGAGTTTATGTATGCAAAAAATTAAAAATTATAATAAATGTAAGTGAGGAAATTATTTCATGCACTAAAAATGAAC
This sequence comes from Aristolochia californica, assembly GCF_029961685.1. Classification (NCBI taxonomy): domain Eukaryota; kingdom Viridiplantae; phylum Streptophyta; class Magnoliopsida; order Piperales; family Aristolochiaceae; genus Aristolochia; species Aristolochia californica. The sequence goes on from NW_027182257.1 coordinate 30,925,735, forward strand.
ACCAAAGTTTTGTGATCCAAATTTGGGAATTCCACTAGTACAACCCTTAATAGCTTGGTGGAATTTTATAAGAAAGAGATTTCTAATTGATCCTAACATATTTTAAATGTGGATATGCAAGTCTGAAACATGTTAAAGATGCAAATGACCTAATAATCAAAAAAATTTGAGCAGAAAAAATTAAATTCTCAAGTTAACGTGCGGTGGGATATTTACAAGAGCCAAACAACCACTTTTTGCCTATTTTAGAAAAAGCGGTCCTAACAATCATTGATCATTGAAAATATTTTCAATGATTAATGATGTGTAGTGGCTACAATTTTTGTTCGAAATGACTTATGGTTTGTGAGTCAACACTCAGTTCAAAAAGCCTCACCCCCCCTTTTCCAATGATTGCAAAACAAAATATATCAAAAAATAAAAGAGTTTATATTCCATAAAAATCACATATGCTTTTTGGAATTATCACTCTCTGCATTTGTGCATATCCAATATGGTTGTTTAATTTTTTTTTCAAATCAAAACTTGAGTTTTTACTCTGCCATTTTTCTCTAAACAAAAACAAAAGGCTGATAGCTTACAACAAAATGAAAATTTTAGAATTTATGTATGCAAAAAATTGAAAACCCTAATAAATTTAAGTGAAGAAAATTATTTCATGCACTAAAAATGAACACCAAAGTCTTGTTATCCATGTTTGGGAAATTCCAATAGTACAACCCCTAATAGCTCTGTGGAACTTTATAAGAAAGAGATTTCTATTTGATCCTAACATGTTTTAAATGTGGTTATGAATCCCTGAAACATGTTGAAGATGCAAATGACCTAATGATCTGAAAATTTCAAATAGTAGAAAAAAATTAAATTCTCAAGTTAACGTGCGGTGGATATTTACTAGAGCCAAACAACCGACTTTTTGCATTTTTTACCAAAATCGGGCCTAACAATCTTAGATCATCGTAAATGTTTTGATCGGTTAATGATGTGTAATGGCTTTGATTTTTTTTAGAAATGACTTATGGTTTGGAAGTTAACACAGTTAAAAATGCCTCGCCGGCCCTTTTCTGATGATTGCAAAACCTAATATAAAAAAACTAAAATTGTTTACAATCCTTAAAAATCACAGATACTTTTTGGAATTATCTTCTCTCATCATTTGTGCATTTCCATTTTGGATGTTCAATTTTTTTTCACATCCAAACTTTATTTTTCACTCTCCCTTTTTCTCGTAAACAAAAAGATAAGGCAAATAAATATCAACAAAATGAAATTTTAGAGTTTATGTATGCAAAAAAGCGAAAAATATAATAAATGTAAGCGAAGAAAATTATTTCACGCACTAAATATGAACACCAAAGTTTTGTTATCCATGTTTGGAAAATTCCACTAGTACAACCCCTAATTGCATGGTGGAATTTTATAAGAAGGAGATTTCCAATTGATCCTAGCATGTTTTAAATGTCGATATGCATGCCTAAAACGTGTTGAAGATGCAAATGACCTAATGATCCAAAAGTTTTATGGAGTAGAAAAAATTAAATTCTTAAGTTAACGTGCGGTGGGATATTTTCTAGAGCCAAACAACCCACATTTTGCCTAATTTACAAAAAACCGACCTAACAATCATAGATCAGCGTAAATGTTTTGATCGATTAATATTGTGTAACGGCTATAATTTTTGTTAGAAATGACTTATGATTTGGGGGTCAAAACTCAGTTTAAAATGCCTCACCTCGCCTTTTCCGATGATTGCAAAACCTAATATATAAATTACTAAAAGAGTTTACAATCCTTAAAAATCACAGATACTTTTTGGAATTATCTCTCTCAGCATTTGTCCATTTCCATTTTGGATGTTCAATTTTTTTTCATATCCAAACTTGAGTTTTGAGTCTCCCATTTTTCTCGTAAACAAAAAGATAAGGTAAATAGATCAACAAAAAATGAAAATTTTAGAGTTTATGTATACAAAATATTGAAAAATACAATAAATGTAAGTAAAGAAAATTATTTCACGCACTAAAAATGAACGCCAAAGTTTTGTGTTATGGTCCCTAGCCATGGATCTAGTAACTCGGTGAATTGAATATGAGTCCAGCACTGTTTGAGGGTTTCTTATCACGTTTTTATGAAAAGAACTCTCTTATACTTCTCCTTTCACGTTAGGATTGAAAAGGATTTCCCTTTTTCATTTATAGATGCAACTAGAAAATTAAAGGACCGTTTAAGCACTCAGATATGAAACCCCTCTTTTATGATTCATGTAAAGAGGGTTTTACTTGCTGTAATGACTCAAGAACAACCCCTTTCCCTTTACTGAATTCATTCCCCTTGAAAAGGAGTTTCCTTTTCTTAATTATGAATGAACCCAGCTAGTCAAGGAAGCTCTTTGAGGCCTAAATGTGGAACCCCCTTTCTTATGGCTCACGTCAAGGTAGGGTATCCAATTTCATGCAGCACTGGTTCCTTACATAAAAGAGAAACATAAATTCTAATTTTCAATAGTTGGAACAAGATTAAGAATTACCTCTTGACGTCAACACCAATCCAGCAACCAGAATTCTTCCTCCTTCCTAGTTAGCTCACTCCAACCCTTCTCCCTTTCTAGAATTTTCGTGAAAGAGAAGGTCTTCTCTTGCAGCTCGGAGGAGAAAGGTAATTCCACTTCCTTTTCCTTCCAAGATCTCCTCAAAGACTCCACAATGGATGCAGCAAACCACCAAGAGTGTTCACACCAAGAACCCTAGAATAGGGAGCCTAGCAACAACCTAAATTACCCTAGTTTATACTAATTCCGAACTTGCTTTGTTTCTTCATCCTTACCCCTTAAATAGGGTAATTAACATCAACATAGGTTAGGGTTATAAAACCCAATTCTACCCCTACCTTTAAGTCTTATTACAAATCAATAAAATTCAAAATTAAGTCCATAAAATTTTGTTATCCATGTTTGGGAAATTCCCCTAGTAGAACCCCTAAAAGTTTGGTGGAATTTTATAAGAAAGAGATTTCTAATTGATCCTAACATGTTTTAAATGTGGATATGCAAGTCTGAAACATGTTGAAGATGCAAATGACCTAATGGTCCAAAAAATTATGGAGTAAAAAAATTAAATTCTCAAGTTAACATGCGGTGGGTTAATTACCAGAGCCAAACAACCGACTTTTTGCCTATTTTACAAAAAGTGGACCGACCAATCATAGATCATAAAAAATGTTTTGATCGATTAATGATGTGTAACGGCTACAATTTTTTTTAGAAATGACTTGTGGTTTGGGAGTCAAATCTCCATTAAAAATGCGACGTCAACCCACCCCCCCCCCCCCCCCCCCCCCCCCACCTTTTCCAATGATTGTAAAACCAAATATATAAAAAAACTAAAAGAGGTTTACAATCCATAAAAACCATAAAAATCACATATACTATTGGAATTATCTCTCTCAGCATTTGTGCATTTCCATTTTGGATATTCAATTTTTTTCAAATCAAGACTTGAGTTTTCACTCTCCCATTTTTCTCGTAAAAAAAAAGAAAAGGCAAATATATCACAACAAAATGAAAATTTTAGAGTTTATATATGCAAAAAATTAAAAACGATAATAAAGGTATGTGAAGAAAATTATTTCGCGCACTAAAAAATGAACACCAAAGTTTTGTTATCCCATGTTTGTGAAATTCCACTAATACAACCCCTAATAGCTTGGTGGAATTTTATAAGTAAGCGGTTCCTATTTGATCCTAACATGTTTTAAATGTGGATAAGATGGCCTGAAACATGTTGAAGATGCAAAGGACCTAATGATCCAAAAATTTCAAGGAGTAGAAAAAATTAAATTCTCGACTTAACGTGTGGTGGGATATTTACCAGAGCCAAACAACCCACTTTTTGCCTATTTTACAAAAAGGTGACCTATCAATCTTAGATGATCATAAATGTTTTGATCGATTAATGATGTGTAATGGTTATGATTATTTTTAGAAATGAATTATGGTTTGGAAGTTAACATAGTTAAAAATGTCTCGCCCCATCTTTTTCGATGATTGCAAAACCTAATATATAAAAAACTAAAAAAGTTTACAATCCTTAAAAATCACATATACTTTTTGGAATTATCTCTCTCTACATTTGTGAATTTCCATTTTGAATGTTCAATTTTTTTTCAAATCCATACTTGAGTTTTCACTCTCCCATTTTTCTCGTAAACAAAACGATAAGGCAAAAAGATCACAACAAAATGAAAATTTTAGAGTTTATGTATGCATAAAAATTTAAAACTATAATAAATGTAAGTGAAGAAAATTATTTCACGGACTAAAAATGAACAAAAAAGTTTTGTTATCCATATTTGGGAAATTCCACTAGTACAACCCCTAATAGCTTGGTGGAATTTTATAAGAAAGAGATTTCTAATTGATCCTAACATATTTTAAATGAGGATATGCAAGTCTGAAACATGTTGAAGATGCAATTAACCTAATAATTCAAAAATTTCAAGGAGTAGAAAAAATTAAATTCTCAAGTTAACGTGCGGTGGGATATTTAACAGAGCCAAACAACCCACTGTTTGCCTATTTTGCAAAAAGTGGTCCTAACAATCATTGATCATTGAAAATGTTTTGAATGATTAATGATGTGGAACAACTACAATTTTTGTTAGAAATGACTTATGGTTGTGAGTCAACACTCAGTTCAAAATGCCTCGCCCCCCTTTTCCATTGACTGAAAAATAAAATATATAAAAAACTAAAAGAGTTTACAATCAATAAAAATCACATATAATTTTTTGAATTATCACTTTCTGCATTTGTGCATTTTCAATTTGGATGTTCAATTTTTTTTCAAATCAAAACTTGAGTTTTCACTCTCCCATTCTTCTCGTGAACAAAAAGAAAAGACAAATAGATCACAACCAAATGAAAATTTTAAAGTTTATGTAAAAAATTGAAAACTATAATAAATTTAAGTGAAGAAAATTATTTCACGGACTAAAAATGAACAAAAAAGTTTTGTTATCCATATTTGGGAAATTCCACTAGTACAACCCCTAATAGCTTGGTGGAGTTTTATGAGAAAGAGATTTCTAATTGATCCAACCATATTTTAAATGTGGATATGCAAGTTTGAAACATGTTGAAGTTGCAAATGACCTATTAATCCTAAAATTTCAAGGAGAAGAAAAAAATTAAATTCTCAAGTTAACGTGCGGTGGGATATATACCAGAGCCAAACAACCCACTTTTTGCCTATTTTAGAAAAGGTGAGCCTAACAATCATTGTTCATTGAAAATATTTTGATCGATTAATGATGTGTAACAGATACAAATTTTGTTAAAAATAACTTAATATTTTTGAGTCAACACCCTCCCCCCCCACCCCCCCATTTCCTAAGATTGCAAAACAAAATATATCAAAAACTAAAAGAGTTTACAATCCTTAAAAATCACCTATAATTTTTGAAATTATCTCTCTCAGCATTTGTGCATTTCCATTTTTGATCTTCAATTTCTTTTCCAATCAAAACTTGAATTTTAACGCTTCTATTTTTCTCGTAAACAAAAATATAAGGCAAATAGATCACAAAAAAATTAAAATTTTAGAGTTTATGAATGCAAAAAATTGAAAACTATAATAAATGTATGTGAAGAAAATTATTTCACGCACTAAAAATGAACACCAAAGTTTTGTTATCCATGTTTGGAAAATTACACTAGTACAACCCCGAATAGATTGCTGAAATTTTATAAGAAAGAGATTTCTATTTGATTCTAATATGTTTTAAATGTGGATATGAATGCTTGAAACATGTTGAAGATGCAAATGACCTAATGATTCAAAAATTTCAAAGAGTAGAAAAAATTAAATTCTCAAATTAACTTTGCAGTGGCATATTTACCAGAGCCAAACAACCCACTTTTTGCCTATTTTACAAAAATCAGACCTAACAATCTTAGATCATCGTAAATGGTTTGATAGATTAATGATATGTAACAGCTATGATTTTTTTTAGAATTGACGTATGGTTTGGAAGTTAACACAGTTAAAAATGCCTCGCCCCCCCTTTTTCGATGATTGCAAAACCTAATATATAAAAAACTAAAATAATTTACAATCCTTAAAAATCATAGATACTTTTTGGAATTATCTTCTCTCTAAATTGTGCATTTCCATTTTGGATGTTGAATTTTTTTTCAAATCCAAACTTGAGTTTTCACTCTCCCATTTTTCTCGTAAATAAAAAGATAAGGCAAATAGATCACAAAAAAAATAAAATTTTAGAGTTTATGTATGCAAAAGATCAAAAACTATAATAAATATAAGTGAAGAAAATTATTTCACGCACTAAATATGAACACCAATGTTTTGTTATCCATGTTTGGGAAATTCTACAAGTACAACCCCTAATTGCTTGGTGGATATGCATGCCTGAAACATGTTGAAGATGCAAATGACCTAATGATCCAAAAATTTCAAGGAGTAGAAAAAATTAAATTCTCAAGTTAACGTGCGGTGGGATATTTACTAGAGCAAAACAACCCACTTTTTGTCTGTTTTACAATAAACGGACCTAAAAATCTTATATCAACATAGGTAAAAAAATCACAACAAAATGAAAATTTTGGAGTTTATGCACGCAAAAAATTGAAAACTATAATAAATGGAAGTGAAGAAAATTATTTCATATACAAAAAATGAACACCAAAGTTTTGTTATCCATGTTAGGGAAATTCCACTAGTACAACCCCTAATTGCTTGGTGGAATTTTATTAGAAAGAGATTTCTAATTGATCCTAACATGTTTTAAATGTGGATATGCATGCCTGAAACATGTCGAAGATGCAAATGACCTAATGATCAAAAATTTTCAAGGAGTAGAAAAAATAAAATTCTCAACTTAACGTGCGGTGGGATATTTAGAAGAGCAAAACAACCCAGTTTTTGCCTATTTTAGAATAAATTGACCTAACAGTCAATGATCATCGTAAATATTGTGATCGATTATTGATGTCTAACAATTATAATTATTGTTACAAATGACTTAAGGTTTGGGAGTCAACACTCAGGTAAAAGTACCTCGCCTCCCCCCTGTTCCGAAGATTGCAAAACCTAATGTATAAAAAACTAAAAGAGTTTACGATCCTTCAAAATCATAGATACTTTTTGGTATTATCTTCTCTCAGCATTTGTGCATTTCCATTTTGGATGTTTAATTTTTTGTTCAAATCCAAACTTGAGTTTTCACTCTCCCATTTTTCTCGTAAATAAAAAGATAAGGCAAATAGATCACAAAAAAATTAAAATTTTAGAGTTTATGGATGCAAAACTATCTAAAACTATAATAAATGTAAGTTAAGAAAATTATTTCAGACACTAAAAATGAACACCAAAGTTTTGTTATCCATGTTTGGGAAATTCCACTATTACAACCCCTAAAACTTGGTGGACTTTTATGAGAAAGATTTCTAATTGATCCTAACATGTTTTAAATGTGTATATGCTTGTCTAAAACATGTTGAAGATGCAAATGACCTAATGATCAGAAAATTTCAAATAGTAGAAAAAATTAAATTCTCTAGTTAACTTGCGATGGGATATTTACCAAAGCCAAACAACCCACTTTTTGCCTGTTTTACAATAAAAGGACCTAACAACCATAGATCATCATAAATGTTTTGATCGATTAATGATGTGTAACGACTACAATTTTTGTTCGTAATGACTTATGATTTGGGAGTCAACACTTAGTAAAAAATGCAAAACTTAATTTTTTGATTATTGCAAAACTTAATTTATAAAAAACTAAAGGAGTTTACAATCCTTAAAAATCACAGATACTTTTTGGAATTATCTCTCTTAGCATTTGCGCATTTCCTTTTTGGATGTTCAATTTTTTGTCAAATCCAAACTTGAGTTTTCACTCTCCCAATTTTCACGTTAACAAAAATATATAGCAAATAGATCACAACAAAATAAAAAATTTAGAGTTTTAGTCCGCCAAAAATTGAAAACTATAATAAATGTAAGTGAAGAAAACTATTTCACGCACTAACAATGAACACTAAAGTTTTGTTATCCATGTTTAGGAAATTCCACAAGTACAACCCCTAATAGCTTGGTGGAATTTTATAAGAAAGAGATTTCTAATTGATCTACTGAAGATGCAAATAACCTAATGATCGAAAAATTTCAAGGAGTAGAAAAAATTAAATTCTCAAGTTAACGTGCGGTGGGATATTTTACCAGAGGTAAAAACCCACTTTTTGCCTATTTTACAAAAGGTTTACCTAACAATCATATATCACTGTATATGTTTTGATTTATTAATATTGTGTAACGGCTATAATTTTTGTTAGAAATGACTTATGGTTTGGGAGTCAACACATAGTTAAAAATGCCTCGCCCCCCCTTTTTCGATGATTGCAAAACCAAATATATAAAAAACTAAAAGAGTTTACAGTCCTAAAAAATCCCAGATACTTTTTGGAATTATCTCTCTCAGCATTTGTGCAATTCCATTTTGGATGTTCAATTTTTTTTCAAATCCAAACTTGAGTTTTCACTCTCCCATTTTTCTCGTCAACAAAAAGATAAGCAAAAATATATCACAACAAAATGAAAATTTTAGAGTTTATGTGCACAGAAATTTGAAAACTATAATAAATGTTAGTGAAGAAAATTATTTCACGCACTAAAAATGAACACCAAAGTTTTGTTATCCATGTTTGGAAAATTTCACTAGTAAAACCCCTAATAGCTTGGTGAAATTTTATAAGAAAAAGATTTCTATTTGATCCTAACATGTTTGAAATGTAGATATGAATGCTTGAAACATGTTTAAGATGCAAATGACCTAATGATCCAAAAAATTTTGAGTAGAAACAATTAAATTCCCAAGTTAACATGCGGTGGGATATTTACATGAGCCAAACAAACCACTTTTTGCCTCAATTAGAAAATGCGGAGCTAACAATCTTAAATCATCGTAAATGTTTTGATCGATTAATGATGTGTAAAGGCTATGGTTTTTTTTAGGAATGACTTAAGGTTTTGAACTTAACACCCCCCTTTTCCAATGATTGCAAAACCTAATATATAAAAAACTAAAAGATTTTAAAATCCTTAAAAATCAGAGATACTTTTTGGAATTATCTCTCCCAGCATTTGTGAATTTCCATTTTGGATCTTCAATTTTTTTTCAAATTCCAACTTGAGTTTTCACTCTCCCATTTTTCTCAAAAGACAAAAAGATAAGGCAAATAGATCACAACAAAATAAAAATTTTAGAGTTTATATATGCAAAAAATTAAAAACTATAATAAATGTAACTGAAGAAATTTATTTCACGCACTAAAAATGAACACCAAAGTTTTGTTATTCATATTTGGGAAATTCCACTAGTACAACCCCTAATACCTTGGTGGAATTTTATAAGAAAGAGATTTTTAATTGATCCTAAAATATTTTAAATGTGGATATGCAAGTCTGAAACATGTTGATGATACAAATGACCTCAAAATCCAAAAATTTCAAGGAGTAGAAAAAATTAAATTCTTAAGTCATCGTGCGGTGGGATATTTACCTGAGCCAAACAACCTACTTTTTGGCTATTTTACAAAAAGCCGACCTAACAATCATAGATTAGCGTAAATGTTTTGATCAATTAATGTTGTGTAACGACTATAATTTTTGGTAGAAAAGACTTATGGTTTGGAAGTAAACACTCAGTTAAAAATGCGTCGTCCCCCCTTTTTCGATGATTGCAAAACCAAATATATAAAAAACTAAAAGAGTTTAAAATCCTTAAAAATCCCAGATACTTTTTTGAATTATCTCTCTCAGGATTTCTGCATTTCCCTTTTGGATGTTCAATTTTTTTTGCAATCCAAACTTGAGTTTTCACTCTCCCTTTTTTCTTCTCAACAAAAAGATAAGGAAAATAGATCACAACAAAATGAAAATTTTAGAGTTTATGTACACAAAAAATTGAAAACTATAATAAATTTTAGAGAATAAAATTATTTAATGCACTAAAAATGAACAACAAAGTTTACTTATCCCTGTTTGGAAAATTTCACTTGTAAAACCCCTAATAACTTGGTGGAAATTTATAAGAAAGAGATTTCTAATTGATCCTAACAAGTTTTAAATGTAGATATGCATGCCTGAAACATGTTAAAGAGATAAATGACCTAATGATCTGAAAATATCGAGTAGAAATAATGAAATTCTCAAGTTAATGTGCGGTGGGATATTCACCACTGCCAAACAACCCACTTCTTGCCCATTTTACAAAAAGCGGACCGAACAATCTCAGATCATCGTAAATGTTTTGATCGATTAATGATGTGTAACGGCTATGATTTTTTTTACAAATGACTTATGGTTTGGAAGTTATCATATAGTTATAAATGCCTCGCCCCCTTTTCCGATGATTGCAAAACCTAATATATAAAAAACTAAAAGAGTTTAAAATCCTTAAAAATCACAGATACTTTTTGGAATTATCTCTCTCGGCATTTGTGCATTTCCATTTTGGATGTTCAATTTTTTTTCAAATCAAAACTTGAATTTTCACTCTCCAATTTTTCTCTAAAAAAAATGATAAGGCAAATAGATCACAACGAAATGAAAATTTTAGAGTTTATGTATTAAAAAAATTGAAAACTGTAATAAATGTATGTGAAGAAAATTATTTCACGCACTAAAAATGAACACCAAAGTTTTGTCATCCATGTTTGGAAAATTCCACACGTACAACCCCTAATAGTTTGGTGGAATTTTATAAGAAAGTGTTTTAAATATGGATATGAATGTCTTAAACATGTTGAAGGTGCAAATGACCTAATGATCCAAAAATTTAAAGGAGTAGAAAAAATTAAATTCTCAAATTAGCATATTGTGGGATGCCTGAGCCAAATAACCAACTTTTTTCCTATTTACAAAAAGCGGACCTAACAATCTTAGATCATCATAAATGTTTTGATCAATTAATGATGTGTAACGGCTATGATTGTTGTTAGAAATGACTTATGGTTTGGAAGTTAACTCAGTTAAAAATGCCTCACCCCCCTTTTCCGATGATTGAAAAACCTAATATATAAACAACTAAAAGAGTTTACAATCCTTAAAAATCACAGATACTTTTTGGAATTATCTTCTCTATCCATTTGTGCATTTCCATTTTGGATGTTCAATTTGTTTTTCAAATCCAAACTTGAGTTCTCACTCCCCCATTTTTCTCGTAAACAAAAAGATAATGCAAATAGATCACAAATATATTAAAATTTTAGAGTTTTGTATGCAAAAAAATAGAAAACTATAATAAATGTAACTTAAGAAAATTATTTCACATACTAAAAATGAACACCAAAATATTTTTATCCATGTTTTGGAAATTTCACTATTACAACCCCTTAAACTTGGTGGAATTTTAAAAGAAAGAGATTTCTAATTGATCCTAACATGTTTTAAATGTGGATATGCATGCCTGAAACATGTTGAAGATCCAAATGACCTAATGATCTGAAAATTTCAAGGAGTAGAAAAAATTAAATTCTCTAGTTAACTTGAGGTGGGATATTTACTAGTGCCAAGCAACCAACTTTTTGCCTATTTCACAATAAAAGGACCTAACAATCATAGATCATCGTAAATGTTTTGATCGATTAATGATGTGTCACGACTACAATTTTTATTAGAAAAGACTTATGGTTAGGGTGTCAACACTCAGTTAAAAATGCCATACCCCCCCCTTTTTCGATTATTGCAAAACCTAATATCTAAAAAACAAAAAGAGTTTACAATCCTAAAAATCACAAATACTTTTTGGAATTATCTCTCTCAGCATATGCATATTTTCATTTTGGATGTTCAATTTGTTGTCGAATCCAAACTCGAGTTTTCACTCTCCCAATTTTCTGGATAACAAAAAGAAACGGCAAATAGATAACAACAAAATGAAAATTTTAGAGTTTATGTACGCAAAAAATGGAAAACTCTAATAAATGTAAGTGAATAAAAAATTTTCACGCACTAAAAATGAATACCAAAGTTTTGTTATCCATGTTTGGGAAATTCCACAAATACAATCCCCAATAGCTTGGTGGAATTTTATAAGAAAGAGATTTCTAATTCATCCTAACATGTTTTAAATGTGGTGTATATGCATTCTTGAAACATTTTGAAGATTCAAATGACCTAATGATCAAAAAATTTCATGGAGTAGAAAAATTTAATGTGCGGTGGGATATTTATCAAAGCCAAACAACCCACTTTTTGCCTATTTTACAAAAAGCTGACCTAACTATCATAGATCAGCGTAAATGTTTGGATCGGTTAATGTTGTCTAATGGCTATAATTTTTGTTAGAAATTACGTATGCTTTGGGAGTCAACACTCAGTTAAAAATGCCTCGCCCCCCCAATTTTTATAAGAAAGAGATTTCTTACTGATCCTAACATGTTTTAAATGTGGATATGCATGCCTAAAACATGTTGATGATTCAAATGACCTGATAAACCAAAAATTTCAAGTAGTAGAAAAAGTGGAATTCTCAAGTTAATGTGCGGTGTGATATTTATAAGAGCCAAACAACCCACTTTTTGCCTATTTTACGATAAACGGACCTAAGAATCAGAGATCATCATAAATGTTTTGATCAATTAATGATGTGTAATGCCTATAATGTTTCTTAGAAATGACATGTGGTTTGGTAGTTAACACTCTGTTAAAAATGCCTCTCCCCTCCCCTTTTTCCGATGATTGCAAAACCTAATACATAAGGCAAATAGATCACAACAAAATGCAAATTTTGGAATTATCTTCTCTCAGCATTTTTGAATTTCCATTTTGGATGTTAATTTTTTATTCAAATCCAAACTTGAGTTTTCATTCTTCCATTTTTCTTGTAAACAACAAGATAAGGCAAATAGATCACAACAAATTGCAAATTTTAGAGTTTAAGTATGCAAAAAATTGAAAACTATAATAAATGTAAGTGAAGAAAATTATTTCCCTCACCAAAAAATAACACCAAAGTTTTGGTATCAATGTTTGGGAAATTCCACTAGTACAACCCGTAATAGCTTGGTGGAATTTCATAAGAAAGAGATTTCTAATTGATCCTAACATGTTTTAAATGTGGATATACATGCCTGAAACATGTTGAAGATGCAAATGACCTAATGATCCAAAATATTCAAGGAGTAGAAAAAATTAAATTCTTAAGTTAATGTGTAGTGGGATATTTACAAGTGCCAAAGAAACCACTTTCTGTATATTTAACAATAAACGGACCTAACAATCATAGATCATCGTAAATTTTTTGATCCATTAATTATGTGTAACGGCTATCATTTTTCTTAGAAATGACTTATCGTTTGGGAGTCAACAATCAGTTAAAAATGTTTTGCCCCCCCTTTTTCTGAATATTGAAAACCTAATATATAATAGACTAAAAGAGTATACGATCCTTAAAAATCACATATACTTTTTGGAATTATCTTCTCTCAGCATTTGTACATTTCCATTTTGGATGTTGAATTTTTTATCAATTTCAAACTTGAGTTTTCACTCTCCCATTTTTCTCGTAAAAAAAAAAAGGCAAATAGATCACAACAAAATTAAAATTTTAGAGTTTATGTATGCAAAAAAATTGAAAACTATAAAAAATGTAAGTTAAGAAAATTGTTTCACATGCTAAAAATGAACACCAAAGTTTTGTTATCTATGTTTGGCAAATTCCACTAGTACAACCCCTAAAAGCTTGGTGGAATTTTATAAGAAACAAATTTCTAATTGATCCTAACATGTTTTAAATGTGGATATACATGCCTGAAACATGTGGAAGATGCAAATGACCTAATGATCAGAAAATTTCAAGGAGTAGAAAAAATTAAATTCTCTTGTTAACTAGCGATGGGATATTTACCAGTGCCAAACAACCCACATTTTGCCTATTTTACAATAAAAGGACCTAACAATCATAGATCTTCATAAATGTTTTGATTAATTAATTATGTGTAACGGTTACAATTTTTGATAGAAATGACTTATGGTTTGGGAGTCAACACTCAGTTACAAATGCCACGTCCCCCTTTTTTCGATGATTGCAAAACCTAATATATAAAATACTAAAAGAGTTTACAATCCTTAAAAATCAAAAATACTTTTTGAAATTATCTCTCTCAACATTTTTGAATTTCCATTTTGGATGTTCTATTTTTTTTTAAATCCAAACTTGAGTTTTCACTCTCCCATTTTCCTCGTAAACCAAAAGATAAGGCAAATAGATCACTACAAAATGAAAATTTTAGAGTTTATGTATGCAAAAAATTGAAAACTATAATAAATGTAAGTGAAGAAAATTATTTCCAGATCTAAATTTGAACACCAAAGGTTTGTTATCCATGTTTAGGAAATTCCACTAGTACTACCCGTATTAGCTTGGTGGAATTTTATAAGAAAGAGATTTCTTATTGATCCTAACATGTTTTATATGTGGATATGCATGCCTGAAATATGTTGAAGATGCAAATGACCTAATTATCCAAAAATTTCAAGGAGTAGAAAAAATTAAATTTTCAAGTTAACGTGCGTGGGATATTTACAAGAGCGAAACAACCCACTTTTTGCCTAATTTATAATTAACGGACCTTCCAATCATAGATCATCGTACATATTTTGATTGATTAATGATGTGTAATGTCTAAAATGTTTGTTAGATATGACTTATGGTTTGGGTGTCAACACTCAGTTAAAAATGCCTCACCCCCCACCCCCCCCCCCCCCCCCCCCCCCCCTTTTCCGAATATTGCAAAACCTAATATATAAAAGACTAAAAGAGTATACGATCCTTAAAAATCATAGATACATTTTGGAATTATTTTCTCTCAGCATTTGTGCATTTCCATGTTTTATGTTGAATTTTTTGTGATTTTCAAACTTGAGTTTTCAATCTCCCATTTTTCTCGTAAAAAAAAAAAGGCAAATAGATCACAACAAAATTAAAATTTTAGAGTTTATGATTGAAAAAAATTGAAAACTATAATAATTGTAAGTTAAGAAAATTGTTTCACACGCTAAAAATGAACACCATAGTTTTGTTATCCTTGTTTGGGAAATTCCACTAGTACAACCCTTAAAAGCTTGGTGGAATTTTATAAGAAACATATTTCTAATTGATCCTAACATGTTTTAAATGTGGATATACATGCCTGAAACATGTTGAAGATGTAAATGACCTAATGATCAGAAAATTTCAAGGAGTAGAAAAAATTAAATTCTCTCGTTAACCAGCGATGGAATATTTACTAGAGCCAAACAACCCACTTTTTGCCTATTTGACAATAAAAGGACCTAACAATCATAGATCATCATAAATGTTTTGATCGATTAATGATGTGTAACGGTTACAATATTTGATAGAAATGACTTATGGTTTGGGAGTCAACACTGAGTTACAAATGCCCGCCCCCCCCCCCCCTCCCCCCTTTTTGATGATTGCAAAACCTAATATATAAAAAACTAAAAGAGTTTACAATCCTTAAAAATTACAAATAATTTTTGGAATTATCTCTCTTAGCATTTGTGCATTTCCATTTTGGATGTTCAATTTTTTTTGAAATCCAAACTTGAGTTTTCACTCTCCCATTTTCCTCGTAAACAAAAAGATAAGGAAAATATATCACAACAAAATGAAAATTTTAGAGTTTATGTATGCAAAAAATTGAAAACTATAATAAATGTAAGTGAAGAAAACTATTTCACACAATAGAAATGTACCCCAAAGTTTTCTTACCCATCTTAGGGAAATTCCACTAGTACAACCCCTAATTGCTTGGTGGAATTTCATAAGAAAGCGACACTTAGTTAAAAATGCCTCTCCCCCCCCCCCCCCCCCCCCCCCCCCCCCCCCCCCCTCCCTTCTTGTCCGAATATTGCAAAACTAAAATATATAAAAAACTAAAAGAGTTTCCATTCCTTAAAAATCATAGATACTTTTTGGAATAATCTTTTCTCAGCATTTGTGCATTTCCATTTTGGATGTTGAATTTTTTTTCAAATCCAAACTTCAGTTTTCACTGTCCCATTTTTCTTGTAAACAAAAAGATAAGGAAAAGAGTTCACAACAAAATAAAAAATTTAGAGTTTATGTACGCAAAAAAATCTAAAATTATAAAAAAGTAAGTGAAGAAAATTATTTCACTCACTAAAATTGAACACCAAAGTTTTGTTATCAATGTTTGGGAAATTCCACTAGTACAACCCCTAATGGCTTGGTGGAATTTTATAAGAAAGAGATTTGTAATTGACCCTAACATTTTTTAAACGTAGTGGATATGCATGCTTGAAACATGTTGATGATGCAAATGACCTAATGATCATAAATTTCAAGGAGTAGAAAAAATTAAATTCTCAAGTTAACGCGCGGTTGGATATTTACAGAAGCCAAACAACCTATGTTTTGCGTATTTTACAAAAAGCTGACCTAATAATCATTCATCATTGTAAATGTTTTGACCGATTAATGATGTGTAATGACATTAGATATTACTTATGGTTTGGGAGTCAAGACACAGTTAAAAATCCCTCGCCCCCCTTTTCCCTTGATTGTAATACCCAATATATATAAAACTAAAAGAGTTTACAATCCTTAAATATCATATATACTTTTTGGAATTATCTCTCTTACCATTTGTGCATTTCCATTTTGGATGTTCAATTTTTTTTCAACTCCAAACTTGAGTTTTCACTCTCCCATTTTTCACGTAAACAAAAAAATAAGGCAAAAAGATCACAACAAAATGAATAGTTTAGATTTTATGTTTGCAAAAAATTGAAAATTATATTAAAAGTACATGAAGAAAATTTTTTCACGCACTAAAAATTAACACTAAAGTTTTGTTGTCCATGTTTGGGAAAATCAACTAGTACAACCCCAAATTGCTTGATGGAATTTTATAAGCAAGAGATTTCTAATTGATCCTAATATGTTTTAAATATGGATATGCATGCCTGAAACATGTTGAAGATGCAAATGACCTAATGATCCAAAAATTTCGAGTAGAAAATATTAAATTCTCAAGTTAACGTGCTGTGGGATATTTACCAGAGCCAAACAACCCACTTTTTGCCTTTTTACAAAAAAATAGACCTAACATTCATAGATCATTGGAAATGTTTTGATCGATTAGTGATGTGTAACGGCTATAATGTTTTTAAGAAATGAATTATGGTTTAGGAGTCAACACTCAAATTAAAAATGCATCGGCCCACTTTTTCCGATGATTGCAAAACAAAATATTTAAAAAACAAAAAGAGATTACAATCCTCAAAAATCACAGATACTTTTTGGAATTATCTCTCTCAGCATTTCTGCATTTCCATTTTGGATGTTCAATTTGTTTTCAAAACCAAACTTTAGTTTTTACTCTCCCATTTTTCTCATAAACAAAAAAATAAAGCAAATAGATCACAAAAAAAAGAAAAAAATATATTTTATATAAGAAAAAAATTGACAACTATAATAACTGTAAGTGAAGAAAATTATTTCACGCACTAAAAATGAACACCAAAGTTTTGTTATCCATGTTTGGGAAATTCCACTAGTACAACCCCTAATAGCTTGGTGGAATTTTATAAGAAAGAGATTTCTAGTTGATCCTAAATTGTTTTAAATGTGGTGGATATGCATGCCTGAAACATGTCGAAGATGAAAATGACCTAATAATCCAAAAACTTTAAGGTATAAAAAAAATTAAATTTTAAAGTTAACGTGCAGTGGGATATTTACCAGAGCCAAACAACTCACTTTTTGCCTACTTAAAGAAAACGGACCTAAAAATCATAGATCACGTAATGTTTTGATCGATTAATGATGTGTAATGGCTATTGATTTTGTTAGAAATGACTTATGGTTTGATCTTCAACACTCGTTTAAAAAATTCTCCCCCAACCCCCTCCCCCCCCCCCCCCCCCCCTCCTTTTCCGATAATTGCAAAACCCAATATATAAAAAACTAAATGAGTTTAAAATCCTTAAAAATGATAGATACTTTTTGGAATTATCT
This sequence comes from Aristolochia californica, assembly GCF_029961685.1. NCBI lineage: Eukaryota > Viridiplantae > Streptophyta > Magnoliopsida > Piperales > Aristolochiaceae > Aristolochia > Aristolochia californica. Next base: position 30,943,804 of record NW_027182257.1, read on the forward strand.
CTCTCAGTATTTGTGCATTTCCATTTTGGAAGTTCATTTTTTTTTCATATCCAAACTTGAGTTTTCACTCTCCCATTTTTCTCGTAAACAAAAAGATAAGGCAAATAAATCATAAAAAATGAAAATTTTAGAGGTTATGTATGCAAAAAATTGAAAAATAAAATAAATGTAAGTGAAGAAAATTATTTCATGCACTAAAGGTCATTTCTTGTTATCCATGTTTGGGAAATTCCAATAGTACAACCCCTAATAGTTTAGAGGAATTTTACAAGAAAGAAATTTCTAATTGATCCGAACATGTTATAAATGTGGTGGATATGCATGCCTGAAACATGTTGATGATGCAAGTGACCTAATAATCCAAAAACTTCAAGTAGTAAAACAAATTAAATTGTCAAGTTAACGTGAGGTGTGATATTTACAAGAGCCAAAAAACCAACTTTTAGTCTATTTTACAAAACACAAACCTAAAATCCATAGATCATCGTAAATGTTTTGATTGATTAGTGATGTGTAATGGCTATCATTTTTGTTAGAAATGACTCATGGTGTGGGAGTCAACACTTAGTTAAAAATGCCTCGTCCCACCTCTTCCGATGAATGCAAAACCAATAAATAAAAAACTAAAAGAGTTTACAATCCTTAAAAATCACATATACTTTTTGGAATTAACTCTCTCAACATTTGTGCATTTCCATTTTGGATGTTCAATTTTTTTTCAAATCCAAACTTCATTTTTCTCTCTCCCATTTTTCTCGTAACCAAATTGATAAGGCAAATAGCTCACAACAAAATGAAAATTTTTGTGTTTTATGTATGCAAAAAAATGAAAACTATAATAAATTTAAGTGAAGAAAATTATTTCACACACTAAAAATGAACACCAAAGTTTTGTTGTCAAGGTTTGGGAAATTCCACTAATACAACCCCAAATTGCTTGGTGGAATTTCATAAGAAAGAGATTTCTAATTGATCCCAACATGTTTTAAATATGGATATGCATGCCTGAAACATGTTGAAGATGCAAATAACCTAATGATCCAAAAATTTCAAGGAGTAGTGAAAATTAAATTCTCAAGTTAACGTGCGGTGGGATATTAACCAAATCCAAAAAAACTCATTTTTTTCCATTTTAAAAAAAGATGACCTAACATTCATAGATTAATGTTTTGATCGATTAATGGAGTGTAACGGCTATAATTTTGGTCTGAAATGACTTATGGTTTAGGTTTTAACACTCAATCAAAAAAGACATGCCCCCCTCCCCTTTTCCTATGATTGCAAAACCTAATATATAAAAAACTAAAAGAGTTTACAATCCTCAAAAATCACAGATACATTTTGGAATTATCTCTCTCAACAATTGTTCATTTCCATTTTGGATGTTGAATTTTTTTTCAAATCCAAACTTGAGTTATCACTCTCAAATTTTTCTCGTAAACAAAAAGATAAGGCAAATAGTTCACAACAAAAGAAAAATTTTAGAGTTTATGTACACAAAAAATTGAAAACTTTAATAAACATAAGTGAAGAAAATTATTTCGTGCACTAAAAAGGAACACAAAAGTTTTGTTAGCCATGTTTGGAAAATTCCATTAGTACAACCCCTTATAGCTTGGAGGAATTTTCAAAGAAAGAGATTTTTAATTGATACTAACACATTTTAAATGTGGTGGATATGCATGCATGAAACATGTTGAAGACACAAATGACCTAATGATCCAAAAATTTCAAGGAGTAGAAAAAATTAAATTCTCAAGTTAACGTGCGGTGGGATATTTACTAGAGCCAAACAACCCACTTTTTGCCTATTTGTCAAAACGCGGACCTAACATTCATAGATCAGTGTAAATGTTTTGATCAATTAGTGATGTGTAACAGCTATCATTTTTGTTAGAAATGACTCATGGTTTTGGAGTGAACACTCAGTTAAAAATGCTTTGTCCCACCTCTTCCGAAGAATGCAAAACAAAATAAATAAATAAATAAAAGAGTTTACAATTCTTAAAAATCACCGAAATTTTTTGGAATTATCTCTCACAGCATTTGTGCATTTCCATTTTGGATTTTCAATTTTTTTTCAAATCCAAACTTGAGTTTTCTCTCTCCCATTTTTCTCGTAAACAAAAAGATAAGGCAAATAGATTATAAAAAAATGAAAATTTTAGAGTTTATGTATGCAAAAAATTGAAAACTATAATTAATGTAAGTGAAGAAAATTATTTCACTCACAAAAAATGTACACCAAAGTTTAGTTAACCATGTTTGGGAAATTCGACTAGTACAACCCCTAATAGCTTGGTGGAATTTTATAAGAAAGAGATTTCTGTTTGATCCTAATATGTTTTAAATATAGTGGATATGCATGCCTGAAACATGTTGAAGATGTAAATGACCTGATGATCCAAAAATTTCAAGCAGTAAAAAAAATTAAATTCTGAAGTTAAGGTGCGGTGGGAAATTTACCACAGCCAAACAACCCACTTTTGGCCTATTTTACAGAAAGCGGACCTAACAATCATAGATCATCGTATATGTGTTGATCGATTAATGATGTGTAACAGCTATAATTTTTGTATTAAATAACTTCTGGTTTGGGATTCATCACTCAGTTATAAATGCCTCGCCCTGCCTCTTTCGATGATTGCAAAACCCAACATATAAAAAACTAAAAGAGTTTACAATTATTAAATATCCCAGATACTTTTTGGAATTATCTCTCTCAGCATTTGTGTATTTTATTTTTTGATCTTTAATTTTTTTTTCAAATCCAAACTAGAGTTTTCACTGTCCCATTTTTCATGTAAACAAAAGGATAAGGCAAATAGATCAAAACAAAATGAAAACTTAAGAGTTTATGTCTGCAAAAAATTTAAAACTATCATAAATGTAAGTGAAGAAAATTATTTCACGGACTAAAAATGAACACCAAAGTTTTATTATCCATGTTTGGAAAATTCCTCTAGTACAACCCCTATTAGCTTGGTGAAATTTTATAAGAAAGAGATTTGTAATTGATCCTAACATGTTTTAAATGAGGTGGATATGCATGCCTGCAACATGTTGAAGATGCAAATGACCTAATGATCCAAAAATTTCAAGGAGTAGAAAAAATTAAATTCTCAAGTTAACATGCGGTGGTATATTTACCAAAGCCAAAAAACCCAGTTTTTTCCTATTTTACAAAAGCAAACCTAAAAATCATCGATCATTGAAAATGTTTTGATCGATTAATGATGTGTAACGGCTATAATTTTTGTTGGAAATGACTATGGTTTGGGAGTCAACACTGAGTAAAAAATGCCACACCCCCCACCCCATATTCTTTTTGGAATTATCTCTTTTAGCATTTGTGCATTTCCATTTTGGATGTGAAATTTTTTTTCATATCTAAACTCGAGTTTTCACTCCCATTTTTCTCCTAAAAAAAATATAAGGAAAATAGATCACAATAAAATGAAAATTTTAGAGGTTATGTATGCAAAAAATTGAGAAATATAATAAATGTAAGTGAATAAATTTATTTCACGCACTAAAAATGAACATCAAAGTTTTGTTATCCATATTTGGGAAATTCCACTAGTACAAACCCTAATAACTTGGTGGAATTTTATAAGAAAGCGATTCCTAATTGATCCTAACTTGTTTTAAATGTGGTGGATATGCATGCCTGAAACATGTTTATGATGCAAATGACCTAATGATCCAAAAATTTCAAGGAGCAGAAAAAATTAAATTCTACAGTTAACGTGCGGTGGGATATTTACCAGAACAAAACAACCTACTTTTTGCCTACTTTACAAAAAGCGGACCTAACAATCATAGATCATCTTAAATGTTTTGATCGATTAATGATGTATGATGACTATAATTTTTTTTAGAAATAACTTATGGTTTGGTAGTCAACACTCAGTTAAACCCCTCCTATTTTGAAAAAAAGCGGACCTAAAAATCATCGATCATCGAAAATGTTTTGATCGATTAATGATGTGTAATGGCTATAATTTTTGTTGGAAATGACTATGGTTTACACTCAGCCAAACCCATCCCCCCCCTTCTCTGGAGTCTTTTTGGAATTATCTCTCTTAGCATTTGTGCATTTCCATTTTGGATGTTCAATTTTTTTTCACATCTAAACTCGAGCTTTCACGCTCCCATTTTTCTCGTACACAAAAAGATAAGGAAAATAGATCACAATAAAATGCAAAATTTAGAGGTAATGTATGCAAAAAATTGAAAACCTTAATAAATGTAAGTGAAGAAAATTATTTCACGCACAGAAAATGAACACCAAAGTTTTGTTATCCATGTTTGGGAAATTCCACTAGTACAAACCCTAATAGCTTAGTGGAATTTTATAAGAAAGAGATTTCTAATTGATTCTTACATGTTTAAACGTGGTGGATATGCATGCTTGAAACATGTTGATGATGCAAATGACCTAATGATCCAAAAATTTCGAGTAGAAAAAATTAAATTCTCATGTTAATGTGCGGTGGGATATTTACAAGAACAAAACTACCCACTTTTTGCCTACTTTACAAAAACCGGACCTAACAATGATAGTTTATCGTAAATGTTTTGATCGATTAATGATGTGTAATACCTATAAATTTTGTAAGAAATAACTTATGGTCTGGGAGTCAACACTCAGTTAAAAATCCCTCGCTCCCCTCTTCAGATGATTGCAAAATCCAATATATAAAAAACTAAAAGAGTTTATAATACTTAATAATCACAAAAACTTTTTGGAATTATCTCTCTCAGTATTTGTACATTTCATGTTTGGATGTTCAATTTTTTTTTCAAATCAAAACTTGAGTTTATACTCCCCCATTTTTCTAGTAAACAAAACGATAAGGCAAATAAATCACAACAAAATAAAAATTTTCAAGTTTATGTTTGAAAAAAATTCAAAGCTATAATAAATGTAAGTGAAGAAAATTATTTCAAACACTAAAAATGAACACCAAAGTTTTGTTATCCATGTTTGGGAAATTCCACTAGTACAACCCCTAATAGCTTGGTGGAATTTTATGAGAAAGAGATTTCTAATTGATCCTAACATGTTTTAAATGTGGTGGTTATGCATGCCTAAAGCATGTTGGAGATGCAAATGACCAAATGATCCAAATATTTAAAGAAGTAGAAAAAATTAAATTCTCAAGTTAACGTGCGGTGGGATATTTGCCAGAGGCCTACAACCCACTTTTTGCCTATTTTACAAAACGCGGACCAAAAAATCATAGATCATCAAAAATATTTTTATCGATTAATGATGTGTAATGGCTATCATTTTTGTTAGAAGTGACTCATGGTTTACCTTTTTGGATGTTCAATTTTTTTTTAAATCCAAACTTGAGTTTTCAATCTCCCATTTTTCTCGTAAAGGAAAAGATAAGGCCAAAAGATCAAACCAAAATTAAAATTTTATTGTTTATGTATGCAAAAAATTGAAAACTATAATAAATTTAAGTGAAGAAAATTATTTCAAGCACTAAAAATGAACATCAAATTTTTGGTATTCATGATTGGGAAATTCCACTAGTACAACCCTAATACCTTGGTGGAATTTTATAAGAAAGAGATTTCTAATTGATCTTAACATGTTTTGAATGTGGTGGATATGCATGCCTGAAACATGTTGAAGATGCATATGATCTAATGATCCAAAAATTTCTAGGAGTAGAAAAAATTAAATTCTCAAGTTAACGTGAGGTGAGATATTTACGAGGGCCAAAAACTCACTTTTTGCACATTTTACAAAAAGTGGATCTAACAATCATACATCAGTGTAAATGTTTTGATTGACTAATGATGTGTAACGACTATCACTTTTGTTAGAAATTACTCACTTTTGTTGAACATGCAAATGACCTAATTATCACAAAATTTCAAGAATTAGAAAAAATGAAATTCTCAAGTTAACGCGCAGAAGGATACTTACCGGAGCCAAACAACTCTCTTTTTGCCTATTTTAAATAAAGGCGACCTAACAATCATAGATCATCGTAAATGTTTTGAAGGATTAATGATGTGTAACAGCTATAAGTTTTGTTAAAAATCACTTGGTGTTTGGGAGTCAACACTTAGTTAAAAATGCCTCCCCCCTCTTCCGATGATTGCAAAACCCAATATATAAAAATCTAAAAGAGTTCACAATCCTTAAAAATCATAGATAATTTTTTGGAATTATCTCTCTCAGCATTTGTGCATTCCCATTTTTAATGTTAATTTTTTTTTAAATCCAAACTTGAGTTTTCACTCTCCCATTTCTCTTGTAAACAAAAAGATAAGGCAAATAGATCACAAAAAAATGAAAATTGTAGAGTTTATGTATGCAAAAAATTGAATACTTTAATAAATGTAAGTGAAGAAAATTATTTCACGCACTAAAAATGAACACAAAAGTTTTGTTATCCATGATTGGGAAATTCCACTAGTACAACCCCTAATAGCTTGGTGGAATTTTATAAGAAAGAGATTTCTAATTGATCCTAATATGTTTTAAATGTGGTGGATATGCATGCCTAAAACATGTAGAAGACGCAAATGACCTAATGATCCAAATAATTTCAAGGAGTAGAAAAAATTAAATTCTCAAGTTAACGTGTGGTGGGAAATTTATCAGAGCCATACAACCCTTTTTTTTTGCCTATTTTACAAAAAGCGGACCTAACTATCGTAGATCACCATAAATGTTTTGATTGATTAATGATGTGTAACGACTATAATTTTTGCTAAAAAAGACTTATGGTTTGGGATTCAACACTCATTTAAAAATGCCTCGCCCCCCCTCTTTCGATGATTGCAGAACATAATATATAAAAAACTAAAAGATTTTACAATCCTTAAAAATCACAGATACTTTTTTTGAATTATCTCTCTCAACATTTGAGCATTCCCATTTTTAATGTTAATTTTTTTTTTACATCCAACCTTCAGTTTTCACTCTCCCATTTCTCTTGTAAACAAAAAGATCAAGCAAATAGATCACAAAAAAATGAAAATTGTAGAGTTTATGTATGCAAAAAATTGAAATCTTTAATAAATGTAAGTGAAGAAAATTATTTCACGCACTAAAAATGAACACAAAAGTTTTGTTATCCATGTATGGGAAATCTCACTTGTACAACCCCTAATAGCTTGGTGAAATTTTATAAGAAAGAGATTTCTAATTGATCCTAACATGTTTTAAATGTGGTGGATATACATGCCTGAAACATGTTGAAATTGCAAATGACCTAATGATCCAAAAATTTCAAGGAGTATAAAAAATTAAATTCTCAAGTTAACGTGCGGTGGGATATTTACCAGAGCCAAACAACCAATTTTTTGCCTATTTTAAAACGTGGACCTAACAATCATATATCATCGTAATTATTTTGATCGATTAAAAATGCCTTGCCACCCCTCTTCCCAAGATTGTGAAACCAAATATATAAAAAAATTAAAAGAGTTTACAATCCTTAAAAATCACATATTCATTTTTGAATTATCTCGCTCATCGTTTGTGCATTACCTTTTTGGATGTTCAATTTTTTTTCAAATCCAAACTTGAGTTTTCACTCTCCCATTTTTCTCGTAAAGGAAAAGATAAGGCCAAAAGATCAAACCAAAATGAAAATTTTAAAGTTTATGTATGCAAAAAATTGAAAACTATAATAAATTGAAGTGAAGAAAATTATTTCAAGCACTAAAAATGAACATCAAATTTTTGTTATCCATGATTGGGAAATTCCACTAGTACAACCCTAATAGCATGGTGGAATTTTATAAGAAAGTGATTTCTAATTGATCCTAATATGTTTTAAATGTGGTGGATATGCATGCCTGAAACATGTAGAAGACGCAAATGACCTAATGATCCAAATAATTTCAAGGAGTAGAAAAAATTAAATTCTCAAGTTAACGTGTGGTGGGATATTTACCAGAGCCATACAACCCTTTTTTCTGCCTATTTTATGAAAAGCGGACCTAACTATTGTAGATCACCATAAATGTTTTGATTAATTAATGATGTGTAACGACTATAATTTTTGCTCGAAAAGACTTATGGTTTGGGAGTCAAAACTCATTTAAAAATGCCTCGTCCCCCCTCTTTCGATGATTGCAAAACATAATATATAAAAAACTAAAAGAGTTTACAATCCTTATAAATCACAGATACTTTTTGGAATTATCTCTACCAGCATTTGTGCATTTCCATTTTCGATGTTAATTTTTTTTTCAAATCCAAACTTGAGTTTTCACTCTCCCTTTTTTCTCGTAAACAATAAGATATGGCAAATAAACCACAAAAAAATGAAAATTTTAGAGTTTATGTTTGTAAAAAATTTAAAACTATAATAAATGTAAGTGAAGAAAATTATTTCACGCACTAAAAATGAACACAAAAGTTTTGTTATCGACGTTGAGGAAATTCCACTAGTACAACCCCTAATAGCTTGGTGGAATTTTATGTGAAAGAAATTTCTAATTGATCCTTACATGTTTTAAATGTGGTGGATATGCATGACTAAAACATGTTGAAGATGCAAATGACATACTAATCCAAAATTTTCTAGGAGTAGAAAAAATTAAATTCTAAAGTCAATGTGCGGTGGGATATTTACCAATGGCAAACCACCCACTTTTTGCCTATTTTAAAAAACGCGGACCTAACAATCATAGATCATCGTAAATATTTTGATTGTTTAATGATGTGTCACTGCTATCATTTTTGTTATAAATGACTCATGGTTTGGGAGTCAATACTCTGTTAAAGCTGCCTCGCTCCCCCTCTTCCGATGATTGCGAAACCCAATATTTAAAAAACTAAATGAGTTTACAATCCTTAGAAATCACAGATACTTTTTGGAATTATCTCACTCAGCATTTGTACATTTTATTTTTGGATGTTAAATTTTTTTTCAAATCCAAATTAGAGTTTGCACTCTCCCATTTTTCTCGTAAAAAAAAAAGGTAAGGCAAAAAGTTCACAACAAAATGAAAATTTTAGAGTTTATGTTTGCAAAAAATTGAAAACTATAATAAATTTAAGTGAAGAAAATTATTTCACGCACTAAAAATGGTCACCAAAGTTTTGTTATCCATGTTTGGGAAATTCCACTAGTACAACACCTAATAGCTTGCTAAAATTTTATAAGAAAGAGATTTCTAATTGATCCTAACATGTTTTAAATGTGGTGGATATGCATGCCTGAAACATTTTGAAGATTTAAATGACCTATTGATCCAAAAATTTCTAGGAGAAGAAATAATTAAATTCTCAAGTTAATGTGCGGTGGGAAATTTACCATACCTAAACAACCCACTTTTGGCCTATTTTACAAAAAGTGGACCTAACAATCATAGATCATATTAAATGTTTTGATTCATTAATGAAGTGTAACGGCTATAATTTTTGTACAAAATGTTTGGGACTCAACACTCAATTATAAATGCCTCGCCCTCCCTCTTTCGATGATTGCAAAATGCAATATATAAAAAACTAGAAGATTTTACAATCCTTAAAAATCACAGATACTTTTTGGAATTACCACTCTCAGCATTTGTGCATTTCCATTTTGGATGTTCAATTTTTTTTTCAAATATAAACTTGAGTTTTCACTCTCCTTTTTTTCTCGTAAACAAAAAGATAACGCAAATAGATCTCAACAAAATGAAAATTTTAGAGTTTATGTATGAAAAAACTTGAAAACAATAATAAATGTAAGTGAAGAAAACTATTTCACGCCTTAAAGATGAATACCAAAGTTTTGTTAACCTGTTTGGAAAATTCCACTAGTACAACCCCTAATAGCTTGGTGGAATTTTTTAAGAAGGAGATTTCTAATTCATCCTAACAAGTATTAAATGTGGTGGATATGTTTTCCTGAAACATGTTGAAGATGAAAATGACATAATGGCCCCAAAATTTCAAGGAGTAGAAAAAATAAAATTCTCAAGTTATCGTGCAATAGGATATTTACACGAGCCAAACAACCCACTTTTTGCCTATTTTTTTTAAAAAAGGACCTAACAATCATAGATCATCGTAAATTTTTTGAATGATTAATGATGTGTAACAGCTATAATTTTTTTTAGAAATCTTTTATGGTATGGGAGTCAACACTCAGTTAAAAATGCCTCCCCCCCTCTTCCGATGATTGTGAAACCCAATATTTAAAAAACTAAACGAGCTAACAATCCTTAAAAATCATAGATGCTTTTTGGAATTATCTCACTCAGCATTTGCGCATTTTATTTTTGGATGTTAAATTTTTTTTCAAATCCTAATTTGAGTTTTCACTCTCCCATTTTTCTCGTAAAAAAAAAGGTAAGGCAAAAAGATCACTACAAAATGAAAATTTTAGAGTTTTTGTATGCAAAACATTTAAAACTATTATAAATCCAAGTGAGAAAATTATTCCACGCACTAAAAATTAACACCAAAGGTTTGTTATCCATGTTTGGGAATTTCCACTAGTACAACCCCTAATAGCTTGGTGGAATTTTATGAGAAAGAGATTTATAAATGTTCCTTTCATGTTTTAAATGTGGTGGATATGCATGCCTGAAACATGTTGAAGAACCAAATGACCTAATGATCCAAAAATTTCAAGGAGTACAAAAAAAAAAATTATAAAGTTAACTTGCGGTGGGATATTTACAAGTGCCAAACAATTCAAAATTTGCCTATTTTACAAAACCCGGACCTAACAATTCAGTTTTTGCCTATTTTACAAAACATGGACCTAACAATCATAGATCATCGTAAATGTTTTGATCTATTAATGATGTGTAACGACTATAATTTTTGTTAGAAATGACTCATGGTTTGGGAGTTAAAAATGGCTCCACCTCCCCCCCCCCCCCCCCCCCCCCCCCCCCCCCCCCCCCACCCACACACACACACACTCACACCCTCCCCGTGTTTCATTGATTACAAAACCAATATATAAAAAATTAAAAGAGTTTACAATTAAAAATCACCAATCTTTTTTGAATCCAAAATTGAGTTTTCACTCTCCCTTTTTTCTCGTAAACCAAAAGATAAAAGGCAAATAGATCACAACAAAATGAAAATTTCAGAGTTTTGTATGCAAAAAATTGAAAACTATAATAAATGTAAGTGAAGAAAATTATTTCACGCACTAAAAATAAAAACCAAAGGTTTGTTATCCATGTTTAGGAAATTCCACTAGTACAACCCCTAATAGCTTGGTGGAATTTTATAAGAAAGAGATTTCTAATTGATTCTAACATGTTTTAAATGTGGTAGATGTGCATGCCTGACACATGTAGAAGAAGCAAATGACCTAATGATCCAAAATTTTTGAGTAGAAAAATTAAATTCTCAAGTTATCATGCGGTGGGATATTTACCAGAGCCAAACAACCCACTTATCACCTATTTTAAAAAAATCAGACCTAACATTCATAGATCGTCGTAATTTTTTTGATCGATTAATGATGTTTAATGGCTATAATTTTTGTTAGAAATGACTAATGGTTTTGAAGTCAACACTCATTTAAAAATTCCTCGCCCCCTCAACCCCCCTCCCCTCTCTTCTGGTGATTGCAAACCCTATTAAATAAATAAAAACTAAAAGAGTTTACAATCCTTAAAAATCACAGATACCTTTTGGAATTATCTCTCTCAGCATTTGTGCATGTACATTTTGGATGTTATATTTTTTTTCAAATCCAAACTTGAGTTTTCACTCTCCCATTTTTCTCGTAATCAAAAAGATAACGCAAATAGATCTCAACAAAATGAAAATTTTAGACTTTATGTATGCAAAAAATAGAAAAATATAATAAATGTAAGTGAAGAAAACTATTTCATGCCTTAAAGATGAATACCAAAGCTTTGTTATTCATGTTTGGGAAATTCCACTAGTACAACCCCTAATAGCTTGGTGGAATTTTTTAAGAAAGAGATTTCTAATTGATCCTAACATGTTTTAAATGTGGTGGATATGCATGCCCGAAAATTTCTAGGAGAAGAAAAAATTAAATTCTCAAGTTAATGTGCGGTAGGAAATTTACCATAGCCAAACAACCCACTTTTGGCCTATTTGCCAAAAAGTAGACCTAACAATCATATATCATCGTAAATGCTTTGATTGATTAATGAAGTGTAACGGCTATAATTTTTGTACGAAATGACTTATGTTTGGGAGTCAACACTCAGTTATAAATGTCTCGCCCTCCCTCTTTCGATGATTGCAAAACCCACTATATAAAAAATTAAAAGAGTTTACAATTCTTAAAAATCACAAATACTTTTTGGAATTACCACTCTCAGCATTTGTACATTTCCATTTTGGATGTTCAATTTTTTTTCAAATCCAAACTTGAGTTTTCACTCTCCCATTTTTCTCTTAAACAAAAAGATAAATCAAATAGATCTCAACAAAATGAAAACTTTAGAGTTTATGTATGCAAAAAATAGAAAACTATAATAAATGTAAGTGAAGAAAACTATTTCATGCCCTAAAGATGAATACCAAAGTTTTGTTATTCATGTTTGGGATATTCCACTAGTATAATCCCTAATAGCTTGGTGGAATTTTTTAAGAAAGAGATTTCTAATTCATCCTAACATGTTTTAAATGTGGTGAATATGCATGCCTGAAACATGTTAAAGATGCAAATAACATAATGATCCAAAAATTTCAAGGTGTAGAAAAAATAAAATTCTCAAGTTAACGTGCGGTAGTATATTTATTAGAGCCAAACAACCCACTTTTTGCCTATTTTTTTAAAAAAAGGACCTGAAAATCATAGATCATCGTAAATGTTTTGAATGATTAATGATGTGTAACAGCTATAATTTTTGCTAGAAATGACTTATGGTTTGAGAGTCAACACTAAGTTAAAAATGCCACCCCCCCTCCCCCCCCCCCTCTTCCGATGATTGAAAAATCCAATATATAAAAAACTAAAAGAGTTTACAATCCTTAAAAATCATAGATAATTTTTGGAATTATCTCTCTCAGCATTTGTACTTTTCCATTTTGGAAGTTCAATTTTTTTTCAAATCCAAACTTGAGTTTTTGGTCTCCCATTATTCTCGTAAACAAAAAGATAAGGCAAATAAATCACAATAAAGTGAAAATTGCAGAGTTTATGTACGCAAAAAATTGAAAACTATAATAAATGTTAGTGAAGAAAATTATTTCACACACTTAAAATGAACACCAAAGTTTTGTTATCCAAGTTTGGAAAATTCGACTAGTACAACCGCTTGTACCTTGGTGGAATTTTATAAGAAAGAGATTTTAATTGATCCTAACATGTTTTAAATGTCGTGGACATACATGCCCGAAACATGTTGATGATGCAAATGACCTAATGATCCAAAATTTCAAGGAGTAGAAAAAATTAAATTCTCTAGTTATCGTGCGGTGGGATATTTAATACAGCCAAACAACCCACTTTTTCCCTATTTTACAAATAGCAAACCTAACAATCATAGATGATCGTAAATATTTTGATCGATTAATGATGTTTAACGGCTATAATTTTTTTTAGTAATGACTTATGGTTTGGGAGTCAACACTAAGTTAAAAATGTTTCACTCGCTCTCTTCCGATGATTGCAAAACCCAATATACAAAAAACTAAAAGAGTTTACAATACTTAAAAATCACATATACTTTTTGGAATTATCTCTCTCAGCATTTGTGCATTTCCATTTTGGATGTTCAAGTTTTGTCCAAATCCAAACTTGAGTATTCACACACCCATTTTTCTCGTAAACAAAAAGATAAGGCAAATAGATCACAACAAAATGAAAATTTTAGAGTTTATGTATGCAAATAATTGAAAACTATAATAAATATAAGTGAAGAAAATTATTTCACACACTAAAAATTAACACCAAAGTTTTGTTATCCATGTTAGGGAAATTCCACTAGTACAACCCCTAATATCTTGGTAGCATTTTTTAAGAAAGAGATTTCTAATTGAGTCCTAACATGTTTTAAATGTGGTGGATATGCATGCTTGAAACGTGTTCAAGATGAAAATGACCTAATGATCCAATAATTTCAAGGAGTAAAAAAAATTAAATTCTCAAGTAAACGTGCGGTGGGATATTTACCAGAGCCAAACAACCCAATTTTTTCTAATTTTACAAAAGGCGAACCTAACAATCATTGTTCAAAAAAAATTTTTTTATCGATTAATGAAGTGTAAAGGCTATAATTTTTGTTAGAAATGACTTATGCATTGGGAGACATCGCTCAGTTAAAAATGCCTTGCCCCTTCCGTTGATTGCGAAACACAATATATAAAGAACTAAAAGAGTTTACAATCCTTCAAAATCACTGATACTTTTTGGAATTATCTCTCTTAGTATTTTTGCATTTCCATTTTGGATGTTAAAATTCAAATGCAAACTTGAGTTTTCACTCTCCCATTTTTCTCGTAAACAAAAAATAAAGCACTTAGATCACAACAAAATGAAAATATAAAGTTTATGTATGCAAAAAATTGAAAACTATAATAAATGTAAGTGAAGAAAATTATTTCACGCACTAAAAATGAACACCAAAGTTTTGTTATCCATGTTTGGGAAATTCCACTAGTACAAACCCTAATAGATTGGTGGAATTTTATAAGAAAGAGATTTCTAATTTATCCTAACAAGTTTTAAATGTTGGTGACATGCATGACAGAAAGTAAATTCTCTAGTTAACGTGCAGTGGGATATTTACTAGAGCCAAACAACCCACTTTTTGGCTAATTTTAAAAAACAAACCTAACTATCATAGATCTTCGTAAATATTTTGATCGGTTAATGATGTGTAATGGCTATAATGTTTTTTAAGAAATGACTTATGTTTTGGGAGTCAACACTCAAATAAAAATGCCTCGCCCTCCTTCTTTCGATGATTGAAAAACCCAATACATAAAAAACTAAAAGATTTTAAAATCCTTAAAAATCACAAATATTTTTTGGAATTACCTCTCTCAGAATTTTTGCATTTCCATTTTGGATGTTCAATTTTTCTTCAAATTAAAACTTAAGTTTTAACTCTCCCATTTTTTTTCGTAAACAAAAACATTAGGCCAATAGATCACAACAAAATGATAATTTTAGAGTTTATGAATGCAAAAAATTGAAAACTATAACAAATGTAAGTGAAGAAAATTATTTCACGCACTAAAAATGAAATCCAAAGTTTTGTTATCCATGTTTGGGAAATTCCACTAGTACAACCCCTAGTAGCTTGGTGGAATTTTATAAGAAAGATATTTCTAATTGATCCTAACATGTTTTAAATGTTGGTGACATGCATGACAGAAACATGTTGATGATGCAAATGACCTAATTATCCAAAAATTTTATGGAATAGAAAAAATTAAATTGTCAAGTTAACGTGCGGTAGGATATTAACCCGAGCCAAACAACACACTTTTTTACGATTTTACAAAAAGTGGACCAAACAATCATAGATCATCGTAAATGTTTTGAACGAATAATGATATGTAACGGCTATAATTTTTTGTTAGAAATGACTTATGGTTTGGGAGTCAACCCTCAGTTAAAAATGCCTCGCCCCCCTCTTCCGATGATTGCAAAATCGAATATATTAAAAACTGAAAGAGTTTACAATCCTTAATAATCACGGATACTTTTTGGAATTATCTCTCTCAGCATTTGTGTGTTTCCATTTTGGAAGTTCAATTTTTTTTGAAATCGAAACATGAGTTTTCACTCTCCCATTTTTCTCGTATATAAAAAGATA
This sequence comes from Aristolochia californica, assembly GCF_029961685.1. Classification (NCBI taxonomy): domain Eukaryota; kingdom Viridiplantae; phylum Streptophyta; class Magnoliopsida; order Piperales; family Aristolochiaceae; genus Aristolochia; species Aristolochia californica. The sequence goes on from NW_027182257.1 coordinate 30,959,548, forward strand.
AGGCAAATAGATCACAATAAAATGAAAATTGTAGAGTTTATGTTTTCAAAAAATTGAAAACTATAAAAACTGTAAGTGAAGAAAATTATTTTGACGCACTAAAAATGAACACCAAAATTTTGATATCCTTGTTTGGAAAATTCCACTAGTACAACCCCTTGTAGCTTGGTGGAATTTTATAAGAAAGAGATTTCTAATTGATCCTAACAGGTTTTAAATGTGGTGGACATGCATGCCTGAAATATTTTGATGATGCAAATGACCTAATGATCCAAAAATTTCAAGGAGTAGAAAAAAATTAAATTCTCAAGTTAACGTGTGGTGGGATATTTCCTAGAGCCAAACAACCCGCTTTTTGCCTATTTTAAAAAAAAAAGGAACCTAACAATCATTGATCATCGTATATGTTTTGATCAATTAATTATGTGTAACGGCTATTATTTTTTATAGAAATGACTTATGGTTTGGGAGTCAACACTCAGTTAAAAATGCCACCCCCCTCTTCTGATGATTGAAAAACACAATATATAAAAAAAAGTTTACAATCCTTAAAAATCACAGATAATTTTTGGAATTATCTCTCTTAGCATTTCTGCAATTCCGTTTTGGATGTTCAATTTTTTTTCAAATCCAAACTTGATTTTTCACTCACCCATTTCTCACGTATGAAAAAAATTGAAAACTATAATAAATGAAAGTGAAGAAAATTATTTCAAGCACTAAAAATGAAATCCAAAGTTTTGTTATCCATGTTTGGGAAATTCCACTAATACAACCCCTAATAGCTTTGTGGAATTTTATAATAAAGAGATTTCTAATTGATCCTAACATGTTTTAAATGTGGTGGATATGCATGTCTGAAACATGTTGAATATGCAAGTGACCTAATGATCATAAAATTTTGAGTAGAAAAAATAAATTCTCAAGTTAACGTGCGATGGGATATTTTCTAGAGGCAAACAACCCAATTTTTGCCTATTTTAGAAAAAGCGGACCTAACAATCATAGATCATCGTAAATGTTTTGATCGATTAATGATGTGTAACGGCTATAATTTTTGTTAGAAATGACTTCTGGTTTGGGAGTCAACACTCAGTTAGAAATGTCTTGCCCCCCTCTTTCGATGATTGCAAAACCCAAATTTTGAAAAACTAAAAGAGTCAACTATCCTTAAAAATCACAGATATTTTTTGGAATTATCTCTCTCAGAATTTGTACATTTCCATTTTGGATGTTCAATTTTTGTTCAAATCCAAACTTGAGTTTTCACTCTCCCATTTTTCTCGTAAACAAAAAGATAAGGCAAATAGATCACAACAAAATGAAAATTTTAGAGTTATGCATACAAAAAATTGAAAACTATAATAAATGTAAGTGAAGAAAATTATTTCACGCACTAAAAATGAGCACCAAAGTTTTCGGAATTATCTCTCTCAGCATTTGCGCATTTCTATTGTGGATGTTCAATTTTTTTTTTAAATCCAAACTTGGGTTTTCACTCTCCCATTTTTCTCTTAAACAAAAAGATAAGGCAAATAGATCACAACAAAATGAAAATTTTAGAGTTTATGTATGCAAAAAATTGAGAACTGTAATAAATTAATTGAAAATTTTATTTCACCCACTAAAAATGAACACCAAAGTTTTGTAATCCATGTTTGGGAAATTCCACTAGTAAACCCCTAATAGCTTGTTGGAATTTTATAAGAAAAAGATTTCTAATTCAACTTAACATGTTTTAAATGTGGTAGATTTGCATGCCTGAAACATGTTGAAGATGCAAATGACGTAATGAGTCAAAAATTTCGAGTAGAAGAAATTAAATTCTCAAGTTAACATGCGGTGAGATATTTTCCTGAGCCACACAACCCAATTTTTGCCTATTTTACAAAAAAGTGGATCTAACAATCATAGATCATCGTAAATGTTTTGATGGATTAATGATTTGTAACGGTAACAAGTTTTTTTTTAAATGACTTATGGTTTGGGAGTCAACACTCAGTTAAAAATGCCTCTTCCGATGATTGTGAAACCCAATATACTAAAAACTAAAAGAGTTTACAATCCATAAAAATCACGGATTCTTTTTGGAATAATCTCTCTCATCATTTGTGCATTTCCATTTTGGATGTTCAAATTTTTTTTCAAATCCAAACTTGAGTTTTCACTCTCCCATTTTTCTCGTAAACAAAAAGATAAGGCAAATAGATCACAACAAAATGAAAATTTTAGAGTTTATGTATAAAAAAAATTGAAAACTCTAATAAATGTAAGTGAAAAAAATTATTTCACGCATTAAAAATGAACACCAAAGTTTTGTTATCCATGTTTGGGAAATTCCACTAGTACAACCCCTTATTGCTTGGTGGAATTTTATAATAAAGATATTTCTTATTGAGACTAACATGTTTTAAATGTGGTGGATATGCATGCATGAAACATGTTGAAGATGCAAATGACCTAGTCAGCCAAAAATTTCAAGGAGTAGAAAAAATTAAATTCTCTAGTTAACATACGGTGGGATATTTACTAGAGCCAAACAACCCACTTTTTGCCTATTTTACAAAAAGCGGACCTAACAATCATAGATCATCGTAAATGTTTTGATCGATTAATGATGTGTAACGGCTATAATTTTTGTTAGAAATGACTTCTGGTTTGGGAGTCAACACTCAGTTAGAAATGTCTTGCCCCCCTCTTTCGATGATTGCAAAACCCAAATTTTGAAAAACTAAAAGAGTCAACTATCCTTAAAAATCACAGATATTTTTTGGAATTATCTCTCTCAGAATTTGTACATTTCCATTTTGGATGTTCAATTTTTGTTCAAATCCAAACTTGAGTTTTCACTCTCCCATTTTTCTCGTAAACAAAAAGATAAGGCAAATAGATCACAACAAAATGAAAATTTTAGAGTTATGCATACAAAAAATTGAAAACTATAATAAATGTAAGTGAAGAAAATTATTTCACGCACTAAAAATGAGCACCAAAGTTTTTGAAATTATCTCTCTCAGCATTTGCGCATTTCTATTGTGGATGTTCAATTTTTTTTTTTAAATCCAAACTTGGGTTTTCACTCTCCCATTTTTCTCTTAAACAAAAAGATAAGGCAAATAGATCACAACAAAATGAAAATTTTAGAGTTTATGTATGCAAAAAATTGAGAATTGTAATAAATTAATTGAAAATTTTATTTCACCCACTAAAAATGAACACCAAAGTTTTGTAATCCATGTTTGGGAAATTCCACTAGTAAACCCCTAATAGCTTGTTGGAATTTTATAAGAAAAAGATTTCTAATTCAACTTAACATGTTTTAAATGTTGTAGATTTGCATGCCTGAAACATGTTGAAGATGCAAATGACGTAATGAGTCAAAAATTTCGAGTAGAAGAAATTAAATTCTCAAGTTAACATGCGGTGAGATATTTTCCTGAGCCACACAACCCAATTTTTGCCTATTTTACAAAAAAGTGGATCTAACAATCATAGATCATTGTAAATGTTTTGATGGATTAATGATTTGTAACGGTAACAAGTTTTTTTTTAAATGACTTATGGTTTGGGAGTCAACACTCAGTTAAAAATGCCTCTTCCGATGATTGTGAAACCCAATATACTAAAAACTAAAAGAGTTTACAATCCAGAAAAATCACGGATTCTTTTTGGAATAATCTCTCTCATCATTTGTGCATTTCCATTTTGGATGTTCAAATTTTTTTTCAAATCCAAACTTGTGTTTTCACTCTCCCATTTTTCTCGTAAACAAAAAGATAAGGCAAATAGATCACAACAAAATGAAAATTTTAGAGTTTATGTATAAAAAAAATTGAAAACTCTAATAAATGTAAGTGAAAAAAATTATTTCACGCATTAAAAATGAACACCAAAGTTTTGTTATCCATGTTTGGGAAATTCCACTAGTACAACCCCTTATTGCTTGGTGGAATTTTATAATAAAGATATTTCTTATTGAGACTAACATGTTTTAAATGTGGTGGATATGCATGCATGAAACATGTTGAAGATGCAAATGACCTAGTCAGCCAAAAATTTCAAGGAGTAGAAAAAATTAAATTCTCTAGTTAACATACGGTGGGATATTTACTAGAGCCAAACAACCCACTTTTTGCCTATTTTACAAAAAGCGGACCTAACTTATGGTTTCTGAGTCAACACTCAGTTAAAAATGCCTCGCCCGCCCTCTTCCGAAGATTGAAAAACACAATTTATAAAAAACTAAAAGAGTTTAAAATCATTAAAAATTACATATACTTTTGGGAATTATCTCTCTTAGCATTTGTGCATTTCCATTTTAGATGTTCAATTTTTTTCAAATTCAAACTTGAGTTTTAATTCTCCCATTTTTCTCCTAAACATAAAGATACGTCAAATAGATCACAACAGAATGAAAATTTTAGAGTTTATGTCTGAAAAAATTGAAAACTATAACAAATGTAAGTGAAGAAAATTATTTCACGAACTAAAAATGAACACAAAAGTTTTGTTATCCATATTTGGGAAATTCCACTAGTACAACCCCTAGTAGCTTGGTGGAATTTTATAAGAAAGAGATTTCAAATTGATCCTAACAAGTTTTAAATGTGGTGGATACGCATGCCTGAAACATGTTTAAGTTGCAAATGACCTAATGATCCAAAAATTTCAAAGAACAGAAAAAATTAAATTCTGAAGTTAACATGCGGTGGGATATTTATGACAGCCAAACGACCCACTTTTTGCCTATTTTACAAAAAATGAACGTAACAATCATAGATCATTGTAAATGTTTTGAACGATTAATGATGCGTAACAGCTATAATTTTTCTTAGAAATGACTTATGGTTTGGGAGTCAACACTCGGTTAAAAATGCATTCAACCCTCCCCCTCTTCTGATGATTGCAAAAGCCAATACGTAAAAAACTAATGGAGTTTACAATCCTTAAAAATCGCAGATTATTTTTGGAATTATCTCTCTCATCATTTGTGCATTTCCATTTTGGAAGTTCAATTTTTTTCAAATCCAAATTTGAGTTTTCACTCTCCCATTTTTCTCGTAAACAAAAAGATAAGGCAAATAGATCACAAAAAAATAAAAAATTTTGAGTTTATGTATGCAAAAAATTGAAAACTATAATAAATGTAAGTGAATAAAATTATTTCACGCACTAAAAATGAACACTAAAGTTTTGTTATCCATGATAGGGAAATTCCACTAGTACAACCCCTAATTGCTTGGTGGAATTTTAAAAGAAACAGATTTCTAATTGACTCCTAACATGTTTTAAAAGTGGTGGATATGCATGCCTAAAACATGTTGAAGAAGCAAATGACCTAGTGATCCAAAAATTTCAAGGAGTTGAAAAAAATAAATTCTCAAATTAATGTGCAGTGGGAAATCTATCAGAGCCAAACAACCCACTTTTTGGCTATTTTAAAAAAAGTGGACCTCACTATCATAGATCATCGTAAATGTTTTGATTGGTTAATTATGTGAAACAACTATAATTTTTGTTATAAATGACTTAAGGTTTGGTAGTAAACACTCAGTTAAAAATGCCTCTCCCACCCTCTTCCGATGATTGCAAAACCAAATATATAAAAAAATAAAAGAGATTACAATCCTTAAAAATCACAAATAATTTTTGGAATTATTTTAAACTCTTTTAGTTTTTTATATATTGGGTTTTGCATTCATCGGTAGACAGGGGGCGAAGCATTTTTAACTGAGTATTGACTCCCAAACCATAAGTCATTTCTAACAAAAATTGCAGCTGCTACACATCATTAATAGATTAAAACATTTATGATGATCTATGATTGCTAGGTCCGCTTTTTGTAAAATAGGAAAAAAGTGGGTTGTTTGGCTTTGGTACTTATCCCACTATAAGTTAACTTGAGAATTTAATTTTTTCTACTCCTTGAAATTTTTGGATCATTAGGTCATTTGCATCTTCAACATTTTTCATGCATGCATATCCACCACATTTAAAACATGTTAGGATCGATTAGAAATCTCTTTCTTATAAAATTCCTCCAAGCAATTAGGGGTTCAACAAGTTGAATTTCCCAAACATAGATAAAAAAACTTTGGCGTTCATTTTTAGTGCGTGAAATAATTTTCTTCACATACATTTATTATAGTTTTCAATTTTTTGCATACATAAACTTTAAAAATTTTCATTTTGTTGTGATCTTATTGCCTTATCTTTTTGTTTATGCGAAAAATGGGAGATTGAAAACTCAAGTTTTGATTTGAAAAAAAAGTGAACATCCAAAATGGAAATGCACAAATGTTCCAAAAATTATCTGTGATTTTTAAGGATTGTAAACTCTTTTAGTTTTTTATATATTTTGTTTGGCAATCATCGGAAGAGGGGGAAGGGGGGGGGGGGGGGGGGGGGGGGGGGCGGGGGCGACTCATTTTTAACAGAGTGTTGACTCCCAAACCATAAGTCATTTCTAACAAAAATTATAGCAGTTACACATCATTAATTGATCCATACATTTATGATGATCAATGATTCTTAGATGTGTTTTTTTTGTAAAATAGGCAAAAAGTGGGTTGTTTGGCTCTGGTAAATATCCCAACGCTCGTTAACTTGAGAATTTAATTTTTTGTACTCCTTGAAATTTTTGGATCATTAGGTCATTTGCATTTTCTACATGTTTCAGGCAAGCATATCCACCACATTTAAAACATGTTAGGATCAATTAGAAATCACTTTCTTATAAATTTCCACCAAGCTATTTGGGGTTGTACTAGTGGTATTTCCCAAACATGCATAACAAAACTTTGGTGTTCATTTTAAGTGTGTGAAATAATTTTCTTCACTTAAATTTATTATATTTTTCCTTTTGTTGTTATTTATTTGTCTGATCTTTTTGTTTACGAGAAAAATGGGAGTGTAAAAACTCAAGTGTGGATTTGAAAAAAAATTGAACATCCAAAATGGAAATGCACAAAGGCTGAGAGAGATAATTCCAAAGATTATATGTGATTTTTAAGGATTGTAAACTCCCTGAATTTTCAATATATTGGGTTTTGCAATCATCGGAAGAGGGGATGTGTGTGTGTGTGTGTGGGGGGGGGGGGGGGGGGGGGGGGGGGGGCTTTTTGAATGTAGTGTTAACTCCCAAACCATAAGTCATTTCTAAAAAAAATTGCAGCCGTTACACATCATTTAACAATCAAAAAATTTACGATGATCTATGATTGTTAGGTCCACTTTTTTTAAAATAGGTAAAAAGTGGTTGTTTGGCTCTAGTAAATATCCCACCACACGTTAACTTGCAAATTTAATTTTTTCTACTCCTTGAAATTTTTGGATCATTAGGTCATTTGAAACTTCAACATGTTTTAGGCATACATATCCACTACATTTAAAATATGTTTGGATCAATTAGAAATCACTTTATTTTAAAATTACACCAAGCTATTCAGGGTTGTACTAGTGGAATTTGCCAAACACGGATAACAAAACTTGGTGTTCATTTTTAGAGCAAGAAATAAGTTTCTTCACTTACATTTATTATAGTTTTAATTTTTTTTGCATACATAAACTCAAAAATTTTCATTTTGTTGTGACTATTTGACTTATCTTTTCGTTTACGAGAAAAATAAGAGAGTGAAAACTCAAGTTTGGATTTGAAAAAAAATTAAACATCTAAAATGGAAACGTACAAATGCTGAGAGAGATAATTCCAAAAGTATCTTTGACTTTTAAGGATTGGAAACTCTTTTAGTTTTTTATATATTGGGTTTTGCAATCATCAGAAAGGTGGATATTTTAGTTTTACATATCATTAAACGATCAAAATATTTATGATGATCTATGACTGTTAGGTCTGCTTTTTTTAAAATAGGGAAAAAGTGGGTTGTTTGGCTCTGGTAAATATCCCACAGCATGTTGACTTGAGAATTTAATTTTTTCTACTCCTTGAAATTTGTCGATCATTAGGTGATTTGCATCTTCAACATGTTTCTGGCATGCATATCCACCACATTTAAAACATGTTAGGATCAAATAGAAATCTCTTTCTTATAAAATTCCACCAAGTTATTAAGGGTTGTACTAGTGGAATTTCCCAAACATGGATAACAAAAGGGAAAGCGAATACTAAGTTTCAATTTGATAAAAAATTGAACATCCAAAATGGAAATGTAAAAATGCTAAGAGAGATAATTCCAAAAAGTATCTGTTATTTTTTAAGGACAATAAACTCTTTTAGTTTTTTATATAGTTGGTTTTGCAATCATCGTAAGAGGGGGGCGAGGCATTTTAAACTGAGTGTTGACTCCCTAACCATAGGTCATTTCAAAAAAAAAGTATAGTCGTTACACATCATTAATAGATCAATACAATTACGATGACCTATTAATGTTAAGTCCTCTTATTGTAATATAGGCAAAAAGTGGGTTGTTTGGCTCTGGTAAATATCCCACTGCACGTTAACTTCAGAATTTAATTTTTTCTACTCCTCGAAATTTTTGGATCATTAGGTCATTTACATATTCAACATGTTTCTGGCATGCATATCAACCACATTTAAAACATGTTAGGATCAATTATAAATCTCTTTCTTAGAAAATTCCACCAAGCCATTACGGGTTGTACTCGTGGAATTTCCCAAACATGGATAAAAAAACTTTGGTGTTCATTTTTAGTCTGTGAAATAATTTTCTTCACTTAAATTTATTATAGCTTTCAATTTTTTGCATACGTGAACTCTAAATTTTAATTTTTTTGTGATCTATTTGCCTTGTCTTTTTGTTTACGAGAAAAAGGGCAGAGAGAAAACTCAAGTTTTGATTTGAAAAAAAATTGATCATCCAAAAAGGAAATGCACAAATGCTGAGACAGATAATTCCAAAAAATATTTGTTATTTTTAGGATTGTAAACTTTTTTAGTTTTTGAAATTTTGGGTTTTGCAATCATTAGAAGGAGGGGGGGGGGCGGGGGGGGGGGGGGGGGGGGGGGGGGCGGGGGGGGGGGGGGGGGGGGGGGGGGGGTGGAGGGTGAGGTGTTTTTAACTGAGTGTTGACTCCCAAACCATAAGTCCTTACTAACAAAAATTATAGCCGTTACACATCATTAATCGATCAAAACATTTATGATGATCTATGATTGTTAAGTCCACTTTTTGTAAAATAGGCAAAAATTGGTTTGTTTGGCTCTAGTAAATATCCCCACCGCACGTTAACTTGAGAATTTAATTTTTTCTACTCCTTTAAATTTTTGGATCATTAGATTTTTGCATCTTCAACATGTTTCAGGCATGCATATCCACCACATTTAAAACAGGTTAGGATCAATTAAAAATCTCTTTCTTATAAAATTCCACCAAGCAATAAGGGGTTGTACTAGTGGAATTTTTCAAACATGGAGAACAAAACATTGGTGTTCATTTTTAGTGCGTGAAATAATTTTCTTCACTTTCATTCGTTTTAATTATCAATTTTTTGCCTACATAAACTCTAAAATTTTTTTTTTTTTTGATCAATTTGCCTTATGTTTTTGTTTACAATAAAAATGAGAGAGAAAAAACTAGAGTTTTGATTTGAAAAAAATTTGAACATCCAAAATGAAAATGCACAAATGCTGAGAGAGATAATTCCAAAAAGTATCTGTGATTTTTAGGATTGTAAACTCTTTTATTTTTTTAAATATTGGGTTTTGCAATCATTGGAAGCAGGGGGGGGGGGGGGGGGGGGGGGGTGGCGAGGATTTTTAAACAGAGTGTTGACTCCCAAACCACAAGTCCTTTCTAACAAAAATTATAGCCGTTACACATCATTAATCAATCCAAACATTTACGATGATCTATGATTGTTAAGCCTACTTTTTTTTAAAATAGGCAAAAAGTGGTTTTTTCGGCACTAGTAAAAATCCCACCACACGTTAACTTGAGAATTTAATTTTTTCTACTCCTTGAAATTTTTGGATCATTAGGTCATTTGCATCTTCAAATTGCTTCTGGTATGCGTATCCAACCACATTTAAAATATGTTAGGATCAGTTAGAAGGCTCTTTCCTATAAAATTCCACCAAGCTATTAGGGGTTGTACTAGTGGAATTTCTCAAACATGGATAACAAAACTTTGGTCTTCATTTTTAGTGCCTGAAATAATTTTCTTCACTTACATTTATTATAGTTTTCAATTTTATGCATTCATAAGCTCTAAAATTTTCATTTTGTTTTGATCTTTTTTCCTTATCTTTTTATTTACGAGAAAAATGGAAGAGTGGAAACTGAAGTTTGGATTTGAAAAGAAATTAAACATCGAAAATTGAAATGCACAAATGCTAAGAGAGATAATTACAAAATAAATCTGTAATTTTTAAGGATTGTAAGCTCTTTTAATTTTTTATATATTGGGTTTCATAATCATCGGAAGGGGGTGGCAAGGCATTTTTAATTGAGTGTTGACTCCCAAACCATAAGTCATTTCTAACAAACATTATAGAAGTTACACATCATTAATCGATCAAAACATTTACGATGATCTATAATTGTTAGATCCATTTTTTGTAAAATAGGCAAAAAGTGGGTTGTTTGGCTCTGGTAAATATCCCACCTCACGTTTACTTGAGAATTTAATTTTTTCTACTCCTTGAAATTTTTGGATCATTAGGTCATTTGCATCTTCAACATGTTTCAGGCATGCATATCCACCACATTTAAAACATGTTAGGATCAATTAGAAATATCTTTCCTATAAAATTCCGCCAAGCTATTAGGGGTTGTACTAGTGGAATTTCCCAAACATGGATAACAAAACTTTGGTGTTCATTTTTAGTTGGTGAAATAATTTTCTTGACTAACATTTATTATTGTTTTAAATTTTTTACATACATAAACTCTAAAATTTTCATTTTGTTGTGATCTTTTTGCCTTATCTTTTTTTTACGAGAAAAATGGAAGAGTGAAAACTCAAGTTTGGATTTGAAAAAAATTGAACATCCAAAATGGAAATTCACAAATGCTGAGAGAGATAATTCCAAGATGTATCAGTTATTTTTAAGGAATGTAAACTCTATGATATTTTTATATATTGGGTTTAAAACATGTTAGGATCAATTAGAAATATCTTTCTTATAAAATTCCACCAAACTATTAGGGGTTGTACTAGTGGAATTTCTCAAACATGTATTACAAAAATTTGGTGTTCATTTTTAGGGCGTGAAATAATTTTATTCATGTACATTTATTAAAGTTTTCAATTTTTTGCATACATCAACTCTATCATTTTCATTCTATTGTGATTTATTTGCCTTATTGTTTTGTTTACGAGAAAAACGGGGAGAGAAAACACGAGTCTGGATTTAAAAAAAAATTGAACATCCAAAATTGAAATGCACAAATGATGAGAGAGATAATTCCAAAATGTATCTGTGATTTTTAAGGATTGTAAACTCTTTTAGTTTTTTATACATTGGCATTTGCAATCAACGGAAGAGGGGTGGGGGGGGGGAGGCATTTTTAACTAAGTGTTGACTTCCAAATAAAAAGTCAATTCTAAAATAAATAATAGTCATTACAGATCATTACTCGATCAAAACATTTATGATGATCTATGATTGTCACATATGCTTTTTGTAAAATAGGCAAAAAGTACATTGTTTTGCTTTGGTAAATATCCTACCGCATTATAACTTGAGAATTTAATTTTTTCTACTCCTTGAAATTTTTAGATCATTAGGTCATTTGCATCTTCATTATGTTTCAGGCATGCATATCCACCAAATTTAAAACATGTTAGGATCAATTAGAAATCTCTTTCTTATAAAATTCCACCAAGCTATTAGGTGTTGAACTAGTGGAATTTCCCAAACATGGATAACAAAACTTTGGTGTTCATTTTTAGTGCCTAAAATAATTTTATTCACTTACATTTATAATAGTTTTCAATTTTTTGCACACATAAACTCTAAAATTTTCATTTTGTAGTGATCTATTTTCCTTATCTTTTTGTCAACCAAAAAAATGGGATAGTGAAAACAAGTTTGGATTTGAAAAAACATATAACATCCAAAATAGAAATGCACAGATACTGAGAGATAAAATTCCAAAAAGTATCTGTCCTTTTTAAGGATTGTAAACTTTTTTAGTTTTTTATATATTAGGTTTTGCAATCATCGAGAGGCATTTTTAATTGAATGTTGACTCCCAAACCATAAGTCTTTTCTAAGAAAAATTATAGTCGTTACACATCTTTAATAGATCAAAACATTTATGACGATCTATGATTGTTAGATCCGTTTTTTGTAAAATTGGCAAAAAGTGGGTTGTAACGCTCTGGTAAATAGCCTGCCGCACGTTAACATGAGAATTTAATTTTTTTCTGCTCCTTGAAATTTTTAGATCATTAGGTCATTTGTATCTTCAACATGTTTCAGTCATGCATATCCACCACATTTAAAACATGTTTGGATTCAATTAGAAATCTCTTTCTTCAAAAATTCCACCAAGCTATTAGGCGTTGTACTAGTGAAATTTCCCTAACATGGATAACTGATCTTTGGATTTCATTTTTAGTTTATTCACTTACATTTAGTATAGTTTTCAATTTTTTACATACATAAACTCTAAAATTTCATTTTGTTGTGATCTATTTGCCTTATCTTTTTTATTACGAGAAAAATGGGAGAGTGAAAACATAAGTTTGGCTTTGAAAAAAATTGAACATCCAAAATGGAAATGCACAAATGCTGAGAGAGATAATTCCAAAAAGTATCTGTGATTTTTAAGGATTGTATACTCTTTTCGTTTTTTAGATATTGGGTTTTTCAATCATCAGAAGAGGGGGGTGAGGTATTTTTAATTGAGTGTTGACTCCCAAACAATAAGTCATTTCTAACAAAAATTATAGCCATTACACATTTTTAATCGTTCAAAACATTTACGATGAACTATGATTGTTAGGTCTGCTTCTTGTAAAAGAGGCAAAAAGTGGTTTGTTTGGCTTTGGTAAATATCCCACCTCACATTAACTAGAGAATTTATTTTTTTCTATCTTTGGATCATTTAGTCATTTGCATCATAAACATGTTTCATGCATGAATATCCACAACATTTAAAACATGTTAGGATCAATTAGAAATCTCTTTCTTACAAAATTCCACAAGGCTATTAGGGGTTGTACTAGTGAAATTTCCCAAACATGGATAACAAAACTTTGGTGTTCATTTTTAGTGCATGAAATAATATTCCTCACTTAAATTTATTGTAGTTTTCAATTTTTTTCATTCATAAGCTCTAAAATTTTAATTTGGTTGTAATGTATTTGCCTTATCTTTTTGTTTACGAGAAAAATGGGAGAGTGAAAAATCTAGTTTGTTTTTGAAAAAAAATTGAACATCGAAAATGGAAAGGGACAAATGCTGAGAGAGATAATTCCAAAAATAATTTGTGATTTTTTAGGATTGTAAACTCTTTTAGTTTTTTATATATTGGGTTTCGCATTTATCGGAAGTGGGTGCGCGAGGCATTTTTAACAAATGTTGACTCCCAAACCATAAGTCATTTCTAACAAAAATGTTAGCCATTAAAAATCATTAATCGATCAAAAAAATTATAATGATCTATGATTGTTAGGTCCATTTTTTTAAAATAGGCTAACCGTGGGTTGTTTGGCTCTGGTAAATATCCCACCGCACGTTAACATGAAAATTTATTTTTTTCTACTCGAAAGTTTTGGATCATTAGGTCATTTGCATCTTCAACATGTTTTAGGCATGCATATCCACTATATTTAAAACATGCAAGGGTCAATTAGAAATCTCTTTCTTATAAAATTCCACCAAGCTATTAGGGGTTGTACTAGTGGAATTTCCCAAACATTGAAAACAAAATTTTGATGTTCATTTTAAGTGCGTGAAATAATTTTCTTCACTTATATTGATTATAGTTTTCAAATTTTTTGCATACTTAAACTCTAAAATTTTCATTATGTTGTGATCTATTTGCCTTATCTTTTTGTTTACTACAAAAATGCGAGGGTGAAAACTCAAGTTTGGATTTGAAAAAAAAAATAACATCCAAAATGGAAATGCACAAATGCTGAGAAAGATAATTTCAAAAAATTTCTGTGATTTTTAAGGATTGTAAACTCTTTTAGTTTTTTATATATTGGGTTTTGCAATCATCAGAAGAGGAGGGTCGAGGCATTTTTAATTGAGTGTTGACTCCCAAACCATAATTCATTTCTATGAAATATTATAGCCGTTACACATCATAAATTGATCAAACATTTATGATGATCTATTAATGTAAGGTCCGCTTTTTGTAAAATTGGCCAAAAGTAGGTTGTTATGCTCTTGTAAATATCCCGTGGCACGTTAACATGAGAATTTAATTTTTTTCTTCTCCTTGAAATTTTTAGATCATTAGGTTATTTGGATCTTCAACATGTTTCAGTCATGCATATCCACTACATTTAAAACTTATTAGGATTCAATTAGAAATCTCTTTCTTACAAAATTCCACCAAGCTATTAGGGGTTGTACTTGTGGAATTTCCCTAACATGGATAACAAAACTTTGGTGTTCATTGTTAAGGCGTGAAATAATTTTCTTTACTTGCATTTATTATAGTTTTCAATTTTTTTCATACATAAACTCTAAAATTTTAATTTGGTTGTGATCTATTTGCCTTATCTTTTTTACTACGAGAAAAAATGGGAGAGTGAAAACTGAAGTTTGGATTTTGAAACCAAACTGAACATCCAAAATGGAAATGCACAAATCCTAAGAAAGATAATTTCAAAAAGTATCTTTGATTTTTAAGGATTGTAAACTCTTTTAGTTTTTTATATAATGGGTTTTGCAATCATCGGAAGAGGGGCGAGGCATTTTTACCTGAGTGTTGACTCCCAAACCATAAATCATTTCTAACAAAAATTATAGGCGTCACACTATTAATCATTCAAAACATTTACGATGAACTATGATTGTTAGGTCCATTTTTTGTAAAATAGGCAAAAAGTTGGCAGTTTGGCTCTGGTAAATATCCCACCTCATGTTAACTAGAGAATTTAATTTTTTCTATTTTTGAAAGTTTTGGATCATTAGGTCATTTGCATCATCATCATGTTTCATGCACGAAGATCCACCACATTTAAAACATGTTAGGATCAATTATAAACCTCTTTCTTACAAAATTCCACCAAGCTTTTAGGGGTTGTACTAGTGGAATTTCCCAAACAAGGATAACAAAACTTTGGTGTTCATTTTTAGTGTGTGAAATAATTTTCTTCACTAACATTTATTATAGTTTTCAATTTTTTGCGTACATAACACTAAAATTTTCATTTTGTTGAGATCTATTTGCCTTATTTTTTTGTTTACGAGAAAAATGGAAGATTGAAACTCAAGTTTGGATTTGAAAAAAAATTGAACATCCAAAGTGGAAAAGTAAAAATGGAAAGAGAGATTATTCCAAAAAATATAGGTGATTTTTAAGAATTTTAAACTCATTTAGTTATTTATATATTGGGTTTTGCAATCATCGAAAGAGGGGGGCGAGGCATTTTTAACTGAGTGTTGACTCCCAACCCATAAGTTTTTTCTAACTAAAATTATAGCTGTTAGACATCATTAATCGATCAAAACATTTACAATGATCTATGATTGGTCGGTCCACTTTTTGTAAAATTGGCAAAAAGTTTTTTGTTTGGCTCTAGTAAATATTCCACCGCACGTTAACTTAAGAATTTAATTTTTTCTACACTTTGAAAATTTTGGATCATTAGGTTATTAACATCTTCAACATGTTTCAGGCATGCATATCCATCACATTTAAAACATGTGAGGATCAATAAGAAATCTTTTTCTTATAAAATTCTAGCATGCTATTAGGGGTTGTACTAGTCGAATTTCCCAAACATGGATAACAAAAGGGAGAATGAAAACTCAAGTTTGGATTAAAAAAAAATGAACATCCAAAAAGAAAATGAACAAATGCTGAGTGAGATAATTCCAAAAAGTATCTAGGATTTTTAACGATTGTAAACTCTATTAGTTTTTTAGATATTGGGTTTTGCAATCATCGGAAGAGGGGGAGCGGGGGGGAACATTTTTTATTGATTGTTGACTCCCAAACAATTGGTCATTTCTAATAAAAATTATAGCCTTTGCACATCATTAATCGATCAAAACATTTTTGATGATTTATGATTATTAGGTCCGCTTTTTGTAATATAGGCAAAAAGTGGGTTATTTGGCTTTGGAAAATATCCCACCACCCGTTAACTTGAAAATTTAATTCTTTCTACTCATTGAAATTTTTGGATCATTAGGTCATTTACTTCTTCAACATGTTTCTGGCATGCATATCCATCACAGATAAAATTAGAAATCTCTTTCTTATAAAATTCCACCAAGCTATTAGGGTTGTACTTGTGGAATTTCCCAAACATGGATAATAAAACTTTGGTGTAAATTTTTAGTGCGTGAAATAATTTTCTTCACTTAAATTTATTTTAGTTTTGAATTTTTTCTTACATAAACTCTAAAATTTTCATTTTTTGTGATCAATTTGCCTTATCTTTTTGTTTATGAGAAAAATGGGAGAGTGATAACTCAGTTTTGGAATTGAAACAAAATTGAAAATCCAAAAATAAAATGCATATATGTTGAGAGAGATAATTCAGAAAAGTATCTGAGATTATTAGGGATAGTAAACTCTTTTAGTTCTTTATATATTGGGGGGTGCGAGGCATTTTTAACTGAGTGTTGGCTCCCTAAACATAAGTCATTTCTAACAAAAATTATAGCCGTTACACATCATTAATTGATCAAAATTTGTATGATGATCTATGATTGTTAGGTCCGGTTTTTGTAAAATAGGCAAAAAGTGGGATGTTTGGCTCATGTAAATATCCTACCGCACGTTAACTTGATAATTTAATTTTTTCGACTCCTTGAAATTTTTGGATCATTAGGTCATTTGCATCTTCAACATGTTTTAGGCATGCATTTCGCCCACAGTTAAAACATATCAGGATCAATTAGAAATCTTTTTCTTATAAAATTCCACCAAGCTATTAGGGGTTGTACAAGTGGAATTTCCCAAACATCGATAAAGAAACTTTGATGTTCATTTTTAGTGCGTGAAATAATTTTCTTCACTTACATTTATTATACTTTTCAATTTTTTGCATACGTAAACTCTAAAATTTTCATTTTGTTGTGATCTATTTGCCTTATTTTTTTGTTTACGAGAAAAATGGAAGATTGAAAACTCAAGTTTGGATTTGATAAAAAATTGAAGATCCAAAATGGAAACACACAAATGCTGAGAGAGATAATTCCAAAAAGCATCTACGATTTTTCCGGATTATAAACTCTTTTTAATTTTTTATATATTGGGTTTTGCAATCATCGGAAGAGGGGGGGGGGGGGGGGGGGGGGGAGAGAAATTTTTAACTAAGTGTTGACTCCCAAACCATAAGTCATTTCTACCAAAAATTATAGCCGTTACACATCTGTAATCAATCAAAACATTTACGATGATCTATGAATGTAAGGTCCACTTTTTGTAAAATAGACAAAAACTGGGTTGTTTGGCCCTAGAAAATATCCCACCACAAGTTAACTTGAGAATTTAATTTTTTCAACTCCTTGAAATTTTTTGATCATTAGGTCATTTGAATCTTCAACATGTTTCAGGCATGTTTATCCACCACATTTAAAACATGTTAGGATCAATTAGAAATCTCTTTCAAATAAAATTCCACCAAGCTACTGGGGGTTGTACTAGTGGAATTTCCCAAACATGGATAACAAAACATTGGTGTTAATTTTTAGTGCGTTAAATAATTTTATTTACTTACATTTATTATAGTTTTCAATTTTTTGCATACATAAACTCTAAAATTTTCATTTTGTTGTGATCTGTTTCCCTTATCTTTTTGTTTACAAGAAAAAATTGGAGAGTGAAAACTCGAGTTTGGATTTGAAAAAAAAATTAACTTCCAAAATGGAAATGCACAAATTCTGAGAGAGATAATTCCAAAAAGTATTAGTGATTTTTAAGGATTGTAAACTCTTTTAGTTTTTTATATGTTGGGGTTTGGAATCATCGGAAAAGAGTAGGCGAGGCATTTTTAATTGAGTGTTGACTCCCAAACCATCAGTCATTTCTAACAAAAATTATAGCCATTACAAATCATTTATCGATCCAAACATTTATGATGATCTATAATTGTAAGGTCCGCTTTTCGTAAAATAGGCAAAAAGTGGGTTGTTTGGCTCTGGTAAATATTCTACCGCACAATAACTTGAGAATTTAATTTTTTCTACTCTAAATTTTTGGATCATTAGGTCACTTGCATCTTCTACATTTTTCAGGCATGCATATCCACCACATTTAAAACATGCTAGGATATTTTATAAATCTCTTTCTTATAAAATTCCACCAAGCTATTAGGGGTTGTACTAGTGGAATTTCCCAAATATGGACAACAAAACTTTGGTGTTCATTTTCAGTACGTGAAATAATTTTCTACACTTACATTTATTATAGTTTTCAATTTTTTACATACATGAAATCTAAAATTTTCATATTGTTC
Source organism: Aristolochia californica (assembly GCF_029961685.1). Lineage (NCBI taxonomy): Eukaryota > Viridiplantae > Streptophyta > Magnoliopsida > Piperales > Aristolochiaceae > Aristolochia > Aristolochia californica. The sequence goes on from NW_027182257.1 coordinate 30,978,127, forward strand.
TGATCTATTTGCCTTACTTTTTGTTTACGAGAATAAATGGGAGAGTGAAAACTCAAGTTTGGGTTTGAAAAATAATTGAACATCCAAAATGGAAATGCACAAATTCTGAGAGAGATAATTCCAAAAAGAATCTTTCATTTTTGAGGATTGTAAACTCTTTTAGTTTTTTATATATTGGGTTTCACAATCAATTGAAGTGGGGGGGGGGGGGGGGGGGGGGGGGGGGGAGGCATTTTTAACATAGTCTTCACTCCCAAACCATAAGTCATTTATAACAAAAATAATAGCCGTTACATATCATTAACCGATCTAAAAATTTGCGATCATCTATGAATTTTATGTCTGCTTTTTGTAAAATAGGCTAAAAGTGGATTGTTTGGTGCAGGAAAAGATCCCACCGCACGTTAACTTAATAATTTAATTTTTTCTACTCAAAATTTTTGAATCATTAGGTCATTTGAATCTGCAACATGTTTCAAGCATGCATATCCACCACATTTAAAACATGTTAGGATCAACTAGAAATATCTTTCTTATAAAATTCCACCAAGCTATTAGGGGTTGTACAAGTAGAATTTCCCAAACATGGATAACCAAACTTTGGTGTTCATTTTTAGTGCGTGAAATAATTTTCTTCACTTACATTTATTATAGTTATCAATTTTTTTTCATACATAAACACTAAAATTTTCATTTTGTTGTGATCTATTTGCCTTATTTTTTTGTTTACGAGAAAAATGGGAGATTGAAAACTCAAGTTTTGATTTGAAAAAAAATTGAACATCGAAAATGGAAATGCACAAATGCTTAGGGAGATAATTCCAAAAAGTATCTATGATTTTTTAGGATTGTAAACTCTTTTATTATATTGTATATTGGGTTTTGCAATCATCGCAAGAGAGGGGCAAGGCATTTTTAATTGTGTGTTAACTCCCAAACCTTATGTCATTTGTAACAAAAATTATAGCCATTACACATCATTAATTTTTCAAAACATTTACGATGATCTATGATTGTTAGGTCTGCTTTTTGTAAAATAGGCAAAAATTGGGTTGTTTGGCTCAGGAAAATATCCCACCGCAAGTTTACTTGAGAATTAAAATTTTTCTATTCCTTGAAATTTTTGGAGCAGAAGATCAAATGCATCTTCAACATGTTTCAGGCTTGCATATCCACCACATTTAAAACATGTTAGGATCAATTAGAAACCTTTTTCTTATAAAATTCCACCAAGCTATTAGGGGTTGTACTAGTGGAATTTCACAAACATGGATAACAAACCTTTGGTGTTCATTTTTAGTGCATGAAATAATTTTCTTCACTTAAATTTATTATACTTTTCAATTTTTTGCATACATAAACTCTAAAGTTTTCATTTTTTTGTGATCTATTTACCTTATCTTTTTGTTTACGAGAAAAATAAAAGAGTGAAAAATCAAGTTTGGATTTGAAAAAAAATAGAACATCCAAAATGGAAATGCACAAATGTAGAGAGTGATTATTCCAAACCGTATATGTGATTTTTAAGGTTGTAAACTCATTTATTTTTTTATATATTTGGTTTTGCTATCATCGAAAGAGGGAGGGGGAGGGGGAGGCATTTTTAAGAGAGTGTTGACTACCAAACCATAAGTTTTTTATAACAAAAATTATAACCGTAACACATCAATAATCAATCAAAACATTTACATTGATCTATGATTGGATTGTCCACTTTTTGTAAAATTGGCAAAAAGTGGGTTGTTTGGCTCTTGTAAATATCCCACCGCACGTTAACTTAAGAATTTAATTTTTTCTGGTCATTAGCACCATCAACATGTTTCAGGCATGCATATCCACCACATTTAAAACATGTTAGGATCAATAAGAAATTTCTTTCTTAAAAAAGTCCAGGATGCTATTAGGGGTTGTATTAGTGGAATTTCCCAAACATGGATGACAAAAGAGAGAGTGAAAACTCAAGTTTGAATTTGAAAAAAAAATTGAACATCCAAAATGGAATTTCACAAATGCTGAGTGAGATAATTCCAAAAAGTATCTATGATTTTAAAGGATTGTAAACCCTCTTAGTTTTTTATATATTGGGTTTGGCAATCATCAGAAGAGGGGGGAGAGGGGGGAGAGGGGGGGGGGGGGGGGGGGGGGGGAGGGAGGGATTGATTTTTTTAACTTTGTGTCGACTCCCAAACCATTGGTCATTTCTAATAACAATTATAGCCTTTACACTTCATTATTTGATCAAAACTTTTCGATGATCTATGATTCTTAGGTCCGCTTTTTGTAATATAGGCAAAAAGTGGGTCGTTTGGCTCTTGTAATTATCCAACCCCACGTTAACTTGAAAATTTAATTCTTTCTACTCCTTGAAATTTTTGGATTATTAGGTCATTTACATCTTCAACATGTTTATGGCATGCATATCCACCGCATTTAAAACATGTTAGGATCAATTAGAAATGTCTTTTTATAAAATTCCACCAAGTTATTAGGGGTTGTACTAGTGGAATTTCCCAAACATAGATAATAAAACTTTGGTGTAAATTTTTAGTGTGTGAAAAAAAATTCTTCACTTAATTTTATTTTAGTTTTCAATTTTTTGCATACATAAACTCTAAAATTTTCATTTTTTTGTGATCAATTTGCCTTATCTTTTTCTTTACAAGAAAAATGGGTGAGTGATAAATCAATTTTGGATTTGAAAAAAAGATGAACATCCAAAAAGGAAATGAAGAAATGCTGAGAGTGATAATTCAAAAAAGTGTTTGAGATTTTTAAAGATTGTAAACTCTTTTAGTTTTTTATACATTAGGTTTTTCAATCATCTGAAGACGGGCAGGGGGGGGGGGGGAGGCATTTTTAACTTTGTGTCGACTCCCAAACCATTGGTCATTTCTAATAACAATTATAGCCTTTACACTTCATTATTTGATCAAAACTTTTCGATGATCTATGATTCTTAGGTCCGCTTTTTGTAATATAGGCAAAAAGTGGGTCGTTTGGCTCTTGTAATTATCCAACCCCACGTTAACTTGAAAATTTAATTCTTTCTACTCCTTGAAATTTTTGGATTATTAGGTCATTTACATCTTCAACATGTTTATGGCATGCATATCCACCGCATTTAAAACATGTTAGGATCAATTAGAAATGTCTTTTTATAAAATTCCACCAAGTTATTAGGGGTTGTACTAGTGGAATTTCCCAAACATAGATAATAAAACTTTGGTGTAAATTTTTAGTGTGTGAAAAAAAATTCTTCACTTAATTTTATTTTAGTTTTCAATTTTTTGCATACATAAACTCTAAAATTTTCATTTTTTTGTGATCAATTTGCCTTATCTTTTTCTTTACAAGAAAAATGGGTGAGTGATAAATCAATTTTGGATTTGAAAAAAAGATGAACATCCAAAAAGGAAATGAAGAAATGCTGAGAGTGATAATTCAAAAAAGTGTTTGAGATTTTTAAAGATTGTAAACTCTTTTAGTTTTTTATACATTAGGTTTTTCAATCATCTGAAGACGGGCAGGGGGGGGGGGGGGGGGGGAGGCATTTTTAACTTTGTGTCGACTCCCAAACCATTGGTCATTTCTAATAACAATTATAGCCTTTACACTTCATTATTTGATCAAAACTTTTCGATGATCTATGATTCTTAGGTCCGCTTTTTGTAATATAGGCAAAAAGTGGGTCGTTTGGCTCTTGTAATTATCCAACCCCACGTTAACTTGAAAATTTAATTCTTTCTACTCCTTGAAATTTTTGGATTATTAGGTCATTTACATCTTCAACATGTTTATGGCATGCATATCCACCGCATTTAAAACATGTTAGGATCAATTAGAAATGTCTTTTTATAAAATTCCACCAAGTTATTAGGGGTTGTACTAGTGGAATTTCCCAAACATAGATAATAAAACTTTGGTGTAAATTTTTAGTGTGTGAAAAAAAATTCTTCACTTAATTTTATTATAGTTTTCAATTTTTTGCATACATAAACTCTAAAATTTTCATTTTTTTGTGATCAATTTGCCTTATCTTTTTCTTTACAAGAAAAATGGGTGAGTGATAAATCAATTTTGGATTTGAAAAAAAGATGAACATCCAAAAAGGAAATGAAGAAATGCTGAGAGTGATAATTCAAAAAAGTGTTTGAGATTTTTAAAGATTGTAAACTCTTTTAGTTTTTTATACATTAGGTTTTTCAATCATCTGAAGACGGGCAGGGGGGGGGGGAGGCATTTTTAACTTTGTGTCGACTCCCAAACCATTGGTCATTTCTAATAACAATTATAGCCTTTACACTTCATTATTTGATCAAAACTTTTCGATGATCTATGATTCTTAGGTCCGCTTTTTGTAATATAGGCAAAAAGTGGGTCGTTTGGCTCTTGTAATTATCCAACCCCACGTTAACTTGAAAATTTAATTTTTTCTACTCCTTGAAATTTTTGGATCATTAGGTCATTTGCATCTTGAAAATTTTTCAGGCATGCATGTCCATCACATTTAAAACATGTTAGGATCAATCAGAAATATCTTTCTTATAAAATTCCACCAAGCTATTTGGGGTTGTACCAATGGAATTTCCCAAACATGGATAACAAAACTTTGGTATTCATTTTTAGTATGTGAAATAATTTTCCTCACTTACATTTATTATTATTTTCAATTTTTTGCATACATAAACTCTAAAATATTCTTTTTGTTGTGATGTATTTGCCTTATTTTTTTGTTTACATGAAAAATGGGAGATTGAAAACTCAAGTTTGGAATTGAAAAAAAATTGAACATCCGAAACGGAAATGCACAAATGTTGAGAGAGATAATTCCATAAAGTTTCTATGATTTTTCAGGATTATAAAATCTTTTAATTTTTTATACATTGGGTTTTTTAATCATCGGAAGAGAGAAGAAGGGGGGGTCAAACATTTTAAACTGAGTGTTGACTCCCAAACCATAAGTCATTTCTAACAGAAATTATACCCATTATACATCTGTAATTGATCAAAACATCTATGATTGTAAGGTCCACTTTATGTAAAATTGGCAAAAAGTGGGTTGTTTGGCTCTAGCAAATATCCCACCGCACCTTAACTTGAGAATTTAATTTTTTCTACTCCTTGAAACTTTTGAATCATTATGTCATTTGCTTCTTCAACATGTTTCAATCATGCATATCCACCACATTTAAAACTTTTTAGGATCAATTATAAATCTCTTTCTTATAAAACTTTGGTGTTCTTTTTTAGTGTGTTAAATAATTTTCTTCACTTCCATTTATTATAGTTCAATTTTTTGAAAACTTGAACTCAAAAATTTTTCATTTTGTTGTGATCTATTTGCCATATCTTTTTGTTTACGAGAAAAATGGAAGAGTGAAAACTCAAGTTTCGTTTTGAAAAAAAATTAAACATCCAAAATGGAAATTCACAAATGCTGAGAGAGATAATTCCAAAAAGAATCTTTGATTTCTGAGGATTGTAAACTCTTTTAGTTTTTTATATATTGGGTTTTGCAATCATCGGAAGTGGGAGGCGAGGCATTTTTAACATAGTGTTGACTCCCAAACCATAAGTCATTTATAACAAAAATAATAGCCATTACACATCAATAACTGATCAAAAAATTTACGATGATCTATGACTGTTATGTCCGCTTTTTGTAATATAGGAAAAAAGTGGGTTGTTTGGCTCTTGTAATTATCCAACCCCACGTTAACTTGAAAATTTAATTCTTTCTACTCCTTGAAATTTTTGGATTATTAGGTCATTTACATCTTCAACATGTTTATGGCATGCATATCCACCGCATTTAAAACATGTTAGGATCAATTAGAAATGTCTTTTTATAAAATTCCACCAAGTTATTAGGGGTTGTACTAGTGGAATTTCCCAAACATAGATAATAAAACTTTGGTGTAAATTTTTAGTGTGTGAAAAAAAATTCTTCACTTAATTTTATTATAGTTTTCAATTTTTTGAAAACTTGAACTCAAAAATTTTCATTTTGTTGTGATCTATTTGCCATATCTTTTTGTTTACGAGAAAAGTGGAAGAGTGAAAACTCAAGTTTGGTTTTGAAAAAAAATTGAACATCCAAAATGGAAATTCACAAATGCTGAGAGAGATAATTCCAAAAAGAATCTTTGATTTTTGAGGATTGTAAACTCTTTTAGTTTTTTATATATTGGGTTTTGCAATCATCGGAAGTGGGAGGCGAGGCATTTTTAACATAGTGTTGACTCCCAAACCATAAGTCATTTATAACAAAAATAATAGCCATTACACATCAATAACTGATCAAAAAATTTACGATGATCTATGACTGTTATGTCCATTTTTTGTAAAATTGGCAAAAAGTGGATTGTTTGGCGTTGGTAAATATCCCACCGCACGTTAACTTGAGAATTTAGTTTTTTCTACTCCTTGAAATTTTTGGATCATTAGATCATTTGCATCTTCAACATGTTTCAGGAATGCATATCCACCACATTTAAAACATGTTAGGATCAATTAGAAATCTCTTTCTTATAAAATTCCAGCAAACTATTATTGGTTGTACTAGTGTAATTTCCCAAACATGGAAAACAAAACTTTGGTGTTCATTTTTAGTGCGTGAAATAATTTTCTTCACATACATTTATTATAGTTTTCATTTTTTTTCATACATAAAGACATAAATTTTCATTTTGTTGTGATCTATTTGCCTTATTTTTTTGTTTACAAGAAAAATGGGAGATTGAAAACTCAAGTTTGGATTTGAAAAAAAATTGAACATCCAAAATGAAAATGCACAAATGCTTAGAGAGATAAATCCAAAAAGTATATGTGATTTTTAAGGATTGTAAACTGATTTAGTTTTTTATATATTGGGTTTTGCAATCATCGGAAGAGGGGGGGAGGGGGGAGGCATTTTTAACTGAGTGTTGACTCCCAAACCATTAGTTTTTTCTAAAAAAAATTATAGCTGTAACACATCATTAATCGATCAAAACATTTACGATGATCTATGATTTTTGGGTTCACTTTTTGTAAAATTGGCAAAAAGAGGGTTGTTTCAGGCATGCATATCTACCACATTTAAAACATGTTAGGATCAATAAGAAATCTCTTTCTTATTAAATTCCAGCATGCTATTAAGGGTTGTACTAGTGGAATTTCCAAAACATGGATAAAAAAAAGGGAGAGTGAAAACTCAGGTTTGGATTTGAAGAAAAAAAATCCAAAATGGAATTGCACAAATGTTGAGTGAGATAATTTCAATTTTTAAGATTGTGAACTCTATTAGTTTTTTATATATTGGGTTTTACAATCATCGGAAGAGGACGGGGGGGAGGGAGGCTTTTTTAATTGAGTGTTGACTCCAAAACCATTGGTCATTTCTAATAAAAATTATAGCCTTTACACTTCATTAATCGATCAAAACATTTTCGATGATCTATGATTGTTAGGTCCACTTTTTGTAAAATAGGTGAAAAGTGGGTTGTTTGGCTTTGATAATTATCCCACCGCATGTTAACTTGAAAATTGAATTCTTTCTATTCCAAATTTTTGGATGATTTGGTCATTTGCATCTTCTACATGTTTTAGGCATGCATATCCACCACATTTAAAACATGTTAGGATCAATTAGAAATTTCTTTTTATAAAATTCCACCAAGCTATTAGGGGTTGTACTGGTGGAAATTCCCAAACATTGATAATAAAACTTTGGTGTTCATTTTTAGTATGTGAAATAATTTTCTTTACTTATATTTATTATTGTTTTCAATTTTTTGCATACATAAACTCTAAAATTTTCATTTTTTTGTGATCTATTTGCCTTATTTTTTTTTTTACAAAAAAAATGTGAGATTGAAAACTCAAGTTTGGAATTGAATTAAAATTGAACATCCGAAATGGAAATGTACAAATGCTGAGAGAGATAATTCCAAAAAGTTTCTATGATTTTTCAGGATTATAAATTCTTTTAGGTTTTTATATATTGGGTTGATAGTCATCAAACGAGGGGGGTTGAGGCATTTTTAACTGAGTGTTGACTCCCAAACCATAAGTCATTTCTAAAAAAAATTATAGCCGTTACACATCATTAATTGATCAAAACATTTACGATGATATATGATTGTTAGGTCTAGTTTTTTTTAAAATAGGCAAAAAGTGGGTTGTTTGGCTCTAGTAAATATCCCACTGCACGTTAACATGAGAATTTAATTTTTTCTACTCCTTGAAATTTTTGGATCATTAGGTCACTTGCATCTTCAATATGTTTCAGGCATGCATATCCACCATATTTAAAACATGTTAGGATATATTAGAAATATCTTTCTTATAAAATTCCACCAAGCTATTAGGGGTTGTACCAGTGGAATTTCCCAAACGTGGATAACAAAACTTTGGTGTTCATTTTTAGTACGTGAAATAATTTTCTTCACTTACATTTATTATTGTTTTCAATTTTTTGTATACATAAACTCTAAAATTTTTATTTTGTTGTGATCTATTTACCTTATTTTTTTATTTACAAGAAAAATGGGAGATTGAAAAGTCAAGTTTGGAATTGAAAAAAAATTGAACATCCGGAATGGAAATGCACAAATGCTGAGAGAGATAATTCCAAAAAGTTTCTATGATTTTTCAGGATTTTGAAGTCTTTTAGTTTTTTATATATTGGGTTTTGTAATCATCGGAGGAGTGGGGAGGGGGTGGGCGAGGGAGGGAGGAGTCGGGCGAAGCATTTTTAATTAAGTGTTGACTCCCATACAGTAAGTCATTTCTAACAAATATTATACCCGTCACACATCTGTAATGGATCAAAATATTTACGATGATCTATGATTGTAAGGTCCACTTTTTGTAAAATACAAAAAAAGTGGGTTGTTTGGCTCTAGAAAATATCCTACTGCACGTTAACTTGAGAATTTAATTTTTTCTACTACGAGAAATTTTTGGATCATTCGGTCATTTGCATCCTCAACATGTTTCAGGCATGCATATCCACCACATTTACAACTTGTTAGGATCAATTAGAAATCTCTTTCTTATAAAATTCCACCAAGCTATTAGGGGTTGTACTAAAGACATTTCCCAAACAAGGATAACAAAACTTTGGTGTTCTTTTTTAGTGCGTTAAATAATTTTCTTCACTTACATTTATTATTTTTTTCATTTTTTTTGAAACTTAAACTCTAAAATTTTCATTTTGTTGTGATCTGTTTGCCTTATCTTTCTATTTACGGGAAAAATAAGAGACAAAAAACTTGAGTTCTGATTTGAAAAAGAATTGAACATCGAAAATGGAAATACACAAATGCTGAGAGAGATAATTCCAAAAAGTATTAGTGACTTTTAAGGATTGTAAACTCTTTTAGTTTATTATATATTGGGGTTTGCAATCATCGGAAAAGAGGGGGTGAGGCACTTTTAACTGAGTGTTGATTCCCAAACCATATGTAATTTCTAACAAAATTTATAGCCGTTACAAATCATTAATCGATCAAAAAATTTACAATGATCTATGATTGTAAGGTCCACTTTTTGTAAAATAGGCAAAAAGTGGGTTGTTTGGCTCTGGTAAATATTCTAGTGCACGATAAATTGAGAATTTAATTTTTTTTCTACTCCAAATGTTTGGATCATTAGGGCATTTGCATCTTCAACATGTTTCAGGCATGCATATCCACAACATTTAAAACATGTTGGGATCAATTATAAATCTTTTTCTTATAAAATTCCACCAAGCTATTTGGGGTTGTACTACTAGAATTTACCAAACATGGTTAACAAAACTTTTGTGCTCATTTTAAGTGCGTCAAATAATTTTCCACACTTACATTTATTATAGTTTTCAATTTTTTGCATATATAAACTCTAAAACTTTCATATTGTTGTGATCTATTTGCCATATCTTTTCTTTTACGAGAAAAGTGGGAGAGTGAAAACTCAAGTTTGGTTTTGAAAAAAAATTGAACATCCAAAATGGAAATGCACCAATGCTGAGAGACGTAATTCCAAAAAGAATCTTTGATTTTTGAGGACTGTAAAGTCTTTTAGTTTTTTATATATTGGGTTTTGCAATCATCGAAAGTGAGGGGCGGGGGGGGGGGGGGGGGGGGGGGGGTGAGGCTGGCATTTTTAACATAGTGTTGACACCCAAACCATAAGTCATTTGTAACAAAAATATTAACCGTTATACATCATTAATCGATCAAAAAATTTACGATGATCAATGATTGTTAGGTCAGCTATTTGTAAAATTGGCTAAAAGTGGTAAATATCCCACCGCACGTAAACTTGAGAATTTAATTTTTACTACTCCTTGAAATTTTTGGATCATTAGGTCATTTGCATCTTCAACATGTTTCAGACATGCATATCCACCACATTTAAAACTTGTTAGGATCAATTAGAAATCTCTTTCTTCTAAAATTCCACCAAGCTATTAGGGATTGTAGTAATGGAATTTCCCGAAATGGATAATAAAACAATGGTATAAATTTTTAGTACGTGAAATAATTTCTTCACTTACATTTATTATAGTTTTCAATTTTTTGCATACATAAACTCTAAAATTTTCATTTTTTGTGGTCTATTTGACTTATTTTTTTGTTTCTGAGAAAAATGGGAGATTGAAAACTCAAGTTTGGATTTGCAAAAAAATTGAACATCCAAAATGGAAATGCACAAATGCTGAGAGAGATAATTCCAAAAAGTATCTGTGATTTTTTAAGATTGTAAACTCTTTTAGTTTATAATATATTGGGTTTTGCAATCATCGGAAGAGTGGTGCCGAGGCATTTTTTACTGAGTGTTGACTTCTTAACCATAAGTCATTTCTAAGAAAAATTATAGCCATTACACATCATTAATCGATAAAAACATTTTCGATGATCTGTGATTGTTAGGCCCGCTTTTTGTAAAATTGGCATAAAGTGGGTTGTTTTGCTCTTGTAAATATCACACCGCACGTTAACTTAAAAATTTAATTTTTTCTACTCTAAATTTTTGGAGCATACGGTCATTTGCATCTTCAACATGTTTCAGGCATGCATATCCACCACTTTTAAAACATGTTAGGATTCAATTGGAAATCTCTTTCTTATAAAATTCCACCAAGCTATTAGGGGTTGTACTACTGGAATTTCCCTAACAGGGATAACAAAACATTGGTGTTCATTGTTAGTGCGTGAAATAATTTTATTCACTTAAATTTATTATAGTTTTCAATTTTTTTCACACATAAACTCTAAAATTTTCATTTTATTTTTATCAATTTGCCTTTTATTTTTTATTACGAGAAAAATGGGAGAGTGAAGATTCAAGTTTGGATTTAAAAAAATTGAACATCCAAAACGGAAATGCACAAATGCTGAGAGAGAAAATTCTAAAAAGTAACTGTGATTTTTGGGGATTGTAAACTCATTTAGTTTTTTATATATTGGGTTTTGCAATGATCAGTAGAGGGGGGCGAGGCATTTTTATCTGAGTGTTGGCTCCCAAACCATAAGTCATTTCTAACAAAAATCATAGCCATTACTCATCATTAATCCATCAAAACATTTACGATGATCTATTATTGTTAGGTTCACTTTTTGTAAAATAGGCAAAAAGTGGGTTGTTTGGCTCTGGTAAATATCCCACCGTACGTTCACTTGAGAATTTAAAAGTTTCTATCCTTCAAATTTTTGGATCATTCGATCATTTGCGTCATCAACATGTTTTAGGCATGAATATCCACCACATTTAAAACATGTGAGGATCAATTAGAAATCTCTTTATTACAAAATTCTACCAAGCTTTTAGGGGTTGTACTAGTGGAATTTCCCAAACATGGATAACAAAACTTTGGATTTCTTTTTTGTGCGTGAAATAATTTTCTTCACTTACATTTATTATAGTTTTTAATTTTTTGCATACATAAACTTTAAATTTTCCTTTTATTGTGATCTATTTGCTTTATCTTTTTGTTTACCAGAAAAAAGGGAGAGTGAAAACAGAAGTTTGGATTTGAAAATGAACATCCTAAATGGTAATGCACAAATGATAAGAGAGAAATTCCAAAAAGTATCTGTGATTTTTAAGGATTGTAAACTCTTTTAGTTTTTCATATAATGAGTTTTGTAATCATCGAAAGAGGGGGGCGGGCGTTGTAACTGAGTGTTGACTCCCAAACCATAAGTTATTTCTAACAAAAATTATAGCCGTTACACATCATTAATCGTTCAAAACATTTACGATGATCTATGATTATTAGGTCCGCTTTTTGTAAAATTGGCAAAAAGTGGGTTGTCTAGCTCTGGTAAATATCCCACCGCACGTTAACATGAGAACTTATTTTTTCTACTCCTTCAAATTTTTCGATCATTAGGTCATTTGCATCTTCAACATGTTTCAGGCATGAATATCCACCACATTTAAAACATGTTAGGATCAATTTGAAATCTCTCTCTTATAAAATTCCACCAAGCTATTAGGGGTTGTACTAGTGGAATTTGCCAAACATGGATAAGAAACTTTTGTGTTCATTTTTAGTGTGCGAAATAATTTTTCTCACTTATATTTATTATAATTTTCAATTTTATGCATACATAAACTCTAAAAGTTTCATTTTGTTATGATCTATTTGCCTTATCTTTTTGTTTACGAGAAAAAAAGGGTGAGTGAAAACTTAAGTTTGGATTTGAAAAAAAATTGAACATCCAAAAAGGAAATGAACAAATTCTGATAGAGATAATTCCAACAAGTATATGTGATTTTTAAGGATTGTAAACTCTTTTAGTTTTTATATATTGGATTTTGCTATCATCAGAAGTGGAGAGAAGGGAAGGAGGGGGGGGGGGGGGGGGGGGGGGGGGGGGGGGGGGGGGGGTGGGGGATGGGGGATGGGGTTAGACTTTTTTAACTGAGTCTTAACGAACCAAAAGTCCTTTTTAATAAAAATTATAGTGGTCACACATCATTAATCAATCTAAACATTTATGTTGATCTATGATTGTTAGGTCATCTTTTTGTAAAATAGACAAAAAGTGGGTTGTTTGGCTTTGGTAAATATCCCATTGCACGTTAACTTGTGAATTTAATTTTTTCTTCTCCTTGAAGTTTTTGGATCATTAGGTCATTTGAATCTTCAACATGTTTCAGGCATGCATGTCCACCACATTTAAAACATGTTAGGATCAATTAGAAATCTCTTTCTTATAAAATTCCACCACGCTATTAGGGGTTGTACTAGTGGAATTTCCCAAACATGGATAAAAAAGCTTTGGTGTACATTTTTAGTGCATGAAATAATTTTCTTCACTTACATTTATTATATTTTTCCATTTTTTTCATACATAAACTCTAAAATTTTCATTTTGTTGTGATCAATTTACCTTATCTTTTTCTTTACGAGAAAAATGGGAGAGTGAAAACTCAGGTTTGGATTTGAAAATAAATTGAACTTCCAAAATAGAAATGTACAAATGCTGAGAGAGGTAATTCCAAAAAGAATCTGCGATTTTTAAGGATTGTAAACTCTTTTAGTTTATTATATATTAGGTTTCGGTATCATCGAAAGAGGGGGGCGATGTATTTTTATCTGAGTGTTGACTCCCAAAGCATAAGTCATTTCTAACAAAAATTATAGTAGTTAGACATCATTAAAAGATCAAAACATTTACGATGATCTATGATTGTAAGGTTCGCTTTTTGTTAAATAGGCAAAAAGTGGGTTGTTTGGCTTTGGTAAATATCCCACCGCACGTTAACTTGAGGATTTAATTTTTTCTACTCCTTGAAATTTTTGGATCATTAGGTCATTTGCATCTTCAACATGTTTCAGGCATGCATATCCACTACCTTTAAAACATGTTAGGATCAATTAGAAATCTCTCTCTAATAAAATTCCACCAAGCTATTAGTGGTTGTACTTGTGGAATTTCCCAAACATCGATAATAAAACTTTGTGCTCCTTTTTTAGTGTGTGAAATAATTTTCTTCACTTACATTCATTATAGTTTTCAATTTTATGCATACCTAAAGTCCAAAAATTTTATTCTGTTGTGATCTATTTGCCTTATCTTTTGGTTTACGAGAAAAATGGGAGAGTGAAAACTCAAGTTTGGTTTTGAAAAAAAATTGAACTTCAAAAAAAGGAAATGCACAAATGCTAAGAGAGATAATTCCAAAATGTATTTGTGATTTTTAAAGATTGTAAACTCTTGTAGTTTATAATATATTGGGTTTTGCAATCAATAGAAGAGGGGAGGCGAGGCATTTTTAACTGAGTGTTGACTCCCAAACCATAAGTCATTTCTAATAAAAATTATAGCCGTTACACATCATTAATCGATCAAAATATTTATGATGATATATGATTGTTAGGTCCGCTTTTTGTAAAACTGGCAAAAGTGGGTTGTTAACTAGAGAATTTAATTTTTTCTACTCGAAATTTTTGGATCATTAGCTCATTTGCATCTGCAATATGTTTCAATCATGCATATCCACCACATTTAAAACATGTTAGGATTCAGTTAGAAAACTTTTTCTTATAAAATTCCACCAAGCTATTAGGAGTTGTACTAGTGGAATTGCCCTAACATGGATAACAAAACTTTAGTGTTCATTGTTAGTACATGAAATAATTTTCTTGACTTACATTTATTATAGTTTTTAATTTTTAGCATTCATAAACTGTAAAATTTTCATTTTGTTGTGATCTATTTGCCTTAACGTTTTTATTACGAGAAAAATGGGAGTGTTAATACTCAAGTTTTGACTTGAAAAAAAATTGAACATCCAAAATGGAAATGCACAAATGCCGAGAGCTATAATTCCAAAAAGTATCTATGATTTTTAAGGATTGTAAACTCTTTTATTTTTTTATATATTGGGTTTTGCAATCATCGGAAGAGGGGTGGCAAGGCATTTTTATCTGAGTGTTCACTCCCAAACCATAAATCATTTCTAACAAAAATTATAGCCGTTACACATCATTAATCGATAGAAATATTTACAATGATCTATGATTGTTAGGTCCACTTTTTGTGAACTAGGCAAAAAGTGGGTTGTTTGGCTCATGTAAATATCCCACTGTTTAACTTGAGAATTTAATTTTTTCTACTCATTGAAATTTTTGGATCATTAGGTCATTTGCATATTCAACATGTTTCAGGCATACTTATCCACTACATTTAAAACAAGTTAGGATCAATTAGAAATCTTTCTTATAAAATTCCACCAAGCTATTGGGGTTGTACTAATGGAATTTCCCAAACATGGATAACAAAACTTTGTGTTCATTTTTGGTGCGTGAAATAATATTCTTTACTTACATTCGTTATAGTTTTCAATTTTTTGCATACATAAACTCTAAAATTTTCATTTTGTTGTGATCTATTTACCTTATCCTTTTGTTTAAGAGAAAAATGGGAGAGTGAAAACTCAATTTTGAATTTGAAAAAAAATGGAACTTCCTAAATGGAAAAGCACAAATGCTGAGAGAGGTAATTCCAAAAAGAATCTGTGATTTTTAAGGATTGTGAAATTTTTTAGTTTATTATATATTTGGTTTCTCTATCATCGGAAGAGGGGGGGCGATGCATTTTTATCTGAGTGTTGACACCCAAAGCATAAGTCATTTCTAGCAAAAATTATAGCCGTTACACATCATTAATTGATCAAAACAATTATGATGATCTATGATTGTAAGGTTTGCTTTTTGTTAAATAGGCAAAAAGTGGGTTGTTTGGCTCTAGTAAATATCCCATCGCACGTTTACTTGAGAATTTAATTTTTTCTACTTCTTGAAATTTTTGGATCATTAGGTCATTTGCATCTTCAACATGTTTCAGGCATGCATATCCACCACATTTAAAACATGTTGATCAATTAGAAATCTCTCTCTAATAAAACTCCACCAAGCTATTAGGGGTTGTACTAGAGGAATTTCCTAAACATTGATTATAATACTTTGGTGTTCATTTTTAGTGCATGAAATAATTTTCTTCACCTACATTCATTATAGTTTTTAATTTTTTGCATACATAAACTCTAAAATTTTCTTTTTGTTGTGATCTATTTGCCTTATCTTTTTGTTTACGAGAAAAATGGGAGAGTGAAAACTCAAGTTTGGTTTGGAAAAAAAATCTAACTTCAAAAAAGGAAATACACAAATGCTGAGAGAGATAATTCCAAAAAGTATCTATGATTTTTAAAGATTGTAAACTCTTTTAGTTTATAATATATTGGGTTTTGTAATCATCGGAAGAAGGGGGGGGGGGAGGCCATTTTAATTGAGTTTTGACTCCCAAACCATAAGTCATTTCTAAGAAAAATTATAATTAATCGATCAAAACATTTATGATGATCTATGATTATTAGGTTTTTCTACTCCTTGAAATTTTTGGATCATTAGGTCATTTGCATCTTCAACATATTTTAGTCATGCATATCCACCACATTTAAACATGTTAGGATTCAGTTAGAAATCTCTTTCTTCTAAAATTCTTCCAGGCTATTAGGGGTTGTACTAGTGCAATTTACCTAAGATGGATAACAAAACAATAGTGTTCATTATTAGTTCGTGAAATAATTTTCTTCACTTAAATTTACTATATTTTTCAATTTTTAGCATGTTAGGTCTTCAACATGTTTCAGGCATGCATATCCCTCACATTTAAAACATGTTAGGATCAATTAGAAATCTCTTTCTTATAAAATTCCACAAAACTATAAGGGGTTGTACTTGTAGAATTTCCCTAACATGGATAACAAAACTTTGGTGTTCATTTTTAGTGCGTGAAATAATTTTCTTTACTTACATTTGTTATAGTTTTTAATTTTTTGCATACTTAAACTCTTAAATTTTCATTTTGAAGTGATCTATTTGCCTTATCTTTTTGTTTACGAGAAAAATGGGAGAGTGAAAACTCAAGTTTGGATTTGAAAAAAAATTAACATCCAGAATGGAAATGCACAAATGCTTAGAGAGATAATTCCAAAAATTTTCTGTGATTTTTAAGGATTTTAAACTCTTTTAGTTTTTTATATATTGGGTTTTGCTATCATGGGAAGAGGGGGGCGAGGCATTTTTAACTGAGTATTGACTCCATGGCCAATAGTCATTTCTAACAAAAATTATAGCCGTGATACATCATTAATTGTTCAAAACATTTACGATCATCTATGATTGCTAGGTCCGATTTTTTTTAAATAGGCAAAAAGTGGGTTGTTTGGCTCTGGTAAATATGCCACCGCACGTTAACTTGAGAATTTAATTTTTTCTATCCTTGAAATTTTAAGATCATTAGGTCATTTGTATCATCAACATGTTTTAGGCATGAATATCCACCACATTTAAAACATGTTAGGATTAATTAGAAATCTCTTTCTTCTAAAATTCCACCAAGCTATTAGGGATTGTACCAGTGGAATTTCCCAAACATGGATAACAAAACTTTGGTGTTCATTTTTAGTACGTGAAATAATTTTCTTCACTTACATTTATTATTGTTTTCATTTTTTTGTATACATAAACTCTAAAATTTTCATTTTGTTGTGATCTATTTACCTTATTTTTTTATTTACAAGAAAAATGGGAGATTGAAAACTCAAGTCTTTTAGTTTTTTATATATTGGGTTTTGTAATCTTCGGAAGAGTGGGGGGGGGGGGGGGGGGGGGGGGGAAGGGAGGGGTCGAGCGAAGCATTTAAAACTGAGTGTTGGCTCCCAAACCATAAGTCATTTCTAACAAAAATTATACCCGTTACACGTCTGTAATGGATCAAAATATTTACGATGATGTATGATTGTAAGGTCCACTTTTTGTAAAATAGACAAAAAGTGGGTTGTTTGGCTCTGGCAAATATCCTACCGCACGTTAACTTGAGAATTTATTTTTTTCTACTCCTAGAAATTTTTGAAATATTAGGTCATTTGCATCTTCAACATGTTTCAGGCATGCCTATCCACCACATTTACAAATTGTTAGAATCAATTATAAATCTCTTTCTGATAAAATTCCACCAAGCTATTAGGGTTGTACTAATGACATTTCCCAAACAAGGATAACAAAAATTTGGTGCTCTTTTTTAGTGCGTTAAATAATTTTGTTCACTTACATTTATTATTGTTTTCATTTTTTTTAAAACTTAAACTCTAAAATTTTCATTTTGTTGTGATCTATTTGCCTTATCTTTTTATTTACGGGAAAAATGGGAGAGAAAAAACTCGAGTTTGGATTTGAAAAAAAATTGAACATTGAAAATGGAAATGCACAAATGCTGAGATATATAATTCCAAAAAGTATCTTTTATTTTAAAGTATTTTAAACTCTTTTAGTTTTGTATATATTGGGTTTTGGAATCATCGGAAGAGGGGAGCGACGTATTTTTAACAAAAATTATAGCCGTTATACATCAATAATCGTTCAAAACATTTACGATGATCTATGATTGTTATATCCGATTTTTGTTAAATAGGCAAAGAGTGGGTATTTTGGCTTTGGAAAATACCCCACTGCACATTAACTTGAGAATTTAATTTTTTTTACTCCTTGAAATTTTTGGATCATAAGGTCATTTGCATCTTCAACATATATCCACCACATTTAAAACATGTTAGGATCAATTAGAAATCTCTTTCTTATGAAATTCCACCAAGCTATTAGGGGTTGTACTAGTGGAATTTCCCAAACATGGATAACAAAACTTTGGTGTTCATTTTTTGCCCTGAAATAGTTTTCTTCACTTAAATTTATTATCGTTTTTAATTTTTTGCATACGTCAACTCTAAAATTTTCATTTTGTTGTGATCTATTAACTTTATCTTTTTGTTTATGAGAAAAATGGGAGAGTGAAAACTCAAGTTTGGATTTGAAAAAAAATCGAACATCCAAAATGTAAATGCACAAATGCTGAAAGAGATAATTCCAAAAAGTGTGAGTGATTTTTCAGGATTGTAAACTCTTTTAGCTTTTTATATATTGGGTTTTTCAATCATCGGAAGAGGGGAACGGGGGGGGGGGGGGAGACATTTTTAACAGAGTGTTGACTCCCAAACCATATGTCTTTTCTAACAAAATTATAGTTGTTACACATCATTCATTGATAAAACATTTACGAAGATCTATGATTGTTATGTCAACTTTTTGTAAAATAGTCAAAAGGTGGGTTGTTTGGCTCTGGTAAATATCCCACCGCACATTAACTTGAAAATTTAATTTTTTCCACTCCTTGAAATTTATGGATTATTAGGTCATTTGCATCTTCAACATGTTTTAGGCATGCATATCCACCACATTAAAAACAGGTTAGGATCAATCAGAAATAACTTTCTTATAAAATTCGACCATGCTATTAGGGGTTGTACTAGTGGAATTTCCGAAACTTGGATAACAACACTTTGGTGTTCATTTTTAGTGCGTGAAATAATTTTCTTCACTTACATTCATTAAAGTTTTCAATTTTTTGCATACATAAACTCTAAAATTTTAATTTTGTTGTGATCTTTTGGCCCTTTGGTTTTGTTTTCAAGAAAAATGGGAGAGTGAAAACTCAAATATTGGATTTGAAAAAAAATTGAACATCCAAAATGGAAATGCACAAATGCTGAGAGAGATAATTCCAAAAAGTATCTTTAATTTTTACAGATTGTAAACTCTTTTGGTTTATTATATAATTGGTTTTGCAATCATCGGAAGAGGGGGGGGGGGGGGGGGGGGGGGGGGGGGGTAGGTAGAATGGGGGCGAGGCATTTTTAATTGAGTGTTGACTCCCAAACCATAAGTCATTTCTAACAAAAAATGTAGCCATTACACATTTTTAATCGATCAAAACATTTACGATGTTCTATGATTGTTTGGTCCGCTTTTTGTAAAATATGCAAAAAGTGGGTTGTTTTGCTCTGGTAAATATCTCACCGCACATTAACTTGAGAATTAAAATTTTTCTACTCCTTGAAATTTTTGGATCATTAGGTCATTTGCATCTTCAACATGTTTAAGGCATGCATATCCACCACATTCAAAACATGTTAGGATCAATTAGAAATCTCTGTCTTATAAAATTTGACCAAGCTATTAGGGGTTGTACTAGTGGAATTTCCCAAACATGGATAACAAAACTTTGGTGTTCATTTTTAGTTGGTGAAATAATTTTCTTGACTAACATTTATTATTGTTTTAAATTTTTTACATACATAAACTCTAAAATTTTCATTTTGTTGTGATCTTTTTGCCTTATCTTTTTTTTACGAGAAAAATGGAAGAGTGAAAACTCAAGTTTGGATTTGAAAAAAATTGAAGATCCAAAATGGAAATTCACAAATGCTGAGAGAGATAATTCCAAGACGTATCAATGATTTTTAAGGAATGTAAACTCTATGATATTTTTATATATTGGGGTTTTGCTATCATCTGATTAGGGGGGGGGGGGGGGGGGGGGGGGGGGGGGAGGGTGGGGTATGTGTTTTTTTTTACCTGAGTATTGACTCCCAAACCATAAGTCATTTCTATCAAAAATTATAGCCATTACATATTATTCATTGATCAAAACATTTACGATGATCTATGATTGTTAGGTCTGCTTGTCGAAAAATAGGCAAAAAGTGGGTAGTTTGGCTCTTGTAAATATCCCATTGTACGTTAACTTGAGAATTTAATTTTTTCTACTCCTTGACATTTTTGGATCATTAGGTCATTTGCATCTTCAACATGTTTCAGGCACGCATATCCACCACATTTAAAACATGTTTGGATTCAATTAGAAATTTCTTTCTTATAAAATTCCACCAAGCTATTAGGGGTTGTACTAGTGAAATTTCCGACAAATGGATAACAAAACTTTGGTGTTCATTTTTAGTGCGTGAAATAAGTTTTTGAATTGACATTCATTATAGTTTTCATTTTTTTGCATACATAAATTCTAAAATTTTCATTTTTTTGTGATCTTTTTGCCTTGTCTTTTTGTTTACGAGAAAAAAAGGAGAGTGAAAATTCATGTTTGGATTTTTAAAAAAATTTAACATCCAAAATAGAAATGCACAAATGTTGAGAGAGATAATTCCAAAAAGTATCAGTGATTATTGAGGATTGTAAACTCTTTTAGTTTTTTATATATTGGGTTTTGCAATCATAAGAAGAGGGGGGGCGAGGCATTTTAAGGTGAGTGTTGACTCCCAAACCTTAGGTCATTTCTAACAAAAATTATAGCCATTATACATTGTTAATCGATCAAAACATTTACGATGATCTATTTTTTTTAGGTCCGCTTTTTGTAAAATTGGCAAAAAGTGGGTTGTTTGGCTCTGATAAATATCTCACCGCACGTCAACTTGAGAATTTAATTTTTTCTACTCCTTGAAATATTTATATCATTAGGTCATTCACATCTTCAACATGTTTAGGGCATGCATATCCACCACATTTAAAACTTGTTAGGATTCAATTAGAAATCTCTTTCTTATAAAATTCCACTAAGTTATTTGGGGTTGTTCTAGAGGAATTTCCCAAACATGGATAACAAAACTTTGGTGTTCATTTTTAGTGCATGAAATAATTTTCTTCACTTACATTTATTATAGTTTTAAACTTTTTGCATACAAAAACTCTTAAATTTTCATTTTGTTGTGATCTATTTGCCTTATCTCAAGTTTGGATATGAAAAAAAATTGAACATCCAAAATGGAAAGGCACAAATGTTGAGAGAGATAATTCATTAAAGTATATGTGACATTTAAAAATTGTGTACTTTTAGTTTTTATATATTGGGCTTTGCAAACGTAAGAAGAGGGGGGGGGGGGGGGGGGGGGGGGGAGATGACCGTAATCAATTCTAAAAAAAATTATAGCCATAACACATCATTAATCGATCAAAACATTTACATTGATCAATGATTGTTAGGTCAAATTTTTATAAAATAGACAAAAAGTGAGTTGTCTGGCTCTGGTAATTATCCCACCGCACGTTAACTTGAGAATTTATTTTTTTCTACTCCTTGAAATTTTTGGATCATTAGGTCATATGTATCTTCAACATGTTTCAGGCATGCATATCCTCGACATTTAAAACATGTTAGGTTCAATTAGAAATTTCTTTGTTATAAAATTCCACCAAGCTAGTGGGGGTTGTACTAGTTGAATATCCCAAACATGGATAACAAAACTTTGGTGTTCATTCTTAGTGCGTGAAATAATGTTATGCACATAAATTTATTATAGTTTTCATTTTTTTTCATACATAAATTCTAAAATTTTCATTTTGTTTTGATCAATTTGCCTTATCTTTTTGTATATGAGAAAAATGGGAGAGGGAAAACTGAAGTTTGGATTTGAAAAAAAATTGAAAATCCAAAATGGAAATGCACAAATCCTGAGAGAATAATTCTAAAAAGTATCTGTGATTTTTAAGGATTGTAAACTCTTTTAGTTTTTTTTATTTGTGTGTTGAAATCATCGGAAGAGGGGGCGAGATTTTTTTAACTGAGTGTTGACTCCCAAACCATAAGTTGTTTCTAAAAAAATTATAGCCGTTACACATCTTTAATCGATCAAAACATTTACGGTGATCTATGATTGTTAGGTCCGCTTTTTGTAAAATAGGCAAAAAGTGGGTTGTTTGGCTTTGGTAAATATCCCATCGTACGCTGACTTGAAAATTTAATTTTTTCTACTGCTTGAAATTTTTGGATCATTAGGTCATTTGCATCTTCTACTGCTTGAAATTTTTGGATCATTAGGTCATTTTTTTGCATACATAAACTCTAATATTTTCATTTTGTTGTGATCTATTTTGTTTACGAGAAAAAAAGGAAAGTGAAAACTCAAGTTTGGATTTGAAAAAAAATTGAACATCCAAAATAGAAATGACAAAAGCTGAGAGAGATAATTCCAAAAAGTATCTGTGATTATTAAGGATTCTAAACTCTTTTAGTTTTTTATATGCTGGGTTTTTGCAATCATAAGAAGAAGGGGAGCAGGCATTTTTAACTGAGTGTTGACTCCCAAATCATAAGTCCCTTCTTACAAAAATTATAGTCGTTACACATTATTAATCGATCAAAATATTTACGATGATCTATGATTGTTAGGTCGGCTTTTTTTAAAATAGGCAAAAAGTGGGTAGTTTGGCTCTTGTAAATATCCCACCGCACATTAACTTGAGAATTTAATTTTTTCTACTCCTTGACATTTTTGGATCATTAGGTCATTTGCATCTTCAACATGTTTCAGGCACGCATATCCACCACATTTAAAACATGTTTGGATTCAATTAGAAATTTCTTTCTTATAAAATTCCAACAAGCTATTAGGGGTTGTACTAGTGAAATTTCCGACAAATGGATAACAAAACTTTGGTGTTCATTTTTAGTGCGTGAAATAAGTTTTTGAATTGACATTCATTATAGTTTTCATTTTTTTGCATACATAAATTCTAAAATTTTCATTTTTTTGTGATCTTTTTGCCTTGTCTTTTTGTTTACGAGAAAAAAAGGAGAGTGAAAATTCATGTTTGGATTTTTAAAAAAATTTAACATCCAAAATAGAAATGCACAAATGTTGAGAGAGATAATTCCAAAAAGTATCGGTGATTATTGAGGATTGTAAACTCTTTTAGTTTTTTATATATTGGGTTTTGCAATCATAAGAAGAGGGGGGGCGAGGTATTTTAAGCTGAGTGTTGACTCCCAAACCTTAGGTCATTTCTAACAAAAATTATAGCCATTATACATTGTTAATCGATCAAAACATTTACGATGATCTATTATTTTTAGGTCCGCTTTTTGTAAAATAGGCAAAAAGTGGGTTGTTTGGCTCTGATAAATATCTCACCGCACGTCAACTTGAGAATTTAATTTTTTCTACTCCTTGAAATATTTATATCATTAGGTCATTCACATCTTCAACATATTTAGGGCATGCATATCCACCACATTTAAAACTTGTTAGGATTCAATTAGAAATCTCTTTCTTATAAAACTCCACTAAGTTATTTGGGGTTGTTCTAGTGGAATTTCCCAAACATGGATAACAAAACTTTGGTGTTCATTTTTAGTGCATGAAATAATTTTCTTCACTTACATTTATTATAGTTTTAAACTTTTTGCATACAAAAACTCTTAAATTTTCATTTTGTTGTGATCTATTTGCCTTATCTCAAGTTTGGATATGAAAAAAAATTGAACATCCAAAATGGAAAGGCACAAATGTTGAGAGAGATAATTCATAAAAGTATATGTGACATTTAAAAATTGTGTACTTTTAGTTTTTATATATTGGGTTTTGCAAACGTAAGAAGAGGGGGTTGGGGGGGGGGGGGGGGGGGGGATGACCGTAATCAATTCTAAAAAAAATTATAGCCATAACACATCATTAATCGATCAAAACATTTACATTGATCAATGATTGTTAGGTCAACTTTTTATAAAATAGACAAAAAGTGAGTTGTCTGGCTCTGGTAATTATCCCACCGCACGTTAACTTGAGAATTTATTTTTTTCTACTCCTTGAAATTTTTGGATCATTAGGTCATTTGTATCTTCAACATGTTTCAGGCATGCATATCCTCGACATTTAAAACATGTTAGGTTCAATTAGAAATTTCTTTGTTATAAAATTCCACCAAGCTAGTGGGGGTTGTACTAGTTGAATATCCCAAACATGGATAACAAAACTTTGGTGTTCATTCTTAGTGCGTGAAATAATGTTATGCACATAAATTTATTATAGTTTTCATTTTTTTTCATACATAAATTCTAAAATTTTCATTTTGTTTTGATCAATTTGCCTTATCTTTTTGTATATGAGAAAAATGGGAGAGGGAAAACTGAAGTTTGGATTTGAAAAAAAATTGAAAATCCAAAATGGAAATGCACAAATCCTGAGAGAATAATTCTAAAAAGTATCTGTGATTTTTAAGGATTGTAAACTCTTTTAGTTTTTTTTATTTGTGTGTTGAAATCATCGGAAGAGGGGGCGAGATTTTTTTAACTGAGTGTTGACTCCCAAACCATAAGTTGTTTCTAAAAAAATTATAGCCGTTACACATCTTTAATCGATCAAAACATTTACGGTGATCTATGATTGTTAGGTCCGCTTTTCGTAAAATAGGCAAAAAGTGGGTTGTTTGGCTTTGGTAAATATCCCATCGTACGCTGACTTGAAAATTTAATTTTTTCTACTGCTTGAAATTTTTGGATCATTAGGTCATTTGCATCTTCTACTGCTTGAAATTTTTGGATCATTAGGTCATTTTTTTGCATACATAAACTCTAATATTTTCATTTTGTTGTGATCTATTTTGTTTACGAGAAAAAAAGGAAAGTGAAAACTCAAGTTTGGATTTGAAAAAAAATTGAACATCCAAAATAGAAATGACAAAAGCTGAGAGAGATAATTTCAAAAAGTATCTGTGATTATTAAGGATTCTAAACTCTTTTAGTTTTTAATATGTTGGGTTTTTGCAATCATAAGAAGAAGGGGAGCGAGGCATTTTTAACTGAGTGTTGACTCCCAAATCATAAGTCCCTTCTTACAAAAATTATAGTCGTTATACATTATTAATCGATCAAAATATTTACGATGATCTATGATTGTTAGGTCGGCCTTTTTTAAAATAGGCAAAAAGTGGGTAGTTTGGCTCTTGTAAATATCCCACCGCACATTAACTTGAGAATTTAATTTTTTCTACTCCTTGACATTTTTGGATCATTAGGTCATTTGCATCTTCAACATGTTTCAGGCACGCATATCCACCACATTTAAAACATGTTTGGATTCAATTAGAAATTTCTTTCTTATAAAATTCCACCAAGCTATTAGGGGTTGTACTAGTGAAATTTCCGACAAATGGATAACAAAACTTTGGTGTTCATTTTTAGTGCGTGAAATAAGCTTTTGAATTGACATTCATTATAGTTTTCATTTTTTTGCATACATAAATTCTAAAATTTTCATTTTTTTGTGATCTTTTTGCCTTGTCTTTTTGTTTACGAGAAAAAAAGGAGAGTGAAAATTCATGTTTGGATTTTTAAAAAAATTTAACATCCAAAATAGAAATGCACAAATGTTGAGAGAGATAATTCCAAAAAGTATCAGTGATTATTGAGGATTGTAAACTCTTTTAGTTTTTTATATATTGGGTTTTGCAATCATAAGAAGAGGGGGGGCGAGGCATTTTAAGCTGAGTGTTGACTCCCAAACCTTAGGTCATTTCTAACAAAAATTATAGCCATTATACATTGTTAATCGATCAAAACATTTACGATGATCTATTTTTTTTAGGTCCGCTTTTTGTAAAATAGGCAAAAAGTGGGTTGTTTGGCTCTGATAAATATCTCACCGCACGTCAACTTGAGAATTTAATTTTTTCTACTCCTTGAAATATTTATATCATTAGGTCATTCACATCTTCAACTTGTTTAGGGCATGCATATCCACCACATTTAAAAGTTGTTAGGATTCAATTAGAAATCTCTTTCTTATAAAATTCCACTAAGTTATTTGGGGTTGTTCTAGTGGAATTTCCCAAACATGGATCACAAAACTTTGGTGTTCATTTTTAGTGCATGAAATAATTTTCTTCACTTACATTTATTATAGTTTTAAACTTTTTGCATACAAAAACTCTTAAATTTTCATTTTGTTGTGATCTATTTGCCTTATCTCAAGTTTGGATATGAAAAAAAATTGAACATCCAAAATGGAAAGGCACAAATGTTGAGAGAGATAATTCATAAAAGTATATGTGACATTTAAAAATTGTGTACTTTTAGTTTTTATATATTGGGCTTTGCAAACGTAAGACGAGGGGGTGGGGGGGGGGGGGGGGATGTCCGTAATCAATTCTAAAAAAAATTATAGCCATAACACATCATTAATCGATCAAAATATTTACATTGATCAATGATTGTTAGGTCAACTTTTTATAAAATAGACAAAAAGTGAGTTGTCTGGCTCTGGTAATTATCCCACCGCACGTTAACTTGAGAATTTATTTTTTTCTACTCCTTGAAATTTTTGGATCATTAGGTCATTTGTATCTTCAACATGTTTCAGGCATGCATATCCTCGACATTTAAAACATGTTAGGTTCAATTAGAAATTTCTTTGTTATAAAATTCCACCAAGCTAGTGGGGGTTGTACTAGTTGAATATCCCAAACATGGATAACAAAACTTTGGTGTTCATTCTTAGTGCGTGAAATAATGTTATGCACATAAATTTATTATAGTTTTCATTTTTTTTCATACATAAATTCTAAAATTTTCATTTTGTTTTGATCAATTTGCCTTATCTTTTTGTATATGAGAAAAATGGGAGAGGGAAAACTGAAGTTTGGATTTGAAAAAAAATTGAAAATCCAAAATGGAAATGCACAAATCCTGAGAGAATAATTCTAAAAAGTATCTGTGATTTTTAAGGATTGTAAACTCTTTTAGTTTTTTTTATTTGTGTGTTGAAATCATCGGAAGAGGGGGCGAGATTTTTTTAACTGAGTGTTGACTCCCAAACCATAAGTTGTTTCTAAAAAAATTATAGCCGTTACACATCTTTAATCGATCAAAACATTTACGGTGATCTATGATTGTTAGGTCCGCTTTTTGTAAAATAGGCAAAAAGTGGGTTGTTTGGCTTTGGTAAATATCCCATCGTACGCTGACTTGAAAATTTAATTTTTTCTACTGCTTGAAATTTTTGGATCATTAGGTCATTTGCATCTTCTACTGCTTGAAATTTTTGGATCATTAGGTCATTTTTTTGCATACATAAACTCTAATATTTTCATTTTGTTGTGATCTATTTTGTTTACGAGAAAAAAAGGAAAGTGAAAACTCAAGTTTGGATTTGAAAAAAAATTGAACATCCAAAATAGAAATGACAAGCTGAGAGAGATAATTCCAAAAAGTATCTGTGATTATTAAGGATTCTAAACTCTTTTAGTTTTTTATATGCTGGGTTTTTGCAATCATAAGAAGAAGGGGAGCGAGGCATTTTTAACTGAGTGTTGACTCCCAAATCATAAGTCCCTTCTTACAAAAATTATAGTCGTTACACATTATTAATCGATCAAAATATTTACGATGATCTATGATTGTTAGGTCGGCTTTTTTTAAAATAGGCAAAAAGTGGGTAGTTTGGCTCTTGTAAATATCCCACCGCACATTAACTTGAGAATTTAATTTTTTCTACTCGAAATTTTTGGATCATTAGGTCATTTGCATTTTCAACATGTTTAAGGCATGCATATCCACCACATTTAAAACATGTTAGGATCTATTAGAAATCTCCTTCTTATAAAATTCCAGCAAGCTATAAGGGGTTGTACTAGTGGAATTTCCCAAACATGGATAACAAAACTTTGGTGTTCATTTTTAGTGCGTGAAATAATTTTTTTCACTTACATTTATTATAGTTTAAATTTTTTTGCATGCAAAAACTCTAAAATTTTCATTTTGTTGTGATCTATTTGCCTCATCTTTTTGTTTTCGAGAAAAATGGAAGAGTGAAAACTCAAGTTTGGATTTGAAAAAAATTGAACAACCAAAATTGATATGCACATATGCTGAGAGAGATAATTCCAAAACGTATCTGTGATTTTTAAGGACCATAAAATCTTTTAGTTTTTTATATATTGGGTTTTTCTATCATTGGAAGTGGAGGTGGGGGGGCGCGAGGCATTTTTTACTGAGTGTTGACTCCAAAACCATAAGTCATTTATATCAAACATTATAGCCGCTAATAGCTTGGTGGAATTTTATAAGAAAGAGATATCTAATTGATCATAACAAGTTTTAAATGCGGTGGATATGCATGCCAGAAACATGTTGAAGATGCAAATGACCAAATGATCCAAAAATTTCAAGGAGTAGAAAAAATTAAATTCTTTAGTTAACCTATGGTTGGATATTTACCAAAGCCAAACAACCCACTTTTTGCCTATCGTTCAAAATCAGAGATACTTTTTGGAATTATCTCTCTTAGGATTTGTGCCTTTCCATTTTGGATGTTCATTTTTTTTTTCAAATCCAAACTTTTCTCGTAAAAAAAATAAAATTTTTAGAATTCATGTATCCAAAAAAATTTGAAAACTATAATAAATGTAAGTGAAGAAAATTATTTGACGCACTAAAAATGAACTCCAAAGTTTTCTTATCCATGTTTGGAAAATTCCACTAGTACAACTCCTAATAGCTTGGTGGAATTTTATAAGAAAGAGATTTCTTATTGATCCTAACATGTTTTAAATGTGGTGGATATGCATGCCAGAAACATGTTGAAGATGCAAATGACCTAATGATCCAAAAATTTCAAGGAGTAGAAAAAATTAAATTCTCAAGTTAACGTGGGGTTGGATATTTACACGACCCAAACAACACCACTTTTTGCCTATCCTTCAAAATCAGAGATACTTTTTGGAATTATCTCTCTCAGCATTTGTGCATTTCCATTTTGGATGTTCAATTTTTTTTTCAAATTTAAACTTTTCTCGTAAACAAAATAAAAAATTTAGAGTTTATGTATCCAAAAAAACATTGAAAACTATAATAAATGTAAGTGAAAAAAATTATTTAAAGCACTAAAAATTAACTCCAAAGTTTTGTTATCCATGTTTGGGAAATTCCTCTAGTATAACCCCTAATAGCTTGGTGGAATTTTAGAAGAAAGAGATTTCTAATTGGTCATAACATGTTTTAAATGCAGTAGATATGCATGCCAGAATCATGTTGAAGATGCAAATGACCTAATGATCCATAAATTTCAAGGAGTAGAAAAA
This sequence comes from Aristolochia californica, assembly GCF_029961685.1. Lineage (NCBI taxonomy): Eukaryota > Viridiplantae > Streptophyta > Magnoliopsida > Piperales > Aristolochiaceae > Aristolochia > Aristolochia californica. Next base: position 31,007,876 of record NW_027182257.1, read on the forward strand.
ATTTAAGTCTCAAGTTAACGTGTGGTTGGATATTTACCAGAGCCAAACTACCCAATTTTTGCCTATCCTTCAAAATCAGAGATACTTTTTGGAATTATCTCTCTCAGCATTTCTGCATTTCCATTTTGGATGTTCAATTTTTTTTCAAATTTAAACTTTTCTCGTAAACCAAATGAAAATTTTAGAGTTCATGTATGCAAAAAAAATTGAAAACTATAATAAATATAAGTGAAGAAATTTTGTTGACGCATTACAAATGAACTCCAAAGTTTTATTATCCATGTTTAGGAAATTCTACTAGTACAACCCCTAATGGCTTGGTGGAATTTTATAAGAAAGAGATTTCTAATTGATCCTAACTTGTGTTAATTGCGGTGGATATGCATGCTGGAAACATGTTGAAGATGCAAATGACCTAATAATCCAAAAATTTCAAGGAGTTGAAAAAATTAAATTCTCAAGTTAATGTGTGGTTGGATATTTACCAGAGCCAAACAACCCATTTTTTGCCAATCCTTCAAAATCAGAGATACTTTTTGGAATTATCTCTCTCAGCATTTGTGCATTTCCATTTTGGATGTTCAATTTTTGTTTCAAATCCAAACTTTACTCGTAATCAAAATAAAAATTTTAGAGTTCATGTATGCAAAAAAAAATTGAAATCTGTAATAAAAGTAAGTGAAAAAAATTATTTGACGCATTAAAAATGAACTCCAAAGTTTTGTTATCCATGTTTTGGAAATTCCACTAGTACAGCCCCTAATAGCTTGGTAGAATTTTATTAGAAAGAGATTCCTAATTGATCCTAACATGTTTTAAATGCGGTGGTGGCTATGCATGCCAGAATATGTTGAAGATGCAAATGACCTAATGATCCAAAAATTTCAAGGAGTAGAAAAAATTTAATTCTCAAGTTAACATGTGGTTGGATTTTACATGACCCAAACAACCCACTTTTTGGCTATCCTTCAAAATCAGAGATACTTTTTGGAATTATCTCTCTCAACATTTGTGCACTACCATTTTGGATATTCAATTTTTTTTTCAAATCCAAACTTTTCTCGTAAACAAAATGAAAATTTTAAGTTCATGTGTGCAAAAAAAATCTAAAACTGTAATAATTGCAAGAGAAGAAAATTATTTCACACACTAAAAGTGAACTCCAATGTTTTGTTATCCATGTTTGGGAAATTCCACTAGTACAACCCCTAATGGCTTGGTGGAATTTTATAAGAAAGTGATTTCTAATTGATCCTAGCACGTTTTAAATGTGGTGGATATGCATGCCAGAAACATATTGAAGATGCAAATGTCCGAATGATCAAAACAATTCAAGGAGTTGAAAAAATTAAATTCTCAAGTTAACGTGTGGTTAGATATTCACCAGAGCCAAACGACCCAATTTTTGCCTATCCTTCAAATTCAGACATACTTTTTAGAATTATCTTTCTCAGCATTTGTGCATTTCCATTTTGGATGTTCATTTTTTTTTTTCAAATTTAAACTTTTCTCGTAAACAAAATGAAAATTTTAGAGTTCATGTATGCAAAAAAAAATTGAAAACTATAATAAATGTAAGTGAAGAAAATTATTTGATGCACTACAATTGAACTCCAAAGTTTTGTTAACCGTGTTTGGGAAATTCCACTAGTACAACCCCTAATAGCTTGGTGGAATTTAATAAGAAAGAGATTTCTAATTGATCATAACATGTTTTAAATGCGGTGGATACACATGCCAGAAAGATGTTGAAGATGCAAATGACCTAATCATCCAAAAATTTCAAGGAGTAGAAAAAAATAAATTCTCATGTTAACGTGTGGTTGGATATTTACCAGAACCAAACAACCCACTTTTTGCCTATCCTTCAAAGTCAGAGATACTTTTTGGAATTATCTCTCTCAGCAAGCCTTTCCATTTTGAATGTTCAATTTTTTTTCCAAATCCAAACTTTTCTTGTAAACAAAATGAAAATTTTAGAATTCATGTATGCAAAAAAATTTGAAAACTATAATAAATGTTAGTGAAGAAAATTATTTGACGCACTAAAAATGTACTCCAAAGTTTATTATCCATGTTTGGGAAATTCCACTAGTATAACCCCTAATTGCTTGGTGGAATTTTATAAGAAAGAGATTTCTAATTGATCCAAACATTTTTTAAATGTGGTGGGTATGCATGCTAGAAACATGTTGAAGATGCAAATGATCTAATGATCCAAAGGAGTAGAAAAAATTAAATTCTCAAGTTAACATGTGGTTGGATATTTTACCAGAGCCAAACAACCAAATTTTTTCCTATCTTTCAAAATCAGAGATATTTTTTGGAATTATCTCTCTCAGCATTTGTTCATTTCCATTTAGGATATTCAATTGTTTTTTCAAATTCAATCTTTTCTCGTAAACAAAATGAAAATTTTAGAGTTCATGTATGCAAAAAAAATTGAAAACTATAGTAAATGTAAGTGAAGAAAATTATTTCACACACGAAAAATGAACTCCAAAGTTTTGTTATCCATGATTTTGAAATTCCAGTAGTACAACCCCTAATATCTTGGAGGAATTTTATAAGAAAGGGATTTTAATTGATCATAACATGTCTTAAATTTGGTCGATATGCATGCCAGATACATGTTGATGATGCAAATGACCTAATGATCCAAAAATTTCTAGGAGTAGAAAAAATTAAATTCTCAAGTTAATGTGTGGTTGGATATTTAAAAAAGCCAAACAACCCACTTTTTCCCTATCGATCAAAATCATAGATAGTTTTAGGAATTATCGCTCTCAGCATTTGTGCATTTCCATTGTGGATGTTCAATTTTTTTTCAAATTTAAACTTTTCTCATAAACAAAATGAAAATTTTAGAGTTCATGTATGCCAAAAAATTTGAAAACAATAATAAATGTAAGTGAAGAAAATTATTTCACGCATTAAAAATGAACACAAAAGATTTGCTATCCATGTTATGGAAATTCCACTAGTACAACCCCTCATAGCTTGGTGGAGTTTTTTAAGAAAGAGATTTCTAATTGATCGTAACATGTTTTAAATGTGGTGGGTATGCATGCCAGAAATATGTTGAAGATGCAAATGACCTAATGATCAAAAAATTTTAGGGAGTAGAAAAAATTAAATTCTCCAGTTAACGTGTGGTTGGATATTTACAAGAGCCAAACAACCTACTATTCGCCTATTCTTCAAAATCAGAGATAATTTTTGGAATTATCTCTCTCAGCATTTGTGCATTTCCATTTTGTATGTTCAATTTTTTTTCAAATCCAAACTTTTCTCGTAAACAAATTGAAAATTTTAGAGTTCATGTAAGCAAAAAAATTTGAAAACTATAATAAATGTAATTGAAGAAAATTATTTCACGTACAAAAAATGATCTCCAAATTTTGTTATCTATGTTTGGGAAATTCCACTAGTACAACCTCTAATAGCTTGGTGGAATTATATAAGAATGAGATTTCTAATTGATCCTAACATGTTTTAAATGTGGTGGGTATGCATGCCAAAAACATGTTGAAGATGCAAATGACCTAATGATCGAAAAATTTCAAGCAGTAGAAAAAATTAAATTCTCAAGTTAACGTGTGGTTGGATATTTACCAGAGCCAAACAACCCACTTTTTGCCTATCCTTCAAAATCAGAGATAAGTTTTAGAATTATCTCTCTCAGCATTTGCCCACTACTATTTTGGATATTCAATTTTTTTTCAAATCCAAACTTTTCTTGTAAACAAAATGAAAATTTTAGAGTTCATGTATGAAAAAAAAATTGAAAACTATAATAAATTTAAGAGAATAAAATTATTTAGCGCACTAAAAATGAACTCCAAAGTTTTGTTATCCATGTATGGGAAATTCCACTAGTACAACCCCTAATAGCTTGCTAAAATTTTATAAGAAAGAGATTTCTAATTGATCCTAACATGTTTTAAATGCGGTGGGTATGCATGCCAGAAACATGTTGAAGATGCAAATGACCTAATGATCCAAAAATTTCAAGGAGAAGAAAAAATTAAATTCTCAAGTTAACATGTGGTTGGATATTTACCAAAGCCAAAACACCCACTTTTTGCCTATCCTTCAAAATCAGAGATACTTTTTGGAATTATCTCTCTCAACATTTGTGCATTTCCATTTTGGTTGTTCAATTTTTTTTAAAATCCAAAATTTTCTCGTTAACAAAATGAAAATTTTAGAATTCATGTATGCAAAAAAATTTGAAAAGTATAATAAATATAAGTGAAGAAAATTATTTGACGCACTAAAAATGTACTCCAAAGTTTTGTTATCCATGTTTGGGAAATTCCACTAGTATAACCCCTAATAGCTTGTGGGATTTTATAAGAAAGAGATTTCTAATTGATACTAACATGTTTTAAATGTGGTGGGTATGCATGCAAGAAACTTGTCAAAGATGCAAATGACCTAATGATACAAAAATTTCAAGGAGTAGAAAAATTAAATTCTCAAGTTAATGTGTGGTTGGATATTTTACCAAAGTCAAACAACCCATTTTTTTCCTATCTTTCTTAATCAGAGATACTTTTAGGAATTATCTCTCTCAACATTTGTGCGTTTCCATTTTGGATGTTCAATTTTTTTTCAAATCCAAAATTTTCTCGTGAACAAAATGAAAATTTAAGTGTTCATGTATGCAAAAAAAATTGAAAACAATAATAAATGTAAGTGAAGAAAATTATTTCACGCACTAAAAATGAACTCCAAAGTTTTGTTATCCATGTTTGAGAAATTCCACTAGTACAACCCCTAATATCTTGGTGGAATTTTATAAGAAAGAGATATTTAATTGATCCTAACATGTTTTAAATGTGGTGGATATGCATGCCTGAAACAAGTTGAAGATGCAAATGACCTAATGATCCAAAAATTTCAAGGAGTAGAAAAAATTAAATTCTCAACTTAACGAGTGGTTGGATATTTACCCGAGCCAAACAACCCACTTTTTGCCTATCCTTCAAAATTAGAGGTACTTATTGGAATTATCTCTCTTAGCATTTGTGCCTTTCCATTTTGGATGTTCAATTTGTTTTCAAATCCAAACTTTTCTCGAAAAAAAATAATTTTTTTTGAATTCATGTATGCAAAACAATTTGAAAACTATAATAAATGTAAGTGGAGAAAATTATTTCACGCACTAAAAATGAAATCCAAAGTTTTGTTATCCATGTTTTAGAAATTCCTCTAGTACAACCCCTAATAGCTTGGTGGAGTTTTAAAAGAAAGAGATTTCTAATTGATCCTAACATGTTTTAAATCTGGTGGATATGCATGCCTGAAACTTGATGAATACACAAAAGACTTAATGATCCAAAAATTTCATGGAGTAGAAAAAATTAAATTCTCAAGTTAACGTGTGGTTGGATATTTACAAGAGCCAAACAACCCACTTTTTACCTATGCTTAAAAATCACAGATACTTTTTGGAATCACCTCTCTCAGCATTTTTGCATTTCCATTATTGATGTTCAAATTTGTTTTCAGATCCAAACTTGAGTTTTCACTCCCATTTTTTTCTCATAAATAAATAAGATATAAGACAAATAGATCGCTAGAAAATGAAAATTTAAGAGTTCATGTATGCAAAAAAAATGAAAACTATAATAAATGTAAGTGAAGAAAATTATTTCAAGCACTAAAAATGAACTCCAAAGTTTTGTTATCCATGTTTGGGAAATTCCACTAGAACAACCCCTAATAGCTTGGTAGATTTTATAGGAAAGAAACTTCTAACTGATCCTAACATGTTTGAAATGTGGTTGGATATGCATGCCCGGAACATGTTGAGGGTGCAAGTGACCTAATGATCAAAAAATTTCGAGTAGAAAAATTCAAATTTTCATGTTAACGTGTGGTTGGATATTTACCAGATCAAACAACCCACATTTTGCCTATCCTTAAAACTCACAGATACTTTTCAGAATTATCTCTCTCAGCATTTGTGCATTTCCATTTTGGATGTTCAAATTTTTTTTCAGATCCAAACTTGAGTTTTCACTCTCCCATTTTTCTCGTAAATAAAAAAGATATAAGGCAAATAGATCGCAACAAAATGAAAATTTTAGAGTTCATGTATACAAAAAAATTTAAAAACTATCTTAAATGTAAGAAAAGAAAATTATTTCATGCACTAAAAATGAACTCCAAAGTTTTGTTATCCATATTTGAGAAATTCCACTAGTACAACCCCTAATAGCATGGTGGAATTTTATAGGAAAGAGCCTTCTAACTGATCCTAACATATTTTAAATGTGGTTGGATATGCATACAGGAAACATGTTAGAATGCAAGTGACCTAATGATCCAAAAATTTCAAGGAGTAGAAAAAATTAAATGCTCAAGTTAACGTGTGGTTGGTTATTTACCAGAGCCAAACAACCCACTTTTTGCCGATCCTTAAAAATCAAAGATACTTTCTGGAATTATCTCTCTCAGCATTTGTGCATTTCCATTGTGGATATTCAATTTTTTTTTCAGATCCAAACTTGAGGTTTACCTCTCCCATTTTTCTCGTAAACAAAAAAGATATAAGGCAAATAGATCGCAACAAAATGAAAATTTTAGAGTTCATGTATGCAAAAAACTTTGTAAACTATAATAAATGTAAGTGAAGAAAATTACTTCATACACTAAAAATGAACTCAAAAGTTTTGTTATCCATGTTTGGGAATTTCCACGAGAACCACCCCTAATAGCTTTGTGGAATTTTATTGGAAAGAGACTTGTAACTGATCCTAACATGTTTTAAATATGGTTGGATATGCATGCCAGAAACATGTTGAGGATGCAAATGACCTAATGATCCCAAAATTTCAAGGAATAGAAAAAATTCAATTCTCAAGCTAAGGTATGGTTGGATATTTACCAAAGCCAAACAACCCACTTTTTGCCTATCCTTAAAAATCACGGATACTTTTTGGAATCATCTCTCTCAGCATTTGTGCATTTCCATTTTGGATGTTCAAATTTTTTTTCAGATCCAAACTTGAGTTGTCACTCTCCCATTATTCTTGTAAACAAAAAAGTTATAAGGCAAATAGATCGCAACAAAATGAAAATTTTAGAGTTCATGTATGCAAAAAAAATTGAAAACTATAATAAATGTAAGTGAAGAAAATAATTTCACGCACTAAAAATGAACTCCAATGTTTTGTTATCCTTGTTTGGGAAATTCAACTAGTACAACCACTAATAGCTTGGTGGACTGTTATAGGAAAGAGACTTCTAACTGATCCTAACCTGTTTTAAATGTTATTGGATATGCATGCCAGTACCATGTTGAGGATGCAAGTGGCCAAATGATCAAAAAATTTCAAGGAGTAGAAAAAATTAAATTCTTTAGTTAACGTATTGTTGGATATTTACCAGAGCCAAACAACCTACTTTTTTCCTATCCTTAAAAATCACAGATACTTTTGGAATTATCTCTCTCTGCATTTGTGCATTTCCATTTTGGATGTTCAATTTTTTTTTTGAGATCCAAACTTGAGTTTTCACTCTCCCATTATTCTCGTAAACAAAAAAGATATAAGGAAAATTGATCGCAACAAAATGAAAATTTTAGAGTTCATGTATGCAAAAAAATTTGAAAACTATAATAAATATAAGTGAAGAAAATTATTTCAAGCGCTAAAAATGAACTCCAAAGTTTTGTTATCCATGTTTGGGAAATTCCACTAGTAAAACCACTAATACCTTGGTGGAATTTTATAGGAAAGAGACTTCAAACTGATCGTAACATGTTTTAAATGTGGTTGGATATGCATGCCAAAAACATGTTCAGGATGCAAGTGACCTAATGATCCAAAAATTTCGAGTAGAAATAATTAAATGCTCAAGTTAACGTCTGGTTGGATATTTACCAGAGCAAAACAACCCACTTTTTGCCTATCCATAACAATCACTGATACTTTTTGAACATATCTCTCTCAGCATTTGTGCATTTCCATTTTGGATGTTCAATTTTTTTTTTTAGATCCAAACTTGAGTTTTCACCCTCCCATTTTTTTCTCATAAACAAAAAAGATATAAGGCAAATAGATCGCAACAAAATGAAAATTACTTCATGAAAGCAAAAAAATTGGAAAACTATAGTAAATGTAAGTGAAGAAAATTATTTTCTGCACTAAAACTGAACTCCAAAGTTTCGTTATCCATGTTTGTGAAATTCCACTAGTACAATCCCTAATAGCTTGGTGGAATTTTATAGGAAAGAGACTTCTAAATGATCCTAACATGTTTTAAATGTGGTTGGATAGCATGCCAAAAATATGTTGAGGATGCAAGTGACCTAATGACCCAAAAATTTCAATGAGTAGAAAAAATTAAATTCTCAAGTTAACGTGTGGTTGGATATTTACAAAAGCCAAACAACCCACATTTTGCCTATCCTTAAAAATCACAGATACTTGTTGGAATTATCTCTCTTAGCATTTGTGTATTTCCATTTTGGATGTTCAAATTTTTTTTCAGATCCAAACTTGAGTTTTCACTCTCCCATTTTTCTCGTAAAAAAATAAGATATAAGCCAAATAGCTCGCTACAAAATGAAATTTTTAGAGTTCATGTATGCAAAAAAAATTGAAAACTATAATAAATGTAAGTGAAGAAAATCATTTCACGCACTAAGAATGAACTCCAAAGTTTTGTTATCCAAGTTTGGGAAATTCCACTAGTACAACCCCTAATAGCTTGGTGGAATTTAATAGGAAAGAGACTTCTAACTTATGCTAACTTGTTTTAAATGTAGCTGGATATGCATGCCAGAAACCTGTTGAGGATGCAAGTGACCTTATGATCGAAAAATTTCAACGAGAATAAAAAATTAAATTCTCAATTTAACGTGTGGTTGGATATTTACCAAAGCCAAACAACCCACTTTTTGCCTATCCTTAAAAATCATAGATACTTTTCAGAATTATCTCTCTCAGTATTTGTGCATTTCCATTTAGGATGTTCAAATTTTTTTTAGGAACCAAACTTGAGTTTTCACTCACCCATTTTTTTTTTTGTAAACAAAAAAGATGTAAGGCAAATAGATTGCAACAAAATGAAAATTTTAGAGTTCATGTATGCAAAAAAATTTGAAAACTACAATAAATGTAAGTGAAGAAAATTATTTCACACACTAAAAATGAACTCCAAAGTTTTGTTATCCATGTTTGGGAAATTCCACTAGTACAACCCCTAATAGCTTGGTGGAATTTTATAAGAAAGGGTCTTCTAACTGATCCTAACATATCTTAAATGTGGTTGGATATGCATGCCAGAAACATGTTGAGGATGCAAGTAACCTAATGATCCAAAAATTTCAAGGAGTAGAAAAAGTTAAATTCTCAAGTAAACCTGTGGTTGGATATTTACCAGAGCCAAACAACCCACTTTTAGCCTATGCTTAAATATCACAGATACTTTTTGGAATTATCTCTCTCAGCATTTGTGCATTTCCATTTTGAATGTTCAAATTTTTTTTCAGATCCAAACTTGAGTTTACACTCTCCCATTTTTCTCGTAAAGAAAAAAGATATAAAAATAATAGATTGCAAAAAAATGAAAATTTTGGAGTTCATGTATGCAAAAAAATTTAAAAAATATAATAAATGTATGTGAAGAAAATTATTTCACACACTAAAAATGAACTCCAAAGTTTTGTTCCATGTTTGGGAAATTCCACTAGTACAACCCCTAATAGCTTGGTGGAATTTGATAGGAAAGAGACTTCTAACTGATCCTAACATGTTTTAAATGTGGTTGAATATGCATGCCAGAAACATGTTGAGGATTCAAGTGACCTAATGATCCAAAAATTTCGAGTAGAAAAAATTAAATTCTCAATTTAACGTGTGGTTGGATATTTACTAGAGCCAAAAAACCCACTTTTTGCTAATCCTTAAAAGTGACAGATACTTTACAGAATTATCTCTATCAGCATTTGTGCAATACCATTTCAGATGTTCAAATTTTTTTTCAGATCAAACTTGAGTTTTCAGTCTCCCATTTTTCTCGAAAGAAAAAAGATATAAGGCAAATAGATCGCAACAAAATGCTAATTTTAGAGTTCATGTTTGCAAAAAAATTTGAAAACTATCATCAATGTAAGTGAAGAAAATTATTTCACGCACTAAAAATGAACTCCAAAGTTTTGTTATCCCTGTTTGGAAAATTCCACTAGTACATTCACTAATTGCTTGGTGGAATTTTATAGGAAAGAGACTTCTAACTGATCCAAACATGTTTAAAATATGGTTGGATATGCATGCCAGAAACATGTTGAAGATGCAAGTGACTTAATGATCCAAAACTTTCAAGGAGTAGAAAAAATTAAATTCTCAAGTTAACGTGTGGTTGGATATTTACCAGAGCCAAATAACCTACATTTTGCTTATCCATAAAAATCACAGATACTTCTTTGAAATATCTCTCTCAGCATTTGTGCAATTCCATTTTGGATGTTCAATATTTTTTTCAGATCCAAACTTGAGTTTTCACTCTCCCATTTTTCTCGTAAAAAAAAGATGATATAAGGCAAATAGCTTGCTACAAAATGAAAATTTTAGAGTTCATTTATGCAAAAAAAATTAAAAACTATAATAAATGTAAGTGTAGAAAATCATTTCATGCACTAAGAATGAACTCCAAAGTTTTGTTATCCATGTTTGGGAAATTCCACTAGCACAACCCCTATTAGCTTGGCGGAATTTTATAGGAAAGAGACTTCTAACTTATCCTAATTTGTTTTAAATGTGGTAGGATATGCATGTTAGAAACATGTTGAGGATGCAAATGACCTAATGATTCAAAAATTTCAAACAGTAGAAAAAATTAATTCTCAAGTAAACGTGTGGTTGGATATTTACCAAAGCCAAACAACACACTTTTTGCCTATCCTTAAAAATCACAGATACTTTTCAGAATTATCTCTCTCAGTATTTGTGCATTTCCATTTTGGATGTTCAAATTTTTTTTAGGATCCAAACTTGAGTGTTCACACTTCCATTTTTCTCGTAAACAAAAAAGATGTAAGGCAAATAGATTGAAACAAAATGAAAATTTTGAGTTCATGTATGCAAAAAAATTTGACAACTTTAATAAATTTAAGTGAAGAAAATTATTTCACACACTAAAAATGAACTCCAAAGTTTTGTTATCCATGTTTGGAAAATTTCACTAGTACAACCCGTAATAGCTTGGTGGAATTTTATAAGAAAGGGACTTCTAGCAGATCCCAACTTGTCTTAAAAGTGGTTGGATACGAATGCCAAAAACATGTTGAGGATGCAAGTGACCTAAAGATCCAAAAATTTCAAGGAGTATAAAAAATTAAATTCTCAAGTAAACGTGTGGTTGGATATTTACTAGAGCCAAACAACCCACATTTTTCCTATCCTTAAAAATCACAGATACTTTTTGGAATTATCTCTATCAGCATTTGTGCATTTCCATTTTGGATGTTCAAAATTATTTTCAGATCCATACTTGAGTTTTCACTCTCCCATTTTTCTCGTAAAAAAAATAAAATATAAGGCAAATAGCTCGCAACAAAAAAAAATTTAAGAGTTCATAGATGTAAAAAAAAAATTGAAAACTATAATAAATGTAATTCAAGAAAATCATTTCACGCACTAAGAATGAACTCCAAAGTTTTGTTAACCATGTTTGGGAAATTCCACTAGCACAGCCCCTAATAGCTTGGTGGAATTTTAAAAGAAAGAGACTTCTAACTAATCCTAACTTGTTTTAAATGTGGTTGGATATGCATGCCAGAAACATGTTGAGGGTGCAAGTCACATAATGAACCAAAATTTTCAAAGAGTAGACAAAATTAAATTCTCAAGTTATGTGTGGTTGGATATTTACCAAAGCCAAACAACCCACTTTTTGCCTATCCTTAAAACTCACAGATACTTTTCAAAATTATCTCTCTCAGTATTTGTGCCTTTCCTTTTTGGATGTAAAATTTTTTTTAGGATCCAAACTTGGGGTTTTCACTCTGCCATTTTTCTCGTAAACAAAAAATATGTAAGGCAAATAGATTGAAACAAAATAATAATTTAAGAGTTCATGTATGCAAAAAAAATTTGAAAACTATAATAAATGTAGGTAAAGAAAATTATTTCACACACTAAAAATGAACTCCAAAGTTTTGTTCTCCATATTCTGGAAATTCCACTAGTACAACCCCTAATAGCTTGGTGGAATTTTATAAGAAAGGGACTTCTAACTGATCCTAACTTGTCTTAAATGTGGTTGGATATGCATGCCAGAAACATGTTGAGGATGCAAGTGACCTACTGATCCAAAAATTTCGAGTAGAAAAAATTAAATTCTCAAGTTAACGTGTGGTTTGATATTTACAAAAGCCAAACAACCCACTTTTTGCCTATCCTTAAAAATCACACATACTTTTTGGAATTATCTCTCTCAGCATTTGTGCATTTGCTTTTTGGATTTTCAAATTTTTTTTCAGATCCGAACTTGTGTTTTCACTCTCCCATTTTTCTCGTGAACAAAAAAGATATATGGAAACTATATATCAACAAAATGAAAATTTTAGAGTTCACGTATGTGGAAAAATTTGAAAACTACACTAAATGTAAGTGAAGAAAATTATTTCATGAACTTAAAATGAACTCCAAAGTTTTATTATACATGTTTTGGAAATTCCACTAGTACAACCCCTAATAGCTTGGTGGAATTTTATAGGAAAGAGACTTCTAACAGATCCTAACATGTTTTAAATGTAGTAGGATATTCATACTAGAAACATGTTGAGGATGCAATTGACCTAATGATCCAAAAATTTCGAGTGGCAAAAATTCAATTCTCAAGTTAACATGTGGTTGGATATTTACCAGAGCCAAACAACCCACTTTTTGTCTATCCTTAAAAATCATAGATACTTTATGGAATTATCTTTCTCAGCATTCGTTCATTTCCATTTTGGATGTTCAACGTTTTTTATAGATCCAAACTTGAGTTTTCACTCTCCCTTTTTCTCGTAAACAAAAAAGATATAAGGCAAATAGATCACAACAAAATGAAAATTTTAGAGTTTATGTATGCAAAAACAATTATAAACTATAATAAATGTAAGTGAAAAAAATAACTTCACGAACTAAAAATGAACTCCTAAGTTTTGTTATCCATGTTTGAGAAATTCTACTTATACAACCCGTAATAGCTTTGTGGAATTTTATAGGAAAGAGACTTCTAACTGATCCTAACATGTTTTAAATATGGTTGGATATGCATGCCAAAAACATGTTGAGGAAGCAAGTGACCTAATGATCCAAAAATTTTGAGTAGAAAAAATTAAATTCACAAGTTGACGTATGGTTGGATATTTTCCAGAGCCAAACAACCCACTTTTTGCCTATCCTTAAAAATCACAGATACTTTTTGGAATTACCTCTCGCAGCATTTGTGCATTTCCATTTTGGATGTTCAATTTTTTTCATTTCCAAACTTGAGTTTTCACTCTCCCATTATTCTCGTAAGCAAAAAAGATATAAGGCAAACAGATCGCAACAAAATGAAAATTTTAGAATTCATGTATGCAAAAAAATTTGAAAACTATAATAAATGTAAGTAAAGAAAATTATTTCACTCAATAAAAATGAACTCCAAAGTTTTGTTATCCATGTTTGGGAAATTCCACTAGTACATTCGCTAATAGCTTGGTGGAATTTTATAGGAAAGAAACTTCTATCTGATCCTAACATGTTTTAAATGTGCTAGGATATGCATGCTAGAAACATGTTGAAGATGCAAGTGACCTAATGCTCCAAAAATTTGAAGGAGTAGAAAAAATTAAATTCTCAAGTTAATGTGTGGTTGGATATTTACCAAATCCAAACAACCCACATTTTGCCTATCCATAAAAATCACAGATTCTTTTTTGAAATATCTCTGTCAGCATTTGTGCATTTCAAATTTGGATCTTCAAAATGTTTTTCAGATCCAAACCTGAGTTTTCACTCTCCCATTTTTTTCTGGTAAACAAAAAAGATAAACGCAAATAGATCGCAAAAAATGAAAATTTTTGAGTTCATGTATGCAAAAAAATTGGAAAACTATAACAAATGTGAGTGAAGAAAATTATTTCCAGCACTAAAAATGAACTCCAAAGTTTTGTTATCCATGTTTGGGAAATTCCACTAGTACAATCCCAAATAGCTTGGTGGAATTTTATAGGAAAGTGACTTCAATATGATCCTAACATGTTTTAAAAGTGGTTGGATATCCATGCCGGAAACAAGTTAAGGATGCAAGTGACCTAAAGATCCAAAAATATCAAGGAGTAGAAAAAATTAAATTCTCAAGTTAACGTGTGGTTGGATATTTACGAAAGCCAAACAACCCACGTTTTGCCTATCCTTTAAAATCAAAGATAATTTTTGGAATTATCTCTCGCAGTATTTGGGCATTTCAATTTTGGATGTACAAATTGTTTTTCAGATCCAAACTTGAGTTTTCACTCTCCCATTTTTCTCGTAAAAAAATAAGATATAAGGCAAATAGCTCGCTACAAAATGAAATTTTTAGAGTTCATGTATGCAAAAATAATTGAAAAGTATCATAAATGTAAGTGAAGAAAATCATTTCATGGACTATGAATGAACGCCAAACTTTTTTTATCCATGTTTGGGAAATTCCACTAGTACAACCCCTAATAGCTTGGTGGAATTTTATAGGAAAGAGACTTCGAAGTTATCCTAACTTGTTTTAAATGTGGTTGGAAATACATGCCAGAAACATGTTGAGCATGCAAATTACCTATTGATCCAAAAATTTGAAGGAGTAGAAAAAATTAAATTCTCAAGTTAACGTGTGGTTGTATATTTACCAAAGCCAAACAACCCTCTTTTTGCCTTTCCTTAAAAATCAAAGATACTTTTCAGAATTATCTATCTAGTTATTTGTGCATTTCCATTTTGGATGTTCAAATTTATTTTAGGATCCAAACTTGAGTTTTTACTCTCCCATTTTTCTCATAAAAAAATATATGTAAAGCAAATAGATTGAAAGAAAATGAAAATTTTAGAGTTCATGTATGCAAAAAAAATCGATACCTATAATAAATATATGTGAAGAAAATTATTTCACACACTAAAAATGAACTCCAAAGTTTTGTTATCCATGTTTGGAATATTTCACTAGTACAACCCCTAATAGCTTGGTGGAATTTTATAAGAAAGGGTCTTCTAACTGATCCTAACATGTCATAAATGTGGTTAGATAGGCATGCCAGAAACATGTTGAGGATACAAGTGACCTAAAGATCCAAAAATTTCAAGGAGTAAAAATAATTAAATTCTCAAGTAAATGTGTGGTAGGATATTTACTAGAGCCAAACAACCCACATTTTGCCTATCCTTAAAAATCACAGATACTTTTTGGAATTATCTCTCTCAGCATTTGCGCATTTCCATTTTGGATGTTCAAATTTTTTTTCTAATCCATACTTGAGCTTTCACTCTCCCATTTTTCTCGTAAAAAATAAAGATATAAGGCAAACAGCTCGGTACAAAATGAAAATTTTAGAGTTCATATATGCAAAAAAAATTGAAAACTATAGTAAAAGTAAGTGAAGAAAATAATTTCATGCAGTAAGAATGAACTCCAAAGTTTTGTTATCCATGTTTGGGAAATTCCACTAGTACAACCCCTAATAGCTTGGTGGAATTTTATAGGAAATAGACTTCTAACTTATCCTAACTTGTTTTAAATGTGGTTGGAGCTTGGTGGAATTTTATAGGAAATAGACTTCTAACTTATCCTAACTTGTTTTAAATGTGGTTGGATATGCATGCCAGAAACATGTTCAGGATGCCAGTAACCTAATGATGCAAAATTTTCAAGGAGTACAAAAAATTAAATTCTCAAGTTAACGTGTGGTTGGATATGTACCAAAGCCAAACAACCCACTTTTTGCCTATTCTTAAAAATCACAGATACTTTTTAAAATTATCTCTCTTAGTATTTGTCCATTTCATTTTTGGATGTTCAAATTTTTTTTAGCATCACTTGGGTTTTCACTCTGCCAATTTTCTCGTAAACAAAAAATATGTAAGGCAAATAGATTGAAACAAAATGATAATTTAAGAGTTCATGTATGCAAAAAAATTTGAAAACTATAATAAATGTAAGTAAAGAAAATTATTTCACACACTAAAAATGAAATCCAAAGTTTTGTTATTCATGTTTGGAAAATTCCACAAGTACAACCCCTAATAGCTTGGTGGAATTTTATAAGAAAGGGACTTCTAACTGATCCTAACATGTCTTAAATGTGGTTGGATATGCATGACATGTTGAGGATGCAAGTGACCTAATGATCCAAAAATTTCAAGGAGTAGAAAAAATTAATTTCCCAAGTTAACGTGTGGTTTGATATTTACAAAAGCCAAACAACCCACTTTTTGCCTATCCTTAAAAATGACCAATACTTTTTGGAATTATCTCTCAGCATTTGTGCATTTCCTTTTTGGATGTTCAAATTTTTTTTCAGATCCAAACTTGTGTTTTCGTTCTCCCATTTTTCTCGTAAACAAAAAAGATATATAGAAAATATATCGCAACAAAATGAAAATTGTAGAGTTCATGTATGTGAAAAATTTTGAAATCTATTCTAAATGTAAGTGAAGAATATTATTTCATAAACTTAAAATGAACTCACAAGTTTTTTTATACATGTTTTGGAAATTCCACTAGTACAACCCCTAATAGCTTGGTGGAATTTTATAGGAAATAGACTTCTAACTGATCGTAAAATGTTTTAAATGTGGTTGGATATTCATACCAGAAACATGTTGAGGATGCAACTGACCTAATGATCCAAAAATTTCAAGGAGTAAAAATAAATCAATTCTCAATTTAACGTGTGGTTGGATATTTACCAGAGCCAAACAACCCACTTTTTCCCTATCCTTAAAAATCATAGATACTTTATGGAATTATCTCTCTCAGGATTCGTTCATTGCCATTTTGGATGTTCAACGTTTTTTTCAGATTCAAACTTGAGTTTTCACTCTCCCTTTTTTCTTGTAAACAAAAAAGATATATGGCAAATGGATCGAAACAAAATGAAAATTTTAGAGTTTATATATGCAAAAAAAATTATAAACTATCATAAATGTAAGTGAAAAAAATTACTTCACGCACTAAAATTGAACTTCAAAGTTTTGTTATCCTTGTTTCAGAAATTTTACTAGTACAACCCGTAATAGCTTGGTGGAATTTTATAGGAAAGAAACTTCTAACTGATCCTAGCATGTTTTAAATATGGTTGGAAATGCATGCCAGAACCATGTTGAGGAAGCAAGTGACCTAATGATCCTAAAATTTCAAGGAGTAGAAAAAATTAAATTCACAAGTTAACGTATGGTTGGATATTTTCCAGAGCCAAACAACACACTTTTTGCCTATCCTTAAAAATCACAGATACTTTTTGGAATTATCTCTATCAGCTTTTGTGCATTTCCATTTTCGATGTTCAAATTTTTTTTCAGATCCAAACTTGAGTTTTCACTCTCCCATTATTCCCGTAAACAAAAAAGATATAAGGCAAACGGATCGCAACAAAATGAAAATTTTAGAATTCATGTGTGCAAAAAGATTTGAAAACTATAATAAATGTAAGTAAAGAAAATTATTTCACACAAAAAAAAATGAACTCCAAAATTTTGTTATCCATGTTTGGGAAATTCCACTTGTACATTCACTAATAGCTTGGCGGAATTTTATAGGAAAGAGACTTCTAATTGATCCTAACATGTTTTAAATATGGTAGGATATTCATGTAAGAAACATGTTGAAATGCAAGTCACCTAATGATCCAAAAATTTCAAGGTGTAGAAAAAATTAAATTCTCAAGTTAACGTGTAGTTGGATATTCACCAGAGCCAAACAACCCACATTTTGCCTATCCATAAAAATCACAGATACTTTTTTGAAATATCTCTCTCAGCATTTGTCCATTTCCATTTTGGATGTTCAAAATTTTTTTCAGATCCAAACTTGAGTTTCCATTCTCCCATTTTTTTCTGGTAAACAAAAAAGATAAACGCAAAAAGATCGCAAAAAAATGAAAATTTTAGAGTTCATGTATGCAAAAAAATCGAAAAACTATAACAAATGTAAGTGCAGAAAATTATTTCCAGCACTAAAAATGAACTCCAATGTTTCGTTATCCATGTTTGGGAAATTCCACAAGTACAATCCCTTATAGCTTGGTGGAATTTTATAGGAAAGAGATTTCTAACTGATCCTAACCAGTTTTAAATGTGGTTGGATTTGCATGCCAGTAAATTGGTTAGGATGCAAGTGGCCTAATGATCCAAATATTTGAAGGAGTAGAAAAAATTAAATTCTTAAGTTAACGTATGGTTAGATATTTACCAGAGCCAAACAAACCACTTTTTTCCTATCCTTAAAAATCACAGATACTTTTGGAATTATATCTCTCTGCATTTGTGCATTTCCATTTTGGATGTTCAATTTTTTTTCAGATCCAAACTTGAGTTTTCACTCTCCCATTATTCTCGTAAAAAAAAGATATAAGAAAAATTGATCGCAACAAAATGAAAATTTTAGAGTTCATGTTTGCAAAAAAATTTGAAAACTATAATAAATGTAAGTGAAGAAAATTATTTCACGCACTAAAAATGAACTCCAAAGTTTTGTTATCCATGTTTGGGAAATTCCACTAGTACAACAACTAATAGCTTGGTGGAATTTTATAGGAAAGTGACTTCTAACTGATCCTAACATGTTTTAAATGTGGTTGGATATGCATGCCAGAAACATGTTGAGGAAGCAAGTGACCAAATTATCAAAAACTTTCAAGGAGTTGAAAAAATTAAATGCACAAGTTAACGTGTGGTTGGATATTTACCAGATCAAAACCACCCACTTTTTGCGTATCCATAAAAATCACTGATACTTTTTGGAAATATCTCTCACAACATTTGTGCATTTCCATTTTTTATGTTCAATTTTTTTTTTCAGATCCAAACTTGAGTTTTCACTCTCCCATTTTTCTCGTAAAAAAATAAGATATAAGGCAAATAGCTCGCTAAAAAAAGAAATTTTTAGAGTTCATGTATGCAAAAATAATTGAAAATTATAATAAATGTAAGTGAAGAAAATCATTTCATGCACTAAGAATGAACGCCAAAGTTTTGTTATCCATGTTTTGGAAATTCCACTCGTACAACCCCTAATAGCTTGGTGGAACTTTATAGGAAAGAGACTTCTAAGTTATCCTAACCTATTTTAAGTGTGGTTGGATATGCATGCCTCAAACATGTTGAGGATGCAAATGACCTAATGATTCAAAAATTTCAAACAGTAGAAAAAATTAATTCTCAAGTAAACGTGTGGTTGGATATTTACCAAAGCCAAACAACCCAGTTTTTGCCTATCCTTAAAAATCACAGATACTTTTCAGAATTATCTCTCTCAGTATTTGTGCATTTCCATTTTAGATGTTCAAATTTTTTTTAGGATCCAAACTTGTGTTTTCACTCTCCGATTTTTCTTGTAAACAAAAAAGATGTAAGGCAAATAGATTGAAAGAAAATGAAAATTTTAGAGTTCAAGTATGCAAAAAAAATTAATGCCTATAATAAATGGAAGTGAAGAAAATTATTTCACACACTAAAAATGAACTCCAAAGTTTTTTTATCCATGTTTGGAATATTTCACCAGTACAACCCCTAATAGCTTGGTGGAATTTTATAAGAAAGGGACATCTAACTAATCCTAACATGTCTTAAATGTGGTTGGATATGCATGCCAGAAACATGTTGTGGATGCAAGTGACCTAAAGATCCAAAAATTTCAAGGTGTAGAAAAAATTAAATTCTCAAGTAAACGTGTGGTTGGATATTTACCAGGGCCAAACAACCCACATTTTGCCTATCCTTAAAAATTCCATTTACTTTTTGGAATTATCCCTCTCAGCATTTGTGCATTTCCATTTTGGATGTTCAAAAATTTTTTTTTATCCATACTTGAGTTTTCACTCTCCCATTTTTCTTGTAAAAAAATAAGATATAAGGCAAATAGCTCGCGACAAAAAAAAAATTTTAGAGTTCATAGATGCAAAAAAAAATTGAAAACTATAATAAATGTAAGTGAAGAAAATCATTTCACGCACTAAGAATGTACTCCAAAGTTTTGTTATCCATGTTTGGGAAATTCCACTAGTACAAACCGTAATAGCTTGGTGGAATTTTATAGGGAAGAGACTTCTAACTTATCATAACTTGTTTTAAATGTGGTTGGATAAGCATGCCAGAAACTTGTTGAGGGTGCAAGTGACATAATGATCCAAAATTTTCAAGGAGTAGAAAAAATTAAATTCTCAAGTTAAGGTGTGGTTGGATATTTACCAAAGCCAAAAAACCCACTTTTTGCCTATCCATAAAAATCACAGCTACTTTTTAGAATTATCTCTCTCAGTATTTGTGCATTTACTTTCTGGATGTTCAAATTTTTTTAGTATCCAAACTTTGGTTTTCATCTGCCATTTTTCTCGTAAACAAAAAATATGTAAGGCAAATAGATTGAGACAAAATGATAATTTAAGAGTTCATGTATGCAAAAAAATTTCAAAACTACAATAAATGTAAGTAAAGAAAATTATTTCACACACTAAAAATGAACTCCAAAGTTTTGTTATCCATATTTTGGAAATTCCACTAGTACAACCCCTAATAGCTTGGTGGAATTTTATAAGAAAGGGACTTCTAATTGATCCTAACAAGTCTTAAATGTGGTTGGATATGCATGCCAAAAACATGTTGAGGATGCAAGTGACCTAATCATCCAAAAATTTTAAGGAGTAAAAAAAATTAAATTCCCAAGTAAACGTGTGGTTTGATATTTATAAAAGCCAAAAAACCCACTTTTTACCTATCCTTAAAAATCACAGATACTTTTGGAATTATCTCTCTCAGCATTTGTGCATTTCCTTTTTGGACTTTCAAATTTTTTTTCAGATCCGAACTTGTGTTTTCACTCTCCCATTTTCTCGTAAACAAAAAAGATATATGGAAAATATATCGCAACAAAATGAAAATTTTAGAGTTCATGAATGTGAAAAAATTTGAAAACTACACTAAATATAAGTGAAGAAAATTATTTCACGAACTTAAAATGAACTTCAAAGTTTTGTTATACATGTTTTGGAAATTCCACTAGTACAACCCCTAATAGCTTGGTGGAATTTTATTGGAAAGAGATTTCTAACTGATCCTAACATGTTTTAAATGTGGTAGGAAATTCATAGTAGAAACATGTTGAGGACGCAATTGACCTAATGATCCAAAAATTTTGAGTAGAAAAAATTAAATTCTCAAGTTAACGTGTGGTTGGATATTTACCAGAGCCAAACAACCCACTTTTTGCCTATCTCAAAAAATCACAGATACTTTATGGAATTATCTCTCTCAGTATTAGTTCATTTCCATTTTGGATGTTTAACATTTTTTTCAGATCCAAACTTGAGTTTTCACTCTCCATTTTTTCTCATAAACAAAAAAGATATAAGGCAAATAGATCGCAACAAAATGAAAATTTTAGAGGTTATTAATGCAAAAACATTTATAAACTATAATAAATGTAAGTGAAAAAAATAACTTCAAGAAATAAAAATGAACTCCAAAGTTTTGTTATCCTTGTTTGGTAAATTCTACTTGTACAATCCGTAATAGCTTTGTGGAATTTTATAGGAAAGAGACTTCTAACTGGTCCTAACATGTTCTAAATATGGTTGGATATGCATGCCAGAAATATGTTGAGGAAGCAAGTGACCTATTGATCCAAAATTTTCGAGTAGAAAAAATTAAATTCACAAGTTGACGTATGATTGGATATTTTCCAGAGCCAAACAACCCACTTTAGGCCTATCCATAAAAATCACAGATACTTTTTTGAAATATCTCTCTCAGCATTTTTACATTTCCATTTTTGATGTTCAAAATTTTTTTCATATCCAAACTTGAGTTTTCACTCACTCATTTTTTTCTGGTAAACAATAAAGATAAACACAAATAGATCGCAAAAAAATGAAAATTTTAGAGTTCATGTATGCCAAAAAATTGGAAAACTTTAACAAATGTGAGTGAAGAAAATTATTTCCAGCACTAAAAATGAACTCCAAAGTTTCGTTATCCATGTTTGGGAAATTCCACTAGTAGAATCCCTAATAGCTTGGTGGAATTTTATAGGAAATAGACTTCAATATGATCCTAACATGTTTTAAAAGTGGTTGGATATGCATGCCTGAAACAAGTTAAGGATGCAAGTGACCTAAAGATCAAAAAATATCAAGGAGTAGAAAAAATTAAATTCTCAAGTTAACATGTGGTTGGTAATTTATAAAAGCCAAACAACCCACATTTTGCCCATCCTGAAAAATCACAGATTCTTTTTGGAATTATCTCTCTTAACATTTGTGCAATTTCATTTTGGATGTTAAAATTTTTTTCAAGATCCAAACTTGAGTTTTCACTCTCCCATTTTTCTTCCAAACAAAAAAGATTTAAGGCAATTAGATCGCTACAAAATGAAAATTTTGCAGTTCATGTTTGCAAAAAAATTTGAAAACTATAATAAATGTTAGTGAAGAAAATTATTTCAAGCACTAAAATTGAACTCCAAAGTTTTTGTTATCCATGTTTGGGAAATTCCTCAATTACAACCCCTAAGAGCTTGGTGGAATTTTATTGGAAAGGGATTTCTAACTGATCCTAACATGTTTTAAATGTGGTTGGATTTGCATGCCAGAAACATGTTGAGGATGCAAGTGACCTAATGATCAAAAAATTTCAAGGAGTAGAAAAAATTAAATTCTCAAGTAAACATGTGGTTGGATATTTACAAAAGCCAAACATCCCACTTTTAACCTATCCTTAAAAATCACAGATACGTTTTGGAATTATCACTCTCAGCATTTGTGCAATTCCCTTTTGGATGTTCAAATTTTTTTTCACATTCAAACTTGAGTTTTCTCTCTCCCATTTTTTTCTTGTAAACAAAAAAGATATAACATAAAATGGATCGCAACAAAATTAAAATTTTAGAGTTCATATATGCAAAAACGTTTGAAAACAATATTAAATGGAAGTGATGAAAATTATTTCACGCACTAAAAATGAACTCCAAAGTTTGGCTATCCTTGTTTGGGAAATTCCACTAGTACAACCCCTAATAGCTTGGTGGAATTTTATAAAAAAGAGACTTCTAACTGATCCTATCATGTTTTAAATGTGGTTGGATATGCATGCCAGAAAAATGTTGAGGATGCAAGTGACCTAATGATCCAAAAATTTCAAGGATTAGAAAAAATTAAATTCTGAAGTTAACGTGTGCTTGGATATTTACAAAAGCCAAACAATCCACTTTTTGCCAATCCTTAAATATCACAGATACGTTTTGGAATTACCTCTCTAAACATTTGAGCATTTCAATTTTGGATGTTCAAATTTTTTTTCAGATACAAACTTGAGTTTTCACTCTCGCATTTTTCTCGTAAACAAAAAAGATATAAGGCAAATAGATCGCAACAAAATAAAAATTTTATAGTTCATGTATGCAAAAAAATTTGAAAACTATACAAAATGAAAGTGAAGAAAACTATTTCACACACTAAAAATGGACTCCAAAGTTTTGTTATCCCTGTTTGGGAAATTCCACGAGTACAACCACTAATAGCTTGGTGGAATTTTATAGGAAAGAGACTTCTAACTGATCTAACCAGTTTTAAATGTGGTTGGATTTGCATGCCAGTAAAATGGTTAGGATGCAAGCGGCCTAATGATCCAAATACTTGAAGGAGTAGAAAAAATTAAATTCTCAAGTTAACGTATGGTTGGATATTTACCAGAGCCAAACAAACCACTTTTTTCCTATCCTTAAAAATCACAGATGCTTTTGGAATTATATCTCTCTACATTTGTGCATTTCCATTTTGGATGTTCAAAATTTTTTTCAGATCCAAACTAGAGTTTTCACTCTCCCAATTATCTCGTAAAAAAATATATATAAGAAAAATTGATCGCAATAAAATGAAAATTTTAGAGTTCATGTTTGCAAAAAAATTTGAAAACTATAATAAATGTAAGTGAAGAAAATTATTTCACGCACTAAAAATGAACTCCAAAGTTTTGTTCTCCATGTTTGGGAAATTCCACTAGTACAACCACTAATAGCTTGGTGGAATTTTATAGGAAAGAGACTTCTAACTAATCCTAACATGTTTTAAATGTGGTTGGATATGCATGCCAGAAACATGTTGAGGATGCAAGTGACCTAATTATCCAAAAATTTCAAGGAGTTAAAAAAATTAAATGCACAAGTTAACGTGTGGTTGGATATTTACCAGATCAAAACAACCCACTTTTTGCCTATCCATAAAAATCACTAATACTTTTTGGAAATATCTCTCTCAGCATTTGTGCATTTCCATTTTTGATGTTCGATTTTTTTTTCAGATCCAAACTTGAGCTTTCACTCTCCCATTCTTATTTCATAAACAAAAAAGATACAAGGCAAATAGATCACAACAAAATGAAAATTTTAGAGTCCATGTATGCAAAAAAATTGGAAAACTATAGTGAATGTAAGTGAAGAAAATTATTTTCAGCACTAAAACTTAACTTCAAAGTTTCGTTATCCATTTTTGTGAAATTCCACTAGTACAATCCCTAATAGCTTGGTGGAATTTTTTAGGAAAGAGACTTCTAAATGATCTTAACATGTTTTAAATGTGGTTGGATATGCATGCCAGAAATATGTTAAGGATGCAAGTGACCTAATGATCCAAAAATTTCTAGGAGTAGAAAAAATTAAATTCTCAAGTTAACGTGTGGTTGGATATTTACAAAAGCCTAACAACTCACATTTTGCCTATCCTTAAAAATCACAGATACTTTTTGGAATTATCTCTCCCAGCATTTGGGCATTTCAATTTTGGATGTACAATTTTTTTCAGATCCAAACTTGAGTTTTCACTATCCCATTTTTCTCATAAAAAAAATAAGATATAAGGCAAATAGCTCGCTACAAAATGAAATTTTTAGAGTTCATGTATGCAAAAATAATTGAAAAGTATAATAAATGTAAGTGAAGAAAATCATTTCATGCACTAAGAATGAACGCCAAAGTTTTGTTATCCATGTTTTGGAAATTCCACTAGTACAACCCCGAATAGCTTGGTGGAATTTTATAGGAAAGAGACTTCTATGTTATCCTAACTTGTTTTAAATGTTGTTGGATATGCATGCCTAAAACATGTTGAGGATGCAAGTGACCTATTGATCCAAAAATTTGAAGGAGTAGAAAAAATTAAATTCTCAAGTTAACGTGTGGTTGTATATTTACAAAAGCCAAACAACCCGGATACATTTCAGAATTACTTCTCTCAGTATTTGTGCATTTCCATTTTTGATGTTCAAATTTTTTTTAGGATCCAAACTTGTGTTTTCACTCCCCAATTTTTCTCATAAAAAAAAAAGATGTAAGACAAATAGATTGAAAGAAAAATGAAAATTTTAGAGTTCAAGTATGCAAAAAAAATTGATGCCTAAAATAAATGTAAATGAAGAAAATTATTTCACACACTAAAAATGAACTCCAAAGTTTTGTTATCCATGTTTGGAATATTTCACCAATACAACCCCTAATAGCTTGGTGGAATTTTATAAGAAAGGGACTTCTAATTGATCCTAACATGTCTTTAATGTGGTTGGATATGCATGCCAGAAACATGCTGAGGATGCAAGTGACCTAGAGATCCCAAAATTTCAAGGAGTAGAAAAAATTAAATTCTCAAGTAAACGTGTGGTTGGATATTTACCAGAGCCAAACAACCCACATTTTGCCTATCCTTAAAAATCACATTTAATTTTTTGAATTATCTCTCTCAGCATTTGTGCATTTCCATTTTGGATGTTCAAAATTTTTTTCTGATCCTTACTTGAGTTTTCACTCTCCCATTTTACTCGTAAAAAAAAAAGATATAAGGCAAATAGCTCGCGACAAAATAAAAATTTTAGAGTTCATAGATGTAAAAAAAAATTGAAAACTATAATAAATGTAAGTGAAGAAAATCATTTCACGCACTAAGAATGAACTCCAAAGTTTTGTTATCCATGTTTGGGAACTTCCACTAGTACAACCCCTAATAGCTTGGTGGAATTTTATAGGGAAGAGACTTCTAACTTATCCTAACTTGTTTTGAATGCGGATGGATATGCATGCCAGAAACATGTTGAGGGTGCAAGTGACATAATGATCCAAAATTTTCAAGGAGTAGCAAAAATTAAATTCTCAAGTTAAGGTGCGGTTGGATATTTACCAAAGCCAAACAACCCACTTTTTGCCTATCCTTAAAAATCACAGATACTTTTCAGAATTATCTCTCTCAGTATTTGTGCATTTCCTTTTTGGATGTTCAAATTTTTTTAGTATCCAAACTTGGGTTTTCACTCTGCCATTTTTCTCGTAAACAAAAAATATGTAAGGCAAATAGATTGAAACAAATGATAATTTAAGAGTTCATGTATGCAAAAAAATTTGAAAACTATAATAAATGTAAGTAAAGAAAATTATTTCACACACTAAAAATGAACTCCAAAGTTTTGTTATCTATATATGGGAAATTCCACTAGTACAACCCCTAATAGCTTGGTGGAATTTTATAAGAAAGAGACTTCTAACTTATCCTAACAAGTCTTAAATGTGGTTGGATATGCATGCCAGAAACAGGTTGAGGATGCAAGTGACCTAATCATCCAAAAGTTTCAAGGAGTAGAAAAAATTAAATTCCCAAGTTAACGTGTGGTTTGATATTTACAAAAGCCAAACAACCCACTTTTTGCCTATCCTTAAAAATAACAGATACTTTCTGAAATTATCTCTCTCAACATTTTTGCATTTCCTTTTTAGATTTTCAAAAATTTTTTCAGATCCGAACTTTTCTTTTCACTCTCCCATTTTTCTCGTAAACAAAAAAGATATATGGAAAATATATCGCAACAAAATGAAAATTTTAGAGTTCATGAATGTGAAAATTTTTGAAAACTACACTGAATGTAAGTGAAGAAAATTATTTCACGAACTTAAAATGAACTCCAAAGTTTTGTTATACATGTTTCGGAAATTCTACTAGTACAACCCCTAATACCTTGGTGGAATTTTATTGGAAAGAGACTTCTAACTGATCCTAACATGTTTTAAATGTGGTAGGATATTCATACTAGAACCATGTTGAGGATGCAATTGACCTAATGATCCAAAAATTTTGAGTAGAAAAAATTCAATTCTCAAGTTAACGTGTGGTGGGATATTTACCAGAGCCAAACAACCCACTTTTTGCCTATCTCTAAAAATCACAGATACTTTATGGAATTATCTCTCTCAGCATTAGTTCATTTCCATTTTGGATGTTCAACGTTTTTTTCAGATCCAAACTTGAGTTATCACTCTCTCTTTTTTCTCGTAAACAAAAAAGTTATAAGGCAAATAGATCGCAACAAAATGAAAATTTTAGAGTTTATGTACGCAAAAACATTTATAAACTATAAGCAATGTAAATAAAAAAAATAACTTCACGAACTAAAAATGAACTCCAAAGTTTTGTTATCCATGTTTGGGAAATTCTACTTGTACAACCTGTAATAGCTTTGTGGAATTTTATAGGAAAGAGACTGTAACTGATCCTAACATGTTTTAAATAAGGTTGGATATGCATGCCAGAAACATGTTGAGGAAGCAAGTGACCTAATGATCCAAAAATTTCTAGGAGTAGAAAAAATTAAATTCACAAGTTGACGTATGGTTGGATATTTTCCAGAGCCAAACAACCCACTTTTTGCCTATCCTTAAAAATCACAGATACATTTTGGAATTACCTCTCTCAGCATTTGTGCATTTCCATTTTGGATGTTCAAATTTGTTTTCAGATCCAAACTTGAGTTTTCACTCTCCCATTATTCTCGTAAGCAAAAAAGATATAAGGCAAACAGATCGCAACAAAATGAAAATTTTAGAATTTATGTATGCAAAAAATTTGAAAACTATAATAAATGTAAGTAAATAAAATTATTTCACTCACAAAATATGAACTCCAAAGTTTTGTTATCCATGTTTGGGAAATTCCACTAGTACATTCGCTAATAGCTTGGTGGAATTTTATAGGGAAGAGACTTCTAACTGATCCTGACATGTTTTAAATGTGGTAGGATATGCTTGCAAGAAACATGTTGAAGATGCAAGTGACCTAATGATCCAAAAATTTCAAGGAGTAGAAAAAATTAAATTCTCAAGTTAACGTGTGGTTGGATATTTACCAGAGCCAAACAACCCACATTTTGCCTATCCATAAAAATCACAGGTACTTTTTCTAAATATCTCTCTCAGCATTTGTGCATTTCCATTTTTGATGTTCAAAATTTTTTTCAGATCCAAACTTGAGTTTTCACTCTCCCATTTTTTCTGGTAAACAAAAAAAATAAACGCAAATAGGTCGCAAAAAAATGAAAATTTTAGAGTTCATGTATGCAAAAAAATTGGAAAACTATAACAAATGTGAGTGAAGAAAATTATTTCCAACACTGAAAATGAACTCCAAAGTTTCGTTATCCATGTTTGGGAAATTCCACTAGTTCAATCCCTAATAGCTTGGTTGAATTTTATAGGAAAGAGACTTCAATATGATCCTAACATGTTTTAAAAGTGGTTGGATATGCATGCCAGAAACAAGTTAGGGATGCAAGTGACCTAAAGATCCAAAAATATCAAGAAGTAGAAAAAATTAAATTCTCAAGTTAACGTGTGGTTGGTAATTTACAAAAGCCAAACAACCCACATTTTGCCCATCCTTAAAAATCACAGATACTTTTTGGAATTATCTCTCTCAACATTTGTGCAATTTCATTTTGGATGTTAAAATTTTTTTTCAGATCCAAACTAGAGTTTTTACTCTCCCATTTTTCTTGCAAACAAAAAAGATTTAAGGCAATTAGATCGCTACAAAAAGAAAATTTTAGAGTTCATGTTTGCATAAAAATTTGAAAACTATAATAAATGTTAGTGAAGAAAATTATTTCAAGCACTAAAATTGTACTCCAAAGTTTTTGTTATCCATGTTTGGGAAATTCCACCAGTACAACCCCTAGGAGCTTGGTGGAATTTTATTGGAAAGGAATTTCTAACTGATCCTAACATGTTTTAAATGTGGTTGGATATGCATGCCAAAAACATGTTGCGGATGCAAGTGACCTAATGATCCAAAAATTTCAAGGAGTAGAACAAATTAAATTCTCAACTAAACTTGTGGTTAGATATTTACAAGAGCCAAACATCCCACTTTTTACCTATCCTTAAAAATCACAGATACGTTTTGGAATTATCACTCTCAGCATTTGTGTAATTCCATTTTGGATTTTCAAATTTTTTTTCAGATCCAAACTTGAGTTTTCTCTCTCCCATTTTCTTCTTGTAAACAAAAAAGAATGGATCGCAACAAAATGAAAATTTTAGAGTTCATTTATGCAAAAAAGTTTGAAAACTATATTAAATGTAAGTGAAGAAAATTATTTCACGCACTAAAAATGAACTCCAAAGTTTGGCTATCTTTGTTTGGGAAATTCCACTAGTACAACACCTAATAGCTTGGTGGAATTTTGTAAAAAAGAGACTTCTAACTGATCCTATCATGTTTTAAATGTGGTTGGATATGCATGCCAGAAAAATGTTGAGTTTGCAAGTGACCTAATGATCCAAAAATTTCAAGGAGAAAAAAAATTAAATTCTCAAGTTAACGTGTGCTTGGATATTTACAAAAGCCAAACAACCCACTTTTTGCCTATCCTAAAATATCACAGATACGTTTTGGAATTATCTCTCTAAGCATTTGTGCATTTCAATTTTGGATGTTCAATTTTTTTTTTCAGATACAAACTTGAGTTTTCACTCTCCCATTTTTCTCGTAAACAAAAAAGATATAAGGCAAATAGATCGCAACAAAATGACAATTTTACAGTTCATGTATGCAAAAACATTTGAAAACTATACTAAATGTAAGTGAAGAAAATTATTTCACACACTAAAAATAAACTCCAAATTTTGTTGTCCGTGTTTGGGAAATTCCACGAGTACAACCACTAATAGCTTGGTGGAATTTTATAGGAAAGAGACTTCTAACTGATCCTAACCAGTTTTAAATGTGGTTGGATTTGCATGCCAGTAAAATGGTTAGGATGCAAGTGGCCTAATGATCCAAAAATTTGAAGGAGTAGAAAAAATTAAATTCTCAAGTTAACGTATGGTTGGATATTTACCAGAGCCAAACAACCCACTTTTTTCCTATCCTTAAAAATCATAGATACTTTTGGAATTATATCTCTCTGCATTTGTGCATTTCCATTTTGGATGTTCAAATTTTTTTTCATATCCAAACTAGAGTTTTCACTCTCCCATTATTCTCGTAAAAAAAAAGATATAAGAAAAATTGATCGCAACAAAATGAAAATTTTAGAGTTCATGTTTGCAAAGAAATTTGAAAACTATAATAAATGTAAGTGAAGAAAATTATTTCACGCACTAAAAATGAACTCCAAAGTTTTGTTATCCATGATTGGGAAATTCCACTAGTACAACCACTAATAGCTTGGTGGAATTTTATAGGAAAGAGACTTCTAACTAATCCTAACATGTTTAAAATGTGGTTGGATATGCATGCCAGAAACATATTGAGGATGCAAGTGACTTAATTATCCAAAAATTTCAAGGAGTTGGAAAAATTAAATGCACAAGTTAACGTGTGGTTGGATATTTGCCAGGTCAAAACAACCCACTTTTAGCCTATCCATAAAAATCACTGATACTTATTGGAAATATCTCTCTCAGCATTTGTGCATTTCCATTTTTTATGTTCAATTTTTTTTTCTGATCCAAACTTGAATTTTCACTCTCCCATTTTTTTCTCATAAACAAAAAAGATAGATCACAACAAAATGAAAAATTTAGAGTTCATGTAAGCAAAAAAATTGGAAAACTATAGTAAATGTAAGTGAAGAAAATTATTTTCGGCACTAAAACTAAACTCCAAAGTTTCGTTATCCATATTTGTGAAATTCCACTTGTACAATCCCTAATAGCTTCGTGGAATTTTATAGGAAAGAGACTTCTAAATGATCCTAACATGTTTTAAATGCGGTTGGATATGCATGCCAGAAACATGTTGAGGATGCAAGTGACCTAATGATCCAAAAATTTCTAGGAGTAGAAAAATTAAATTCTCAAGTTAACGTGTGGTTGGATATTTACCAAAGCCAAACAAACCACATTTTGCCTATCCTTAAAAATCACAGATACTTTTTGGAATTATCTCTCACAGCATTTGGGCATTTCAATTTTGGATGTACAATTTTTTTTTCAGATCCAAACTTGAGTTTTCACTCTCCCATTTTTCTCGTAAAAAAATAAGATATAAGGCAAATAGCTCGCTACAAAATGAAATTTTTAGAGTTCATGTATGCAAAAATAATTGAAAAGTATCATAAATGTAAGTGAAAAAAATCATTTCATGGACTAAGAATGAACGCCAAAGTTTTGTTATCCATGTTTGGGAAATTCCACTAGTACAACCCCTAATAGCTTGGTGGAATTTTATAGGAAAGAGACTTCTAAGTTATCCTAACTTGTTTTAAATGTGGTTGGATATGCATGCCAGAAACATGTTGAGGATGCAAGTTACCTATCGATCCAAAAATTTGGAGGAGTAGAAAAAATTAAATTCTCAAGTTAACGTGTGGTTGTATATTTACCAAAGTCAAACAACCCACTTTTTTCCTATCCTTAAAAATCAGTGATACTTCTCCAAATTATCTATCACAGTATTTTTGCATTTCCATTATGGATGTTCAAATTTTTTTTAGGATCCAAACATGAGTTTTTACTCTCCCATTTTTCTCGTAAGCAAAAAAGATGTAAAGCAAATAGATTGAAAGAAAATGAAAATTTTAGAGTTCATGTATGCAAAAAAAATTGATACCTATAATAAATATACGTGAAGAAAATTATTTCACACACTAAAAATGAACTCCAAAGTTTTGTTATCCATGTTTGGAATATTTCACTAGTACAACCCCTAATAGCTTGGTGGAATTTTATAAGAAAGGGACTTCTAACTGATCCTAACATGTCTTAAATGTGGTTGGATATGCATGCCAGAAACATGTTGAGGATGCAAGTGACCAAAAGAACCAAAAATTTCAAGGAGTAGAAAAAATTAAATTCTCAAGTAAATGTGTGGTTGGATAATTACCAGAGGCATACAACCCACATTTTGCCTATCCTTAAAAATCACCGATACTTTTTGGAATTATCTCTCTCAGCATTTGTGCATTTCCATTTTGGATGTTCAAAATTTTTTTCCTATCCATACTTGAGTTTTCACTCTCCCATTTTTCTCGTAAAAAATAAAGATATAAGGCAAACAGCTGGCCACAAAATGAAAATTTTGGAGTTCATATATGCAAAAAAATTGAAAACTATAGTAAAAGTAAGTGAAGAAAATCATTTCATGCACTAAGAATGAACTCCAAAGTTTTGTTATCCATGTTTGGGAAATTCCACTAGTACAACCCCTAATAGCTTGGTGGAATTTTATAGGAAAGAGACTTCTAACTTATCCTAACTTGTTTTAAATGTGGTTGGATATGCATGCCAGAAACATGTTGAGGATGCAAGTGACCTAATGATCCAAAATTTTCAAGGAGTAGAAAAAATTAAATTCTCAAGTTAACGTGTGGTTGGATATGTACCAAAGCCAAACAACCCACTTTTTGCCTATCCTTAAAAATCATAGATACTTTTTAAATTTTTCTCTCTTAGTATTTGTGCATTTCATTTTTTGATGTTCAAATTTTTTTTAGCATCACTTGGGTTTTCACTCTGCCAATTTTCTCGTAAACAAAAAATATGTAAGGCAAATAGATTGAAACAAAATGATAATTTAAGAGTTCATGTATGCAAAAAAATTTAAAAACTATAATAAATGTAAGTAAAGAAAATTATTTCACACACTAAAAATGAAATCCAAAGTTTTGTTATTCATGTTTGGAAAATTCCACAAGTACAACCCCTAATAGCTTGGTGGAATTTTATAAGAAAGGGACTTCTAATTGATCCTAACATGTCTTAAATGTGGTTGGATATGCATGACATGTTGAGGATGCAAGTGACCTAATGATCCAAAAATTTCAAGGAGTAGAAAAAATTAAATTCCCAAGTTAACGTGTGGTTTGATATTTACGAAAGCCAAACAACCCACTTTTTGCCTATCCTTAAAAATGACCGATACTTTTTGGAATTATCTCTCAGCATTTGTGCATTTCCTTTTTGGATGTTCAATTTTTTTTTCAGATCCAAACTTGTGTTTTCGTTCTCCCATTTTTCTCATAAACAAAAAAGAAATATGGAAAATATATCGCAACAAAATGAAAATTTTAGAGTTCATGTATGTGAAAAATTTTGAAATCTATTCTAAATGTAAGTGAAGAATATTTTTTCATAAACTTAAAATGAACTCACAAGTTTTTTTATAGATTTTTTGGAAATTCCACTAGTACAACCCCTAATAGCTTGGTCGAATTTTATAGGAAAGAGACTTCTAACTGATCCTAACATGTTTTAAATGTGGTTGGATATTCATACCTGAAACATGTTGAGGATGCAATTGACCTAATGATCCAAAATTTTCAAGGAGTAAAAATAAATAAATTCTCAATTTAACGTGTGGTTGGATATTTACCAGAGCCAAACAACCCACTTTTTGCCTATCCTTAAAAATCATAGATACTTTTTGGAATTATCTCTCTTAGGATTCGTTCATTGCCATTTTGGATGTTCAACGTTTTTTTCAGATTCAAACTTGAGTTTTCACTGTCCCTTTTTTCTCGTCAACAAAAAAGATATACGGCAAATGGATCCAAAAAAATGAAAATTTTAGAGTTTATGTATGCCAAAAAATTTATAAACTATCATAAATGTAAGTGAAAAAAATTACTTCACGCACTAAAATTGAACTTCAAAGTTTTGTTATCCTTGTTTCGGAAATTCTACTAGTACAACCCGTAATAGCCAGGTGGAATTTTACGGGAAAGAAACTTCTAACTGATCCTAACATGTTTTAAATATGGATGGAAATGCATGCCAGAACCATGTTGAGGAAGCAAGTGACCTAATGATCCTAAAATTTCAAGGAGTAGAAAAAATTAAATTCACAAGTTAACGTATGGTTGGATATTTTCCAGAGCCAAACAACCCACTTTTTGCCTATCCTTAAAAATCACAGATACTTTTTGGAATTATCTCTATCAGCTTTTGCGCATTGTCATTTTGGATGTTCAAATTTTTTTTTAGATCCAAACTTGAGTTTTCACTCTCCCATTATTCTCGTAAACAAAAAAAGATATAAGGCAAACCGATCGCAACAAAATAAAAATTTTAGAATTCATGTGTGCAAAAAAATTTGAAGACTATAATAAATGTAAGTAAAGAAAATTATTTCATGCAAAAAAAATGAACTCCAAAGTTTTGTTATCCATGTTTGGGAAATTCCACTTGTACATTCAGTAATAGCTATGTGGAATTTTATAGGAAAGAGACTTCTAACTGATCCTAACATGTTTTAAATATGGTAGGATTTGCATGCAAGAAACATGTTGAAGTTGCAAGTGACCTAATGATCCAAAAATTTCAAGGAGTAGAAAAAATTAAATTCTCAAGTTAACGTGTGGTTGTATATTTACCAGATCCAAACAACCCACATTTTGCTTATCCATAAAAATCACAGATACTTTCTTGAAATATCTCTCTCAGTATTTGTGCATTTCCCTTTTGGATGTTCAAATTTTTTTTCAGATCCAAACTTGAGTTTTCATTCTCCCATTTTTTTTTGGTAAACAAAAAAGATAAACGCAAATAGATCGCAAAAAAATGAATATTTTAGAGTTCGTGTGTGCAAAAAAATTGGAAAACGTTAACAAATGTAAGTGAAGAAAATTATATCCAGCACCAAAAATGAACTCCAAAGTTTCGTTATCCATGTTTGGGAAATTCCACTAGTACAATCCCTAATAGCTTCGTGGAATTTTATAGGCAAGAAACTTCTAAATGATCCTAACATGTTTTAAAAGTGGTTGGATAAGCATGCCAGAAACAAGTTAAGGATGCAAGTGACCTAAAGATCCAAAAATTTCAAGGAGTAGAAAAAATTAAATTCTCAAGTTAACGTGTGGTTGGATATTTACCAAAGAAAAACAACCCACATTTTGTCTATCCTTAAAAATCACAGATACTTTATGCAATTATTTCTCTCAGTATTTGTGCTATTCCATTTTGGATGTTAATTTTTTTTCAGATCCAAACTTGAGTTTTCACTCTCCCATTTTTCTTGCAAACAAAAAAGATATAAGGCAAATAGATCGCTACAAAATGAAAATTTTAGAGTTCATGTTTGCAAAAAAATTTGAAAACTATAATAAATGTTAGAGAAGTTAATTATTTCAAGCACTAACAATGAACTCCAAAGTTTTATTATCCATGTTTGGAAAATACCACTAGTACAACCCCTAATAGCTTGGTGGAATTTTATTGGAAAGGGACTTCTATCTGATCCTATCATGTTTTAAATGTGGTTGGATATGCATGCCAAAAACATATTGAGGATGCAAGTGACCTAATGATCTAAAACTTTCATGGACTAGAAAATTTTGAATTCTCAAGTAAACTTGTGGTTGGATATTTACCAGAGCCAAACAACCCACTTTTTACCTATCCTTAAAAATCACAGATATGTTTCTGACTTATCACTCTCAGCATTTGTGCATTTCCATTTTGGATGTTCAAATTTTTTTTCAGATTCAAACTTGAGCTTTCACTCTCCCATTTTTTTCTCGTAAACAAAAAGATATAAGGCAATTAGATCGCAACAAAATTAAAATTTTAGAGTTCATATATGTAAAAAAGTTTGAAAACTATATTAAATGTAAGTGAAGAAAATTATTTCACGCACTAAAAATGAACTCCAAAGTTTGGTTGTCCTTGTTTGGAAAATTCCACTAGTACAACCCAAATAGCTTGGTTGGAATTTTATAGAAAGAGACTTCTAACTGATCCTATCATGTTTTAAATGTGGCTGGTTATGCATGCCAGAAAAATGTTGAGGATGCCAGTGACCTATTGATCCAAAAATTTCAAGGAGTCGAAAAAATTAAATTCTCAAGTTAACGTGTGCTTGGATATTTACAAAAGCCAAACAACCCACTTTTTTCCTATCCTTAAATATCACAAATACGTTTTGGAATTATCTTTCTCAGCATTTGTTCCTTTCCATTTTGGATCAATTTTTTTTCAGATTCAAACTTGAGTTTTCACTCACCCATTTTACTCGTAAGCAAAAAAGATATGAGGCAAATAGATCGCAACAAAATGAAAATTTTAGAGTTGATGTATGCAAAAAAAATTGAAAACTATACTAAATGTAAGTGAAGAAAATTATGTCACGCGCTAAAAATGAAATCCAAAGTTTTGTTATCCATGTTTGAGAAATTCCACTAGTACAACCCCTAATAGCTTGGTGGAATTTTGTAGGAAAGAGCCTTCTAACTGATCCTAACATGTTTTAAATGTGGTTGGATACGCATACCAGAAACATGTGAGAACGCAAGTGACCTAATGGTTCAAAAATTTTGAGTAGAAAAAATTAAATTCTCAAGTTAAAGTGTGGTTGGATATTTACTAGAGCCAAACAACCCAATTTTTGCCTATCCTTAAAAATCACAGATACTTTTTGGAATGATCTCTCTCAGCATTTGTGCATTTCCATTTTGTATGTTCAATTTTTTTTTTCAGATCCAAACTAGTGTTTTCCCTCTCCCATTTTTCTCGTAAACAAAAAAGATATAATGCAACTAGATCGCAAAAAAATGAAAATTTTAGAGTTAATGTATGCAAAAAAATTTGTAAATTATAATAAATGTAAGTGAAGAAAATTACTTCACGCACTAAAAATGAACTCCAAAGTTTTACTATCCATGTTTGGGAAATTCCACAAGTATCACCCCTAATAGCTTGGTGGAATTTTATAGGAAAGAGACTTCTAACTGATCTTATCATGTTTTAAGTATGGTTGGATATGCATGACAAAAACATGTTGAGGATGAAAGTGACCTAATGATAAAAAAATTTCAAGGAGTAGAAAAAATGAAATTCTCAAGTTAACGTATGATTGGATATTTACCATAGCCAAACAACCCACTTTTTGCCTATCCTTAAAAATCACAAATACTTTTTGGAATTATCTCTCTCAGCATTTGTGCATTTCCATTGTGGATGTTCAAATTTTTTTTTTCATCCAAACTTGAGTTTTCACTCTCCCATTATTCTCGAAAACAAAAAAGATATAAGGCAAATAGATCGCACCAAAATGAAAATTTTAGAGTTCATGTATGCAAAAAAATTTGAAAACTATAATAAATGTAAGTGAAGAAAATTTTTTCCCGGACTAAAAATGAACTCCAAAGTTTTGTTATCCATGTTTGGGAAATTCCACTAGTACAACCACTAATAGCTTGGTGGAATTTTATAGGAAAGAGACTTCTAACTGATCCTAACCTGTTTTAAATGTGGTTGGATGTGCATGCCAGAACCATGTTCAGGATGCAAATGGCCTAGTGATCCAAAAATTTCAAGGAGTGGAAAAAATTAAATTCTCAAGTTAACGTATGGTTGGATATTTACCAGAGCCAAACAACCCACTTTTTTCCTATCCTTAAAAATCACAGATACTTTTGGAATTATCACTCTCTGCATTTGTGCATTTCCATTTTGGATGTTCTAAATTTTTTTCATATCCAAACTTGAGTTTTCATTCTCCCATTAATCTCGTAAACAAAAAAGATATAAGGAAAATAGGTCGAAACAAAATGAAAATTTTAGAGTTCATGTATGCAAAAAAATTTGAAAACTATAATAAATGTAAGTGATGAAAATTATTTCACACACCAAAAATAAGCTCCAAAGTTTTGTTATCCATGTTAGGGAAATTCCACTAGTACAACCACTAATAGCTTGGTGGAATTTTATCGGAAAGAGACTTCTAACTGATCCAAACATGTTTTAAATTTGGTTGGATATGCATGCCAGAAATATGTTGAGGATGCAAGTGACCTAATGATCCAAAAATTTCAAGGAGTAGAAAAAATTTAATTCTTCAGTTAATGTGTGGTTGGATATTTACCAGAGCAAAATAACCCACTTTTTGCCTATCCACAAAAATCACTGATACTTTTTGGAAATATCTCTCTCAGCATTTGTGCATTTTCATTTTGGATGTTCATTTTTTTTTAGATCCAAACTTGAGTTTTCACTCTCCCATTTTTTTCTCAAAAACAAAAAAGATATAAAGCCAATAGATCGCAACAAAATGAAAATTTTAGAGTTCATGTATGCAAAAAAATTGGAAAACTATAATAAATTTAAGTGAAGAAAATTATTTTCCGCACTAAACTGAACTTCAAAGTTTCATTATCCATGTTTGGGAAATTCCACTAGTGCAATCCCTAATAGTTTGGTGGAATTTTATAGGAAAGAGACTTCTAAATGATCCAAACATATTTTGAATGTGGTTGGATATGCATGCTAGAAACATGTTGAGTATGCAAGTGACCTAATGATCCAAAACTTTAGAGTAGAAAAAATTAAATTCTCAAGTTAACGTGTGCTTGGATTTTTACAAAAGCCAAACACCCACATTTTGCCTATCCTTAAAAATCACATATACTTTTTGGAATCATCCCTCTCAGCTTTTGTACATTTCCATTTTGGATATTCAAATTTTTTTTCAGATCCAAACTTAAGTTTTCACTCTCCCATTTTTATCACAAAAAAATAATATATAAGGCAAATAGCATGCTACAAAATGAAAATTTTAGAGTTCATGTATGCAAAAAAATTTGAAAACTATAATAATTGTAAGTGAAGAAAATTATTTCACGCACTAAAAATACACTCCAAAGTTTTGTTATCCATGCTTGGGAAATTCCACTAGTACAACCCCTAATAGCTTGGTGGAATTTTATAAGAAAGGGACTTCAAACCGATCCTAACATGTCTTAAATGTGGATGGATATGCATGCTAGAAACATGTTGAGGATGCAAGTGACCTAATGATCCAAAAATTTCAAGGAGTAGAAAAAATTAAATTCTCAAGTAAACATGTGGTTGGATATTCACTAGAGCCAAAAAACCCATTTTTAGCCTATACTTAAATATCACAGTAACTTTTTGGAATTATCTGTCTCAGCATTGTGCATTTCCATTTTGAATGTTCAAATTTTTTTTCTGATCCAAACTTGAGTTTTCACTCTCCCATTTTTCTTTTAAAGAAAAAAGATATAAGGAAAATAGAACGCAACAAAATAAAAATTTTAGAGTTCATGTATGCAAAAAAAATTGAAAACTATAATAAATGTATGTGAAGAAAATTATTTCACGCCCTAAAAATGAACTCCAAAGTTTTGTTATCCATGTTTGGGAAATTCCACTACTACAACCCCTAATCGCTTGGTGGAATTTTATACAAAAGAGACTTCTAACTGATCCTAACATGTTTTAAATGTGATTAGATATGCATGCCAGAAACATGTTGAGGATTCAAGTGACCTAATGATCCAAAAATTTCGAGTAGAAAAAATTAAATTTTCATGTTAACGTGTGGTTGAATATTTACCAGAGCCAAAAAAACCCAGTTTTTGCCTATCCTTAAAAATCACAGATACTTTTCGGAATTATCTCTACCAGCATTTGTGCGATACCCTTTTGGATGTTCAAATTGTTTTTCAGATCCTAACTCGAGTTTTGAGTCTCCCATTTTTCTCGTAAACAAAAAAGATATAAGGAAAATAGATCGCAACAAAATAAAAATTTTAGAGTTCATGTTTTCAAAAAAATTTGAAAACTATATTAAATGTAAGTGAAGAAAATTATTTATAGCACTAAAAATAAACTCCTAAAATTTTGTTATCCATGTTTGGGAAATTCCAGTAGTACAACCCCTAATAGCTTGGTGGAATTTTATTGGAAAGGGACTTCTAACTGATCCTAACATGTTTTGCTAGAAATATGTTGAGGATGCAAGTGACCTAGTGATCGAAAAATTTCGAGCAGAAAAAGTTAAAATCTCAAGTAAAAGTGTGGTTGAATATTTACCAGATCCAAACAACCCACTTTTAGCCTATCCTTAAAAATCACAGATACTTTTTGGAATTATCTCTCTTAGCATTTGTGCATTTCAATTTTGGATGTTGAAATTTTGTTTCACATCCAAACTTGAGTTTTCACTCTCCCATTTTTTTTCTCGTAAACAAAAAAGATATAGGGCAAATAGATCGCAACAAAATTAAAATTTTAGAGTTCATGTATGCAAAAAAGTTTGAAAACTATATTAAATGTAAGTGAAGAAAATTATTTAACGCACTAAAAATGAACTCCAAAGTTTGGTTATCCATGTTTGGGAAATTCCACTAGTACAACCCCTAATTTCTTGGAGGAATTTTATAGAAAGAGCATTCTAACTGATCCTATCATGTTTTAAATGTGGTTGGATATGCATGCCGGAAAAATGTTGAGGATGTAAGTGACCTAATGATCCAAAAATTTCAAGGAGTAGAAAAAATTAAATTCTCAAGTTAACGTGTGGTTGGATGTTTACAAAAGTCAAACAACCCACTTTTTTCCTATCCCTAAAAATCACAGATACTTTTTGGAATTATCTCTCTCACAATTTGTGCATTTCCATTTTAGATGTTCAATTTTTTTTTCAGATCCAAACATGAGTTTTCACTCTCCCATTTTACTCGTAAACAAAAAAGATATAAGGCAATTAGATCGCAACAAAATACAAATTTTAGAGTTCATGTATGCAAATAATTTTGAAAACTATACTAATTGTAAGTGAAGAAAATTATTTCTCGCACTAAAAATGAACTCCAATGTTTTGTATCCATGTTTGAGAAATTCCACTAGTACAACCCCTAATAGCTTGGTGAAATTTTACAGGAAAGAGCCTTCTAACTGATCCTAACATGTTTCAAATGTAGTTGGATACGCATACCAGAAACATGTTAGAATGCAAGTGACCTAATGATTCAAAAATTTCAAGGAGTAGAACAAATCAAGTTCTCAAGTTAACGTGTGGTTGGATATTTACCAGAGCTAAACAACCCAGTTTTTGCCTATCCTTAAAAATCATGGATACTTTTTGAAATTATCTCTCTCAGCATTCATGCATTTTCATTTTGGATGTTAAAATTTTTTTTCAGATCCAAATTTAAGTTTTCCCTCTCCCAATTTTCTCGTAAACAAAAAAGATATATGCTAAATAGATCGCAATAAAAGGGAAATTTTAGAGTTCATGTATGCAAAACAAATTGTAAACTATAATAAATGTAAGTGACGAAAATTAATTCACGCACTAAAAAAGAACTCCAATGTTTTGTTATCCATGTTTGGGAAATTCCACTAGTACCACCCCTAATAGCTTTGTGGAATTTTATAGGAAAGAGACTTCCAACTGATCCTAACATGTTTTAAATATGGTTGGATATGCATGCCAGAAACATGTTTAGCATGCAAGTGACCTAATGATCAAAAAATTTCAAGGAGAAGAAAAAATTAAATTCCCAAGTTAACGTGTGGTTGGATATTTACCAGAGCCAAACAACCCACTTTTTGCCTATCGTTAAAAATCAAAGATGCTTTTTGGAATTATCTCTATCAGCATTTTTGCATTTCCATTTTGGATGTTCAAATTTTTTTTTAGATCCAAACTTTTTTTTTCACTCTCCCATTTTTCTCATAAACACAAAAGATATAAGGCAAATAGATCGCAACAAATGAAAGTTTTAGAGTTCATGTATGGAAAAAATTTTGAAAACTATAATAAATGTAAGTGAAGAAAATTATTTCCCGCACTAAAAATGAACTCCAAAGTTTTGTTATCCATGTTTTGGAAATTCCACTAGTACAACCCCTAATACCTTGGTGGAATTTTATAGGAAAGAGACTTCTAACTTATCCTAACTTGTTTTAAATGTGGATGGATATGCATGCCAGAAACATGTTGAGGATGCAAGTGACCTAATGATCCAAAAATTTCATGGTGTAGAAAAAATTAAATTCTCAAGTTAACGTGTTGTTGGATATTTACCAAAGCTAAACAATCCACTTTTTGCCTATCCTTAAAAATCACAAATACTTTCCAGAATTATCTCTCTCAGTATTTTTGCATTTCCATTTTGGATGTTCAAATTTTTTATAGGATCCAAACTTGAGTTTTGACTCTCCCATTTTTCTCGTAAACAAAAAAGATTTAAGGCAAATAGATTGAAACAAAATGAAAATTTTAGAGTTCATGTATGCAAAAAAATTTTGACAACTATAATTAAAGTAAGTGAAGAAAATTATTTCACACACTAAAAATGAACTCCAAAGTTTTGTTATCAATGTTTGGAAAATTTCACTAGTACAACCCCTAATGGCTAGGTGGAATTTTATAAGAAAGGGACGTCTAACTGATCCTAACATGTCTTAAATGTGGTTGGATATGCATGTCAGAAACATGTTGAGGATGCAAGTGACCTAATGATCCAAAATTTTCAAGGAGTAGAAAAAATTAAATTCTCAAGTAAACGTGTGGTTGGATATTTACCATAGCCAAACAACACACATTTTGCCTATCCTTAAAAATCACAGATACTTTTTGGAATTATCTCTCTCAGCATTTGTGCATTTCCGTTTTGGATGATCAAATTTTTTTTCAGATCCAAACTTGAGTTTTCACTCTCCCTTTTTCCTCGTAAAAAAATAAGATACAAGGCAAATAGCTCGGTACAATTAAAATGTTTAGAGTTCATGTATGCAAAAAAATTTGAAAACTATAATAAATCTAAGTGAAGAAAATTATTTCATGAACTTAAAATGAACTCCAAAGTTTTGTTATACATGTTTTGGAAATTCCACTAGTACAACCCCTAATAGCTTGGTGGAATTTTATAGGAAAGAGACTTCTAACTGATCCTAACATGTTTTAAATGTGGTTGTATATTCATACCAGAAACGTGCTGAGGATGGAATTTACCTAATGATCCAAAAATTTCAAGGAGTAGAAAAAAATAAATTCTCAAGTTAACGTGTGGTCGGATATTTACCAGAGCCAAACAACCCACTTTTTGCCTATCCTTAAAAATTATTGATACTTTATGGAATTATCTCTCTCAGCATTCGTTCATTTCCATTTTGGATGTTCAACGTTTTTTTCAATTCCAAACTTGAGTTTTCACTCTCGTCTTTTTCTCGTAAACAAAAAAGATATATGGCAAATAGATCGAAACAAAATGAAAATTTTAGAGTTTATGTATGCAAAAAAATTTACAAACTTAAATAAATGTAACTGAAAAAAATTACTTCTAGCTCTAAAAATGACCTCCAAAGTTTTGTTATCCTTGTTTCGGAAATTCTACTTGTACAACCCGTAATAGATTGGTGGAATTTTATATGAAAGAAACTTCTAACTTATCCTAACATGTTTTAAATATGGTTGGAAATGCATGCCAGAAACATGTTGAGGAAGCAAGTGACCTAATGATCCTAAAATTTTGAGTAGAAAAAATTAAATTCCCAAGTTAACATATGGTTGGATATTTTCCAGAGCCAAACAACCCAGTTTTTGCCTATCCTTAAAAATCACAGATAGTTTTTTGAATTATCTCTCTCAGCATTTGTGCATTTCCATTTTGGATGTTCAAATTTTTTTTCAGATCCAAACTTTTGTTTTCACTCTCCCATTATTCTCGTAAACAAAAAAAGATATAAGGCAAGCAGATTGTAACAAAATGAAAATTTTAGAATTCATTTATGCAAAAAAATTTGAAAACAATAATAAATGTAAGTAAAGAAAATTATTTAACGGACAAAAAATGAACTCCAAAGTTTTGTTATCCATGTTTGGGAAATTCCACTTGTACATTCGCTAATTGCTTGGTGGAATTTTATAGGAAAGAGACTTCTAACTGATCCAAACATGTTTTAAATGTGGTAGGATATGCATGCAAGAAACATGTTGAAGATGAAAGTGACCTAATGATCCAAAATTTTCGAGTAGAAAAAATTAAATTCTCAAGTTAACGTGTGGTTGGATATTTACCAGAGCCAAACCACCCACATTTTGCCTATCCATAAAAATTACAGGCACTTTTTTGAAATATCTCTCTCAGCATTTGTGCATTTTAATTTTGGATGTTCAAAATTTTTTTTAGATCCGAACTTGAGTTTTCACTCTCCCAATTTCTTCTAGTAAACAAAAAAGATAAGCGCAAATAGATCGCAAAAAAATAAGAATTTTAGAGTTCATGTATGAAAAAAAAATTGGAAAACTATAACAAATGTAAGGGAAGAAAATTATTTCCAGCACTAAAAATGAACTCCAAAGTTTCGTTATCCATGTTTGGGAAATTCCACGAGTACAATCCATAATAGCTTGTTGGACTTTTATAGGAAAGAGACTTCTAAATGATCCTAACATGTTTTAAAAGTGGTTTGATA
The DNA here is from genome assembly GCF_029961685.1 of Aristolochia californica. NCBI lineage: Eukaryota > Viridiplantae > Streptophyta > Magnoliopsida > Piperales > Aristolochiaceae > Aristolochia > Aristolochia californica. Next base: position 31,052,588 of record NW_027182257.1, read on the forward strand.
TGCATGCTAGAAACAAGTTAAGGATGCAAGTGACCTAAAGATCCAAAAATTTCACGGAGTAGAAAAAATTAAATTCTCAAGTTAACGTGTGGTTGGATATTTACAAAAGCCAAACAACCCACATTTTTCCTATCCTTAAAAATCACAGATACTTTATGGAATTATCTCTCTCAGCATTTGTACGATTCCATTTTGGATGTTAAAATTTTTTTTCAGATCCAAACTTGAGTTTTCACTCTCCCATTTTTCTTGCAAACAAAAAAGATATAAGGCAAATAGATCGCTACAAAATGAAAATCTTAGAGTTCATGTTTGCAAAAAAATTTGAAAACTATAATAAATGTTAGTGAAGAAAATTATTTCAAGCACTAAAAATGAACTCCAAAGTTTTATTATCCATGTTTGGAAAATTTCACTAGTACAACCCCTAATAGCTTGGTGGAATTTTATTGGAAAGGGACTTCTAACTGATCCTAACACGTTTTAAATGTGGTTGGATATGCATGCCAGAAACATGTTGAGGATGCAAGTGACCTAACGATCCAAAAATTTTAAGGACTAGAAAAAAATAAATTCTCAAGTGAACTTGTGTTTGGATATGCATGCCAGAAAAATGTTTAGGATGCCAGTGACCTATTGATCCAAAAATTTCAAGGTGTAGAAAATATTAAATTCTCAAGTTAAATTGTGCTTGGATATTTACAAAAGTCAAACAACCCACTTTTTGCGTATCCTTAAATATCACAAATACGTTTTGGAATTATCTTTCTCAGCATTTGTGCATTTCCATTTTGGATGTTACAATTTTTTTTCAGATTCAAACTTGAGTTTTCACTCTCCCATTTTACTCCTGAAAAAAAAAGATATAAGGTAAATAGATCGCAACAAAATGAAAATTTTAGAGTTCATGTATACAAAAAAATTTGAAAACTATACTAAATGTAAGTGAAGAAAATTATGTCACATGCTAAAAATGAACTCCAAAGTTTTGTTATCCATGTTTGTGAAATTTTACTAGTACAACCCCAAATAGCTTGGTGAAATTTTGTAGGAAAGAGCCTTCTAACTGATCCTAACATGTTTTAAATGTGGTTGGATACATACCAGAAACATGTTAGAATGCAAGTGACCTAATGATTCAAAAATTTCAAGGAGTAGAAAAAATAAAAGTCTCAAGTTTACGTATGATTGGATATTTACCTTATCTAAACAACCCTCTTTTTGCCTATCCTTAAAAATCACAAATAATTTTTGGAATTATTTCTCTCAGCATTTGTGCATTTCAATTTTGGATGTTCACATTTATTTTCAATCCAAACGTGAGTTTTCACTCTCCCATTATTCACGAAAACAAGAAAGATATAAGGCAAATAGATCGCACCAAAATTAAATTTTTAGAGTTCATGTATGCAAAAAAAATTGAAAACTATAATAAATGTAAGTGAAGAAAATTATTTCATGCACTAAAAATGAACTCCAAACTTTTGTTATCCATGTTTGGGAAATTCCACTAGTTCAACAACTAATAGCTTGGTGGAATTTTATAGGAAAGAGACTTCTAACTGATCCTAACCTATTTTAAAAGTGGTTGGATGTGCATGCCAGAACCATGTTGAGGATGCAAGTGGCCTAATGATCCAAAAATTTCAAGGAGTAGAAAAAATTAAATTCTCAAGTTAACGTATGGTTGGATATTTATTAGAGCCAAACAACCACTTTTTTCCTATCCTTAAAAATCACAGATACTTTTGAAATTATCTTTCTCTGGATATGTGCATTTCCATTTTGGAGGTTCAATTTTTTTTTCAAATCCAAACTTGAGTTTTCACTCTCCCATTATTCTCGTAAACAAAAAAGATATAAGGAAAATAGATCGCAACAAAATGGAAATTTTAGAGTTCTTGTATGCAAAAAATTTTGAAAACTAAAATAAATCTAAGTGAAGAAAATTATTTCACACACTAAAAATGAACTCCAAAGTTTTGTTATCCATGTTTTGGAAATTCCAGTAGTACAACCACTAATAGCTTGGTGGAATTTTACTGGAAAGACACTTCTAACTTATCCTAACATGCATGCCAGAAACATGTTGAGGATGCAAATGACCTAATGATCCAAAAATTTCAAGGAGTAGAAAAAATTAAATTCTCAAGTTAACGTGTGGTTGGATATTTACTAGAGCAAAACAACCAGCTTTTTGCCTATCCATAAAAATCACTGATACTTTTTGGAAATATCTCTCTTAGCATTTGTGCATTTCCATTTTGGATGTTCAATTTTTTTTTAGATCCAAAATTGTGTTTTCACTCTCCCATTTTTTTCTCATAAACAAAAAAGATATAAGGCAAACAGATCGCAACAAAATGAAAATTTTAGAGGTCATGTATGCAAAAAAATTGGAAAACTATAATAAATGTAATTGAAGAAAATTATTTTCTGCACTAAACTGAACTCCAAAGATTCGTTATCCATGTTTGGGAAATTCCACTAGTACAATCCCTAATAGCTTGTTGGAATTTTATAGGAAAGAGACTTCTAAATGATCCTAACATATTTTAAATGTGGTTGGATATGCATGCCAGAAACATGTTGAGGTTGCAAGTGACCTAATTATCCTAAAATTTCAAGGAGTAGAAAAACTTAAATTCTCATGTTAACGTGTGGTTGGATATTTACAAAATCCAAACAACCCACATTTTGCCTATGCTTAAAAATCACAGGTAGTTTTTGGAATTATCTCTCTCGGCATTTGTGCATTCCCATTTTGGATGTTCAAATTTTTTTTCAGATCCAAACTTGAATTTTCACTCTTCCTTTTTTCTCGTAAAAAAATAATATATAAGGCAAATAGCTCGCTACAAAATAAAAATTTTAGAGTTCATGTATGAAAATACAATTGAAAACTATAGTAAATATAAGTGAAGAAAATCATTTCATGCCCTAAGAATGAACTCCAAAGTTTTTTTATCCATATTTGGAAAATTCCATTAGTACAACCCCTAATAGCTTGGTGGAATTTTATAGGAAATAGACTTCGAAATTGTCCTAACTTGTTTAAAATGTGGTTGGATATGCATGCCAGAAACATGTTGAGGATGCAAATGACCTAATGATCCAAAAATTTCAAGGAGTAGAAAAAATTGAATTCTCAAGTTAACGTGTGGTTGGATATTTACCAAAGCCAAACAACCCACTTTTCGCCTATCCTTAAAAATCACAGTTACTTTTCAGAATTATCTCTCTCAGTATTTTTACATTTCCATTTTGGATGTTCAAATTTTTTTTAGGATCCAAACTTGAGTTTTCACTCTCCTATTTTTCTCGTAGACAAAAACGATGTAAGGCAAATAGATTGCTACAAAATGAAAATTTTAGAGTTTATCTATGCAAAAAAAATTGAAAACAATAATTAATGTAAGTGAAGAAAATTATTTCACCCACTAAAAATGAACTCCAAAGTCTCGTTATCCATGTTTGGGAAATTCCACTAGTACAACCCCTAATAGCTTGGTGGAATTTTTTAAGAAAGGTACTTCTAACTGATCCTAACATGTCTTAAATGTGGTTGGATATGCTTGCCAGAAACATGATGAGAATGCAAGTGACCTAATGATCAAAAAATTTCAAGGAGTAGAAAAAATTAAATTCTCAACTAAACGTGTGGTTGGATATTTACCAAAGCCAAACAACCCACTTTTAGCCTATGCTTAAATATCATAGATACTTTTTGGAATTATTTCTCTCAGCTTTTGTGCATTTCCATTTTGAATGTTCAAACTTTTTTTCTGATCCAAACTTGAGTTTTCACTCTCCCATTTTTCTCGTAAAGAAAAAAGATATAAGGAAAATAGATCGCAACAAAATGAAAATTTTAGAGTTCATATATGCAAAAAAATTTGAAAACTATAATCAATGTATGTGAAGAAAATGTTTTCACGCACTAAAAATGAACTCCAAAGTTTTGTTATCCATGTTTGGGAAATTCCACTAGTACAACCCCTAATAGCCTGGTGGAATTTTATAGGAAAGAGACTTCTAACTAATCCAAACATGTTTTAAATATGGTTGGATATGCATGCCAGAAACATGTTGAGGATTCATGTGACCTAGTGATCCAAAAATTTCGAGTAGAAAAAATTAAATTCTCAAGTTAATATGTGGTTGGTTATTGACTAGAGCCAAAAAAAACACTTTTTGCCTATCCTTAAAAATCACAGATACTTTTTTGAATTATCTCTATCAACATTTGTGCAATACCATTTTGGATGTTCAAATTTTTTTTCAGATCCAAACTTGAATTTTCAGTCACCCATTTTTCTCGTAAACAAAAAATATATAAGGAAAATAGATCGCAACCAAATGAAAATTTTAGAGTTCATGTTTGCAAAAAAAATTGAAAAATAGAATAAATGTAAGTGAAGAAAATTATCTCAAGCACTAAAAATAAACTTCAAAGTTTTGTTATCCATGTTTGGGAAATTCCACTAGTACAACCCCTAATCGCTTGGTGGAATTTTATTGGAAAGGGACTTCTAGCTGATCCTAACATGTTTTAAATGTGGTTGGATATGCGTGCCAGAAACATGTTGAGGATGGTAGAGACCTAATGATCCAAAAATTATCAGTAGAAAAAGTTAAAATCTCAAGTAAATGTGTGGTTGGATATTTACCAGATCCAAACAACCCACTATTAGCCTATCCTTAAAAATCACAGATACTTTTTGGAATTATCTCTCTTAGCATCTGTGCATTTCAATTTTTGTTGTTCAAATTTTTTTTCAGATCCAAACTTGAGTTTTCACTCTCCCATTTTTTTCTCGAAAACAAAAAATATATAAGGCAACTAGATCGCAACAAAATGAAAATTTTAGAGTTCATGTATGCAAAAAAGTTTGAAAACTATAATAAATTTAGTGAAGAAAATTATTCCACGCACTAAAAATGAACTCCAAACTTTGGTTATCAATTTTTGGGAAATTCCACTAGTACAACCCCTAATAGCTTGGTGGAATTTTATGAGAAAGAGACTTCTAACTGAACCTAATATGTTTTAAATGTGGTTGGATATGCATGCCAGAAACATGTAGAGGATGCAAGTGACCTAATTATCCAAATATTTCAAGGAGTAGAAAAAATTTAATTCTCAAGTTAACGTGTGGTTGGATATTTTCAAAAGCCAAACAACCCACTATTTGCCTATCCTTAAAAATCACAGATACTTTTTGGAATTATCTCTCTCAGTATTTGTACATTTCCATTTTGGATGTTCAATTTTTTTTTAAGATCCAAACTTGTGTTTTCAAACTTCCATTTTTCTCTTAAACAAAAGTGATATATGGCAAATATATCGCAACAAAATGAAAATTTTAGAGTTCATGTATGTGAAAAATTTTGAAAACTATACTCAATGTAAGTGAAGAAAATTATTTCACGAACTTAAAATGAACTACAAAGTTTTGTTATACATGTTTTGGAAATTCCACTAGTACAACCCCTAATAGCTTGGTGGAATTTTATAGGAAAAAGACTTCCAACTGATCCTAACATGTTTTAAATGTGGTGGGATATTCATACCAGAAACATGTTGAGGATGCAATTGACCTAATGATCGAAAAATTTCAAGGAGCAGAAAAAATTAAATTCCCAAGTTAACGTGTTGTTGGATATTTACCAGAGCCAAACAACCCACTTTTTTCCTATTCTTAAAAATTACAGATACCTTATGGAATTATCTCTCTCAGCATTTGTGCATTTCTATTTTGGATGTTCAACTTTTTTTTCAAATCCAAACTTGAGTTTCCACGCTCCCTTTTTTCTCGTAAACAAAAAAGATATACGGCAAATAGATCGCAACAAAATGAAAATTTTAGAGTTTATGTATGCAAAAAAAATTATAAACTATAATAAATATAAGTGAAGAAAATTACTTCACGCAATAAAAATGAACTCCAAAGTTTTGTTATCCATGTTTGGGAAATTCTACTAGTACAACCCGTAATAGCTTGGTGGAATTTTATCGGAAAGAGACTTCCAACTAATCCTAACATGTTTTAAATATGGTTGGATTTGCATCCCAGAAACATGTTGAGGAAGAAAGTGACCTAATGATCCTAAAATTTCAAGGAGTAGAAAAAATTAAATTCACAACTTAACGTATGGTTGGATATTTTCCAAAGCCAAACAACCCACTTTTTGCCTATCCTTAAAAATCTTAGATACTTTTTGGAATATTCTCACTGAGCATTTGTGCATTTCCATTTTGGATGTTCAAATTTTTTTCAGATCCAAACTTGAGTTTTCACTCTCCCATTTTTCTTGTAAACAAAAAAGATATAAGGCAAATTGATCGCAACAAAATGAAAATTTAAGAGTTCATGTATGCAAAAAAAATTGAAAACTATAATAAATGTAAGTAAAGAAAATTATTTCACGCACTAAAAATGAACTCCAAAGTTTTGTTATCCATGTTTGGGAAATTCCACTTGTACATTCGCTAATAGCTTGGTGGAATTTTATAGGAAAAAGACTTCTAACTGATCCTAACATGTTTTAAATGTGGTTGGATATGCAAGCCAGAAACATGTTGAAGATGCAAGTGACCTAATGATCATAAAATTTCAAGGAGTAGAAAAAATTAAATTCTCAAGTTAACGTTTGGTTGGATATTTACCAGAGCCAAACAACCCACATTTTGCCTATCCATAAAAATCACAGTTACTTTTTTGAAATATCACTCTGAGCATTTGTGCATTTCCATTTTGGATGTTCAAAATTTTTTTCAGATCCAAACTTGAATTTTCACTCTCCCATTTTTTTTCGGTGAACAAAAAAGATATAATGCAAATAAATCACAAAAAAATGAAAATTTTAGAGTTCATGTATTCAAAAAAATTGGAAAAATATAACAAATGTAAGTGAAGAAAATTATTTCCAGCACTAAAAATGAACTCCAAAGTTTCGTTATCCATGTTTGGGAAATTCCAATCGGACAATCTCTAATACCTTGGAGAATTTCAAAGGAAAGAGACTTCTAAATGATCCGAACATGTTTTAAAAGTGGTTGGATATGCATGCCAAAAACAAGTTAAGGATGCAAGTGACCTAAAGATCCAAAAATTTCAACGAGTAGAAAAAAATAAAATCTATAGTTAACGTGTGGTTGGATATTTACAAAAGCCAAACAACCCACTTTTTGCATATCCTTAAAAATCACAGATACTTTTTGGATTTATCTCTCTCAGCATTTGTGCATTTCCATTTTGGATGTTAAAATTTTGTTTTAGATCCAAACTTGTGTTTTCACTCTCCATTTTTCTCGTAAACAAAAAAGATTAAAGGCAAATAGATCGCAACAAATTAAAATTTTAGAGTTCATGTATGCAAAAAAAATTGAAAACTATAATAAATGTAAGTGAAGTAAATTACTTCCCGCACTAAAAATGAACTCCAAAGTTTCGTTATCCATGTTTGGGAAATTCCACTAGTACAACCCCTAATACCTTGGTGGAATTTTATTGGAAAGAGACTTCTAACTTATCCTAACATGTTTAAAATGTGGTTGGATATGCATGCGAGAAACATGTTGAGGCTGCAAGTGCCTAATGATCCAAAAATTTCAAGGAATAGAAAAAATTAAATTCTCAAGCTAACGTGTGATTGGATATTTACCAGAGCCAAACAACACACTTTTTGCCTATCCTTAAAAATCACAAATACTTTTATGGATTATCTCTCTCAGCATTTGTTCAATTCCATCTTGGATGTTCAAATTTTTTTTAAGATCCAAACTTGAGTTTCCACTCTCCCATTTTTCAAGCAAACGAAAAAGATATAAGGCAAATAGATCGCAACAAAATGAAAATTTTTGAGTTCAGGTTAGCAAAAAAATATGAAAACTATAATAAATGTTAATGAAGAAAATTATTTCAAGCACTAAAAATGAACGCCAAAGTTTTGTTCTCCATGTTTGGGAAATTCCACTAGTACAACCCCTAATAGCTTGCTGGAATTTTATAGGAAAGAGACTTCTAAATGATCCTAACATGTTTTAAATGTGGTTGGATATGCATGCCAGAAACATGTTGAGGATGCAAGTGACTTAATGATCCAAAAATTTCAAGGAGTAGAAAAAATTAAATTTCCAAGTAAACTTGTGGTTGAATATTTACAAGAGCCAAACAACCATCTTTTTACCTATCCTTAAAAATCACAAATACTTTTTGGAATTATCTCCCTCAGCATTTGTGCCTTTCCATTTAGGATCTTCAAATTATTTTTCAGATCAAAACTTCAGTTTTCTCTCTCCCATTTTTTTCTCGTAAACAACAAAATTAAAATTGTAGGGTTCATGTATGCAAAAAAGTTTGAAAACTATATTAAATGTAAGTGAAGAAAATTATTTCACGCACAAAAAATAAACTCCAAAGTTTGGTTATCCTTGTTTGGGAAATTCCACTAGTACAACCCCTAATAGCTTGGTGGAATTTTTTAGAAAGAGCCTTCTAACTGATCCTATCATGTTTTAAATCTGGTTGGATATGCATGCCAGAAAAATGTTGAGGATGCAAGTGACCCAATGATCCAAAAATTTCAAGGAGTAGAAAAAACTTAAATTCTCAAGTTAACATGTACTTGGATATTTACCAAAGCCAAACAACCCACTTTTTGCCTATCTTTAAATATCACAGATACATTTTGGAATTATCTCTCTCAGCATTTGTGCATTTCCATTTTGGATGTTCAAATTTTTTTTCAGATCCAAACATGAGTTTTCACTCTCCCATTTTACTCGTAAACAAAATAGATATAAGGCAAATAGATCGCAACAAAATCAAAATTTTAGAGTTCATGTATGCAAAAAATTTTGAAAACGATCCTAATTGTAAGTGAAGAAAATTATTTCATGCACTAAAAATGAACTCCAAAGTTTTGTTATCCATGTTTGAGATATTCCACTAGTACAACCCCTAATAGCTTGGTGGAATTTTATAGGAAAGAGCCTTCTAACTGATCCTAACATGTTTTAAATGTGGTTGGATACGCATACCAGAAGCATTTTAGAATGCAAGTGACCTAATGATCCAAAAATTTCAAGGAGTAGAAAAAATTAAGTTCTCAAGATAACGTGCGGTTGGATATTTACCAGAGCAAAACAACCCTGTTTTTGCCAATCTTTAAAAATCACGGATACTTTTTGAAATTATCTCTCTCAGCATTTGTTCATTTCCATTTTGGATGTTTTAATTTTTTTTTAGATCCAAACTTGAGTTTTCCCTTCCCCAATTTTCTCGAAAAAAACAGATATAAGGCAAATAGATCGCAACAAAATGAAAATTTTAGAGTTCGTGTATGCAAAAAAATTTGAAAACTATAATAAACGTAAGTGAAGAAAATTACTTCACGCACTAAAAATGAACTCCAAAGTTTTGTTACCCATGTTTGGGAAATTCCACCAGTACCACCCCTAATAGCTTGGTGGAATTTTATTGGAAAGAGACTTCTAACTGATCCTAACATGTTTTAAATATGGTTGGATATGCATGCCATAAACATGCCGAGGATGCAACTGACCTAATGATCCAAAAATTTCAAGGAGTAGAAAAAATTAAATTCTCCAGTTAACGTGTGGTTGGATATTTACCAGAGCCAAACAACCCACTTTTTGCCTATCCTTAAAAATCACAGATAGTTTTTGGAATTATCTCTCTCAGCATTTTTGCATTTCCATTTTAGATTTTCAAATTTTTTTTCAGATCCAAACTTTAGTTTTGACTCTCCCATTATTCTCTTGAACAAAAAAGATATAAGGCAAATAGATCGCTAGAAAATGAAAGTTTTAGAGTTCATGTATGCAAAAAAAATTTAAAACTATAATAAATGTAAGTGATGAAAATTATTTCACGCACTAACATGAACTCCAAAGTTTGGTTATCCCTATTTGGGAAATTCCACTAGTACAACCACTAATAGCATGGTGGAATTTTATAGGAAAGAGACTTCTAACAGATCCTAACCAGTTTTAAATGTGGTTGGATATGCATGCCAGAACCATGTTGAGGATGCAAGTGGCCTAATGATCCAAAAATTTCAAGGAGTAGAACAAATTAAAACCTCAAGTTAACGTATGGTTGGATACTTACCAGTGCCAAACAACCCACTATTTTGCTATCATTAAAAATCACAGATACTTTTGGAATTATCTCTCTCTGCATTTGTGCATTTCCATTTTGGATGTTCAAATTTTTTTTAAGATCCAAACTTGAGTTTTCACACTCCCATTATTCTCATAAACAAAAAGGATATAAGGAAAATAGATCGCAACAAAATTTAAATTTTAAAGTTCATGTATGGAAAAAAATTTGAAAACTATAATAAATGTAAATAAAGAAAAGTATATCACGCACTAAAAATGAACTCCAATGTTTTGTTATCCATGTTTGGGAAATTCCATTAGTACAACCATTAATAGCTTGGTGGAATTTTATAGGAAAGAGACTTCTAACTGATCCTAACGTGTTTTAAATGTGGTTCGATATGCATGCCAGAAACATGTTGAGGATTGAAGTGACCTAATGATCCAAAAATCTCGAGTAAGAAAAATAAAATTCTCAAGTTAGCTGGTGGTTGCATATTTACCAGAGTCAAAAAACCCACTTTTTGCCTATCCATAAAAATCACTAATACTTTTTGGAAATATCTCTTTTAGCATTTGTGCATTTCCATTTTGGATGTTCAATTTTATTTTTCAGATCCAAACCTGAGTTTTCTCTCACCCATTATTTTGTCATAAACAAAAAAGATATAAGGCAAATAGATCGCAACAAAATGAAAATTTTAGAGTTCATGTATGCAAAAAAAATTGGAAAACTTTAAAAAATGTAACTGAAGAAAATTGTTTTCCGCACTAAAACTGAACTCCAAAGTTTCGTTATCCATGTTTGGGAAATTCCACTAGTACATTCCCTAATAGCTTGGTGGAATATTATAGGAAAGAGACTTCTAAATGATCCTAACATGTTTTAAATATGGTTGGATATGCATGCCAGAAACATGCTGAGGATGCAAGTGACATAATGATCCAAAAATTTCAAGGAGTAGAAAAAATTAAATTTTCAAGTTAACGTGTGGTTGGATATTTACAAAAGCCAAACAACCCAAATTTTAACTATCCTTAAAAATCACCGATACTTTTTGGAATTATCTCTCTCAGCATTTGTGCATTTCCATTTTGGATGTTCAAATTTTTTTCCAGATCCAAACTTGAGTTTTCACTCTCCCATTTTTCTCGTAAAAACATAAGATATAAGGCAAATAGCTCGCTACAAAATGAAATTTTTAGAGTTCATGTATGCAAAAAAAAATTGAAAACTATAATAAATGTAAGTAAAGAAAATCATTTCATGCACTAAGAATGAACTCGAAAGTTTTGTTATCCATGTTTGGGAAATTCCACTAGTACAACCCCTTATAGCTTGGTGGAATTTTATAGGAAAGAGACTTCTAACTTATCCTAACTTGTTTTAAATGTGGTTGGATATGCATGCCAGAGACATGTTGAGGATGCAAGTGACCTAATGATCTAAAAATTTTAAGGAGTAGAAAAAATTAAATTCTCAAATTAACGTGTGGTTGGATATTTACCAAAGCCAAACAACCCACTTTTTGCCTATCCTTAAAAATCACGGATACTTTTCAGAATTATCTCTCTAAGTATTTGTGCATTTCCATTTTGGATGTTCAAATTTTTTTTAGAATCCAAACTTGAGTTTACACTCTCCCATTTTTCTCATAGACAAGAAAGATATAAGGCAAATAGATTGCAACAAAATGAAAATTTTAGAGTTCATGTACGCAAAAAAATTTGAAAACTATAATAAATATAAGTGAAGAAAATTATTTCACACACTAAAAATGAACTCCAAAGTTTTGTTATCCATGTTTGGGAAATTCCACTAGTACAACCCCTATTAGCTTGGTGGAATTTTATAAGAAAGGGACTTCTAAATGATCCTAATATGTCTTAAATGTTTTTGGATATGCATGCCAGAAACATGTTGAGGATGCAAGTGACCTAATGATACAAAAATTTTCAGGAGTAGAAAAAATTAAATTCTCTAGTAAACGTGTGGTTGGATATTTACCAGAGCCAAACAACCATTTTTTAGCCTATGCTTAAATATCACAGATACTTTTTGGAATTATCTCTCTCAGCATTTGTGCATTTGCATTTTGAATGTTCGAATTTTTTTCCAGATCCAAACTTGAGTTTTCACTCTCCCATTTTCCTCGTAAACAAAAAAGATATAAGGCAAATAGATCGCAACAAAATGAAAATTTTAGAGTTCATGTATGCACAAAAATTTGTAAACTGTTATAAATGTAAGTGTAGAAAATTACTTCACATACTAAAAGTGAACTCCAAAGTTTTGTTATCCATGTTTGGGAAATTCCATGAGTACCACCCCTAATAGCTTTGTGGAATTTTATAGGAAAGGGACTTGTAACTGATCCTAACATGTTTTAAATATGGTTGAATATGCAAGCCAGAATAAGTTGAGGATGCAAGTGACCTAATGATCCAGAAATTTCGAGTAGAAAAAATTAAATTCTCAAGTTAACGTGTGGTTGGACATTTACTAGAGCCAAAAAACCCACTTTTTGCCTATCCTTAAAAGTCACAGTTACTTTCCGGAATTATCTCTATCGGCATTTGTTCATTTCCATTTTCACCCTCCCATTTTTCTCGTAAACAAACAAGATATAACGCAAATAGATCGCAACAAAATGAAAATTTTAGAGTTCATGTAAGCAAAAAAAATTGAAAACTATAATAAATGTAAGTAAAGAAAATTATTTCACGCACTAAAAATGAACTCCAAAGTTTTGTTTTCCATGTTTATGAAATTCCATTAGTACATTCGCTAATAGCTTGGTGGAATTTTGTAGGAAAGAGACTTCTAACTGATCCTAACATGTTTTAATTGTGGTTGGATATGCATGCCAGAAACATGTTGATGATTCAAGTGACTAAATAATCCAAAATTTTCAAGGAGTAGAAAAAATTAAATTCTCAAGTTAACGTGTGGTTGGATATTTACTAGAGCCAAACAACCTACATTTTGCTTATCCATAAAAATCACAGATATTTTTTTGAAATATCTCTCTCAGCATTTGTGCATTTCTATTTTGGATGTTCAATATTTTTTTCTGATCCAAACTTGAGTTTTCACTCTCCCATTTTTCTCGTAAAAACATTAGATATAAGGCAAAAAGCTCGCTACGAAAAAAAATTTTAGAGTTCATGTATGCAAAAAAAATTGAAAACTATAATATATGTAAGTGTAGAAAATCATTTCATGCACTAAGAATGAACTCCTAAGTTTTGTTATCGATGTTTGGGAAATTCCACTAGTACGACCCCTATTAGTTTGATGGAATTTTTTAGGAAAGAGACTTCTAACTTATCCTAACTTGTTTTAATTGTGGTTGGATATGAATGCTAGAAGCATGTTGGGGATGCAAGTGACCTAATGATCCAAAAATTTCAAGGTGTAGAAAAAATTAAATTCTCAAATTAACGTGTGGTTGGATATTTACCTAAGCAAAAACACCCACTTTTTGCCTATCCATAAAAATCACAGATACTTTCCAGAATAATCTCTCTCAGTATTTGTGCATTTCCATTTTGGATGTTCAAATTTTTTTTAGGATCCAAACTTGAGTTTTCACTCTCCCATTTTTCTCGTAAACAAAAAAGATGAAATGCAAATAGATTAAAACAAAATGAAAATTTTAGAGTTCATGTATGCAAATAAATTTGACAACTATAAAATATGTAAGTGAAAAAAATTATTTCACACAGTAAAAATGAACTCCAAAGTTTTGTTATCCATGTTTGGAAAATTTCACTAGTACAACCCCTAATAGCTAGGTGGAATTTTATAAGAAAGGGACTTCTAACTGATCCTAACATGTCTTAAATGTTGTTGGATATGCATGCCAGAAACATGTTGAGGATGCAAGTGACCTAATGATCCAATAATTTCAAGGAGTAGAAAAAATTTAATTCTCAAGTAAACGTATGGTTGGATATTTACCAGAGCCAAACAACACACATTTTTCCTTTCCTTAAAAATCATGGATACTTTATGGAATTATCTCTCACAGCATTTGTGCATTTCCATTTTGGATGTTCTAAATTTTTTTTAGATCCAAACTTGAGTTTTCACTCTCCCTTTTTTCTCCTAAAAAAATAAGATACAAGCCAAATAGCTCGCTACAAAATAAAAATTTTAGAGTTCATGTATGCAAAAAAATTGAAAGCTATAATAAAGGTAAGTGAAGAAAATCATTTCACCCACTAAGAATGAACTCCAATGTTTTGTTATCCATGTTTGGGAAATTCCACAAGTACAACCCAAAATAGCATGGTGGAATTTTATAGGAAAGAGACTTCTAACTTATCCTAACTTGTTTTAAATGTGGTTGGATATGCATGCCAGAAACATGTTGAGGATGCAAGTGCCTAATGATCCAAAATTTTCAAGGAGTAGAAAAATTTAAATTCTCAAGTTAACGTGTGGTTGGATATTTACCAAAGCCAAACAACCCACTTTTTGCCTATCCTTAAAAATCACAGATACTTTTCATAATTATCTCTCTCAGTATTTGTGCAATTCCTATTTGGATGTTCAAATTTTATTTAGGATCCAAACTTGAGTTTTCACTCTGCCATTTTTCTCGTAAACAAAAAAATGTAAGGCAAATAGATTGAAACAAAATGATAATTTAAGAGTTCATGTATGCTAAAAATTTGAAAACTATAATAAATGTAAGCAAAGAAAATTATTTCACACACTAAAAATGAACTCCAAAGTTTTGTTATCCATGTTATGGAAATTCCACTAGTACAACCCCTAATAGCTTGGTGGAATTTTATACGAAAGGGACTTCTAATTGATCCTAACATGACTTAAATGTTGTTGGATGTGCATGCCAGAAACTTGTTGAGGATGCAAGTGACCTAATGATCCAAAAATTTCAAGGAGTAGAAAAAATTAAATTCTCAAGTTAACGTGTGGTTTGATATTTACAAAAGCCAAAAAACCCACTTTTTGCCTATCCTTAAAAATCATAGATACTTTTTGGAATTATCTCTCTCAGTATTTGTGCATTTCCTTTTTGGATGTTCAAATTTCTTTTTAGATCCGAACTTGTGTTTGCACTCTCACATTTTTCTCGTAAACAAAAAAGATATATGGAAAATATATCTTAACAAAATGAAAATTTTAGAGTTCATGTATGTGAAAAAATTTGAAAACTATACTAAATGTAAGTGAAGAAAATTATTTCATGAACTTAAAATTAACTCCAAAGTTTTGTTATACATGTTTTGGAAATTCCACTAGTACAACCCCTAATAGCTTGGTGGAATTTTATAGGAAAGAGACTTCTAACTGATCCTAACATGTTTTAAATGTGGTTGGATATTCATACCAGAAAGATGTTGAGGATGCAATTGACCTAATGATCCAAAAATTTCAAGGAGTAGAAAAAATTAAATTCTCAAGTTAATGTGTGGTTGGATATTTAACACAGCCAAACAACCCACTTTTTGCATGTCCTGAAAAATCACAGATACTTTATGGATTTATCTCTCTCAGCATTCGTTTATTTCCATTTTGGATGTTCAACGTTTTTTTCAGATCCAAACTTGAATTTTCACTCTCCCTTTTTCCTCGTAAACAAAAAAGATATAAGGCAAATAGATCGCAACAAAATGAAAATTTTAGAGTTTATGTAAGAAAAAAAATTTATAAACTATAATAAATATAAGTAAAAAACTTTTCTTCACGCACTAAAAATGAACTCCAAAGTTTTGTTATCCATGTTTTGGAAATTCTACTAGTACAACCCATAATAGCTTGGTGGAATTTTATAGGAGAGAGACTTCCAACTGATCCTAACATGTTTTAATTATGGTTGGATATGCATGCCAGAAACATATTGAGGAAGCAAGTGACCTAATGATCCTAAAATTTCAAGAAGTAGAAAAAATTAAATTCACAAGTTAACATATGGTTGGATATTTTCCAGAGCCAAACAACCTACTTTTTGCCTATCCTTAAAAATCACAGACACTTTTTGGAATTATCTCTCTCAGCATTTGGGCATTTCCATTTTGGATGTTCATATGTTTTTTTCTGATCCAAACTTGAGTGTTCATTCTCCCATTATTCTCGTAAACAAAAAAGTTATAAGGCAAATAGATCGCAACAAAATGAAAATTTTAGAGTTCATGTATGCAAAAAAATTTGAAAAGTATAATAAATGTAAGTAAAGAAAATTATTTCACGTACAAAAAATGAACTCCAAAGTTTTGTTTTCCATGTTTGGGAAATTCCACTAGTACATTCGCTAATAGCTTGGTGGAATTTTATAGGAAAAAGACATCTAACTGATCCTAACATGTTTTAAATGTGGTTGGATATGCATGCCAAAAACATGTTGAAGATGCAAGTGACCAAATGATCCAAAAATTTCAAGGAGTAGAAAAAATTAAATTCTCAAGTTAACGTGTGGTTGGATATTTTCCAGAGCCAAACAACCCACATTTTGCCTATCCATAAAAATCTCAAACACTTTTTTGAAATATCTCTCTTAGCATTTGTGAATTTCCATTTTGGATGTTCAAAATTTTTTTCAGATCCAAACTTGAGTTTTCACTCTCCCATTTTTTTCTAGTAAGATAAATGCAAATTGATTGCAAAAAAATGAAAATTTTAGAGTTCATGTATGCAAAAAAAATTGGAAAACTGTAACAAATGTAAGTGAAGAAAATTATTTCCAGCACTAAAAATGTACTCCAAAGTTTCGTTATCCATGTTTGGGAAATTCCACTAGTACAATCCCTAATAGCTGGGTGGAATTTTATGGGAACGAGATTTCTAAATGATCCTAACATGTTTTAAAAGTGGTTGGATATGCATGGCAGAAACTTGTCAAGGATGCAAGTGACCTAAAGATCCAAAAGTTTCAAGGAGCAGAAAAAATTAAATTCTCAAGTTAACGTGTGGTTGGATATTTACAAAAGCCAAACAACCTACATTTTGCCTATCCTTAAAAATCACAGGTACTTTTGTGAATTATCTCTCTCAGCATTTGTGCAATTAAATTTTGGATGTTAAAATCTTTTTTAGATCCAAATTTGAGTTTTCACTCTCCTATTTTTCTTGCAAACAAAAAAGATATATGGCAAATAGATCGCTACAAAATGAAAATTTTAGAGTTCATGTGTATAAAAAAAATTGAAAACTATAATAAATGTTAGTGAAGAAAATTATTTCAAGCACTGAAAATGAACTCCAAAGTTTGTTATCCATGTTTGGGAAATTCCACTAGTACAACCCCTAATAGCTTGGTGGAATTTTATAGTAAAGGGACTTCGAGCTGATCCCAACATGTTTTAAATGTGGTTGGATATGCATGCCAGAAACATGTTGAGGATGCAAGTGACCTAATGATCAAAAAATTTCGAGTAGAAAAAATTAAATTCTCAACTAAACTTGTGGTTGAATATTTACAAGAGCCAAACAACCCACTTTTTACCTATCCTTAAAAATCACAGATACGTTTTGGAATTATCTCTCTCAGCATTTGTCTATTTCCATTTTGGATGTTCAAATTTTTTTTCAGATTGAAACTTGAGTTTTCACTCTCCCATTTTTTTTTCGTAAACAAAAAATATATAAGGCAAATCGATTGCAACAAAATCAAAATTTTAGAGTTCGTGTATGGTAAAGAGTTTGAAAACTATATTAAATGTAAGTGAAGAAAATTATTTCACGCACTAAAAATGAACTCCAAAGTTTTGTTATCCTTGTTTAGAAAATTCCACTAGTACAACCCCTAATAGCTTGGTGGAATTTTATAGAAAGAGACTTCTAACTCATCCTAACATGTTTTAAATGTGGTTGGATACGCTTACCAGAAACCTGTTAGAATGCAAGTGACCAAATGAACAAAAAATTCCAAGGAGTAGAAAAAATAAAATTCTCAAGTTAACGTGTGGTTGGATATTTACCTGAGCCAAACAACTCACTTTTTGCCTATCCTTAAAAATCACAGATACTTTTTGGAATTATCTCTCTCAGCATTTGTGCATTTCCATTTTGGATGTTCAAAATTTTTTCAAATCCAAACTTGAGTTTTCCTCTCCAATTTTACTCGTAAATAAAAAAGATATAACGCAAATAGATCACAACAAAATGAAAATTTTAAAGTCCATGTGTGCAAAAAAAATTGTAAACTTTAATAAATGTAAGTGAAGAAAGTTACTTCACGCACTAAAAATGAACTCCAAAGTTTTGTTATCCATGTTTGGGAAATTCCACTAGTACCACCCCTAATAGCTTGGTGGAATTTTATAGGAAAGAGACTTCTAACTGATCTTAACATGTTGCAAATAAGGTTGGATATGCATGCTAGAAACATGTTGACGATGCAAGTGACTTAATGATCAAAAAATTTCAAGGAGTAGAAAAAATTAAATTCTCAAGTTCACGTATGGTTGGATATTTACGAGAGCCAAACAACCCACTTTTTGCCTATCCTTAAAAATAACAAATACTTTTTGGAATTATCTTTCTCAGCATTTGTGCGTTTCCATTTTGGATTTTCAATTTTTTTTTCAGATCCAAATTTCAATTTTCACTCTCCCATTATTCACGTAAACAAAAAAGATATAAGTCAAATAGTTCGCACCAAAATGAAATATTCGGAGTTCATGTATCCAAAAAAATTTGAAAACTATAATTAATGTAAGTGAAGAAAATTATTTTACGCACTAAAAATGAACAGCAAAGTTTTGTTATCCATGTTTGGGAAATTCCACTAGTACAACCACTAATAGCTTGGTGGAATTTTATAGGAAAGAGACTTCTAACTGATCCTAACCTGTTTTAAATGTGGTTGGATGTGCATGGTAGAACCATGTTGAGGATGCAAGTGGCCTAATGATCCAAGAATTTCAAGGAGTAGAAAAAATTAAATTCTCAAGTTAATGTATGGTTGGATATTTACCACAGGCAAACAACCCACTTTTTTCCTGTCCTTAAAAATCACAGATACTTTTGGAATTATCTCTCTGCATTTGTGCATTTCCATTTTGGATGTTCAAATTGTTTTTCAGATCCAAACTTGAGTTTTCACTCTCCCATTATTCTCGTAAACAAGAAAGATATAAGGAAAATAGATCGCAACAAAATAAAAATTTTAGAGTTCATGTATGCAAAAAAATTTGAAAAATTTAATAAATGTAAGTGAAGAAAATTATTTCACGCACTATAAATGAACTCCAATGTTTTGTTATCCATGTTTGGGAAATTCCACTAGTACAACCACTAATAGCTTGGTGGAATTTTATAGGAAAGAGACTTCTAACTAATCCTCACATGTTTTAAATTTGGTTGCATATGCATGCCAGAAACATGTTGAGGATGCAAGTGACCTAATGGTCCAAAAATTTCAAGGAGTAGAAAAAATTAAATTCTCAAGTTAACGTGTGGTTGGATATTTACCAGAGCAAAACAACCAACTTTTTGGCTATCCATAAAAATGACTAATACTTTTTGGAAATATCTCTCTCAGAATTTGTGCATTTCCATTTTGGATGTTCAATTTTTTTTAAGATCCAAACTTGAGTTTTCACTCTCCCATTTTTTTCTCATAAACAAAAAAGATATAAGGAAAATTGATCGCAACAAAATGAAAATTTTAGAGTTCATGTATGCAAAAAAATTGGAAAACTATAATAAATGTATGCGAAGAAAATTATTTTCTGCACTAAAACTGAACTCCAATGTTTTGTTATCCATGTTTGGGAAATTCCACTAGTACAGTCCCTAATAGCTTGGTGGAATTTTATAGGAAAGAGACTTCTAAATGATCCTAACATATTTTAAATGTGGTTGGATATGCATGCCAGAAACATGTGGAGGATGCAAGTGACCTAATGATCCAAAAATTTCAAGGAGTAGAAAAAATAAAATTCTCAAGTTAACGTGTGGTTCGATATTTGCAAAAGCCAAACAACCCACATTTTTCCTATCCATAAAAATCGTAGATACTTTTTGGAATTATCTCTCTCAGCATTTGTGCATTTCCATTTTGGATGTTCAAATTTTTTTTCAGATCTAAACTTAAGTTTTCACTCTCCCATTTTTCTTGTAAAAAAATAATATATAAGGCAAATAGCTCGCTAGAAAATGAAAATTTTAGATTTCATGCGTGCAAAAACAATTGAAAACTATAATAAATGTAAGTGAAGAAATTCATTTCATGCACTAAGAATGAACTCCACAGTTTTGTTATCCATGTTTTGGAAATTCCACTAGTACAACCCCTAAAAGCTTGGTGGAATTTTATAGGAAAGAGACTTCTAACTTATCCTAACTTGTTTTAAATGTGGTTGGATATGCATGCCAAAAACATGTTGAGGATGCAAGTGACCTAAGGATCAAAAAATTTCAAGGAGTAGAAAAAATTAAATTCTCAAGTTAACGTGTGGTTGGAAATTTACAAAAGCCAAACAACCCACTTTTTGCATATCCTTAAAAATCACAGATAGTTTTCGGAATTATCTCTCTCATCATTTGTGCATTACTATTTTGGATGTTCAAATTTTTTTTCAGAACCAAACTTGTGTTTTTACTCTCCCATTTTTCTCCTAAACAAAAAAGATACATGGAAAATATATCGCAACAAAATGAAAATTTTAGAGTTCATGTATGTGAAAAAATTTGAAAACTATACTAAATGTAAGTGAAGAAAATTATTTCATGAACTTAAAATGAAATCCAAGGTTTTGTTATACATGATTTGGAAATTCCACTAGTACAACTCCTAATAGCTTGGTGGATTTTATAAGAAAGAGACTTCTAACTGATCCTAACATGTTTTAAATGTGGTTGGATACTCATACCGGAAACATGTTGAGGATCCAAGTGACCTAATGATCCAAAAATTTCATGGAGTAGAAAAAATTAAATCCCCAAGTTAACGTGTGGTTGGATATTTACCAGATCCAAACATCCCACTTTTTGCCTATCTTTAAAAATCACAGATACTTTATGGAATTATCTCTCTCAACATTTTTACATTTCCATATTGATGTTCAACGTTATTTTCAGATCCAAACTTGAGTTTTCACTCTCCCTTTTTTCTCGTAGACCAAAAAGATATAAGGCAAATAGATCACAACATAATGAAAATTTTAGAGTTTATGTATGCAAAAATTTTTATAAACTATAATAAATGTAAGTGAAGAAAATTACTTTATGCACTAAAAATGAACTAAAAATTTTTGTTATCCATGTTAGGGAAATTCTACTAGTACAACCCGTAATAGCTTGGTGGAATTTTATAGGAAGGAACCTTCTAACTGATCCTAACATGTTTTAAATATGGTTGGATATGCATGCTAGAAACATGTTGAGGAAGCAAATGACCTAATGATCCTAAAATTTACGGGAGTAGAAAAAATTAAATTCACAAGTTAACGTATGGTTGGATATTTTCTAGAGCCACACAACCCACTTTTTGCCTATCGTTAAAAATCACAGATACTTTTTAGAATTATCTCTCTCGGCATTTGAGCATTTCCATTTTGGATGTTCAATTTTGTTTTCAGATCCAAACTTGAGTTTTCACTCTCCCATTATTCTCGTAAACAAGAAAGATATAAGGGAAATTGATCGCAACAAAATGAACATTTTAGAGTTCACGCATGCTAAAAAATTTGAAAACTTAATAATGTAAGTGAAGCAAATTAATTAACGCACTAAAAATGAACTCCAAAGTTTTGTTCTCCATGTTTTGGAAATTCCTCTAGTACAACCCCCAATAGCTTGGTGGAATTTTATTGGAAAGAGACTTCTAACAGATCCTAACATGATTCAAATATTGTGGATATGCAAGCTAGAAACATGTTGAGGATGCAAGTCACCTAATGATCCAAGGATTTCAAGGAGTAGAAAAAATTAAATTCTCAAGTTAACGTGTCGTTGGATATTTACCAGAGCCAAAGTACCCAATTTTTGCCTATCGTTAAAAATCACAGATACATTTTGGAATTATCTCTCTAAGCATTTGTGCATTTCCATTTTGGATGTCCAATTTTTTTCTCAGATCCAAACTTAAGTTTTCCCTCTCCCATTTTTTTCTCATCAACAAAAAAGATATACGGCAAATAGATCGCAACAAAATGAAAATTTTAGAGTTCATGTATGCAAAAAAATTGAAAACTATAGTAAATGTAAGTGAAGAGAATTATTTCACGCACTATAAATGAACTCCAAAGTTTTGTTATCCATGTACGGGAAATTCCACTAATACAACCCCTAATAGCTTGGTGGAATTTTATAGGAAAGAGACTTCTAACTAATCGAAACATGTTTTACATGTGGTTGGATATGCATGCCAGAAACATATTGAGGATGCAAGTGACCTAATGATCCAAAATTTTCAAGGAGTAGAAAAGTTTAAATTGTCAAGTTAATGTGTAGTTGGATATTTACCAGAGCCAAACAACCCACTTTTTGCAAATCCTTAAAAATCACAGATACCTTTTGGAATTATCTCTCTCAGCATTTGTTCATTTCCATTTTGGATGTTCAAATTTTTTTTCAGTTTCAAACTTGAGTTTTCACTCTCCAATTTCTTTCCCGTAAACAAAAAAGATATAAGGCAAACAGATCGAAACAAAATGAAAATTTTAGACTTCATGTATGCAAAAAAATTCTAAAACTATAATAAATGTAAGTGAAGAAAATTATTTTATGCTCTAAAATTGAACTCCAAAGTTCTGTTATCCATATTTGGGAAATTCCACGAGTACAACCCCTAATAGCTTCGTGGAATTTTATAGGAAAGAGACTTCTGACTAATCCAAACATGTTTTAAATATAGTTGGATATACATGCCAGAAACTTGTTGAGGATGCAAGTCACCTAATGATCCAAAAATTTAAAGGAGTAGAAAAAATTAAATTCTCAAGTTAACGTGTGGTTCGAAAATTACCAGAGCCAATCAACACACTTTTTGCCTATCCTTAAAAATCACATATACTTTTTGGAATTATCTGTCTCAGCATTTGTGCTTTTCTATTTTGAACGTTCAAATTTTTTTCCGATCCAAACTTGATTTTTAACTCTCCCATTTTTCGCGTAAACAAAAAGATATAAGGCAAATAGATCGCAACAAAATGAAAATTTAAGAGTTCATGTATGCAAAAAAATTTAAAAACAATAAGAAATCTAAGTGAAGAAAATTATTTCATGCATTAAAAATGAAATCCAAAGTTTTGTTATCCATGTTTGGGAAATTCCAATTGTACAACCCCTAATAGCTTGGTGGAATTCAGTAGGAAAGAAACTTCTAACTGATCCTAACATGTTTTAAATGTGGTGGATATGCATGCCAGAAAGATGTTGAGGATGCAAGTGACCTAATGATCCAAAATTTCAAGGAGTAGAATAAATTAAATTCTCAAGTTAACATGTGGTTGGATATTTACCATATCCAAACAACCCACTTTTTGCCTGTCCTTAAAAATCACAGATACTTTTTGGAATTATCTCTCTCAGCATTTGTGCATTTCCATTTTGGATGTTCAAATTATTTTTTTAAATCCAAACTTGAGTTCTCAGTCTCCCATTTTTCTCAGGTAAACAAAAAAGATATCAGGCAAATAGATCGCAACAAAATGAAAATTTTAGATTTCATGTATGCAAAAAAATTTGAATACTATAATAAATGTAAGTGAAGAAAATTATTTCACGCACTAAAAATGAACTCCAAAGTTTTGTTATCCATGTTTGGGAAATTCCACTAGTACAACCGCTAGTAGCTTTGTGGAATTTTATAAAAAAGAGACTTCTTACTGATCCTTACATGTTTTAAATGTGGTGGATATGCAAGCCAGAAACATGTTAAGGATGCAAGTGACCTAATGATAAAAAAATTACGAGTAGAAAAAATTAAATTCTCAAGTTAACGTGTGGTTGGATATTTACCTGAGCCAAACAACCCACTTTTTGGCTATCCTTAAAAATCTCAGACACTTTTTGGAATTATCTCTGTCAGCATTTGTGCATTTGTATTTTGGATGTTCAAATTTTGTTTTTAGATCCAAACTTGAGTTTTCAGTCTCCCATTTTTTTCTCGTGAACAAAAAAGATATAAGGCAAATAAATCACAACAAAATGAAAATTTTAAACTTCATGTATGCCAAAAACTTTGAAAACTATCATAAATGTAAGTGAAGAAAATTATTTCACACACTAAAAATGAACTCCAAAGTTTTGTTATCCATGATTGGGAAATTCCACAAGTACAACCCCTAATAGCTAGGTCAAATTTTATTGGGAAGAGATTTATAACTGATCCTAACATGTTTTAAATGTTAGAAACATGTTGAGGATAGAAGTAACCTAATGATCCAAAAATTTCAAGAAGTAGAAAAAATCAACTTCTCAACTTAATGTGTAGTTGGATATTTAGCAATGCCAAACAACCCAATTTTTGCCTATCCTTAAAAATCACAGGTAATTTTTGAAATTATATCTCTCAGCATTTGTGCATTTCCACTTTGGATGTTCAAATATTTTTTCAGATCCAAACTTGAGTTTTTCTCTCCCTTTTTTTTTTGTAAACAAAAAAGATTTAAGGCAAATAGATCGCAACAAAATGAAAATTCTAGAGTTCATGTTTGCGAAAAAACTCTAAAACTATAGTAAATGTAGGTGAAGAAAATTATTTCATGCATTAAAAATGAACTCCAAAGTTTTGTTATCAATGTTTGGGAAAAACCACTAGTACAACCCCTAATAGCTTGGTCGAATTTTATAGGAAAAAGACGTCTGACTGATCCTAACAAGTTTAAAATGTGGTTGGATATACATGCCAAAAACTTTTTGAGGATGCAAGTGACCAAATGATCCAAAAATTTCAAGGAGTAGAAAAAATTAAATTCTCAAGTTAACGTGTGGTTGGATATTTACAAGAGCCAAACAACCAACTTTTTCCCTATCCTTAAAAATCACAGATACTTTTTGCAATTGTCTCTCTCAGCATTTGTGCATTTCCTTTTTGGATGCTCAAATTTTTTTTCAGATCCAAACTTGAGTTCTCACTCTCCCATTTTTTTTCGTAAACAAAAAAGATATAAGGCAAGTAGATAGCACCCAAATGAAAATTTTAGATTTCATGTATGCAAAAAAATTTGAAAACTTTAATGAATGTAAGTGAAGAAAATTATTTCACGCACTAAAAATGAAGCCCAAAGTTTTGTTATCCGTGTTTGGGAAATTCCACTAGTACAACACCTAATAGCTTGGTGGAATTTTATAACAAAGAGACTTCTAACTGACCCTAACATGTTTTAAATGTGGTGGGTGTGCATGCCAGAAACAGGTTGAGGATTCAAGTGTCCTAATTGTCCAAAAATTTCAAGGAGTAGAAAAAATTAAACTCTCAAGTTAACGTGTGCTTTGATATTTACTTGAGCAAAACAGCTCACTTTTTGCCCATTCTTAAAAACCACAAATACTTTTTTGAATTATCTCTATCAGTATTTGTGCATTTCCATTTTGAATGTTCAATTATTTTTTTCATATCCAAACTTGAGTTTTCACACTCCCATTTTTTTCATAAACGAAAAATATATAAGGCAAATAGGTCGCAACAAAATGATAATTTTAGAGTTCATTTATGCAAAAAAATTTGAAAACTATAATAAATGTAAGTGAAGAAAATAATTTCACGCACTAAAAATGAACTCCAAAGTTTTTTTATCCATGTTTCGGAAATTCCACTAGTACAACCCCTAATAGCTTGGTGGAATTTTATAGGAAAGAGACTTCTAACTGATCCTAACATGTTTTAAATGTGGTGGAGAAGCATGCCAGAAACATGTTGAGGATGTAAGTGACCTAATGATCCAAAAATTTCAAGGAGTAGAAAAAATTAAATTCTCAAGTTAACGTGAGGTTGGATATTTAAAAGTACCAAACAAACCAATTTTTCCCTATCCATAAAAATCATAGATACGTTTTGGAATTATCTCTCTCAGCATTTGTACATTTCCATTTTGGATTTTCAAATTTTTTTAGTGATCCAAACTTGACTTTTCACTCTCCCTTTTTTTTCTCGTAAATAAAAAAGATATAAGGCAGATAGATCACAACATAATGAAAATTTTAGATTTCATGTATGCAAAATTTTTTGCAAACCATAATAAATGTAAGTGAAGCAAATTATTTCACGTACTAAAAATGAACTCCAATGTTTTGTCATCCATGTTTGGAAAATTCTACTTGTACAACCCCAAATAACTTGGTGGAAATTTATAGGAAAGAAACTTCTAACTGATCCTAACATGTTTTAAAAGTGGTGGATATGCATGCCAGAAACATGTTGAGGGATCAAGTGACCTAATGATCCAAAGATTTCGAGGAGTAGAAAAAATTAAATTCTCAAGTTAACGTGTGGTTGGATATTTACCAGAACCAAACAACCCACTTTTTGCCCATCCTTAAAAATCGTTGATATTTTTTGAAATTATCTCTCTCAGCATTTGTGCATTTCCATTTTGGATGTTCAATTTTTTTTTCATATGCAAACCTGAGTTTTCACTCTCCCTTTTTTTTCTCGTAAACAAAAAGGATATAAGGCAAATAGATCGCAACAAAATGAAAATTTTAGAGTTCATGCATGCAAAAAAATTTGAAAACTATTATAAATGTAAGTTAAGAAAATTATTTCACGCTCTAAAAATGAACTCCAAAGTTCTGTTATCCATGTTTGGGAAATTCTACCAGTACAACCCCTAATAGCTTAGTGGAATTTTATAGGAAAGATACTTCTAATTTATCCTAACATGTTTTAAATGTGGTGGATATGCATGCTAAAAACATGTTGAGGATGCAATTGACCTAATGATCCAAAAATTTCAAGGAGAAGAAAAAATTAAATTCTCAAGTTACCGTGTGGTTGGATATTTACCAAAGCCAAACAACCCACTTTTTACCTATCCTTAAAAATCACAGATACCTTTTGGAATTATCACTCTCTGCATTTTTTCATTTCCATTTTGGAAGTTCAAATTTTTTTTTCAGAACCAAACTTGAGTTTTCAATCTCCCATTTTTTTCTCGTAAATAAAAAAGATATAAGGGAAATAGATCACAACAAAATGAAAATTTTAGAGTTCATGTATGCAAAAAATTTTGAAAACTATCATAAATGTAAGTGAAGAAAATTATTTCATGCACTAAAAATGACCTGCAATGTTTTGTTATCCATGTTTGGGAAATTCCACAAGAACAACCCGTAATAGCTAGGTGGAATTTTATTGGGGAGAGACTTATAACTGATCCTAACATGTTTTAAATGTGGTGGATATGCATGCCAAAAACATGTTGAGGATAGAAGTAACCTAAGGATCCAAAAATTTCAAGGAGTAGAAAAAATAAAATTCTTAAGTTAACGTGTGGTTCGATATTTACCAGAACAAAACAACTCAATTTTTTCCTACCCTTAAAAATCACAGATACTTATTGGAATTAACTCTCTCAGCATTTGTGCATTTCCAATTTTGATGTTCAAATATTTTTCAGATCCACACTTGAGTTTTCACTCTCCCATTTTTTTCTTGTAAACGAAAAAGTTATAAGGCAAATCGATCGCAACAAAATGAAAATTTTAGAGTTCATGTATGAGAAAAAATTTGAAAACTATAATAAATGTAAGTGAAGAAAATTCTTTCATGCACTGAAAATGAACACCAAAGTTTTGTTATCCATGTTAGGGAAATTCTACTAGTACAACCCCAAATAGCTTGGTGGAATTTTATAGGAAAGAGACTTCTAACTGATCCTAACATGTTTGACATGTGGTTGGATATGCATGCCAGAAAGATGTTGAGGACGCAAGTGACCTAATGATCCAAAAATTTCAAGGGGTAGAGAAAATTAAATTCTCAAGTCAATGTGTGGTTGGATATTTACCAGACCCAAACAACCCACTTTTTTTTCTATCCTTAAAAATCAGAGATACTTTTTGGAATTATCTATCTCAGCATTTGTGCATTTCCAATTTGGAGGTTAAAATTTTTTTTCAGATCCAAACTTGAGTTTTCATTCTCCCTTTTTTTTTCTCATAAACAAAAAAGATATAAGGCAAATAGATCGCACCAAAATGAAAATTTTAGAGTTCATGTATGCAAAAAAAATTGAAAACTATAATAAATGTAACTGAAGAAAATTATTTCACGCACTAAAAATGAACTCCAAAGTTTTGTTATCCATGTTTCGAAAATTCTACCAGTACAACCCCTAATAGCTTGGTGGCTTTTTATAAGAAAGAGACTTCTAACTGATCCTAACATGTTTTAAATGTGGTGGTTATGAATGGCAGAAACATGTTATGGATGCAAGTGACCTAATGATCCAAAAATTTGAAGGAATAGAAAAAATTAATTTCTCAAGTTAACATGTGGTTGGATATTTACCAGAGCCAAACAACCCACTTTTTGCCTATCCTTAAAAATCACAGATACTTTTTGGAATTATCTCTCTCAGAATTTGTGCATTTCCATTTTGGATGTTCAATTTTTTTTAAGATCCGAACTTGAGTTCTCACTCTCCCATTTTTTTTCTCGTAAACTAAAAAGATATAAGGCAAATAGATCGCAACAAAATGAAAATTTTAGAGTTCATGTATGCAAAAAAATTTGAAAACTTTAATAAATGTAAGTGAAGAAAATTATTTCACGCACTAAAAATGAACTCCAAAGTTTTGTTATCCGTGTTTGGGAAATTCCACTAATACAACCCCTAATATCTAGGTGGAATTTTATAGGGAAGAGATTTCTAACAAATCCTAACGTGTTTTGAATGTGGTGGATATGCATACCAGAAACATGTTGAGGATGCAAGTGACCTAATGATCCATATTTTTCAAAGAGTAGAAAAAATTAAATTCTCAAGTTAACGTGTGGTTGGATATTTACCTGAGCCAAACAACCTACTTTTTGGCTATCCTTAAAAATCACAGATACTTTTCAGTATTATCTCTCTCAGCATTTGTGCATTTCCATTTTGGATGTTCAATTTTTTTTGTATCCAAACTTTATTTTTCACTCTCCCATTTTGGATGTTCTCAATTTTTTTAGAGTTCTTTAATGCAAAAAAATTTGATAACTATAATAAACGTAAGTGAAGAAAATTATTTCATGCACTAAAAATGAACTCCAAAGTTTTGTAATCCTTGTTTTGGAAATTCCACTAGTACACCCCCTAAAAGCTTGGTTGAATTTTATAGGAAAGAGACATTTTAACTGATCCTAACATGTTTGAAATGTTGTTGGATGTGCATGCCAGAAACAAGTTGAGGATACAACAGAGCTAATGATCAAAAAATTTCAAGGAGTAGAAAAAATAAAATTCTCAAGTTAACGTGTGGTTGGATATTTACCGAAACAAAACAACTCAATTTTTTTCTACCCATAAAAATCACAGATACTTTTTGGAATTATCTCTTTCAGCATTTGTGCATTTCCAATTTTGATGTTCAAATTTTTTTCAGATCCACACTTGAGTTTTCACTCTCCCATTTTTTTCCTGTAAACAAAAAAGTTATAAGGCAAATTGATCGCAACAAAATGAAAATTTTAGAGTTCATGTATGCAAAAAAATTTGAAAACTATAATAAATGTTAGTTAAGAAAATTCTTTCATGCACTAAAAATGGAGACCAAAGTTTTGTTATCCATGTTAGGGAAATTCTACTAGTACAACCCCAAATAGCTTGGTGGAATTTTATAGGAAAGAGACTTCTAACTGATCCTAACATGTTTGACATGTGATTGGATATGCATGCCAGAAACATGTTGCGGACGCAAGTGACCTAATGATCCAAATATTTCAATGGGTAGAGAAAATTAAATTAACAAGTTAATGTGTAGTTGGATATTTACCATACCCAAACAACCCACTTTTTGTCTATCCTTAAAAATCACAGATACTTTTTGGAATTATCTATCTCAGCATATGTGCATTTCAAATTTGGATGTTCAAATTTTTTTCAGATCCAAACTTGAGTTTTCATTCTCCCTTTTTTTTGACATAAACAAAAAAGATATAAGGCGAATAGATCGCAGCAAAATGAAAATTTTAGAGTTCATTTATGCAAAAAAATTTGAAAACTATAATAAATGTAAGTGAAGAAAATTATTTCACGCACTAAAAATGAACTCCAAAGTTTTGTTCTCTATGTTTGGAAAATTCTACCAGTACAACCCCTAATATCTTGGTGGAATTTTATAAGAAAGAGACTTCTAACTAATCCTAACATGTTTTAAATGTGGTGGATATGAATGGCAGAACATGTTATGGATGCAAGTGACCTAATGATCCAAAAATTTCAAGGAGTAGAAAAAATTAATTTCTCAAGTTAACATGCGGTTGGATATTTACGAGAGCCAAACAACCCACTTTTTGCCTATTCTTAAAAATCACATATACTTTTTGGAATTATCTCTCTCAGCATTTGTGCATTTCCAATTTGGATGTTCAATTTATTTTTTAGATCCAAACTTGAGTTCTCACTCTCCCATTTTTTTCTCGTAAACTAAAAAGATATAAGGCAAATAGATCGCAACAAAATGAAAATTTTAGAGTTCATGTATGCAAAAAAAATTGAATACTTTAATAAATGTAAGTGAAGAAAATTATTTCACGTACTAAAAATGAACTCAAAAGTTTTTCTAACCGTGTTTGGGAAATTCCACTAGTACATCCCCTAATTGCATGGTGGAATTTTCTAACAAAGAGACTTCTAACTAATCCTTACATGTTTTAATTGTGGTGGATATGCATGCCAGAAACATGTTGAGGATTCAAGTATCCTAGTGATCCAAAAATTTCAAGGAGTAGAAAAAATTAAATTCTCAAGTTAACGAGTGGTTGGAAATTTACCTGAGCAAAACAACCCACTTTTTGCCCATCCTTAAAAATCACAAATACTTTTTGGAATTATCTCTCTCAGCATTTGTGCATTTCCTTTTTGGATGTTCAAATTTTTTTTCAGATGCAAACTTGAGCTTTGATACTCCCTTTTTCTTGTAAACAAAAAAGATATTAGGCAAATAGATCACAACAAAATGAAAATTTTAGAGTTCATGTATGCAAAAAATTTTGAAAACTATAATAAATTTAAGTGAAGAAAATAATGTCACGCACTAAAAATGAACTCCAAAGTTTTCTTATCAATGTTTCAAAAATTCCACTAGTACTACCCCAAATAGCTTGGTGGAATTTTATAGGAAAGAGACTTCTATCTGATCCTAACAAGTTTTGAATATGGTTGGCTATGCATGCCAGAAACATGTTGATGATGAAAGTGACCTAATAATCCACAAGTTTCACGGAGTATAAAAAATTAAATTCTCAAGTTTACATGTGGTTGGATATTTAAAAGAGCCAAACAACCCACTTTTTGCCTATCCTTACAAATCATAGATACTTTTTGGAATTATCTCTCTCAGCATTTGTGCATTTCCATTTATGATGTTCAAATTTTTGTTCAGATCCAAACTTGAGTTTCCACTCTCCCATTTTTCTCGTAAACAAAAAAGATATAAGGAAAATAGATCGCAACAAAATGAAAATTTTCGAGTTCATGTGTGGAAAAATATTTTAAAACTATAATCAATGTAAGTGAAGAAAATTATTTCACACACTAAGAATGAACTCGAAATTTTTGTTATCCATGTTTGGGAAATTCCACTAATTCAACCCCTAATATCTAGGTGGAATTTTATAGGGAAGAGATTTCTAATGGATCCTAACGTGTTTTGAATGTGGTGGATATGCATACCAGAAACATGTTGAGGATGCAAGTGACCTAATGATCCATAATTTTCGAAGAGTAGAAAAAATTAAATTCTCAAGTTAACGTGTGGTTGGATATTTACAAGAGCCAAACAACCTACTTTTTGGCTATCCTTAAAAATCATAGATACTTTTCAGTGTTATCTCTCTCAGCATTTGTGCATTTCCATTTTGGATGTTCAATTTTTTTCGGATCCAAACTTTATTTTTCACACTCCCATTTTGGATGTTCTCAATTTTTTTAGAGTTCTTGTATGCAAAAAAAATTGATAACTCTAATAAATGTAAGAGAAGAAAATTATTTCACGCACTAAAAATGAACTCCAAAGTTTTGTATTCCTTGTTTTGGAAATTCCACTAGTACACCCCCTGATAGCTTGGTAGAATTTTATAGGAAAGAGACATTTTAACTGATCCAAACATGTTTGAAATGTTGCTGGATGTGCATGCCAGAAACAAGTTGAGGATGCAACTGAGGTAATGATCCAAAAATTTCAAGGAGTTGAAAAAATTAAATTGTCAAGTTAACGTGTGGTTGGATAATTACCAGAGCCAAACAACCCACATTTTGCCTATCCTTAAAAATCCCAGATACTTTTGGGAATTATCACTCTCAGCATTTGTGCATTTCCATTTTAAAGGTTCAAATTTTTTTTCAGATCCAAACATGAGTTTTCACTCTCCCATTTTTATCTCGTAAACAAAAAAGATATAAGGCAAATAGATCGCAACAAAATGAAAATTTTAGAGTTCATGTATGCAAAAAAAGTTGAAAACTATAATAAATGTAAGTCAAGAAAATTCTTTAATGCACTAAAAATGAACACCAAAGTTTTGTTATCCATGTTAGGGAAATTCTACTAGTACAACCCCAAATAGCTTGGTGGAATTTTATAGGAAAGAGACTTCTAACTGATCCTAACATGTTTGACATGTGGTTGGATATGCATGCCAGAAACATGTCGAGGACGCAAGTGACCTAATGATCCAAAAATTTCAAGGGGTAGAGAAAATTAAATTCTCAAGTTAATGTGTGGTTGGATATTTACCAGACCCAAACAACCCACTTTTTGTCTATCGTTAAAAATCACAGATACTTTTTGGAATTATCTATCTCAGTATTTGTGCATTTCCAATTTGGATGTTCAAATTTTTTTTCAGATCCAAACTTGAGTTTTCATTCTCCCTTTTTTTTCTTGTAAAAAAAAAGATATAAGCCAAATAGATCGCAGCAAAATGAAAATTTTAGAGTTCATTTACACAAAAAAATTTGAAAACTATAATAAATGTAAGTGAAGGAAAATTATTTCACGCACTAAAAATGAACTCCAAAGTTTTGTTATCGATGTTTAGATAATTCTACCAGTACAACCCCTAATAGCTTGGTGGAGTTTTATAAGAAAGAGACTTCTAACTAATCCTAACATGTTTTAAATGTGGTGGATATGAGTGCCAGAAACATGTTATGGATGCAAGTGACCTAATGATCCAAAAATTTCAAGGAGTAGAAAAAATTAATTTCTCTAGTTAACATGTGGTTGGATATTTACCAGAGCCAAACAACCCACTTTTTGCCTATTCTTAAAAAACACGGATACTTTTTGGAATTATCTCTCTCAGCATTTGTGCATTTCCATTTTGGAAGTTCAATTTATTTTTTAGATCCAAACTTGAGTTCTCACTCTCCCATTTTTTTCTTGTAAACTAAAAAGATATAAGGCAAATAGATCGCAACAAAATGAAAATTTTAGAGTTCATGTATGCAAAAAAAATTGAATACTTTAATAAATGTAAGTGAAGAAAATTATTTCACGCACTAAAAATGAACTCAAAAGTTTTGCTAACCGTGTTTGGGAAATTCCACTAGTACAACCCCTAATTGCATGGTGGAATTTTCTAACAAAGTGATTTCTAACTAATCCTTCATGTTTTAATTGTGGTGGATATGCATGCCAGAAACATGTTGAGGATTCAAGTATCCTAATGATCCAAAAAATTCAAGGAGTAGAAAAAATTAAATTCTCAAGTTAACGAGTGGTTGGAAATTTACCTGAACAAAAGAACCCACTTTTTGCCCATCCTTAAAAATCACAAATACTTTTTGGAATTATCTCTCTCAGCATTTGTGCATTTCCCTTTTAGATGTTCAAATTTTTTTTCAGATGCAAACTTGAGTTTTGAAACTCCCATTTTTCTCGTAAACAAAAAAGATATAAGGCAAAAAGATCGCAAAAAATGAAAATTTTAGAGTTCATGTATGAAAAAAAAATTGTAAACTATAATAAATTTAAGTGTAGAAAATAATTTCACGCACTAAAAATGAACTCTAAAGTTTTCTTATCAATGTTTCGAAAATTCGACTAGTACAACCCCAAATAGCTTGGTGGAATTTTATACGAAAGAGACTTCTAACTGATCCTAACATGTTTTAAATGTGGTCGGATATGCATGCCAGAAACATGATGAGAATGCAAGTGACCTAATGATCCAAAAATTTCAAGGAATACAAAAAATTAAATTCTCAAGTTAACGTGTGGTTGGATATTTAAAAGAGCCAAACAACCCACTTTTTGCCTATCCTTAAAAATCATAGATACTTTTTGGAATTATCTCTCTCAGCATTTGTACATTTCCATTTATGATGTTCAAATTTTTTATTCAGATTCACCCTTGAGTGTTCACTCTCCTATTTTTTTCTGGTAAACTAAAAAGTTATAAGGTAAATAGATCGCAAAAAAATGAAAATTTAAGAGTTCAAGTATGAAAAAAAATTGAAAACTATAATAAATGTAGATGAAGAAAATTATTTCACGCACTAAAAATGAACTCCAAAGTGTTGTTATCCATGTTTTGGAAATTCCACTAATACAACCCCTAATATCTAGGTGGAATTTTATAGGGAAGAGATTTCTAACAGATCCTAACGTGTTTTGAATGTGGTGGATATGCATACAAGAAACATGTTGAGGATGCAAGTGACCTAATGATCCATAATTTTCAAAGAGTAGAAGAAATTAAATTCTCAAGTTAACGTGTGGTTGGATATTTACCAGAGCCAAACAACCTACTTTTTGGCTATCCTTAAAAATCACAGATACTTTTCAGTATTATCTCTCTCAACATTTGTGCATTTCCATTTTGGACGTTCAATTTTTTTCGGATCCAAACTTGATTTTTCACTCTCCCATTTTGGATGTTCTCAATTTTTTTAGAGTTCTTGTATGCAAAAAAATTTCATAACTATAATAAATGTAAGTGAAGAAAATTATTTCACGCACTAAAAATGAACTCCAAAGGTTTGTAATCCTTGTTTTGGAAATTCCACTAGTACACCCCCTAATAGCTTGGTGGAATTTTATAGGAAAGAGACATTTTAACTGATCCAAACATTTTTGAAATGTTGCTGGATGTTCATGCCAAAAATAAGTTGATGATGCAACTGAGGTAATGATCCAAAAATTTCAAGGAGTTGAAAAAATTAAATTGTCAAGTTAACGTGTGGCTGGATAATTACCAGAGCCAAACAACCCACTTTTTGCCTATCCTTAAAAATCACAGATACTTTTGGGAATTATCACTCTCAGCATTTGTGCATTTCCATTTTAAAGGTTCAAATTTTTTTTCAGATCCAAACATGAGTTTTCACTCTCCCATTTTTATCTCATAAACAAAAAAGATATAAGGCAAATAGATCACAACAAAATGAAAATTTTAGAGTTCATATATGCAAAAAATTTTGAAAACTATAACAAATGTATGTGAAGAAAATTATTTCATGCACTAAAAATGAACTCCAATGTTTTGTTATCCATGTTTGGGAAATTCCACTAGTACTACCCCTAATAACTTTGAGGAATTTTATAGGAAAGAGACTTCAAATTGATCCTAACATGTTTTAAATGTGGTGGATATGCATGCCAGAAACATGTTGAGGATGCCAGTGACCTACTGATCCAAAAATGTCAAGGATTAGAAAAAATTAAATTCTCATGTTAACGTGTGGTTGGATATTTACCAGAGCTAAACAACCCACTTTTTGCCTATCCTTAAAAATCACATATACTTTTTGGAATTATCACTCTAAGCATTTGTGCATTTCCATTTTGGATCTGAAAATATTTTTTCAGATCCAAACTTGAGTTTTCAATCTCCTTTTTTTTTCTTGTAAACAAAAAAGATATAAGGCAAATAGATCACAACATAATGAAAATTTTAGATTTCATGTAAGCAAAAACATTGAAAACTATAATAAATGTAAAGTAAGCAAATTATTTCACGCACTAAAAATGAACTCCAACGTTTTGTTATCCTTGTTTGGGAAATTCAACATGTACAACCCCTAATATGTTGGTAGAATTTTATAGGAAAGGGACTTCGAACTGATCCTAACATGTTTTAAATGTGGTGGTTATGCATGCCAAAAACATGTTGAGGGATCAAGTGACCTAATGATCCAAAGATTATGAGGAGTAGAAAAAATTAAATTCTCAAGTTAACGTGTGGTTGGATATTTACCAGAGCCAAACAACCCACTTTTTGCCTATTCCTAAAAATCACAGATACTTTTTGGAATTATCTCTCTCAGCATTTGTCCATTTCCATTTTGGATGTTCAAATTTTCTTACGGATCCAAACTTGTGTTTTCACTCTCCCATTTTTTTCTTGTAAACAAAAAAGATATGAGGGAAATAGATGACAACAAAATGAAAATTTTAGACTTCTTTTATGCAAAAAAATTCAAAACTATCATAAATGTAAGTGAAGAAAATTATTTCACGCACTAAAAATGAACTCCAATATTTTGTTATCCATGTTTGGGAAATTCCACTAGTACAACCCCTAATAGCTTGGTGGAATTGTATTGGGAAGAGACTTATAACTGATCCTAACATGAATGTGGTGGACATGCATGCCAGAAACATGTTGATGATAGAAGTAACCTAAGGATCGAAAAATTTCAAGGAGTAGAAAAAATAAAATTCTCAAGTTAACGTGTATTTGGATATTTACCAGGCCAAAACAACTCAATTTTTTCCTATCCTTAAAAATCATAGATACTTTTTGGAATTATCTCTCTCAGCATTTGTGCATTTCCAATTTGGATGTTCAAATTTTTTTTCAGATCCATTCTTGAGTGTTCACTCTCCCCTTTTTTTCTGGTAAACTAAAAAGTTATGAGGTAAATAGATCGTAACAAAATGAAAATTTGAGAGTTCAAGTATGCAAAAAAATTGAAAGCTATAATAAATGTAGATGAAGAAAATTATTTCATGCACTAAAAATGAACTCCAAAGTGTTGTTATCCATGTTTGGGAAATTCCACTAGTACAAGCCCTAATAGCTTGGTGGAATTTTATAGGAAAGAGACTTCTAACTGATCCTAAATTGTTTGAAATGTGGTTGGATATGCATGCCAAAAACATGTTGAGGATGCAAGTGACCTAATGATCCAAAAATTTCAAGGAGTAGAAAAAATTAAATTCTCAAGTTAACGTGTGGTTGGATATTTACCAAACCCAAACAACCCACTTTTTGTCTATCCTTAAAAATCACAGATACTTTTTGAAATTATCTCTCTCAGCAATTGTGCATTTCCATTTTGGATGTTCAAATTTTTTTTCACATCCAAACTTGAGTTTTCATTCTCCCTTTTTTTTCTCGTAAACAAAAAAGATATAAGGCAAAAAGATTGCAACAAAATGAAAATTTTAGAGTTCATGAATGCAAAAAAATTTGAAAACTATAATAAATGTAAGTGAAGAAAATTATTTCACTCACTAAAAATGAACTCAAAATTTTGTTATCCATATTTGGGAAATGCTACCAATACAACCCCTAATAGCTTGGTGGAATTTTATAGGAAAGAGACTTCTTACTGATCCTAACATGTTTTAAATGTGGTGGATATGAATGCCAGAAACATGTTATGGATGCAAGTGACCTAATGATCCAAAAATTTCAAGGAGTACAAAAAATTAAATTCTCAAGTTAACGTGTGGTTGGATATTTACCAGAGCCAAACAACCCACTTTTTGCCTATCCTTAAAAATCAGAGATACTTTTTGGAATTATCTCTCTCAGCATTTTTGCATTTCCATTTTGGATATTCAAATTTTTTTTCAGATCCAAACTTGAGTTCTCACTCTCCCATTTTTTTCTCGTAAACTAAAAAGATACAAGGCAAATAGATCGCAACAAAATGAAAATTTTAGAGTTCATGTATGCAAAAAAAATTGAAATCTTTAATAAATGTAAGTGAAGAAATTTATTTCACCCACAAAAAATTAACTCCAAAGTTTTGTTATCCTTGTTTGGGAAATTCCACTAGTAGAACCCCTAATTGCATGGTGGAATTTTATAACAAAGAAACTTCTCACTGATCCTAACATGTTTTAAATGTGGTGGTGTGGATGTGAGAAACATGTTGAGGATTCAAGTGTGCGAATGATCCAAAAATTTCAAGGAGTAGAAAAAATTAAATTCTCAAGTTAACGTGTAGTTGGATATTTTCCAGAGCAAAATAACCCACTTTTTGCCCATCCTTAAAAATCACAAACACTTTTTGGAATTATCTCTCTCATCATTTGTGCATTTCCATTTTGGATGTTCAAATTTTTTTTTAGATCCAAACTTGAGTTTTCACTCTCCAATTTTTCTCGTAAACAAAAAAGATATAAGGCAAATAGATTGCAACAAAATGAAAATTTTAGAGTTCATGTATGCAAAAAACATTTAAAACTATAATAAATTTAATTGAAGAAAATTATTTTACGCACTAAGAATGAATTCCAAAGTTTTCTTATCAATGTTTGGGAAATTCCACTAGTACACCCCTAATATCTTGGTGGAATTTTATAGGGAAGAGATTCCTTACTGATCCAAACATGTTTTAAATGTGGTGGATATGCATCCCAGAAACATGTTGAGGATGCAAATGACCTATTGATCCTTAATTTTCAAAGAGTAGAAAAAATTAAATTCTCAAGTTAACGTGTGGTTGGATATTTACCAAAGCCAAACAACCCACTTTTTGCCTATCCTTAAAAATCACAGATACTTTTCAGAATTATCTCTCTTTGTATTTGTGTATTTCCATTTTTTATGTTCATTTTTTTTCGGATCCAAACTTGAGTTTTCACTCTCCCATTTTTCTCGTAAACAAAAAAGATATAAGGAAAATAGATCGCAACAAAATAAAAATTTTAGAGTTCTTGTATGGAAAAAAAAATTGAAAAAAATAATAAATGTAAGTGAAGAAAATTATTTTACGCACTAAGAATGAACTCAAAATTTTTGTTATCCATGTTTGGGAAATTCCACTAGTACAACCCCTAATATCTAGGTGGAATTTATAGGGAAGAGATTCCTAACTGATCCAAACGTGTTTTAAATGTGGTGGATATGCATCCCAGAAACATGTTGAGGATGCAAATGAACTATTGATCCATAATTTTCAAAGAGTAAAAAAAATTAAATTCTCAAGTTAACGTGTGGTTGGATATTTACCAAAGCCAAACAACCCACTTTTTTCCTATCCTTAAAAATCACAAATACGTTTACAAATTATCTCTCTCTGCATTTGTGTATTTTCATTTTGAATGTTCATTTTTTTTCGGATCCAAACTTGAGTTTTCACTCTCCCATTTTTCTCGTAAACAAAAAAGATATAAGCAAAATAGATCGCAACAAAATAAAAATTTTAGGGTTCTCGTATGGAAACAAATTTGAAAAAAATAATAAATGTATGTGAAGAAAATTATTTCACGCACTAAAAATGAACTCCAAAGTTTTGTTATCCTTGTTTTGGAAATTCCTCTAGTACAGCCGCTAATAGCTTGATGGAATTTTATAGGAAAGAGACATTTTAACTGATCCTAACATATTTTAAATGTTGTTGGATGTGCATGCCAGAAACAGGTTGAGGATGCAACTGACCTAATGATCCAAAAATTTCAAGGAGTTGCAAAAATTAAATTGTCAAGTTAACGTGTGGTTGGATAATTACTAGAGCCAAACAACCAACTTTTTGCCTATCCTTAAAAATCACAGATACTTTTGGGAATGATCACTCTCAGCATTTGTGCATTTCCATTTTGGAGGTTCAAATTTTTTTTCAGATCCAAACATGAGTTTTCACTCTCCCATTTTTCTCTCGTAAATGCAAAAAAAAAAAAGGCAAATAGATCGCAACAAAATGAAAATTTAAGAGTTCTGATATGCAAAAAAATTTGAAAACTATAACAAATGTAAGTGAAGAAAATTATTTCATGCGCTAAAAATGAACTCCAAAGTTTTGTTATCCATGTTTGGGAAATTCCACTTGTACTACCCCCAATAGCTTGGTGGAATTTTATAGGAAAGAGACAACATCAAATTGATCCTAACATGTTTTAAATGTGGTGGATATGCATGCCAGAAACATGTTGAGGATGCCAGTGACCTACTGATCCAAAAATTTCAAGGATTAAAAGAAATTAAATTCTCAAGTTAACGTGTGGTTGGATATTTACCAGAGCGAAACAACCCACTTTTTGCCTATCCTTAAAAATCACAGATACTTTTTGGAAATATCTCTCTCAGCATTTGTGCATTTCAATTTTGGAATTTCAAATTTTTTTTCAAATCCAAACTTGAGTTTTCACTCTACCTTTTTTTCTTGTAAACAAAAAAGATGTGAGGCAAATAGATCACAACATAATGAAAATTTTAGATTTCATTTATGCAAAGAACTTTGAAAACTATAATAAATGTAAGTGAAGCAAATTATTTCACGCACTAAAAAAGAACTCCAAAGTTTTGTTATCCAAGTTTGGGAAATTCTACCTGTACAACCCCTAATAGCTTGGTGGAAGTTTATAGGAAAGAGACTTCTAACTGATCCTAACATGTTTTAAATGTGGTGGATATGCATGCCAGAAACATGTTGAGGGATCAAGTGACATAATGATCCAAAGATTTCGAGGAGTAGAAAAAATTAAATTCTCGAGTAAACGTGAGGTTTGATATTTACCAGAGCCAAACAACCCACTTTTTGCCAATCCTTAAAAATCGTTGATAGTTTTTGGACTTATCTCTCTCAGCATTTGTGCATTTCCATTTTGGATGTTCAAATTTTTTTTCAGATGCAAACTTGAGTTTTCACTCTCCCTTTTTTTCTCGTAAACAAAAAAGATATAAGGCAAATAGATCGCAACAAAATGAAAATTTTAGAGTTCATGCATGCAAAAAAATTTTAAAACAATAATAAATGTAAGTTAAAAAAATTATTTCACGCACTAAAAATGAATTCCAATGTTTTGTTATCCATGTTTGGGAATTCTTCTATAACAACCCCCAATAGCTTGGTGGAATTTTATAGGAAAGAGACTTCTAATTGATCCTACATGTTTTAAATGTGGTGGATATGCATGCTAGAGAGATGTTGAGGATGCAATTGACTTAATGATCCATAAATTTCAAAGAGAAGAAAAAATTAAATTCTCAAGTTAACGTGTGGATGGATATTTACCAAAGCCAAACAACCCACTTTTTGCCTATCCTTAAAAATCACAGATACTTTTGGAATTATCTCTCTCAGCATTTGTGCATTTCCATTTTGGATGTTCAGTTTTTTTTTCAGATCCAAACTTGAGTTTTTACTCTCCCTTTTTTTTCTCGTAAACAAAAAAGATATCAGGCAAATAGATCGCAACAAAATAAAAATTTTAGAGTTCAAGTATACCAAAAAATTTGAAAACTATAGTGAAGAAAATTATTTCACGCACTAAAAATGAACTCCAAAGTTTTGTTATCCATGTTTGGAAAATTCTACCTGTACAACCGCTAATAGCTTGGTGTAATTTTATAGGAAAGAGACTTCTAACATATCCTAACATGTTTTAAAAGTGGTGGATATGCATGCCAGAAATATGTTGAGGGATCAAGTGACCTAATGATCCAAAGATTTCGAAGAGTAGAAAAAATTAAATTCACAAGTTAACATGTGGTTGGATATTTACCTGTGCCAAACCACCCACTTTTTCCCAATCTTTAAAAATCACAGATACTT
The DNA here is from genome assembly GCF_029961685.1 of Aristolochia californica. Classification (NCBI taxonomy): domain Eukaryota; kingdom Viridiplantae; phylum Streptophyta; class Magnoliopsida; order Piperales; family Aristolochiaceae; genus Aristolochia; species Aristolochia californica. The sequence continues at coordinate 31,094,583 of NW_027182257.1, forward strand.
TTTGGAATTATCTCTCTCAGCATTTGTGCATTTCCATTTTGGATGTTCAAATTTTTTTTTCTGAGCCAAACTTGAGTTTTCACTCTCCCATTTTTTTCTCTTAAACAAAAATGATATAAGGGAAATAGATGACAACAAAATGAAAATTTTAGAGTTCATGTATGCAAAAACATTTGAAAACTACCATAAATGTAAGTGAAAAAAATTATTTCATGCACTAAAAATGAACTCCAATGTTTTGTTATCCAAGTTTGGGAAATTCCACTAGTACAACCCCTAATAGCAAGGTGGAATTTAATTGGGAAGAGACTTATAACTGATCCTAAAATGTTTTAAATGTGGTGGATATGCATGCCAGAAACATGTCGATGATAGAAGTAACCTAAGGATCCAAAAATTTCAAGGAGTAGAAAAAATAAAATTCTCATGTTAACCTGTGGTTGGTTATTTACCAGACGAAAACAACTCAATTTTTTCCTATCCTTTAAAATCACAGATACTTTTTGGAATTATCTCTCTCAGCATTTGTGCATTTCCATTTTGAATGTTCAAATTGTTTTTCAGATCCACAATTGCGTTTTCACTCTCCCATTTGTTTCTTGTAAACTAAAAAGTTATAAGGGAAAAAGATCGTAACAAAATGAAAATTTTAGAGTTCATGTATGCAAAAAAATTTGAAAACTATAATAAATGTAAGTGAAGAAAATTATTTCATGCACTAAAAATGAACTCCAAAGTTTTGTTATCCATGTTTGAGAAATTCCACTAGTAAAACCCCTAATAGCTTGGTGAAATTTTAAAGGAAAGAGACTTCTAACTGATCCCAACATGTTTGAAATATGGTTGGACATGCATGCCAGAAACATGTTGAGGACACAAGTGACCTAATGATCTAAAAATTTCAAGGAGTAGAAAAAATTAAATTCTCAAGTTAACGTGTGGTTGGATATTTACCAGACCCAAACTACCCACTTTGTGTCTATCTTTAAAAATCACAGATACTTTTTGGAATTATCTCTCTCAGAATTTGTGCATTTCAATTTTGGATGTTCAAATCTTTTTCAGATCCAAACTTGAGTTTTCATTCTCCCATTTTTTTCTCGTAAACAAAAAAGATATAAGGGAAATAGATCACAACAAAATGAAAATTTTAGAGTTCATGTATGCAAAAAAATTTGAAAACTATAATAAATGTAAGTGAAGAAAATTATTTCACACACTAAAAATGAACTCCAAAGTTTTATTTTCCATGTTTGGGAAGTTCTGCTAGTACAAACCATAATAGCTTGGTGGAATTTTATAGGAAAGAGACTTCTAACTGATCCTAACATCTTTTAAATGTGGTGGATATGAATGCCAGAAACATGTTATGGATGCAAGTAACCTAATGATCCAAAAATTTCGAGTAGAAAAAATTACATTCTCAAGTTAACTTGTGGTTGGATTTTTATCAGAGCCAAACAACCCACTTTTCGCCTATCCTTAAAAATCACATATACTTTTTGGAATTATCTCTCTCAGCATTTGTGCATTTCCATTTTGGATGTTCAATTTTTTTTTTCAGATCCAAACTTGAGTTCTCACTCTCCCATTTTTTTCTCGTAAACTAAAAAGATATAAGGCAAATAAATCGCAACAAAATGAAAATTTTAGAGTTCATGTATGCAAAAAAAATTGAAAAATTTAATAAATGTAAGTGAAGAAAATTATTTCACGTACTAAAAATGAACTCCAAAGTTTTGTTTTCCGTGTTTGGGAAATTCCACTAGTACAACCCCTAATTGCATGGTGGAATTTTGGAACAAGGAGACTTCTAACTGATCCTAACATGTTTTAAATGTGGAGGATATGCATGCTAGAAACATGTTGAGGATTCAAGTGTCCTAATGATCCAAAAATTTCAATGAGTAGAAAAAATTAAATTCTCAATTTAACGTGTAGTTGGATATTTTCCTGAGAAAAACAACCCACTTTTTGCCCATCCTTAAAAATCACAAATACTTTTTGAAATTATCTCTCTCAACATTTGTGCATTTCCATTTTGCATGCTCAAATATTTTTTAGATCCAAACTTGAGTTTTCACTCTCCCATTTTTCTTGTAAACCAAAAAGATATAAGGCAAATAGATCGAAAAAAAATGAAAATTTTAGAGTTCAAGTATGCAAAAAAAATTTGAAAACTATAATAAATTTAAGTGAAGAAAATAATTTCACGCACTAAAAATGAACTCCAAAGTTTACTTATCAATCTTTCAAAAATTCCACTAGTATAACCCCAAATAGCTTGGTGGAATTTTATAGGAAAGAGACTTCTAACTGATCCTAACTATTTTTAAATGTGGTTGGATATGCAAGCCAGAAACATGTTGAGGATGCAAGTGACCTAATGATTCAAAAATTTCGAGTATAAAAAATTAAATTCTCAAGTTAACCAGTGGATGGATATTTAAAAGAGCCAAACAACCCACTTTTTACCTATCCTTAAAAATCATAGATACTTTTTGGAATTATCTCTCTCAGCATATATGCATTTCCATTTTGGATGTTCAAATTTTTTTTTCAGATCCTAACTTGATTTTTCACTCTCCCATTTTTCTCGTAAAAAAAAAAAGATATAAGGAAAAGAGATCGCAACAAAATGAAAAGTTTAGAGTTCAAGTGTGCAAAAATATTTGAAAACTATAACAAATGTAACTGAAGAAAATTATTTCACGCACTAAGAATGAACTCGAAATTTTTGTTATCCAATATTAGGAAATTCCACTAGTACAACCCCTAATATCTAGGTGGAATTTTATAGGGAAGAGATTTCTAACTGATCCTAACGTGTTTTAAATGTGGTGGATATGCATGCCAGAAACATGTTGAGGATGCAAGTGACCTAATCATCCATAATTTTCAAAGAGTAGAAAAAATTAAATTCTCAAGTTAACGTGTCGTTGGATATTTACCAGAGCCAAACAACCCATGTTTTGCCTATGCTTAAAAATCACAGATACTTTTCAGAATTATCTCTCTCAGCATTTGTTCATTTCCATTTTGGATGTTCAATTTTTTTTAGATCCAAACTTGAGTTTTCACTCTCCCATTTTTTTCGTAAACAAAAAAGCTATAAGGAAAATAGATCGCAACAAAGTAAAAATTTTAGATATATTGTATGGAAAAAAAATTTTAAACTATAATAAATGTAAGTGAATAAAATTGTTTCACGAACTAAAAATGAACTCCAATGTTTTGTTATCCTTGTTCGGGAAATTCCACTAGTGCACCCCCTAATAGCTTGGTGGAATTTGATAGGAAAGAGACATTTTAACTGATCCTAACATGTTTGAAATGTTGTTGGATGTCCATGCCAGAAACATGTTGAGGATGCAACTGACCTAATGATCCAAAAATTTCAAGGAGTTGAAAAACTGAAATTGTCAAGTTAACGTGTGGTTGGATAATTACCAAAGCCAAACAACCCACTCTTTGCCTATCCATAAAATCACAGATACTTCTGGGAATTATCACTCTCAGCATTTGTGCATTTCCATTCTGAAGGTTCAAATTCTCTTTTAGATCAATACATGAGTTTTCACTCTCCCATTTTCCTCTCATAAACAAAAAAAAATATAAGGCAAATAGATCGCAACAAAATCAAAATTTTAGATTTCATATATGCAAAAAAATTTGAAAACTATAACAAATGTAAGTGAAGAAAATTATTTCATGCACTAAAAATGAACTCCAAAGTTTTGTTATCCATGTTTGGGAAATTCCACTAGTACTACCCCTAATAGCTAGGTGGAATTTTATAGGAAAGAGATTTCAAATTGATCCTATGTTTTAAATGTGGTGGATATGCATGCTAGAAACATGTTGAGGATGCCAGTGAACAAATGATCCAAAAATTTCAAGGATTAGAAAAAAGTAAATTCTCAAGTTAATGTGTGGTTGGATATTTACCAAAGCCAAACAACCCACTTTTTGCTTATCATTAAAAATCACAGATACTTTTTGGAATTATATCTCTGAGCTTTTGTGCATTTCCATTTTGGAAGTTCAATTTTTTTTTTTAGGTTCAAACTAGAGTTTTCACTATCCCATTTTTCTCTTGTAAACAAAAAAGATATAAGGCAAATAGATCACAACAAAATGAAATTTTAAGAGTTCATGTATGCAAAAAAATTTCAAAACTATAATAAATGTAAGTGAAAAAAATTATTTGATGCACCAAAAATCAACTCCAATGTTTTGTTATCCATGTTTGGGAAATTCCACTAGTTCAACCCCTAATAGCTTGGTGGAATTTTATAGGAAAGAGACTTCTAACTGATACTAACATGTTTTAAATAGGGTGGATATGCATGCCATAAACATTTTGAGGATGCAAGTGACCTCGTGATCCAAAAATTTCAACCAGTAGAAAAAATTAAATTCTCAAGTTAACGTGTGGTTGGATATTTACTAGAGCCAAACAACCCACTTTTTGCCTATCCTTAATAATCACAGATACTTTTTGGAATTATCTCTCTCAGCATTTGTACATTTCCATTTGGGATGTTCAAATTTTTTTTTAGATCCAAACTTGTGTTTTCACTCTCCCACTTTTCTCTCATAAACAAAAAAGATATAAGGCAAATAGAACGCAATAAAATGAAAATTTTTGAGTTCATGAATGCAAACAAATTTGAAAACTATAATAAATGTAAGTGAAGAAAATTATTTCACGCACTAAAAATAAACTCCAAGGTTTTGTTGTCCATGTTTGGGAAATTCCACTCGTACAACCCATAATAGGTTGGTGGAATTTTATAGGTAAGAGACTTCTAACTGATCCTAACATGCATGCTTGAAACATGTTGAGGATGCAATTGACTTAATGATTCAAAAATTTCAAAGAGTAGAAAAAATTAAATTCTCAAGTTAAAGTGTGGTTAGGTATTTCCCAGAGCCAAACAACCCACTTTTTGCCTATCCTCAAAAATCACAGATACTTTTTTAAATTATCTATCCCAGCATTTGTGCATTTCCATTTTGGATGTTTAAATTGTTTTTCAGATCCAAACAAGAGTTTTCATTCTCCCACTTTTCTCTCATAAATAAAAAAGATATAAGGCAAATAGATCGCAACAAAATGAAAATTTTTGAGTTGGTGTCTAAAAAAAAATTTGAAAACTATAATAAATGTAAGTGAAGAAAATTATTGTACGCACTAAAAATGAAATCCAAAGTTTTGTTATCCATGTTTTGGAAATTCCACTAGTACAACCCCTAATAGCTTGGTGGAATTTTATCGGAAAGAGACTTCTAACAGATCCTAACATGTTTTAAGTGTGGTGGATATGCATGCTAGAAACATGTTGAGGATGCAAGTGACCTAATGATCCAAAAATTTCTAGGAGTAGAAAAAATTAAATTCTCAAGTTAACGTGTGGTTGGATATTTACTAGAGCCAAATAACCTACTTTTTGCCCCATCCTTAAAAATCACAGATACTTTTTGGAATTATCTCTCTCAGCATTTGTGCATTTCCATTTTGGATGTTCAATTTTTTCAGATCCAAACCTGAGTTTTCACTCTCCCATTTTTCTCGTAAACAAAACAGATATAAGGCAAATAAATCGCAACAAAAAGAAAATTTAAGAGTTCATGTTTGGAAAAAAAATTGAAAACCATAATAAATGGTAATTTAAGAAAATTATTTCTTGCACTAAAAATGAACTCTAAAGTTTTGTTATCTATGTTTGGGAAATTCCACTAGTACAACCCCCTAATAGCTCTGTGGAATTTTATAGGAAAGAGACTTCTAACTGATCCTAACATGTTTTAAATGTGGAAGATATGCATGCCAAAAACAAGTTGAGGATGCAACTGACCTTATAATCCAAAAATTTCAAGGAGTAGAAACAATTAAATTCTCAAGTTAACATGTGGTTGGATACTTACCAAAGCCAAACAACTCACTTTTTGCCTATCCTTAAAAATCACAGATATTTTTTGGAATTATCTCTCTCAGCATTTGTGCATTTCCATTTGGGATGTTCAAATTGTTTTTTCAGATCCAAACATGGGTTTCCACTCTCCCATTTTTCTCTTGTAAAAAAAAAAAAGATATAAGGCAAATAGATCGCAAAAAAATGAAAATTTTAGTGTTCATGTATGCAAAAAAATTTGAAAACTATAATAAATGTGTGAAGAGAATTATTTAGCGCACTAAAAATGAACTCCAATGTTTTGTTATCCATGTTGGGGAAATTCCACTACCCTAATAGCTTGGTGGAATGTTATAGGAAAGAGACTTCTAACTGATCCTAACATGTTTTAAATGTGGTCGATATGCATGCCAGAAACAAGTTGAGGATGCAAGTGACCTAATGATCCAAAAATTTCAAGGAGTAGAAAACATTAAATTTTCAAGTTAACATGGGGTTGGATATTTACCAGAACCAAACAACCCCTTTTTGCCTAGCCTTCAAAATCACCGATATTTTTTGGAATTATCTCTCCGAGCATTTGTGCATTTCCATTTTGGATATTCAATTTTTTTCAGATCCCAACACTAGTTTTCACTCTCCCATTTTTCTATCGTAAACAAAAAAGATATAAGGCAAATGGATTGCAAAAAAATGGAAATTTCAGAGTTCATGTATGCAAAAAAATTTGAAAACTATAATAAATGTAAGTGAAGAAAATTATTTCATACACTAAAAATGAACTCCAAAGTTTTGTTATGCATGTTTGGGAAATTCCTCTAGTACAAACCATAATAACTTGGTGGAATTTTTTAGGAAAAAAAACTTCTAACTGATCCTAACATGTTTTAAATGTGCTGGATATGCATGCCAGAAGCATGTTGAACATGCAAGTGACCTAATGATCCAAAAATTTCAAGGAGGAGAAAAAATTAAATTCTCAAGTTAACATTTGGTTCGATATTTACCAGTGCCAAACAACTCACTTTTTTGCCTATCCTTAAAAATCACAGATACTTTTTGCAATTATCTCTTTTAGCATTTGTGCATTTCCATTTTGGATCAATTTTTTTTTCAGATCCAAACTTGAGTTTTCAGTCTCCCATTTTCCTTTTGTAAAGAAAAAAGATATAAGGCAAATAGATCGGACCGAAATGAAAATGTTAGAGTTCATGTGTGAAAAAAAATTTGAAAACTATAATAAATTTAGGTGAATAAAATTATTTCACTCAATCAAAATGAACTCCAAAGTTTTGTTATCCATGTTTGGGAAATTCCACTAGTACACCCCCTAATAGCTCTGTGAAATTTTATAGGAAAGAGACTTCTAACTGATCCTAACATGTTTTAAATGTGGTGGATATGTATGCCAGAAACATGTTAAGGATGCATGTGACCTAATGATCCAAAAATTTCAAGGAGTTGAAAAAATTAAATTCTCAAGTTAATATGTGGTTGGATATTTACCAATGCCAAACAACCCACTTTTTGCCTATCCTTAAAAATCATAGATATTTTTTCGAATTATCTCTCTCAGCGTTTCTGCATTTCCATTTTGGATGTTCAAATGTTTTTTCACATCCAAACTTTAGTTTTCACTTTGCCAATTTATTCAGAAAAAAAAAAGATGTAACGCAAATAGATTGCACCAAAATGAAAATTTTAGAGCACATGTATGCAAAAAAATTTGAAAACTATAACAAATGTAACAGAATAAAATTATTTCTCGCACTAAAAATGAACTCCTAAGTTTGGTTATCCTTGTTTGGGAAATTCCACTAGTACACCCCTTAATAGCTCTGTGGAATTTTATAGGAAAGAGACTTCTAACTGATCCTAACATGTTTTCAGTGTGGTGGATTTGCATGCCACAAACATGTTGGGGATGCAAATGGCCTAATGATCCAAAAATTTCAAGTAGAAAAAATTAAATTCTCAAGTTAACGTGTGGTTGGATATTTACCAGAGCCAACCGACCCACTTTTTGCCTATCCTTCAAAATCACAGATACTTTTTGGAATTATCTCTCCCAGCATTTGTGCATTTCCTTTTTCTATGTTCAATTTTTTTTCCTGATCCAAACTTGAGTTTTCACTCTCCCATTTTTCACACGTAAAAAAAAAAAAAGATATCAGGCCAATAGATGGCAACAAAATGAAAATTTTAGATTTCATGTATGCAAAATAATTTGAATACTATAATTAATGTAAGTGAAGAAAATTATTTCACGCACTAAAAATGAACTCCAAAGTTTTGTTATCCATTTTTGGGAAATTCCACTAGTACAACCCCTAATAGCTTAGTGGAATTTTAAAGGAAAGAGACTTCTAACTGATCCTAACATGTTTTAAATGTGGTGGATATGCATGCAGAAACATGTTGAGGATGCAAGTGACCTAATGATCCAAAAATTTCAAGGAGTAGAAAAAATTAAATTCTCAAGTTAACGAGTGGTTGGATATTTACCATAGCCAAACAACCCAATTTTTGCCTATCCTTAAAAAGCACAGATACTTTTTGGAATTATCACTCTCAACATTTGTGCATTTCCATTTTGGATGTTCAAATTTTTTTTCTGATCCAAACTTCAGTTTTTACTCTCCCATTTTTCTCTCGTAAACAAAAGAGATATAAGGCAAATAGATCGCAACAAAATGAAAATTTTAGAGTTCATGTATGCAAAAAAAATTAAAAACTATAATAAATGTAAGTGAATAAAATTATTTCGCGCGCTAAAAATGAACTCCTTAGTTTTGTTATGCATGTTTGGAAAATTCCACTAGTACACCCCTTAATCGCTCTGTGGAATTTTAAACGAAAGTGACTTCTAACTGATCCTAACATGTTTTAAATGTGGTGGATATGCATGCCAGAAACATGTTGAGGATGCAAGTGACCTAATGATCCAAAAATTTCGTGGAGTAGAAAAAATAAAATTCTCAAGTTAACGTGTGGTTGAATATTTACCAGAGCCAAACAACCTACTTTTGCCTATCCTTAATAATCACATATACTTTTTGGATTTATATCTCTGAGGTTTTGTGCATTTCCATTTTAGATGTTCAAATTTTTCTTCAGATCCAAACTTGAGTTTTCACTATCCCATTTATGTCGTAAACCAAAAAGATATAAGGCAAATAGATCACAACAAAATGAAAATTTTAGAGTTCAAGTGTGCAAAAAAAATTGAAAACTATAATAACTGTAATTGAAGAAAATTATTTCACACTATAAAAATGAACTCCAAAGTTTTGTTATCCATGTTTGGGAAATTCCACTAGTACAACCCCCTAATAATAGTTTGGTGGAATTTTATAGGTAAGAGACTTCTCACTGATCCTAACATGTTTTAAGTGTGGTGGATATGCATTCCAGAAACATGTTGAGGATTAAAGTGACCTAATGATCCAAAAATTTCAAGGAGTTGAAAAAATTAAATTCTCAAGTTAATGTGTGGTTGGATACTTACCAGAGCCAAATAACCCACTTTTTGCCTATCCTTAAAAATCATAGATACTTTTTGGAATTATCTCTCTAAGCATTTGTGCATTTCCATTTTGGATGTTCAAATTTTTTTTTGGATCCAAACTTGAGTTTGCTCTCTCCCATTTTTCTTCTAAACAAAAAAGATATAAGCAAAATAGATCGCAACAAAATGAAAATTTTCGAGTTCATGTGTGCAAAAAAAATTGAAAACTATGATAAATGTAAGTGAAGAAAATAATTTCATGCATTAAAAATGAACTCCAAAGTTTTTTTATCCATGTTTGGGAAATTCCACCAGTACAACCCCCTAATAAAAGCTTTGTAGGATTTTGTAGGAAAGAGACTTCTAACTGATCCTAACATGTTTTAAGTGTGGTGGATATGCATGCCAGAAACATATTCAGGATGCAAGTTACCTATTGATCCAAAAATTTCAAGGAGAAGAAAACATTAAATTCTCAAGTTAACGTGTGGTTGGATACGTACCAGAGCCAAACAACCCACTTTTTGCCTATCCTTAAAAAACACAGATACTTTTTGGAATTGTCTCTCTCAGCATTTATGCATTTCTATTTTGGATGTTAAAATTTTTTTCAGATCCAAACTTGAGTTTTCACTCTCCCATTTTTCTCGTAAACAAAAAAGATATTAGGCAAATAGATCGCAAAAAAATGAAAATTTTAGAGTTCATGTGTGTAAAAAAATTTGAATACTATAAAAAATGGAAATGAAGAAAATTATTTCACGCACTGAAAATGAACATCAAAGTTTTGTTATCGATGTTTGGGTAATTCGACTAGTACAACCCCCAAATAATAGCTTGGTGGAAATTTATAGGAAAGAGACTTCTAACTGATCCTAACATGTGCTAAGTGTGGTGGATAAGCATGCCAAAAAAATATTGAGGATGCAAGTGACCTAACCATTCAAAAATTTCAAGGTGTCGAAAAAATTAAATTCTCAAGTTAACATGTGGTTGGATATTTACCAGAGCCAAACAACCCACTTTTTGCATATCTTTAAAAATCACAGATAATTTTTGGAATTATCTCTCTCAGCATTTGTGCATTTCCATTTTGGATGTTCAATTTTTTTTTCAGATCCAAACTTGAGTTTTCACTTTCTCATTTTTATCGTAAGCAAAAAAGATATAAGGCAAATGGATCGCAACAAAATGAAAATTTTAGAGGTCATGTGTTCGTAAAAATTTGAAAACTATAATAAATATAAGTGAAGAAAATTATTTCATGCACTAAAAATGAAGTCCAAAGTTTTGTTATCATTGTTTGCAAAATTCCACTAGTACAACCCCCTAATAATAGCTTGGAGGAATTTTATAGGAAAGAGACTTCTAACTGATCCTAACATGTTTTAAGTGTGGTAGATATGCATGCCAGAAACATGTTGAGGATGCAAGTGACCTAATGATCAAAACATTTCATGGAGTAGAAAAAATTAAATTCTCACGTTAACGTGTGGTTGGATATTTACCAGAGCCAAACAACCCACTCTTTACCTATCCTTAAAAATCATAGATACTTTTTGGAATTATCTCTCTCAGCATTTGTGCATTTCCATTTTGGATGTTCAAATTTTTTTCACATCCAAACTTGAGTTTTCACTCTCCCATTTTTCTCGGAAACAAAAAAGATAAATGGCAAATAGATAAAAAAAAATGAACATTTTAGAGTTCATGTGTGCAAAAAAATTTGAAAACTATAAAAAATGTAAGTGAAGAAAATTATTTCACGCACTAAAAATGAACTCCAAAGTTTTGTTAACCATGTTTGTGAAATTCGACTAGTACAACCTCCTAATAATAGCTTGGTGGAATTTTATAGGAAAGAGACTTCTAACAAATCCTAACATGTTTTAAGTGTGGTGGATATGCATGCCAGAAACATTTTGAGAATGCAAGTCACCTAACTATCCAAAAATTTCAAGGAGTAGAAAAAATTAAATTCTCAAGTTAACGTGTAGTTGGATATTTACCAGAGCCAAACAACCCAATTTTTGCCCAACCTAAAAAATCACATTTACTTTTTGGAATTATCTCTCTCATCATTTGTGAATTTCCATTTTGGATGTTTAATTTGTTTTTCAAATCCAAACTTGAGATTTCACTCTCCCAATTTTCTTGTAAACAAAAACAATATAAGGCAATTAGATCGCAACAAAATGAAAATTTTAGAGTTCATGTGTGCAAAAAAGTTTGAAAACTATAATAAATGTTTGTGAAGAAATTTATTTCACGCACTAAAAATGAACTACAAAGTTTTGTTATCCATGTCTGAGAAATTCCACTAGTACAACCCCCAAATAATAGCTTGGGGAAATATGCATGTTTTACGTGTGGTACATATGCATGTCAGAAACATGTTGAGGATGTGAGTGACCTAATGACCCGAAAATTTTAAGGAGTAGAAAAACTTCAATTCTCAAGTTAACGAGTGGTTGGATTTTTACCAGAGCCAAACAACCCAGTTTTTGCCTATCCTTAAAAATCAAAGATACTTTTTGGAATTATCTCTCTCAACATTTGTGCATTCCCATTTTGGATGTTCAAATTCTTTTTCATATCCAAACTTTAGTTTTCACTCTCTCATTTTTCTCGCAAACAAAAAAGATATAAGGCCAATTGATTGCAACAAAATGAAAGTTTTAGAGTCCATGCATGCAAAAATATTTGAAAACTATAATACATTTAAGAAAAGAAAATTGTTTCATGCACTAAAAGTGAACTTCAAATTTTTGTTCTCCATGTTTTGGAAATTCCTTTAGTACAACCCCCTAATAATAGGTTGGTTGAATTTTATAGGAAATAGACTTCAAACTGATCCTAACATCTTTTAAGTGTGGTGGATATGCATGCCAAAAACATGTAGAGGTTGCAAGTGACCAAATGAGCAAAAAATTTCAAGGAGTAGAAAAATTTAAATTCCCAAGTTAATGTGTGGTTGGATATTTACTAGAGCCAAACAACCCACTTTTTGCCTATCCTTAAAAATCACAGATACCTTTTGGAATTATCTTTCTAAGATTTTGGGCACATCCATTTTAGATGTTCAAATTTTTTTTCACATCCAAACTTGATTTTCACTCTCCCATTTTTCTCTTAAAAAAAAAAATTTAAGGCAAATAGATTACAACAAAATGAAAATTTTAGAGTTGAAGTGTGCAAAAAAACTTTGAAAACTATAATAAATGTAAGTGAAGAAAATTATTTCACGGACTAAAAATGAACTCCAAAGTTTTGTTATCCATGTTAGGGAAATTCCACTAGTACAACCCCCTAATAATAGCTTGGTAAACTTTTATAGGAAAGAGACTTCTAACTGATCCTAACATGTTTTAAGTGTGGTAGATATGCATGCCAGAAACATGTTGAGGTGCGAGTGACCTAATGATCAAAAAATTTCATGGAGTAGAAAAAATTAAATTCTCAATTAACGTGTGGTTAGATATGTACCAGAGCCAAACATCCCACTTTTTACCTATCCTTAAAAATCACATATACTTTTTTGAATTATCTCTCTCAGCATTTGTGCATTTCCATTTTGGATGTTCAAAATTTTTTTCACATCCAAAAATGATTTTCACTCTCCAATTTTTGTCGTAAACAAAAACGATATAAGGTAAATAGACCGGAACAAAATGAAAATTTTAGAGTTCATGTGTGGTAAAAAATTTGAAAACTATAATAAATGTAAGTGAAGAAAATTTCTTCACGCACTAAAAATGAACTCCAAAGTTTTTTTTATCCATGTTGAGGAAATTCCACTAGTACAACCCCCTAATAATAGCTTGGTGAAATTTTATAGGAAAGAGACTTCTAACTGATCCTAACATGTTTTAAATGTTGTGGATATGCCTGCCAGAAACATGTTGAGGATGCAACTGACCTAGTGATACAAAAATTCCAAAGAGTAGAAAAAATTAAATTCTCAAGTTAACATGAGGTTGGATACTTAACAGAGCGAAACCACCCACTTTTGCCTATTCTTAAAAATCACAGATACTTTTTGGAATTATCTCTCTCTGTATTTGTGCATTTCCATTTTGGATGTTCAAATTTTTTTCAGATCCAAACCTGAGTTTTCACTCTCCCATTTTTCTCGTAAACAAAAAAGATATCAGGCAAAAAGATCGCAAGAAAATGAAAATTTGAGAGTTCATATGTGCAAAAATATTTGAAAACTATAATAATATAAGTGAAGAAAATTATTTCACACACTGAAAATGAACTCCAAAGTTTTGTTATCATGTTTGGGAAATTCCACTAGTACGACCCCCTAATAATAGCTTGGTGGAATTTTAGAGGAAAGAGACTTCTAACTGATCCTAACATGTTTTAAGTGTGGTGGATATGCATACCAGAAACATGTTGAGGAAGAAAGTGACATAATGATCCAAAAATTTCAAGGAGTAGAAAAAATTAAATTTTCAAGTTAATGTGTGGTTGGATATTTACCCGAGCCAAACAACCCACTTTTTGCCTGTCCCTAAAAATCACAGATACTTCTTGGAAATATCTCTCTCAGCATTTGTGCATTTCCATTTTGGATGTTCAATTTTTTTTCACATCCAAACTTGAGTTTTCACTCTCCCATTTTTCTCAGAAACAAAAAAGATATAAGCCAAATAGATCGCAACAAAATGAAAATTTTAGAGTTCATGTGTGCAAAAAAAATTGAAAACTATAATAATTGTAATAGAAGAAAATTATTTCTCGCACTAAAAATAATCTCCAAAGTTTTGTGATCCATATTTCGGAAATTCCACTAGTACAACCCCATAATAATAGCTTGGTGGAATTTTATAGGAAAGAGACTTCTAACTGATCCTAAACTGTTTTGTGTGGTGGATATGCATACCAGAAATATGTTGAGGATGCAAGTGACCTGATGATCCAAAAATTTCAAGGCGTAGAAAAAATTAAATTCTCAAGCTAACGTGTGGTTAGATATTTACCAGAGCCAAACAACCCACTTTTTGGCAATCCTTAAAAATCATAGATACTTTTTGGAATTATCTATCTCAGCATTTGTGCATTTCCTTTTTTGATGTTCAAATATTTTTTCATATCCAAACTTGAGTTTTCACTCTCCCATTTTTCTCGTAAACAAAAAAGATTTAAGGCAAATTCATCGCTACAAAATGAAAATTTTAGAGTCCATATGTAAAAAAATATTTGAAAACTATAATAAATGTAAATGAAGAAAATTATTTCATGCACTAAAAAAGAACTCCAAAGTTTTGTTATCCATGTTTTGGAAATTCCTCTAGTACAACCCCCTAATAATAGGTTGGTGGAATTTTATAGGAAAGAGACTTCTAACTAATCCTAACATGTTTTAAGTGTGGTGGATATGCATGCCAGAAACATATTGAGGATGTAAGTGACCTAACCAAACAAAAATTTCAAGGAGTAGAAAAAATTAAATTCTCAAGTGAATGTGTGGTTTTTTATTTACCGGTGCCAAACAACCCACTTTTTGCCTATCCTTAAAAATCATAGATACTTTTTGAAATTATCTCTCTTAGCATTTGTGCATTTCCATTTTGGATGTCCAAATTTTTTTTCACATCCAAACTTGAGTTTTCACTCTCCCATTTTTCTCGTAAACAAAAAAGATATAAGGCAAATAGATCGCAACAAAATGAAAATTTTAGAGTTCATGTGTGCAAAATAAATTTGAAAACTATAATAATTGTAGGAGAAGAAAACTATTTCACGCACTGAAAATGAACATCAATGTTTTGTTATCCATGTTTTGGAAATTCCACTAGTACAAAACCATAATAATAGCTTGGTGGAATTTTATAGGAAAGAGACTTCTAACTGATCCTAAAATATTTTATGTGTGGTAGATATGCATCCCAGAAACATGTTGAGGATGCAAATGACCTAATGATCCAAAAACATCAAGGAGTAGAAAAAATTTAATTCTCATGCTAACGTGTGGTTGGATATTTACTAGAGCCAAACCACCCACTTTTTGCCTATCGATAAAAATCACAGATACTATTTAGAATTATCTTTCTCAGCATTTATGCATTTCCATTTTGGATGTTCAAATTTTTTTTCACATACAAACTTGAGTTTTTACTCTCCCATTTTTCTCGTAAACAAAAAAGATATGAGGCAAATTCATCGCAACAAAATGAAAATTTTAGAGTTCATGTGTCAAAAAAAATTTGAAAACTATGATAAATGCAAGTGAAGAAAATTATTTCATGCAATAAAAATGAACTCCAAAGTTTTGTTATCCATGTGTGGGAAATTCCACTAGTACAACACCCTAATAATAACTTGGTCGAATTTTATAGGAAAGAGACTTCTAATTGATCCTAACATGTTTTAAGTGTGGTGGATATGCATGCCAGAAACATGTTGAGGATGCAAGTGACCTAATGATCCAAAAATTTCATGGAGTAGAAAAAATTAAATTCTCAAGTTAACATGTGGTTGGATACTTACCAAAGCCAAACAACCCACTTTTTGTCGATCCTTAAAAATCACTTATACTTTTTGGAATTATCACTCTCAGCATTTGTGCATTTCCATTTTGGACTTTCAAAATTTTTTTGACATCCAAACTTTAGTTTTCACTCTCCCATTTTTCTCGTAAACGAAAAAGATATGTGGCAAATAGATCGCAACAAAATGAAAATTTAATACTTCATGTTAGCAAAAAAATTTGAAAACTATAATAAATGTAACTGAAGAAAATTATTTCCCACTCTAAAAATGAACTCCAAAGTTTTTTTATCCATGTTTGGGAAATTCCACTAGTACAAACCCCTAAAAATAGCTTGGTGAAATTTTATTGGAAAGAGACTTCAAAGTGATCCTAACATGTTCTAAGTGTGGTGGATATGCATGCCAGAAACATGTTGACGATGCAAGTGACCTAATGATCTGAAATTTTGAAGGAGTAGAAAAAATTAAATTCTCAAGTTAACGTGTTGTTGGATATTTACCAGAGCCAAACAACCCACTTTTTGCCTATCCAAAAAAATCAGAGATACTTTTTGGAATTATCTCTCTCAACATATGTGCATTTCCATTTTCGTTGTTCAAATTTTTTTTCACATCCAAACTTGAGGGTTCACTCTCCCATTTTTAGAGTTCATGTGTGCTAAAAAATTTGAAAACTATAATAAATGTATGTGAAGAAAATTTTTTCAGGCACTAAAAATGAACTCCAAAGTTTTGCTATCCATGTTTGGGAAATTCCACTAGTACAACCCCCTAATAATAGCTTGGTGGAATTTTATAGGAAAGAGACTTCTAACTGATCCTATCATGTTTCATGTGTGGTGGATATGCCTGCCAGAAACATGTTGAGGATGCAAGTGACCTAATGATCCAAAAATTTCAAAGAGTAAAAAAAATTAAATTCTCAAGTTAACGTGTGGTTGGATACTTACAAGAGCGAAACCACCCACTTTTAGCTTATCCTTAAAAATCACAGATACTTTTTGGAATAATCTCTCTCTATATTTGTGCATTTCCATTTTTTATGTTGAAATTTTGTTTCAAATCCAAACTTGAGTTTTCACTCTCCATTTTTCTCGGAAACAAAAAAGATATAAGGCAAAAAGATCGGAAGAAAATGAAAATTTTAGAGTTCATTTGTGCAATAAAATTAGAAAACTATAATATATGTAAGTGAAAAATGTTATTTCACGCACTAAAAATGAACTCCAAAGTTTTGTTCTCTATGTTTGGAAAATTCCACTGGTACAACCCCCTTATAATAGCTTGGTGAAATTTTATAGGAAAGAAACTTGTAACTGATCCTAACAAGTTTTAAGTGTGGTGGGTATGCATGCCGGAATCAAACAACCCACCTTTTGCCTATCCTTAGAAATCACATATATTTTTTGGAATTACCTCTCTCATCATTTGTGCATTTCCATTTTGGATATAAGGCATATAAAACGCAACAAAATGAAAATTTCAGAATTCATGTGTGCAAAAAAATTTGAAAACTATGATAAATGAAAGTGAAGAAAATTATTTCACGCACTAAAAATGAACTCCAAAGTTTTATTATCCATGTTTGGGAAATTCTTCTAGTACTACCCCCTAATAATAGCTTGGTGCAATTTTATAGGAAAGAGACTTCTAATTGATCCAAACATGTTTTAAGTGTGGTGGATATGCATGCCAGAAACATGTTGAAGATGCAAGTGACCTAATGATCGAAAAATTTCAAGGTGTAGAAAAAATTAAATTCTCAAGTTAACATGTGGTTAGATACTTACCAGAGCCAAACAACCCACTTTTTGCCTAACCTTAGAAATCACAAATACTTTTTGGAATTATCTCTCTCAACATTTGTGCATTTCCATTTTGGATGTTTAAATTTTTTTTCAAATCCAAACTTGAGTTTTCACTCTCCCATTTTTTTCGTAAAAAAAAAAAAGATATAAGGCAAATAGATCGCAACAAAATGAAAATTTTAAAGTTCAAGTGTGCAAAAATATTTGAAAACTATAACAAATGTAAGTGAAGAAAATTAATTAACGCACAAAAAATGATCTCCAAATTTTGTTATCCATGTTTGGGAAATTCCACTAGTACAACCCTCTAATAATAGCTTGGTAGAATTTTAAAGGAAAGAGACTTCTAACTGATCCTAACATGTTTTAAGTGTGGTGGATATACATGCCAGAAACATGTTGAGGATTCAAGTGACCTAATGATCCAAAAATTTCAAAGAGTAGAAAATTTTATTTCTAGAGTTAACGTGTGGTTGGATACTTACCTGAGCCAAACAACCCACTTTTTGCCTATCCTTAAAAATCACAGACACTTTTTGGAATTATCTCTCTCGGTATTTGTGCATTTCCATTTTGGATGTTCAAATTTTTTTTTCAGATCCAAACAAGAGTTTTAACTCTCCCATTTTTCTCGTAAACCAAAAAGATATAAGGCAAATAGATCACCACAAAATGAAAATTTTAGAGTTCATGTGTCCAAAAAAATTTGAAAACTATGATAAATGTAAGTGAAGAAAATTATTTCACGCCATAAAAATGAACTCCAAAATCCTTGATTGGGAAATTCCACTAGTGCAACCCCCTAATAATAGCTTGGAGGAATTTTATAGGAAAGAGACTTCTAACTGATCCTAATATGTTTTAAGTGTGGTGGATATGCATCTCAGAAAGATGTTGAGGGTGCAAGTGACCTAATGATCCAAAAATTTCAAGGAGTAGAAAAAATAAAATTCTCAAGTTAACGTGTGGTTGGATATTTACCAGAGCCAAACAACCCACTTTTTTCCTATCCTTAAAAATCACAGATACTTTTTGGCATTATCTCCCTCAGCATTTGTGCATTCCCATTTTGGAAGTTCAAATTTTTTTTAGATCCGAATTTGAGTTTTCACTCTCCTATTTTTCTCGTTAAAAAAAAGGATATAAGGCAAACAGATCGCAACAAAATGAAAATTTTAGAGTTCATGTGTGCAAAAAAATTTGAAAACTATGATAAATGTAAGTGAAGAAAATTATTTCGTGCACTAAAAATAAACTCAAAAATCCATGTTTGGGAAATTCCACAAGTACAACCCCCTAATAATAGCTTGGTGGAATTTTATAGGAAAGACACTTCTAATGGATATGCATGCCAGACATATGTTGAGGATGCAAGTAACCATATGATCCAAAAATTTCAAGAAGTAGAAAAATTAAATTCTCAAGTTAACGTGTGGTTGGATACTTACTAGAGCCAAACAACCCACTTTTTTCCAATCCATAAAAATCACGGATACTTTTTGGAATTATCTCTCTCAGCATTTGTGCATTTCCATTTTGGTTGTTCAATTTTTTTTTTATATCCAAACTTTAGTTTTCACTCTCCCATTTTTCTCGTAAACAAAAAAGATATAAGGCAAATAGATTGCAACAAAATGAATATTTTAGAGTTCCTGTGTGCAAAAAAAATTTGAAAACTACAATAAATGTAAGTGAAGAAAAATATTTCACACACTAAATATGAACTCCAAAGTTTTCTTATCCATGTTTGAGAAATTCCACTTGTACAACCCCCTAATAATAGCTTGGTGGAATTTTATAGAAAAGAGACTTCTAACTGATCCTAACAAGTTTTAAATGTGGTGGATATGCATGCCGGAAACATGTAGAGGTTGCAAGTGACCTAATAATCCAAAATTTTCAAGGAGTAGAAAAAAATAAATTCTCAACTTAATGTGTGGGTGGATTTAGCAGAGCCAAACAACCCACTTTTTTCCTATTCTTAAAAATCATAGATACTTTTTAGAATTATCTCTCTCAGCATTTCAGCATTTCCATTTTGGATGTTCAAATTTTTTTTCACATCCAAACTTGATTTTCACTCTCCCTTTTTTCTTGTAAACAAAAAAGATATAACACAAAAAGATCGCAACAAAATGAAAATTTTAGAGTTCATGTGTGCAAAAATATTTGAAAACTATAATAAATGTAAGTGAAGAAAATTATTTCACGCAAGAAAAATGAAATCCAAAGTTTTGTTATCCATGTTTGGGAAATTCCACTAGTACAACCCCCTAATAATAGCTTGGTGGAATATTATAGGAAAGAGACTTCTAACTGATCATAACATGTTTTAAGTGTGGTAGATATGCATGCCAAAAACATGTTGAGGATGCAAGTGACCTAATGATCCAAAAATTTCAAAGAGTACAAAAAATTAAATTCTCAACTTAATGTGTCATTGGATATTTACCAGAGCCAAACAACCCACTTTTTGCCTATCCTTAAAAATCACAGATACTTTTTGGAATTATGTCTCTCAGCATTTGTGGATTTCCATTTTGCATATTCAAATTTTTTTTCACATCCAAACTTGGGTTTTCACTCTCCCATTTTTCTCATAAACAAAAAAGATATAAGGCAAATAGATCGCAACAAAATGAATATTTTAAAGTTCATGTGTGCAAAAAAATTAGAAAACTATAATAAGTGTAAGTGAAGAAAATTATTTCACACCCTAAAAATGAACTCCAAAGTTTTTTTATCCATGTTTGGGAAATTCCACTAGTACAACCCCCTAATAATAGCTTGGAGAAATTTTATAGGAAAGAGACTTCTAACTGATCCTGACATGTTTTAAGTGTGGTGGATATGCATGCCAGAATTATGTTGAGGAGGCAAGTGACCAAATGATCCAAAAAATTCAAGGAGTAGAAAAATTTAAATTCTCAAGTTAAGGTGTGGTAGGATATTTTCCAGAGCCAAACAACCCACTTTTTTCCTATCCAAAAAAATCACAGAAATTGTTTGGAATTATCTCTCTCAGCATTTGTGCATTTCCATTTTGGATGTTCAAATTTTTTTTCACATCCAAAATTGAGTTTTCATTCTCCCATTTTTCTCGTAAACAAAAAAGATATCAGGCAAATTGATCACAACTAAATGAAAATGTTAGAGTTCATATGTGCAAAAATATTTGAAAACTATAATAAATGTAGGTGAAGAAAATTATTTCACGCACAGAAAATGAGCTCCAAATTTTTGTTATCAATGTTTGTGAAATTCCCCGAGTACGACCCCCTAATAATAGCTTGGTGGAATTTTATAGGAAAGAGATTTCTAACTGATCCTAACATGTTTTAAATGTGGTGGATCTGCATGGCAGAAACATGTTGAGGATACAAGTGACCTAATGATCCAAAACTTTCAAGGAGTAGAAAAAATTAAATTCTCAAGTTAACATGTGGTTGGATACATACCAGAGCCAAACAACCAACTTTTTGCCTACCCTTAAAAATCATGGATACATTTTGGAATTATCTCTCTCAGCATTTGTGCATTTCCATTTTGGATGTTCAAATTTTTTTTCTGATCCAAACTCAAGTTTTCACTCTCCAATTTTTCTCGTAAACAAAAAAGATAGAAGGCACATAGATCGGAACAAAATGAAAATTTTAGAGTTCATGCGGGCAAAAATATTTGAAAACTATAATAATGTAAGTGAAGAAAATTATTTCACGCACTAAATATGATCTCAGAAGTTTTGTTATCTATGTTTGGGAAATTCCACTAGTACAACCCCATAATAATAGCTTGGTGGAATTTAATAGGAAAGAGACTTCTAACTGATCCTAACAAGTTTTAAGTGTGGTGGATATGCATGCCAGAAACATGTGTAGGATGCAAGTGACGAAATGATCCAAAAATTTCAAAGAGTAGAAAAAATTAAATTCTCAAGTTAACGTTTGATTGGATATTTACCAGAGCCAAACAACCCACTTTTTGCCTATCCTTAAAAATCACAGATACTTTTTGGAATTATCTCTCTCAGCATTTGTGGATTTCCATTTTGGATATTCAAATTTTTTTTCACATCCAAACTTGAGTTTTCACTCTCCCATTTTTCTCGTAAACAAAAAATATATAAGGCAAATAGATCGCAACCAAATGAATATTTTAAAGTTCATGTGTGCAAAAAAATTAGAAAACTATAATAAGTGTAAGTGAAGAAAACTATTTCACGCACTAAAAATGAACTCCAAAGTTTTTTTTTCCATGTTTGGGAAATTCCACTAGTACAACCCCCTAATAATAACTTGGAGAAATTTTATAGGAAAGAGACTTCTAATTGATCCTGACATGTTTTAAGTGTGGTGGATATTCATGCCAGAAACATGTTGAGGGTACAAGTGACCTAACGATCCAAAAATTTCAAGGAGAAGAAAAAATTAAATTCTCAAGTGAACATGTGGTTGGATATTTACCGGAGACAAACATCCCACTTTTTGCCTATCCTTAAAAATCACAGATTCTTTTTTGAATTATCTCTCTCAGAATTTGTGCATTTTCATTTTGGATGTTCAAATTTTTTTTCAGATCCATACTTGAGTTTCCACTTTCCCATTTTTCTCATAAAAAAAAAGATATAAGGCAAATAGATCGCCACAAAATGAAAATTTTAGAGTTCAAGTGTGAAAAAATATTTGAAAACTATAATTAATGTAAGTAAAAAAAATTATTTCACACACTAAAAAGGATTTCCAAAGTTTTGTTATCGATGTTTTGGAAATTCCACTAGTACAACCCTCTAATAATAGCTTGGTGGAATTTTATAGGAAAGATACTTTTATCTGATCCTAACAAGTTTTAAGTGTGGTGGATATGCATGCCAGAAACATGTGGAGGATGCAAGTGACCTAATGATTAAAAAATTTCAAGGAGAAGAAAAAATTAAATTCTGAAGTTAACGTGTGGTTGGATTAATACCCAAGCCAAACAACCCACTTTTTACCTATCCTTAAAAATCACAGGTACTTTTTAGAATTATCTCTCTTAGCAATTGTACATTTTCATTTTAGATGATCAAACTTTTTTTCATATCCAAACTTGAGTTTTCACTGTCCCATTCTTCTCGTTAACAAAAAAGATAAAAGGCAAATAGATCGCAACAAAATGAAAATTTTAGAGTTCCTGTGTGCAAAAAAATTTGAATACTACAATAAATGTAGGTGAAGAAAATTATTTCACGCACTAAAAATGAACTCTAAAGTTTTATTATCCATGTTTTGGAAATTCCACTAGTAAAACCCCCTAATAATAGCTTGGTGGAATTTTATAGGAAAGAGACTTCTAACTGATCCTAACAAGTTTTAAGTGTGGTGGATATGCATGCCAGAAACATGTGTATGATGCAAGTGACGAAATGATCCAAAAATTTCAAAGAGTAGAAAAAATTAAATTCTCAAGTTAACGTGTGATTGGATATTTACCAGAGCCAAACAACCCACTTTTTGCCTATCCTTAACAATCACAGATACTTTTTGAAATTATCTCTCTCTACATTTGTGGATTTCCATTTTGGATATTCAAATTTTTTTTCACATCCAAACTTGAGTTTTCACTCTCCCATTTTTCTCGTAAACAAAAAAGATATAAGGAAAATAGATCGCAACCAAATGAATATTTTGAAGTTCATGTGTGCAAAAAAATAGAAAACTATAATAAGTGTAAGTGAAGAAAATTATTTCACGCACTAAAAATGAACTCCAAAGTTTTTTTATCCATGTTTGGGAAATTCCACTAGTACAACCCCCTAATAATAACTTGGAGAAATTTTATAGGAAAGAGACTTCTAACTGATCTTGACATGTTTTAAGTGTGGTGGATATGCATGCCAGAAACATGTTGAGGATGCAAGTGACCTAACGATCCAAAAATTTCAAGGAGTAGAAAAAATTAAATTCTCAAGTTAACATGTGGTTGGATATTTACCAGAGCCAAGCATCCCACTTTTTGCCTATCCTTAAAAATCACAGATTCTTTTTTGAATTATCTCTCTCAGAATTTGTGCATTTCCATTTTGGATGTTCAAATTTTTTTTCAGATCCATACTTGAGTTTCCACTTTCCCATTTTTCTCATAAAAAAAAAGATATAAGGCAAATAGATCGCAACAAAATGAAAATTTTAGAGTTCAAGTGTGAAAAAATATTTCAAAACTATAATAAATGTAAGTAAGGAAAATTATTTCACACACTAAAAATGATTTCCAAAGTTTTGTTATCGATGTTTGGGAAATTCCACTAGTACAACCCTCTAATAATAGCTTGGTGGAATTTTATAGGAAAGATACTTTTATCTTCTCCTAACAAGTTTTAAGTGTGGTGGATATGCATGCCAGAAACATGTGGAGGATGCAAGTGACCTAATGATTCAAAAATTTCAAGGAGTAGAAAAAATTAAATTCTGAAGTTAACGTGTGGTTGGATATATACCCAAGCCAAACAACCCACTTTTTACCTATCCTTAAAAATCACAGGTACTTTTTAGAATTATCTCTCTTAGCATTTGTGCATTTTCGTTTTAGATGATCAAACTTTTTTTCATATCCAAACTTGAGTTTTCACTGTCCCATTCTTCTCGTTAACGAAAAAGATATGAGGCAAATAGATCGCAACAAAATGAAAATTTTAGAGTTCCTGTGTGCAAAAAAATTTGAATACTATAATAATTGTAGGTGAAGAAAATTATTTCACGCACTAAAAATGAACTCCAAAGTTTTATTATCCATGTTTTGGAAATTCCACTAGTAAAACCCCCTAATAATAGCTTGGTGGAATTTTATAGGAAAGAGACTTCTAATTGATCCTAACATGTTTTAAGTTCGGTGGATATGCATGCCAGAAACATGATGAGGATGTAAGTGACCTAATGATCCAAAAATTTCAAGGAGTAGAAAAAATTAAATTCTCAAGTCAACATGTGGTTGGATACTTACAAGAGCCAAACAACCCACTTTTTGCCTATCCTTAGAAATCACAAATACTTTTTGGAATTATATCTCTCAACATTTGTGCATTTCCATTTTGGATGTTCAAAATATTTTTCAAATCCAAAATTGAGTTTTCACTCACCCATTTTTCTCGTAAAAAAAAAGATATAAGGCAAATAGATCGCAACAAAATGAAAATTTTAGAGTTCAAGTATGCAAAAATATTTGAAAACTATAATAAATGTAAGTAAAGAAAATTATTTCACGCACTAAAAATGATCTCCAAAGTTTTGTTATCCATGTTTGGAAAATTCCACTAGTACAACCCTCTAATAATAGCTTGGTGGAGTTTTTATAGGGAGGAGACTTCTAATTGATCCTAACATGTTTTAAGTGTGGTGGATTTGCATGCCAGGAACATGATGAGGATGCAAGTGACCTAATGGTCCAAAAATTTCAAAGAGCAGAAAATATTAAATTCTCAAGTTAACGTGTGGTTGGATACTTACCAGAGCCAAACAACCCACTTTTTTCCTATCCTTAAAAATCACAGATACTTTTTGGAAAATTATCTCTCACTATATTTGTGTATTTCTATTTTGGATGTTCAAAATTTTTTTCAGATCCAAACTTGATTTTTCACTCTTCCATTTTTGTCGTAAACAAAAAAGATAGAAGGAAAATAGATCGCAACAAAATGAAAATTTTAGAATTCATGTGTGCAAAAAAATTTTAAAACTATGGTAAATGTAAGTGATGAAAATTATTTCAGGGACTAAAAATGAACTCCAAAATCCTTGTTTGGGAAATTCCACTAGTACAACCCCTAATAATAGCTTGGATGAATTTTATAGGAAAGAGATTTCTAACTTATCCTAACATGTTTTAAGTGTGGTGGATATGCATGCCAGAAACATGTTGAGGATGGAAGTGACCTAATGATCCAAAAATTTCAAGGAGTAGAAAAAATTAAATTCTCAAGTTAACGTGTGGTTGGATACTTACCAGAGCCAAACAACCAACTTTTTGCCTACCCTTAAAAATAACGATTACTTTTTGGAATTATCTCTCTTAGGATTCGTGCATTTCCATT
This sequence comes from Aristolochia californica, assembly GCF_029961685.1. Lineage (NCBI taxonomy): Eukaryota > Viridiplantae > Streptophyta > Magnoliopsida > Piperales > Aristolochiaceae > Aristolochia > Aristolochia californica. The sequence continues at coordinate 31,120,380 of NW_027182257.1, forward strand.
TTGGATGTTCAAATTTTTTTTTTGATGCAAACATAAGTTTTCATTCTCCCATTTTCTCGTAAACATGAAAGTTATAAGGCACGTAGATCGCAACAAAATGAAAATTTTAGAGTTGATGTGTGCAAAAATATTTGTAAACTATAATAATGTAAGTGAAGAAAATTATTTCATCCACTAAATACGATCTCAGAAGTTTTGTTTTCCATGTTTGGGAAATTCCACTAGTACAACCCCATAATAATAGCTTGGAGGAATTTTATAGGAAACAAACTTCTAACAGATCCTAATATTTTTTAAGTGTGGTGGATATGCATGTCAGTAACATGTGTAGGATGCAAGTGACCTAATGATTTGAAAATTTCAAAGAGTAGAAAAAATTAAATTCTCAAGTTAACGTGTAGTTGGATATTTACTAGAGCCCAACAAACCACTTTTTGCCTATCCTTAAAAATCAAAGATACTTTTTGGAATTGTCCCTCTCCGTATTTTTGAATTTCCAATTTGGATGTTCAAATTTTTTTTCAGATCGAAACTTGATTTTTCACTCTCCCATTTTTCTCGTAAAGAAAAAAGATATCAGGCAAATAGATCGCAACAAAATGAAAATTTTAGAGTTCATGTGTGCAAAAAAATTTGAAAACTATAATAAATGTAAGTGAAGAAAATTATTTCACTCACTAAATATGAACTCCAAAGTTTTGTTATCCATGTTTGGGAAATTCCACAAGTACAACCCCCTAATAATAGCTTAGGGGAATTTTATAGGAAAGAGACTTCCAACTGATCCTAACATTTTTTAAGTGTGGTGGATATGCATGCCAGAAACATGTTGAGGATGCAAGTTACCAAATGATCCAAGAATTTCATGGAGTAGAAAAAATTAAATTCTCAAGTGAATGTGTGGTTGGATATTTACCAGTGCCAAACATCCCACGTTTTGCTTATCCTTAAAAATCACATATACATTTTGGAATTATCTCTCTCAGCTTTTGTGCATTTCCATTTTGTATGTTCAAATTTTTTTTCAGATCCAAACTTGAGTTTTCACTCTCTCATTTTTCATGAAAACGAAAAAGATACAAGGTAAATAGATCGTAACAAAATGAAAATTTTAGAGTTCATGTGAGCAAAAATATTTGAAAACTATAATAAATAGAAGTGAAGAAAATTATTTCACGCACTAAAAATTATTTCCAAAGTTTTGTTATCCATGTTTTGGAAATTCCACTAGTAGAACCCTCTAATAATAGCTTGGTGGAATTTTATTGGAAAGAGACATGTATCTGATCCTAACAAGTTTTAAGTGTGGTGGATATGCATGCCAGAAACATGTAGAGGATACAAGTGACCTAATGATTCAAAAATTTCAAGGAGTAGAAAAAATTAAATTCTCATGTTAACGTGTGGTTGGATATATACCAGAGCCAAACAACCCACTTTTTACCTATCCTTAAAAATCACAGATACTTTTTGGAATTATTTCTCTTAGCATCTGTGCATTTTAGTTTTAGATGATCAAAGTTTTTTTCAGAACCAAACTTGAGTTTTTACTCTCCCATTTTTCTCGTTAACAAAAAAGTTATGAGGCAAATAGATCGCAACAAAATGAAAATTTTAGAGTTCATGTGTGCAAAAAATTTGAAAACTAAAATAAGTTTAACTGAAGAAAATTATTTCAGGCACAAAAAATGAACTCCAAAATTTTATTATCCTTGTTTGGGAAATTCCACTTGTACAACTCCCTAATTATAGCTTGGAGGAATTTTATAGGAAAAAGACTTCTAATTGATCCTAACATGTTTTAAGTGTGGTGGATATGCATGGGAGAAACATGTTGAGGATGCAAGTGACCTAATGATCCAAAAATTTCAAGGTGTAGAAAAAATCAAATTTTCAAGTTAACGTGTGGTTGGATACTTACTAGAGCCCAACAACCCCCTTTTTTCCTATCCGTAAAAATCACAGATACTTTTTGGAATTATCTCTATCAGCATTTGTGCATTTCCTTTTTCGATGGTCAAATTTTTTTTCAGATCCAAACTTGAGTTTTCACTCCCCCATTTTTCTCGTAAAAAAAAAGATATAAGGCAAAAAGATAGCAACAAAATGAAAATTTTAGAGTTCATGTGTACAAAAAAAGTTGAAAACTATAATAAATGTAAGTGAAGAAAATTATTTCACGCACTAAAAATCAACTCGAAAGTTTTTTTTTCCATGTTGGTGAAATTCCACTAGTACAACCCCCTAATAATAGCTTGGTGGAATTTTATAGGAAAGAGACTTCTAATTGATCCAAAAATGTTTTAAGTGTGGTGGATATGCATGCTAGAAACATGTTGAGGATGCAAGTGACCTATTGATCATAAAATTTGAAGGTGTAGAAAAAATTAAATTCTCAAGTTAACGTGTAGTTGGATATTTACCAGAGCCAAACAACCCACTTTTTGGCTCTCCTTAAAAATCACTGATATTTTTTGGAATAATCTCTCTCAGCATATGTGCATTTCCATTTTGGATGTTCAACTTTTTTTTCACATCCAAACTTGAGTTTCCGCTCTCCCATTTTTCTCATAATAAAAAAATATATAAGGCAAATAGATGAGAACAAAATGAAAATTTTAGAGTTCATGTGTGCAAAATAATTTGAAAATTATAAGATATGAAAGTGTAGAAAATTATTTCACGCACTAAAAATTAACTCCAAAGTTTTGTTATCCACGTTTGAAAAATTCCACTAGTACAACTACCTAATAATAGCTTGGTGGAATTTTTTAGGAAAGAGGCTTCTAATAGATCCTAACATGTTTTAAGTGTGGTGGATATGCATTCCGGAAACATGTTGAGGATGCAAGTGACCTAATGATCCAAAAAATTCGAGTAGAAAAAATTAAATTCTCAAGTTAACATGTGGTTGAATATTTACCAGAGCCAAACAACCCACTTTTTTTCTATCCTTAAAATAACAGATACTTTTTGGAATTACCTCTCTCAGCATTTGTGCATTTCCATTTTGAATGTTCAAATTTTTTTTCAGATCAAAACTTGAGTTTTCACTCTCCCATTTTTCTCGAAAACAAAAAAGATATAAAATGAAAATTTTAAAGTTCATGTGTGCAAAAAAATGTGAAAACTATAATAAATGTAAGTGAAGAAAATTATTTCACGCACTAAAAATGAACTCTAAAGTTTTGTTATCCATGTTTGGGAAATTCCACTAGTGCAACCCCCTAATAATAGCTTGGTTGAATTTTTTAGGAAAGAGACTTCTAACTGATCCTAACATGTTTTAAATGTGGTTGATATGCATGCCAGAACCATGTTGAGGATGCAAGTGACCTAATGATCCCAAAATTTTGAGTAGAAAAAATAAAATTCTCAAGTTAACGTGTGGTTGGATATTTACTAGAGCCAAACAACCCGCTTTTTGCCTATCCATAAAAATTACAGATACTTTTTGGAATTATCTCTCTCAACATTTGTGTATTTCCATTTTGGATGTTCAAATTTTTTTTCACATCCAAACTTGAGTTTTCACTCTCCCATTTTTGTCGTAAAGAAAAAAGATAATTGGTAGAAAGAACACAACAAAAAGAAAATTTTAGAGTTCATGTGAGCAAAAAAAATTGAAAACTATAATAAATGTAAGTGAAGAAAATTATTTCACACATTAAAAACGAACTCCAAAGTTTTGTTATCCATGTTTGGGAAATTCCACTAGTACAACCCCCTAATAATAGCTTGGTGGAATTTTATAGGAAAGAGATTTCTAACTAATCCTAACATGTTTTAAGTGTGGTGGATATGCATGCCAGAAACAAGTTGAGGATGCAAGTGACCTCATGATAATAAAATTTCAAATTGTAGAAAAAATTAATTTCTCAAGTTAATGTGTGGTTGGATACTTACCAGAGCCAAACAACCCACTTTCTGCCTTTCCTTAGAAATCACAGATACTTTTTGGAATTATCTCTCTCAGCATTTGTGCATTTCCATTTTGGATGTTCAAATTTTTTTTTAGAACCAAACTTCAGTTTTCACTCTCCCATTTTTCTCGCAAAGAAAGAAGATATCAAATGAAACTTTTAGTGTTCATATGTGCAAAAAAATTTGAAAACTATAATAAATGTAAGTGAAGAAAATTATTTAACACACTAAAAATGAACTCCAAAGTTTTGTTATTCATGTTTTGGAAATTCCACTAGTACAACCCCCTAATAATAGCTTACCCCTTCAATTAACTGTTGGCTCCGGCGAAAATATCACTCTTCCTGCCGAAGCCCGAAAAATGATCTCGAGATAGCAGGCGAAAAGTTTACGATTCCAAAACTCATTAGTTTAGGATCAAACATAAACCCAGGACTAGATTTAGTCCTAGGAAATGAATGGCTCGTTGGTGGAATTTTATAGGAAAGAGACTTCTAACTGATCCTAACTTGTTATAAGTGTGGTGGATATGCATTCCATAAACATGCTAGATGCAAGTGACTTAATGATCCAAAAATGTCATGGAGTAGAAAAAATTAAATTCTCAAGTTAACGTTTTGTTGGATATTTACTAGAGCCAAACAACCCACTTTTTGGCTATCCTTATAAATCACATATACTTTTTGGAATTATCTCTCTCAGCATTTGTGGATTTCCATTTTAGATGTTCAAATTTTTTTTCACATCCAAACTTGAGTTTTCACTCTCCCATTTTTCTCGTAAACCAAAAAGATATAAGGCAAATAGATCGCAAAAAAATGAAAATTTTAGAGTTCATATGTGCAAAAATATTTGAAAACTATAATAATATAAGTGAAGAAAATTATTTCACGTACTGAAAAATGAACTCCAAAGTTTTGTTATCATGTTTGGGAAATTCCACTTGTACAACCCCCTAATAATTGCTTGGTGGAATTTTATAGGAGAGAGACTTCTAACTGATCCTAACATGTTTTTAGTGTGGTGGATATGCATGCCAAAAACATGTTGAGAATGCAAGTGATATAATGATCCAAAAATTTCAAAGAGTAGAAAAAATTAAATAACTCAAGTTAATGTGTGGTTAGATATTTACCAGAGCCAAACAACCCACTTTTTGCCTATCCTTAAAAATCACAGATACTTTTTGGAATTATCTCTCTCAGCATTTGTGCATTTCCATTTTGGATGTTCAAATTTTTTTTTCACATCTAAACTTGAGTTTTCACTCTCCCATTTTTCTCGTAAACCAAAAAGATATAAGGCAAATAGATCGCAAAAAAATGAAAATTTTAGAGTTCATATGTGCAAAAATATTTGAAAACTATAATAATATAAGTGAAGAAAATTATTTCATGTACTAAAAATGAACTCCAAAGTTTTGTTATCATGTTTGGGAAATTTCACTAGTACAACCCCCTAATAATTTCTTGGTGGAATTTTATAGGAAAGGGACTTCTAACTGATCCTAACAAGTTTTAAGTGAGGTAGATATGCATGCCAAAAACATGTTGAGAATGCTAGTGACATAATGATCCAAAAATTTCAAGGAGTAGAAAAAATTAAATAACTCAAGTTAATGTGTGGTTGGATAATTACCAGAGCCAAACAACCCACTTTTTGCCTATCCTTAAAAATCACAGATACTTCTTGGAATTATCTCTCTCAGCATTTGTGCATTTCCATTTTGGATGTTCAACTTTTTTTTCACATCCAAACTTGAGTTTTCAGTGTCCCATTTTTCTCGTAAAAAAAAAAGATATAAGGCAAATAGATCGGAACAAAATGAAAATTTTAGAGTTCATGTGTGCAAAAAAATTTGAAAACTATAATAAATGTTAGTAAAGAAAATTATTTCACGCACTAAAAACGAGCTCCAAAGTTTTGTTACCCATGTTTGGGAAATTCCACTAGTACAACCTCCTAATAATAGCTTGGTGGAATTTTATAGGAAAGAGACTTCCAACTGATCCTAACATGTTTTAAGTGTGGTGGATAGGCATGCCAGAAACTTGTTGAGGATGAAAGTGACCTAACGATTCAAAAATTTGAAGGAGTAGAAAAAATTAAATTCTCAAGTAAACGTGTGGGGTGATATTTACTAGAGGCAAACATCCCACTTTTTTCTTATCCTTAAAAATCACAGATACTTTTTTGAATTATCGATACTTTTTTGAATTATCTCTCTCAGCATTTGTGCATTTCCATTTTGGATGTTCAAATTTTTTTTCATATCCAAACTTGAGTTTTCACTCTCCCATTTTTCTCAAAAACAAAAAAGATACAAGGTAAATAGATCGCAACAAAATGAAAATTTTAGAGTTCATGTGTGCAAAAAAATTTTAAACCTATGATAAATATAAGTGAAGAAAATTATTTCACGCACTAAAAATTAATTCCAAAGTTTTGTTATCCATGTTTGAGAAATTCCACTAGTACAACCCCCTAATAATAGCTTGTTCGAATTTTATAGGGAAGATACTTCAATCTGATCCAAACATGTTTTAAGTGTGGTGGATATGCATGCTAGAAAGATGTTGAGAATGCAAGTAACCTAATGATCCAAAAATTTCAAGGAGTAGAAAAAATTAAATTCTCAAGTTAACATGAGGTTGCATATATACCAGAGCCAAACGACCCACATTTTGCCTATCCTTAAAAATCACAGATACTTTTTGGAATTATCTCTCTTTGCATTTGTGCATTTCGATTTTAGATGATCAAATTGTTTTTCAGATCCAACCTTGAGTTTTCACTCTTCCATTTTTCTCGTAAACAAAAAAGATAAAGGCAAATAGATCGCAACAAAATGAAAATTTTAGAGTTGATGTGTGCAAAAAATTTGATAACTAAAATAAATTTAAGTGAAGAAAATTATTTCACGCCCTAAAAATGAACTCCAAAGTTTTATTATCCATGTTCTGGAAATTCCACTAGTAAAACCCCCTAATTATAGCTTGGTGGATTTTTATAGGAAAGAGACTTCTAATTGATCCTACCATGTTTTAAGGGAGGTGGATATGCATGGTAGAAACATGTTCAGGATGTGAGTGACCTAATGATCCAAAAATTTCAAGGTGTAGAAAAAATTAATTTTTCTCAAGTTAACATGTGCTTGGATACGTACCAGAACCAAACAACCCACTTTTTTCTTATCCTTAAAAATCACAGATACTTTTTGGAATTATCTCTCTCAGCATTTGTGCATTTCCATTTGGATGTTTAAATTTTTTTGCAGATACAAACTTAAATTTTAACTCTCCCATTTTTCTCGTAAAAAAAAAAAACATATAAGGCAAATAGATCACTACAAAATGAAAATTTTAGAGTCCATGTGTACAAAAAAATTTGAAAACTATAATAAATGTAAGTGAATAAAATTATTTCACGCACTAAAAATGAACTCCAAAGTTTTCGAAATTCCACTAGTACAACCCCCTAATAATAGCTTTGAGATATTTATAGGAATGAGACTTCTAACCGATCCTAACATGTTTTAAGAGTGGTGGATATGCACACCAGAAACATGTTGAGGATGCAAGTGACCTAATGATCCAAAAATTTCGAGTAGAAAAAATTAAATTCTCAAGTTAACGTGTGGTTGGATACTTACCAGAGCCACACAACCAACTTTTTACTTACCCTTAAAAATCACGGATACTTTTTGGAATTACCTCTCTCAGCATTCATGCATTTCCATTTTGGATGGTCAATTTTTTTTTCAGATCCAAACTTGAGTTTTCACTCTCCCATTTTTCTTGTTAACAAAAAAGATAAAAGGCACATAGATCGCAAAAAAATGAAAATTTTATAGTTCATGTGTGCAAAAATATTTGAAAACTATAATAATGTAAGTGAAGAAAATTATTTCACGCTCTAAATATGATCTACAAAGTTTTGTTATCCATGTTTGGGAAATTCCACTAGTATAACCCCCAAATAATAGCTTTATGGAATTTTAGGAAAGAGACATCTAACTAATCCTAACTTGTTTTAAGTGTGGTGGATATGCATGCCAAAAACATGTTGAGGAAGCAAGGGACCCAATGATCCTAAAAATTTCAAGGAGCGGAAAAAATTAAATTCTCAAGTTAACGCTTACCAGAGCCAAACAATCCACTTTTTACCTATCCTTAAAAATCTAAGCTACTTTTTGGAATTATCTCTCTCAGCATTTGTGCATTTCTATTTTTGGATGTTCAAATTTTTTTTCACATCCAAACTTGAGTTTTCACACTCCCATTTTTCTCGTAAACAAAAAAGATATATGGCATATAGATCGCAACAAAATGAAAATTTTATAGTTCATGTGAGCAAAATAATTTGAAAACTATAATAAATATAAGTGAAGAAAATTATTTCCCACACTAAAAATGAACTCCAAGCTTTTTTTATCCATGTTTAGGAAATTCCACTAGTACAACCCCCTAATAATAGCTTGGTAGAATTTTATAGGAAAGAGACTTCTAAGTGATCCTAACATGTTTTAAGTGTGGTGGATATGCATGCCAGAAACATGTTGAGGATGCAAGAGACCTAATGATCCAGAAATTTGAAGGTGTAGAAAAAATTAAATTCTCAGGTTAACATGTTCTTGTTACTAGAGCTAAACAACCAACTTTTTGCCTATCCTTAAAAATCACAGATACTTTTTGGAATTATCTCTCTCAGCATATGTGCATTTCCATTTTGGATGTCCAAATTTTTTTTCACATCCAAACTTTAGTTTTCACTCTCCCATCTTTCTCGTAAAAAAAGATATATGGCAAATAGATCGCAACAAAATGAAAAGTTTAGAGTTCATGTGCGCAAAAAATTTGAAAACTATAATAAATATAAGTGAACAAAATTATTTCATGCACTAAAAATGAACTCCAAAGTTTTGTTATCCATATTTGGGAAATTCCACTAGTACAACCCCCTAATAATAGCTTGGTGGAATTTTTTAGGAAAGATACTTCTAATAGATCCTAACAAGTTTTAAGTGTTGTGGATATACATGCCAGAAATATGTTGAGGATGCAAGTGACCTAATGATCCAAAAATTTCGAGTAGAAAAAATTAAATTCTCAACTTAACCTGTGGTCGGATATTTACTAGAGCCAAACAAGCCACTTTTTGGCTATCCTTAAAAATCATAGATACTTTTTGGAATTATCTCTCTATGTAATAATGCTTTTCCATCTTGGATGCTCAATTTTTTTTTCACATCCAAACTTGAGTTTTCACTCTCCCATTTTTCTCATACACAAAATAGATATAAGGCAAATTGATGGCAACAAAATGAAAATTTTAGAGTTCATGTGTGCAAAAAAATTTGAAAACTATAATAAATGTAAGTGTAGAAAATTATTTCACGCACTAAAAAAGAACTCCAAAGTTTTGTTATCCATGTTTGGAAAATTCCACTAGTACAACTACCTAATAATAGCTTGGTGGAATTTTATAGGAAAGAGACTTCTAACTGATCCTAACATGTTTTAAGTGTGGTGATGAGCATGCCGGAAAGATGTTGAGGATGCAAGTGACCAAAAGATCCAAAAAATTCAAGGAGTAGAGAAAATTAAATTCTCAAGTTAACATGTGGTTGGATATTTACCCGAGCCAAACAACCCACTTTTGGCCAATCTTTAAAAATCACAGATACATTTTGGAATTACCTCTCTCAGCATTTGTGCATTTCCATTTTGGTTGTTCAAATTTTTTTTAGATCGAAACTAGTGTTTTCACTCTCCCATTTTTCCATAAACAAAAAAGATATAAAATGAAAATTTTAAAGTTCATGTGTGCAAAAAAATTTGAAAACTATATAAAATATAAGTGAAGAAAATTATTTCGTGCACTAAAAACGAACTCCAAAGTTTTGTTATCCATGTTTGGGAAATTCCACTAGTACAACCCTCTAATAACAACTTGGTGGAATTTTTTAGGAAAGAGACTTCTAACTGATCCTAACATGTTTTAAGTGTGGTGGACATGCATGCCAGAAACATGTTGAGGATGCAAGTGACCTAATGATCCAAAAATTTCAAGGAGTAGAAAAAATTAAATTCACACGTTAACGTGTGGTTGGATATTTACCTGAGCCAAACAACCCACTTTTTGCCTATCCTTAAAAATTATAGATACTTTTAGGAATTATCTCTCTCAGCATTTGTGCATTTCCATTTTGGATGTTCAATTTTTTTTTTACATCCACACTTGAGTTTTCACTCTCCCATTTTTTTCGTAAACTAAAAATATACATGGTTAATAGATCGCAACAAAATGAAAATTTTAGAGTTCCTATGTGCAAAAAAACTTGAAAACTATAATAAATGTAAGTGAAGAAAATTATCACATGCACTAAAGATGAACTCATAAGTTTTCGTTATCCATGTTTGAGAAATTCCACTTGTACAACCCCCTAATAATAGCTTGGAGGAATTTTATAGGAAAGAGACTTCTAACTGATCCTAACATGCTTTAAGTGTGGTGGATATGCATGCCAGAAACATGTTGAGGTTGCAAGTGACCTAATGATCGAAAAATTTCAAGAAGTAGAAAAATTAAAATTCACAAGTTAATGTGTGGTTGGATATTTACCAGAGCCAAACAACCCACATTTTGTCCAGCCTTAAAATTCACAGATACTTTTATGAATTATATCTCTTACATTTATGGATATCAATTATCGACGTTCAATTTTTTTTTCCCATGCAAACTTGAGTTTTCACTCTCTCATTTTTCACATAAACATAAAAGATATAAGGCAAATAGATCGCAACAAAATGAAAATTTTATAGTTCATGTGAGCAAAAAAAATTTGAAATCTAAGATAAATGTAAGTGATGAAAATTATTTCACGCACTAAAAATGAACTCCAAAGTTTTGTTATCCATGTTTGGGAAATTCCACTAGTACAACCCCCTTATAATACCTTGGTGGACTTTTATAAGAAAGAGACTTACAACTGATCCTAACATGTTTTAAGTGTGGTGGATATGCATGCCAGAAATATGTTGAGGATGCAAGTGACGTAATGATCCAAAATTTTCAAGGAGTAGAAAAAATACATTCTCAACTTAACTTGTGGTTGGATACTTACCAGAGCCAAACTACCCACTTTTTTCCTATCCTTAAAAATCACAGATACTTTTTTGAATTATCTCTCTCAGCATTTGTGCATTTCCAATTTGGAATTTCAAATTTTTTTTCAGATCCAAGCTTGAGTTTTCACTCTCCCATTTTTCTCGTAAACAAAAAAGATATAAGGCAAATAGATTGCAACAAAATGAAAATTTTAGAATTCATGTGTGCAAAAATATTTGAAAACTATAATAAATGTAAGTGAAGAAAATTATTTAATGCACTTAATATGATCTCCAAAGTTTTATTATCCATGTTTGGGAAATTCCACTGGTACAACCCCCTAATAATAGCTTGGGGGGATTTTATAGGAAAGAGACTTCTAACTAATCCTAACATGTTTTAAGTGTGGTGGATATCCATGCCAGAAACATGTTGAGGATGCAAGTGACCTAATGATCCAAAAATTTCAAAGTGTAGAAAAAATTAAATTCTCAAGTTAATGTGTGGTTGGATACTTACCAGATCCAAACAACCCACTTTTTTCCTATCCTTAGAAATCACAAATACTTTTTGGAATTATCTCTCTCAGCATTTGAGCATTTCCATTTTGGATGTTCAAATTTTTTTTTAGAACCAAACTTGAGTTTTCACTCTCCCTTTTTTCTCGTAAAAAAAAAAGATATAAATTGAAAATTTTAGAGTTCATGTGTGCAAAAAAAATTGAAAACTATAATAAATGTAAGGGAATAAAATTATTTCACGCACTAAAAATGAACTCCAAAGTTTTGTTATCCATGTTTGGGAGATTCCACTAGTACAACCCCCTAATAATAGCTTACCCCCTCAAGTAACCGTTGGCTCTGAAGAAAATATCTCTCTTCCTGCCGAAGCTCGAAACATTTATCTCGACAATGGAGGTGAAAATTTTGTGATTCCAAAACTCATTAGTTTAGGATCAAACATAAACTCAGGACCAGATTTAGTCCAAGGAAATGAATGGCTCGTTGGAGAAATTTTATAGGAAAGAGACTTCTAACTGATCCTAACATATTATAAGTGTGGTGGATATGCATTCCATAAACATGCTAAGGATGCAAGTGACTTAATGATCCAAAATTTTCAAGAAGTAGAAAAAATTAAATTCTCAAGTTAACGTGTGGTTGGATATTTACTAGAGCCAAACAACCCACTTTTTGGCTATCCTTATAAATCACATATACTTTTTGGAATTATCTCTCTCAGCATTTGTGCATTTCCATTTTGGATTTTCAAATTTTTTTTCACATGCAAACTTGAGTTTTCACTCTCCCATTTTTCTCGTAAACCAAAAAGATATAAGGCAAATAGATCGCAACAAAATGAAAATTTTAGAGTTCATATGTGCAAAAATATTTGAAAACTATAATAATATAAGTGAAGAAAATTATTTCAGGCACTGAAAATGAACTCCAAAGTTTTGTTATCATGTTTGGGAAATTCCACTAGTACAACTCCTTAATAATAGCTTGGTGAAATTTTATAGGAAAGAGACTTCTAACTGATCCTGACATGTTTTAAGTGTGGTGGATATGCATGCCAGAAACATGTTGAGGATGCAAGTGTCATAATGATCCAAAAATTTCAAAGAGTTGAAAAAATTAAATTCTCAAATTAATGTGTGGTTGGGTATTTACCAAAGCCAAACAACACACTTTTTTCCTATCCTTAAAAATCACAGATACTTCTTGGAATTATCTCTCTCAGAATTTGTGCATTTCCATTTTGGATGTTGAACTTTTATTTCACATCCGAACTTGAGTTTTCACTCTCCCATTTTTCTTGTAAACAAAAAAGATATAACGCAAATAGATCGCAACAAAATTAAAATTTTAGAGTTCATGTGTGCAAAAAAATTTGAAAACTATAATAATTGTATAATAAGAAAATTATTTCTCGCACTAAAACTAATCTCCAAAGTTTTGTTATCCATGTTTAGGAAATTCTACTAGTACAACCCCATAATAATAGGTGTGTGGAATTTTATAGGAAAGAGAGTTCTAACTGATCCTAAAATGTTTTATGTGTGGTGGATATGCATGCCAAAAATATGTAGAGGATGCAAGTGTCCTAATAATCCAAAAATTTCAAGCAGTAGAAAAAATTAAATTCTCAAGTTAACGTATGCTTGGATATTTACCAGAGCGAAACAATCCACTTTTTGCCTATCCTTAAAAATCCCAGATACTTTTTGGAATTATCTCTCTCAGCATTTGTGCATTTCCATTTTGGATGTTCAAATTTTTTTTCACATCCAAACTTGAGATTTCACTCTCCCATTTTTCTCTTAAACAAAAAAGATATAAGGCATATTCATCGCAACAAAATGAAAATTTTAGAGTTCATATGTGCAAAAATATTTGAAAACTATAATAAATGTAAATGAAGACAATTATTTCATGCACTAAAAATGAACTCCAAAGTTTTTTTATCCATGTTTTGGAAATTCCTCTAATACAACCCCCTAATAATAGGTTGGTGGAATTTTATAGGAAAGAAACTTCTAACTGATCCTAACATGTTTTAAGTGTGGTGGATATGCATGCCAGAAACATATTGAGGATGGAAGTGACCTAACCATCCAAAAATTTCAAGGAGTAGAAAAATTAAATACTCAAGTTAATGTGTTGTTGGATATTTACCAGAGCCAAACAACCCACTTTTTGCCTATCCTTAAAAATCACAGATACTTTTTGGAATTATCTCTCTCTGCATTTGTGCATTTCCATTTTGGATGTTCAAATTTTTTTTCACATCCAAACTTGAGTTTTCACTCGCCCATTTTTCTCGTAACCAAAAAGATATAAGGCAAATAGATCACAACAAAATGAAAATTTTAGAGTTCATGTGAGGCAAAAAATTTGAAAACTTTAATAAATGTAAGTGAAGAAAATTATTTCACGCAATAAAAATTAACTCCAAAGTTTTGTTATCCATATTTGGGAAATTCCACTAGTACAACCACCGAATAATAGCTTGGTTGAATTTTATAGGAAAGAGACTTCTAACTGATCCTAACATGTTTTAAGTGTGGTGGATATGCATGCCAAAAACATGTTGAGGATGCAAGTGTCATAATGATCCAAAACTTTCAAGGAGTAGAAAAATTAAATTCTCAACTTAACATGTGGTTGGATTCTTACCATAGCCAAACAACCCACTTTTAACCTATCTTTAAAAATCACAGATACTTTTTGGAATTATCTCCCTCAGCATTTGTGCATTTCCATTTTGGATGTTAAAATTCTTTTTCAGATCCAAACTAGAGTTTTCACTCTCCCATTTTTCTCGTAAACAAAAAAGATATAAGGCAAAAAGACCACAACAAAATGAAAATTTTAGAGTTCATGTGTGCAAAAATATTTGAAAACTATAATAAATGTAAGTGAAGAAAATTATTTCTTGCACTAAATATGATCTCCATGGATTTATTATCCATGTTTGGGAGATTCCACTGGTACAACCCCCTAATAATAGCTTGGTGGAATTTTATAGGAAAGAGGCTTCTAACTAATCCTAACATGTTTTAAGTGTGGTGGATATGCATGTGAGAAACATGTTGAGGATGCAAGTGACCTAATGATCCAAAAATTTCAAAGTGTAGAAAAAATTATATTCTCAAGTTAATGTGTGGTTGGATACTTACCAGAGCCAAACAACCCACTTTTTGCCTATCCTTAAAAAACATATATACTTTTTGGAATTATCTCTCTCAGCATTTGTGCATTTCCAATTTGGATGTTCAAATTTTTTTCTCATCCAAACTTGTGTTTTCACTCTCCCATTTTTCTCGTAAACAAAAAAGATATATAGCAAATAGATCGGAACAAAATGAAAATTTTAGAGTTCATGTGTTCAAAAAAATTTGTAAACAATAATAAATGTAAGAGAAGAAAATTATTTCACGCACTAAAAATGAACTCCAATGTTTTGTTATCCATGTTTTGGAAATTCCACTAGTACAAACCCATAATAATAGCATGGTGAAATTTTATAGGAAAGAGACTTCTAACTGATCCTAAAATGTTTTATGTGTGGTAGATGTGCACGCCAGAAACATGTTGAGGATGCAAGTGACCTAATGATCCGAAAATTTCAAGGAGTAGAAAAAATTAAATTCTCAAGTTAACGTGTGGTTGGATAATTACCAGAGCCAAACAACCCACTTTTTACCTATCCTTAAAAATCACAGATACTATTTGGAATTATCTTTCTCTGCATTTGTGCATTTCCATTTTGGTTCTTCAAATTTTTTTTCACATCCAAACTTGAGTTTTCACTCTCCCATTTTTCTTCTAAATAAAAAAGATAGAAGGCAAATTCATCGCAACAAAATGAAAATTTTAGATTTCATGTGTGCAAAAAAAATTTAAAACTATGATAAATTTAAATGAAGAAAATTATTTGACGCACTAAAAATGAACTCAAAAATCCATCTTTGGGAAATTCCACAAGTACAACCCCCTAATAATAGCTTGGTGGAATTATATATGAAAGACACTTCTAACTGATCCTAATATGTTTTAACTTTGGTGGATATGCATGCCAGAAACATGTGTAGGATGCAAGTGACCATATGTTCCAAAAATTTCAAGGAGTAGAAAAAATCACATATACTTTTTGAAATTATCTCTCTCAGAATTTGTGCATTTCCATTTTGGTTGTTCAAATTTTTTTTAGATCGAAACTTGAGTTTTCACTCTCCGATTTTTCTCGTAAACAAAAAAGATGTAAGGCAAATAGTTCGCAACAAAATGAAAATTTTAGAGTTCATGTGTGGAAAAAAATTTGAAAACTATAATAAATGTAAGTGATGAAAATTATTTCACTAACTAAATATGAACTCCAAAGTTTTGTTTTCCAGATTTGGGAAATTCCACTAGTACAACCCCCTAATAATAGCTTGGTGGAATTTGGTAGAAAAGAGACTTCTAACTGATCCTAACATGTTTTAAGTGTGGCGGATATGCATGCCAGAAACATGTTGAGGCTGCAAGTAACCTAGTGATCCAAAACTTTCAAGGAGTAGAAAAAATTAAATTCTCAAGTTAATCAGTGGTTGGATTTGCCAGAGCCAAACAACCCACTTTTTGCCTACCCTTAAAAATCACAGATACTATTTAAAATTATCTCTCTCAGCATTTGAGCATTTCCATTATGGATGTTCAAATTTTTTTTCACATCCAAACTTTATTTTCGCTCTCCCATTTTTCTCGTAAACAAAAAAGTGATAAGGAAAATAGATCACAACAAAATGAAAATTTTATAGTTCATGTGTGCAAAAAAATATGAAAACCATAATAAATGTAAGTGAAGAATATTATTTCACGCACTAAAAATTAACTCCAAAGTTTTGTTATCCATGTTTGCGAAATTCCACTAGTACAACCCCCTAAAAATAGCTGGGTGGAATTTTATAGGTAATAGATTTCTAACTGATCCTAACATGTTTTGAGTGTGGTAGATATGCATGCCAGAAACATGTTGAGGATGCAAGTGACCCAATGATACAAAAATTTCAAGGAGTAGAAAAAATTAAATTCTCAAGTTAATGTGTGGTTGGATACTTACCAGAGCCAAACAACCCACTTTTTGCCTATCCTTAAAAATCACAGATACTTTTTGGAATTATCTCTCTACTCATTTGTGCATTTCCATTTTGGTTATTCAATTTTTTTTTCAAATCCAAACTTGAGTTTTCACTCTCCCGTTTTTCTCGTAAACAAAAAAGATATAAGGCAAATAGATTGCGACAAAATGAAAATTTTAGAGTTCATGTGTGAAATTTTTTTTGAAAACTACAATAAGTGTAAGTGAAGATAATTATTTCATGCACTAAAAATGAGCTCCAAATTTTTTTACCCATGTTTGTGAAATTGCACTAGTACAACCCCCTAATAATAGCTTGGAGAAATTTTATAGCAAAGAGACTTCTGACTGATCCTAACATGTTTTAAGTGTTGTGGATATGCGTCCCAGAAACATGTTGAGGAGGCAAGTGACCTAATGATCCAAAAAGTTCAAGGAGTAGAAAAAATTTAGTTCTCAAGTTAACGTTTGGTTGGATATTTTCCTGAGCCAAACAACCCACTTTTTGCCTATCCTAAAAACTCACAGATACTTTCTGGAATTATCTCTCTCAGCAATTGTGCATTTCCATTTTGGATGGTCAAATTTTTTTTCACATCCAAACTTGAGT
This sequence comes from Aristolochia californica, assembly GCF_029961685.1. Lineage (NCBI taxonomy): Eukaryota > Viridiplantae > Streptophyta > Magnoliopsida > Piperales > Aristolochiaceae > Aristolochia > Aristolochia californica. The sequence goes on from NW_027182257.1 coordinate 31,137,649, forward strand.
TTTCACTCTCCCTTTTTTCTCGTAAACAAAAAAGATATAAGGCAAATTGATCGCAACAAAATGAAACTTTTAGAGATAAAGTGTACAAAAATATTTGAAAACTATAATAAATGTAAGTGTAGAAAATTATTTCACGCACTAAAAATGAACTCCAAAGTTTTGTTGTCAATGTTTGTGAAATTCCTCTAGTACAACCCCCTAATAATAGGTTTCTGGAATTTTATAGGAAAGAGACTTCTAAATGATCCTATCATGTTTTAAGTGTGGTGGATATGCATGCCAGAAACTTGTTGAGGATGCAAGTGACCTAATGATCCAAAACATTCAAGGAGTAGAAAAAATTAAATTCTCAAGTTAACGTGTGGTTGGATACTTACTAGAGCCAAACAACCAACTTTTTGCCTACCCTTAAAAATCACGAATACTTTTTGGAATTATCTCTCTCTTCATTCGTGCATTTCCTTTTTGGATGTTCAAATTTTTTTTCAGATGCAAACTCAAGTTTTCGCTCTCCTATATTTCTAGTAAAAAAAAAGATATAAGGCACATATATCGCAACAAAATGAAAATTTTAGAGTTCATGTGTTCAAAAAAATTTGAAAACTATTATAAAGTAAGTGAAAAAAAAATTTTCACGCACTAAATATGATCTAAGAAGATTTGTTATCCATGTTTGGGAAATTCCACAAGTACAACCCCATAATAATAGCTTGGTGGAATTTTTTAGGAAAGACACTTCTAACTGATCCTAACATGTTTTAAGTGTGGAGGATATGCATGCCAGAAACATGTTGAGGATGCAAGTGACGTAATAATCCCAAAATTTCAAAGAGTAGAAAAAATTAAATTTTCAAGTGAATGAGTAGTTGGATACTTACCAGAGCCAAACAAACCACTTTTTGCTTATCCTTAAAAATCACTGATACTTTTTGGAATTATCTCTCTCTGTATTTGTGAATTTCCATTTTGGATGTTTAAATGCTTTTTCAGATTCAAACTTGATTTTTCACTCTCCCATTTTTCTTGTAAACAAAAAAGATATATCGCAAATAGAACGCAACAAAATGAAAATTTTAGAGTTCATGTGTGCAAAAAAATTTGAAATGTTTAATAAATGTAAGTGAAGAAAATTATTTAACGCACTAAAAATGAACTCCAAAGTTTTGTTATCAATGTTTGGGGAATTCCTCTAGTACAACCCCCTAATAATAGCTTGGTGGGATTTTTTAGGAAAGAGACTTCTAACGGATCATAACATGTTTTAAGTGTGGTGGATATGCATGCCAGAAACATGTAGAGGATGCAAGTGACCCAATGATGCAAAAATTTCAAGGAGTAGAAAAAATTAAATTCTCAAGTGAACGTGTGGTTGGATATTTACCAGAGCCAAACATCCCAGTTTTTGCCTATCCTTAAAAATAACAGATACTTTTTGGAATTATCTCTCTAAGTATTTGTGCTTTTCCATTTTGGATATTCAAATTTTTTTTTTGATCCAAACTTGAGTTTTCACTCTCCCATTTTTCTCGTAAAAAAATAATGATACAAGGCAAATAGATCGCAACAAAAAGAAAATTTTAGAGTTCATGAGTCCAAAAAAATTCGAAAACTTTAATATCTGTAAGTGAAGAAAGTTATTTCATGCACTAAAAATTAACTCCAAAGTTTTCTTATCCATGTTTGGGAAATTCCACTAGTACAACCCCCTAATAAAAGCTAGGTCGAATTTTATAGGGAAGAGACTTATATCTGATCCTAACAAGCTTTAAGTGTGGTGGATATCCATGCCAGAAACATGTTAAGGATGCAAGTGACCTAAGGATCCAAAAATTTCAAGGAATAGAAAAAATTAAATTCTCAAGTTAACGTGTGGTTGGATATATACCAGACCAGAACAACCCACTTTTTACCTATCCTTAAAAATCACAGATACTTTTTGGAACTATCTCTCTCAACATTTTTACATTTTCATTTCGGATGTTCAAATTTTTTTTCAGATCCAACCATGAGTTTTCACTCTCCCATTTTTCTCATAAATAAAAAAGATAGAAGCCAAATAGATCACAACAAAATGAAAATTTTGGAGTTCATGTGTGCAAAAAAATTCAAAAACTTTAATAAATATAAGTGAAGAAAACTATTTCACGCACTAAAATTAACTCTAAAGTTTTGTTATCCATGTTTGGAAAATTCCACTAGTACAACCCCCTAATAAAAGCTTGGTGGAATTTTATAGGAAAGAGACTTCTAATTGATCCTAACATGTTTTAAGTGTGGTGGATATGCATGCCAAAAACATATTGAGGATGCAAGTGACCTTATGATCCAAAAATTTCAAGGTGTAGAAAAAATTAAATTCCCAAGTTAACGTGTGGTTGGATAGTTACTAGAGCCAAACAACCCACTTTTTGCCTATCCTTAAAAATCACAGATACTTTTTGGAATTATCTCTCTCAGCATTTGTGCATTTCATTTTTGATGTTCAAATTTTTTTTTCCGATCCAAACTTGATTTTTCACTCTCCTATTTTTCTCGTAAAACAAAAAGATACAAGGCAAATATATCGCAACAAAATGAAAATTTTAGAGGTCAAGTGTGCAAAAATATTTGAAAACTATAATAAATGTAAGTGAAGAAAATTATTTCACACACTAAAAATGATCTCCAAAGTTTTGTCATCCATGTTTGGCAAATTCCACTAGTACAACCCTCTAATAATAGATTGGTGGAATTTTATAGGAAGGAGACTTCTAACTTATCCTAACATATTTTAAGTGTGGTGGATATGCTTGCCAGAAACATGTTGAGGATTCAAGTGACCAAATGATCCAAAAAATTCAAAGACTAGAAAAAATTAAATTCTCAAGTTAACGTGTGGTTGGATACTTACCTGAGCCTAACAACTCTCTTTTTGCCTATGCTTAAAAATCACAAATAATTTTTGGAATTATCTCTTTCTGTATTTTTGCATTTCCCTTTTGGATGTTCAAATTTTTTTTAAGATCCAAACTTGAGTTTTCACTCTCCCATTTTTCTCGTAAACAAAAAAGATATAAGGCAAATAGATCGCAACAAAATGAAAATTTTAGGGTTCATGTGTGCAAAAAAAATTGAAAACTATAGAAAATATAAGTGAAGAAAATTATTTCACGCACTAAAAAATAACTCCAAAGTTTTGTTCCCCATGTTTGGGAAATTCAACTAGTACAACCTCCTAATAATAGCTTGGTGGAATTTTGTAGGAGAGACTTCTCACTAATCCTATCATGTTTTAAGTGTGGTGGATATGCATGCCAGAAATATGTTGAGGACGCAAGTGACCTAATGATCCAAAATTTTCAAGGAGTAGAAAAAATTATATTCACAAGTTAACGTGTGGTTGGATATTTACCAGAGGCATACAACTCACTTTTTTCCTATCCTTAAAAATCACAGATACTTTTTGGAGTTCTCTCTCTCAACATTAGTGCATTTCCATTTTGGATGTTCAAATTTTTTTTAAGAACCAAACTTGAGTTTTCACTCTCCCATTTTTCACGTAAAGAAAAAAGATATAAAATGAAAATTTTATAGGTCATGTGTGCAAAAAAAATTGAAAACTATAATAAATTTAAGTGAACAAAATTATTTCACGCTCTAAAACTGAACTCCAAAGTTTTGTTATCCATGTTTGGGAAATTCCGCAAGTACAACCCCGTAATAATAGCTTGGTGGAATTTTATAGGAAAGTGACTTCTAACTGATCCTAACATGTTTTATGTGTGGTGGACATGCATGCCAGAAACATGTTGAGGATGCAAGTGACCTAATGATCCAAAAATTTCTAGGAGTCAAAAAATCAAATTCTCAAGTGAACGTGTAAATCGATTTTTACCAAACCCAAACAACGCCCTTTTTGCCTATCCTTAAAAATCACCGATAATTTTTGGAATTACCTCTCTTAGCATTTGTTCATTTCCATTTTGGATATACAAATTTTTTTTAGATCCAAACATGAGTTTTCACTCTCCCCTTTTTCTCGTAAGCTAACAAGATATAAATGAAAATTTTAAAGTTCATGTGTGCCAAAAAATTTGAGTACTATAATAAATGTAAGTGAAGAAAATTATTTCACGCACTAAAATTGAACTCCAAAGTTTTGTTATCTATGTTGGGGAAATTCCACTAGTACAACCCCCTAATAACAGCTTGGTGTAATTTTATAGGAAAGACACTTCTAATTGATCCTAACATGTTTTAAGTGTGGTGGATAAGCATGCCAGAAACATGTTGCAGATGCAAGTGACCTAATGATCCAAAAATTTCATGGAGTAGAAAAAATTAAATTCTTAAGTTAACGTGCGGTTGAATATTTACCAGAGCCAAATACCCCATTTTTTGCCTATCCTTAAAAATCACTGATACTTTTTGGAATTATCTCTCTTCGCATTCGTACATTTCCATTTTGAATGTTCAAATTTTTTTTCACATCCAAACTTTAGTTTTCACCCTCCCATTTTTCTCGTAAACAAAAAAGATATATGGCAAATAGATTGCAACAAAATGAAATTTTTAGAGTTCCTGTGTGCAAAAAAAATTGAAAACTATAATAAATGTCAGTGAAGAAAATTATTTCAAGCACTAAATATGAACTCCAAAGTTTTCGTTATCCATGTTTCAAAAATTCCGCTAGTGCAACCCCCTAAAAATTGCTTGGTGCAATTTTATGGGAAAGAGATTTCTTACTAATCCTAACATGTTTTAAGTGTGGTGGATATGCATGCAAAAAATTAAATTAAATTCTCAAGTTAATGTGTGGTTGGATATTTACCAGAGGCAAACCATCCACTTTTTGTCTATCATTAAAAATCACAGATAATTTTTGGAATTATATCTCTCAGCATTTGTGCATTTCAATTTTGGATGTTCAAATTTTTTTTTCACATGTAAACTTGAGTTTCACTCTCTGATTTTTCATGTAAACAAAAAAGATATAAGGCAAATAGATCACAACAATAAGAAAATTTTAGAGTTCAACTGTGGAAAAAAAATTTGAAAACTATAATAAATTTAAGTGAAGAAAATTATTTCACGCACTAAAAAAGAACTCCAAAGTTTTGTTATGCATGTTTGGGAAATTTCACTAGTACATCCCCCTAATAATAGCTTGTTGGAATTTGATAGGAAAGAGACCTCTAACTGATACTAACATGTTTTAAGTGTAGTGGATATGCATGCCAGAAACATGTTGAGGATGCAAGTGACCTAATGGTCCAAAAAATTGGAGTAAAAAAAATTAAATTCTCAAGTTAACGTGTGGTTGGATACTTACTAGAAGCAAACAACCCACATTTTGCATATCCATAAAAGTCACAGATACTTTTTTGAATTATCTCTCTCAGTATTTGTTCATTTCCATTTTGGATGTTCAAATTTTTTTTCAGATCCAAACTTGAGTTTTCACTCTCCCATTTTTCTCGTAAACAAAAAATATATAAAGCAAATAGATCGGAACAAAATGAAAATATAAGAGTTCATGTGTGCAAAAAAATTTGAAAACTATACTAAATGAAAGTGAAGAAAATGATTTCACGCACTAAATACGATCTCCAAAGTTTTATTATCGATGTTTTGGAAATTCCACTAGTACAACCCCCTAATAATAGCTTGGTGGAACTTTCTAGGAAAGAGACTTCTAACTGATCCTAACATGTTTTTGGCATGCATATCCACCACACTTAAAAACATGTTAGGATCAGTTAGAAGTCTCTTTCCTAGAAAGTTCCACCAAGCTATTATTAGGGGGTTGTACTAGTGGAATTTCCAAAACATCGATAAACATGTTGAGAATGCAAGTGACCTAATAATCCAAAAATTTCAAGGAGTAGAAAAAATAAAATTCTCAAGTTAATGTGTGGTTGGATATTTACCAGAGCCAAACAACCCACTTTTTGCCTATCGTTAAAAATCACAGATACTTTTTTGAATTATATCTCTCAGAATTTGTGCATTTCTATTTTGGTTCATCCAATTTTTTTTCTCATTCAAACTTGAGTTTTCACTCACCCATTTTTTGCATAATCATAAAAGATATATGGAAAATAGATCGCAACAAAATGAAAATTTTGAGTTCATAAGTGCAAAAAAAATTGAGAACTATAATAAATGTAAGTGAAGAAAATTATTCCACACACTAAAAATGAAATCCATAGTTTTGTTACCCATGTTTGGGAAATTCCACTAGTACAACCGCCTGATAATAGCTTGGTGCAATTTTATCAGAAAGACACTTCTAACTGATCCAAACATGTCTTAAGTGTGGTGGATATGCATGCAAGAAACATGCTGAGGATGCAGGTGACCTAATGATCCAAAAAATTTATTACGTAGAAAAAATTAATTTCTCAAGTTAACATGTGGTTGGATATTTACTAGAGCCAAACAACCCACTTTTTGGCTATCCTTCAAAATCACAGATACTTTTTGGAATTATCTCTCTTAGCATTTGTGGATTTCCATTTTGTATGTTCAAATTTTTTTTCATATCCAAATTTGAGTTTTAACTCTCCCATTTTTGTCGTAAACAAAAAAGATATATAAGGCAAATAGATTGCAACAAAATGAAATTTTAGAGTTCATGTGTGCAAAAAAATTTGAAAAATATGATAAATGTAAGTGACAAAAATTATTTCAAGCACTAAAAATAAACTGCAAAATCCATGTTTGTAAAATTCCCCTAGTATAACCCCCTAATAATAGCTTGGTGGAATTTTATAGGAAAGACACTTCTAACTGATCCTAATGATCGAAAAATTTCTAGGAGCAGAAAAAATTAAATTCTCAAGTTAACGTGTCGTTGGATACTTACGAGAGCCAAAAACCCCACTTTTTCCAATCCTTAAAAATCACAGATACTTTTTGGAATTATCTCTCTCAGCATTTGTGCATTTCCATTTTGGATGTAGAAATTTTTTTTAAGATCCAAACTTGAATTTTCACTCTCCCATTTCTATCGTAAACAAAAAACATATATGGTAAATAGATCGCAACAAAATGAAAATTTTAGAGTTCCTGTGTGCAAAAAAATTTGAAAACTATAATAAATATAAGTGAAGAAAATTATTTCACGCACTAAATATGAACTTCAAAGTTTTGGTTATCCATGTTTGGAAAATTCCACTACTACAACCCCTTAATAATAGCTTGGTGGAATTTTATAGGCAAGAGACTTCCAACTGATCCTAACATGTTTTAAGTTTGGTGGATATCCATGCCAGAAACATGTTGAGTTTGCAAGTAACTTAATGATCCAAAAATTTCAACAAGTAGAAAAAATTAAATTCTCAAGTTTATGTGTGGTTGGATATTTACCAGAGCCAAACCACCCACTTTTTTTCTATCCTTAAAAATCACAGATACTTTTTAGAATTCACTCTCTCAGCATTTTTGCATTTCCATTTTGGATTTTCAAATTTTTTTTCACTTGCAAACTTTTGTTTTCACTCTCTCATTTTTCTCATAAAAAAAAAATATATAAGGCAAATAGATCGCAACAAAATGAAAATTTTAGAGTTCATGTGTGCAAAAAAAATTGAAAACTACAATAAATGTATTTGAAGAATATTTCACGCAGTAGAAATGAACTCCAAAGTTTGGTTATCCATGTTTTGGAAATTTCACTAGTACATCCCCCTAATACTGGCTTGGTGGAATTTTATAGGAAAGAGATTTCTAACTGTTACTAACATGTTTTAAGTGTGGTGGATATGCATGCCTGAAATTTGTTGAGGATGCAAGTAACCTAATGATCCAAAATTTTCAAGGAGTTGAAAAAAATTAAATTCTCAAGTTAATGTGTGGTTGGATACTTACGAGAGCCAAACAACCCACTTTTTTCCTATCCTTAAAATTCACAGATACTTTTTGGAATTATCTCTCTTAGCATTTGTGCAAACCCATTTTGGATGTTCAAATTTTTTTTCAGTTCCAAACTTGAGTTTTCACTCTCCCATTTTTCTACTAAACAAAAAAGATATAAGGCAAATAGATCACAACAAAATAAAAATTTTAGAGTTCCTGTGCACAAAAAAATTTGAAAACTATATAATAAATGTAAGTGAAGAAAATTATTTCATGCACTAAAAATGAACTCCAAAGTTTTGTTATCCATGTTTGGGAAATTCCACTAGTACAACCCCCTAATAATAGCTTGGTGCATTTTTATAGGAAAGAGACTTCTAACTAATCCTAACATGTCTTAAGTGTGGTAGTTATGCACGCCAGAAACATGTTCAGGATGACAGTGACATAATGATCCAATAATTTCGAGGAGTAGAAAAAGATAAATTCTCAAGTTAACGTGTGGTTGGATAATTACCAGAGCCAAACAACCCACTTTTTGCCTGTCCTTAAAAATCACAAATACTTTTTGGAGTTCTCACTCTCAGCATTTGTGCATTTCCATTTTGGATGTTCAATTTTTTTTTTAGAACCAAACTTGAGTTTTCACTCTCCCATTTTTCTCATAAACAAAAAAGATAGAAAATGAAAATTTTATAGTTCATGTGTGCAAAAAAATTTTAAAACTATAATAAATGTAAGTGAAGAGAAATATTTCACGCACTAAAAAGAACTGCAAAGTTTTGATATCCATGTTTGGGAAATTCCACAAGTACAACCCCCTAATAATAGCATGATGGAATTTTATTGGAAGGCGGCTTCTAACTGATCCTTACATTTTTTAAGTGTGGTGGATATGCATGCCAGAAACATGTTGAGGATGCAAGTGACCTAATGATTCTAAAATTTCAAGGAGTAGAAAAAATTAAAATCTCAAGTTAATGTGTGGTTGGATAATTACCAGAGCCAAACTACCCACTTTTTGCCTATCCTTGAAAATCATAGATAATTTTTTGAATTATCTCTCTCAGCATTTGTGCATATCCATTTCGGATGTTCAAATTTTTTTTCTCATCCAAACTTGAGTTTTCACTCTCCTATCTTTCTCATAAACAAAAAATATATATGGCAAATAGATCACAAAAAAAAGAAAATTTTATAGTTCAAGTGTTCAAAACAATTTGAAAACTATAATAATTGTAAGTGAAGAAAATTATTTCACGCACTAAAAATGAACTCCAAACTTTTGTTATCCATATTTGGAAATTCCACTAGTACAACCCTCTAATAATAGCTTGGTGGAATTTTATAGGAAAGAGACTTCTAACTGATCCTAATACGTTTTAAGTGTGATGGATATGCATGCCAGAAACATGTTGAGGATGCAAGTGACCTAATGATCCAAAAATTTCTAGGAGTAGAAAAAATTCAATTCTAAAGTTAACATGTATTTTGATTTTTACCAGAGCAAAACAACCCCCTTTTTGCCTATCCTTAAAAATCACAGATACTTTTTGGAAATACCTCTCTCAGCATTTGTGCATTTCCATTTTGGATGTTCAAATTTTTTTTCAAATCCAAACTTGAGTTTTGACTCTCCCATTTTTCTTGTAAACAAAAACGATATAAAATGAAAATTTAAAAGTTCAAGTGTGCAAAAAAATTTGAAAACTATAATAAATGTAAGTGAAGAAAATTATTTCATGCACTAAAAATGAACTCCAAAGTTTTGTTATCCATGTTTGGGAAATTCCACTAGTACAACCCTCTAATAATAGCTTGGTGGAATTTTATAAGAAAGTGACTTCTAACTGATCCTAACATGTTTTAAGTGTGGTGGATATGCATGCCAGAAACATGTTGAGGATGCAAGTCACCTAATGATCCAAAAATTTATAGGAGTAGAAAAAAGTAAATTCTCAAGTGAACGTGGAATTGCATTTTTACCAGAGCCAAACAACCCCCTTTTTGCCTATCCTTAAAAATCACAGATACTATTTGGAATTACCTCTCTTAGCATTTGTGCATTTCCAATTTGGATGTTCAAATTGTTTTTCAGATCCAAACTTGAGTTTTCACTCTCCCATTTTTCTTGTAAACAAAAAAGATATAAAATGAAAATTTTAAAGTTCTTGTGTGCAAAACAATTTGAAAACTATAATAAATGTAAGTGAAGAAAATTTTTTCACGCCTTAAAAATGAACTCCAAAGTTTTGTAATCTATGTTTGGGAAATTCCACTAGTACAACCCCCTAATAATAGCTTGGTGGAATTTTATAAGAAAGAGACTTCTAATTGATCCTAACATGTTTTAAGTGTGGGGGATAGGCATGCCAGAAACATGTTGCAGATGAAAGTGACCTAATGATCAAAAAATTTCAAGGAGTAGAAAAAATTAAATTCTCACGTTAACGTGTGGTTGGATATTTACCAGAACCAAACACCCCACTTTTTCCCTATCCTTAAAAATCATAGATACTTTTTGGAATTATCTAACTCAGCATTTGTGCATTTCCATTTTGGATGTTCAAATTTTTTTTCACGTCGTAACTTTAGTTTTCACCCTCCCATTTTCTCGTAAAAAAAAAGATATATGGCAAATAGATCACAACAAAATGAAAATTTTAGAGTTCCTGTGTGAAAAAAAAATTGAAAACTATAATAAATGTAAGTGAAGAAAATTATTTCACGCACTAAATGTGAACTCCAAAGTTTTTGTTATCCACATTCGAAAATTCCACTACTAAAACCCCCTAAAAATAGCTTGGTGGAATTTTATAGGAAAGATACTTCTAACTGATCCTAAGGAGTTTTAAGTGTGGTGGATATGCATGCCAGAAACATGTTGAGGATGCAAGTGACCTAATGATTAAAAAATTTCTAGGAGTAGAAAAAATTAAATTCTCAAGTGAGCGTGTAATTGCATTTTTACCAGAGCAAAACAACCCCCTTGTTGCCTATCCTTAAAAACCACAGATACTATTTGGAATTACCTCTCTCAGCATTTGTGCATTTCCATTTTGGATGTTCAAATTTTTTTTCAGTTCCCAACTTGAGTTTTCACTCTCCCATTTTTCTCGTAAACAAAAAAGATTTAAAATGAAAATTTTAAAGTTCATGTGTGCAAAAAAAATTGAAAACTATAATAAATGTAAGTGAACAAAATTATTTCAAGCACTAAAAATGAACTCCAAAGTTTTGTTATCTATGTTTGGGAAATTTCACTAGTACAACCCCCTAATAATATCTTGGAGGAATTTTATAAGAAAGAGACTTCTAATTGATCCTAACATGTTTTATGTGTGGTGGATAGGCATGCCAGAAACATGTTGCAGATGAAAGTGACCTAATGATCCAAAAATTTCAAGGAGTAGAAAAAATTAAATTCTCAAGTTAACGTGTGTTTGGATATTTACGAGAACCAAACACCCCACTTTTTGCCTATCCTTAAAAATCACAGATACTTTTTGGAATTATCTCCCTCAGCAATTGTGCATTTCCATTTTGGATGTTCTATTTTTTTTTCACATCCAAAATTTAGTTTTCAACCTCCCATTTTTCTCGTAAACGAAAAAGATATATGGCAAATAGATCACAACAAAATGAAAAATTTAGAGTTCCTGGGTGCAAAAAAAAATTGAAAACTATAACAAATGTAAGTGAAGAAAATTATTTCACGCACTAAATATGAACTCCAAAGTTTTTGTTATCCATATTTGAAAATTCCACTAGTAAAACCCCCTAAAAATAGCTTGGTGGAATTTTATAGGAAAGAGACTTCTACTTGATCCTAACAAGTTTTAAGTGTGGTGGATATGCATGCCAGAAACATGTTGAGGATGCAAGTGACCTAATGATCCAAAAATTTCTAGGAGTAGAAAAAATTAAATTCTCTAGTGAGCGTGTAATTGCATTTTTACCAGAGCCACACAATCCCCTTTTTGCCTATCTTTAAAAATCACAGATACTATTTGGAATTACCTCTCTCAGCATTTGTGCATTTCCATTTTGGATGTTCAAATTTTTTTTCAGATCCAAACTTGAGGTTTTACTCTCCCATTTTTCTTGTAAATAGAAACAATATAAAATGAAAATTTTAAAGTTCAAGTGTGCAAAAAAATTTGAAAACTATAATAAATGTAAGTGAAGAAAACTGTTTCATGCACTAAAAACGAACTCCAAAGTTTTGTTATCCATGTTTGGGAAATTCCACTAGTACAACCCTCTAATAATAGCTTGGTGGAATTTTATAGGAAAAAGACTTCTAACTGATCCTAACATGTTTTAAGTGTGGTGGATATGCATGCCAGAAACATGTTGAGGATGCAAGTCACCTAATGATCCAAAATTTTCTAGGAGTAGAAAAAATTAAATTCTCAAGTTAACTTGTGGTTGGATACTTTCAAGAGCCAAACAACACACTTTTTGCCTATCCTTAAAAATCACTGATTCTTTTTGGAATGATCTCTCTCAGCATTTGTGCATTTCCATTTTGGATGTTCAATTTTTTTTTCAGATCCAAACTTGAGTTTTCACTCTCCCTTTTTTCTCGTAAATAACAAAGATATAAGGCAAATAGATCGTAACAAAATGAAAATTTTAGAGTTCAAGCATAAATTTTTTTTTAAAACTATAATAATTGTAAGAGAAGAAAATTTTTTCTCACACTAAAAATAAACTCCAAAATTTTGTTATCCATGTTTGGGAAATTTCACTAGTACAACCCCCTAATAATTGCTTGGTGGAATTTGATAGGATAGAGACTTCTAACTGATCCTAAAATGTTTTAAGTGCGGTGGATATGCATGCCAGAAACATGTTGAGGATGCAAGTGACCTAATGATTAAAAAATTTCAAGGAGTAGAGAAAATTAAATTCTCAAGTTAACGTGCGGTTGGATACTTACTAGAGCCAAACAACCCACTTTTTGCCTATCCTTAAAAATCACAGATACTTTTTGGAATTATCTCTCTCAGCATTTGTGCATTTCAATTTTGGATGTTAAAATTTTTTTCTGATCCAAACTTCAGTTTTCACTCTCCCATTTTTCTTGTAAACAAAAAAGATATAAGGCAAATATATCGCAATAAAATGAACATTTAAGAGCATAGTGTGCAAAATAATTTAAAAACTATAATAAATGTAAGTGAAAAAAATTATTTCCCACACTAAAAATGAACTCCAAGGTTTTTTTATCCATGTTTAGGAAATTCCACTAGTACAACCCCCTAATAATCGCTTGGTGGAATTTTATAGGAAAGGGACTTCTAATTGATCCTAACATGTTTTAAGTGTGGTGGATATGCATGCCAGAAACATGTTGAGGATGCATGTGAACTAATGATCCAAAACTTTCATGGAGAAGAAAAAATTAAATTCTCAAGTGAACGTGCGGTTGGATACTCACCAGAGTCAAACAACCCACTTTTATCCTATCCTTAAAAATCACATGTACTTTTTGGAATAATCTCTCTCAGCATTTGTACATTTCCATTTTGGATGTTAAAATTTTTTTTCTGATCCAAACTTCAGTTTTCACTCTCTCATTTTTCTCGTAAACAAAAAAGATATAAGGCAAATAGATCGCAATAAAATGAAAATTTAAGAGTTCAATGCGCAAAAAAATTTGAAAACTATAATAAATGTAAGTGGAGAAAATTATTTCATGCACTAAATATGAACTCAGAAGTTTTGTTATTCATGTTTGGGAAATTCCACTAGTACAACCCCCCAATAATAGCTTGGTGGAATTTTATAGGAAAGAGGCTTCTAACTGATGCTAACATGTTTTAAGTTTGATGGATTTGCATGCCAGAAACATGTTGAGGATGCAAGTGATGTAATGATCTAAAAATTTTAAGGAGTACAAAAATTTAAATTCTCAAATTAACTTGTGGTTGGATACTTTCAAGAGCCAAACAACACACTCTTTGCCTATCCTTAAAAATCACTGATTCTTTTTGGAATGATCTCTCTCAGCATTTGTGCATTTCCATTTGGATGTTCAAATTTTTTTTCAGATCCAAACTTGTGTTTTCACTCTCCCATTTTTGTTGTAAACAAAAAAGATATAAGGCAAATAGATCGCAATAAAATGAAAATTTAAGAGTTCTATGTGCAAAAATATTTGAAAACTTTAATAAATATAAGTGGAGAAAATTATTTCACACACAAAATATGAACTCCAACGTTTTGTTGTCCATGTTTGGGAAATTCCACTAGTACAACCCCCTAATAATAGCTCAGTGGAATTTTATAGGAAAGAGACTTCTAACTGATCCTAACATGTTTTAAGTGTTGTGGATATGCATGCAAGAAACATGTTGAGGATGCAAGTGACCTAATGATCCAAAAATTTCAAGGAGTAGAAAAAATTAAATTCTCAAGTTAACATGTGGTTGGACACATACCAGAGCCAAACAACCCACTTTTTGCCTATCCTTAAAAATCACAGATACTTTTTGGAATTATCTCTCTCAGTATTTGTGCATTTCCATTTTGGATGTTGAAATTTTTTTTCAGATCCAAACTTGAGGTTTCACTCTCCCATTTTTCTCATAAACAAAAAAGATATAAGTCAAATAGATTGCAACAAAATGAAAATTTTCAAATTCATGTGTGCAAAAAAATTTGAAAACTATAATAAATGCATGTGAAGAAAATTATTTCACTCACTAAATATGAACTCCAACGTTTTGTTATCCATGTTTGGGAAATTCGACTTGTACAACCCCCTAATAATAGCAAGGTGGAATTTTATAGGAAAGAGATTTTTAACTGATCTTAACATGTTATAAGCGTGGAGGATATGCATGCCAGAAACATGTTCAGGATGCAAGTGACCAAATGATCCAAAAATTTCAAGGATTAGAAAAAATTAAATTCTCAAGTTAACGACTTGTGGGAAAGTTACCAGAGCCAAACAACCCATATTTTGCTTATCCTTAAAAATCACAGATACTTTTTGGAATTATCTCTCTCTACACTTGTGCATTTCCATTTTGGATGTTCAAATTTTTTCTCAGCTCCAAACTTGAGTTTTCACTCTCCAATTTTTCTCGTAAACAAAAAAGATATAAGGCAAATAGATCGCAACAAAATAATAATTTTAGATTTCATGTGTGCAAAAAAATTTGAAAAATATAATAAATGCAAGTGAAGAAATTTATTTCACGTACTAAAAATGAACATCAAATTTTTGTTATCCATATTTAGGAAATTCCACTAGTACAACCCCTAATAATAGCTTGATGGAATTTTATAGGAAAGAGATTTCTAACTGATCCTTACATGTTTTAAGCGTGGTGGATATGTATGCCAGAAACATGTTGAGGATGCAAGTGACCTAATGATCCAAAAATTTCAAGGAGCAGAAAAAATTAAATTCTCAAGTTTACATGTGGTTGGACACATACCAGAGGCAAACAATCCAATTTTTGCCCATCCAAAAAAATCACAGATACTTTTTGGAATTATCACTCAGCATTTGTGCATTTCCATTTTCGATCTTCAAATTTTTGTTTCAGATCCAAACTTGAGTTTCCACTCTCCCATTTTTCTCGTAAAAAAAAAAGATATCAGGCAAATAGATAACAACAAAATGAAAATTCATGCCTGAAGCATGTTGAGGATGCATGTGACCTAATGATCCAAAACTTTCAAGGAGTAGAAAAAAATAAATTCTCTAGTTGACGTGTGGTTGGATATTTACCAGAGCCAAACAACCCACTCTTTGCGTATCCTTAAAAATCACAGATACTTTTTGGAATTAGCTCACTCAGCATTTGTGCATTTCCATTTTCGATGTTCAAATTTTTTTTCAGATCCAAACTTGAGTTTTCACTCTCCGATATTTATCGTAAAAAAAAAAGATATAAGGCAAAAAGATCGCAACAAAATGAAAATTTTAGTGTTCATGTGTGCAAAAATATTTGAAAACTATAATAAATGTAAGAGAAGAAAATTATGTGACGCAATAAAAATGCACTCCAAAGTTTTGTTATCCATGTTTGGGAAATTCTACTAGTACAACCCCCTAATAATAGCTTGGTGGAATTTTATAGGAAAGAGACATCTAACTGATCCTAACATGTTTTAAGTGTGGTGGATATTCATGCCAGAAACATGTTGAGGATGCAAATGACCTAATGATCTAAAAATTTCAAGGAGTAGTAAAATTTAAATTCTCAAATTAACGTGTGGTTGGATAATTACCAGAGCAAAACAACCAACTTTTTACCTATCCTTTAAAATCACAGATACTTTTTGGAATCATCTCTCTCAGCATTTGTGCATTTCCAATTTGGATGTTCAAATTTTTTTTCACATCCAAACATGAGCTTTCACTCTCCCATTTTTCTCGTAAAAAAAAAATATATAAGGCAAATAGTTCTCAGAAAAATGAAAATTTTAGAGTTCATGTGTGCAAAAGTATTTGAAAACTATAATAAATGTAAGTGAAGAAAATTATTTCACGCACTAAAAATGAACTCCAAAGTTTTGTTATCCATGTATTGGAAATTCCTCTAGAAAAACACCCTAATAATAGCTTGGTGGAATTTTATAGGAAAAAGACTTCTAACTGATCCTAACATGTTTTAAGTGTGGTGTGCATACCAGAAACATGTTGAGGATGCAAGTGACCTAATGATCCCAAAATTTCATGGAGTAGAAAAAATTAAATTCTGAAGTTAACGTGTGGTTCGATACTTACCAGAGCCAAACCCCCCAATTTTTGCCCATCCTTAAAAATAACAGATACTTTTTGGAATTATCTCTCTCAGCATTTGTGCATTTCCATTTTGGACGTTCAAATTTTTTTTCACATCCAAACTTGAGTTTTCACTCACCCATTTTTCTCGTAACCAAAAAAGATAGAAGGCAAATAGATCGCAACAAAATGAAAATTTTAGACTTCATGTGTGCACAAAAATTTGAAAACTGTAATAGATGTAAGTGAAGAAAATTATTTCACACACTAAAAATGAATTCCAAAGTTTTGTTATCCATGTTTGGGAAATTCCCCTAGTACAACCCCCTAATAATAGCTTGGTGGAATTTTATAGGAAAGAGACTTCTAACTGATACTAACATGTTTTAAGCGTGGTGGATATGAATGCAGGAAACATGTTGAGGATTCAAGTCACCTAATGATCCAAAAATTTCAAGGAGTAGAAAAAAATAAATTCTCAAGTTAACGTGTGGTTAGATACTTACCAGAGCCAAACAACCCACTTTTTGCCTATCCAAAAAAATCAAAGATACTTTTTGGAACTATCCCTCCCAGCATTTGTGCATTTCCATTTTGGATGTAAAATTTTTTTCCGATCCAAAATTGAGTTTTTACTGTCCCATTTTTCTCGTAAACAAAAAAGATATAAGGCAAATAGATCACAATAAAATGAAAAATTTAGAGTTTATGTGTGCAAAATAATTCTAAAACTGTAATAAATGTAAGTGAAGAAAATTATTTCACGCACTAAAAATGAACTGCAATGTTTTGTTATCCGTTTTTGGGAAATTCCACTAGTACAAGCCCCTAATAATAGCTTGGTGGAATTTTATAGGAAAGAGACTTCTAACTGAACCTAACATGTTTTAAGTGTTGTGGATATGCATGCCAGAAACATTTTGAGGATGCAAGAGACCTAATGATTCAAAAATTTCAAGGAGTAGAAAAAATTAAATTCTCAAGTTAACGTGTGGTTGGATACTTACAAGAGCCAAACAACCCAATTTTTCCCTTTCCTTAAAAATCACAGATACTTTTTGGAATTATCTCTCTCAGCATTTGTGGATTTCCTTTTTGGATCTTCAAATTTTTTTCAGATCCAAACTTGAGTTTTCAATCTCCCATTTTTCTCGTAAACAAAAAAGATGCAACAAAATTAAAATTTTAGAGTTCATGTGTACCAAAAAATTTGAAAAATATAATAAATGTAATAGAAAAAAATTATTTCACGCACTAAAAATGAACTGCAAGGTTTTGTTATCCTTGTTATGGAAATTCCACTAGTACAACACCCTAATAATAGCTTTGTGGAATTTTATAGGAAAGAGACTTCTAACTGATCCTAACATTTTTTAAGTGTGGTGGATATGCATGCAAGAAACAAGTTGAGGATGCAAGTGACCTAATGATCAAAAAATTTCAAGGAGTAAAAAAAATTAAATTCTTATGTTAACGTGGGGTTGGATACTTACCAGATCCAAATAACCCACTTTTTGCCTATCCTTAAAAAACACAAATACTTTTTGGAATTATCTTTCTCAGCATTTGTGCATTTCCATTTTGGATGTCTCAATTTTTTTTCAGATACAAACATGAGGTTTCACTCTCCCATTTTTCTCGTAAATCAAAAAGATATAAGGAAAATAGATCGAGACCATCTGAAAATTTTATAGTTCATGTGTGAAATTTTGTTTTAAACTATAATAAATGTAAGTGAAGAAAATTATTTCTCACACTAAAAATAAACTCCAAAATTTTGTTATCCATGTTTTGGAAATTCCACTAGTACAACCCCCTAATAATTGCTTGGTGGAATTTTATAGGAAAGAGACTTCTAACTGATCCTAAAATGTTTTAAGGATGTGCATGCCAGAAACATGTTGAGGATGCTAGTGACCTCATGATCCAAAAATTTCAAGGAGTGGAAAAAATTAAATTCTCAAGTTAACATGTGGTTGGATACTTACTAGAGCCAAACAACCCACTTTTTGCCTATCCTTAAAAATCACAGATACTTTTTGGAATAATCTCTCTCAGCATTTGTGCATTTCAATTTTGGATGTTCAAATTTTTTTTTCAGATCCAAACTTGAGTTTTCACTCTCCCATTTTTCTCGTAAACAAAAAAGATATATGGCAAATAGATCGCAACAAAATGAAAATGTTAGAGTTCATGTGTGGAAAAAAATTTGAAAACGATAATAAATGTAAGTGAAGAAAATTATTTCACACACTAAAAATGAACTTCAAAGTTTTGTTATCCATGTTTGGGAAATTCCATTAGTACAACCCCCTACTAATAGCTTGGTGGAATTTTATAGGAAAGAGACTTCTAACTAATCCTAACCTGTTTTGAGTGTGGTGGATTTGCATGCCAGAAACATGTGAAGGATACAAGTGACATAATAATCCAAAAATTACATGGAGTAGAAAAAATTAAATTCTCAAGTTAACGTGTGGTTGGATACATACCAGAGCCAAACAACCCATTTTTTTCCCAACCTAAAAATTCACAGATACTTTTTGGAGTTAACTCTCTCAGCATTTGTGCATTTTCTTTTTTTATATTCAAATTTTTTTTCAGATCCAAAACTTGAGTTTTCACTTTCCCATTTTTCTCGTTACCAAAAAAGATATAAGGCAAATAGATTGCAACAAAATAAAAATTTTAGAGTTCCTGTGTGCAAGAAATTTTGAAAACTATAATAAATGTAAGTGAAGAAAATTATTTCATGCACTAAATATGAACTCCAAAGTTTTGTTATCCATGTTTTGGAAATTCCACTAGTACAACCCCCCTAATAAGAGCTTGGTGGAATTTTATAGGAAAGGGACTTCTAACTTATCCTAACATGTTTTAAGTGTGGTGGATATGCATGCCAGAAACATGTTGAGGACGCAAGTAACCTAATGATCCAAAAACTTCATGGAGTAGAAAAAATTAAATTCTCTAGTTAATGTGTGGTTGGATACTCACCAGAACCAAACAACCCACTTTTTGCCTGTCCTTAAAAATCACAAGTACTTTTTGGAATTATCTTTCTCAGCATTTGTGCATTTCCATTTTGGATGTTAAAATTTTTTTTTCTGATCCAAACTTCAGTTTTCACACTCCCATTTTTCTCGTAATGAAAATAGATATAAGGAAAATAGATCGCAATAAAATGAAAATTTAAGAGTTTAGTGTGCAAAAAAATTTGAAAACTATAATAAATGTAAGTGGAGAAAATTATTTCATGCACTAAATATGAACTCCAAAGTTTTGTTATCCACGTTTGGGAAATTCCACTTGTACAACCCCCTAATAATAGCTTGATGGAATTTTATAGGAAAGACACTTCTAAATGATCCTAACATGTTTTAAGTTTGGTGGATTTGCTTGCCAAAAACATGTTGAGGATGCAAGTGACCTACTGTTCAAAAAATTTCAAGTAGTAGTAAAAATTAAATTCTCAATTTTTCTTATGGTTGGATACTTTCAAGAGCCAAACAACACACTTTTGGCCAATACTTAAAACTCACTGATAGTTTTTGTATTGATCTCTATCAGCATTTGTGCATTTCCATTTTGGAAGTTCAATTTTTTTTCAGATCCAAACTTGAGTTTTCACTCTCCTATTTTTCTTGTAAACAAAAAAGATCTAAGGCAAATAGATCACAAGAAAATGAAAATTTTAGAGCTCATGTGTGCAAAATTTTTTTTGAAAACTATAATAAAAGTAAGGGAAGAAAATTATTTTACACTCTAAATTTGAACTCCAAAGTTTTGTTCTCCATGTTTGGGAAATTCCACTTGTACAACCCCCTAATAATAGCTTGGTGGAATTTTATAGGAAAGAGACTCCTAACTGATCCTAACATGTTTTAAGTGTTGTGGATATGCATGCAAGAAACATGTTGAGGATGCAAGTGACCTAATGATCCAAAAATTTCAAGGAGTAGAAAAAATTAAATTCTCAAGTTAATGTGTGGTTGGATACTTACCAGAGCCAAAGAACCCACTTTTTGCCTATCCTTAAAAAACACAGATAATTTTTGGAATCATCTCTCTCAGTATTTGTGCATTTCCATTTTGGATGTTTAAAGTTTTTTGCAGATCCAAACTTGAGGTTTCACTCTCCAATTTTTCTCTTAAATTAAAAAGATATAAGGCAATTAGATCGTAACAAAATGCAAATTTTTGAGTTCATCTGTGCAAAAAAATTTGAAAACAATAATAAATATACGTGAAGAAAATTATTTCACTCACTAAATATGAACTCAAAAGTTTTGTTATCCATGTTTGGGAAATTCCACTAGTACAACCCCCTAATAATAGCTTGGTGGAATTTTATAGGAAAGAGACTTCTAACTGATCCTAACATGTTTTAAGCGTGGTGGATATGTATGCCAGAAACATGTTGAGGATGCAAGTAACCTAATGATCCAAAAATTTCAAGGAGCCGAAAAAATTAAATTCTCAAGTTTACATGTGGTTGGACACATACCAGAGCCAAACAATCCACTTTTTGCCTATCCAAAAAAATCACAGATACTTTTTGGAATTATCTCTCTCAGCATTTGTACATTTCCATTTTGGATCTTCAAATTTTTGTTTCAGATCCAAACTTGAGTTTCCACTCTCCCATTTTTCTCATAAACAAAAAAGATATCAAGCAAATAGATAACAACAAAATGAAAATTTTAGAGTTCATGGGAGCAAAAAAATTTGAAAAATATAATAAATGTAAGTGAAGAAAATTATTTCACACACAAAAAATGAACTCCAAAGTTTTGTTATCCATGTTTGGGAAATTCTACTAGTACAGCCCCCTAATAATAGGTTGGTGAAATTTTGTAGGAAAGAGACTTCTAACTGATCCTAACATGTTTTAAATGTGGTGGATATGCATGCCAAAAAAATGTTGTGAATGTAAGTGACTTAATGATCCAAAAATTTCAACGAGTAGACAAAATTAAATTCTCAAGTTAACGTGTGGTTGGATACTTCCCAGAGCCAAACAACCCACTTTTTGCCTATCCTTAAAAAACACAGATACTTTTTGGAATTAACTCTCTCAGCATTTGTGCATTTCCATTTTGGATGTTTAAATTTTTTTTCAGACCCAAACATGATGTTTCACTCTCCCATTTTTCTCGTAAAAAAAAAGATAGAAGGCAAATAGATCGCAAAAAAATGAAAATTTTAGAGTTCATGTGTTCAAAAAAATTTGAAAACTATAATAAAAGTAAGAGAAGAAAATTATTTCACGCTCTAAATATGAACTCCAAAGTTTTATTATTCTTGTTTGGGAAATTCCACTAGTACAACCCCCTAATAATAGCGTGTTGGAATTTTATAGGAAAGAGACTTCCAACTGATCCTAACATGTTTTAAGTGTTGTGGATATGCATGCAAGAAGCATGTTGAGGATACAAGTGACCTAATGATCCAAAAATTTCAAGGAGTAGAAAAAATTAAATTCTCAAGTTAATGTGTGGTTGGATACTTACCAGATCCAAACAACCCCCTTTTTTGCCTGTCCTTAAAAAACACAGATACTTTTTAGGAATTATCTCTCCCAGCATTTGTGCATTTCCGTTTTGGTTGTTTAAATTTTATTTCATAGCCAAACATGAGGTTTCACTCTCCCATTTTTCTCATAAACAAAAAAGATATAAGGCAAATAGATCGCAACAAAATGAAAATTTTAGAGTTCATCTGTGCAAAAAAATTTGAAAACTATAATAAATGTAAGTGAAAAAAATTATTTCCTTCACCAAATATGAACCCCAAAGTTTTGTTATCCATGTTTTCGAAATTCCACTAGTACAACCCCCTAATAATAGCTTGGTGGAATTTTATAGGAAAGAGACTTCTAACTGATCCTAACAAGTTTTAAGCGTAGTAGATATGCATGCGAGAAACATGTTGAGGATGCAAGTGACCTAATAATCCAAAAATTTTAAGGTGTAGAAAAAATTAAATTCTCAAGTTAACATTTGGTTGGACACATACCAGAGCCAAACAACCCACTTTTTCCCTCTCCTTCAAAATCATAGATACTTTTTGGAATTATCTCTCTCAGCATTTGTGCATTTCCATTTTGGATGTTCAAATTTTTTTTCGGATCCAAACTTGAGTTTTCACTCTCCTATTTTTCGCGTAAACAAAAAAGATATATGGCAAATAGATAAGAACAAAATGAAAATTTTAGAGTTCATGTGTGCAAAAAAATTTGAAAACTATAATAAATTTAAGTGAATAAAATTATTTCACGCATTAAAAATGAACTCCAAAGTTTTATTATCCATGTTTGGGAAATTCCACTAGTACAACCCCCAAATAATAGCTTGGTGGAATTTTATAGGAAAGAGACTTCTAACTGATCCTCACATGTATTAAGTGTAGTGAATATGCATGCCAGAAACATGTTGAGGATGCCAGTGACCCAATGATCCAAAAATTTTGAATAGAAAAAATTAAATTCTCAAGTTAACACGTGTGGTTGGATACTTCCCGGAGCAAAACAACCCACTTTTTGCCTATCCTTAAAAATCACAGATACTTTTTGGAATTATCTCTCTCAGCATTTGTACATTTTCATTTTGGATGTTCTAATTTTTTTTCAGATCCAAACTTGAGTTTTCACACTCCCATTTTTCTCATGAACAAAAGAGATATAAGGCAAATATCTCGCAAAAAAATGAAAATTTTAGAGTTCATGCGTGAAAAAATATCTGAAAACTATAATAAATGTAAGTGAAGAAAATTATTTCACTCACTAAAAATGAACTTCAAATTTTTGTTATCCATGTTTGGGAAATTCCACTAGTACAACCCAGCTTGGTGGAATTTTATAGGAAAGAGACTTCTGACTGATCCTAACATGTTTTAAGTGTGGTGGATATGCATGCCAGAAACATGTTCAGGTTGCAAGTGACCTATTCTCAGGTTAACGTGTGGTTGGATACTTACCAGAGCCAAACAACCCACTTTTTGTCTATCCTTAAAAATCACAGATACTTTTGGGAATTATCTCTCACAACATTTGTGCTTTTCCATATCGGATACTCAAATTTTTTTCACATCCAAACTTGAATCTTCACTCTCACATTTTTTTCATAAACAAAAACAATATAAGGCAAATAGATCGCAACAAAATGAAAATTTTAGAGTTCATGTTTGCAAAAAAATTTGAAAACTATAATAAATGTAAGTGAAGAAAATTTTTTCACGCACTAAAAATGAACTCCAAAGTGTTGTTATCCTTGTTTTGGAAATTCCACTAGTACAACCCCCTCATAATAGCATGGTGGAATTTTATAGGAAAGAGACATCTAACTGATCCTATCATGTTTTAAGTGTGGTGGATATGCATGCCAGAAACATGTTGAGGAACCAAGTGACCTAATGATCCAAAAAATTAAAGGAGTAGAAAAAATTAAATTCTCAAGTTAACGTGTGGTTGGATACTTACCAGAGCCAAACAACCCCCTTTTTGCCTATCCTTAAAAATCACAGACACTTTTTGGAATTATCTCTCTCAGCATTTGTGCATTTCCATTTTTGAATGGTCAAATGTTTTTCAGATCCAAACTCTAGTTTTTACTCTCTCATTTTCTCGTAAAAAAAAGAAGATATAATGCAAATATATCGCAAAAAAAAGAAAATTTTAGAGTTCATGTGAGGAAAAAAAATTGAAAACTATAATAAATGTAAGTGAAGAAAATTATTTCATGCACTAAGAATGAACTCCAAAGTTTTGTTATCCATGTTTGGGAATTCCACTAGTACAACCCCCTAATAAAAGCTTGGTGGAATTTTAGAGGAAAAAGACTTCTACCTGATCCTAACATGTTTTAAGTGTGGTGGATATGCATCCCAGAAACATGTTGAGGATGGAACTGACCAAATAATCCAAAAATTTTATGGAGTAGAAAAAATTAAATTCTCAAGTTAACGTGTGGTTGGATACTTACCGGAACCAAACAAGATGCTTTTTGGAATTATCTCTCTCAGCATTAGTGCATTTCCATTTTGGATGTTCAAATTTTTTTTCAGATCCAAGCTTGAGTTTTCACTCTCCCATTTTTCTCGTAGACAAAAAGGATATAAGGCAAATAGATCACAAAAAAATGAAAATTTTTGGGTTCATTTGTGCAAAAAAATTTTAAATCTATAATAAATGTAAGTGAAGAAAATTATTTCATGCACTAAAAATGAACATCAACGTTTTCTGCTCCTTGTTTATGAAATTCCACTAGTACAACCCCCTAATAATAGCTTGGTGGAATTTTTTAGGAAAGAGGCTTTTAACTAATCGTAACATGTTTTAAGTGTGGTGGATATGCATCGCAGAAACATATTGAGGATGCAAGTGACCTAATGATCCAAAAATTTCAAGGAGTAGAAAAAATTAAATTCTCAAATTAACGTGTGGTTGGATACTTACCAGAGCCGAAAAACCCACCTTTTTCCATTCCTTCAAAATCACATATGTTTTTTGGAATTATCTCCCTCAGCATTTGTGCATTTCCATTTTGGAAGTTCAAATTTTTTTTCAGATCCAAACTTGATTTTTCACTCTCCCATTCTTCTCGTAAACAAAAAAGATATAAGGCAAATAGATCGCAACAAAATGAAAATTATAGAGTTCATGTGTGCAAAAAAAATTTGAAAACTATAATCAATGTAAGTGAAGAAAATTATTTCATGCACTAAAAATGAACTCCAAAGTTTTGTTATCCATGTTTGGGAAATTCTACTAGTACAATCCCGCAATAATAGCTTGGCGGAATTTTATAGGAAAGAGATTTCTAACTGATCCTTACATGTTTTAAGTGTGGTGGAGGTGCATGCCAGAAACATGTTGAGGATGCAAGTGACCTAATGATCCAAAAATTTCAAGGAGTAGAACAAATTAAATTCTCAAGTTAACGTGTGGTTTGATACTTACCAGAGCCGAAAAACCCACTTTTTGGCTATCCATTAAAATCACAGATGCTTTTTGGAATTATCTCACTCAGCATTTGTGCATTTCCATTTTGGAAATTCATTTTTTTTTTTCAGATCCAAACTTGAATTTTCACTCTTTCTTTTTTCTCGAAAAGAAAAAAGATATAAGGCACATAGATCGCAACAAAATGAAAATTTTAGAGTTCATGTACGCAAAAAAATTTGAAAACTATAATAAATGTAAGTGAAGAAAATTATTTCCCGCACTAAAAATGAACTCCAAAGTTTTGTTATCCGTGTTTGGGAAATTCCACTAGTACAACCCCCCAATAATAGCTTGGTGGAATTTTATTGGAAAGAGACTTCAAACTGATCCTTACTTGTTTTAAGTGTGGTGGAGATGCATGCCAGAAACATGTTGAGGATGCAAGTGACCTAATGATCCAAAAATTTCAAGCAGTAGAACAAATTAAATTCTCAAGTTATCGTGTGGTTTGATACTTACCAGAGCCGAAAAACCCACTTTTTGGCTATCCATTAAAATCACTGATGCTTTTTGGAATTATCTCTCTCAGCATTTGTGCATTTCCATTTTGGAAATTCATTTTTTTTTTCAGATCCAAACTTGAATTTTCACTCTTTCTTTTTTCTCGAAAAGAAAAAAGATATAAGGCACATAGATCGCAACAAAATGAAAATTTTAGAGTTCATGTACGCAAAAAAATTTGAAAACTATAATAAATGTAAGTGAAGAATATTATTTCACATACTAAAAATGAACTCCAAAGTTTTGTTATCCATGCTTTGGAAATTCCACTAGCACAACCCCATAATAATAGCTTGGTGGAATTTTAAAGGAAAGAGACTTCTAACTGATCCTAATATGTTTTAAGTGAGGTGGATATGCATCCCAGAAACATGTTGAGGATGCAAGTGACCTAATGATCCAAAAATTTCAAGGAGTAGAAAAAATTAATTTCTCAAGTTAACGTGTGATTTGAAACTTACCAGAACCAAACAACCCACTTTTTGCCTATCCTTAAAATTCACAGATGCTTTTTGGAATTATCTCTCTTAGCAATAGTGCATTTCCATTTTGGATGTTCAAATTTTTTTCAGATCAAAGCTTGATTTTTAAATCTCCCATTTTTCTCGTAGACAAAAAAGATATAAGTCAAATAGATTGCAAAAAAATGAAAATTTTAGAGTTCATGTGTGCAAAAATATTTGAAAACTATAATAAAAGAAAGTGAAGAAAATTATTTCACGCACTAAAAATGAACTTCAAAGTTTTGTTATCCATGTTTATGAAATTCCACTAGTACAACCTCCTAATAATAGCTTGGTGGAATTTTATAGGAAAGTGAGTTCTAAGTGATCCTAACATGTTTTAAGTGTGGTGGATATGCAAGCAAGAAACATGCTGAGTTTGCAAGTGACCTAATGATCCAAAAATTTCAAGGAGAGGAAAAAATTATATTCTCAAGTTAACGTGTGGTTGGATACTTACCAGAGCCAAACAACCCACATTTTGCCTATCCTTAAAAATCACAGATGCTTTTTGGAATTATCTCTCTCAGCATTTGTGCAATTCCATTTTTGATCTTCAAATTCTTTTCAGAGCCAAACTTGAGTTTTCACTCTTCCATTTTTCTCGTAAGCAAAAAAGATATAAGGCAAATAGATCGCAACAAAATGAAAATTTTAGAGTTCATGTGTGCAAGAAAAATTTGAAAACTATAATAAATGTAAGTGAAGAAAATTATTTCCCGCACTAAAAATGAACTCCAAAGTTTTGTTATCCATGTTTGGGAAATTCCACTAGTACAACCCCCCAATAATAGCTTGGTGGAATTTTATTGGAAAGAGACTTCAAACTGATCCTTACATGTTTTAAGTGTGGTGGAGATGCATGCCAGAAACATGGTGAGGATGCAAGTGACCTAATGATCCAAAAATTTCAAGGAGTAGAACAAATTAAATTCTCAAGTTATCGTGTGGTTTGATAATTACCAGAGCCGAAAAGCCCACTCTTTGCCTATCCTTAAAAATCACATATGCTTTTTGGAATTATCTCTCTCAGCATTTGTCGATTTCCATTTTGGAAATTCGAATTTTTTTTCAGATGAAAACTTGAGTTTTCACTCTCACATTTTTCTCGTAAAGAAAAAAGATATAAGGCACATAGATCGCAACAAAATGAAAAGTTTAGAGTTCATGTGTGCAAAAAAATTTGAAAACTATAATAAATGTAAGTGAAGAAAATTGTTTCACACACTAAAAATGAACTCCAAAGTTTTATTATCCATGTTTGGGAAATTCCACTAGTACAACCCCCTAATAATAGCTTGGTGGAATTTTAAAGGAAATAGACTTCTAATTGATCCTAATATGTTTTAAGTGTGGTGGATATGCATGGCAGAAACATGTTGAGGATGCAAGTGACGTAATGATCCAAAAATTTCAAGGAGTAGAAAAAATTAATTTCTCAAGTTAACGTGTGATTTGATATATACCAGAGCCAAACAACCCACTTTTTGCCTATCCTTAACAATCACAGACACTTTTTTGAAATAATCTCTCTCAGCATTTGTGCATATACATTTTGGATGCTCAAATTTTTTTTCAGATCCAAACTTGAGTTTTCACTCTCCCATTTTTCTCGTAAACGAAAAAGGTGTAAGGCAAATAGATCGCAACAAAATGAAAATGTTAGAGTACATGTGTGCAAAAAAAATTGAAAACTATAATAAATGCAAGTGAAGAAAATTATTTCATGCACTAAAAATGAAATCCAAAGTTTTGTTATGCATGTTAGGGAAATTCCACTAGTCCAACCACCTAATAAAATCTAGGTGTAATTTTATAGGAATGAGACTTCTAATAGATCCTAACATGTTTTAAGTGTGGTGGATATGCATGCCAGAAACATGTTGAGGACGTAAGTGACCTAATAATCCAAAATTTTCAAGAAGTAGAAAAACTATAATAAATGTTAGTGAAGAAAATTATTTCACGCACTAAAAATGAACTTCAAAGTTTTGTTATCCTTGTTTGGGAAATTCCACTAGTACAACCCCCTAATAATAGCTTGGTGGAATTTTATAGGAAAGTGAGTTCTAAGTGATCCTAACATGTTTTAAGAGTGGTGGATATGCAAGCAAGAAACATGCTGAGTTTGCAAGTGACCTAATGATCCAAAAATTTCAAGGAGAGGAAAAAATTATATTCTCAAGTTAACGTGTGGTTGGATACTTACCAGAGCCAAACAACCCACATTTTGCCTATCCTTAAAAATCACAGATGCTTTTTGGAATTATCTCTCTCAGCATTTGTGCAATTCCATTTTTGATCTTCA
Organism: Aristolochia californica; assembly: GCF_029961685.1. NCBI lineage: Eukaryota > Viridiplantae > Streptophyta > Magnoliopsida > Piperales > Aristolochiaceae > Aristolochia > Aristolochia californica. Next base: position 31,166,553 of record NW_027182257.1, read on the forward strand.
AATTCTTTTCAGAGCCAAACTTGAGTTTTCACTCTTCCATTTTTCCCGTAAGCAAAAAAGAGATAAGGCAAATAGATCGCAACAAAATGAAAATTTTAGAGTTCATGTGTGCAAGAAAAATTTGAAAACTATAATAAATGTAAGTGAAGAAAATTATTTCCCGCACTAAAAATGAACTCCAAAGTTTTGTTATCCATGTTTGGGAAATTCCACTAGTACAACCCCCCAATAATAGCTTGTTGGAATTTTATTGGAAAGAGACTTCAAACTGATCCTTACATGTTTTAAGTGTGGTGGAGATGCATGCCAGAAACATGGTGAGGATGCAAGTGACCTAATGATCCAAAAATTTCAAGGAGTAGAACAAATTAAATTCTCAAGTTATCGTGTGGTTTGATAATTACCAGAGCCGAAAAGCCCACTCTTTGCCTATCCTTAAAAATCACATATGCTTTTTGGAATTATCTCTCTCAGCATTTGTCGATTTCCATTTTGGAAATTCGAATTTTTTTTCAGATGAAAACTTGAGTTTTCACTCTCACATTTTTCTCGTAAAGAAAAAAGATATAAGGCACATAGATCGCAACAAAATGAAAAGTTTAGAGTTGATGTGTGCAAAAAAATTTGAAAACTATAATAAATGTAAGTGAAGAAAATTGTTTCACACACTAAAAATGAACTCCAAAGTTTTATTATCCATGTATGGGAAATTCCACTAGTACAACCCCCTAATAATAGCTTGGTGGAATTTTAAAGGAAATAGACTTCTAATTGATCCTAATATGTTTTAAGTGTGGTGGATATGCGTGGCAGAAACATGTTGAGGATGCAAGTGACGTAATGATCCAAGAATTTCAAGGAGTAGAAAAAATTAATTTCTCAAGTTAACGTGTGATTTGATATATACCAGAGCCAAACAACCCACTTTTTGCCTATCCTTAACAATCACAGACACTTTTTTGAAATAATCTCTCTCAGCATTTGTGCATATACATTTCTGATGCTCAAATTTTTTTTCAGATCCAAACTTGAGTTTTCACTCTCCCATTTTTCTCGTAAACGAAAAAGGTGTAAGGCAAATAGATCGCAACAAAATGAAAATGTTAGAGTACATGTGTGCAAAAAAAATTGAAAACTATAATAAATGCAAGTGAAGAAAATTATTTCATGCACTAAAAATGAACTCCAAAGTTTTGTTATGCATGTTAGGGAAATTCCACTAGTCCAACCACCTAATAAAATCTAGGTGTAATTTTATAGGAATGAGACTTCTAATAGATCCTAACATGTTTTAAGTGTGGTGGATATGCATGCCAGAAACATGTTGAGGACGTAAGTGACCTAATAATCCAAAATTTTCAAGAAGTAGAAAAACTATAATAAATGTTAGTGAAGAAAATTATTTCACGCACTAAAAATGAACTTCAAAGTTTTGTTATCCTTGTTTGGGAAATTCCACTAGTACAACCCCCTAATAATAGCTTGGTGGAATTTTATAGGAAAGTGAGTTCTAAGTGATCCTAACATGTTTTAAGAGTGGTGGATATGCAAGCCAGAAACATGCTGAGTTTGCAAGTGACCTAATGATCCAAAAATTTCAAGGAGAGGAAAAAATTATATTCTCAAGTTAACGTGTGGTTGGATACTTACCAGAGCTAAACAACCCACATTTTGCCTATCCTTAAAAATCACAGATGCTTTTTGGAATTATCTCTCTCAGCATTTGTGCAATTCCATTTTGGATGTTCAAATTCTTTTCAGATCCGAACTTGAGTTTTCACTCTTCCATTTTTCTCGTAAGCAAAAAAGATATAAGGCACATAGATCGCAACAGAATGAAAATTTTGGAGTTCATGTGTGCAAAAAAATTTGAAACCTATAATAAATGTCAATGAAGAAAATTATTTCATGCACTAAAAATGAACTCCAAAGTTTTGTTATCCATGTTTGTGAAATTCCACTAGTACAACCCCCCAATAATAGCTTGGTGGAATTTTATAGGAAAGAGACTTCTAACTGATCCTAACATGTTTTAAGTGTGGTGGATATGCATGCTAGAAACATGTTGAGGATGCAAGTGACCTAATGATGCAAAAATTTTAAAGAGTAGGAAAAATTAAATTGTCAAGTGAACGTGTGGTTGGAAACTTACCAAAGCCAAACAACCCACTTTTTGCCTATCCTTAAAAATCAAAGATGCCTTTTGCAATTATCTCTCTCAGCATTAGTGCATTTCCAATTTTGATGTTCAATTTTTTTTTCAGAACCAAACTAGAGTTTTTACTCTCCCATTTTTCTCGTAAACAAAAAGGATGTAAGGAAAATAGATCGCAACAAAATTTAAAATTTTAGTGTTCATGTGTGCAAAAAAATTTGAAAACTATAATAAATGTAAGTGCAGAAAATTATTTCACGCACTAAAAATAAACTCCAAAGTTTTGTTATCCATGTTTGGGAAATTCCACTAGTACAACCCCCCAATAATAGCTTGGTGGAATTTTATAGGAAAGAGACTTCTAACTGATCCTAACATGTTTTAAGTATGGTGGATATGCATGCCAGAAACCTGTTGAGGATGCAAGTGACCGAATGATCCAAAAATTTGAAGGAGTAGAACAAATTAATTTCTCAAGTTAACGTGTGGTTTGATACTTACTAGAGCCGAAAAACCCACTTTTTTCCGTTCCATAAAATCACTTATGCTTTTTGGAATTATCTCTCTTAGCGATTATGCATTTCGATTTTGGATGTTCAAATTTTTTTCAGATCCAAACTTGAGTTTTCACTCTCCCATTTTTCTCATAAACAGAAAAGATATAAGGCAAATAGATCGCAACAAAATGAAAATTTTAGAGTTCATGTGTGCAAAAAAATTTGAAAACTACAACAAATGCAAGTGAAGAAAATTATTTCACGCACTGAAAATGAACTCCAAAGTTTTGTTATGCATGTTAGGGAAATTCCACTAGTACAACCCCCTAATAAAATCTTCATGGAATTTTATAGGAATGAGACTTCTAACTGATTCTAACATGTTTTAAGTGTGGTGGATATGCATGCCAGAATCATGTTGAGGATCCAAGTGACCTAAGGATCCAAAAATTTCAAAGAGTAGAAAAACCATCAAAAATGTTAGTGAAGAAAATTATTTCACGCACTAAAAATGAACTCAAAGGTTTTGTTATCCCTGTTTGGGAAATTCCACTAGTATAACCCCCTAATAATAGCTTAGTGCAATTTTACAGGAAAGTGACTTCTAACTGATCTAACATGTTTTAAGAGTGGTGGATATGCATGCAAGAAACATGTTGAGGTTGCAAGTGACCTAATGATCCAAAATGTTTCAAGAAGGAGAAAAAATTACATTCTCAAGTTAACGTGTAGTTGGATACTTACCAGAGCCAACAACCCACTTTTTTCCTATGCTTAAAAATTACAGATGCTCTTTGGAATTATCTCTCTCAGCATTTTTGCATTTCCATTTTGGATTTTCAAATTTTTTTCAGATCCAAACTTAAGTTTTCACTCTCCCATTTTTCTCGTAAACGAAAAAGATATAAGGCAAATAGATCGCTACAAAATGAAAATTTTAAAGTTCATGTGTGCAAAAAAATTTGAAAACTATAATAAATGTAGGCGAAGAAAATTATTTCACGCACTAAAAATGAACTCCAAAGTTTTGTTATCTTCTTTTGGGAAAATGGCTCTAGTACAACCCCCTAATAATAGCGTGATCGAATTTTATAGGAAAGAGACTTCTAACTGATCCTAACATGTTTTAAGTGTGGTGGACATGCATGCCAGAAACATGTTGAGGATAAAAGTGACCTAATGATCCAAAAATTTCAAGGAGTAGAAAAAAATAAATTGTCAATTTAACGAGTGGTTGGATACTTACCAGAGCCAAACACCCACTTTTTGCCTATCCTTAAAAGAGACAGACACTTTTTGGAATTGTCTCTCTCAACATGTGTGCATTTCCATTTTGGATGTTCAATTGCTTTTTCAGATCCAAACTAGAGTTTTCACTCTCCCATTTTTCTCGTAAACAAAAAAGATTTAAGGAAAATCGATCGCAACAAAATGAAAATTTTAAAGTTCATGTGTGCAAAAACATTTGAAAACTATAATAAATGAAAGTGAAGAAAATTATTTCACACACTAAAAATGAACTCCAAAGTTTTGTTATCCATGTATGTGAAATTCTACTAGCACAACCCCCCCAATAATAGCTTGGTGGAATTTTATAGGAAAGAGACTCCTAACTGATCCTAACATATTTTAAGTGTGGTGGATATGCATGCCAGAAACATGTTGAGGATGCAAGTGACCTAATGATCCCAAAATTTCGAGTAGAAAAAATTAAATTCTCAAGTTAATGTGTGGTTGGGTACTTACCAGACGCAAACAACCAACATTTTTCCTATTCTTTAAAATCACAGATTCTTTTTGGAATTATCTCTTTCAGCATTTGTGCATTTCAATTTTTGGATGTTCAAATTTTTTTTCAGATCCAAACTTGAGTTTTCACTCACCCATTTTTCTCGTAAACAAAAAAGATATAAGGCAAATAGATCGCAACAAAATGAAAATTTTAGAGTACTTGTGTGCAAAAAAATTTGAAAACTATAATAAATGTAACTGAAGAAAATTATTTCACGCACTAAAAATCAACTCCAAAGTTTTGTTATACATGTTTGGGAAATTCCACTAGTACAACCCCCTAATAATAGCTTGGTGGAATTATATAGTAAAGAGACTTCTAACTGATCCTAACATGTTTGAAGTGTGGTGGATATGCATGCCAGAAACATGTTGAGGATGCAAGTGACCTAATGCTCCAAAATTTTGAAGGAGTAGAAACAATTAAATTCGCAAGTTAACGTGTGGTTGGATACTTACCAGAGCCAAACAACCCACTTTTTGCCTATCCTTAAAATTCATAGACACTTTTTCGTATTATCTCTCTTGGCATTTGTGCATTTCCATTTTGGATGATCAAATTTTTTTTCAGATCAAAACTTGAGTTTTCACTTTCCCATTTTTCTCGTAAACAAAAACGATATGAGGCAAACAGATCATAACAAAATGAAAATTTTGGAGTTCATGTGGGCAAAAAAAATTGAAAACTATAATAAATGTCAGAGAAGATTATTATTTCACGTACTAAAAATGAACTCCAAAGTTTTTTTATCCATGTTTGGGAAATTCCACTTGTAGTACGCCCTAATAATAGCTTGGTGGAATTTTATACGAAAGAGACTTCTAACTGATCCTAACATGTTTTAAGTGTGGTGCATATGCATGCCAAAAACCTATTGAGGATGCAAGTGACCTAATGATCCAAAAATTTCAAGGAGTAGAAAAAATTAAATTCTCAAGTTAACGTGTGGTTGGATACTTACCAGAGCCAAACAACCCACTTTTTGCCTATCCTTAAAAATCACAGACACTTTTTGGAATTATCTCTCTCAGCATTTGTGCATTTCCTTTTTGGATGTTCAAATTTTTTTTCAGATCCAAACTAGAGTTTTCACTCTCCCATTTTTCTCGTATACAAAAAATATTTAAGGAAAATAGATTGCAACAAAATGAAAATTTGAGAGTTCATGTGTGCAAAAAAATTTCAAAAGTATAATAAATGTAAGTGAAGAAAATTATTTCACGCACTAAAAATGAACTCCAAAGTTATGTTATCCATGTTTGTGAAATTCCACTAGTGCAACCCCCTAATAATAGCTTGGTGGAATTATATAGTAAAGAAACTTCTAACTGATCCTAACATGTTTGAAGTGTGGTGGATATGCATGCCAGAAACATGTTGAGGATGCGAGTGACCTAATGATCCAAAAATTTCACGGAGTAGAAATAATTAAATTCTCAAGTTAACGTGTGGTTGGATACTTACTAGAGCCAAACAAACCACTTTTTGCCTGTCATTATAAATCACAGACACTTTTTCGTATTATCACTCTTAGCATTTGTACATTTCCATTTTGGATGTTCAAATTATTTTTCAGATCCAAACTTGAGTTTTCACTCTCCCATTTTTTTCGTAAACAAAAACGATATGAGGCAAACAAATTGCAACAAAATGAAAATTTTAGAGTTCATGTGAGCAAAAAAATTTGAAAACTATAATAAATTTAAGTGAAGAATATTATTTCACGTACTAAAAATGAACTCCAAAGTTTTGTTATCCATGTTTGGGAAATTCCACTTGTAGTACACCCTAATAATAGCTTGGTGGAATTTTATAGGAAAGAGACTTCTAACTGATCCTAACATGTTTTAAGTGTGGTGCATATGCATGCCAGAAACATATTGAGGATGCAAGTGACCTAATGATCCAAAAATTTGAAGGAGTAGAAAAAATTAAATTCCCAAATTAACGTGTGGTTGGATACTTACCAGAGCCAAACCACCCACTTTTTGCCTATCCTTAAAAATCACAGACACTTTTTGGAATTATCTCTCTCAGCATTTGTGCATTTCCATTTTGGTTGTTCAAATTTTTTTTTTCAGATCCAAACTTGATTTTTCACTCTCCCATTTTTCTCGTAAACAAAAACGATATAAGGCAAATAGATCAAATTTTAGAGTTCATGTGGGGAAAAAAATTTGGAAACTGTAATAAATGCAAGTGAAGAAAATGATTTCAAGCACTAAAAATGAACTCGAAAGTTTTATTATGCAGGTAAGGGAAATTCCACTTGTACAACCCCCTAATAAAATCTTGGTGGAATTTTATAGGAATGAGACTTCTAGTTGATCCTAACATGTTTTAAGTGTGGTGGATATCTACGCCAAAAACATGTTGAGGTTGCAAGGGAAATAATGATCAAAAAATTTCAAGCAGTAGAAAAACTATAATACATGTTAATGAAGAAAATTATTTCACCCACTAAAAATCAACTCCAAAGTTTTGTGATCCTTGTTTGGGAAATTCCCCTAGTACAACCCCCTAATAATAGCTTGGTGGAATTTTATAGGAAAGTGACTTCTAACTGATCCTAACATGTTTTAAGAGTGGTGGATATGCATGCAAGAAACATGTTGAGGTTGCAAGTGACCTAATGATCCAAAAATTTCAAGGAGTAGAAAAAATTACATTCTCAAGTTAATGTGTGGTTGGATACTTACCAGAGCCAAACAACCCACTTTTTGGTTATCCTTAAAAATCACAGATGCTTTTTGGAATTATCTCTCTCAGCATTTATGCATTTGCATTTATGATGTTCAAATCTTTTTCAGATCCAAACTTGAGTTTTCACTTTCCCATATTTCTCGTAAACAAAAAAATATAAGGCAAATAGATCGCTACAAAATGAAAATTTTAGAGTTCATGTGTGAAAAAAAAATTTTAAACTATAATAAATGTAGGTGAAGAAAATTATTTCACGCACTAAAAATGAACTCCAAAGTTTTGTTATCCTTGTTTGGGAAATTGCTCTAGTACAACCCCCTAATAATAGCTTGGTGGAATTTTATAGGAAAGCGATTTCTAACTGATCCTAAGATTTTTTAAGTGTGGTGGATATGCATGCGAGAAACATGTCCAGGATGCAATGGACCTAATGATCCAAAAAATTCAAGGAGTTGAAAAAGTTAAATTTTCAAGTTTACGTGTGGTTGGATACTTACCAGAGCCAAACAACCCACTTTTTACCTTTCCTTAAAAAAGACAAACACTTTTTGGAATTGTCTCTTTCAGCATTTGTGCATTTCCATTTTGGATGTTCAAATTTTTTTTCAAATCCAAACTAGTGTTTTCACTCTCCCATTTTTCTCGTAAACAAAAAAGATTAAAGGAAAATAGATCGCAACAAAATGAAAATTTTAGAGTTAACGTGTGCAAAAAAATTTGAAAACTATAATAAATATAAGTGATGAAAATTATTTCACGCACTAAAAATGAACTGAAAAGTTTTGTTATCCATGTTTGTGAAATTCTACTAGTACAACCCCCCAATAATAGCTTGGTGGAATTTTATTGGAAAGAGACTTCTAACTGATCCTAACATGTTTTAAGTGTGGTGGATATGCATGCTAGAAACATGTTGAGGATGCAAGTGACCTAATGATCCAAATATTTCAAGGAGTAGAAAAAATTAAATTGTCAAGTTAACGTGTGGTTGGAAACTTACCAGAGCCAAACAACCCACTTTTTGCCTATCCTTAAAAATCAGAGATGTTTTTTGCAATTATCTCTCTTAGCATTTGTGCATTTCCATTTTTGATGTTCAATTTTTTTTTTCAGATCCAAACTTGAGTTTACACTCTCCCATTTTTCTCGTAAACAAAAAAGATATATGGCAAATCGATCACAAGAAATGAAAATATTAGGATTGCTGTGTGCAAAAAAAAAATGAAAACTATTATAAATGTAAGTGAAGAAAATTATATCACGCACTGAAATTCCACTCGTACAACCCCCCAATAATAGCTTGGTGGAATTTTATAGGAAAGAGACTTCTAACTGATCCTAACATGTTTTAAAGTGTGGTGGATATGCATGCCAGAAACTTGTTGAGGATGCAAGTGACCTAATGATCCTAATATTTCATGGAGTAGAAAAAATTAAATTGTCTAGTTAATGTGTGATTGGAAACTTACCAGAGGCAAACAACCCACTTTTTGCCTATCCTTAAAAATCAGAGATGCTTTTTTGCAATTATCTCTCTCATCATTTGTGCAGCCATTTTTGATGTTCAAATTTTTTTTCAGATCCAAAGTTGAGTTTTCTCTCACCATTTTTCTCGTAAGCAAAAAAAATATAAGCCAAATAGATTGCAACAAAATAAAATTTTAGAGTTCATGTAAGCAAAAAAAATTGAAAACTATAATAAATGCAAATGAAGAAAATTATTTCACGTAATAAAAATGAACTCCAAAGTTTTGTTATCCATGTTAGGGCAATTCCACTAGTACAACCCCCTAATAAAATCTTGGTGGAATTTTATTGGAATGAGATTTCTAATTGATCCTAACATGTTTTAAGTGTGGTTGATATGCATGCCAGAAACATGTTGAGGATGCAAGTGACCTAATGATCCAAAAATTTCATGGAGAAGAAAAAGTATTATAAATGTTTATGAAGAAAATTATTTCACGAACTAAAAATGAACTCATAAGTTTTGTTATCCTTGTTTAGGAAATTCAACTAGTAGAACCCCCTAATAATAGCTTGGTGGAATTTTATAGGAAAGTCACTTCCTACTGATCCTAACATGTTTTATGAGTGCTGGATATGCATGCCAAAAAAATGTTGAGGTTGCAAGTGTCCTAATGATCCAAAAATTTCAAGGAGTAGAAATAATTACATTCTCAAGTTAACGTGTGGTTGGATACTCACTAGAGCCATACAACCCACTTTTTGCCTATCCTTAAAAATCACAGGCACTTTATGGAATTATCTCTCTCAGCATTTGTGCATTTCCATTTTGGATGTTCAAATTTTTTTTTAGATCCAAACTTGAGTTTTCACTCTCCCATTTTTCTCGTAAACAAAAAAGATGTAAGGCAAATAGATCGCAACAAAAAGAAAATTTTAGAGTTCATGTGTGCAAAAAATTTTGAAAACTCTAATAAATGCAAGTGAAGAATTATTTCATGCACTAAAAATGAACTCCAAAGTTTTGTTATCCATGTTAGGGAAATTCCACTAGTACAACCCCCTAATAAAATCAAGGTGGAATTTTATAGGAATAAGACTTCTAATTGATCCTAACTTGTTTTAAGTGTGATTGATATGCAGGCCAAAAATATGTTGAGGATGCAAGTGACCTTATGATCCAAAAATTTCATGGAGAAGAAAAACTATAATAAATGTTAGTGAAGAAAATTATTTCACGCACTAAAAATGGACTCCAAAGTTTTGTTATCCTTGTTAGGGAAATTCAACTAGTGCAACCCCCTAATAATAGGTTGGTGGAATTTTATAGGAAAGTGACTTCTAACTGATCCTAACATGTTTTAAGAGTACAGGATATGCATGCCAAAAACATGTTGAGGTTGCAAGTGTCCTAATGATCCAAAAATTTCAAGGAGTAGAAAAAATTACATTCTCAAGTTAACGTGTGGTTGGATACTTACCAGAGCCAAACAACCCAGTTTTTCCCTATCCTTAAAAATCACAGATGCATTTTGGAATTATCTCTCTCAGCATTTGTGCATTTCCATTTTGGATGATCAATTTTTTTTTCAGATCCAAACTTGAGTTTTGACTCTCCCGTTTTTATCGTAAACAAAAAAGATATACGGCAAATAGATCGCAACAAAGTGAAAATTTTAGAGTTCATGTGTGAAAAAAAATTTTAAAACTGTAAGAAATGTAGGTGAAGAAAATTATTTCTCGCACTAAAATTGAACTTCAAAGTTTTGTTATCCTTGTTTGGGAAATTGCTTTAGTACAACCCCCTAATAATAGCTTGGTGGAATTTTATAGGAAAGAGACTTCTAACTGATCCTAACATGTTTTAAGTATGGTGGATATGCATGCCCGAAACATGTTGAGGATACAAGGGACCTAATGATCCAAAAATTTCAAGGAGTAAAAAAAATTAAATTCTCAAGTTAACTTGTGGTTGGATACTTTCAAGAGCCAAACAACCCACTTTTTTCCTATCCTTAAAAAGACACACACTTTTTGGAATTATCTCTCTTAGCATTTGTGCATTTCTATTTTGGATGTTCAAAAAGTGGGTTGTTCGGCCATGGTAAATATCCAACCACACGTTAACTTGAGAATTTAATATTTTCTACTCCATGAAAATTTTGGATCACTAGGTCGTTTGCATCTTCAACAAGTTTCTGGCATGCATACCCATCACAATTAACACATGTTAGGATCAATTAAAAATCTCTTTCTTATATAATTCCACCAAGAAATTAGGAGTTGTACTAGTGGAATTTCAAAAAGTGGGTTGTTTGGCCATGGTAAATATCCAACCACACGTTAACTTGAGAATTTAATATTTTCTACTCCAAGAAAATTTTAGATCATTAGGTCGTTTGCATCTTCAACGTGTTTCTGGCATGCATACCCACCACAATTAACACATGTTAGGATCAATTAAAAATCTCTTTCTTATATAATTCCACCAAGAAATTGGGGGTTGTACTAGTGGAATTTCCAAAACATGGATAACAAAACATTGGAGTTCATTTTTAGTGAGTGAAATAATTTTCTTCACTTACATTAATTATAGTTTTCAAAATTTTTTGCATACATGAAATCTAAAATTTTCATTTTGTTGTGATCGTTTTGTTTACGAGAAAAGTAGGAAAATTTTTGATTTGAAAAAAATTTGAACATCCAAAATGGAAACATACAAATGCTGAGAGAGATAATTCCAAAAAGTATCTCTGATTTTGAAGGATAGGGAAAAATTGGGTTGTTTGGTCATGGTAAATATCCAACCACACGTTAACTTGAGAATTTAATTTTTTTTACTCGAAATTTTTGGATCATTGGGTCATTAGCATCTTCAACATGTTTCTGGCATGCATACTCACCACATTTAAAACATGTTAGGATCTATTAGATATCTCTTTCTTACAAAATTCCACCAAGCAATTAGGGGTTGTTCTAGTGGAATTTCCCAAACATGGATAACAAAACTTTGGAGTTCATTCTTAGTGCGTGAAATAAATTTCTTCCCTTACATTTATTATAGTTTTCAATTTTTTTTGCATACATGAACTCTAAAAAGTTCATTTTGTCTTGATCGTTTTTTTTTACGAGATAAGTGGGACAAGTTTGGATTGGAAAAAAAATTGAACATCCAAAACGAAAACGTACAAATGCTGAGAGTGATAATTCATAAAAGTATCTCTGATTTTGAAGGATAGGCAAAAGTGGGTTGTTTGGCTCTGGTAAATAACCAACCACACGTTAACTTGAGAATTCAATTTTTTCTTCTCCTTGAAATTTTTGGAACATTAGGTCATTTGCATCATCAACATGTTTCTGGCATGCATACCCACCACATTTAAAACATGTTAGAATCAATTAGAGATCTCTTTCTTATAAAATTCCTCCAAGCTATTTGGGGTTGTACTAGTGGAATTTCCCAAACATGGATAACAAAACTTTGGAGTTCAATTTTAGTGCGTGAAATAATTTTCTTCACATACATTTATTATAGTTTTCAAATTTTTTTGCATACATGAATTCTAAAATTTTCATTTTGTTTGGATCGTTTTGTTTACGAGAAAAGTTGGACAAGTTTGGATTTGACAAAAAAAATTCACAACCAAAATGGAAACGCACAATTGCTGAGAGAGATAATTCCGAAAAATATCTCTGATTTTGAAGGATAGGCAAAAAGTGGGTTGTTTGGCTCTTGTAAATTTCCAACCACACGTTAACTTGAGAATTTAATTTTTTCTACTCCTTGAAATTTTTGCATTATGAGGTCATTTGCATCTTCCACATGTTTCTAGCATGCATACCCACCACATTTAAAACATGTTAGGATAAATTAGAAATCTCTTTCTTATAAAATTCCACCAAGCTATTAGGGCTTGTACAAGTGGAATTTCCCAAACATGGATAACAAAACATTGGATTTCATTTTTAGTGAGTGAATTAATTTTCTTCGCTTACATTTATTATAGTTTTCAAATTTTTTTGCAAACATGAACTCTAAAATTTTCATTTCGTTTACAAGAAAAGTGGGACAAGTTTGGATTTGAAAAAAAATTGAACATCTTCAATGGAAAAGCACAAATGCGGAGAGAGATAATTCCAAAAAGTGTCTCTGATTTTGAAGGATAGGCAAAATGTGGGTTGTTTGGCCATGGTAAATATCCAACCACACGTTAACTTGAGAATTTAATTTTTGGATCCTTAGGTCATTTGCATCATCAACATGTTTCTGGCATGCATACTCACCACTTTTAAAACATGTTAGAATCAATTAGAAATCTCTTTGTTATAAAATTCCACCAAGCTATTAGGGTTTGTACTAGTGGAATTTCGCAAACATGGATAATAAAACATTGGAGTTCATTTTTAGAGCATGAATTAATTTTCTTCACTAACATTTGTTATAGTTTTCAAATTTTTTTGCATACATGAACTCTAAAATTTTCATTTTTTTGTGATTGTTTTGTTTATGAAAAAAGTGGGACAAGTTTGGATTTGAAAAAAGAATTGAACATCCAAAATGGAAATTCACTAATGCTGAGAGAGATAATTCCAAAAAGTGTCTCAAATTTTGAAGGATAGGCAATAAGTGGGTTGTTTGGTTCTGGTAAATATCCAACCACACGTTAACTTGAGAATTTAATTTTTTATACTCCTTGAAATTTTTGGATCATTAGGTCATTTGCATCTTCAACATGTTTCTGCCATGCATACCCACCACATTTAAAACATGTTAGGATCAATTACAAATCTCTTTCTTATAAAATTCCACCAAGCTATTAGGGGTTGAACTAGTGGAATTTCCCAGACATGGATAAAAAAACTCTAGAGTTCATATTTATTGGGTGAAATAATTTTCTTCACTTACATTTATTGTAGTTTTCAATTTTTTTTGCATAAATGAACTTTAAATTTTTCATTTTGTTGCGATAGTTTTCTTTACGAGAACAGTGGGCCAACTTTGGATTTGAAAAAAAATTGAACATTAAAAATGGAAATGCACAAATGAAGGGAGAGAAATTTCCAAAAAGTATCTCTGATTTTGAAGGATAGGCAAAAATTGAGTTGTTTGGCCATGGTAAATATCCGACCACATGTTAATTTGAGAATTTAATTTTTTCTACTCCTTCAAATTTTTGTATCATTTGGTCATTTGCAACTTCAACATGTTTCTGGCATGCATACCCATCACATTTAAAGCATGTTAGGGTCTATTAGAAATCTCTTTCTTATAAAATTCCACCAAGCTATTAGGGGTTGAACTAGTGGAATTTCCCAGACATGGATAAAAAAACTCTAGAGTTCATATTTATTGGGTGAAATAATTTTCTTCACTTACATTTATTGTAGTTTTCAATTTTTTTTGCATAAATGAACTTTAAATTTTTCATTTTGTTGCGATAGTTTTCTTTACGAGAACAGTGGGCCAACTTTGGATTTGAAAAAAAATTGAACATTAAAAATGGAAATGCACAAATGAAGGGAGAGAAATTTCCAAAAAGTATCTCTGATTTTGAAGGATAGGCAAAAATTGAGTTGTTTGGCCATGGTAAATATCCGACCACATGTTAATTTGAGAATTTAATTTTTTCTACTCCTTCAAATTTTTGTATCATTTGGTCATTTGCAACTTCAACATGTTTCTGGCATGCATACCCATCACATTTAAAGCATGTTAGGGTCTATTAGAAATCTCTTTCTTATAAAATTCCACCAAGCTATTAGGGGTTGTACAAGTGGAATTTCCATAACATGGATAACAAAACATTGGAGTTCATTTTTAGAGCATGAATTTATTTTCTTCACTTACAATTGTTATAGTTTTCAATTTTTTTTGCATACAAGAATTCTAAAATTTTAATTTTGCTGTGATTGTTTTGTTTACGAGAAAAGTGGGACAAGTTTGGATTTAAAAAACAATTGAACATCCAAAATGGAAACATACAAATGCTGAGAAAGATAATTCATAAAAGTATATCTGATTTTAAAGGATTGGCAAAATGTGGGTTGTTTGGCTCAGGTAAATATCCAACCACACGTTAACTTGAGAATTTAATTTTTTCTACTCCTTGAAATTTTTAGATATTTGGGTCATTTTCATCTTCAACTTGTTTCTGGCATGCATACCCGCGACATTTACAACATGTTAGAATCAAATCGAAATCACTTTCTAATAAAATTCCACCAAGCTATTAGGGGTTGTACTTGTGGAATTTCCCAAACATGGATAACAAAACTATGGAGTTCATTTTTAGTGCGTGAATTAATTTTCTTCACTTACATTTATTATAGTTTTCAAATTTTTTTGCATACATGAACTCTGAAATTTTAATTTTGTTGTGATTGTTTTGTTTACAAGAAAAGTGGCAAAAGTTTGGATTTCAAAAAAAATTGAAAATCCAAAATGGAAACGTACAAATGCTAAGAGAGATAATTCCAAAAAGTATCTCTGATTTTGAAGGATAGGCAAAAAGTGGGTTGTTTGGCTCTCGTAAATATCCAACCACGCGTTAGCTTGAAAATTTATTTTTTTCTACTCTTTGAAATTTTTGGATCATTAGGTCATTTGCATCTTCAACATGTTTCTGGCTCGCATACCCACCACTTTTAAAACATGTTAGAATCAATTAGAAATCTCTTTCTTATAAAATTCCACCAAGCTATTAGGGGTTGTACTAGTGGAATTTCCCAAACATGGATAACAAAACTCTAGAGTGCATATTTAATGGGTGAAATAATTTTCTTCACTTAAATTTATTGTAGTTTTATATTTTTTTTGCATACATGAACTCTAAATTTTTCATTTTGTTGTGATTGTTTTCTTTATGAGAACAGTGGGACAAGTTTGGATTCGAAAAAAAATTGACCAACAAAATGGAAACGCACAAATACTGAGAGTGATAATTCCAAAAAGTATCTTTGATTTTGAATGATAGGCAAAAATTGAGTTGTTTGGCCATGGTAAATATTCGACCACACGTTAACTTGAGAATTTAATTTTTTCTACTCGAAATTTTTGGATCATTAGGTCATTTGCATCTTCAACATGTTTCTGGAATGCAAACCCTCCTCATTGAAAACATGTTAGGATCTATTAGAAATCTATTTCTTATAAAATTCCTCCAAACTATTAGGGGTTTTACTAGTGGAATTTCACAAACATGGATAACAAAACTTTGGAGTTCATTTTTAGTGAGTGAAATAATTTTCTTCACTTACATTTATTATAGTTTTCAAATATTTTTGCTTACATGAACTCTAAAATTTTCATTTTGTTGAGATCGTTTTGTTTACGAGAAAAGTGGGACATGTTTGGATTTGAAAAATTGAACATCCAAAATGGGAAAGTACAAATGCTGAGAGAGATAATTCCAAAAAGTATCTCTGATTTTGAGGGATAGGCAAAAAGTGGGTTGTTTTGCTCTGGTAAATATCCAACCACTCGTTAACTTTTGAATTTAATTTTTTCTACACCTTGAAATTTTTGGATCATTAGGTCATTTGCATCTTCAACATGTTTCTGGCATGCATACCCACCACATTTAAAATATGTTAGAATCAATTAGAAATCTCTTTCTTATAAAATTCCATCAAGCTATTAGGGGTTGTACTAGAGGAATTTCCCAAACATGGATAACAAAACTTTGGAGTTCTTTTTCAGTGCGTGAAATTTTTTTTCTTCACCTACATTTATTATAGCTTTCAAGTTTTTTTGCATACATGAATGCTAAAATATTCATTTTGTTGTGATTGTTTTGTTTACGAGAAAAGTGGGAGTGGTTTGGATTTGAAAATAAATTTAACATCCAAAATGGAAACACACAAATTCTGAGAGAGATAATTCCAAAAAATATCTTTGATTTTAAAGGATATGCAAAAATTGGGTAGTTTGGCCATGGTAAATATCCAACCACATGTTAACTTGAGAATTTAAATTTTTTTACTCCTTAAAATTTTATGATCATTAGGTCATTTGCATCTCAAACATGTTTCTGGCATGCATACCCACCACATTTAAAACATGTTAGAATCAATTAGAAATCTCTTTCTTATAAATTTCCACCAAGATATTAGGAGTTGTACTAGTGAAATTTCCCAAACATGGATAACAAAGCTTTGGAGTTCATTTTTAGTGTGTGAAATAATTTTCTTCACTTACATTTATTACAGTTTTCAAATTTTTTTGGATACATGAACTCTAAAATTTTCATTTTGTTGTGATCGTTTTGTTTACAAGAAAAGTGGGCCAAGTTTGGATTTGAAAAAAAATTGAACATCCAAAATGGAAACGCAAAAATGTTGAGAGAGATAATTTTAAAAAGTATCTCTGATTTTGAAGGATTGGCAAAAAGTGGGTTGTTTGGCTTTGGTAAATATCCAACCCCACGTTAACTTGAGAATTTAATTTTTTCTACTCCTTGAAATTTTTGGATCATTAGGTCATTGGCATCTTCAACATGTTTCTTGCATGCATACGCACCACATTTAAAACATGTTAAGATCAATTTGAAATCTCTTTTTTATAAAATTCCACCAAATTATTTGGGGTTGTTCTAGTGGAATTTCAAAACATGGATAACAAAACGTTGGAGTTCAATTTTAGTCAGTGAAATAATTTTCTTCATTTACATTTATTTTAGTTTTCTATTTTTTTTTTTGCATACATGAACTCTAAAATTTTCATTTTGTTGTGATCGTTTTGTTTACGAGAAAAGTGGGAGAGGTTTGTATTTGAAAAAAAATTAAACATCCAAAATGGATATTCACAAATGCTGAGAGAGACAATTCCAAAAAGTATCTCTAATTTTGGAAGATAGGCAAAAAGTGGGTTCTTTGGCTCTGGTAAACATTCAACCACATGTAACTTAAGAATTTAATTTTTTCTTCTCGTTGAATGTTTTGGATAATTAGGTCATTTGCATCTTCAACATGTTTCTGGCATGCATACCCTCCACATTTAAAACATGTTAGGATCAATTAGAAATATCCACCAAGCTATAAGGGGTTGTACTAGTGGAATTTCGAAAACATAAATAACTAAACTTTTGAGTTCATTTTTAGTGTGTGAAATAATTTTCTTCTCTTACATTTAGTTTTCAAATTTTTTTGCATACAAGAACCTTAAAATTTTCATTATGTTGTGATCTTTTGTTTATGAGAAAAGCTGGACAAGTTTAGATTTAACAAAAATATAACATCCAAATGGTACTGCACAAATGTTGAGAGAGATAATTCCCAAAAGTATCTCTGATTTTGAAGGATAGGCAAAAAGTGGTTTTAGGATCAATTAGAAATCACTTTCTTATAAAATTCCACAAAGCTATTAGGTATTGTACTAGAGGAATTTCCCAAACATGGATAACAAAACTTGGAGTTCATTTTTAGTGCAAAAATTTGCTTCACTTACATTTATTATAGATTTCAATTTTTTTTACATACATAAACCCTAAAATTTTTGTTTTGCTGTGATCGTTTTGTTGACTGAAAAAGTGGGACAAGTTTAGATTTGGAAAAAAATTGAACATCCAAAATGGAAAAGCAGAAATGCTGAGAAAGATAATTCCAAAAAGTATCCCTGATTTTGAAGTAAAGGCAAAAAGCGGCTTGATTGGCTTTGGTAAATATCCAACCACACGTTAACTTGAGAATTTAATTTTTTCTACTCCTTGAAATTTTTGGATCATTAGGTCATTTGCATCTTCAACATATTTATGCCATGCATACCCGCCACATTTTAAACATGTTAGGATCAATTAGAAATCTCTTTCTTATAACATTCCACCAAGCTATTAGGGGTTGTACTAGTGGAATTTCCCAAACATGGATAACAAAACTTTGCCCTTTATTTTTAGAGGAGGAAATAATTTTCTTCCCATTCGTTTATTATAGTTTTCAAAATTTTTTGCACACATGAACTCTGAAATTTTCATTTTGTTGTGATCGTTTTGTTTACGAGAAAAGTGGGACAAGTTTGGATTTGAAAAAAAAACGAACATCCAAAATGGAAACGCTTGTGCTGGGAGAGATAATTCCAAAAAGTATCTCTGATTTTGAAAGATAGGCAAAAAGTGGGTTGTTTGGCTCTGGTAAATATCCAACGACACGTTAACTTGAGAATTTAATTTTTTCTACTCCTTGAATTTTTTTGATAATTAAGTCATTTGCATCTTCAACATTTTTCTGGCATACATACCCACCACTTTTAAAACATGTTAGCGTCAATTAGAAATCTCTTTCTTATATAATTCCACCAAGCTATTAGGGGTTGTACTAGTGGAATTTCCCACACATGGATAAAAAAATTTTGGAGTTCATTTTTAAGGCGTGAAATAATTTTCTTCACTTACATTTATTATAGTTTTCAAATAATTTTGCAGAAATGAACTCTAAAATTTTCATTTTGTTGTGATCGTTTTGTTTACCACAAATGTGGGACAAGTTTGGATTTGAAAAAAAATTGAACTTCCAAAATAGAAACACACAAAAGCTAAGAGAGTTAATTCCAAAAAGTAACTCTGATTTTGAAGGATAGGCAAAAAGAGGGTTATTTGGCTCTTGTAAATATCCAACCACACGTTAACTTGAGAATTTAATTTTTTCAACTCCTTGAAATTTTTGGATCAATAGGGCATTTCCATCTTCAACATATTTCTGCCATGCATACCCGCCACATTTAAAACATGTTGGGATCAATTAGAAACATCTTTCTTATAATATTCCACCAAGCTATTAGGGGTTGTACATGTGGAATTTCACAAATATGGACAGCAAAACTTCGGAGTTTATTTTTAGTACGTGAAATAATTTTCTTCACTTACATT
The DNA here is from genome assembly GCF_029961685.1 of Aristolochia californica. Classification (NCBI taxonomy): domain Eukaryota; kingdom Viridiplantae; phylum Streptophyta; class Magnoliopsida; order Piperales; family Aristolochiaceae; genus Aristolochia; species Aristolochia californica. The sequence continues at coordinate 31,186,026 of NW_027182257.1, forward strand.
TATTATAACTTTCAAATTTTTTTGCGTACGTGAACTCTAAAATTTTTATTTTGTTGCGATCGTATTGTTTACGAAAAAAGTGATACAAGCTTGGATTTGAAAAAAAAATTGAACATCCAAAATGGAAGTTCACAAATGTTGAGAGAGATAATTCCAAACATTATCTCTGATTTTGAAGGATAGGAAAAAAGTAGGTTGTTTGGCTCTGGTAAAAATTAAACTACACGTTAACTTGAGAATTTCATTTTTTCTACTCCTTGAAATTTTTGGATCATTAGGTCATTTGCATCTTCAACAGGTTTCAGGCATGCATACCCACCACATTAAAAACATGTTAGGATCAATTAGAAATCTCTTTCCTATAAAATTCCACCAAGCTATTAGGGGTTGCACTAGTGGAATTTCCCAAACATGCATAACAAAACTTTGGAGTTCATTTTTAGTGTGTGAAATAATTTTCTTCACTTACATTTATTACAGTTTTCAATTTTTTTGCATACATGAACTCTAAAATTTTCATTTTTTGTGATCTTTTTGTTTGCGAAAAAGTGGGACAAGTATGGATTTGAAAAAAAAATTGAACATCCAAAATGGAAAATCACAAATGCTGAGAGAGATAATTAAAAAAAGTATCTTTGATTTTGAAGGATTGGCAAAAAGTGGGTTGTTTGGCTCCGGTAAATATCAAACCACACGTGAACTTCAGAATATAATTTTTTCTACTCCTTGAAATTTTTGGATCATTAGGTCATTTGCATCTTCAACATCTTTCTGGCATGCATACCCACCACATTTAAAACATGTTAGGATCAATTAGAAATCTCTTTCTTATAAAATTCCATTAAGCTATTAGGGGTGTTACTAGTGGAATTTCCCAAACATGGATAAAAAAACTTTGGAGTTCATTTTTAGTGTGTGAAATAATTTTCTTCACATAAATTTATTATAGTTTTCAAATTTTTATGCATGCATGAACTCTAAAATTTTCATTTTGTTGTGATCGTTTTGTTTACGAGAAAAGTGGGACAAGTTTGGATTTGAAAAAAAAAATTGAACATCCAAAATGGAAATGCACAAATGCAGAGAGAGATAATTCTAAAAAGTTTCTCTGATTGTGATAGATAGGCAAAAAGTGGGTTGTTTGGCTCTGGTACATATCGAACCACACGTTTACTTGAGAATTTAATTTTTTCTACTCCTTGAAATTTTTGGATCATTAGATCATTTGCATCTTGTACATTTTCTTGGAATGCGTACCCACCACTTATAAAACATGTTAGAAACAATTAGATATCTCTTTCTTATAAAATTCCACCAAGCTATCAGGGGTTGTACTAGTGGAATTTCCCAAACATGGATAACAAAACTTTGGAGTTCATTTTTAGTGCGTGAAATAATTTTCTTTACTAACATTTATTATAGTTTTCAATTTTTTTTCATATATGAACTCTAAAATTTTCAGTTTGTTGTGATCGTTTTCTTTACGAGAACAATGGGACAAGTTTGGATTTGAAAAAAAATTGAACTAAAAAAATGGAAACGCACAAATGCTGAATGAGATAATTCCAAAAAGTATCTCTGATTTTGAAGGATAGGCAAAAATAGGGTTGTTTGGCCATGGTAAATATCCAACCACACGTTAACTTGAGAATTTAATTTATCTACTCCTTGAAATTTTTAGATCATTAGGTCATTTGCATCTTCAACATGTTTGTGGCATGCATACCTACCACATTTTGTTGTGAACATCTTGTTTACGAGAAAAGTGGGACAAGTTAGGATTTTAAAAAAATTTGAACATCGAAAATGGAAATGAACAAATGATGAGAGAGATATTTCAGAAAAAGTATATCTGATTTGGAAGGATTGGGAAAAAGTGGGTTGTTTAGTTCTGGTAGATATCCAACCCCATGTTAACTCGAGAATTTAATTTTCCCTGCTCCTTGAAATTTTTGGATCGTTAGGAGATATGCATCTTCCACATGTTTCTGGCATGCATACCCACCACTTTTAAATCATGTTAGGATCAATTAGAAATCTCTTTCTTATCAAATTCCACCAAGATATTAGGGGTTGTACTAGTGGAATTTCCCAAACATGGATAACAAAACTTTGGAGTTCATTTTTAGTGCTAGAAATAATTTTCTTCACTTACATTTATTATAGTATTCAAATTTTTTTGCGTACATGAACTCTAAAATTTTCATTTTGTTGTGATCGTTTTGTTTACAAGAAAAGTTGGACAAGTTTGGATTTGAAAAAAAAAAGAACATCTAAAATGGAAATGCACAAATGCTGAGAGAGATAATTCCAAAAAGTATCCTTGATTTTGAACAATCGATAAAAAGTGGGTTGTTTAGCTCTGGTAAAAATAACCAACAACATGTTAACTTGAGAATTTAATTTTTTGTACTCCTTAAAATTTTTTGATCATTAGGTTATTTGCATCTTCGACATGTTTCTGGCATGCATACCCACCACACATAAAACATGTTAGGATCAATTAGAAAGCTCTTTCTTATAAAATTCCACCAAGCTATTAGGGGTTGTCCTAGTGGAATTTCCCAAACTTGGGATAACAATACTTTGGAGTTCATTTTTAGTGCGTGAAATAATTTTCTTTACTAACACTTATTATTGTTTTCAATTTTTTTTCGTACATGAACTCTAAAATTTTCATTTTGTTGTGATCATTTTCTTTACGAGAACAGTGAGAAAAGTTTGGATTTGAAAAACAATTGAACATAAAAATTGTTGAAGGAGATAATTCCAAAAAGTATCTCTAATTTTGAAGGATAGGCAAAAATTGGGTTGATTGGCCATGGTAAATTCCAAACCACACGTTAACTTGAGAATTTAATTTTTTCAACTCCTTGCAATTTTTGGATCATTAGGTCATTTGCATCTTCAATTTGTTTCTGGCTTGCATACCCACCACATTTAAAACATGTTAGGATCTACTAGAAATCTCTTTCTTTTAAAGTTCAACCAAGCTATTAAGGGTTGTACTAGTGGAATTTCCCAAACATGGATAACAAAACTTTGGAGTTCATTTTTAGTGCGTGAATTAATTTTCGTCACTTGGATTTATTATAGTTTTCAAAATTTTTTTTATAGATGAACTCTACAATTTTCTTTTTGTTGTGATCGTTTTGTTTAAGAGAAAAGTGGGACAAGTTTGGATTTTAAAAAAAAAAATTGTACGTCCAAAATGGAAATTCACAAATGATGATAGAGATAATTCCAAAAAGTATCTCTGATTTTGAAGGATTAGCAAAAAGTGGGTTGTTTGGCTCTGGTCAATATACAACCACACGTTAACTTGAGAATTTAATTTTTTCGACCCCTTGAAATTTTTGGATCATTTGGTCATTTGCATCTTCAACATGTTACAAGCATGTGTACTCACTAAATTTAAAACATGTTAGGAACAATTAGAAATCTCTTTCGTATAAAATTCCACCAAATTATTTCGGGTTGTACTAGTGGAATTTCCCAAACATGTATAACAAAACTTTGGAGTTTATTTTTAGTGCGTGAAATAATATTTTTCACTTACAATTATTATAGTTTTCAAATTTTTTTGCATACATGAACTCTAAAATTTTCCTTTTGTTGTGATCTTTTTTTTTTTGCGAAAAAGTTGGACAAGTATGGATTTGAAAAAAAAATTGAACATGCAAAATGGAAACTCACAAATGCTGAGAGAGATAATTGAAAAAAGTATCTCTGATTTTGAAGGATTGGCAAAAAGTGGGTTGTTTGGCTCCGGTAAATATCGAACCCCACGTTAACTTGAGAATATAATTTTTTCTACTCCTTGAAATTTTTGGATCATTAGGTCATTTGCATCTTCAACATGTTTCTGGCATGCATACCCACCACATTTAAAACATGTTAGGATCAATTAGAAATCTCTTTCGTATAAAATTCCATTAAGCTATTAGGGGTTGTACTAGTGGAATTTCCCAAACATGGACAAAAAAACTTTGGAGTTCATTTTTAGTGTGTGAAATAATTTTCTTCACATACATTTATTATAGTTTTCAAATTTTTATGCATGCATGAACTCTAAAATTTTCATTTTGTTGTGATCGCTTTGTTTACGAGAAAAGTGGGACAAGTTTGGATTTGAAAAAAAAAATTGAACATCCAAAATGGAAACGCACAAATGCAGAGAGAGATAATTCTAAAAAGTTTCTCTGATTGTGACAGATAGGCAAAAAGTGGGTTGTTTGGCTCTGGTACATATCCAACCACACGTTAACTTGAGAATTTAATTTTTTCTACTCCTTGAAATTTTTGGATCATTAGATCATTTGCATCTTCAACATTTTCCTGGAATGCGTACCCACCACTTATAAAACATGTTAGAAACAATTAGATATCTCTTTCTTATAAAATTCCACCAAGCTATCAGGGGTTGTACTAGTGGAATTTCCTAAACATGGATAACAAAACTTTGGAGTTCATTTTAAGTGCGTGAAATAATTTTCTTTACTAACATTTATTATAGTTTTCAATTTTTTTTCATACATGAACTTTAAAATTTTCAGTTTGTTGTGATCGTTTTCTTTACGAGAAGAATGGGACAAGTTTGGATTTGAAAAAAAATTGAACTAAAAAAATGGAAACGCACAAATGCTGAATGAGATAATTCCAAAAAGTATCTCTGATTTTGAAGGATAGGCAAAAATAGGGTTGTTTGGCCATGGTAAATATCCAACCACACGTCAACTTGAGAATTTAATTTATCTACTCCTTGAAATTTTTGGATCATTAGGTCATTTGCATCTTCAACATGTTTGTGGCAAGCATACCTACCACATTTTGTTGTGAACATTTTGTTTACGAGAAAAGTAGGACAAGTTAGGATTTTAAAAAAAATTGAACATCGAAAATGGAAATGAACAAATACTGAGAGAGATATTTCAGAAAAAGTATATCTGATTTGGAAGGATTGGCAAAAAGTGAGTTGTTTAGCTCTGGTAGATATCCAACCCCATAACTCGAGAATTTAATTTTCCCTGCTCCTTGAAATTTTTGGATCGTTAGGAGATTTGCATCTTCCACATGTTTCTGGCATGCATACCCACCACTTTTAAATCATGCTAGGATCAATTAGAAATCTCTTTCTTATCAAATTCCACCAAGATATTAAGGGTTATACTAGTGGAATTTCCCAAACATGGATAACAAAATTTTGGAGTTCATTTTTAGTGCTAGAAATAATTTTCTTCACTTACATTTATTATAGTATTCAAATTTTTTTGCGTACATGAACTCTAAAATTTTCATTTTGTTGTGATCGTTTTGTTTACAAGAAAAGTTGGACAAGTTTGGATTTGAAAAAAAAAAAGAACATCCAAAATGGAAATGTACAAATGCTGAGAGAGATAATTCCAAAAAGTATCCTTGATTTTGAACAATCGATAAAAAGTGGGTTGTTTAGCTCTGGTAAAAATATCCAACAACATGTTAACTTGAGAATTTAATTTTTTGTACTCCTTGAAATTTTTTGATCATTAGGTCATTAGCATCTTCAACATGTTTCTGGCAGGCATACCCACCACACATAAAACATGTTAGGATCAATTAGAAAGCTCTTTCTTATAAAATTCCACCAAGCTATTAGGGGTTGTCCTAGTGGAATTTCCCAAACTTGGATAACAATACTTTGGAGTTCATTTTTAGTGCGTGAAATAATTTTCTTTACTAACACTTATTATAGTTTTCAATTTTTTTTCATACATGAACTCTAAAATTTTCATTTTGTTGTGATCATTTTCTTTACGAGAACAGTGAGAAAAGTTTGGATTTGAAAAACAATTGAACATAAAAATTGCTGAAGGAGATAATTCCAAAAAGTATCTCTGATTTTGAAGGATAGGCAAAAATTGGGTTGCTTGGCCATGGTAAATTCCAAACCACACGTTAACTTGAGAATTTAATTTTTTCAACTCCTTGCAATTTTTGGATCAATAGGTCATTTGCATCTTCAATTGTTTTCTGACATGCATACCCACCACATTTAAAACATGTTAGGATCTACTAGAAATCTCTTTCTTTTAAAGTTCCACCAATCTATTAAGGGTTGTACTAGTGGAATTTCCCAAACATGGATAACAAAACTTTGGAGTTCATTTTTAGTGCGTGAATTAATTTTCGTCACTTGGATTTATTATAGTTTTCAAATTTTTTTTTATAGATGAACTCTATAATTTTCATTTTGTTGTGATCGTTTTGTTTAAGAGAAAAGTGGGACAAGTTTGGATTTGAAAAAAAAAATTGTACGTCCAAAATGGAAATTCACAAATGATGAGAGAGATAATTCCAAAAAGTATCTCTGATTTTGAAGGATTAGCAAAAAGTGGGTTGTTTGGCTCTGGTCAATATCCAACCACCACACGTTAACTTGACACTATAATTTTTTCGACTCCTTGAAATTTTTGGATCATTAGGTCATTTGCATCTTCAACATGTTACTGGCATGTGTACTACCCAAATTTAAAACATGTTAGGAACAATTAGAAATCTCTTTCTTATAAAATTCCACCAAGTTATTTTGGGTTGTACAAGTGGAATTTCCCAAACATGATTAACAAAACTTTGGAGTTTATTTTTAGTGCGTGAAATAATTTTTTTCACTTACATTTATTATAGTTTTCAAATTTTTTTGCATACATGAACTCTAAAATTTTCCTTTTGTTGTGATCTTTTTATTTACGAGAAAAGTGGGACAAGTTTGGATTTGAAAAAAAAATTGAACATTCAAAATGGAAAATCACAAATGCTGGAAGAGATAATTCCAGAAAGTATCTCTGATTTTGAAGGAATGGCAAAAAGCGGGTTGTTTTACTCTGGTAAATATCCAACCATACGTTAACTTGAGAATTTAATTTTTTCTTCTCCTTGAAATTTTTGGATCATTAGGTCTTTTTCATCTTCAACATGTTAGGATCTATTTGAAATCCCTTTCTTATAAAATTCCACCAAGCTATTTGGGGTTGTACTAGAGGAATTTCCCAAACATGGATAACAAAACTTTGGAGTTCATTTTTACTAAGTGAAATAATTTTCTTCACTTACATTTGTTGTAGTTTTCAAATTTTTTTGCATACATGAACGCTAAAATTTTAATTTTTTTGTGATTGTTTTGTTTACGAGAAAAGTGGGACAAGTTTGGATTTTAAAAAAAAAACTGAAAATCCAAAATGGAAATGTACAAATGTTGAGAGAGATAATGCCAAAAAGTATCTCTGATTTTGAAGGATAGGCAAAAAGTGGGTTGTTTGGCTCTGGTAAATATCCAACCACAGGTTAAATCGAGAATTTAATTTTTTCTACTCCTTGAAAATTTTGGATCATTAGATCATTTGCATCTTCAAGTTGTTTCTGGGATGCATACCCACCAGTTTAAAAACATGTTAGAATCAATTAGATATCTCTTTCTTATAAAATTCCACCAAGTTATTAGGGGTTGTACTAGTGGAATTTCCCAAACATGGATAACAAAACTTTGGAATACATTTTTAGTGGGTGAAATAATTTTCTTCACTTACATTTATTATACTTTTCAACGTTTTTTGCATATATGAACTCTAAAATTTTCATTTTGTTGTGATCATTTTCTTTACGAGAACTGGGACAAGTGTGGATTTGAAAACAATTCAGCATCAAAAATGGAAATGCACAAATGCAGAAAGAGAAAATTCCATAAAGTATCTCTGATTTCTAAGGATAGGCAAAAATTGGGTAGTTTGGCCATGGTAAATATCCAACCACACGTTAACTTGAGAATTTAATTTTTCCTACTCCTTGAAATTTTTGGATCATTAGGTCATTTGCATCTTCAACATGTTTCTGGCATGCATACCCACCACTTTTAAAACATGTTAGAATCAATTAGAAATCTCTTTCTTATAAAATTCACCCAAGCTATTAGGAGTTGTAGTAGTGGAATTTCCCAAACATGGATAACAAAATTTGGAGTTCATTTTTATTGAGTGAAATAATTTTCTTCACTTACATTTATTATAGTTTTCAAAAAAAAATTCATACACGAACTCTAAAATTTTCATTTTGTTGTGATTGTTTTGTTTATGAGAAAAGTGGGACAAGTTTGGATTTGAAAAACAATTGAACATCAAAAATGGAAACGCACAAATGCTGAGAGAGGTAATTCCAAAAAGTAACTCTGATTTTGAAGGATATGCAAAAATTTGGTTGTTTGGCCTTGGTAAATATCCAACCACACATTAACTTGAGAATTTACTTTTCCCTACTCCCTGAAATTTTTGGATCATTAGGTCATTTGCATCTTCAACATGTTTCTAGCATGCATACACACCACATTTAAAACATGTTAGGATCAATTAGAAATCTTTCTCTTATAAAATTCCACCAAGCTATTAGGGGTTGTACTAGTGGAATTTCCCAAACCTGGATAATAAAACTTTGGAGTTCGTTTTTAGTGCTTAAAATAATTTTCTTCTCTTACATTGTTATAGTTTTCAATTTTTTTGCATACATCAACTCTAAAATTTTCATTTTGTTGTGATCATTTTGTTAACGAGAAAAGAGGGACAAGTTTGGATTTGAAAAAAAATTGAACATCCTAAATGGAAACCGGCAAATGATGTGAGAGATAATTCCAAAAAGTATCTCTGATTTTGAAGGATCGACAAAAAGTGGGTTGTTTGGCTCGGGTAAGTATCCAACCACACACTTGAGAATTTAATTTTTTCTACTCCTTGAAATTTTTCGATGATTAGGTCATTTGCATCTTCAACATGTTTCTAGCATGCATACCCACCACATTTAAAAGATGGTAGGATCTATTAGAAATCTCATTCATATAAAATTCCTCCAAGCTATTAGGGTTGTACTAGTGGAATTTCCCAAACATGGATAACAAAACTTTGTAGTTTATTTTTAGTGCGTGAATAAATTTTCTTCACTTACGTTTATTATAGTTTTTAATTTTTTTTGCATCCATGAGCTCTAAAATATTTATTTTGTTGTGATCGTTTTGTTTATGAGAAAAGTGGGTCAAGTTTGGATTTGAAAAAAAATTTAAACATCCAAAATGGAAATGCACAAATGCTGAAGGAGATAATTCACAAAAGTTTCTCTGATTTTGAAGGATAGGTAAAAAGTGGGTTGTTTGGCCCTAGTAAATATTCAACCACATGTTAACTTGAGAATTTAATTTTTTCTACTCCATGAAAATTTTGGATCATTAGGTCGTTTGCATCTTCAACATGTTTCTGGCATGCATACCCCCCACAATTAAAACATCTTAGGATCAATAAGAAATCTCTTTCTTATATAATTCCACCAAGCAATTAGGGGTTGTACTAGTGGAATTTCCCAAACATGGATACCAAAACTTTGGAGTGAAATAATTTTCTTCACTTACATTAATTTTAGTTTTCAATTTTTTTGTATACGTGAAATCTAAAATTTTCATTTTGTTGTGATCGTTTTGTTTACAAGAAAGGTGGGAAAAGTTTTTATTTGAAAACAATTTGAACATCCAAAATGGAAACATACAAAAGCTGAGAGAGATAATTCCAAAAAGTATCTCTAATTTTGAAGGATAGGGAAAAATTGGGGTGTTTGGTCATGCTAAATATCCAACCACAGGTTAACTTGAGAATTTAATTTTTTCTACTCGAAATTTTTGGATCATTGGGTCATTTGCATCTTCAACATGTTTGTGGCATTCATACCCACCACATTTAAAACATGTTAGGATCTATTAGAAATCTCTTTCTTACAAAATTCCACCAAGCTATTAGGGGTTGTTCTAGTGGAATTTCCCAAACATGGATAACAAAACTTTGGAGTTCATTCTTAGTGCGTGAATTAATTTTCTTCACTTACATTTGTTATAGTTTTCAAATTTTTTTGCATACATGAACTCTAAAATTTTTGTTTTTTTGTAATTGTTTTGTTTATGAAAAAAGTGGGACAAGTTTGGATTTGAAAAAAAAATTGAAAATCCAAAATGGAAACGTACAAATGTTGAGAGAGAGAATGCCAAAAAGTATCTTTGATTTTGGAGGATAGGCAAAAAGTGGGTTGTTTGGCTCTGGTAAATATCCAACCACAGGTTAACTCGAGAATTTAATTTTTTCTACTCCTTGAAATTTTTGGATCATTAGATCATTTGCATCTTCAAGTTGTTTTTGGGATGCATACCCACGACTTTTAAAACATGTTAGAATCAATTAGATATCTCTTTCTTATAAAATTCCACCAAGCTATTAGTGGTTGTACTAGTGGAATTTCCCAAACATGGATAACAAAACTTTGGAATACATTTTTAGTGCGTGAAATAATTTTCTTCACTTACATTTATTATAGTTTTCAACTTTTTTTTCATACATGAACTCTAAAATTTTCATTTTGTTGTGATTGTTTTGTTTATGAGAAAAGTGGTACAAGTTTGGATTTGAAAAATAATTGAACATCAAAAATGGAAACGCACAAATGCTGAGAGAGGTAATTCCAAAAAGTAACTCTGATTTTGAAGGATATGCAAAAATGTGGTTGTTTGGCCCTGGTAAATATCCAACCACGCATTAACTTGAGAATTTACTTTTCCCTACTCCCTAAAATTTTTGGATCATTAGGTCATTTGCATCTTCAACATGTTTCTAGCATGCATACGCACCACAGATAATTCAAAAAAGTATCTCTCATTTTGAAGGATTTGCAAAAAGTGGGTTGTTTAGCTCTGGTAAATATCCAACCACACATTAACTTGAGAATTTAATTTTTCTAGTCCTTGAAATTTTTGGATCATTAGGTCATTTTCATCTTCAACATGTTTCTGGCTTCCATACCCGCCACAATTAGAACAAGTTAGGTACAATTAGAAATCTCTTTCTTATAAAATTCCACCAAGCTGTTAGGGGTTGTACTAGTGGAATTTCCCACACTTAGACAACAAAACTTTGGAGTTCATTTTTTAGTGCGTGAAATAATTTTCTTCACTTACATTTATTATATTATTTAAATTTTTTAGCGAACATGAACTCTAAAATTTTAATTTTGTTGTGATCGTTTTGTTTACAAGAAAAGTGGGACAAGTTTGGATTTGAAAAAAAATTGAACATCCAAAATTGTAACGCACAAATGCTGAGAGAGTTAATTCCAAAAAGTAGTTCTGATTTTGAAGGATAGGGAAATATCCAATCACACGATAACTTGAGAATTTAATTTTTTCTACTCCTTGAAACTTTTTGATCATTAGGTCATTTGTATCTTCAACATGTTCCTGGCTTTCATACCCACCACATTTAAAACATGTTAGGATCAATTAGAAATCTCTTTCTTATAAAATTCCACCAAGCTATTAGGGGTTGTACAAGTGGAATTTCCCAAACATCGATAACAAAGGTTTTGATTTCATTTTTTAGTCCGTGAAATAATTTTCAACATGTATCTGGCATGTGTACCTACCACATTTAAAACTTGTTACGATCAATTAGAAATTTCTTTCTTATGAAATTTCACCAAGCTATTCGGGGTAGTACAAGTGGAATTTCCCAAAATTGGATAACAAAACTTTGGAGTTCATTTTTTGTGCTTGAAATAATTTTCTTCACTTACATTTATTATAGTTTTCAAATTTTTTTGCATACACGAACTCTAAAATTTTCATTTTGCTGTGATCGTTTTGCTTACGAGAAAAGTGGGACAAGTTTGGATTTGAAAAAAAACTTAAACTTCCAAAATGGAAATGCACAAATGCTAAGAGAGATAATTCCAAAAAGTATATCTGATTTTGAAGGATAGGCAAAAAGTGGGTTGTTTGGCTCTGGTAAATATTCAACCACACGTTAACTAAAGAATTTAATTTTTTCTACTCCTTGAAATTTTTTTATCATTAGGTCATTTGCCTCTTCAACATGATTCTTGCATGCATACCCACCACATTTATAACATGTTAGATCAATTAGAAATCTCTTTCTTATAAAATTCTACCAAGCTAGTAGGGGTTGTACTTGTGAAATTTCAGAAACATGGATAACAACCCTTTGGAGTTCATTTTTAGTGCATGAAATAATTTTCTTCACTTACATTCATAATCGTTTTCAAATTTTTTTGCATACATGTACTCTAAACTTTTCATTTTGTAGTGATCGTTTTGTTTACGAGAAAAGAGGGACAGGTTTGGATTTGAAAAAAAAATTAAAAATCCAAATTGGAAATGCACAAATGCTGAGAGAGATAATTCCAAAAAGTAGCTTTGATTCTGTAGGATAGGATAAAAGTTGTTTGTTTGCCTTTGTTGAAAATATCCAACCACACGTAACTTGAGAATTTAATTTTTTTCTACTCCTTGAAATTTTTGGATCATTAGGTCATTTGCATCTTCAACATGTTTCTGGCAAGCATACCCACCACATTTAAATCATGTTAGGATCAATTAGAAATCACTTTCTTTTAAAATTCCACCAAGCTATTAGGGGTTGTTCTAGTGGAATTTCCCAAACATGGACAACAAAACTTAGGAGTTCCTTTTTTAGTGAGTGAAAGAGTTTTCTTCTCTTACATTTATTATAGTTTTCAATTTTTTTTGCATACATAAACTCTAAAATTTTCATTTTGTTTTGATCGTTTTATTTACGAGAAAACTGGAACAAGTTTGGATTTTAAAAAAATTGAACATCCAAAATGGAATTGCACAAATTCTGATAGTGATAACTCCTAAAAGTATCTCTGATTTTGAATGATTGAAAAAATGAGGGTTGTTAGGCTCTGGTAAATATCCAACCACACGTTAAGTTGAGAATTTAATTTTTTTAACTCCTTGATATTTTTGGATCATTAGGTCTTTTGCATCTTAAACATGTTTCTGGCATGCAAACCCACAAAATTTAAAACATGTTAGGATCAATTTGAAATCTCTTTCTGATAAAATTCCACCAAGCTATTAGGGGTTGTACTAGTGGAATTTTCCAAACATGGATAACAAAACTTTTGAGTTCTTTTTTTAGTTCATGAAATAATTTTCTTCACTTACATTTATTATAGTTTTCATATTTTTTTGCATACATGAACTCTAAAATTTTCATTTTGTTGTGATCGTTTTGTTTAAGAGAAAAGTGGGACACGTTTGGATTTGAAAAAAAATTGAACATCCAAAATGGAAACGCACAAATACTGAGAGAGATAATTCCAAAAAGTATCTCTGATTTTGGAGGATAGGTGAAAAGTGGGTTATTTGGCTCTGGTAAATATCCAACCATACGTTAACTTGAGCATTTAATTTTTTCTACTCCTTGAAATTTATGGATCATTAGGTCTTTTGCATCTTCTACATGTTTCTGGCATGCGTACCCACTACATTTAAAATATGTTAGGATCAATTAAAAATCTATTTCTTATCAAATTCCACCAAGCTATTAGGGGTGTTACAAGTGGAATTTCTCAAACATGGATAACAAAACTTTGGAGTCCATTTTTTATTGCGTGAAATAAATTTTCCCCTTACATTTATTATAGTTTTCAAATTTTTTTGCATTCATGTACTCTAAAATTTTCATTTTGTTGTGATCGTTTTGTTTACGAGATAAGTGGGACATGTTTGAATTTGAAAAAAAAATTGAACATCCAAAATGGAAACGCATAAATGCTATGTGAGATAATTGCAAAAAGTATCTCTGATTTTGAAGGATTGGCAAAAAGTGGGTTGTTTGGATCTGGTAAATATCCAACCACACGTTAACTTGAGAATTTAGTTTTTTCTACTCCTTGAAATTTTTGGATCATTAGGTCATTTGCATCTTCAACATGTTTCTAGCAAGCAGACCCACCACATTTAAAACATGTTAGGATCAATTTGAAATCACTTTCTTATAAAATTTCACCAAAATCTTAGAGGTTGTACTAGTGGAATTTTCCAAACATGGATGACAAAACTGTGGAGTTTATTTTTTAGTGCGTGAAATAATTTTCTTCTTTTACATTTATTATTGTTTTCAAAAATTTTTACGCGCATGAACTCTAAAATTTTCATTTTGTTGTGATCATTTTGTTTTCGAGAAAAGTGGGACAAGTTTGGATTTGAAAAAAAAATTGAACGTCCAAAATGGAAGCACACAAATGCTGAGAGAGATATTTCCTAAAAGCATCTCTGATTTTGAATGATAGACAAAAAGAGGGTTGTTTGGCTTTGGTAAATATCCAACCACACGTTAACTTGAGAATTTTATTTTTTCTACTCTTTGAATTTTTTTGATCATTATGTCTTTTACATGTTCAACATGTTTATAGCATGCAAACCCACAACATTTAAAATATGTTAGGATCAATTAGAAATCTCTTTCTTTTAAAATTGCACCAAGCTATTAGGGGTTGTACTAGTGAATTTTCCAAACATGGATAACAAAACTTTGGAGTACATTTAAAATTCCATACATGAACTCTAAAATTTTCATTTTCTTGTGATCTTTTTTTTTACGTGAAAAGTGGGATAAGTTTGGATGTGAAAAAAAATTGAACATCCAAAATGGATACGCACAAATGCTGAGAGAGATAATTCCGAAAAGTATCCTCTATTTGGAAGGATAGGCAAAAGTTGGGTTGTTTGGCTCTGATTAATATCCAACCACACGTTAACTTGAGAATTTAATTTTTTCTACTCCTTGAAATTTTTGAATCATTATGTCATTCGCATCTTCAACATGTTTCTGGCATGCGCACCCACCATATTTAAAACATATTACGATCAATTAGAAATTTCTTTCTTATGAAATTACACCAAGCTATTCGGGATTGTACTAGTGGAATTTCCCAAAATTGGATAACAAAACTTTGGAGTTCATTTTTAGTGCCTGAAATCATTTTCTTCACTTACAATAATTATAGTTTTAAAATTTTTTTGCATACATGAACTCTAAAATTTTCATTTTGTTGTGATCGTTTTGTTTACAAGAAAAGTGGGACAAGTTTGGATTTGAAAAAACAAATTGAATATCCAAAATGGAAATGCACAAATGCTGACAAAGATAATTCCAAAAAGTATATCTAATTTTGAAGGATAGACAAAAATTGGGTGGTTTGGCTCAGGTAAATATTCAACCACACATTAACTTTACAATTTAATTTTTTCTACACCTTGAAATTTTTTTATCATTAGGTTATTTGCCTCTTCAACATATTTCTTGCATGCATACACACCACATTTATAACATGTTAGATAAATTAGAAATCTCTTTCTTATAAAATTCCACCAAGCTATTAGGGGTTGTACTAGTGGAATTTCCCAAACATGCATAACAAACCTTTGCAGTTCATTTTTTGTGCATGAAATAATTTTCTTCACTTACATTTATAATCTTTTTCAAATTTTTTTGCATACATGTATTCTCAAATTTTCATTTTGTAGTGATCGTTTTGTTTACGAGAAAACTGGGAGAGGTTTGGATTTGAAAAAAAATTAAACATCCAAAATGGAAATGCACAAATGCTGAGAGAGATAATTCCAAAAAGTTTCTTTGATTTTGTAGGATAGCATAAAAGTTGGTTATTTGGCTTTGGTAAAAATATCCAACCACACGTTAACTTGAGAATTTAATTTTTTCCTACTCCTTGAAATTTTTGGATCATTAGGTCAGTTGCTTCTTCAACATGTTTCTGGCATGCATACCCACCACATTTAAAACATGTTAGGATCAATTAGAAATCACTTTCTTATAAAATTCCACCAAGCTATTAGGGGTTGTAGTAGTGGAATTTCCCAAACATGGACAACAAAACTTTGGAGTTCCTTTTTTAGTACGTGAAATAATTTTCTTCTCTTACATTTATTATAGTTTTCAATTTTTTTTGCATACATGAACTCTAAAATTTTTATTTAGTTGTGATCGTTTTATTTACGAGAATACTGGGACAAGTTTGGATTTGAAAAAAAATTGAAAATCCAAAATGGAATTGCACAAATGCTGATAGGGATAATTCCTAAAAGTTTCTCTTATTTTGAATGACTGAAAAAGTGAGGGTTGTTTGGCTCTGGTTAATATCCAACCACACGTTAAGTTGAGAATTTAATTTTTTTTACTCCTTGAAGTTTTAGGATCATTAGGTCTTTTGCATCTTAAACATGTTTCTTGCATGCAAACCCACAACATTTAAAACATGTTAGGATCAATTTGAAATCTCTTTCTTATAAAATTCCACCAAGCTATTAGGGGTTGTACTAGTGGAATTTTTCAAACATGGATAACAAAACTTTTGAGTTCTTTTTTTAGTTCATGAAATAATTTTCTTCACTTACATTTATTATAGTTTTTGTATTTTTTTTCATACATGAACTCTAAAATTTTCATTTTCTTGTGATCGTTTTGTTTAAGAGAAAAGTGGAGAAGTTTGGATTTGAAAAAAAATTGAACATCCAAAATGGAAACGCACAAATACTGTGAGAGATAATTCCAAAAAGTATCTCTGATTTTGGAGGATAGGTGAAAAGTGGGTTCTTTGCCTCTGGCAAATATCCAACCACACGTTAACTTGAGAATTTAATTGTTTCTACTCCTTGAAATTTTTAGATCATTAGGTGATTTCCATCTTCTACATGTTTCTGGCATGCATACCCACCATATTTAAAACACGATAGGATCAATCAAAAATCTCTTTCTTATCAAATTCCACGAATCTATTAGGGGTTGTACAAGTGGAATTTCTCAAACATGGATAACAAAACTTTGGAGTCCATTTTTTAGTGCGTGAAATAATTTTTTCCCCTACATTTATTATAGTTTTCAAATTTTTTTGCATTCATGAACTCTAAAATTTTCATTTTGTTGTGATCATTTTGTTTATGAGATAAATGGGAAAAGGTTGAATTTGAAAAAAAATTGAACATCCAAAATGGAAACGCACAAATGCTAAGTGAGATAATTACAAAAAGTATCTCTGATTTTGAAGGATTGGCAAAAAGTGGGTTATTTGGCTCTGGTAAATATCCAACCACACGTTAACTTGAGAATTTAGTTTTTTCTACTCCTTGAAATTTTTGGATCATTAGGTCATTTGCATCTTCAACATGTTTCTAGCATGCATACCCACCACATTTAAAACATGTTAGGATCAATTTGAAATAACTTTCTTTTAAAATTCCACCAAACTCTTAGGGGTTGTACTAGTGGAATTTCCAAAACATGTTGAAAAAAAATTTTTAGTACGTGAAAATTTTTTCTTCTCTTACATTTATTATTGTTTTCAAATTTTTTTTCATACATGACCTCTAAAATTTTCATTTTGTTGTGATCGCTTTGTTTACGAGAAAAGTGGGAAAAGTTTGGATTTGAAAAAAAAATTGAACATCCAAAATGGAAGCGCACAAATGCTGAGAGAGATATTTCCTAAAAGCATCTCTTAACCACACGTTAACTTGAGAATTTTATTTTTTTTACTCCTTGAATTTTTTGGATCATTAGGTCTTTTACATCTTCAACATGTTTATAGCATGCAAACCCACAACATTTAAAACATGTTAGGATCAATTAGAAATCTCTTTCTTTTAAAATTCCACCAAGCTATTAGGGGTTGTTCTAGTGGAATTTTCCAAACATGGATAACAAAACTTTGGAGTTCCTTTTTTAGTTCATGAAATAATTTTCTTCACTTACATTTATTATAATTTTCTAATTTTTTTGCATACATGAACTCAAATATTTTCACTTTCTTGTGATTTTTTTTTTTGAGAAAAGTGGGATAAGTTTGGATGTGAAAAAAAATTGAACATCCAAAATGGAAGCGTACAAATGCTGAGAGAGATAGTTCCAAAAATTATCCTCTATTTGGAAGGATAGGCAAAAATTGGGTTGTTTGGCTCTGGTAAATATCCAACCACAAGTTAACTTGAGAATTTAATTTTTTCTACTCCATGAAATTTTTGGATCATTAGGTCATTTGCATCTTCAACATGTTTGTGGCATGCGTACCCACCACATTTAAAACATGTTACGATCAATTAGAAATTTTTTTCTTATGAAATTCCAACAAGCTATTCGCGGAAGTACTAGTGGAATTTCCCAAAATTGGATAACAAAACTTTGGAGTTCATTTTTAGTGTATGAAATAATTTTATTCACTTACATTAATTATAGTTTTCAATTTTTTTTGCATACATGAACTTTAAATTTTTCATTTTGTTGTGATTGTTTTGTTTACGTGAAAAGTGGGACAAGTTTGGATTTGAAAAAAAAATTGAACATCCAAAATGGAAATGCACAAATGCTGAGATAGATAATTCCAAAAAGTATATCTGATTTTGATGGATAGGCAAAAAGTGGGTTGTTTGGCTCTGGTAAATATTCAACCACACGTTAACTTTAGAATTTAATTTTTTCTACTCCTTGAAATTTTTTTATCATTAGATCATTTTCCTCTTCAACATGTTTCTTGCATGCATACCCACCACATTTATAACATGTTAGATCAATTAGAAATCTCTTTCTTATAAAATTCCACTAAGCTATTAGGGGTTGCACTAGTGGAATTTCCCAAACATGGATAACAAACCTTTGGAGTTCATTTTTAGTGCGTGAAATAATTTTGTTCACTTACATTAATTATAGTTTTCAATTTTTTTTGCATACATGAACTCTAAATTTTTCATTTTGTTGTGATCATTTTGTTTACGAGAAAACTGGGACAGGTTTGGATTTGAAAAAAAATAAAACATCCAAAATGGAATTGCACAAATGCTGAGAGAGATAATTCCAAAAAGTTTCTTTGATTCTGTAGGATAGGATAAAAGTTGGTTGTTTAGCTTTGGTGAAAATATCCAACCACACGTTAAGTTGAGAATTTAATTTTTTTCTACTCCTTGAAATTTTTGGATCATTAGGTCATTTTCATCTTCAACATGTTTCTGGCATGCTTACCCACCACATTTAAAACATGTTTGGATCAATTAGAAATCACTTTCTTATAAAATTCCACCAAGCTATTAGGGGTTGTACTAGTGGATTTCCCAAACATGGATAACAAAACTTGGGAGTTATTTTTTTGGTGCGTGAAATAATTTTCTTCTCTTACATTTATTATAGTTTTCAAATTTTTTTGCGTACATGAACTCTAAAATTTTACTTTTGTTGTGATCGTTTTATTTACATGAAAACTGGGACAAGTTTGGATTTAAAAAAAAATTGAACATCCAAAATGGAATTGCACAAATGCTGATAGAGATAATTCCTAAAAGTTTCGCTGATTTTGAAAGATTGAAAAAATGAGGGTTGTTTGGCTCTGGTAAATATCGAACCACACGTTAAGTTGAGAATTTAATTTTTTCTACTCGTTGAAGTTTTTGTCGCATTAAGTCTTTTGCATCTTAAACATGTTTCTGGCATGCAAACCCACAACATTTAAAACATGTTAGGATCATTTTGAAATCTCTTTCTTATAAAATTCCACCAAGCTATTAGGGGTTGTACTAGTGGAATTTTCCAAACATGGATCACAAAACTTTCGAGTTCATTTTTTAGTTCATGAAATAATTTTCTTCACTTACATTTATTATAGTTTTCAAATTTTTTTGCATACATGACCTCTAAAATTTTCATTTTATTGTGATCGTTTTATTTACGAGAAAATTGGGAAGTGTTTGGATTTGAAAAAAAATTGAACATCGAAAATGGAATTGCACAAATGCTGATAGAGATAATTCCTAGAAGTTTCTCTGATTTTGAATGATTGAAAAAATGAGGGATGTTTGGCTCTGGTAAATATCATACCACACGTTAAGTTGAGAATTTATTTTTTTCTACTCCTTGAAGTTTTGGATTATTAGGTCTTTTGCATCTTAAACATGTTTCTGGCATGCAAACCCACAACATTCCAATCATGTTAGGATCAATTTGAAATCTCTTTCTTATAAAATTCCACCAAGCTATTAGGGGTAGTACTAGTGGAATTTTCCAAACATGGGTGACAAAACTTTGGTGTTCATTTTTTAGTTCATGAAATAATTTTCTTCACTTACATTTATTATAGTTTTCATATTTTTTTGCATACATGAACTCTAAAATTTTTATTTTGTTGTGATCGTTTTGTTTAAGAGAAAAGTGGGACAAGTTTGGATTTGAAAAAAAATTGAACATCCAAAATGGAAACGCACACTGAGAGAGATAATTCCAAAAAGTATCTCTGATTTTGGAGGATAGGTGAAATGTGGGTTGTTTGGCTCTGGTAAATATCCAACCACACGTTAACTTGAGCATTTAATTTTTCTACTCCTTGAAATTTTTGGATCATTAGGTCATTTGCATCTTCTACATGTTTCTGGCATGCATACCCACCACATTTAAAACATGTTAGGATCAATTAAAAATCCTTTTCTTTTAAAATTCCACCAAGCTATTAGGGGTTGTACATGTGGAATTTCTCAAACATGGATAAAAAATCATTGGAGTTCAATTTTTAGTGCGTGAAAATTTTTCTTCTCTTACATTTATTATTGTTTTCAAATTTTTTTACATACATGAAGTCTAAAATTTTCATTTTGTTGTGATCGTTTTGTTTACGAGAAAAGTGGACAAGTTTGGATTTGAAAAAAAAATTGAACATCCAAAATGGAAGCGCACAAATGCTGAGAGAGATATTTCCTAAAGCACCTCTAATTTTAAATGATAGACAAAAATAAGGTTGTTTGGCTTTGGTAAATATCCAACTACACGTTAACTTGAGAATTTTATTTTTTCTACTCCTTGAATTTTTTGGATAATTAGGTCTTTTACATCTCCAACATGTTTATAGCATGCAAACCCACAACTTTTAAAACATGTTAGGATCAATTGGAAATCTCTTTCTTATAAAATTCCACCAAGCTATTAGGGGTTGTACTAGTGGAATTTTCCAAACATGGATAACAAAACTTTGGAGTTCATTTTTTAGTTCATGAAATAATTTTCTTCACTTACATTTATTATAATTTTCAAATTTTTTTACATACATGAACTCTAAAATTTTCATTTGCTTGCGATCTTTTTTTTTTTATGAGAAAAGTGGGATAAGTTTGGATGTGAAAAAAAATTGAACATCCAAAATAGAAACGCACAAATGCTGAGAGAGATAATTCCGAAAAGATTCCTCTATTTGGAAGGATAGGAAAAAATTTGGGATGTTTGGCTCAGGTAAATATCCAACCACACATTAACTTGATAATTTAATTTTTTCTACTCCTTGAAATTTTTGGATCATTAGGTCATTTGCATCTTCAACAAGTTTCTTTCATGCATACCCTCCACATTTAAAACATGTTAGGATCGATTAGAAATCTCTTTCTTATAAAATTCCACCAAGCTATTAGGGGTAGTACTAGTGAAAATTCCCAAACATGGATAAGAAAAGTTTGGAGTTCATTTTTAGTGCGTAAAATAATTTTCTTCGCTTTCAGTTATTATATTTTTAAATTTTTTTTGCATACATGAACTCTAAAATTTTCATTTTGTTGTGATAGATTTATTTACAAGAAAAGTGGGACAAGTTTGGATTTGAAAAAAAATTGAACTTCCAAAATGGAAATGCACGAATACTAAGAGAGATAATTCCAAAAAGTATCTCTGATTTTGAAGGATAGGCAAAAGGTGGTTGTTTGGCCATGGTAAATATACAACCACATGTTAACTTGAGAATTTAATTTTTTCTACACCTTGAAATTTTTGGATCATTAGGTCATTTCCATCTTCAACATGTTTCTGGCATGCAAACCCGCCACATTTAAAACAAATTAGGATCAATTAGAAATCTCTTTCTTATAAAATTCCAAGAAGCTATTAGGGGTTGTACTAGTGGAATTTCCCAGACATGGACAACAAAACTTTGGAGTTCATTTTTTTGGTGCGTGAAATAATTTTCTTCACTCGCATTTATTGTAGTTTTTAATTTTTTTTGCATACAAGAACTCTAAAATTTTCATTTTTTTGTGATCGTTTTGTTTACGAGTAAAATGGGACTAGTTTGGATTTTTAAAAAAATTGAACATCGAAAATGGAAATGCACAAATGAGGAGAAAGATAATTCCAATAAGTATCTCTGATTTGAAGGATAGGCAAAAAGTGTGTTGTTTGGCTCTGGTTAATATCCAACCACACGTTAACTTGAGAATTTATTTTTTTCTACTCCTTGAAATTTTTCGATCATTAGGTCATTTGCATCTTCAACCTCTTTCAGGCATGCATACCCGCCACATTTAAAACAAGTTAGGATCAATTAGAAATCTCTTTCTTATAAAATTCAACGAAGCTATTAGGGGTTGTACTAGTGGAATTTCCCAAATTTGGATGAGAAAACTTTGGAGTTCATTTTATAGTGTGTGCAATAATTTTCTTCACTTACATTTATTATAGTTGTCATTTTCTTTTTGCGAACATCAACTCTAAAATTTTCATTTTTTTGTGATCGTTTTGTTTACTTTAAAAGTGGGACATGTTTGGATTTTAAAAAAAATTGATCATCCAAAATGGAAACGCACAAATTTTGTGCGAGATAATTCCAAAAAGTATCTTTGATTTTGAAGGATAGGCAAAAAGTGGGTTGTTTGGCTATGGTAAATATCCAACCACACATTAACGTGAGAATTTAATTTTTTCTACTCCTTGAAATTTTTGGATCATTAGGTCATTTGCATCTTCAACATGTTTCTGGCAAGCATACCCACCACATTTAAAACAAGTTAGGATCAATTAGAAATTTCTTTCTTATAAAATTCCACAAAGCTATTAGGGGATGTACGAATGGAATTTTCCAAACTTGGATGACAAAACTTTGTTCATTTTTTAGTGCGTGAAATAATTTTTTTCACTTACGCTAATTATAGTTTTCTTATTTTTTTGTCAACATGACCACTAAAATTTTCATTTTTTTGTGATCGTTTTGTTTACTAGAAAAGTGGGACAAGTTTTGATTAAAAAAAATTAACATCCAAAATGCAAACACAAAAATGCTGAGAGAGATAATTCCAAAAAGTTTCTTTGATTCTGCAGGATAGAATAAAAGTTGGTTGTTTAGCTTTGGTGAATATATCCAACCACATGTTAACTTGAGAATTTAATTTATTCTACACCTTGAAATTTTGGGATCATTAGGTTATTTGCATCTTCAACATGTTTCTTGCATGCATACCCACCACATTTAAAACATGTTAGGATCAATTAGAAATCTCTTTCTTATAAAATTCAACCAAACTATTAGAGGTTGTACAAGTGGAATTTCCGAAATATGGATGAAAAAACTTTGGAGTTCATTTTTTTGTACATGAAATAATTTTCTTCACTTACATTTCTATTAGTTTTCAATTTTTTTTGCATACATGAACTCAAAAATTTTAATTTTGTTGAGATCGTTTTGTTTATGAGAAAAGTGGGACAAGTTTTGATTTGAAAAAAAATGGAACATAAAAAATGGAAACGCACAAATGCTGAGAGAGATAATTCCAAAAAGTATCCCTGATTTTGAAGGATAGGCAAAAAGTGGGTTGTATGGCACTAGTAAATATCCGACCACACGTTAACTTATGAATCTAATTTTTTCTACTTGTTGAAATTTTTGGATCATTAGATCATTTGCATCTTCAACATGTCATGCATACCCACCACATTTAAAACATGTTATGGTCAATTTGAAATATCTTTTGTATAAAATTCCACCAAGCTATTTCGGTTTGTACTAGTGGAATTTCCCAAACATGGATACGAAAACTTGGAGTTTATTTTTTAGTGCATGAAATAATTTTCTTCACTTACATTTATTATAGTTTTCAAATTAATTTGCATTCATGAGCTCTAATATTTGCAATTTGTTGTGATCGTTTTGTATAAGAGAAAGATGGGACAAGTTTGGATTTGAAAAAAATGAACATCCAAAATGGAAACGCACAAATGCAGAGAGAGATAATTCCAAAAAGTATCTTTGATTTTGAAGGATAGGCAAAATGTGGGTTGTTTGGCTCAGGTAAACATCCAACCACACGTTAACTTGAGAATTTAATTTTTTCTACTCCTTCAAAATTTTTGGATCATTAGGTCATTCGCATCGTCGACATGTTTCTGGATTGCATACCCACCACATTTAAAACATGTTAGGATGAATTTGAAATCTCTTTCTTATAAAATTCCACCAAGCTATTAGGGGTTGTACTAGTGGAATTTCCCAAACGTGGATAACAAAACTTTGGAGTTCATTTTTTGTGTGTGAAATAATTTTCTTCACTTACATTTAGAATAGTTTTGAAATTTTTTTGCATACAAGAAATCAAAAATTTTCTTTTTGTTGTGATCGTTTTGTTTACGAGAAAAGTGGGACATTTTTGGATTTGAAAAAAAACTGAACATCCAAAATAGAAACGCTCAAATGCTGAGAGTGATAATTCAAAAAAGTATCTCTGATTTTGAAGGATAGGCAAAAAGTGGGTTGTTTGGCGCTAGTAAATATCCAACCACATTTTAACTTGAGAATTTAATTTTTTCTACTCCTTGAAACTTTTCCATCATTAGGTCATTTGCATCTTCAATAAGTTTCTGTCATGTATACCCGCCACAATTAAAACAAGTTAGGTACAATTAGAAATCTCTTTCTTATAAAATTCCACCAAGCTATTAGTAGTTGTACTAGTGGAATTTCCCAAACTTGGATAACAAAACAATGCAGTTCATTTTTTAGTGCATTAAATAATTTTCTTCACTTAGATTTATTTTAGTTTTCAAATTTTTTTGCATACATGAACTCTAAAATTTTTATTTTGTTTAGATCGTTTTGTTTACGCAAAAAGTGGGACAAGTTTGGATTTGAAAAAAAATTGGACATTCAAAATGGAAACGCACGAATGCTGAGGGAGATAATTCCAAATAGTATCTCTGATTTTGAAGGATAGGAAAAAAGTGGGTTGTTTCGCTCTGGTAAATTTCCAACCACACGTTAACTTGAGAATTTAATTTTTTGTACTCCTTGAAATTTTTGGATCATTAGGTCATTTGCATCTTCAACATGTTTCAGGCATGCATACCACTACATTTAAAACAAGTTATGAATAAGTAGAAATCTCTTTCTTAAAAAATTCCACCAAGCTATTCAGGGTTGTACTGGTGGAATTTCCGAAACATGGATAACAAAACTTTGGAGTTGATTTTTTAGTGCGCGAAATAATTTTCTTCACTTACAGTAATTATATAGTTTTCAAATTTTTTTGCGTACATGAACTCTAAAATTTTAATTTTTTCTGATTGTTTTGTTTACGAAATAAGTGGGACAAGTTTGGATTTTAAAAAACAAATGAACATTCAAAATTGAAACGCACAAATGCTGATAGCGATAATTCCAAAAATTATCTCCGATTTTGAAGGACAGGCAAAAAGTGGGTTTTTTGGCTCTTGTAAATATCCAACCATATGTTAACTTGAGAATTTAATTTTTCTACTCCTTCTAATTTTTGGATCATTAGGTCATTTGTATCTTCAACATCTTTTCGGCAAGCATACCCACCTCATTTAAAACATGTTAGGATCAATTAGAAATATCTTTCTTTGAGAATTCCACCAAGCTATTAAGGGTTGTACTAGTGGAATTTCCCCATCATGCATAACAAAACTTTGGAGTTCATTTTTTAGTACGTGAAATAATTTTCTTCACATACATTTATTATAGTTTTCAAATTATTTTGCATTCATGAACTCTAAAATTTTAATTTTGTTGTGATCGTTTTGTTTAAGAGAAAGATGGGACAAATTTGGATTTGAAAAAAAATTGATTATCCAAAATGAAAACGCACAAATGCTGAGAGAGATATTTCCAAAAAGTATCCCTGATTTTGAAGGATAGGCAAAAAGTGGGTTGTATGGCACTAGTGAATATCCGACTACACGTTAACTTATGAATTTAATTTTTTCTACTTCTTGAAATTTTTGGATCATTAGGTTATTTGCATCTTCAACATGTTTCTGGCATGCATACCCCCCCACATTTAAAAATGTTACGATCAATTAGAAATCTCTTTCTTATAAAATTCCACCAAGCTATTTGGGGTTGTACTAGTGGAATTTCCAAAACATAGATAACAAAAATTGGAGTTCATTTTTTAGTGCATGAAATAATTTTCTTCACATACATTTATTATAGTTTTCAAATTATTTTGCTTTCATGAACTCTAAAATTTGCATTTTGTTGTGATCGTTTTGTATAAGAGAAAGATGGGACAAGTTTGGATTTGAAAAAAAATGAACATCCAAAATGGAAACGCACAAATGCTGAGAGAGATATTCCAAAATGTATCTATGATTTTGAAGGATAGGCAAAATGTGGGATGTTTGGCTCAGGTAAACATCCAACCACATGTTAACTTGAGAATTTAATTTTTTCTACTCCTTGAAAATTTTGGATCATTAGGTCATTTGCATCTTCAACATGTTTCTGGATTGCATACCCACCACATTTAAAACATGTTAGGATCAATTTGAAATCTCTTTCTTATAAAATTCCTCCAAGCTATTAGGGGTTGTACTAATGGAATTTCCCAAACATGAATAAGAAAACTTTGAAGTTCATTTTTTAGTGCGTGAAATAATTTTCTTCACTTACATTTAGAAGAGTTTTCAAATTTTTTTGCATACATGAACTCTAAAATTTTCATTTTGTTGTGATCGTTTTGTTTGCGAGAAAAGGGGGACAAGTTTAGATTTTAAAAAAAAACCTGAACATCAAAAATGGAAACGCTCAAATGATGAGAGTGATAATTCAAAAAAGTATCTATGATTTTTAAGGATAGGCAAAAAGTGGGTTGTTTGGTGCAAGTAAATATCCAACCACATTTTAACTTGAGAATTTAATTTTTTCTACTCTTTGAAACTTTTCGATCATTAGGTCATTTGCATCTTCAACATGTTTCTGTCATGTATACCTGCCACAATTAAAACAAGTTAGGTACAATTAGAAATCTCTTTCTTATAAAATTCCACCAAGCTATTAGGGGTTGTACTAGTGGAATTTCCCCAACATGGATAACAAAACTTTGGAGTTCATTTCTTAGTGCGTGAAATAATTTTCTTCACCTACATTTAGAATAGTTTTCAAATTTTTTTTGCATACATGAACTCTAAAATTTTCATTTTGTTGACGAGAAAAGTGGGGCAAGTTTGGATTTGAAAAAAAATTGAACATTCAAAATGGAAACACTCAAATTCTAAGAGAGATACTTCCAAACAGTAACTCTTATTTTGAAGGATAGACAAAAAGTGGTATGTTTGGCACAAGTAAAAATCCGACCACACGTTAACTTCTGAATTTAATTTTCTCTACCTCTTGAAATTTTTGGATCATTAGGTCAGTCACATCTTCAACCAATTTCTGGCATGCATACCCACCACATTTGAAACATGTTATGATCAACTAGAAATCTCTTTCTTACAAAATTCCACCAAGCTATTAGGGGTTGTACTACGTTAACTTGAGAATTTAATTTTTTCTACTAATTAAATTTTTTTTATCATTAGGTCTTTTCCATTTTCAACATGTTTCTGGCATGCATAGCCACCACATTTAAAACATGATAGGAATAATTAGAAATCTCTTTGTTATAAAATTCCCCCACGCTATTAGGGGTTGTACTAGTGGAATTTCCCAAACATGGACAACAAAACATTGGGGTTAATTTTTTAGTGCGTGAAATAATTTTCTTCACTTACATTTATTAAAGTTTTCAAATTTTTTTTGCATACATGAACTCTAACATTTTCATTTTGTTGTGATCGTTTTTTTATGAGAAAAGTGGGACAAGTTTGGATTTGAAAAAAAATTGAACATCCAAAATGGAAAAACACAAGTACTGAGAGAGAGAATTCTAAAAAGTATCTCTGATTTTGAAGGATAGGCAAAAAGTGGGTTGTTTGGCTCTGATAAATATCCGACCACACGTTAACTTGAGAATTTAATTTTTTCTACTAATTAATTTTTTTTTATCATTAGGTCTTTTGCATCTTCAACATGTTTCTGGCATGCATACTCACCACATTTAAAACATGATAGGAATAATTAGAAATCTATTTGTTATAAAATTCCACCACACTATTAGGGGTTGTACTAGTGGAATTTCCAAAACGTGGATAATAAAACTTTGGAGTTCCTTTTTTAGTGCGTGAAATAATTTTATTTCCTTACATTTATTATAGTTTTCATATTTTTTTACATACATGTACTCTAAAATTTTCATTTTGTTGTGATCGTTTTGTTTAAGAGAATAGTGGGACAAGTTTGGATTTGAAAAAAATTTAACATCCAAAATAGAAACGCACAAATGCCGAGAGAGATAATTCATGAAAGTATCTCTGATTTTGAAGGATGGGCAAAAAGTGGTTTGTTTGGCTCTGGTAAATATCCAACCTCACGTTAACTTGAGAATTTAAATTTTTCTACCCCTTGAAATTTATGGATCATTAGGACTTTTGCATCTTCAACATGTTTCTGGCATGTATACCAACCACATTTAAAACAAGTTAGGATCAATTAGAAATCTCTTTCTTATAAAATTTCATCAAGCTATTAGGGGTAGTACTAGTGGAATTTCCAAAACATGCATATCAAAACTTTAGAGTTCATTTTTTAGTGCATGAAATAATTTTATTCACTTACATTTATTATAGTTTTCACATTTTTGTGCATACATGAACTCTAAAATTTTCATATTGTTGAGAACGTTTTGTTTACGAGAAAATTTGGACAAGTTTGGATTTGAAAAAAAATTGAACATTCAAAATGGAAACGCACAAATGCCGAGAGAGATAATTCCAAAAACTATCTCTAATTTAGAAGTTAGGTAAAAAGTGAGTTGTTTGGCTCTGGTGAACATCCAACCACTCGTTAACTTGAGAATTTTATTTTTTCAACTCCAAATTTTTGGATCATTAGGTCATTTGTATCTTCAACATGTTTCTGGCATGCATACCCACCACATTGAAAACATGTTAGGATCAATTAGAAATCTCTTTCTTATAAAATTCCACCAAGCTATGAGGGCTTGTACTAGTTGATTTTCCCAAACATGGATAACAAAACTTTGGAGTTAATATTTTAGTTCATGAAATAATTTTCTTCACTTACATTTATTATAATTTTCAAATATTTTTGCATACATGAACTCTAAAATTTTAATTTTCTTGTGATCTTTTTTTTTTTTTACGAGAAAAGTGGGATAAATTTGGATGTGAAAAAAAATTGAACATCCAAAATGGAAGCGCACAAATGCTGAGAGAGATAATTCCAAAAAGTATCCTCTATTTGGAAGGATAAGCAAAAATTGGGTTGTTTGGCTATGGTTAATATCCAACCACACGTTAACTTGAGAATTTAATTTTTTCTACTCCTAGAAATTTTTGGACCATTATGTCATTCGCATCTTCAACATGTTTTTGGCATGCGTACCCACCACATTTAAAACATATTATGATCAATTAGAAATTTCTTTCTTTTGAAATTCCACCAAGCTATTCGGGGTAGTACTAGTGGAATTTCCAAAAATTGGAGAACAAAACTTTGGAGTTCATTTTTAGTGCGTAAAATAATTTTCTTCACTTACAGTATTTATAGTTTTCAAATTTTTTTTCATACATGAACTCTAAAAATTTCATTTTGTTGAGATCGTTTTGTTTACGAGAAAAGTGGGACAAGTTTTGATTTGAAAACAAAAATTGAACATCCAAAATGGAAATGCACAAATGTTGACATAGCTAATTCCAAAAAGTATATCTGATTTCGAAGGATAGGCAAAAAGTGGGTTGTTTGGCTCTGGTAAATATTCAACCACAAGTTAACTTAAGAATTTAATTTTTTCTTCTCCTTGAAATTTATTCATCATTAGGTCATTTGCCTCTTCAACATATTTCTTGCATGCATACCCACCACATTTATAACATGTTAGATCAATTAGAAATCTCTTTCTTATAAAATTCCACCAAGCTATTAGGGGTTGTACTAGTGGAATTTCCCAAACATGGATAACATACCTTTGCAGTTCATTTTTTGTGCATGAAATAATTTTTTTCACTTACATTTATAATCGTTTTCAAATTTTTTTGCATACATGTACTCTAAAATTTTCATTTTGTAGTGATCGTTTTGTTTACGAGAAAATTGGGAGAGGTTTGGATTTGAAAAAAAAATTAAACATCCAAAATGGAAATGCACAAATGCTGAGAGAGATAATTCCAAAAAGTTTCTTTGGTTCTGTAGGATAGGATAAAAGTTGGTTGTTTGGCTTTGGTGAAAATATCCAACCACACGTTAACTTGAGAATTTAATTTTTTTTCTACTCCTTGAAATTTTTGGATCATTAGATCATTTGCTACTTCAACATGTTTCTGGCATGCATACCCACCACATTTAAAAAATGTTAGGATCAATTAGAAATCACTTTCTTATAAAATCCCACCAAGCTATTAGGGGTTGTAGTAGTGGAATTTCCCAAACATGGATAACAAAACTTTGGAGTTCCTTTTTTAGTACGTGAAATAATTTTCTTCTCTTATATTTATTATAGTTTCAAATTTTTTTGCATACTTGAACTCTAAAATTTTTATTTAGTTGTGATCGTTTTGTTTACGAGAAAACTGGGACAAGTTTGGATTTGAAAAAAAATTGAACATCCAAAATGGAATTGCACAAATACTGATAGAGATAATTCCTAAGAGTTTCTCTGATTTTGAATGACTGAAAAAGTGAGGGTTGTTTGGCTCTGGTAAATATCCAACCACACGTTAAGTTGAGAATTTAATTTTTTTTACTCCTTGAAGTTTTAGGATTATTAGGTCTTTTGCAGCTTAAACATGTTTCTGGCATGCAAACCCACAACATTTAAAACATGTTAGGATCAATTTGAAATATCTTTCTTATAAAATTCCACCAAGCTATTAGGGGTTGTACTAGTGGAATTTTCCAAACATGGATAACAAAACTTTGGAGTTCTTTTTTTAGTTCATGAAATAATTTTCTTCACTTACATTTATTATAGTTTTCATATTTTTTTTGTATACATGAACTCTAAAATTTTCATTTTGTTGTGATCGTTTTGTTTAAGAGAAAAGTGGGACAAGTTTGGATTTGAAAAAAAATTGAAAATCCAAAATGGAAACGCACAAATATTGAGAGAGATAATTCCAAAAAGTATCTCTAATTTTGGAGGATAGGTGAAAAGTGGGTTGTTTGGCTCTGGCAAATATCCAACCACACGTTAACTAGAGAATTTAATTTTTTCTACACCTTGAAATTTTTGGATCATTAGGTCATTTGCATCTTCTACATGTTTCTGGCATGCATACCCACCACATTTAAAACATCTTAGGATCAATTAAAAATCTCTTTCTTATCAAATTCCACCAAGCTATTAGGGGTTGTACAAGTGGAATTTCTCAAACATGGATAACAAAACTTTCGAGTCCATTTTTTAGTGCGCGAAATAATTTTTTTGCTTACATTTATTATAGTTTTCAATTTTTTTTGCATTCATGAACTCTAAAATTTTCATTTTGTTGTGATCATTTTTTTTACGAGATAAGTGGGAAAAGTTTGAATTTGAAAAAAAATTGAACATCCAAAATGGAAACGTACAAATGCTAAGGGAGATAATTGCAAAAAGTATCTCTGATTGAAGGATTGGCAAAAAGTGGGTTGTTTGGCTCTGGTAAATTTCCAACCACACGTTAACTTGAGAATTTAGTTTTTTCTACTCCTTGAAATTTTTGGATCATTAGGTCATTTGCATCTTCAACATGTTTCTAGCATGCATACCCACCACATTTAAAACATGTTAGGATCAATTTGAAATAACTTTCTTTTCAAATTCCACCAGACTCATAGGGGTTGTACTAGTGGAATTTCCCAAACATGGATAACAAAACTTTGGAGATCATTTTTTAGTGCGTGAAAAAATTTTCTTCTCTTACATTTATTATTGTTTTCAAATTTTTTTACATACATGAACTCTAAAATTTTCATTTTGTTGTGATCGTTTTTTTACGAGAAAAGTGGGACAAGTTTGGATTTGAAAAAAAATTGAACATCCAAAATGGAAGCGCACAAATGCTGAGAGAGATATTTCTTAAAAGCATCTCCGATTTTGAAAGATAGACAAAAAGGGGGTTGTTTGGCTTTGGTAAATATCAAACCACACGTTAACTTTAGAATTTTATTTTTTCTACTCCTTGAATTTTTTGGATCATTAGGTCTTTTACATCTTCAACATGTTTATAGCATGCAAACCCACAACATTTAAAACAAGTTAGGATCAATTAGAAATCTCTTTCTTTTAAAATTCCACCAAGCTATTAGGGGTTGTACTAGTGGAATTTTCCAAACATGGATAACAAAACTTTGGAGTTCCTTTTTTAGTTCATGAAATAATTTTCTTCACTTACAATTATTATAATTTTCACATTTTTTTGCCTACATGAACTCTAAAATTTTCATTTTCTTTTGATCTTTTTTTTTTTTACTAGAAAAGTGGGATAAGTTTGGATGTGAAAAAAAATTGAACATCCAAAATTGAAGCGCACAAATGCTGAAAGAGATAATTCCGAAAAGTATCCTCTATTTGGAAGGATAGGCAAAAATTGGGTTGTTTGGCTCTGGTAAATATCCATCCACAAGTTAACTTGAGAATATAATTTTTTCTACTCCTTGAAATTTTTGGATCATTAGGTCATTTCCATCTTCAACATGTTTGTGGCATGCGTACCCACCACATTTAAAACAAATTAGAATCAATTAGAAATTTTTTTCATATAAATTTCCACCAAGCTATTTTGGGTTGTACTAGTGGAATTTCCCAAACTTTGATAACAAAACTTTGGAGTTCATTTTTTAGTGAGTGAAATAATTTTCTATACTTATATTAGTTATAGATTTCAAATTTATTTGCGAACATGAACTCTAAAATTTTTATTTTGTTGTGATTGTTTTGTTTACTAGAAAAGTGGGACAAGTTTGGATTTGAAAAGAAATTAAACATCCAAAATGGAAATGCAGAAATGCTGGGAGAGATAAATTCCAAAACGTATCTCTGATTTTGAAGGATAGCCAATGGCTCTGGTAAATATCCAACCACACATTAACTTGAAAATTTAATTTTTTCTACTACTTGAAATTTTTTGATCATTAGGTCATTTGCATCTTCTACATGTTTCTAGCATGCATATCAACCACATTTAAAAAAAGTTAGGATCAATTAGAAATCCCTTTCTTTTAAAATTGCACCAAGTTATTAGGGGTTGTACAAGTGGAATTTCCCAAACTTGGATAACAAAACTTTGGAGTTCATTTTTTAGTGTGTGGAATAATTTTTTTCACTTATATTTATTATAGTTTTCAAATTGTTTTGCATACATGAACTCTAAAATTTTCAATTTGTTGAGATCGTTTTGTTTACGAGAAAAGTGGGACAAGTTAGGATTTAAAAAAAAAAATTGAACATACAAAATGGAAACGCACAAATTCTGAGAGAGATAATTCTAAATAGTATCTCTGCTTTAAATGATAGTCATAAAGTGGGTTGTTTGGCTCTGGTAAACATCCAACCACATGTTAACTTGAGAACTTTATTTTTTCTACTCCTTGAAATTCTTGGATCATTAGGTCATTTGGATCTTCAACATGTTTCGGGCATGCCTACCCACCACATTTAAAACAAGTTAGGATCAATTAGAAATCTCTTTCTTTTAAAATTCCACCAAGCTATTACGGGTTGTACTAGTGGAATTTCCAAAACGTGGATAACAAAACTTTGGAGTTCATGTTTTAGTGCGTGAAATAATTTTCTTCACTTACATTATTTATAGTTTTCTTATTTTTTTGCGTCCACGAACTCTAAAATTTTCATCTTGTTGTGATCGTTTTGTTTACGAGAAAAGTGGGACAAGTTTGGATTTGAAAAAAATTGAACATCCAAAATTGAAACCCACAAATGTGACGGAGATAATTCCAAAAAGTATCTCTGATATAGAAGGATAGGCAAAAAGTGGGTTGTTTAACCCTGTTAAATATCCAACCACATGTTAACTTGAGAATTCAATTTTTTCTACTCCTTGAAATTCTTGGATCATTAGGTCATTTGCATCTTCAACATGTTTCTGGCATGCATACCCACCACATTTAAAACATATTAGTATCTATTATAAATCTCTTTCTTATAAAATTCCCCAAAGCTATTAGGGGTAGTACTAGTGGAATTTCCCAAACTTGGATAACAAAACTTTGGAGTTCATTTTTTAGTGCGTGATATAATTTTCTTCACTTACATTTATTATTGTTTTCAAATTTTTTTGCATACATGAACTCTAAAATTTTCATTTTGTAGTGATCATTTTGTTTACGAGAAAAGGGGAAAAGTTTGGATTTGAAAAAAAATTGAACATCAAAAATGGAAATGCACTAATGCTGAGAAAGATAATTCCAAAAAGTATCTCAGGTTTTGCAGGATAGGCAAAAAGTGGGTTGTTTGGCTCTGGTAAATATCCAACCACACGTTAACTTGAGAATTTAATTTTTTCAACTGTTTGAAATTTTTGTATCATTTGGTCATTTGCATCTTACACATGTTTCTGGCATGTATACCCGCCACATTTAAAAAGTGTTAGGATCAATTAGAAATCTCTTTCTTCTAAATTTCCACCATGCTATTCGAGGTTGTACTAGTGGAATTTCCCAAACATGGATAAAAAAACTTTCGAGTTTTTAGTGAGTGAAATAATTTTCTTCACTTACATTTATTATAGTTTTCAAATTTTTTTCCATACATGAACTCTAAAATTTTCACTTTGTTGAGAATGTTTTGTTTACGAGAAAAGTTGGACAAGTTTGGATTTGAAAAAAAATTGAACATTCAAAATTGAAACGCACAAATGCTGAGAGAGATAATTCCAAAAAGTATCTCTGATTTAGAAGGATAGGCTAAAAGTGGGTTGTTTGGCTCTGGTAAACAATCAACCACATGTTAACTTGACAATTTTATTTTTCTACTCAAAATTTTTGGATCATCAGGTTATTTGCATCTTCAACATGTTTCTGGCATGCGTACCTGCCACATTTAAAACTAGTTAGGATCAATTAGAAATTGCCTTCTTATAAAATTCCACCAAGATATTATGGGTTGTCCATTTCCCAAACATGGACAACAAAACTTTGGAGTTCATTTTTTAGTGCGTGAAATAATTTTCTACACTTACATTAATTGTAGTTTTCAAATTTTTTTGCGTACATGAACTCTAAAATTTTCATTTTGTTGTGATCATTTTGTTTACGAGAAAAGTGGGACAAGTTTGGATTTGAAATAAAATTGAACTTCCAAATTGAAACACACAAATGCTGAGAGAGATAATTCCAAAAAGTATCTCTGATTTTGAAGGATAGGTAAAAAGTTGGTTGTTTGGCTCTGGTAAATATCTCACCGCACGTTAACTTGAGAATTTAATTTTTTCTACTCCTTGAAAATTTTGGATCATTAGGTCATTTGCATCTTCAACATGTTTCTGGCATGCATACCCACAACATTTAAAACATGTTAGGATCAATTAGAAATCTCTTTTTTATAAAATTCCACCAAGCTATTAGGGGTGGTACTAGTGGAATATCCCAAACATAGATAACAAAACTTGAAGTTCATTTTTTAGTGCATGAAATAATTTTCTTCACTTACATTAATCATAGTTTTCAATTTTTTTTTTGAACATGTACTCTTAAATTTTCATTTTGTTGTGATCGTTTTGTTTATGAGAAATGTGGGAGAAGTTTGGATTTGAAAAAAAAATTGAACATCCAAAATGGAAATGCACAAATGCTGAGAGAGTTAATTCCAAAAAGTATCTCCAATTTTGAAGGATACGCAAAAAGTGGGTTGTTTGGCTCTAGTAAATATCCAACCACACATTAACATGAGAATTTAATTTTTTTCTACTCTAAATTTTTGGATCATTAGGTCATTTGCATCTTCAACATCTTTCTGGCAATTAGGATCAATTAGGAATCACTTTTAAAACATGTTAGGTTCAATTAGAAATCAGTTTTTAATAAAATTCCACCAAGCTATTTGGGGTTGTATAAGTGGAATTTCCAAAACATGGATAACAAAACATTGGAGTTCGTTTTTTAGTGCATTAAAGAATTTTCTTCACTTACATTTATTATAATTTTCATATTTTTTTGCATACATGAACTCTAAAATTTTCATTTTGTTGAGATCGTTTTGTTTATGAAAAAAGTGGGACAAGTTTGGATGTGAAAAAATATTGAACATTCAAAATAGAAACACACAAATGCTAAGCGAGATAATTCCAAAAAGTATCTCATATTTTGAAGGATAGGAAAAAAGTGGGTTGTTTGGCTCTGGTAAATATCCAACCACACGTTAAGTTGAGAATTTAATTTTTTCTTCTCTTTGAAATTTTTGGATCATTAGGTTATTTTCATCTTCAACATGTTTCTGGCATACAAACCCCCACCACATTTAAAACATGTTTGGATCAATTAGAAATCTCTGCCTTATAAAATTCCACCAAGCTAATGAGGGTTGTACTATTGGAATTTCCGAAACATGGATAACAAAAGTTTGGAGTTCATTTTTTAGTGCGTGAAATAATTTTCTTTACTTATATTTATTATTTTTTTCAATTTTTTTTGCATACATGAACTCTAAAATTTTCATTTTGTTGTGATCGTTTTGTTTACGAGAAAAGTGGGACAAGTTAGGATTTGAAAAAAAATTGAACATCCAAAATGGAAATGCACAAATGCTGATAGAGATAGTTCCAAAAAGTATCTCTGGTTTTGAATGATAGGCAAAAAGTGGGTTGTTTGGCTCTAGTAAATAGCCAACGACACGTTAACTTGAGAATTTAATTTGTTCTACTCCTTGAAATTTTTGGATCATTAGGTCTTTTGCAACTTCAACATGTTTTCGGCATGCATACCCACCACATTTAAAACATGTTAGGATCAATTTGAAATCTCTTTCTTATAAAATTCCACCAAGCTATTAGTGGTTGTACTAGTGGACTTTCCCAAACATGGATAACAAAACTTTAGAGTTCATTTTTTATTGCGAATTAATTTTCTTCACTTACATTTAATACAATTTTCACATTTTTTTGCACACATGAACTCTAAAATTTTCATTTTGTTGTGATCGTTTTGTTTAAGAGGAAAGTGGGACAAGTGTGGATTTGAAAAAAAATTGAACATCCAAAATGGAAATACACAAATACTGACAGAGATAATTCCAAAAAGTATCTCTGGTTTTGAAGGATAGGCAAAAAGTGGGTTGTTTGGCTCTGGTAAATATCCTACCACACGTTAACTTGAGAATTTAAGCTTTACTACTCGAAGTTTTTGGATCATTAGGTCTTTTGCAACTTCAACATGTTTCTGGCATGCATACCCAACACATTTAAAACATGTTAGGATCAATTTGAAATCTCTTTCTTATAAAATTCTACCAAGCTATTAGTGGTTGTACTAGTGGAATTTCCAAAAAATGTATAACAAAACTCTACAGTTCATTTTTTATTGCGTGAAATAATTTTCTTAACTTACATTTCAAATAGTTTTCACATTTTTTTGCATACATGAACTCTAAAATTTTCATTTTGTTGTGATGGTTTTGTTTAAGAGGAAAGTGGGACAAGTTTGGATTTGAAAAAAAAATTGAACATCCCAAATGGAAACGCACAAATGCTGAGAGAGATAATCCAAAAAAGTAACTCTGATTTTTAAGGATTGGCAAAAAGTGGGTTGTTTGGCTGTGGTAAATATCCAACGCCACATTAACTTGAGAATGTTTTTTCAACTCCTTTAAATTTTTCGATGATTAGGTCTTTTGCATCTTCAACCTTTTTCCGGCATGATACCCGCCACAGTTAAAACAAATTTGGATCAAATAGAAATCTCTTTCTTATCAAATTCCACTAAGCTATTAGGGGTTGTACTAGTGGAATTTGCCAAACTTGGATAACAAAACTTTGGAGTTCATTTTTTGTGCGTGAAATAATTTTCTTCACTTACATTAATTATATTTTTTAAATTTTTTTGCGAACATGAACTCTAAAATTTTCATTTTGTTGTGATCGTTTTGTTTACTAGAAAAGTGGGATAAGTTTGGATTTCAAAAAAAATTGAACATCCAAAATGGAAACGCACAAATGCTGAGAGAGATAATTCCAAAAAGTATCTCTGATTTTGAAAGATCGGCAAAAATTGCGTTGTTTGGCTCCGGTAAATATCCAACCACACATTAACTTCAGAATTTAATATTTTCTACTCCTTAAAATTTTTGGATCATTAGGTCATTTGCATCTTCAACATGTTTTTGGCATGCATACCCACCACATTTAAAACAAGTTAGGATCAATTAGAAATCTCTTTCTTATAAAATTCCACCAAGCTATTAGCGGTTATACAAGTGGAATTTCCCAAACTTGGATAACAAAACTTTGAAGTTCATTTTTTAGTGCGTGAAATAATTTTCTACACTTCCATTAATTATAGTTTCAATTTTTTTTGCGAACATGAACTCTAAAATTTTCATTTTGTTGTGATCATTTTGTTTAATAGAAAAGTGGGAGAAGTTTGGATATAAAAAAAAATTGAACATCCAAAATGGAAACGCACAAATGCTGAGAGAGATAATTCCAAAAAGTATCTCTAATTTTTAAGGATAGGCAAAAATTGGGTTGTTTGGCTCCGGTAAATTTCCAACCACACATTAACTTGAGAATTTAAGTTTTTCTACTCCTTCAAATTTTGGGATCATTAAGTCATTTGCTTCTTTAACATTTTTCTGGCATGCATACCCACCACATTTAAAACAAGTTAGGATAAATTAGAAATCTCTTTGATTTAAATTTCCACAAAGCTATAGGGGTTGTACAAGTGGAATTTCCCAAACATGGATAACAAAACTTTGGAGTTCATTTTTTGTGCGTGAAATTATTTTCTACACTTACATTAAATTATAGTTTTCAAATTTTTTTGCAAACATGGACTCTAAAATTTTCATTTTGTTGTGATCGTTTTGTTTACTAGAAAAGTGGGACAAGTTTGGATTTGAAAAAAAATTGAACATCCAAAATGGAAACGCACAAATGCTGAGAGAGAGAAATTCCAAAAAATATCTCTGATTTTGAAGGATAGGCAATGGCTCTGGTAAATATCCAACCACACATTAACTTGAGAATTTAATTTTTTCTACTCCTTGAAATTTTTACAACATTAGGTCATATGCATCTTCTACATGTTTCTGACATGCATATCCACCACATTTAAAACAAGTTAGGATCAATTAGAAATCCCTTTCTTTTAAAACTCCACCAAGCTATTAGGGGTTGTACAAGTGGAATTTCCCAAACATGGATAACCAAACTTTGGAGTTCATTTTTTAGTTTGTGAAATAATTTTTTTCACTTACATTTATTATAGTTTTCAAAATGTTTTGCATACATGAACTCTAAAATTTTCAATTTTTTGAGATTGTTTTGTTTACGAGAAAAGTGGGACAAATTTGGATTTTAAAAAATTGAACATTCAAAATAGAAACGCACAAATGCAGAGAGAGTTAATTCCAAAAAGTATCTCTGCTTTAGATGGAAAGGCATAAAGTGGGTTGTTTGGCTCTGGTAAACATCCAACCACACGTTAACTTGAGAATTGAACTTTTTCTACTCGAAATTCTTGGATCATTAGGTCATTTGCATCTTCAAACTGTTTCTGGCATGCATACCTGCCACATTTAAAAAAAGTTAGGATCAATTAGAAATCTGTTTCTTATAACATTCCACCAAGCTATTAGGGGTTGTACTAGTGGAATTTCCTAAACATGGATAACAAAACTTTGGAGTTCATGTTTTAGTGCATGAAATAATTTTCTTCACTTTTATTATTTATAGTTTTCATATTTTTTTGTGATCGTTTTGTTTACAAGGAAAGTGGGACAAGTTTGGATTTTAAAAAAAAATGAATATAAAAAATGGAAAGGCACAAATGCTGAGAGAGATAATTCCAAAAAGTATCTCTGATATTGAAGGACAGG
Source organism: Aristolochia californica (assembly GCF_029961685.1). Taxonomy (NCBI): domain Eukaryota; kingdom Viridiplantae; phylum Streptophyta; class Magnoliopsida; order Piperales; family Aristolochiaceae; genus Aristolochia; species Aristolochia californica. Next base: position 31,226,098 of record NW_027182257.1, read on the forward strand.
CAAAAAGTGGGTTGTTTCGCTCTGGTAAATATCCAACTACTTGTTAACTTGAGAATTTACTTTTTTCTACTCGAAATTTTTTGATCTTGAGGTCATTTGCATCTTCAACATGTTCCTGGCATGCATACCCACCACATTTGAAACATATTAGGATCTATTATAAATCTCTTTCTTATAAAATTCCACAAAGCTATTTGGTGTTGTAATAGTGAAATTTCCCAAACATGGATAACAAAATTTTGGAGTTCATTGTTTAGTGGGTGAAATAATTTTCTTCACTTACATTTATTATAGTTTTTAAATTTTTTTGCATACATGAACTCTAAAATTTTCATTTTGTTGTGATCGTTTTGTTTACGAGAAAAGTGGGACAAGTTTGGTTTTGAAAAAAAATTGAACATCTCAAATGGAAATGCACAAATGTTGAGAGAGATAATTCAAAAACGTATCTCTTGTTTTGATGGATAGGCAACAAGTGGGTTGTTTCGCTCTGGTAAATATCCAACCACATGTTAACTTTAATTTTTTCTACTCCTTGAAATTTTTTGATCTATAGGTCATTTGCATCTTCAACATGTTTTTGGCATGCATACCCACCACATTTGAAACATATTAGGATCAATTATAAATCTCTTTCTTATAAAATTCCACAAAGCTATTAGGTGTTGTACTAGTGGAATTTCCCAAACATGGATGACAAAACTTTGGAGTTCATTTTTTAGTGCGTGAAATAATATTCTTCATTTACATTAATTATAGTTTTCAAATTTATTTGCGTACATGAACTTTAAAATTTTCATTTTGTTGTGATCGTTTTGTTTACAAGAAAAGTTGGACAAGTTTGGATTTGAAAAAAATTGAACATCCAAAATAGAAAAGCACAAATGCTGAGAGAGATAATTCAGAAAAGTATCTCTGATTTTGAAGGATAGGTAAAAAGTGGGTTGTTTGGCACTAGTAAATATTCGACCACACGTTAACTTGGGAATTTAATTTTTTCTACCTCTTTAAATTTTTGGATCATTAGGTCATTTGCATCCTCAACATGATTGTGGGATGCATACCCACCACATTTAAAACATGTTACGAATAATTAGAAATCTCTTTTTTATAAAATTCCACCTTGTTATTTGGGGTTGTACTAGTGGAATTTCCAAAACCTGGATAGAAAAACTTTGGAGTTCTTTTTTTAGTGCGGGAAATAATTTTCTTCACTTACATTTATTATAGTAATCAAATTTTTTTGAATACATGAACTCTAAAATTTTAATTTTTTTTGTGATTGTTTTGTTTATGAGAAAAGAGGGACAAGTTTGGAATTGCAAAAAAATTGACCATCCAAAATGGAAACGCTCAAATGCTGAGAAAGATAATTCCAAAAAGTATCTCTTATTTTGAAGGGTAGGCAAAAAGTTGGTTTTTTGGCTCTGCTAAATATCACACCACACGTTAACTTGAGAATTTATTTTTTTCTACTCCTTGAATTTTTTTAACATTAGGTCATTTGCATCTTCAACCTGTTTCAGGCATGCATACCTGCCACATTTAAAACAAGTTAGGATCAATTACAAATCTCTTTCTTATAAAATTCCACCAAGCTATTAGGGGTTGTACCAGTGGAATTTCCCAAACATGTATAACAAAACTATGAAGTTAATTTATTAGTGCGTCAAATAATTTTCTTCACTTATATTTATTATAATTTTCAATTTTTGTTGCCTACATGAACTCTAAAATTTTCTTTTTGTTGTAATCCTTTTGTTTACGAGAAAAAAGGGACATGTTTGGATTTGGAAAAAAATTGAACATCCAAAATGGAAACGTACAAATGCTGAGAGAGAAAATTCCAAAAAGTAACTTTGATTTTGAAGGATAGGCAAAAAGTTGGTTGTTTATCTCTTGTAAATATCCAACCACACGTAAACTTGAGAAATAAATTTTTTCTGCTCCTTGAAATGTTTAGATCATTAGGTCCTTTGCATCTTCCACATGTTTCTGGAAAACTTCTTAGGATCAATTAGAAATCTCTTTCTTATAAAATTCCACAGAGCTATTAGGGGTTGTACTAGTGGAATTTCCCAAACATGCATAACAAAACTTTGGAGTTCATTTTTTAGTGCATGAAATAATTTTCTTGACACATACATTTATTTTAGTATTCAATTTTTTTTTTTAATACATGAACTCTAAAATTTTCATTTTTTTGTGATTGTTTTGTTTAGAGAAAAGTGGGACAAGTTTGGATTTTAAAAAAAATTGACCATCCAAAATGGAAACCTACAAATGCTGAGAAAGATAATTCCAAAAAGTATCTCTGATTTTGAGGATAGGCAAAAAGTGGGTAGTTTGGCTCTGCTAAATATCACACCACACGTTAACTTGAGAATTTATTTTTTTCAACTCCTTGATGTTTATGGATCATTAGGTCTTTTGCAACTTCAACATGTTTCTGGCATGCATACCCTCCACATTTAAAACATGTTAGGATCAATTTGAAATCTCTTTCTTATAAAATTCCACCAAGCTATTAGGGGTTGAACTAGTGGAATTTCCCAAACTTGGATAACAAAACTTTGGAGTTCATTTTTTAGTGCGTGAAATAATTTTCTTCACTTACATTTATTATAGTTTACAACTTTTTTTGCATACATGAACTCTAAAATTTTCATTTTGTTGCGATCTTTTTGTTTACGAGAAAAGTGGAACAATTTTGGATTTGAAAAAAAATTGAACATCCAAAATGGAAATGCACAATTGCTGAGAGAGATAATTCCAAAAAGTATCTCTGGTTTTGAAGGATAGGCATAAAGTGGGTTGTTTGGCTCTGGTAAATATCCAACAACACATTAACTTGAGAATTTAATTTTTTTTACTCAAAATTTTTGAATCATTAGGTCATTTGCATCTTCAACATGTTCCTGGCAAGCATAGCAACGACATTTAAAACATGTTAGGATCAATTAGAAATCTATTTTTTATAAAATTCCTCCAAGATATTAGGGGTTGTACAATTGGAATTTCCCAAACATGGATATCAAAACTTTTGAGTTAGTTTTTTTGTGCATGAAATAATTTTGTTCACTTACATTTATTATAGTTTTCAAATTTTTTTGCGTACATGAACTCTAAAATTTTAATTTTGTTGAGAACATTTTGTTTACGAGAAAAGTTGGACGAGTTTGGATTTGAAAAAAATTGAACATTCAAAATGGAAAAGCACAAATGCTGAGAGTGATAATTCCAAAAAGTATCTCTGATTTAGAAAGATAGGCAAAAAGTGCGTTGTTTGGTTCTGGTAAACATTCAACCACACGTTAACTAGACAATTTTATTTTTCTACTCGTTAAAATTTTTGGATCATTAGGTCATTTGCATCTTCAACCTGTTTCTGGCATGCAAACCCGCCACATTTAAAACATGTTAGGATCAATTAGAAATCGCTTTCTTATAAAATTCCACCAAGCTATTAGGGGTTGTGCTAGTGGAATTTCCCAAACATTGATAACAAAACTTTGCAGTTCATTTTTTAGTGCGTGAAATTTTTTTTGCACTTGCAACAATTGTAGTTTTCAAATTTTTTTGCGTACATGAACTCTAAAATTTTCATTTTGTTGTGATCATTTTTTTAAGAGAAAAGTGGGATAAGTTTGAATTTGAAAAAAAATTGAACCTCCAAAATTGAAACACACAAATGCTGAGAGAGATAATTCCAAAAAGTATCTCCGATTTTGAAGGATAGGTAAAAAGTGGGTAGTTGGCTCTGGTAAATATACACCACACGTTAACTTGAGAATTTAATTTTTTTACTCGAAATTCTTGGATTATTAGGTCATTTGTATCTTCAAAAAGTTTTTTGCGTGTATACCCACCACATTTAAAACATGTTAGCCTCAATTAGAAATATCTTTGTTATAAAATTCAACCAAGCTATTAGGGGTTGTACTAGTGGAATATCCCAAACATAGATAACAAAACTTGGAGTTCATTTTTTAGTGCGGGAAGTAATTTTCTTCACTTACATCAATTATAGTTTTTAAATGTTTTTTCGAACATGTACTCTTAAATTTTCATTTTGTTGTGATCGTTTTGTTTACGATAAAAGTGGGACAAATTTGGATTTGAAAAAAAAAATTGAACATCCAAAATGGAAATGCACAAATGCTGAGAGAGATAATTCCAAAAAGTATCTCTGATTTTGAAGGATAGGGAAAAAGTGGGTTGTTTGGCTCTGGAAAATATCCATCCACACGTTACCATGAGAATTTAATTTTTTCTACTCCTTGAAAATTTTGGATCACTACGTCATTTGCATCTTCAACATCTTTCTAGCAATCATACCCACCACATTTAAAACATGTTAGGATCAATTAGAAATCTCTTTCTTATAAAATTCCACCAAGCTATTAGGGGTTGTGTTAGTGGACTTTCCCAAACATGGAGAACAAACCTTTGGAGTTCATTTTTAGTGCGAGAAAGAATTTTCTTCACTTACATTTATTATAGTTTTCATATTTTTTTGCATATATGTACTCAAAAATTTTCATTTTGTTGAGATTGTTTTGTTTACGAAAAAAGTGGGACAAGTTTGGATTTGAAAAAATATTCAACATTCAAAATGGAAACGCACAAATGCTAAACAAGATAATTCTAAAAAGTATCTCTGATTTTGAAGGATAGGAAAAAAGTGGGTTGTTTGTCTCTGGTAAATATCCAAACACATGTGAACTTGAGAATTTAATTTTTTCTTCTCCTTGAAATTTTTGGATCATTAGGACTTTTGTAACTTCAACATGTTTCTGGCATGCATACCCAAACATTTAAAACATGTTGGGATCAATTGGAAATCTCTTTCTTATAAAATTCCACCAAGCTAGTGGTGGTTGTACTAGTGGAATCTCCAAAATATGGATAACAAAAATTTACAATTCATTTTTTATTCCGTGAAATAATTTTCTTCATTTACATTTATTATATTTTTCACATTTTTTTGCATACATGAACTCTAAAATTTTCATTTTGTTGTGATCGTTTTGTTTAAGAGGAAAGTGGGACAAGTTTGGATTTGAAAAAAAATTGAACATCCCAAATGGAAACGCACAAATGCTAAGAGAGATAATTCCAAAAAGTAACTCTGATTTTGAAGGATACGCAAAAAGTGGGTTGTTTGGCTCTGATAAATATTCAACCACACGTTAACTTCAGAATTTTTTTTTCAACTCCTTTAAATTTTTCGATGATTAGGCCTTTTGCATCTTCAACCTGTTTTCGGCATGCATACCCGCCACATTTAAAACAAATTAGGGTCAAATAGAAATCTCTTTCTTATAAAATTCCACCAAGCTATTAGGGGTTGTACTAGAGGAATTTCCCAAACATAGATAACAAAGCTTTGGTGTTCATTTTTTGTGCGTGAAATAATTTTCTTTACTTACATTAATTATATTTTTCAAAATGTTTTTGCAAACATGTACTCTAAAATTTTCATTTTTTTGTGATCGTTTTGTTTACTAGAAAAGTGGCACAAGTTTGGATTTGAAAAAAAATTGAACATCCAAAATGGAAACACACAAATGCTGAGAGAGATAATTCCAAAAAGTATCTCTGATTTTGAACGATTGGCAAAAAGTGGGTTGTTTGGCTCTGATAAATATCCAACAACACATTAACTTGACAATTTAAGTTTTTCTACTCGAAATTTTTGGATAATAAGGTCATTTGCCTCTTCAACATGTTCCTAGCATGCATAGCAAGCACATCTAAAACAAGTTAGGATCAATTAGAAATCTTTTTCTTATAAAATTCCACAGAGATATTAGGGGTTGTACAATTGGAATTTTCCAAATATGGATAACAAAACTTTGGAGTTAGTTTTTTAGTCTGTGAAATAATTTTCTTCACTTACATTTATTATAGATTTCAAATTTTTTTGCTTACATGAACTCTAAAATTTTCATTTTGTTGAGAACGTTTTGTTTATGAGAAAAGTTGGACAAATTTGGATTTGAAAAAAACTTGAAGATTCAAAATGGAAACGCACAAATGCTGAGAGAGATAATTATAAAAAGTATCTCTGATTTAGAAGGATAGTCAAAAAATGGGTTGTTTGGCTCTGGTAAACATCCAACCGCACGTTAACTTGACAATTTTATTTTTCCACTTCTTAAAATATTTGGATCATTAGGTCATTTTCATCTTCAACCTATTTCTGGCATGCATACCCACCATATTTAAAACAAGTTAGGATCAAATAAAAATTGCTTTCTTATAAAATTCCACCAAGCTATTAGGGGTTGTGCTAGTGGAATTTCCCAAACATGGATAACAAAACTTTGGAGTTCCTTTTTTAGTGCGTGAAATAATTTTCTTCACATACATTTATTATAGTTTTCAAATTTTTTTGCATACATGAGGTCTAAAATTTTCATGTTTTTGTGATCGATTTGTTTACAAGAAAAGTGGGACAAGTTTGGATTTGAAAAAAATTGAACATCCAAAATGGAAACGCACAAATGCTGAGAGAGATAATTCCAAAACGTATCTCTGATTTCGAAGGATAGGTAAAAAGTTGGTTGTTTGGCACTGGAAAATATCCAACCACACGTTAACTTAAGAATTTAATTTTTTCTTCTCCTTGAAATTTTTGGATCATTAGGTCATTGGCATCTTCAACATGTTTGTGGCATGCATACCCACCACATTTTAAACATGTTAGGATCAATAAGAAATCTCTTTCTTTTAAAATTCCACCAAGATATTAGGGGTTGTACTAGTGGAATTTCCCAAACATGGATAAAAAAACATTGGAGTTCATTTTTTAGTGCGTGAAAAAATTTTCTTCACTTACATTTATTATACTTTTCAATTTTTTTTGCATACATGAATTCTAAAATTTTCATTTTGTTGTGATCATTTTTTTTACAAGAAAAGTGGGACAAGTTTGGATTTGAAAAAAAATTGAACATCCAAAATGGAAACGCACAAATGCTGAGAGAGATAAATTCCAAAATGTATCTCTATTTTTGAAGGAGGCAAAAAGTGGGTTGTTTGGCTCTGGTAAATATCCAACCACACATTAACATGAGAATTTAATTTTTTCTACTCCTTGAAAATTTTGGATCATTAAGTCATTTGTTTCTTCAACATGTTTCTGGCATGCATACCCACCGCATTTAAAACATGTTAGGATCAATTAGAAATATGTTTCCTATAAAATTCCACCAAGCTACTAGGGGTTGTATTAGTAGAATTTCCCAAACATGGGTAACAAAACTTGGGAGTTCATTTTTTAGTGTGTGAAATAATTTTTTTCACTTACATTTATTATAGTTTTCAAATTGTTTTGCATACTTGAACTCTAAAATTTTCAATTTGTTGAGATCGTTTTGTTTACGAGAAAAGTGGGACAAGTTTGGGTCTAAAAAAAATTGCACATTCAAAATGGAAACGCACAAATGCTGAGAGAGATAATTCCCAAAAGTATCTCTGATTTAGATGCATAGGCATAAAGAGGGTTGTTTGGCTCTTGTAAACATCCAACCACACGTTAAAATTGGAATTTAATTTTTTCTACTCCTAGAAATTTTTGGATCATTAGGTCATGTGCTTGTCCAACAAGTTTCTGGCATGCATACCCGCCACATTTAAAACAAGTTAAGATCAATTAGAAATATCTTTCTTATAAAATTCCACCAAGCTATTAGGAGTTGTACTAGTGGAATTTCTAACACTTGGGTAAAAAAATTTGGAGTACATGTTTTAGTGCATGAAATAATTTTCTTCACTTACATTATTTATAGTTTTCATATTTTTTAGCATACACGAACTCTAAAATTTTCATCTTCTTGTGATCGTTTTGTTTACGAAAAAAGAGGTACAAGTTTAGATTTGAAAAAAAATTGAACATCCAAAATTGAAACCCACAAATGCTGAGAGAGATAATTCCAAAAAGTATCTCTGATATTGAAGGATAGGCAAAAAGGGGGTTGTTTCGCTCTAGTAAATATCCAACCACATGTTAACTTGAGAATTTAATTTTTTCTACTCCTTGAAATTTTTTTATCATTAGGTCATTTGCATCTTCAGCGTGTTTCTGGCATGCATACCCACCACATTTAAAACATATTAGGATCTAATATAAATCTCTTTCTTATAAAATTCCACCAAGCTATTAGGGGTTGTACTAGTAGAATTTCCCAAACATGGATAACAAAACTTTGGAGTTCATTTTTTAGTATGTGAAATAATTTTCTTCACTTACATTTATTATAGTTTACAAATTTTTTTGCATACATGAACTCTAAAATTTTCATTTTGTTGTTATCGTTTTGTTTACAAGAAAAGTGGGACAATTTTGGATTTGAAAAAAAATTGAACATCCAAAATGGAAACGTACAAATGCTGAGAGAGAGAGAATTCCAAAAAGTATCTCATGTTTTGAAGGACAGGCATAAAGTGGGTTGTTTGCCTCTGGTAAATATCCAACCACACCTTAACTTGAGAATTTAATTTTTTCTACTCTTTGGAATTTCTGGATCATTAGGTCATTTGCATCTTCAATATGTTTCTAACACATACCTGCCACATTTAAAACAAGTTAGGATCAATTAGAAATCTCTTTCTTATAAAATTCCACCAAGCTATTCGGGGTTGTACAAGTAGAATTTCCCAAACATGGATAACTAACCTTTGGAGTTCATTTTTTAGTGCATGAAATAATTTTCTTCATTTACATTAATTATAGTTTTCAAATTTTTTTGCGTACTTGAACTCAAAAAATTTCATTTTGTTGTGATCAGTTTGTTTACGAGAAAAGTGGGACAAGTTTGGATTTAAAAAAAAATTGAACATCCAAAATGGAAATGCACAAATGTTGACAGAGATAATTACAAAAAGTATCTCTGATTTTCAGGGATAGGAAAAAAGTGGGTGGTTTGGCACTAGTAAATATTCGAACACACGTTAAATTGAGAAATTAACTTTTTCTACTTATTGAAAATTTTGGATCATTTGGTCATTTGCATCTTCAACATGTTTCTAGCATGCATACCCACCACATTTAAAACATGTTACGATCAATTAGAAATCTTTTTCTTATAAAATTCCACCAAGCAATTAGGGGTTGTTCTTGTCGAATTTCCCAAACATGGATAACAAAACTTTAGAGTTCATTTTTTAGTGCGTGAAATAATTTTCTTCACTTACATTAATTATAGTTTTCAAACTTTTTTGTGAACATGAACTCTAAAATTTTCATTTTGTTGTGGTCGTTTGTTGGCGAGAAAAGTGGGACAAGTTTCGATATGAAAAAAAATTGAACATCCTATATGGAAACGTACAAATGCTGAGAGAGATAAATCCAAAAAGAAACTCTGATTTTGAAGGATAGGCAAAAAGTTGGTTGTTTGGCTCTGGTAAATATCCAACCACACATTAACTTGAGAATTTTGTTTTTCAACTCCTTTAAATTTTTAGATGATTAGGTCATTTGCATCTTCAACCTATTTCCGGCATGCATACCCGCCACTTTTAAAACAAGTAAGGATCAATTAGAAATCTCTTTCTTTTAAAATTCAACCACGCTATTAGGGGTTGTACTACTGGAATTTCCCAAACTTGGATAACAAAACTTTGGAGTTCATTTTTTGTGGACGAAATAATTTTCTTCAATTGCATTTATTTTATTTTTCAAATTTTTTTTCGAACATGAACTCTTAAATTTTCATTTTGTTGTGATCGTTTTTTTTACTAGAAAAGTGGGACAAGTTTGGATTTGAAAAAAAATTGAACATCCAAAATGGAAACGCACAAATGCTGAGAGAGATAATTCCGAAAAGTATCTCTGATTTTGAAGGTTAGGTAAAAAGTGGGTTGTTTGGCTCCAGTAAATATCCAACCACACATTAACTTGAGAATTTAATTTTTTCTACCCCTTGAAATTTTTGGATCATTAGGTGATTTGCATCTTCAACATGTTTCTCGCATGCACACCCACCACATTTAAAACAAGTTAAGATCAATTAGAAATCTTTTTCTTATAAAATTCCACAAAGCTATTAGGGGTTGTACAAGTGGAATTTCCCAAACATGGATGACAATACTTTGGAGTTCATTTTTTAATGCGTGAAATAATTTTCTTCACTTACATTTATTTTAGTTTTCAAATTGTTTTGCATACATGAACTCTAAAATTTTCATTTTGTTGAGATCGTTTTGTTTGGGAGAAAAGTGGGACAAGTTAGGATTTGAAAAAAAAATGAACATTAAAAATGGAAACGCACAAGAGCTGAGAGAGATAATTCCAAAAAGTATCTCTGATTTAGAAAGCTAGGCAAAAAGTAGGTGGTTTTTCTATAGTAAACATCCAACCACATGTTAACTTGAGAATATAATTTTTTCTACTCCATGAAATTTTTGGATCATTAGGTCATTTGCACATCAACATGTTTCTTGCATGCATACCTGCCACATTAAAAACAAGTTAGGATCAATTACAAATCTCTTTCTTATAAATTCCACCAAGCTATTTGGGGTTGTACTAGTGAAATTTCCCAAACATGGATAACAAAAATTTGGAGTTCATTTTTTAGTGCGTGAAATAATTTTATTTACTTACTTTATTTATAGTTGTCAATTTTTTTTGCGTACATGAACTCGAAAATTTTCATTTTGTTGTGATCGTTTTGTTGACGAGAATAGTGGGACAAGTTTGGATTTGAAAAAAAATTGAACATCCAAAAATGAAGCGCATAAAAGTTGAGAGAGATAATTCAAAAAAGTATCTCTGATTTTGAAGGATAGGCAAAAACTGGGTTGTTTGGCTCTGGTAAATATCCAACCACTTGTTAACTTGAGAATTTAATTTTTTTGACTCCTTGAAATTTTTTGATCATTAGGTCATTTGCATCTTCAACATGTTACTAGCATGCACACCCGCCACATTTAAAAAAATATTAGGATCAATTAGAAATCTCTTTTTAATAAAATTCCACCAAGTTTTTAGGGCTTATACTAGTGGAATTTCCCAAACGTGGATAACAAAACATTGAAGTTCATTTTTTTTGTACGTGAAATAATTTTCTTCACAAACATTTATTATAGTTTTCAAAGTTTTTTGCATACATGAACTCTAAAATTTTCATTTTCTTGTGATTGTTTTGTTTACAAGAAAAGTGGGACAAGTTTGGATTTGAAAAAAATTGAACATCCAAAAAGGAAACGCACAAATGCTGAGAGTGACAATTCTTAAAAGTATCTCTGGTTTTGAAGGATAGGCAAAAAGTGGGTTGTTTGGCTCTGGTAAATATCCAACCACACGTTAACTTGAGAATTTAATTTTATCTACTCCTTGAAATTTTTGGATCATTAGGTCTTTTGCAACTTCAACATGTTTCTGGCATGCATACCCAGAACATTTAAACGAAGTTAGGAACAATTAGAAATCTCTTTCTTATAAAATTCCACCAAGCTCTTTGGGGTTGTAATAGTGGAATTTCCAAAACTTGGATAACAAAACTTAGGAGTTCATTTTTTAGTGCGTGAAATAATTTTTTTCACTTACATTAATTATAGTTTTCAAATTTTTTTGTGACCATGAACTCAAAAATTTTCATTTTTTTGTGATCATTTTGTATACGAGAAAAGTGGGACCATCCAAAATGGAAACGCAAAAAAGCTGAAAAAAATTGACCATCCAAAATGGAAACGCAAAAATGCTGGGAAAGATAATTCCAAAAAGTATCTCTAATTTTGAAGGATTTGAAAAAAATGGGTTGTTTGCCTCTGATAAATATCCAACCACACATTAACTTGAGAATTTAACTTTTTCTACTCCTTGAAATTTTTGGATCCTTAGGTCATTTGCATCTTCAACATGTTTCTAGCGTGCATAACCGCCACATTTAAAACAAGTTAGGATCAATTAGAAATCATTTTCTTATAAAATTCCACCAAGCTATTTGTTTTCATATTTTTTTCATACCCGAGCTCTAAAATTTTCATCTTGTTGTGATCGTTTTGTTTACAAGAAAAATGGGACAAGTTTGGATTTGAAAAGAAATTGAACATCCAAAATTGAAACCCACAAATGCTAAGAGAGATAATTCCAAAAAGTATCTCTGATTTTGAAGGATAGGAAAAAAGTGGGTTGTTTCGCTCTGGTAAATATCCAATCAAATGTCAACTTGAGAATTTAATTTTTTCTACTCCTTGAAATTTTTTGATTATTAGGTACTTTGCATCTTCAACATGTTTCTGGCAAGCATACCCACCACATTTTAAACAAGTTAGGATCAATTAGAAATCTCTTTCTAATAAAATTCCACCAAGCTATTTAGAGTTGTACTAGTGGAATTTCCCAAGCTTGGATAAAAAAACTTTGGAGTTCATTTTTTAGTGCGTGAAATAATTTTCTACACTTACATTCACTATAGTTTTCAAATTTTTTTGCGAACATGAACTCTGAAATTTTCATTTTGTTGTGATCATTTTGTTGACTAGAAAAGTGGGACAAGTTTGGATTTGAACAAAAATTGAACATCCAAAATAGAAATGCACAAATGCTGAGAGATAATAATTCCAAAAAGTACCTCTGATTTTGAAGGATAGGCAAAAGTGGGTTGTTTGCCTCTGGTAAATATCCAACCACACATTAACTTGAGAATTTAATTTTTTCTACTCCTTGAAAATTTTGGATCATTAGGTCATTTGCATCTTCAACATGTTTTTGGCATGCATACACACCACATTTACAACAAGTTAGGATCAATTAGAAATCCCTTTCTTTTAAAATTCCATCAAGCTATTTGGGGTTGTACAAGTGGAATTTCCCAAACATGGATAACAAAACTGTGGAGTTCACTTTTTACTGTGTGAAATAATTTTTTTCATTTACACTTATTATAGTTTTCAAAATGTTTTGCATACGTGAACTCTAAAATTTTAATTTTGTTGAGATTGCCTTGTTTATGAGAAAAGTGGGACAAGTTTGGATTTAAAAAAAAATTGAACATTCAAAATGGAAACGCACAAATGCTGAGAGAGATAATTCCAAAAAGTATCTCGGATTTAGATGGATAGGCATAAAGTGGGTTGTTTGGCTCTGGTAAACATCCAACCACACGTTAACTTGAGAATTTAATTTTTTCTACTCGAAATTTTTGGATCATTAGGTCATTTGCATCTTCAACATGTTTCTGGCATGCATACCCGCCACATTTAAAACAAGTTAAGATCAATTTGAAATCTCTTTCTTATAAAATTCCTCCAAGTTATTAGGGGTTATACTACTGGAATTACCAAAACTTGGATAACAAAACTTTGGAGTTCATGTTTCAGTCCGTGAAATAATTTTCTTCACTTACATTAATTATAGTTTTCAAATTTTTTTTGTGAACATGGACTCTAAAATTTTCATTTTGTTGTGATCATTTTGTTTACGAGAAAACTGGGACAAGTTTGAATTTGAAAAAAAATTGAACATCAGAAATGGAAACGCACAAATACTGAGAAAGATATTTCCAAAAAATATCTCTGATTGTGAAGGATAAGCAAAAAGTGGGTTGTTTGGCTCTGGTAAATATCCAACCACACGTTAACTTGAGAATTATTTTTTCTACTCGAAATTTTTTGATCATTAGGTCATTTGCATCTTCAACCAGTTTCAGCCATCCATACCCACCACATTTAAAACAAGTTAGGATCAATTAGAAATATCTTTCTTATAAAATTCCACCAAGCTATTTGGGGTTGTACTAGTGGATTTTCCCTAACTTGGATAACAAAACTTAGGAGTTCATTTTTTAGTGCGGGAAAAGCTTTTCTACACTAACATTAATTATAGTTTTCAAATTTTTTGTGCGAACATGAACTCTAAAATATTCATTTTGTTGTGATCGTTTTGTTTACTACAAAATTGAAATGCACAAATGTTGAGAGAGATAATTCCAAAAAGTATCTCTGCTTTTGAAGGATAGGAAAAAAGTGGGTTGTTTGGCTTTGGTAAATATCCAACCACATGTTAACTTGGGAATTTAATTTTTTCGACCCCTTGAAATGTTTTGATCATTAGGTCATTTGAATCTACAACATGTTTTTTGCATGCATACCCACCACATTTAAAACATGTTAGGATCAATTAGAAATCTCTTTCTTATAAAATTCCACCAAGCTATTAGGGGTTGTACTAGTGGAATTTCCGAAACATCGATCAAAATACTTTGGAGTTCCTTTTTTAGTGTGTGATATATTTTTCTTCACTTACATTTAGTATAGTCTTCAATTTTTTTTGCATACATGAACTCTAAAATTTTCAATTTGTTGTGATCGTTTTGTTTACGAGAAAAGTGGAAAGGGTTTGAATTTGAAAAAAAATTGAACATTCAAAATGGAAACGCACAAATGCTGAGAGAGATAATTCCAAAAAGTATCTCTGATTTTGAAGGATAGTAAAAAGTGGGTTGTTTGGCTATGGTAAATCCAACCACACGTTAACTTGAGAATTTAATTTTTTCTACTCCTTCAAATTTTTGGATAATTTGGACTTTTGCATCTTCAACATATTTTTGGCACGCATACCCGCCACATTTAAAACATGTTAGGATCAATTAGAAATCTCTTTCTTATTAAAATCCACAAGCTATTACGGGTTGTACTAGTGGAATTTCCCAAACATAAATAACAAAACTTCAGAGTTCATTTGTTAGTGCGTGAAATAATTTTCTTCACTTACATTTAATATAGTTTTCATATTTTTTTGCATAAATGAACTATATAATATTAATTTTGTTGTGGTCGTTTTGTTAACGAGAAAAGTTGGACAACTTTGGATTTGAAAAAAAATTGATCATCCAAAATGGAAACGCACAAATGCTGAGTGAGATAATTCCAAAAAGTGTCTCTGATTTTGAAGGATAGGCAAAAAGTGGGTTGTTTAGCTCATGTAAATATCCAACCACACGTTAACTTGAGAATTTAATTTTTTCTACTCGAAATTTTTGCATCATTAGGTCATTTGAATCTTCAACATGTTTCTGGCATGCATACCCACCACATTTAAAACATGTTAGGATCAATTAGAAATTTCTTTCTGATAAAACTACACCAAGCTACTAGGGGTTGTACAAGTGGAATTTCCAAAATATGGATAACAAAACTTTGGAGTTCATTTTTTAGTGCATGAAAAAATTTGTTCACTAACATTTATTATAATTTACAATTTTTTTTGCTCCTCAAAATTTTTGGATCATTAGATCATTTGCATTTTCAACATGTTTCTGGTATGCATACCCATCACATTTAAAACATGTTAGGATCAATTAGAAATATCTTTATTATAAAATTTCATTAATATATTAGGGGTTGTACAAGTGGAATTTCCAAAACATGGATAACAAAACTTTGGAGTTCATTTTTAAGTGCGTGAAATATTTTTCTTTACAAATTTTTTTGCATACATGAACTCTAAAAATTTCAATTTGTTGACATCATTTTGTTTACGTGAAAAGTGGCACAAGTTATGATTTGAAAAAATATAGAACATTCAAAATGGAAACGCACGAACGCTGAGAGAGATAATTCCAAAAAGTATCTCTGATTTTGAAGGATAGGCAAAAAAGTTGGTTGTTTGGCTCTGGTAAATATCCAACCACACGTTAACTTGAGAATTTAATTTTTTTAACTCCTTAAAATTTTAGGATCATTAGGTCATTTGCATCTTCAACATGTTTCTGGCATACATACCCAGCACATTTAAAACATGTTACGATCAATTAAAAATCCCTTTCTTATAAAATTCCACCAAGATATTAGCGGTTGTACTAGTGGAATTTCCAGAACATGGATAACAAAACTTTGGAGTTCATTTTTAAGTCCGTGAAATATTTTTCTTCACTTACATTTATTTTAGTTTTGTTATTTTTTTGCATACATGAACACTAAAATTTTCATTTTTTTGAGATCGTTTTGTTTATGACAAAAGTTGCACAAGTTTGGATTTGAAAAAAAATAGAACATTCAAAATGGAAACGCACAAATGCTTAGAGAGATGATTCCAAAAAGTATCTTTGATTTTGATGGATAGGCAAAAAAAGGGTTCTTTGGCTCTAGTGAATATCTAACCACATGTTAACTTGAGAATTTAATTTTTTTACTCCAAATTTTTTGATCATTAGGTCATTTCATGTTCAACATGTTTCTAGCATGCATACCCGCCACATTTAAAACAAGTTAGGATCAATTAGAAATCTCTTTCTTATAAAATTCCACCAAGTTATTAGAGGTTGTAGTAGTGGAATTTCCCAAACATGGATAACAAAACTTTGCAGTTCATTTTTTAGTACGTGAGAGAATTTTCTTCACTTACATTTATTATAGTTTTCATATTTTTTGCATACATGAACTCTAAAATTTTCATTTCGTTGAGATCGTTTTGTTTACGAGAAAAGTGGGACAAGTTAGGATTTGAAAAAAAAATTAAACATTCAAAATAGAAACGCACAAATGCTAAGAGAGATAATTCCAAAAAGTATCTCTAATTTTGAAGGAAAGGCAAAAAGAGGGTTTTTTGGCTTTGGTAAATATCCCACCACATGTTTACTTGAGAATTTAATTTTTTCTACTCATTGAAATTTTTGGATCATTAGGTCATTTGCATCTTCAACATATTTCTGGCATGCATACCCACCACATTTAAAACATGTTAGGATCAAGTAGAAATCTCTTTCTTATAAAATTTCACCAAACTATTAGGGCTTCTACTAGTGGAATTTCCCAAACATGGATAAAAAAACTTTGGAGTTCATTTTTTAGTGCGTGAAATAATTTTATTCACTTACACTTATTATAGTTTTCAATTTTTTTCCATACATGAACTCTAAAATTTTGATTTTGTTGAGATCTTTTTGTTTACGAGAAAAGTGGGACAACTTTTGATTTGAAAAAAAATCGAACATTCAAAATAGAAATGCACAAATGTTAAGTGAGATAATTCCAAAAAGTATCTCTGATTTTGAAGGATAGGCAAAAAGTTGGTTGTTTGGCTCTGGAAAATATCCCACCAACGTTAACTTGAGAATTTAATTTTTGTACTCCTGAAAATTTTTGGATCATTAGGGCATTTGCATCTTCAACATGTTTCTGGCATGCATACCTGCCACATTTAAAACAATTTAGGATCAATTGGAAATTTCTTTCTTATAAAATTCCACCAAGCTATTAGGGGTTGTACTAGTGGAATTTCCCAAAACTGGATAACTAAACATTGGAGTTCATATTTTAGTGCGTGAAAAAATTTTCTTCACTTACATTAATTTTAGTTTTCAAATTTTTCGCTTACATGAACTCTGAAATTTTCATTTTGTTGTGATCATTTTGTTTAAAGAAAAACCGGGACAAGTTTGGATTTGGAAAGAAATTGAACATCCAAAATGGAAACACACAAATGGTGAGAGATATAATTCCAAAAAGTATCTCCAATTTTTCAGGATCGGCAAAAAGTGGGTTGTTTGGCTCTAGTAAATATCCAACCACATGTTAACTTGAGAATTTAATTTTTTTCTACTCCTTAAAGTTTTATGATCTTCAAGTCATTTCATCTTCAACATGTTTTAGGTATGCATACCAACCACATTTAAAACATGTTAGGATGAATTAGAAATCTCTTTCTTATAAAATTCCACCAAGCTATTAGGGGTTGTACTAGTGGAATTTCGAAAACACAGGTAACTAAACATTGGAGTTCATTTTTTAGTGCGTGAAATAATTTTCTTCACTTACATTTAGTAAAGTTTTCATATTTTTTTGCATACATGTACTCTAAAATTTTCATTTTGTTGTGATCGGTTTGTTTACGAGAAAAGTGGGACAATTTTCAGTTTGAAAAAACATTGGACATCCAAAATGTAAACGCACAAATGTTGAGAGAGATAATTCAAAAAAGTGTCTCTGATTTTGAAGGATAGGCAAAAAGTGGGTTGTATGTCACTAGTAAATATCCGACCACAAGTGAAACTGAGATTTTTTTTTCTACTTCTTGAAATTTTTGGATCATTTGGTCATTTACATCTTCAACATGTTTCTGGCACGCATACCCACCACATTTAAACATTTTAGGATCAATTAGAAATCTCTTTCTTATAAAATTCCTCCAAGCTAATAGGGGTTGTAATAGTGGAATTTCCCGAACATGGATAAATAAACATTGGAGTTCATTTTTTAGTGCATGAAATAATTTTCTTCACTTACATTTATCATAGTTTTTAATTTTTTTTGCATACATGAACTCTAAAATTTTCTTTTTGTTGTGATCATTTTGTTTACGAAAGAAGTATGACAAGTTTGGATTTGAAAAAAAAAGAACATCCAAAATGGAAACACACAAATGCTGAGAGAGATAATTCCCAAAAGTATCGATGATTTTGAAGGATTTGAAACATGTGGGTTGTTTTGCTCTGGAAAATATCCAACCACACGTTAACTTGAGAATTTAATTTTTTCTACTCCTTGAAATTTTTGGATCATTAGGTCATTTGCATCTTCAACATGTTTCTGGTATGCATACCCATCACATTTAAAACATGTTAGGATAAATTACAAATAACTTTCTTATAAAATTCCACCAAGCTATTAGGGGTTGTACTAGTGGAATTTTCCAAACATGGATAACAAAACATTGGAGTTCATTTTTTAGTGCGTGAAATAATTTTCTTCCCTTACATTTATTATAGTTTTTAAATATTTTTGCATACATGAACTCTAAAATTTTCATTTTGTTGAGATCCTTTTGTTTACGAGAAAAGAGGGAAATGTTTGGATTTGAAAAAAAATGAACATCCAAAATGGAAATGCACAAATGCTCAGTAAGATAATTCCAAAAAGTATTTCTGATTTTAAAGGATGGGGAAAAAGTGGGGTGTTTGGCTCTGGTAAATATCCAACCACTCGTTAACTTGAGAATTTAATTTTTCCTACTCCTTGAAGTTTTTAGACACTTAGGTCATTTGCATCTCCAACATGTTTCTTGCATGCATACCCACCACATTTAAAACAAGTTAGGATCAATTAGAAATCTCTTTCTTATAAAATTCCACCAAGCTATTAGGGGTTGTACAAGTGGAATTTCCCAAACATGGATAACAAAACTTTGGAGTTCATTTTTTAGTGCGTGAAATAATTTTCTTCACTTACTTTTTTTATAGTTTTTAAATTTTTATCCATACACGAACTCTATAATTATCATTTTGTTGAGATCGTTTTGTTTATGAGAAACGTGGGGCAAGTTTGGATTTGAAAAAAAATTGAACATTCAAAATGGAAACGCACAATTGCTGAGAGAGATAATTTCAAAAAGTGGTTGTTTTTCTCTGGTAAACATCAACCAACAAGTTTACTTGAGAATATAATTTTTTCAACTCCTAGAATTATTTGGATCATTAGGTCATTTGCATCCTCAACATGTTTCTGGCATGCATACCAGCCACATTTAAAACCAGTTAGGATCAATTAGAAATTTCTTTCATATAAAATTCCACCAAGCTATTTGGGGGTTAGTGGTGAAATTTCCCAAACATGGGTAACAAAAATTTGGAGTTCATTTTTTAGTGCGTGAAATAATTTTCTTCACTTACATTATTTATAGTTTTCAAATTTTTTTTGCGTACATGAAATCTAAAATTTTCATTTTGTTGAGACGTTATTGTTTACGAGAAAAGTGGGATAAGTTTGGATTTGAAAAAAAATTGAACATTCAAAATGGAAATGCACAAATGCGGAGAGAGATAATTCCAAAAAGTATCTCTGATTTAGAAGGACATGCAAAAAGTGGGTTGTTTGGCTCAGGTAAACATCCAACCACACGTTAACTTGAGAATATAATTTTTTCTACTCCATGAAATTTTTGGATCATTAAGTCGTTTGCATCATCAACATGTTTCTGGCATGCATACCCGCCATATTTAAAACAAGTTACGATCAATTAGAAATCTCTTTCTTATAAAATTCCACCAAACTATTTGGGGTTGTACTAGTGGAATTTCCCAAACATGGTTAAAAAAACATTAGAGTTTATTTTTAAATACGTGAAATAATTTTCTTCTTATACCTTTATTATAGTTTTCAAATTTTTCTGCATAAATGAACTCTAAAATTTTCATTTTGTTGAATAGTTTTGTTTACAAGAATAGCGGGTCAAGTTTCGATTGGAAAAAATTGAACATCCAAAAAGGAAACACACAAATGCTGAGAGAGATAATTCCAAAAAGTATCTCTGGTTTCGAAAGATAGGCAAAAAGTGGGTTCTTTGGCTCTAGTAAATATCCAACCACACGTTAACTTGAGAATTTAATTTTTTCTACCCCTTGAAAATTTTGGATCATTAAGTCTTTTGCTACTTCAACATGTTTTTGGCATGGATACCCACAACATTTAAAACATGTTATGATCAATTAGAAAACTTTTTCTTATAAAATTCCACGAAGCTACTAGGGGTTGCACTATTGGAATTTCCCAAACTTGGATAACAAAACTTTGGAATTCATTTTTTGCACGTAAAATAATTTTCTCCACTTACATTAATTAAATTTTTCAAATTTTTTTGCGAACATGAACTCTAAATTTTTCATTTTGTTGTGATTGTTTTGTTTACGAGAAAAGTGGGACAAGTTTGGATTTGAAAAAAAATTGAACATCCAAAATGGAAACGCACAAATACTGAGAGAGATAATTCCAAAAACTATCTTTGATTTTGAAGGATATGCAAAAAGTGGGTTGTTTGGCACTAGTAAATATCCGACCACACGTTAACTTGAGAATTTAATTTTTTCTTCTTCTTGAAATTTTTTTATCATTAGGTCATTTGAATCTTCAACATGTTTCTGGCATGGATACCCACCACATTTAAAACATGTTAGGATCAATTACAAATCTCTTTCTTATAAAATTCCACCAAGCTATTAGGGGTTGTACTAGTGGGAATTCCCAAACATGGAGAACGAAATTTTGGAGTTCATTTTTTAGTCCTTGAAATATTTTTCTTCACTTATTTTTATTTTAGTTTTCAATTTTTTTGCATACATGAACTCTAAATTTTTCATTTTGCTGTGATCATTTTGTTTACGAGAAAAGAGGGATGAGTTAGGATTTGAAAAAAAATTGAACATCCAAAATGGAAATGCACAAATGTTGCGATAGATAATTCCAAAAAGTATCTCCTATTTTGAAGGACAGGTAAAAAGTTGGTTGTTTGGCTCTTGTAAATATCCAACCACACGTTAACTTGAGAATTTAAATTTTTCTACTCGAAATTTTTGGATCATTAGGTCATTTGCATCTTCAACATGTTTCAGACATGCATACCCACCACATTTAAAACATGTTAGGATCAATTAGAAATCTCTTTATTATAAAATTCCACCAAGATATTAGGGGTTGTACTAGTGGAATTTCCCTAACATGGATAACAAAACTTTGGAGTTCATTTTTTAGTGAGTGAAAAAATTTTCTTCACTTACATTTATTATAGTTTTCAATTTTTTTGCATACATGAACACTAAAATTTTCATTTTGTTGAGATCGTTTTGTTTAAGAAAAAGTGAGACAAGTTTGTATTTGAAAAAGAATTGAACATCCAAAATGGAAATGTACAAATGCTAAGAGAGATAATTCCAAAAAGTATCTGTGATTTTGAAGGATAGGCAAAAAGTGTGTTGTTTGGCTCTGGTAAATATCCAACCACACGTTAACTTGAGAATTTAATTTTTTGTACTCCTTGAAATTTTTCAATCATTAGGTCATTTGCATCTTCAACATGTTTTTCGCATGCATACCCGCCACATTTAAACCAAGTTAGGAACAATTAGAAATCTCTTTCTTATAAAATTCCACCTCCTTTTTAGGGGTTGTACTAGTGGAATTTCCCAAACTTGGATAACAAAACTTTGGAGTTCATTTTTTAGTGCACTTCACATACATTAATTATAGTTTTCAAATTTTTTTGTGAACATGAACTCTAAAATTTTCATTTTGTTATGATCGTTTTGCGAACGAGAAAAGTGGGCAAGTTTGGATTTGAGAAAAAAATGAACATCCAAAATGGACACGCACAAATGCTGAGAAAGATAATTCCAAAAGTATCTCTGATTTTGAAGGATAGGCAAAAAGTGGGTTGTTTGTCTCTGGTAAATATCCAACCAAACGTTAACTTGAGAATTTTTTTTCTACTCCTTGAATATTTTCGATCATTAGGTCATTTGCATCTTCAACCTGTTTCAGGCATGCATACCCGCCACATTTAAAACAAGTTAGGATCAATTAGAAATCTCTTTCTAATAAAATTTCACCAAGCTATTTGGGGTTGTACTCGTGGAATTTCCAAAACTTGGTTAACAAAACGTTGGAGTTCATTTTTTAGTGCAAGAAATAATTTTCTACTCTTACATTAATTATAGTTTTCAAACTTTTTGATCGAACATGAACTCTAAAATTTTCATTTTGCGTACAAGAAATGTGGGACAAGTTTGAATTTGAAAAAAAAATTAAGATCCAAAATGGAAACGCACAAAAGCTGAGAGAGATAAATTCCAAAAAGAATCTCTGATTTTGAAGGATAGGAAAAAATTGGGTTTTTTGGCTCTGGTAAATATCCAACCACACTTTAACTTGAGAATTTAATTTTTTCAACTCCTTGAAATTTTTGGATCATTAGGGCATTTGCATCTTCAACATGTATCTGGCATGCATATCCACCACTTTTAAAACAAGTTAGGATCAATTAGAAATCCCTTTCTTTTAAAATTCCACCAAGCTATTAGGGGTTGTACAAATGGAATTTCCCAAGCATTGATAACCAAACTTTGGACTTCATTTTTTAGTGTGTGTAATAATTTTTTTCACTTACATTTATTATAGTTTTGAAATTTTTTTGCATACATGAACTCTAAAATTTTCCATTTGTTGAGATCATTTTGTTTACAAGAAACGTGGGTCAAGTTTGGATTTAAAAAAAAAATTGAACATTCAAAATGAAACCACACAAATACTGAGAGAAATAATTCCAAAAAGTATCTCTGATTTAGATGGATAGGCATAAAGTGGGTTGTTTGGCTCTGGTAAACATCCAACCACACGTTAACATGAGAATTTAATTTTTTCTACTCCTTGAAATTTTTGGATCATTAAGTCATTTGCATCATCAACATCTTTCTGGCCTGCATACCCGCCACATTCAACATAAGTTAGGATCAATTAGAAATCTCTTTCTTAAAAAATTCCACCATGCTATTAGGCATTGTACTAGTGGAATTTCCAAAACTTGGATAAAAAAACTTTGGAGCTCATGTTTTAGTGCGTGAAATAATTTTCTTCACTTAGATTATTTATAGTTTTCATATTTTTTTACGTACATGAAGTCTAAAATTTTCATCTTGTTGTGATCGTTTTGTTTAGGAGAAAAGTGGAACAAGTTTAGATTTGAAAAAAAATTGAACATCCAAAATTGAAACCCACAAATGCTGAGAGAGATAATTCCAAAAAGTATCTCTGATATTGAAGGATAGGCAAAAAGTGGGTTCTTTCGCTCTGCTAAATATCCAACCACTTGTTAACTTGAGAATTTAATTTTTTCTACTCCTTCAAATTTTTTGATCATTAGGTCATTTGCATCTTCAACATGTTTCTGGCATGCATACCCACCACATTTAAAACATGTTATGATCAATTAGAAATCTCTTTCTTATAAAATTCCACCAAGCTATTAGGGGTTGTACTAGTTGAATTTCCCAAACATGGATAACAAAACTTTGGATTTCATTTTTTAGAGCATGAAATAATTTTCTTCACTTACATTTATTATAGTTTTCTAATTTTTTTTCATACATGAACTCTAAAATTTTCTTTTGTTGTGATCATTTTGTTTATGTGAAAAGTGTGACAAGTTCGGATTTCAAAAAAAATTGAACATCGAAAATGGAAATGGACAAATGTGAGAGAGATAATTCCAAAAAGTATCTCTGATTTTGAAGGATAGGTAAAAAGTGGGTTGTTTGGCACTCGTAAATAACCACACGTTAACTGGAGAAATTTGATTTTTTCTTCTCCTAGAAATTTTTGGATCATTAGGTCATTTGCATATTCAACATGTTTCTAGCATGCATACCCGCCACATTTAAAACAAGTTAGGATCAATTAGAAATCTCTTTCTGATAAAATTCCACCAAGCTATTCAGGGTTGTACTGGTGGAATTTCCCAAACAAGGATAACAGAACTTTGGAGTTCATTTTTAAGTGCATCAAATAATTTTCTTCATTTACATTAAATATAGTTTTTAAATTTTTTTGCATACATGAACTCTAAAATTTTCATTTTGTTGTGATCGTTTTGTTGAGGAGAAAAGTAGGACAAATTTGGATTTGAAAAAAAATCGAACATCCAAAATGGAAATGCACAAATGCTGAGAGTGATTATTACAAAAAAGTATCTCTGATTTTGAAGGATGGGCAAAAAGTGGGTTGTTTGGCACTAGTAAATATCCGACTACACGTTAACTTGAGAATTTAATTTTTTCTACTTCTTGAAATGTTTTGTTCATTAGGTCATTTGCATCTTCAACATTTTTTTGGAATGCAAACCCACCGCATTTAAAACATGTTACAATCAATTAGAAATCTCTTTCTTATAAAATTACACGAAGCAATTAGGGGTTGTACTTGTGGAATTTCCCAAACATGGGTAACAAAACTTTAAATTTCATTTTTTAGTGCGTGAAATAATTTTCATCACTTACATTAATTACAGTTTTCAAACATTTTTGCGAACATGAACTCTAAAATTTTCCTTTTGTTTAGGAGAAAAGTGGGACAAGTTTGGATTTGCAAAAAAATTCAACATCCAAAATGGAAAGGCAAAAATGTTGAGAAAGACAATTCCTAAAAATATCTCTAATTTTGAAAGATAGGAAAAAAGTGGGCTGTTTGGCTTTGGTAAATATCCAACCACACGTTAACTTGAGAATTTAATTTTTTCTACTCGAAATTTTTTCATCATTGGGTCATTTGCATCTTCAACATGTTTCTGAATTGCATACCCACCACATTTAAAACATGTTAGGATCAATTAGAAATATCTTTCTTCTAAAATTCCACCAAGCTATTAGGGGTTGTACTAGTGGAAATTCCCAAACATGGATAACAAAACTATGGAGTTAATTTATTAGTGCGTTAAATAATTTTCTTCACTTACATTTATTAAAGTTTTCAATTTTTTTTTGCATACATGAACATAAAATTTTCTTTTTGTTGTGATCGTTTTGTTTACGAGAAAAATGGGACAAGTTTGGATTTGGAAAAAAATTGAATATCGAAAATGGAAACGCACAAGTGCTGAGAGAGATAATTCCAAAAAGTATCTCTGATTTTGAAGGATAGGAAAAAAGTGGGTTGTCTGGCACTAGTAAATAACAACACGTTTACTTGAGAATTTAATTTTTTCTACTTCTTGAAATTTTTAGATGATTAGGTCATTCGCATCTTCAACATGTTTCTGGCATGCATACCAACCACATTTAAAACATGTTAGGATCAATAAGAAATCTCTTTCTTATAAAATTCCACCAAGCTAGTTGGGGTTGAACTAGTGGATTATCCAAACATGGATAACAAAACTTTGGAGATCATTTATTAGTGCATGAAATAATTTTGTTCACTTACATTTAATATAGTTTTCAAAATTTTTTGCATAAGTGAACTCTAAAATTTTGATTTTGTTATGATCATTTTGTTTACAAGAAAAGTGGCACTAGTTTGGATTTGAAAAAAAATTGAACATCAAAAATGGAAACATACAAATGCTGAGAGAGATAATTCCAAAAAGTATCTCTGATTTTGTAGGATAGGCAAAAAGTGGGTTGTTTGGCTCTGGTAAATATCCAACCACATGTTAAATTGTGAATTTAATTTTTTTTACTCATTGAAATTTTTGGATCATTTGGTCATTTCCATCTTCAACATGTTTCTGGCATGCACACCCACCACATTTAAAACATGTTAGGATCAATTAGATATCTCTTTATTTTAAAATTCCACCAAGATATTAGGGGTTGTACTAGTGAAATTTCAAAAACATGGATAACAAGACCTTAGAGTTCATTTTTTAGTGCGTGAAATAATTTTCTTCACTTACATTTATTATAGTTTTCACATTTTTGTACAAACATGAACTCTAAAATTTTGATTTTGTTGTGATCGTTTTGTTCAAGAGAAAGTAGGACAAGTTTGGATTTGAAAAAAAATTGAACATCCAAAATGGAAACGCACAAATGCTAAGAGAGATAATTCCCAAAAGTATCTCTGATTTTGAAGGATAGGCAAAAAGTTGGTTCTTTGGCTCTTTTAAATATCCAACCACACGCAAAACTAGAGAATTTAGTTTTTTCTACTCCTAGAAATTTTTGGATCATTAGGTTATTTGCATCTTCAATATGTTTCCATGCTGCTTAGCCACCACATTTAAAACATGTTAGGATCAATTAGAAATCTCTTTCTTATAAAATTCCACCAAGCTATTAGGGGTTGTACTAGTGGAATTTCCCAAACATGGATAACAAAACTTTGGAGTTCATTTTTTAGAGCGTGAAATAATTTTCTTCACTTACATTTATTGTAGTATTCAAATTTTTTTGCATACATGAACTCTAAAATTTTCATTTTTTTGTGATCGTTTTGTTTATGAGGAAAGTGAGACAAGTTTGGATTTCAAAAAAAATTGAACATCCAAAATTGAAACGCACAAATGCTGACAGAGATAATTCCAAAAAGTATCTCCGATTTTGAAGGAATGGTAAAAAGTGGGTTGTTTGGCCCTGGTAAATATCCAACCACACGTTAACTGAGAATTTAATTTTTTCTACTCCTAGAAGTTTTTGGATCATTAGGTCATTTGTATCTTCAACATGCTTTTTGTATGTGTACCCACCACATTTAAAACATGTTAGGATCAATTAGAAATCTCTTTGTTATAAAATTCCACCAAGATATTAGCGGTTGTACTTATGGAATATCCCAAACATAGATAAAAAAACTTGGAGTTCATTTTTTAGTGCGTGAAAAAATTTTCTTCACTTACATTAATTATAGTTTTCAAAATTTTTTGAGAACATGAACTCTTAAATTTTCATTTTGTTGTGATCGTTTTGTTTACGAGAAAAGTGGGACAAGTTTGGATTTGAAAAAAAAAAATTGAACATCCAAAATGGAAATGAACAAATGCTGAGAGAGATAATTCCAAAAAGTATCTCTGATTTTGAAGGATAGGCAAAAAGTGGGTTGTTTGGCTCTGGTAAATATCAAACCACACGTTAACATGAGAATTTAATTTTTTCTACTCCTTCGAATTTTTGGATCATTAGGTCATTTGCATCTTCAACATGTTTCTGGCATGCATTCCAACCACATTTAAAACAAGTTAGGATCAAATAGAAATCTCTTTCTTATAAAATTCCACCAAACCAAACGGGGTTGTACTAGTGGAATTTCCCAAACATGGATAAACAAACTATGGAGTTCATTTTTTAATGCGTGAAATAATTTTCTGCACTTACATTAATTATAGTTTTCAAATTTTTTTGCGTACATGTACTCTAAAATTTTCATTTTGTTTTGATCATTTTGTTTACGGGAAAAGTGGGACAAGTTTGGATATGAATAAAAATTGAAAATCCAAAATTGAAACGCACAAATGCTGAGAGAGATAATTCCAAAAAGTATCTCCGATATTTAAGGATAGGCAAAATGTGGGTTGTTTGGCTCTGGTATCTATCCAACCACACGTTAACTTGAGAATTTAATTTTTTCTACTCCTTGAAATTTTTGGATCATTTGGTCATTTCCATCTTCAACATGTTTCTGGCATGCATATCCACCACATTTAAAACATATTAGGATCAATTAGAAATCTCTTTCTTTTAAAATTACACCAAGCTATTAGGGGTTGTACAAGTGGAATTTCCCAAACATGGATAACAAAACTTTGGAGTTCATTTTTTAGTGCGTGAAAAATTTTCTTTACTTACATTTATTATAGTTTTCAAATTTTTTTGCATACATGAACTCAAAAATTTACATTTTTTTGTGATCGTTTTGTTTACTAGAAAAGTGGGAAATGTTTGGATTTGAAAAAAATTGAACATCCAAAATGGAAACGCACAAATGCTGAGAAAGATAATTCCAAAAAGTATCTCTGATTTTGAATGATAGGGAAAAATTGGGTTGTTTGGCTCTGGTAAATATCCAACAACACGTTAACTTGAGAATTTAATTTTTTCTATTCCTTTGAAATTTTTGGATCATTAGGTCATTTGCATCTTCAACAAGTTTCAGGCATGCATATCCACCACATTTAAAACATGTTAGGATCAATTAGAAATCTCTTTCTTATAAAATTCCACCAAGCTATTAAGGGTTGTACTAGTGGAATTTGCGAAACATGGATAGCAAAACTTTTGAGTTCACTTATTAGTGCGTTAAATAATTTTCTACACTTACATTTAATACAGTTTTCCAAATTTTTTGCATAAATGAACTTTAAAATTTTCATTTTTTTGTGATCGTTTTGTTTATGAGAAAAGTGGGACAAGTTTGGATTTGAAAAAAATTGAACATTCAAAATGGAAACGCACAAATGCAGAGAGAGATAATTCCAAAAAGTATCTCTGATTTAGAAGGATAGGCAAAAAGATGGTTGTTTGGATAACAAAACTTTGGAGTTCATTTTTAAGTGCGTGAAATAATTTTCTTCCCTTACATTTATTATAGTTTTTATATTTTTTTGCCTACATGAACTCTAAAATTTTCAATTTGTTGATATCGTTTTGTTTACATGAAAAGTGGCACAAGTTTGGATTTGAAAAAAAATTGAACATTCAAAATGGAAATGCACAAATCCTGAGAGTGATAATTATTAAAAGTATCTCTGATTTTGAAGGAAAGGCAAAAAGATGGTTGTTTGGGTCTGGAAAATATCCAACCACACGTTAACTTGAGAATTTAATTTTTTCTACTTCTTCAAATTTTTTGATCATTAGGCCATTTGCATGTTCAACATGTTTCTAGCATACATACCCGCCACATTTAAAACAAGTTAGGATCAATTAGAAACCTTATTCTGATAAAATTCCACCAAGTTATTACAGGTTGGAGTAGTGGAATTTCCCAAACATGGATAATAAAACTTTGTAGTTCATTTTTTAGTGCGTGAAATAAATTTTTTCACATACATTAATTATAGTTTTCAAATTTTATTACGAACATGAAATCTAAAATTTTCATTTTGTTGCGAACATTTTGTTTAGGAGAAAAGTGGGACAAGTTTGGGTTTGAAAAAAATTGAACATCCAATATGGAAACACACAAATGCTGAGAGAGATAATTCCAAAAAGTATCTCTGATTTTGAAGGATAGGCATACAGTGTTTTGTTTGGCTTTGGTAAATATCCAACCACACGTTAACTGGAGAATTTAATTTTTTCTACACCTTGGAATGTTTGGATCATTAGGACATTTGCATCTTCAACATGTTTCGTGCATGCATAACCACCGCATTTAAAACATGTTAGGGTCAATTAGAAATCTTTTTCTTATAAAATTTCTCCAAGCTATTAGGGGTTGTATTAGTGGAATTTCCCAAACATGGATAACAAAATTTTGGAGTTCATTTTTTAGTGTGTGAAAGAATTTTCTTCACTGACATTATTTATAGTTTTCATATTTTTTGCATATATGAACTCTAAAAATTCCATTTTGTTGAGATCGTTTTGTTTACGAGAAAAGGGGGAAAAGTTAGGATTTGAAAAAAATTTGAACATTTAAAATGGAAACACACAAATGCTAAGAAAGATAATTCCAAAAAGTATCTCTGATTTTAAAGGATAGGCAAAAAGAAGGTTTTTTGGCTCTCGTAAATATCCAACCACACGTTAACTTGAGAATTTAATTTTTTCTACTCTTTGAAATTTTTGGATCATTAGGTCATTTGCATCTTCAACATGTTTCTGGATGCATACCCACCACATTTAAAACATGTTAGGATCAATTAAAAATTTCTTTCTTCTAAAATTCCACCAAGCTGTTAGGGGATGTACTAGTGGAATTTCCCAAACATGGATAACAAAACTTTGGAGTTCATTTTTTTTAGCGTAATAAAATTTTCTTCACTTACATTAATTATAATTTTCAAATTTTTTTGCGTACATGAACTCTAAAATTTTCATTTTGTTGTGATTGTTTTGTTTACGAAAAAAGTGGGACAAGTTTGATTTTGAAAAAAAATTGAACTTCCAAAATGGAAACGCACAAATGCTGAGAGAGATAATTCCAAAAAGTATCTCCGATTTTGAAGGATAGGCAAAAAGTGGGTTGTTATGCTCTAGTAAATATCCAACCACACGATAACTTGAGAATTTAATTTCTTTCTACTCCTTGAAATTTTTGGATCATTAGGTCATTTGCATCTTCAACATGTCTCTGGCATGCATACCAACCACATTTAAAACATGTTAGGATCAATTAGAAATCTCTTTCTTATAAAATTTCACCAAGCTATTAGGGGTTGTACTAGTAGAATTTCAAAAAGAATGATAACTAAACTTTGGGGTTCATTTTTTAGTGCGTGAAATAATTTTCTTCACTTACATTTAGTATAGTTTTCAAATTTTTTTGCGTACATGAACTCTAAAATTTTTATTTTATTGTAATCGGTTTGTTTATGAGAAAAGTAAGACAATTTTGGGTTTGAGAAAATATCTAACATCTAAAATGGAAACGCACAAATGCTGAGAGAGATATTTCAAAAAAGTATCTCTGATTTTGAAGGATATGCAAAAAGTGGTTGTATGGCACTAGAAAATATCCGACCACATGTTAAACTAAGAATTTAATTTTTTCTACTTCTTGAAATTTTTGGATCATTAGGTCAGTTACATCTTCAACATGTTTCTGGCATGCATACTCACCACATATAAAACATTTTAGGATCAATTAGAAATCTCTTTCTCATAAAATTCCTCCAAGCTAATAGAGGTTGTACTAGTGGAATTTCCCAACCATGGATAACAAAACTTTGGAGTTCATTTTTTAGTGCGTGAAATAATTTTCTTCACTTAAATTTATTATAGTTTTCAATTTTTTTTTGCATACATGAACTCTAAAATTTTCATTTTGTTGTGATCGTTTTGTTTACGAAAGAAGTGGGACAAGTTTGGTTTTAAAAAAAAAGAACATCCGTAATGGAAACGCACAAATGCTGAGAGAGATAATTCTAAAAAGTATCTCTGGTTTTGAAGGATTGGCAAAAAGTGGGTTTTTTGGCTCTAGTAAATATGCTACCACACGTTAACTTGAGAATTTAATTTTTCTACTCCTTGAAATTTTTTGATCATTAGCTCTTTTGCTACTTCAACAAGTTTCTGGCATGCATATCCAAAAAATTTCAAACATGTTAGGATCAATTAGAAATCTCTTTCTTATAAAATTCCACCAAGCTATTAGGGGTTGTACTAGTGGAATTTCCAAAACAAGGATAACTAAACTTTGGGGTTCATTTTTTAGTGCATGAAATAATTTTCTTCACTTATATTTAGTATAGTTTTCATATTTTTTTTGCGTACATGAACTCTAAAATTTTCATTTTATTGTGATCTGTTTGTTTAAGAGAAAAGTGGGACAATTTCTAATTTGAAAAAACATCAAACATCCAAAATGGAAACGCACAAATGTTGAAAGAGATAATTCAAAAAAGTATCTCTGATTTTCAAGGATAGGCAAAAATTGGGTTGTATGGCACTAGAAAATATCCGACCACATGTTAAACTGAGAATTTAATTTTTTCTACTTGTTGAAATTTTTGGATCATTAGGTCATTTACATCTTCAACATTTTTCTGGCATGCATACCCACCACATTTAAAACATTTTAGGATCAATTAGAAATCTCTTTCTCATAAAATTCCTCCAGGCTAATAGGGGTTGTACTAGTGGAATTTCCCAACCATGGATAACAAAACTTTGGAGTTCATTTTTTAGTGCATGAAATAATTTTCTTCACTTAAATTTATTATAGTTTTCAATTTTTTTTGCATACATGAACTCTAAAATTTTCATTTTGTTGTGATCGTTTTGTTTACGAAAGAAGTGGGACAAGTTTGGTTTAAAAAAAAAAAGAACATCCAAAATAGAAACCCACAAATGCTGAGAGAGATAATTCTAAAAAGTATCTCTGGTTTTGAAGGATAGGCAAAAAGTGGGTTGTTTGGCTCTAGTAAATATGCTACCACACCTTAAATTGAGAATTTAATTTTTTCTACTCCTTGAAATTTTTTGATCATTAGGTATTTTGCTACTTCAACAAGTTTCTGGCATGCATACCCACAAAATTTAAAACATGTTAGGATCAATTAGAAATCTCTTTCTAAAAAAATTCCACCAAGCAACTAGGGGTTGTACTAGTGGAATTTCCAAAACAAGGATAACTAAACTTTGGGGTTCATTTTTTAGTGCGTGAAATAATTTTCTTCACTTACATTTAGTATAGTTTTCAAATTTTTTTGCATACATGAACTCTAAAATTTTCATGTTGTTGAGATTGTTTTGTTTACGAGAAAAGTGGGAAATGTTTGGATTTGAAAAAAATTGAACATTCAAAATGGGAACGCACAAATGCTCAGAAAGATAATTCCAAAAATTATCTCTGATTTTGAAGGATAGGCAAAAAGTGGGTTGCTTGGCTATGGTAAATATCCAACCACACGTTAACTTGAGAATTTAATTTTTTCTAGTCCTTAAAATTTTTTGATCATTAGGTCATTTGCATCTTCAACATGTTTCTGCATTGCATACCCACTACATTTAAAACATGTTAGGATCAATTAGAAATCTCTTTCTTATAAAATTCCACCAAGCTATTAGGGGTTGTACTAGTGGAATTTCCAAAACATGGATAACAAAACTTTAGAGTTCACTTATTATTGCGTGAAATAATTTTCTACACTAACATTTAATACAGTTTTCAAATTGTTTTGTGAACATGAACTCTAAAATTTTCATTTTGTTGTGATCGTTTTGTTTACAAGAAAAGTGGGACAAGTTTGGATTTGAAAAAAAAATTGAAAATCCAAAATGGATACGCACAAATGCAGAGAGAGACAATTCCAAAAATTACCACTGATTTTGAAGGATAGGCAAAAAGTGGGTTTTTTGGCTCCGGTATATATCCAACCACACACTAACTTGAGAATTTAATTTTTTCTACTCCTTGAAATTTTTGGATCATTAGGTTATTTGCATCTTCAACATGTTTCTGGCATGCATACCCACCACATTTAAAACAAGTTAGGACCAATTAGAAATCTCTTCCTTATAAAATTCCACAATCCTATTAGGGGTTGTATAAGTGGAATTTCCCCAACATGGATACCAAAACTTTGGAGTTCCTTTTTTAGTGCGTGAAATAATTTTCTTGACACACATTTATTATAGTTTTCAAATTTTTTTGCATACATGAACTCTGAAATTTTCATTTTGTTGAGATCGTTTTGTTTACGAGAAAAGTGGGACAAGTTTGGATTTGAAAAAAAAATGTACATTCAAAATGGAAACGCAGAAATGCTGAGAGAGATAATTCCAAAAAGTATCTCTTATTTAGAAGGATAGGCAAAAAGTGGATTGTTTTCCTCTGGTAAACATCCAACCACACCTTAACTTGAGATATAATTTTTTCTACTCTATGAAATTTTTGGATCATTAGGTCATTTGCATCTTCAACATGTTTCAGGCATGCATACCCGCCACATTTTTAACGAGTTAGGATCAATTAGAAATCTCTTTCTTATAAAATTCCACCAAGCTATTTGATGTTGTAGTAGTGAAATTTCCAAACATGGATAAAAAAAATTTGGAGTTCATTTCTTAGTACGTGAAATAATTTTCTTCACTTACGTTATTTATAGTTTTCAATTTTTTTTGCGCACATGAACTCCAATATTTTCATTTTGTTGTGATCATTTTGATGACGAGAAAAGTGGGACAAGTTTGGATTTGAAAAAAAATTGAACATCCAAAATTGAAGCGCCCAAATGTTGAGAGAGATAATTCCAAAAAGTATCCCTGATTTTGGAGGATAGGCAAAAAGTGGGTTGTTTGGCTCTAGTAAATATCCAACCTCATGTTAACTTGAGAATTTAATTTTTTCGAATCCTTGAAATTTTTTGATCATTAGGTCATTTGCATCTTAAACATGTTACTGGCATGCATACCCACCACATTTAAAACGTATTAGGATCAATTAGAAATATCTTTCTTATAAAATTCCACCAAGTTTTTAGGGGTAGTACTAGTGGAATTTCCCAAACATGGATAACAAAACATTGGAGTTCATTTTTAGTACGTGAAATAATTTTCTTCACATACATTTATTATAGTTTTCAATTTTTTTTGCATCATGAACTCTTAAATTTTCATTTTATTGTGATCGTTTTCTTTACAAGAAACGTGGTACAAGTTTGGATCTGAAAAAAATTGAACATCCAAAATGGAAACGCACAAATGCTGAGAGAGATAATTCCAAAAATTATCTCTGATTTTGAAGGATAGGCAAAAAGTGGGTTGTTTGGCTCTAGTAAATATGCTACCACACGTAAACTTGAGAATTTAATTTTTTCTACTCCTTGAAATTTTTGGATCTTTAGGTCTTTTGCTACTTCAACATGTTTCTGGCATGCATACCCACAACATTTAAAACATGTTAGGATCAATTAGAAATCTCTTTCTTAAAAAATTCCACCAAGCTACTAGGGGTTGCACTAGTGAAATTTCGCAAACATGGATAACAAAACTTTGGAGTTCATTTTTAGTGCGTGAAATAATTTTCTTCACTTAATTTAATTAAAGTTTTCATATTTTTTTGCGAAAATGAACTCTAAAATTTTCATTTTGTTGTGATTGTTTTGTTAACGAGAAAAGTGGGACAAGTTTTGATTTAAAAAAAAATTGAACATCCAAAATGGAAATGCACAAATGCTGAGAATGATAATTCGAAAAAGTAACTTTGATTTTGAAGATAGGCAAAAAGTGGGTTGTTTGGCACTAGTAAATATCCGACCACACGTCAACTTGAGAATTTAATTTTTTCTACTTCTTAAAAATATTTGATCATTAGGTCATTTGCATCTTCAACATGTTTTTGGCATGCATACCCACCACATTTAAAACATGCTAGGATCAATTAGACATCTCTTTCTTACGAAATTCCTCCAAGCTATTAGGGGTTGTACAAGTGGAATTTCCCAAACAAGGATAACAAAATTTTGGAGTTCATTTCTTAGTGTGTGAAATATTTTTCTTCACTTATTTTTATTATTGTTTTCACATTTTTTTGCATACATGAACTCTAAAATTTTCATTTTGCTGTGATCGTTTTGTTTACGAGAAAAGAGGGAAGAGTTTGGATTTGAAAAAAAAATAAACATCCAAAATGCAAACGCACATATGCTGAGAGAGATAATTCCAAAAATTATCTCTGATTTTGAAGGATAGGTAAAAAGTTGGGTGTTTGGCTCTGGTAAATATCCAACCACACGTTAACTTGAGAATTTAATTTTTTCTACTCCTTGAAAATTTTGGATCATTAGGTCATTTGCATCTTCAACATGTTTCTGGCATGCTTACCCACCACATTTCAAACATGTTAGGATCAATTAGAAATCTCTTTCTTATAAAATTCCACCAAGATATTAGGGGTTCTACTAGTGGAATTTCCCAAACATTGATAACAAAACTTTGAAGTTCATTTTCTAGTGCGTGAAAAAAAAATTTCTCTTACATTTACTATTGTTTTCAATTTTTTTAGCATACATGAACACTAAAATTTTCATTTTGTTGAGATCGTTTTGTTTATGAGAAAGTGGGACAAGTTTGGATTTGAAAAAAAATTGAACATCCAAAATGGAAATGCAAAAATGCTGAGAGAGATAATTCCAAAAAGTATCTCTGATTTTGAAGGATAGGCAAAAAGTGGGTTGTTTGGCTCTGGTAAATATCCAACCACAAGTCAACTTGAGAATTTAGTTTTTTGTATTGCTTGAAATTTTTCGATCATTAGGTCATTTGCATCTTCAACATGTTTCTCGCATGCATACCCGCCACATTTAAAACAAGTTAGCAACAATTAGAAATCTCTTTCTTATTAAATTCCACCCAACTATTAGGGGTTGTACTAGTGGAATTTCCCAAACTTGGATAACAAACTTTGGAGTTCATTTTTTAGTGCGCTTCACATACATTAATTATAGTTTTCAATTTTTTTAGTGAACATGAACTTTAAAATTTTCATTTCGTTCTGATCGTTTTGTTTACGAGAAAAGTGGGACAAGTTTGGATTTAAAAAAAAATTGAACATCCAAAATGGAAACGCACCAATGCTGAGAAAGATAATTTAAAAAAGTATCTCTGATTTTGAAGGATAGGCAAAAAGTGGGTTGTTTGGCTCTGGTAAATATCCAACCACACGTTAACTTGAGAATTTATTTTTTTCCACTTCATGAAATTTTTCGATCATTAGGTCATTTGCATCTTCAACCTGTTTCAGGCATGCATACCCGCCACATTTAAAACAAGTTAGGATCAATTAGAAATCTCTTTCTTATAAAATTCCACCAAGCTATTTGGGGTTGTAGTAGCGGAATTTCCCAAACTTGGATAACAAAACTTTGGAGTTCATTTTTTAGTGCGTGAAATAATTTTCTACACTTACATTAATTATAGTTTTCAAATTTTTTGTGCGAACATGAACTCTAAAATTTTCATTTCGTTGTGATCGTTTTGTTTACTGGAAAAGAGGGACAAGGGTTTGAAAAAAAATTGAACATCCAAAATGGAAACGTACAAATCCTGAGAAAGATCAATTCCAAAAAGTATCTCTGATTTTGAAGGATAGGCAAAATGTGGGTTGTTTGGCTCTGGTAAATATCCAACCACACATTAACTTGAGAATTTAATTTTTTCAACTCCTTGAAATTTTTGGATCATTAGGTCATTTGCATCTTCAACATGTTTCTGGCATGCATATCTACCACATTTAAACTAAGTTAGGATCAATTAGAAATCCCTTTCTTTTAAAATTCCACCAAGCTATTAGGGGTTGTACAAGTGGAATTTCCCAAACATGGACAACAAAACTTTGGAGTTTATTTTTTAGTGTGTGTAATAATTTTTTTCACTTACATTTATTATATTTTTCAAATTGTTTTGCATACATGAATTCTATAATTTTCATTTTTTTGAGAACGTTATGTTTACGACAAAAGTTGGACAAGTTTGGATTTGAAAAAAAATTGAACATTCAAAATGGAAACGTACAAATGCTGAGAGAGATAATTCCAAAAAGTATCTTTGATTTAGAAGGATAGGCAAAAATTGGGTTGTTTGGCTCTGGTAAACATCCAACGACACGTTAACTTGAGAATTTTATTTTTCAACTCCTTGAAATTTTTGGATTATTAGGTCATTTGCATCTTCGATATGTTTTCGGCATGCATACCCGCCATATTTAAAACAAGTTAGGATGAATTAGAAATCGCTTTCTTATAAAATTCCACCAAGCTATTAGGGGTTGTGCTAGAGGAATTTGCCAAACATGGATAACAAAAATTTTGAGTTCATTTTTTAGTGCGTGAAATAAATTTCTTTACTTACATTATTTATAGTTTTATAATTTTTTGCCTCCTTAAACTCTAAAATTTTCATTATGTTCTGATCATTTGGTTTACGAGAAAACTGGGACAAGTTTGGAGTTGGAAAAAAATTGAAAATCCAAAATTGAAACGCACAAATGTTGAGAGAGATAATTCCAAGAAGTATCTCTGATTTTAAAGGATAGGCAAAAAGTATGTTGTTTGGCTCTAGTAAATAACCATCCACACGTTAACTTGAGAATTTAATTTTTTCTAGTCCTTGAAATTTTTTATCATTAGGTCATTTGCATCTTCAACATATTTTTGGCATGCATACCCACCACATTAAAAAAAAGTTAGGATCAATTAGAAATCTCATTCTGATAAAATTCCACCAAACTAATCGTGGTTGTACTAGTGGAATTTCCCAAACATGGATAATAAAACTTTTGAGTTCATTTTTTAGTGCGTGAAATAATTTTCTGCACTTACATTAATTATAGTTTTCAAATTTGTTTGCGAACATGAACTCTAAAATTTTCATTTTGTTGTGATCGTTTTGTTTACGAGAAAAGTGCGGCAAGTTTGGATTTGAAAAAAAAAATTGAACATCCAAAAATGGAAATGCACAAATGCTGAGAGAGATAATTCCAAAAAGTATCTCTGAATTTGAAGGATAGGCAAAAAGTGGGTTGTTTGGCTCTGGTAAATATCCAATCACACGTTAACAAGAGAATTTAATTTTTTCTACTCCTTGAAATTTTTAGATCATTAGGTCATTTGCATCTTCAACATCTTTTTGGCTTGCATACCCACCACATTTAAAACATGTTCGTATCAATTAGAAATCTCTTTCTTATAAAATTCCACCAAGCTATTAGGGGTTGTATTACAAGAATTTTGCAAACATGGATAACAGAACTTTGGAGTTCATTTTTTAGTGCGTGAAAGAATTTTCTTTACTTACATTTATTGTAGTTTTCATATTTTTTTGCATACATCAACTCTAAACTTTTCATTTTGTTTAGCTCGTTGTGTTTACGAAAAAAGTGGGACATGTTTGGATTTTAAAAAATATTGAACATTCAAAATGGAAACGCACAAATGCTAAGCGAGATAATTTCGAAAAGTATCTCTGATTTTGAAAGATAGGAAAAAAGTGGGTTGTTTGGCTCTAGTAAATATCCAACCACACATTAACTTGAGAATTTAATTTTTTCGACTCCTTGAAATTTTTTGATCATTAGGTCATTTGCATCTTCAACAGGTTACTGGCATGCATACCCACCACATTTAAAGCATATGAGGATCAATTAGAAATCTCTTTCTTATAAAATTCCACCAAGTTTTTAGGGGTTGTACTAGTTGAATTTCCCAAACATTGGAGTTCATTTTTT
This sequence comes from Aristolochia californica, assembly GCF_029961685.1. Lineage (NCBI taxonomy): Eukaryota > Viridiplantae > Streptophyta > Magnoliopsida > Piperales > Aristolochiaceae > Aristolochia > Aristolochia californica. The sequence goes on from NW_027182257.1 coordinate 31,265,194, forward strand.
AGTACCTGAAATTATTTTTTCCCATATATTTATTTTAGTTTTCAAATTATTTTGCATAAATGAACTCCAAAACTTTCATTTTGTTGTGACCGTTTTGATTACAAGAAAAGTGGCATAAGTTTGGATTTGAAAAAAATTGAACATCCAAAATGGAAGCGAACAAATGCTGAGAGAGATAATTCCAAGAAGTATCTTTGGATTTGAAAAAAATTGAACATCCAAAATGAAAATGCACAAATGCTGTGAGAGATAATTCCAAAAAGTATCTCTGGTTTTGAAGGATAGCCAAAAAGTGGGTTTTTTGGCTCTGGTAAATATCCAACCACACGTTAACTTGAGAATTTAATTTTTTCTACTCCTTGAAATTTTTGGATCATTTGGCCTTTTGCAACTTCAACATGTTTCTGGCATGCATACCCACAACATTCAAAACATGTTAGGATCAATTAGAAATCTTTTTATTATAAAATTCCACCAAGATATTAGGGGTTGTACTAGTGGAATTTCCAAAACATGGATAACAAAACTTTCGAGTTCATTTTTAAGTGCGTGAAATAATTTTCTTCACTTACATTTATTATAGTTTTCACATTTGTTTGCACACAAGAACTCTAAAATTTTCATTTTGTTGTGATCGTTTTGTTTATGAGGAAAGTGGGACAAGTTTGGATTTGATAAAAAATTGAACATCCGAAATGGAAACGCACAAATGCAAAGAGAGATAATTCCAAAATGTATCCCTGGTTTTGAAGAATCGGCAAAAACTGGGTTTTTGGGACTAGTAAATATCCTACCACACGTAAACTTGAGAATTAAATTTTTTCAACTTCTTGAAATTTTTGGATCATTAGGTCATTTGCAGCTACAACATGTTTCTGGCATGCATACCCACCACATTTAAAACATGTTGCGATCAATTAAAAATCTCTTTCTTGTAAAATTCCACCAAGATATTAGCGGTTGTACTAGTGGAATTTCCCGAACATGGATAACAAAACTTTGGAGTTCATTTTTTAGTGCGTGAAATAATTTTTTTCACTTACATTAATTATAGTTTTCAAATTTTTTGCGTACATGAACTCTGAAATTTTCATTTTGTTGTGATCGTTTTTTTACGAGAAAAGTGGGACAAAGTTTGGATTTGAAAAAAAATTGAACATCCAAAATTGAAACGCACAAATGCTGAGAGAGATAATTCCAAAAAGAGTGTCCGATTTTGAAGGATTGGCAAAATGTGGGTTGTTTCGCTCTGGTAAATATCCAACCACACATTAATTTGAGAATTTAATCTTTTCTACTCCTAGAAATTTTTGGATCATTAGCTCATTTGTATCTACAATATTTTTTTGCATGCATACCCACCACATTTAAAACATGTTAGGATCAATTAGAATCTCTTTCTTATAAAATTCCACAATCTATTAGGGTTGTACTAGTGAAATTTCGCAAACATGGATAACAAAACTTTAGAGTTCAATTTTTTGTGCGTGAAATAATTTTCTTCACTTACATTTAATATAGTTTACATATTTTGTTGCATACATGAACTACAAAATTTTATTTTTTTGTGGCTGTTTTGTTAAAAAGAAAAGTTGGACAAGTTTGGATTTGAAAAAAGAATTGAACATCAGAAATGGAAACGTACAAATGCTGAGTGAGATAATTCCAAAAAGTGTCTCTAATTTTGAAGGATAGGGAAAAAGTGGGTTGTTTTATTCTTTTAAATATCCAACCACACGTTAACTTGAGAATTTAATTTTTTCTACTCGAAATTTTTGGATCTTTAGGTCATTTGCATCTTCAACATGTTTGTTGGAAAACATATCCAACACATTTAAAACATATTAGGATCAATTAGAAATGTCTTTCTTTAAAATTAGAAATGCTTCTGGCATGTATACCCACCACATTTAAAACAAGTTAGGATCAATTAGAAATCGTTTTCTTATAAAATTCCACCAAGCTATTAAGGGTTGTGCTAGTGGAATTTCCCAAACATGGATAACAAAAATTTTGAGTTCATTTTTTAGTGCGTGAAATAATTTTCTTTACTTACATTATTTATAGTTTTCTAATTTTTTTGCATACATGAACACTAAAATTTTCATTATGTTCTGATCATTTTGTTTACGAGAAAACTGGGACAAGTTTGGATTTGAAAAAAAATTGAAAATCCAAAATTGAAACGTCCAAATGTGGAGAGAGATAATTCCAAGAAGTATCTCTGATTTTGAAGGATAGGAAAAAAGTGGGTTGTTTGGCTCTGGTAAATATCCAACCATACGTTAACTTGAGAATTTAATTTTTTCTAGTCCTTGAAATTTTTTTATCATTAGGTCATTTGCATCTTCAACATGTTTCTGGCATGCATACCCACCATATTTAAAACAAGTTAGGATCAATTAGAAATCTCATTCTTATAAAATTCCACCAAACTAATCGGGGTTGTACTAGTGGAATTTCCCAAACATGGATAATAAAACTTTTGAGTTCATTTTTTATTGCGTGAAATAATTTTTTGCACTTACATTAATTATAGTTTTCAAATTTTTTTGCGTATATGAACACAAAAATTTTCATTTTATTGTGATCATTTCATTTACGAGAAAAGTGGGACAAGTTTGGATTTGAAAAAAAATTGAACATCCAAAATTGAAAGGCACAAATGCTGAGAGAGATAATTCCAAAAAGTATTTCCGATTTTGAAGGATAGGCAAAAAGTGGGTTGTTTGGCTCTGGTAAATATCCAACCATACATTAACTTGTGAATTTAATTTTTTCCACTCCTAGAAATATTTGGATCATTTGGTCATTTGTATCTACAACATGTTTTTTGCATGTGTACGCACCACATTCAAAACTTGTTAGGATCAATTAGAAATCTCTTTGTTATAAAATTCCACCAAGCTATTAGGGGTTGTACTCGTGGAATATCCCAAACATAGATAACAAAACTTGGAGTTCATTTTTTAGTACGTGAAAAAATTTTCTTCACTTAAATTCATTATAGTTTTCAATTTTTTTTGCGAACATGAACTCTTAACTTCTCATTTTGTTGTGATTGTTTTGTTTACGAGAAAAGTGGGACAAGTTTGGTTTTGAAAAAGAAAATTGAACATCCAAAAATGGAAATGCACAAATGCTGAGAAAGATAATTCCAAAAAGTATCTGTGATTTTGAAGGATAGGCAAAAAGTGGGTTGTTTGGCTCTGGTAAATATCCAATCACACGTTAACAAGAGAATTTAATTTTTTCTACTCCTTGAAATTTTTGGATCATTAGGTCATTTGCATCTTCAACATCTTTCTAGCTTGCATACCCACCACATTTAAAACATATTCGGATCAATTAGAAATCTCTTTCTTATAAAATTCCACCAAGATATTAGGGGTTGTATTAGTGGAATTTTGCAAACATGGATAACAAAACTTTGGAGTTCATTTTTTAGTGCGTGAAAGAATTTTCTTCACTTACATTTATTATAGTTTTCATTTTTTTTTGCATACATCAACTCTAAAATTTTCATTTTGTTGAGTTCGTTGTGTTTACGAAAAACGTGGGACAAGTTTGGATTTTAAAAAATATTGAACATTCAAAATGGAAACAGACAAATGCTAAGCGAGATAAATCCTAAAAGTATCTCTGATTTTGAAGGATAGGAAAAAATTGGTTTGTTTGGCTTTGGTAAATATCCAACCACACGTTAACATGAGGATTTAATTTTTTTCTACTCCTTGAATTTTTTTATCATTAGGTCATTTGCATCTTCAACATGTTACTGGCATGCATACCACCATATTTAAACATATTAGGATCAATTAGAAATCTCTTTCTTATAAAATTCCACTTAGTTTTTAGGGGTTGTACTAGTTGAATTTCCCAAACATGGATAACAACATTGGAGTTCATTTTTTAGTACCTGAAATTATTTTTTCACATACATTTATTTTAGTTTTCAAATTTTTTTGCATACATGAACTCTAAAACTTTCATTTTGTTGTGACCGTTTTGATTACAAGAAAAGTGGCACAAATTTGGCTTTGAAAAAAATTGAACATCCAAAATGGAAACGCACAAATGCTGAGAGAGACAATTCCAATAAGTTTCTTTGGATTTGAAAAAAATTGAACATCCAAAATGGAAACGCACAAATGCTGAGAGAGATAATTTCAAAAAGTATCTATGGTTTTGAAGGATAGGTAAAAAGTTGGATGTTTGGCTCTTGTAAATATCCGACCACATGTTAACTTGAGAATTTAATTGTTTCTACTCCTTGAAATTTTTGGATCATCCAAAATGGAAACGCACAAATGCTGAGAGAGATAATTTCAAAAAGTATCTCTGGTTTTGAAGGATAGGTAAAAAGTTGGATGTTTGGCTCTTGTAAATATCCAACCACATGTTAACTTGAGAATTTAATTGTTTCTACTCCTTGAAATTTTTGGATCATTAGGTCATTTGCATCTTCAACATGTTTCTAGCCTGCATCCCAACACATTTAAAACATGTTAGGATCAATTAGAAATCCCATTCTTATAAAATTCCACCAAGATATTAGGGGTTGTACTTGTGGAATTTCCAGAACATGGATAATAAAACTTTGGAGTTCATTTATAAGTAAGTAAATAATTTTCTTCACTTACATTTATTATAGTTTTGTTATTTTTTTTGCATACATAAACTCTAAACTTTTCATTTTGTTGAGATCGTTTTGTTTATGAGAAAAGTGGCACAAGTTTGGATTTGAAAAAAAATTGAACATTGAACATGGAAACGCACAAATGCTGAGAGAGATTATTCCAAAATGTATCTCTGATTTTGAAGGATAGGTAAAAAGATGGTTGTTCGGCTCTGGTGAATATCCAACCACACGTTAACTTGAGAATTTAATTTTTTCTACTCCAAATTTTTTTATCATTAGGTCATTTGCAAGTTCAACTTGTTTCTAGCACGGATACCCACCACATTTAAAACATGTTAGGATCAATTAGAAATCTCTTTCTTATAAAATTCCACCAAGTTATTAGGAGTTTTAGTAGTGGAATTTCCCAAACATGGATAACAAAACTTTGGAGGTCATTTTTAGTGCGTGAAATAAAATTCTTCAAATACATTAATTATAGTTTTCAAATTTTTTTGCGAACATGAACTCTAAAATTTGCATTTTGTTGCGATCATTTTGTTTACGAGAAAAGTGGGAAGGGTTTGGATTTGAAAAAAAATTGAACATCCAATATGGAAACACACAAATGCTGAGAGAGATAATTCCAAAAAGTATCTCTGATTTTGAAGGATAGGCAAAAAGTGGGTTATTTGGCTCTGGTAAATATCCAACCACACGTTAACTTGAGAATTTCATTTTTCTACTCCTTGAAATTTTATGATCATTAGGTCATTTGCATCTTCAACATGTTTTGTGCATGCATACCCACCACATTTAAAACATGTTAGGGTCAATTAGAAATCTCTTTCTTAAAACATTCCACCATGCTATTAGGGGTTGTATTAGTGGAATTTCCCAAACATGGATAACATAACTTTGGAGTTCATTTTTTAGTGCGTGAAATAATTTTTTTCACTTACATTTATTATTGTTTTCATATTTTTTTGCATACATGAACTCTAAAATTTTCATTTTGTTGAGATCGTTTTGTTTACGAGAAGAGTGGGACAAGTGAGGATTTGAAAAAAAATTGAACATTCAAATTGGAAACACCAAATGCTAAGAGAGTTAATTCCAAAAAGTATCTCTGATTTTGAATGATAGGCAAAAGGAGGGTTTTTAGGCTCTGGCAAATATCCAACCACACGTTAACTTGTGAATTTATTTTTTTCTACTCTTTGAAATTTTTGGATCATTAGGTCATTTGCATCTTCAACATGTTTCTGGCATGCACACCCACCACATTTAAAACATGTTAGGATCAATTAGAAATCTCTTCCTTATAAAATTCCACCAAACTATTAGGAATTGTACTAGTGGAATTTCCCAAACATGGATAACAAAACTGTGGAGTTCACATATTAGTGCGTGAAATAATTTTCTTCTCTTACATTTAATACAGTTTTCAAATTTTTTTGCATACATGAACTCTAAAATTTTAATTTTGTGGTGATCGTTTTGTTTAGGAGAAAAGTGGTACAAGTTTGGATTTGAAAAAAATTGAACATCCAAAATGGAAAATAAAAAATGCTGAGAGAGATAATTCCAAAAAGTATCTCTGATTTTGTAGGAAAGGCAAAAAGTGGGTTGTTTGGCTTTGATGAATATCCAACCACACGTGAACATGAGAATTTAATTTTTTTTACTCCTCAAAATTTTTGGATCAGTAGATCATTTGCATCTTATACATGTTTCTGGCATGCATATCCACCACATTTAAAACATGTTAGGATCAATTCAAAATAACTTTATTATAAAATTCCACCAATAAATTAGGGGTTGTACTAGTGGAATTTCCAGAATATGGATAACAAAACTTTGGAGTTAATTTTTAAGTGCCTGAAATAATTTTCTTCACTTACATTTATTATAGTTTTCATATTTTTTTGCATACATGAACTCTAAAATTTTCAATTTGTTGAGATTCTTTTGTTTACATGAAAAGTGGCACAAGTTTGGATTTGAAAAAAAATTGAACATTCAAAATGGAAACGTACAAATGCTGAGAGAGATAATTCCAAAAAGTATCTCAGATTTTGAAGGATAGGTTAAAAGATGGTTGTTTGGCTCTGGAAAATACCCAACCACACGTTAAATTGAGAATTTAATTTTTTCTACTCCAATTTTTTTGATCATTTGGTCATTTGCATGTTCAACATGTTTCTAGCATACATACCCGCCACATTTAAAATAAGTTAGGATCTATTTGAAATCTCTTTCTTTTAAAATTCCACCAAGCTATTACGGGTTGGAGTAGTGGAATTTCCCGAACATGGATAACAAAACTTTGGAGTTCATTTTTTAGTGCATGAAATAATTTTCTTCACTTACATTAATTATAGTTTTCAATTTTTTTTTGAACAAGTACTCTAGAAATTTCATTTTGTTACAATCATTTTGTTTATGAGAAAAGTGGAACAAGTTTGGATTTGAAAAAAAATTGAACATCCAAAATGGAAACGCACAAATGCTGAGAGAGATATTTCCAAAAGTTATCTCTGATTTTGTAGGATAGGTAAAAAGTTGGTTGTTTGGCTCTGGTAAATATCCAACCATACGGTAACTTGAGAATTTAATTTTTTCAACTCCTTGAAATTTTTGGATCATTAGGTCATTTGCATCTTCAACATGTTTCTGCATTGCATACCCACTACATTTAAAACATGTTAGGATCAATTACAAATCTCTTTCTTATAAAATTCCACCAAGCTATTAGGAGTTGTACTAGTGGAATTTCCGAAACACGGATAACAAAACTTTGGAGTTCACTTATTAGTGCGTGAAATAATTTTCTACACTTACATTTAATACTGTTTTCAAATTTTTTTGCATACATAAACTCTGAAATTTTCATTTTGTTGTGATCGTTTTGTTTATGAGAAATGTGGTACAAGTTTGGATTTGAAAAAAATTTAACATCCAAAATGGAAAAGAAAAAATGCTAAGAGAGATATTTCCAAAATGTATCCCTGATTTTGTAGGAAAGGCAAAAGGTAGGGTATTTGGCTCAGGTGAATATCCAACCACACGTTAACTTGAGAATTTAATTTTTTTTACTCCTCAAAATTTTTGGATCATTAGATCATTTGCATCTTCAACATCTTTCTGGCACGCATACCCAACACATTGCAAACATGTTAGGATCAATTAGAAATATCTTTATTATAAATTTCCACAAATATATTAAGGGTTGTACTAGTGGAATTTCGAGAACATAGATAACAAAACTTTGGAGTTCATTTTTAAGTGCGTGAAATAATTTTCTTCACTTACATTGATTATAGTTTTCATATTTTTTTGCATACATGAACTTTAAAATTTTCAATTTCTTGAGATTGTTTTGTTTATGTGAAAAGTGGCACAAGATTGGATTTGAAAAAAATTTGATCATTCAAAATGGAAACGCACAAATGTTGAGCGAGATAATTCCAAAAAGTATCACAGATTTTGAAGGATAGGAAAAAAGATGGTTGTTTGGCTCCGGAAAATACCCAACCACACGTTAACTTGAGAATTTAATTTTTTCTACTCCTTCAAATTTTTTGATCATTTGGTCATTTGCATGTTCATCATGTTTCTAGCATACATATCCGCCACATTAAAATAAGTTAGGATCAATTAGAAATCTCTTTCTTTTAAAATTCCACCAAGCTATTACGGGTTGGAGTAGTGGAATTTCCCAAACATGGATAACAAAACTTTGGAGTTCATTTTTTAGTGCACGAAATAATTTTCTTCACTTACATTAATTATAGTTTTCATTTTTTTTTAACAAGAACTCTAGAATTTTCATTTTGTTGCGATCATTTTGTTTATGAGAAAAGTGGACCAAATTTGGATTTGAAAAAAAATTGAACATCCAAAATGGAAACGCACAAATGTTGAGAGAGATAATTCCAAAAAGTATCTCTGATTTTGAAGGATTGGTAAAAAGTTGGTTGTTTGGGTCTGGTAAATATCCAACCACACGTTTACTTGAGAATTTAATTTTTTCTAGCCCTTGAAATTTTTGGATCATTAGGTCATTTGCATCTTCAACATGTTTCTGGCATGCATATGCAGCACATTTAAATCATGTTAGGATCAATTAGAAATCCCTTTCTCAAAAAATTCCACCAAGATATTAGGGGTTGTACAAGTGGAATTTCCAGAACACGGATAACAAAACTTTGGAGTTCATTTTTAAGTGCGTGAAATAATTTTCTTCACTTACATTTATTATAGTTTTGTTGTTTTTTTGCATACATGAACTCTAAAATTTTCATTTTATTGAGATCATTTTTTTTAAGAGAAAAGTGGCACAAGTTTGGATTTGAAAAAAAAATGAGCATTCAAAATGGAAACGCACAAATGCTGAGAGAGATGATTCCAAAAAGTATCTCGGATTTTGAAGGATTGGCAAAAAGATGGTTGTTTGGCTCTGGTGAATATCCAACCACATGATAACTTGAAAATTTAATTTTTTCTACTCCAAATTTTTTGATCATTAGGTCATTTGCATGTTCAACATGTTTCTAGCATGCATACCCGCCACATTTAAAACGAGTTAGGATCAATTTGAAATCTTTTTGTTATAAAATTCCACCAAGTGGGGTTGTAGTAGTGGAATTTCCCAAACATGGATAACAAAACTTTGGAGTTCATTTTTTAGTGCGTGAAATAATTTTCTTCACATACATTAATTATAGTTTTTAAATATTTTTGCGAACATGAACTCTAAAATTTTTATTTTGTTGCGATCATTTTTTTTTCGAGAAAAGTGGGACAGGTTTAGATTTGAAAAAAAATTGAACATCTAATATGGAAACGTACAAATTCTGAGAGAGATAATTCCAGAAAGTATCTCGGATTTTGAAGGATACAAAAAGTTGGTTGTTTGGCTCTGGTAAATATCCAACAACAAGTTAACTTGAGAATTTAATTTTTTCTACACCTTGAAATTTTTGGATCATTAGGTCATTTGCATCTTCAACAGGTTTCGTGCATGCATACCCACCAGATTTAAAACATGTTAGGGTCAATTAGAAATCTCTTTCTTATAAAATTCCACCAAACTATTAGGGGTTGTACAAGTGGAATTTCCCAAACATGGATAAAAAAACTTTGGAGTTTATTTTTTAGTGTGTGAAATAATTTTCTTCACTTACATTTATTTTAGTTTCCAAATTTTTTTCCTAACATGAACTCTAAAATTTTAATTTTGTAGAGATCTTTTTGTTGACGAGAAAAGTGGTACAACTTTGGATTTGAAAAAATCTTGAACATTCAAAATAGAAACGCACAAATGCTGAGTGAGATAATTCCAAAAAGTATCTCTGATTTTGTAGCATAGGCAAAAAGTTGGTTGTTTAGCTCTGGTAAATATCCAACCACACGTTAACTTGAGAATTTAATTTTTTCTACTCAATGAAATTTTTGGATCATTAGGTCATTTGCATCTTCAACTTGTTTCTAGCATGCATACCTACCACATTTAAAAAAAGGTAGGGTCAATTAGAAATCTCTTTCTTATAAAATTCCACCAAACTATTAGGGGTTGTACTAGTGGAATTTCCCAAACATGGATAACGAAACTTAGGAGTCCATTTTTTAGTGCGTGAAAAAAATTTCTTCACTTAAATTAATTATAGTTTTCAAATTTTTTTGCGTACATGAACTCTAAAATTTTCATTTTGTTGTGATCGTTTGGTTTACGGAAAAAGTGGGACAAGTTTGGATTCGAAAAAAAATTGAACATCCAAAATGGAAACGCACAAATGCTGAGAAAGATAATTCCAAAAAGTATCTTCAATTTTGAAGGATAGGCAAAAAGTGGGTGGTTTGGCTTTGCTTAATAACCAACCACACGTTAACTTGAGAATTTAATTTTTTTCTACTCCTAGAATTTTTTGGATCATTAGGTCATTTGCATCTTCAACATGTTTCTGGCATGCATAGCAACCACATTTAAAAAATGTTAGGATCAATTAGAAAACTCTTTCTTATAAAATTTCAACAAGCTATTTGGGGTTGTACTAGTGGAATTTCCCAAACATGGATAACTAAACTTTGGAGTTCATTTTTTAGTGCGTCAAATAATTTTCTTCAGTTACACTTAGTACAATTTTCATATTTTTTTGCATACATGAACTCTAAAATTTTAATTTTGTTGTGATCGGTTATTGAACATCCAAAATGGAAATGCACAAATGCTGAGATAGCTAATTCTAAAAAGTATATGTGATTTTGAAGGATAGGCAAAAAGCGGGTTGTTTGGCTCTGGTAAATATCCAACCACAAGTTAACTTGAGAACTTAATTTTTTCTACTTCTTGAAATTTTTGGTTCATTAGGTCATTTGCATCTTCAATATGTTTCTGGCATGCATACCCACCATATTTAAAACATGTGAGGATCAATTAGAAATCTCTTTCTTATAAAATTCCACCAAGCTATTAGCGGTTGTACTTGTGGAATTTCCCAAACGTGGATAACAATACTTTGGAGTTTATTTTTTAGTGCGTGAAATAATTTTCTTCACTTGAATTTATTATAGTTTTCAAATTTTTTTGCATACATGAACTCTAAAATATTCATTTTGTTGTGATCGTTGTGTCTAGGAGAAAAGTGGGACAAGTTTGGATTTAAAAAAAATTGAACATCCAAAATGGAAATGCAGTAATGCAAAGAGAGATAATTGAAAAAAGTATCTCTGATTTTGAAGGATAGGCAAAAAAGTAGGTTGTTTGGCTCTAGTAAATATCACCCCACACGTTTACTCTAGAATGTAATTTTTTCTACTCCTTGATATTTTTGGATCGTTAGGTCATTTGCATCTTCTACATGTTTTGGGCCTGCATGTCCACCACAATTAAAACATTTTAGAATCAATTAGAAATTTCTTTCTTATAAAATTTCATGAAGTTATTAGGGATTGTACTAGTGGAATTTCCCAAACATGGATAACAAAACATTGGAGTTCATTTTTAGTGCGTGAAAAAATTTTCTTCACTTATATTTATTATAGTTTTCAATTTTGTTTTCATTCATGAACTCTTAAAATTTTCTTTTTGTCGAGATCGTTTTGATTACGAGAAAAGTGGGACGAGTTTGGATTTGAAAAAAAATTGAACATCCAAAATGGAAATGTACAAATGCTAAGAGAGATAATTCGAAAAAGTATCTCTATTTTGATATATGGGCAAAAAGTGGGTGTTTTGGCTCTGGTAAATATCCAACCACACACGTTAACTTGAGAATTTAATTTTTTCTAGGTCTTGAAATTTTTGGATCATTAGGTCATTTTCATCAATAATATGTTTCTGGCATGCATACCCACCCCATTTAAAACATGTTAGGATCAGTTAAAAATCTCTTTCTTATAAAATTCCACTAAGCTATTAGGGGTTTTACTAGTGAAATTTCCCAAACATGGACAACAAAACCTAGGCTTTCATTTTTAGTGGGTAAAAAAAATTTATTCAATTACATTTATCATATCTAAAATTTTCATTTTGTTCTGATCGTTTTTTTACGAGAAAACTGGGACAACTTTGGATTTGAAAAAAAATTGAACATCCAAAACTGAAATACACAAATGCTGAGAGAGATAATTCCAAAAAGTAACTCTGATTTTGTAGGATAGGCAAAAAGTGGGTTTAGCTCTGGTAAATATCTAATCACACGTTAACTTGATAGTTGTATTTTTTGTACTCCTTGAAATTTTTGATCATTAGGTCATTTGCATCTTCAACATGTTTTTGGCATGCATATCCACAACATTTAAAACATGTTAGGATCAATTAGAAATCACTTTCTTATAAAATTCCACCAAGCTATTAGGAGTTGTACTAGTGGAATTTCCCGAACATGAATAGAAAAAACTATTGAGTTCATTTTTAGTGTGTGAAATAATTTTCTTCACTTACATTTATGATATCTAAAATTTTCATTTTGTTGTGATCGTTTTGTTTACGAAAAAAGTGGGATAAGTTTTGATTTAAAAAAAAATTGAAGATCCAAAATTGAAATGCACAAATGATGAGAGAGATAATTCCAAAAAGTATCTGTGATTTTGAAGTATAGGCAAGAGTGGGTTGTTTGGCTCTGGTAAATATCCAACCAAACGTTAACTTGATAATTTAATTTTTTCTTCTCCTTGAAATTTTTGGATCATTAGGACATTCGCATCTTCAACATGTTTCAGGCATGCATATCCACCACATTTAAAACAAGTTAGGTTCAATTAGAAATCTCTTTGTTATAAAATTCCACCAAGCTATTAGGAGTTGTACTATTGGAATTTCCCAAACATGGATAACAAAACGTTGGAGTTAATTTTTTTGTGTGTGAAATAATTTTCTTCACTTACATTTAGTATGGTTTTCAAATTTTTTTGCCTACATGAACTCTTAAATTTTCATTTTGTTTTGATCATTTTTTTTACGAGAAAAGTGGGAGAGGTTTGGATTTTAAAAAAAAAATTGATCATCCAAAATGGAAACGCACAAATGCTGAGAGAGATAATTCCATAAAGCATCTTTGATTTTGAAGGATAGGCAAAAAAGTGGGTTGTTTGCCTCTAGTAAATTTCCAACCACACGTCTACTTGAGTACTTAATTTTTTCTACTTCTTCAAAATGTTGGATCATTAGGTCATTTGCAACTCCAATATTTTTTTTGCATGCATACCCACCACATTTAAAACATGTTAGGATCAATTAGAAATCTTTTTCTGATAAAATTCCGCAAAGCTATAAGGGGTTGTACTAGTGGAATTTCCCAAACAAGGATAACAAAACGTTGAAGTTCATTTTTTAGTTTGTGAAATAATTTTGTTCACTTACATTTATTATAGTTTTCAATTTTTTTTGCATACATGAAGTCTAAAATTTTCCTTTTGTTGTGATCGTTTTTTTTTTACGACAAAAGTGGGACAAGTTTGGATTTGGAAAAAAATTGAAAATCCAAAATGGAAACCCACAAATGCTGACAGTGATAATTCCAAAAAGTATCTCTAATTTTGAAGGATAGGAAAATAGTGGGTTGTTTGGTTTTGGTAAATAGCCAACCATACGTTAACTTGAGAATTTAATTTTTTCTTCTCTTGGAAATTTTTGGATCATCAGGTCATTTGGATATTCAACATGTTTCTAGCATGCATACCCACCACTTTTAAAACATGTTTGGATCAATTAGAAATCTCTTTCTTAAAAAATTCCACCATTCTATTAGGGTTGTACTAGTTGATTTCCCAAACATGGATTACAAAAATTTGGAGTTCATTTTTAGTGCGTGAAATAATTTTCTTCTCCTACATTTATTATTGTTGCCAATTTTTTTTGCATACATGAACTCTAAAATTTTGATTTTGTTGTGATCATTTTCTTTACGAGAAATGTCAAACTAGTTTGGAATTGAAAAAAAATCGAACATTCAAAATGGAAATGCACAAATGCTGAGAGAGATAATTCTAAAAAGTATCTGTTATTTTGATGGATAGGAAAAAAAGGTAGGTTGTTTGGCTCTGGTAAATATCCAACCACATGTTTACTCTAGAATTTAATTTTTTCCACTAGATTTTTTTTATCGTTAGGTCATTTGCATCATCTACATTTTTCGGGCATGCATACCCACCACATTTAAAACATTTTAGGATCAATTAGAAATTTCTTTCATATAAACTTTCATGAAGCTATTAAGGATTGTACTAGTGGAATTTCCCAAACATGGATAACAAAACATTGGAGTTCATTTGTAGTGCGTGAAATAATTTTCTTCACTTACATTTATTATAGTTTTCAATTTTTTTTGCCTACATGAAGTCTTAAAATTTTCTTTTTGTTGAGATCGTTTTGTTTACGAGAAAAGTGGGACAAGTTTGGATTTGAAGAAAAATTGAACATCCAAAAGGGAAATGCACAAATGCTGAGAGAGATAATTCCAAAAAGTATCTCTATTTTGAAATATAGGCAAAAAGTGGGTGTTTTGGCTCTGGTAAATATCCAACCACACGTTAACTTGAGAATTTAATTTTTTTACTTCTTGAAATTTTTAGATCATTAAGTCATTTTCATCTTCAATGTGTTTCTGGCATGCATACCCACCACGTTTAAAACATATTAGGATCAATTAGAAATCTCTTTCTTATAAAATTCCACAAAGCTATAAGGGGTTGTACAAGTGGAATTTCCCAAACATGGATAACAAAACGTTGGAGTTCATTTTTTAGTTCGTGAAATAATTTTGTTCACTTACATTTATTATAGTTTTCAAATTTTTTTGCATACATGAACTCTAAAATTTTCATTTTGTTGTGGTCGTTTTTTTTTAACAGAAAAGTAGCACAAGTTTGGATTTGAAAAAAAATTGAACATCCAAAATGGAAACGCACAAATGCTGAGACTGATAATTCCAAAAAGTATCTCTGATTTTGAAGGAAAGGAAAAAAGTGGGTTGTTTGGCTCTGGTAAATATCCAACCACACGTTAACTTGAGAATTTAATTTTTTCTTCTCTTGGAAAATTTTGGATCATTAGGTCATTTGCATCTTCAACATGTTTCTGGCATGCATACCTGCCACTTTTAAAACTGTTAGGATCAATTAGAAATCACTTTCTTATAAAATTCTATCAAGCAATTAGGGGTTGTACTAGTGGAATTTCCCAAACATGGATAACAAAACTTTGGAGTTCATTTTTTAGTGTGTTAAATAATTTTCTTCACCTACATTTATTATAGTTTTCAAATTCTTGTTGCATACATGAACTCTAAAATTTTCAGTTAATTGTGATCGTTTTGTTTATTAGAAAAGTGGGAGAAGTTTGGATGTGAAAAAAAAAATTGAACATCCAAAATGGAAACGCACAAATGCTGAGTGAGATAATTCCAAAAAGTATCTCTAATTTTGTAGGATAGGCAAAAAGTGGGTTGTTTGGCTTGGGTAAATATCCAACCAAACATTAACTGGAGAACTTAATTTTTTCTACTTCTTGAAATTTTTCGATCATTAAGTCCTTTGCATCTTGAATATGTTTCTGGCATGCATACCCAAGACATTTAAAACATGTTAGGATCACTTAGAAATCTCTCTCTTATAAAATTCCAGCAAGCTATTGAGGGTTGTACTAATGGAATCTCCCGAGCATGAATAACAACACTTTGGAGTTCATTTTTTAGTGCGTGAAATAATTTTCTTCTCTTTCATTTATTATAGTTTTCAAATTTTTTCCCATACATGAACTCTAAAATTTTCATTTTCTTGTGATCATTTTGTTTATGAGGAAAGTGGGACAAGTTTGGATTTGAAAAAAAATTGAACATCCAAAATGGAAACGCACAAATGCTGAGAGAGATAATTCCAAAAAGTATCTCTGATTTTGATGGATAGGCAAAAATTGGGTTGTTTGGCTCTCGTAAATATCCAAGCACACGTTAACTCTAGAATTTAATTTTTTCTACTCCTGGAAATTTTTGGATTATTAGGTCATTTGCATTTTCAACATGTTTTTGGCATGCATACCCACCACATTTAAAACATGTTAGGATCAATTAGAAATCTCTTTCTTAAAAAATTCCACCTAGCTATTAGGGGTTGTACTAGTGAATTTCCCTAACAAGGATAACAAAAATTTGGAGTTCATTTTTAGAGCGTGAAATAAATTTTTTCTCTTAAATTTATTAGAGTTTTCAAATTTTTTTCCATACATGTACTCTAAAATTTTTATTTTGTTGTGATCATTTTGTTTACGAGAAAAGTAGAAGAAGTTTGGATTTGAAAAAAAAAATTAACATCCAAAAGGGAAATGCACAAAGGCTGAGAGAGATAATTCCAAAAAGTTTATGTGATTTTGAATGATAGGCAAAATGTGGGTTGTTTGGCTCTCGTAAATATCCAACCACGCGTTAACTTGAGAATTTATTTTTTTATACTCCTTGGAATTTTTTGATCATTAGGTCATGTGCATCTTCAACATGTTTATGGAATTCATACCCACCACATTTAAAACATGTTAGGATCAATTAGAAAACTCTTTCTTATAAAATTCCACCAAGCTATTAGGGGTTGTGCTAGTGGAATTTCCAAAACATGGATAACAAAAATTTGGAGTTCATTTTTAGTGCGAGAAATAAGTTTCTTCACTTACATTTATTATAGATTTCAAATATTTTTTCAAACATGAACTCCAAAATTTTCATTTTGTTATGATCGTTTTCTTTACGAGGAAAGTGGGACACGTTTGGATTTGAAAAAAATTGAACAACCAAAATGGAAATGCACAAATGCTGAGACAAATAATTCTAAAAGTATCTGTGATTTTGAAGGATAGGCAAAAAGCGGGTTGTTTGGCTCTGGTTAATATCCAACCACACGCTAACTTGAGAACTTAATTTTTTCTACTTCTTGAAATTTTTGGATCATTAGGTCATTTGCATCTTCAATATGTTTCTGGGTTGCATACCCACCACATTTAAAACATGTGAGGATCAATTACAATTCTCTTTCTTATAAAATTTCACCAAGCTATTAGCGGTTGTACTTGTGGAATTTCCCAAACATGGATAGCAAAACTTTGGAGTTCATTTTTTAGAGCGTGAAATAACTTTCTTCACTTACATTTATTATAGTAAATTTTTTTTTGCATACATGAACTCTAAAATTTTCATTTTGTTGTGATCGTTTTGTTTATTAGAACAGTGGGACGAGTTTGGATTTTAAAAAAATTGAACATCCAAAATGGAAATGCAGTATTGCAGAGAGAGATAATTGTGAAAAGTATCTCTAATTTTGAAGGGTAGGCAGAAAAGTAGGTTTTTGGCTCTGGTAAACATCCAACTACACGTTTACTTGAGAATTTAATTTTTTCTACTCCTTGATATTTTTTGATCGTTAGGTCATTTGCATCTTCTACATGTTTTGGGCATGCATACCCACCCCATTTAAAACATTTTAAGATACATTAGAAATTTCTTTCTTATAAAATTTCACGAAGCTATTATGGATTGTACTAGTGAAATTTCCAAAACATGGATAACAAAACATTGGAGTTCATTTTAAGTGCGTGAAATAATTTTCTTCACTTACATTTATTATAGTTTTCAAATTTTTTTGCATACATGAACTCTTAAAATTTTCTTTTTGTTGAGATCGTTTGGTTTACGCGAAAAGTGGGACTGGTTTGGATTTGAAAAAAAATTGAACATCCAAAATGGAAATGCACAAATGTTGAGAGAAATAATTCAAAAAAGTATCTCTGATTTTGAAATATAGGCAAAAAGTGGGTGTTTTGGCTCTGGTAAATATCTAACCACACGACAACTTGAGAATTTAATTTTTTCTACTTCTTGAAATTTTTGGATCATTAGCTCATTTTCATCTTCAATATGTTTCTTTCATGCATACCCATCACATTTAAAACATGTTGGGATCAATTAGAAATCTCTTTCTTATAAAATTCCACATAGCTTTGAGGGGTTGTACTAGTGAAATTTCCAAAACATGGATAACAAAACTTTTCTTCACTTACATTTATCATTTCTAAAATTTTCATGTTGTTGTGATCGTTTTGTTTATGAGAAAAGTAGGACAAGCTTAGATTTGAAAAAAAATTGAACGTCCAAAACTGAAATGCACAAATGTTGAGAAAGATAATTCCAAAAAGTATCTCTAATTTTGAAGGATAGGCAAAAAGTGGGTTGTTTGGCTCTGGTAAATATCAACGACACGTTAGCTTGATAATTTTACTTTTTGTACTCCTTGAAAGTTTGGATCATTACGTCATTTGTATCTTCAACAAGTTTTTGGCATGCATATCCACCACATTTAAAACATGTTAAGATCAATTAAAATCTATTTCTTATAAAATTCCACCAAGCTATTCGGTGTTGTATTAGTGGAATTTCCAAAACATGGATAAAAAAAACAATTGAGTTCATTTTTGGTGCGTGAAGTAATTTTATTCACTTACATTTATAATATCTAAAATTTTCATTTTGTTGTGATCGTTTTGTTTACGAGAAAAGTGGGACAAGTTTGTATTTGAAAAAAAAATTGAACATCCAAAATTGAAATACCCAAATGCTGAGAGATATAATTCCAAAAAGTATCTGTGATTTTGAATTATAGGAAAGAGTGAGTTGTTTGGCTCTGGTAATATCCAACCACACGTTAACTTGAGAATTTAATTTTTTCTTCTCCTTGAAATTTTTGGATCATTAGGACATTTGCATCTTCAACATGTTTCAGGCATGCATATCCACCAGATTTAAAACAAGTTAGGTTCAATTAGAAATCTCTTTGTTATAAAATTCCACCAAGCTATTAAGGGTTGTACTAGTGGAATTTCCCAAACATCGATAAAAAAACTTTGGAGTTCATTTTTAGTGCGTGAAATAATTTTTTTCACTTACATTTATCATATTTAAAATTTTCATTTTGTTGTGATTGTTATGTTTACGAGAAAAGTGGGAAAAGTTTATTTTTGAAAAAAATAGAATATCCAAAATGGAAATGCACAAATACTGAGAGAGATAATTCCAAAACGTATCTGTGATTTTGACGGATAGGCAAAAATTTGGTTGTTTGGCTCGAGTAAATATCCAACCACACATTAACTTGAGAATTTAATTTTTCTCTACTCAAAATTTTTGGATCATTAGGTCATTTGCATGTTCAATATGTTTCTGGCATGCATATCCACCACAATTAAAACATGTTAGGATCAATTAGAAATCTCTTTTTTATAAAATTCCTCTAAGCTATTAGGGGTTGTACTAGTGGAATTTCTAAAAAATGGATAACAAAACGTTGGAGTTCATTTTTAGTGCGTGAAATAATTTTTTTAACTTACATTTATTATAGTTTTCAAATTTTTTTTGCATACATGAACTCTAAAATTTTCAATTTTTTGTGATCGTTTTGTTTACGAGAAAAGTGGGAAAAGCTGGAATTTGAAAAAAATTGAACATCCAAAATGGAAATGCACAAATGCTGAGAGATAATTCCAAAAAGTATCTGTGATTTTGAAGGATATGCAAAAAGTGGGTTGTTTTGCTCTGGTAAAAATCCAACCACACGTTAACTTGAGTATTTAGTTTTTTTCTACTACTTGAAATTTTTGGATCTTTAGGTCATTTGCATCTTCAACATGATTTGGGCATGCATACCCACCACATTTAAAACAAGTTAGGATCAATTTGAAATTTCTTTCTTATAAAATTCCACCAAGCTATTAGGGGTTGTACTAGGTTTCTACTAGTGGAATTTCCCAAACATGGATTACAAAACTTTTGAGTACATTTTTAGTATTTCAAATAATTTTCTTCTCTGACATTTGTTATAGTTTTCAAATTTTTTTGCTTACATAAACTCTAAAATTTTCATTTTGTTGTGATCGTTTTCTTTACAAGAAAAGTGGGACCATTTTGGATTTGAAAAAAAATTGAACATCCAAAATGGAAATGCACAAATGCAGAAAGAGATAATTTCAAAAAGTATCTATGATTTTGAAGGATAGAGAAAAAGTGGGTTGTTTGGCTCTCTGGTATATTACAAACCACAAGTTAACTTGAGAATTTCATTTTGGATCATTAGGTCATTTGCATCTTCAACATGTTTCTGGCATGCACACCCACCACTTTTAAAACATTTTATGGTCAATTAGAATTCTCTTTCTTATAAAATTCCAGCAAGCTATTAGGGGTTGTACTAGTGGAATTTCCCAAACATGGATAACACAACTTTGGAGTTCAATTTTAGTGCATCAAATAATTTTCTTTACTTAAATTTATCATATCTAATATTTTCATTTTGTTGTGATCGTTTTGTTTACGAGAAAAGTGGGACAAGTTTGGATTTGACAAGAAAATTGAACATCCAAAATGGAAACGCACAAATGTTGAGAGAGATAATTCCAAAAATATCTCTGATTTTGAAGGATAGGCAAATAGTGGGTTGTTTGGCTCCGGTAAATATCCAACCACACGTTAACTTGAAATTTTTTTTTTTTTTACTCGTTGAAAATTTTGGATCATTAGGTCATTTGCTTCTTGAACATGTTTTTGGCATGCATACATTTAAAACATGTTAGGATCAATTAGAATTCTCTTCCTTATAAAATTCCACCAAGCCATTAGGTGTTGTACAAGGGGAATTTCCCAAACATGGATAACAAAACTATGGAGTTCATTTATAGTGTGTGAACTAATTTTCTTCGATTACTGTTATTATAGTTTTCAATTTTTTTTGCTTACATGAGCTCTAAAATTTTTATTTTGTTATGATCGTTTGGATTTGAAAAAACTTGAACATCCAAAAAGGAAATGCATAGATGCTGAGAGAAATAATTTCAAAAAGTATTCGTGATTTTCAAGGATTGGCAAAAAATGGGTTGTTTGGCTCTCGTAAATATCCAACCACACGTTAACTTGAGAATTTAATTTTTTTTATGCCTTGAAATTTTTGGATCATTAGGTCACTTGCATCTTCAACATGTTTCTGGCATGCACAACCACCACATTTAAAAAATGTTTGGATCAATTAGAATTCTCTTTCTTATAAAATTCCACCAAGCTATAAGGGGTTGTACTTATGGAATTTCCGAAACATGGACAACAAAACTTTGGAGTTCATTTTTAGTGCGGGAAATAATTTTCTTCACTTACATTTATCATATCTAAAATTTTTATTTTGTTGTGATCGTTTTGTTTCCGAGAAAAGTGCAACAAATTTTGATTTGACAAAAAATTGAACATCCAAAATGGAAATGCTGAGAGAGATAATTCCAAAAAAGTATCTTTGAGTTTGAAGGATAGGCTAAAAGTGGGTTATTTGGCTCTGATAAATATCGAACCAAACGTTAACTTGAAATTTAATTTTTTTTCACTCCTTTAACTTTTTAGATGATTAGGTCATTTGCATCTTCAACATGTTTCTGGCAAGCATACCCACCTCATTTAAAACATGTTAGGATCAATTAGAATTCTCTTTCTTATAAAATTCCACCATGCTATTAGGGGATGCACTAGTGGAATTTCTCAAACAAGGATAAAAAAACATTGGAGTTCATTTTTAGTACATGAAATAATTTTCTTCACTTACATTTATTATAGTTTTCAATTTTTTTGCATACATTAACTCTAAAATTTTAATTTTGTTGTGATCATTTTGTTTACGAGAAAAGTGGGACATCTTTGGATTTTTAAAAAAAATTGAACATCCAAAATGGAAATGCACAAATGCTGAGAGAGATAATTCCAAAAAGTCTTTGTGATTTTGAAGGAAAGGCAAAAAGTGGGTTGTTTGGCTCTGGTAATTATCCATTCACACATTAACTTGGGAATTTAATTTTTTTCTACACCTTGTAATTTTTTGATCATTGGGTCATTTGCATCTTCAACTTCTTTTATGCATGCATATCCACCACATTTAAAACATGTTAGGATCTATTAAAAATCTCTTTCTTATAAAATTCCACCATGCTATTAGGGTTTTAACTAGTGGAATTTCCCAAACATGGATAACAAAAGTTTGGTGTTCATTTTTAGTGTGTGAAATAATTTTCTTCACTTACATTTATTATAGTTTTCAAATTTTTTTGGTTATATGAACTCTAAAATTTTCATTTTGTTGTGATCGTTTTGTTGACGAGAAAAGTGGGACAACTTTGGATTTGAAAAATAAATGAACATCCAAAATGGAAATGCACAAATGCTGAGAGAGATAATTCCAAAAAGTATCTTTGATTTTGAAGGATAGGCAAAAAGTGGGTTGTTTGCTTCTTGTAAATATCCAACCACACGTTAACTTGAGAATTTAATATTTTTTTACTCCTTGAAATTTTTGGATCATTAGATCAATTGCATCTTCAACATGTTTCTGCCTTGCATACCCACCACATTTGAAAGATGTTAGAATCTATTAGAATTCTCTTTCTTAGAAAATTCCCGCAAGCTATTAGGGGTTGTACTAGTGGAATTTTCCAAACATGGATAACAAAACTTTGGAGTTCATTTTTAGTGCATGAATTAATTTTCATTACTTACTTTTATCATATTTAAAATTTTCTTTTTGTTGTGATCATTTTGTTTACGAGAAAATTTTGACAAGTTTGGATTTGGAAAATAATTTAACTTCCCTAATGGAAATGCACAAATGCTGAGGGAGATAATTCCAAAAAGTATCTGTGATTTTGAAGGATAGGTAAAAAGTGGATTGTTTGGCTCCTGTAAATATCCAACCACACTTTAACTTGCGAATTGAATTTTTTCTACTCCTTGAAATTTTTGGATCATTAGGTCATTTGCATCATGAACATGTTTCTGGCATGCATATCCACCACATTTAAAACATGTTAGAATCAATTAAAAATCTCTTTCTTATAAAATTCCACCAAGCTATTAGGGGTTGTACTAGTGGAATTTCCCAAACATGGATAAAAAAAACTTTGAACTTCATTTTTGGTGCATGAAATAATTTTCTTCACTTACATTTATGATAACTAAAATTTTCACTTTGTTGTGAGCATTTGTTTTACGAGAAAAGTTGGACAGGTTTGGATTTGGAACAAAATTGAACATCCAAGATGGAAATGCACAAATATTGAGAGATATAATTCCAAAAACTATATGTGATTTTGAAGGAAAGGCAAAAATTGGGTTGTCTGGCTCCGGTAAATATCCAACCACACGTTAACTTGAGAATTTACGTTTGTTTCTACTCCATGAAATTTTTGGATCATTAGGTCATTTGCATCTTCAACATGTTTCTGGCATGCATATCCACCACATTTAAAACATGTTAGGATCAATTAGAATTATCTTTCTTATTAAATTTCACGAAGCTATTAGGGGTTGTACTAGTGGAATTTTTGAAACATGGATAACTAAACTTTGGAGTTCATTTTTAGTGCATCAAATAATTTTCTTCACTTACATTTTCTCATATCTAAAATTTTCATTTTATTGTGATCATTTTTTTATGAGAAAAGTGTGTCAAGTTTGGATTTAAAAAAAATTGAACATCCAAAATGGAAATGCACAAATGCTGAGAGAGATAATTCCAAATAGTATATGTGTTTTTGAAGGATAGGCAAAAAGTTGGTTGTCTGGCTCTAGTAAATATCCAACAACACGTTGACTTGAGAATTTAATTTTTTTCTACTCGAAATTTTTGGATCATGAGGTCATTTGCATCTACAACATGTTTTTGGCATGCATATCCACCACATTTAAAACATGTTAGGATCAATTGGAAATCTCTTTCTTATAAAAATCTACCAATCTATTAGGGGTTGTACATGTGGAATTTCCAAAACATGGATAAAAAAAATTTTGGAGTTCATTTTTAGTGCATGAAATAATTTTCTTCACTTAGATTTATCATATCTAAAATTTTCATTTTGTTGTGATCGTTTTGTTTACGAGAAAAGTGGGACTAGTTTGGATTTGAAAAAATATTGAACATCCAAAATGGAAATGTACAAATGCTGAGAGAGATAATTAAAGAAAGTATCTATG
Organism: Aristolochia californica; assembly: GCF_029961685.1. Taxonomy (NCBI): domain Eukaryota; kingdom Viridiplantae; phylum Streptophyta; class Magnoliopsida; order Piperales; family Aristolochiaceae; genus Aristolochia; species Aristolochia californica. The sequence continues at coordinate 31,289,350 of NW_027182257.1, forward strand.
ATTCTTAAGGATAGGCAAAAAGTGGGTTGTTTGGCTCTGGTAAATATCCAACCACACGTTTAACTTGAGAATTTAATTTTTTTCTACTCCATGAAATTTTTGCATCATTAGGTCATTTACATCTTCAACATGTTTCTGGCATGCATATCCACCACATTTAAAACATGTTAGGATCAGTTAGAAATCTCTTTCATATAAAATTCCACCAAGCTATTAGGGGTTGTACTAGTGGAATTTCCCAACAATGGATAAAAAAAACTATGGAGCTCATTTTTAGTGCGTGAACTAATTTTTTTCACTTACATTTATTATAGTTTTAAAATTTTTTGGCATACATGAACTCTAAAATTTTTATTTTGTTGTAATAGTTTTGTTTACGAGAAAAGTGAGACAAGTGTGGATTTGAAAAAAATTGAACATTCAAAAGGGAAATGCAGAAATGCTAAGAGAGATAATTCGAAAAAGTTTCTTTGATTTTGAAGGATCGACAAAAAGTGGGTTGTTTGGCTCTGGTAAATGTCCAACCACACTTTAACTTGAGAATTTAATTTTTTTCTACTCCTTGAAATTTTTGGATCATTAGGTCATTTGCATCTTCAACATGTTTTTGGCATGCATATCCACCACATTTAAAACAAGTTAGGATTAATTAGAAATCTATTTCTTATAATATTTCACCAAGCTATTAGGGGTTGTACTAGCGGAATTTCCCAAACATGGATAACAAAACTATGGAGTTCATTTTTTTTGCATGAAATAAATTTTTTTCACTTACATTTATTATAGTTTTAAATTTTTTTGGCATACATGAACTATAAAATTTTCATTTTGTTGTGATAGTTTTGTTTAAGAGAAAAGTGGGACAAGTATGGATTTGAAAAAAAATTGAACATCCAAAATGGAAATGCACAAATGCTGAGAGAGATAATTCCAAAAAGAATCTGTGATTTTGAAGGATAGGCAAAAAGTGGGTTGCTTGGCTCTGGTAAATATCCAACCACACGTTAACTTGAGAATTTAATTTTTTTCTACTCCTTTGAAATTTTTGGATCATGAGGTCATTTGCATCTTCAACATGTTTTTGGCATAAATATCCACCACATTTAAAATAAGTTAGGATTAATTAGAAATCTCTTGCTTATAAATTCCACCAAGCTATTAGGGGTTGTACTAGTGGAATTTCCCAAACATGGATAACAAAACTTCGGAGTTCATTTTTAGTGCGTGAAATAATTTTCATCACTTAAGTTTATTATAGTTTTCAAGTTTTATTTGCATACATGAACTCTAAAATTTTCATTTTGTTGTGATCGTTTTGTTTACGAGAAAATTGGGACAAGTTTGGATTTTAAAAAAACTAAACATCCAAAATGGAAGTCCACAAATGCTGAGAGAGATAATTTCAAAAAGTTTCTGTGATTTTGAAGGATAGGCAAAAAGTGGGTTGTTTGGCTCTGGTAAATATCCAACCTCACGTTAACTTGAGAATTTAACTTTTTTTAATCCTTGAAATTTTTGGATCATTTGGTCATTTGCATCTTCAACATGTTTCTGGCATGCATACCCACCACATTTAAAACTTGTGTGCATCAATTAGAATTCTCTTTCTAATAAAATTCTACCAAGCTATTAGGGGTTGTACTAGTGGAATTTCCCAAACATGGATCACAAAACTTTGGAGTTCATTTTTTGTGCGTCAAATAATTTTCTTCACATACATTTATTATATCTAAAATTTTCATTTTGTTGTTTATGAGAAAAGTGGGACAAGTTTGGATTTGAAAAATAATTGAACATCCAAAATGGAAATGCACAAATGCTAATAGAGATAATTCCAAAAAGTATCCCTGATTCTGATGGATAGGCAAAAAGTGGGTTGTTTGGCTCTGGTAAATATCGAACCACACGTTAACTTGAGAATTTAATTTTCTTCTACTCCTTGAAATTTTTGGATCATTAGGTCATTTGCATCATCAACATGTTTCTGGCATGCATATCCACCACAATTAAAACATGCTAGGATCAATCAGAAATCTTTGGACATAAAATGCCACGAAGGTATTAGGGGTTGTACTAGCGCAATTTCCCAAACATGGATAACAAAACCTTGGAGCTCATTTTTAGTGCGTGAAATAATTTTCTTCACTTACATTTTTTTGCGTACAAGAACTCTAAAATTTTCATTTTTTTGTGATCGTTTTGTTTACGAGGAAAGTGGGACAAGTTTGGATTTGAAAAAAAAATTGAACATCAATAATGTAAATGCAAAAATGTTGAGAGATAAAAAACCAAAAGGTATCTGTGATTTTGAAGGATAGGCAAAAAATGCGTTGTTTGGCTCTGGTAAATATCCAACAACACGTTAACTTGAGAATTAAATTTTTTTCTACTCCTTCAAATTTTTGGATCATTAGGTCATTTGCTTCTTCAACAGGTTTTTGGCATGCATATCCACCACATTTACAACATGTTAGGATATTAGAAATCTCTTTCTTATAAAATTCCACATAGCTATTAGGGGTTGTACTAGTGGAATATCCCAAACATCGATAACAAAACTTTGGGTTTTATTTTTAGGGAGTGAAATATTTAACTTCACTTACATTTATTATAGTTTTCAAATTTTTGTACATACATGAACTCCAAAATTTTCATTTTGTTGTGATAGTTTTCTTTACGAGAAAAGTGGGACAAGTTTGGATTTGAAAATAAATTGGACATCCAAAATGGAAATGCACAAATGCTGAGAGAGATAATTCCAAAAAGTATATGTGATTTTGAAGGATAGGCAAAAAGTGGGTGGTTCGGCTTTGGTTTATATCGAACCACACATTAACTTCAGAATTTAATTTTTTTCTACTCCTTGAAATTTTTGCATCATTAGGTCATTTGCATCATCAACATGTTTCTGGCATGCATACCCACCACATTTAAAACATGTTAGGGTCAATTAGAAATCTCTTTCTTATAAAATTCCACCAAGCTATTAGGGGTTGTACTAGTGGAATTTCCCAAACATGGATAACAAAACTTTGGAATTCACTTTTAGTGTGTGAAATAATTTTACTCACTTACATTTATTATAGTTTTCAAATTTTTTTGGTTACATGAACTCTAAAATTTTCATTTTGTTGTGATCGTTTTGTTGACGAGAAAAGTGGGACAACTTTGGATTTGAAAAATAAATGAACATCCAAAATGGAAATGCACAAATGCTGAGAGAGATAATTCCAAAAAGTACCTTTGATTTTGAAGGATTGGAAAAAAGTGGGTTGTTTGCCTCTTGTAAATATCCAACCACACATTAACTTGAGAATTTAATATTTTTTTACTCGAAATTTTTTGATCATTAGATCAATTGCATCTTCAACATGTTTCTACCTTGCATTCCCACCACATTTGAAAGATGTTAGGATCAATTAGAATTCTCTTTCTTATAAAATTCCCCCAAGCTATTAGGGGTTGTACTAGTGGAATTTTCCAAACATGGATAACAAAACTTTGGAGTTCATTTTTAGTGCATGAAAAAATTTTCATTACTTACTTTTATCATATCTATAATTTTCTTTTTGTTGTGATCGTTTTGTTTACGAGAAAAGTTTGACTAGTTTGGATTTGGAAAAAAATTGAACTTCCCAAATAGAAATGCACAAATGCTGAGGGAGATAATTCCAAAAAGTATCTGTGATTTTGAAGAATAGGTAAAAAGTGGATTATTTGGCTCCTGTAAATATCCAACCACACGTTAACTTGAGAATTGAAATTTTTCTACTCCTGGAAAATTTTGGATCATTAGGTCATTTGCATCATCAAAATGTTTTTGGCATGCATATCCACCACATTTAAAACATGTAAGGATCAATTAAAAATCTCTTTCTTAAAAAATTCCACCGATCTATTAGGGGTTGTACAAGTGGAATTTCCAAAACATGGATAAAAAAAAACTTTGGAGTTCATTTTTAGTGCGTGAAATAATTTTCTTCACTTACATTTATCATATCTAAAATTTTCATTTTGTTGTGATCATTTTGTTTACTTGAAAAGTGGGACTAGTTTGGATTTGAAAAAATATTGAATATCCAAAATGGAACTGCACAAATGTGAGAGAGATAATTAAAGAACTTATCTCTGATTCTTAAGGATAGGCAAAAAGTGGGTTGTTTGGCTCTAGTAAATATCCAACCACACGTTAACTTGAAAATTTAATTTTTTTCTACTCAAAATTTATGCATCATTAGGTCGTTTACATCTTCAACATGTTTCTGGCAATCATATCCACCACATTTAAAACATGTTAGAATCAGTTAGAAATCTCTTTCATATAAAATTCCACCAAGCTATAAAGGGTTGCACGAGAGGAATTTCCCAAACATGGATAAAAAAACTATGGAGCTCATTTTTAGTGCGTGAAATAATTTTTTTCACTTACATTTATTATTGTTTTAAAATTTTTTGGCATACATGAACTCTAAAATTTTCATTTTGTTGTGATAGTTTTGCTTACGAGAAAAGTTAGACAAGTATGGATTTGAAAAAAAATTTAACATCCAAAATGGAAATGCACAAATGCTAAGAGAGATAATTCCAAAAAACATCTTTGATTTTGAAGGATAGGCAAAAAGTGGGTTGTTCGGCTCTGGTAAATGTCCAACCACATGTTAACTTGAGAATTTAATTTTTTTCTACTCCTTGAAATTTTTGGATCATTAGGTCATTTGCATCTTCAACATGTTTTTGGCATGCATATCCACCACATTTAAAACAAGTTAGGATTAATTAGAAATCTCTTGCTTATAAAATTCCACCAAGCTATTAGGGGTTGTATTAGTGGAAATTTCCAAACATGGATGACAAAACTATGGAGTTCATTTTTAGTGTGTGAAATAATTTTTTCACTGACATTTATTATAGTTTTAAAATTTTTTGGCATACATGAACTCAAAAATTTTCATTTTGTTGTGATAGTTTTGTTTACGAGAAAAGTGGGACAAGTATGGATTTGAAAGAAAATTGAACATCCAAAATGGAAAGATACAAATGCTGAGAGAGATAATTCCAAAAAGTATATTTGATTTTGAAGGATAGGCAAAAAGTGGGTAGTTTGGCTCTGGCAAATTATCCAACCACACGTTCACTTGAGAATTTAATTTTTTTCTACTCCTTTGAAATTTTTGGATCATGAGGTCATTTGCATCTTCAACATGTTTTTGGCATGAATATCCACCACATTTAAATCAAGCTAGGATTAATTTGAAATCTCTTGCTTTTAAAATTCCCCGAAGCTATTAGGGGTTGTACTAGTGGAATTTCCCAAACATGGATCACAAAACTTTGGAGTTCATTTTTAGTACGTGAATTGATTTTCTTCACGTACGTTTATTATTGTTTTCAAATTTTTTTTTGCATACATGAACTCTAAATTTTTCATTTTATTGTGATCGTTATGTTTACGAGAAAAGTGGGACAAGTTTGGATTTGAAAAAAAATTGAACATCCAAAATGGAACTGCACAAATGCTGAGAGAGATAATTTCAAAAAGTATCTTTGATTTTGAAGGATAGGCAAAAAGTGGGTTGTTTGGCTCTTGTAAATATCCAACCTCACGCTAACTTGAGAATTTAATTTGTTTTAATCCTTGAAATTTTTTGATCATTAGGTCATTTGCATCTTCAACATGTTTCTGGCATGCATACCCACCACATTCAAAACATGTTAGGATCAATTAGAATTCTCTTTTTAATAAAATTCCACCAAGCTATTAGGGGTTGTACTAGTGGAATTTTCCAAACATGGATAACAAAACTTTGGAGTTCATTTTTAGTGCGTGAAATAATTTTCTTCACATACATTTATTATATCTAAAATTTTCATTTTGTTGTGATTGTTTTGTTTACAAGAAAAGTGGGACAAGTTTGGATTTGAAAAAAAATTGAACATCCGAAATGGAAATGCACAAATGCTGATAGAGATAATTCCAAAAAGTATCTCGGATTTTGATGGGTAGGCAAAAAGTGGGTTATTCTGCTCTGGTAAATATTGAACCACACGTTAACTTGAGGATTTAATTTTCTTCTACTCCTTGAAAGTTTTGGATTATTAGGTCATTTGCATCTACAACATGTTTTTGGCATGCATATCCACCACATTTAAAACATGCTTGGATCAATCAGAAATATTTTTCATATAAAATACCACGAAGCTATTAGGGGTTGTTCTAGGGGAATTTCCCTAACAAGGATAATAAAACATTGGAGCTCATTTTTAGTGCGTGAAATAATTTTCTTCACTTACATTTATTATAGTTTTCAAATTTTTTTGCATACATGAACTCTAAAATTTTCATTTTTTTGTGATCGTTTTGTTTACGAGGAAAGTGGGACAAGTTTGGATTTGAAAAAAAAATTGAACATCCATAGTGTAAATGGAAAAATGTTGAGAGATAAAATTCCAAAAAGTATCTGTGATTTTGAAGGATAGGCAAAAAGTGCGTTGTTTGGCTCTGGTAAATATTCAACAACACGTTAACTTGAGAATTAAATTTTTTTCTACTCCTTCAAATTATTGGATCATTAGGTTATTTGCATCTTCAACATGTATCTGGCATGCATATCCACCACATTTACAACATGTTAGGATATTTGAAATCTCTTTCTTATAAAATTCCACAGAGCCATTTGGGGTAGTCCTAGTGGAATTTCCAAACATTGATAACAAAACTTTGGGGTATATTTTTAGAGAGTGAAATATTTTACTTCACTGACATTTATTATAGTTTTCAAATTTTTTTGCATACATGAATTCTAAAATTTTCATTTTGTTGTGATCGTTTTGTTTACGAGAAAAGTTGGACAAGTTTGGATTTGAAAAAAAATTGGAAATCCAAAATGGAAATGCACAAATGCTGAGAGAGATAATTCCAAAAAGTATATGTGATTTTGAAGGATGGGCAAAAAGTGGGTTGTTCGGCTCTGGTAAATATCGAACCACACGTTAACTTGAGAATTTTAATTTTTTCTACTCCTTGAAATTTTTGGATCATTAGGTCATTTGCATCATCAACACGTTTCTGGCATGTATACCCACCACATTTAAAACATGTTAGGATCAATTAGAAATCTCTTTCTTATAAAATTCCACCCAGCTATTAGGGGTTTTACTAGTGGAATTTCCCAAACATGGATAAAAAAACTTTGGTGTTCATTTTTTGTGCTTGAAATAATTTTCTTCGCTTACATTTATTATAGTTTTCAATTTTTTTTGGTTACATGAACTCTAAAATTTTCAATTTGTTGTGATCGTTTTGTTTGCAAGAAAAGTGGGACAAGTTTGGATTTGAAAAAAAATTGAACATCCAAAATGGAAATGCACAAATGCTGAGAGAGATAATTTCAAAAACTATCAATGATTTTGAAGGATAGGCAAAAAGTGGGTTGTTTGGCTCTAGTAAATATCCAACCACACGATAACTTGATATTTTAATTTTTTTGAAAATTTGGGATCATTAGGTCCTTTGCATCTTCAACATGTTTCTGGCAAGCATAGCAACCACGTTTAAAATATATTAGGATCAATTAGAATTTTCCTTCTTATCAAATTCTACCAAGCTATTAATGGTTCTACTAGTATAATTTCCCAAACATGGATAACAAAACTTTGGAGTTCATTTTTAGTGCGTGAAATAAATTTCTTCACTTACATTTATTAATGTAAAATTTTCATTTTGTTGTGATCGTTTTGTTTACGAGAAAAGTGAGACAAGTTTGGATTTGAAAAAAAATTGAAAATCCAAAATGGAAATGCACAAATGCTGAGAGAGATAATTCCAAAAAATATCTTTGATTTTGAAGGATAGGCAAAAAGTGGGTTGTTTGGCTTTGGTAAATATCCAACCACACGTTAACCTGAGAATTTAATTTTTTCTACTCCTTGAAATTTTTAGATCATTAGGTCATTTTCATCTTCAACATGTTTCTGGGATGCATACCCACCACATTTAAAACATGTAAGGATAATTAGAATTTTCTTTCTTATAAAATATCACCAAGCTATTAGGGGTTGTACTAGTGGAATTTCCCAAACAAGGAAAAAAAAACTTTGGAGTTCATTTTTAGTGCGTGAAATAATTTTCTTCACTTACACTTATTATAGTTTTCAAATTTTTTTCGTTACATGAACTCCAAAATTTTCATTTTGTTGTGATCGTTTTGTTTATGAGATATGTGGGACTAGTTTGGAGTTAAAACAAAATTGAACATCAAAAATGGAAATGCACAAATGCTGAGAGAGAAAATTTCAAAAAGTATCTGTCATGTTGAAGGATAGGCAAAAGGTGGGTTCTTTGGCACTGGTAAATATCCAACCACACGTTTACTTGAGAATTTAATTTTTTTCTTCTCCTTGAAATTTTTGGATCATTAGGTCATTTGCATCTTCAACATGTTTCTTGCATGCATATCCACCACATTTACAACATGTTAGGTATTGGAAATCACTTTCTTATAAAATTCACAAATCTATTAGGGGTTGTACTTGAGGAATTTACCAAACATCGATAACAAAACTTTGGAGTTTACTTTTAAAGAGTGAAATATTTTCCTTCTTATAAAATTTCACCAAGCTATTCGGGGTTGTACTAGTGGAATTTCCCAAACATGGATAACAAAACATTGGAGTTCATTTTTAGTGCGTGAAATAATTTTTTTCACATACATGTATTATAGTTTTCATATTTTTTTGCATACATGAACTCTAAAATTAACATTTTTTGTGATCGTTTTGTTTACAGGAAAAGAGGGACAAGTTAGGATTTGAAAAAATTTTGAACATCCAAAATGGAAATGCACAAATTCTCATTGAGAGATAATTCGAAAAAGTATCTGTGATTTTGAAGGATATGCAAAAAGTGGGTTGTTTGGCTTTGGTAAATATCCAACCAAACGTTAACTTGAGAATTTAATTTTTTTCTACAAAGATATTTTTGGATCATTAGGTCATTTGTATCTTCAACATGTTTCTTGCATGCTTATCCACCACATTTAAAACATGTTAGGATCAATAAGAAATATCTTTCTTTTAAAATTCCACCAACTTATTAGGGGTTGTACTAGTGGAATTTCCCGAACGTGGATAACAAAACATTGGAGTTCATTTTTAGTGCGTGAAGTAATTTTATTCACTTGCATTTATTATAGTTTTCCAATTTTTTTCAAACATGAACTCTAAATTTTTCATTTTGTCGTGATCGTTTTTTTACGAGAAAAGTGGGACAAGTTTGGATTTGAAAAAAAATTGAACATCCAAAATGGAAATGCACAAATTCTGAGCGAGATAATTCCAACAAGTATCTATTATTTTTATGGTTAGGCAAAAAGTGGGTTGTTTGGCTCAGGTAAATATCCAACCACACGTTAACTAGGGAATTTAATTCTTTTCTACTCCTAGAAATTTTTGGATCATTAGGTTATTTGCATCTTCAACATGTTTCTTCCATGCATATCCAACACATTTAAAATATATTATGATCAATTAGAAATCTCCTTCTTATAAAATTCCACAAGGCTATTAGGGATTTTACTAGTGGAATTTCCCAAACATGGATAACAAAAGTTTGGAGTTCATTTTTAGTGCATGAAATAATTTTCTTCACTTAAATGTATTATAGTTTTCAAATTTTTTTTGCATACATGACCTCTAAAATTTTCATTTTGTTGTAATCATTTTGTTTACAAGAAACGTGGGGCAAGTTTGGATTTGAAAAAAAATTGAACATCCAAAATGGAAATGTACAAATGCTGATAGAGAGATAATTCCAAAAAGTATCTGTGATTTTTAAGGATAGGCAAAAAGTAAGTGGTTTGGCTCTGGTAAATATCCAACCACACGTTAACTTCAGAATTTAAATTTTCTCTACTCTTTGAAACTTTTGGATCATTCGGTCATCTGCATCTTCAACATGTTTCTGGCAAGCATACCCACAACATTTAAAACATGTTAGGATCAATTAGAAATCTCTTCCTTATAAAATTCCACCAAGATACTAGGGGTTGTACTAGTGGAATTTCCAAAACATCGATAACAAAACTCTGGAGTTCATGATTAGTGCATGAAATAATTTTTTTCACATACATTTATTATAGATTTGAAATTTTTTTGCATACATGAACTCTAAAATTTTCATTTGGTTATCATCCATTTGTTTACAAGAAAAATGGGACAAGTTTGGATTTGAAAAAAATTTGAACATCCAAAATGGAAATGCACAAATGCTAAGAGAGATAATTCCAAACAGTATCTGTGATTTTGAAGGATAGGCAAAAGTGGGTTGTTTCGCTTTGCTTAATAACCAACCACACGTTAACTTGAGAATCTAATTTTTTTCTACTCCTAGAAATTTTTGGATCATTTGGTCATTTGCATCTTCTGCATGCTTCTGGCATGCATATCCACCGCATTTAAAACTTGTTAGGATCAATTAGAAATCTCTTTCTAATAAAATTCCACCAAGCTATTAGGGTTTGTACTAGTGGAATTTCCAAAACATGGATAACAAAACTTTGGAGTTCATTTTTAGTGCGTGAAATAATTCTCTTCACTTCATTTATTATAGTTTTAAAAATTTTAAGCATAGGTGAAATCTAAAATTTTCATTTTGTTGTGATCGTATTGTTTACAAGAAAAGTGGGACAAGTTTGGAATTGAAAAAAAATTGAACATCCAAAGTAGAAATGCACAAGTGCTGAGAGAGAAAATTCCAAAAAGTATCTGTGATTTTGATGGATATGCAAAAATTGGGTTGTTTGGCTATGGTTAATATGCAACCACAGTTTAACTTGAGAATTTAATTTTTTTCTACACCTTGGATCATTAGGTCATTTTCATCATCAACATGTTTTTTGCATGCATATCCACAACATTTAAAACATGTTTGGATCAATTAGAAATCTCTTTCTTATTAAATTCCACCAAGAAAGTAGGGGTTGTTCTAGTGGAATTTCCCAAACATGGATTACAAAATTTGGAGTTTATTTTTACTGCGTGAAATAATTTTCTTCACTTACATTTATAATAGTTTTCAATTTTTTTTGCGTACATGAACTCTAAAATTTTCATTTTGTTGTGATCATTTTGTTTACGAGAAATGTGGGACAAGTTTGGATTTAAAAAAAATTGAACATCAAAAATGGAAATGCACAAATGCTAAGTGAGATAATTCCAAAAAGTATATGTGATTTTGAAGACTAGGCAAAAGCTGGGTTGTTTCGCTATGGTAAATATCCAACCTTGCCTTAACTTGAAAATTTAAATTTTTTCTACTTCTTGAAATTTTTGGATCATTAGGTCATTTGCTTGTTCAACATGTTTCTGGAATGCATATCCGCCACATTTAAAACATGGTATGATCAATTAGAAATCTCTTTCTTATAAAATTCTACCAAGCTATTAGGGGTTGTACTAGTGGAATTTCCCAAACATGGATAACAAAATTTAGGAGTTCATTTTTAGTGCGTGATATAATTTTAATCACTTACATGTATTATAGTTTTTAATTTTTTTTGCATATATGAACTCTAAAATTTTCATTTTGTTGTGCTCGTTTTGTTTACGAGAAAAGTGGGACAACTTTTGATTTGAAAAAAAATTGAATATCCAAATTGGAAATGCACATTTAGTGCGTGAGATATAATTCCAAAAAGTATCTGTGATTATGAAGGATAGGCAAAGAGTGGGTTGTTTGGCTCAGGTAAATATCAAACCACACATTAACTTGTGAATTTAAATTTTTTCTACTCCTTTAAATTTTTGGATCATTAGGTCATTTTCATCTTCAACATGTTTCCGGCATACATATGTACCACATTTAAAAGATGTTATGATCAATTAGAAATCTCCTTCTTATAAAATTTCACCAAGCTATTCGGGGTTGTACTAGTGGAATTTCCCAAACATGGATAACAAAACATTGGAGTTTATTTTTAGTGTGTGAAATAATTTTTTTCACATACATGTATTATAGTTTTCATATTTTTTTTTCCATACATGAACTCTAAAATTAACATTTTATTGTGATCGTTTTATTTACAAGAAAAGAGGGACAAGTTAGGATTTGAAAAAATTTTGAACATCCAAAATGGAAATGCACAAATTCTCATAGAGAGATAATTCGAAAAAGTATCTGTGATTTTGAAGGATATGCAAAAAGTGGGTTGTTTGGCTCTGGTAAATATCCAACCACACGTTAACTTGAGAATTTAATTTTTTTCTACAATGAAGTTTTTGGATCATTAGGTCATTTGTATCTTCAACATGTTTCTTGCATGCTTATCCACCACATTTAAAGCATGTTAGGATCAATAAGAAATATATTTCTTTTAAAATTGCACCAAGTTATTAGGGGTTGTACTAGTGGAATTTCCCAAACGTGGATAACAAAACTTTGGAGTTCATTTTTAGTGCGTGAAGTAATTTTATTCACTTGCATTTATTATATTTTTCCAATTTTTTTCCAAACATGAACTCTAAATTTTTCATTTTGTTGTGATCGTTTTTTTACGAGAAAAGTGGGACAAGTTTGGATTTGAAAAAAAATTGAACATCCAAAATGGAAATGCACAAATGCTAAGAGAGATAATTACAACAAGTATCTGTGATCTTGATGGTTAGGAAAAAAGTGGGTTGTTTGGCTCAGGTAAATATCCAACCACACGTTAACTAGGGAATTTAATTTTTTTCTACTCCTAGAAATTTTTGGATCATTAGGTCATTTGCATTTTCAACATGTTTCTTCCATGCATATCCAACACATTTAAAACATATTATGATCAATTAGAAATCTCCTTCTTATAAAATTCCACATGGCTATTAGGGGTTTTACCAGTGGAATTTCCCAAACATGGATAACAAAAGTTTGGAGTTCATTTTTAGTGCGTGAAATAATTTTCTTCACTTACATGTATTATATTTTTCAAATTTTTTTTGCATACATGACCTCTAAAATTTTCATTTTGTTGTAATCAGTTTGTTTACGAGAAAAGTGGGGCAAGTTTGGATTTGAAAAAAAATTGAACATCCAAAATGGAAATGCACAAAATGCTGATAGAGAGATAATTCCAAAAAGTATCTGTGATTTTGAAGGATAGGCAAAAAGTAAGTGGTTTGGCTTTGGTAAATATCCAACCACACGATAACTTCAGAATTTAATTTTTTTCTACTCTTTGAAACTTTTGGATCATTCGGTCATCTGCATCTTCAACATGTTTCTGGCAAGCGTACCCACAACATTTAAAACATGTTAGGATCATTTAGAAATCTCTTTTTTATAAAATTCCACCAAGATACTAGTGGTTGTACTAGTGGAATTTCCCAAACATCGATAACAAAACTCTGGAGTTCATTATTAGTGCATGAAATAATTTTTTTCACATACATTTATTATAGATTTCAAATTTTTTTGCATACTTGAACTCTAAAATTTTCATTTGGTTGTCATCCATTTGTTTACATGAAAAATGGGACAAGTTTGGATTTGAAAAAAAATTGAACATCCAAAATAGAAATGCCCAAATGCTGAGAGAGATAATTCCAAACAGTATCTGTGATTTTGAAGGATAGGCAAAAAGTGGGTTGTTTGGCTCTGGTTAATATCCAACCACACGTTAACTTGAGAATTTAATTTTTTTCTACTCCTAGAAATTTTTGGATCATTATGTCATTTGAATCTTCAACATGCTTCTGGCATGCATATCCACCACATTTAAAACTTGTTAGGATCAATTAGAAATCTCTTTCTAATAAAATTCCACCAAGCTATTAGGGTTTGTACTAGTGGAATTACCAAAACATGGATAACAAAACTTTGGAGTTCATTTTTAGTGCGTGAAATAATTCTCTTCATTACATTTATTATAGTTTTTAAATTTTTAAGCATAGTGAAATCTAAAATTTTCATTTTGTTGTGATCGTATTGTTCACAAGAAAAGTGGGACAAGTTTGGAATTGAAAAAAAATTGAACATCCAAAATGGAAATGCACAAGTGCTGAGAGAGATAATATCAAAAAGTATCTGTGATTTTGATGGATATGCAAAAATTGGGTTGTTTGGCTCTGGTTAATATGCAACCACAGTTTAACTTGAGAATTTAATTTTTTTCTACACCTTGGATCATTAGGTCATTTGCATCATCAACATGTTTTTTGCATGCATATCCACAACATTTAAAACATGTTTTGATCAATTAGAAATCTCTTTCTTATAAAATTCCACCAAGAAAGTAGGAGTTGTTCTAGTGAAATTTCCCAAACATGGATTACAAAACTTTGGAGTTTATTTTTACTGCGTGAAATAATTTTCTTCACTTACATTTATAATAGTTTTCAATTTTTTTCGCGTACATGAACTCTAAAATTTTCATTTTGTTGTGATCGTTTTGTTTACGAGAAATGTGGGACAAGTTTGGATTTAAAAAAAATTGAACATCCAAAATGGAAATGCACAAATGCTTAGAGATATAATTCCAAAAAGTATCTGTGATTTTCAAGGATAGGCAAAGAGTGGGTTGTTTGGCTTAGGTAAATATCAAACCACACATTAACTTGAGAATTTAATTTTTTTCTACTCCTTGAAATTTTCGGATCATTAGGTCATTTCCATCTTCAACATGTTTTCGGCATACATATGTACCACATTTAAAAGATGTTATGATCAATTAGAAATCTCCTTCTTATAAAATTTCACCAAGCTATTCGGGGTTGTACTAGTGGAATTTCCCAAACATGGATAACAAAACATTGGAGTTCATTTTTAGTGCGTGAAATAATTTTTTTCACATACATGTATTAAAGTTTTCATATTTTTTTGCATACATGAACTCTAAAATTAACATTTTTTTGTGATCGTTTTGTTTACAAGAAAAGAGGGACAAGTTAGGATTTGAAAAAATTTTGAACATCCAAAATTGAAATGCACAAATTCTCATAGAGAGATAATTCAAAAAAGTATCTGTGATTTTGAAGGATATGCAAAAACTGGGTTGTTTGGCTCGGGTAAATACCCAACCACACTTTAACTTGAGAATTTAATTTTTTTCTACAATGAAATTTTTGGATCATTAGGTCATTTTAATCTTCAACATGTTTCTGGCATGCTTATCCACCACATTTAAAACATGTTAGGATCGATAAGAAATATCTTTCTTTTAAAATTCCACCAAGTTTTTAGGGGTTGTACTAGTGGAATTTCCCAAACGAGGATAACAAAACATTGGAGTTCATTTCTAGTGCGTGAAGTAATTATTTTCACTTGCATTTATTATAATTTTCCAATTTTTTTCCAAACAAGAACTCTAAATTTTTCATTTTGTTGTGATCGTTTTTTTTACGAGAAAAGTGGGACAAGTTTGGATTTGAAAAAAAATTGAACATCCAAAATGGAAATGCACAAATGCTGAGCGAGATAATTCCAACAAGTACCTATGATTTTTGATGGTTAGGCAAAAAGTGGGTTGTTTGGCTCAGGTAAATATCCAACCACACGTTAACCAGGGAATTTAATTCTTTTCTACTCCTAGAAATTTTTGGATCATTAGGTCATTTGCATCTTCAACATGTTTCTTCCATGCATATCCAACACATTTAAAATATATTATGATCAATTAGAAATCTCCTTCTTATAAAATTCCACAAGGCTATTAGGGATTTTACTAGTGGAATTTCCCAAACATGGATAACAAAAGTTTGGAGTTCATTTTTAGTGCGTGAAATAATTTTCTTCACTTACATGTATTATAGTTTTCAAATTTTTTTTGCATACATGACCTCTAAAATTTTCATTTTGTTCTAATCATTTTGTTTACAAGAAAAGTGGGGCAAGTTTGGATTTGAAAAAAAATTGAACATCCAAAATGGAAATGCACAAATGCTGATAGAGAGATAATTCCAAAAAGTATCTGTGATTTTGAAGGATAGGGAAAAAGTAAGTGGTTTGGCTCAGGTAAATATCCACCCACACGTTAACTTCAGAATTTAATTTTTTTCTACTCTTTGAAACTTTTGGATCATTCGGTCATCAGCATCTTCAACATGTTTCTGGCAAGCATACCCACAACATTTAAAACATGTTAGGATCAATTAGAAATCTCTGCCTTATAAAATTCCACACAAGATACTAGGGGTTGTACTAGTGGAATTTCCAAAACATCGATAACAAAACTCTGGAGTTCATTATTAGTGCATGAAATAATTTTTTTCACATACATTTATTATAGATTGGAAATTTTTTTGCATACATGAACTCTAAAATTTTCATTTGGTTATCATCCATTTGTTTACAAGAAAAATGGGGCAAGTTTGGATTTGAAAAAAATTTGAACATCCAAAATGGAAATGCACAAATGCTGAGAGAGATAATTCCAAACAGTATCTGTGATTTTGAAGGATAGGCAAAAAGTGGGTTGTTTGGCTCTGGTTAATAACCAACCACACGTTAACTTGAGAATTTAATTTTTTTCTACTCCTAGAAATTTTTGGATCATTAGGTCATTTGCATCTTCAACATGCTTCTGGCATGCATATCCACCACATTTAAAACTTGTTAGGATCAATTAGAAATCTCTTTCTAATAAAATTCCACCAAGCTATTAGGGTTTGTACTAGTGGAATTTCCAAAACATGGATAACAAAACTTTGGAGTTCATTTTTAGTGCGTGAAATAATTCTCTTCACTTCATTTATTATAGTTTTAAAATTTTTAAGCATAGGTGAAATCTAAAATTTTCATTTTGTTGTGATCGTATTGTTTACAAGAAAAGTGGGACAAGTTTGGAATTGAAAAAAAATTGAACATCCAAAATGGAAATTCACAAGTGTTGAGAGAGATAATTCCAAAAAGTATCTGTGATTTTGATGGATATGCAAAAATTGGGTTGTTTGGCTCGGGTTAATATGCAATCACAGTTTCACTTGAGAATTTAATTTTTTTCTCCAGCTTGGATCATTAGGTCATTTGCATCATCAACATGTTTTTTGCATGCATATCCACAACATTTAAAACATGTTTGGATCAATTAGAAATCTCTTTCTTATAAAATTCCACCAAGAAAGTAGGGGTTGTTCTAGTGGAATTTCCTAACATCGATTACAAAACTTTGGGGTTTATTTTTACTGCATGAAATAATTTTCTTCACTTACATTTATAATAGTTTTCAATTTTTTTTGCATACATGAACTCTAAAATTTTCATTTTGTTGTGATCATTTTGTTTACGAGAAATGTGGGACAAGTTTGGATTTAAAAAAAATTGAACATCCAAAATGGAAATGCACAAATGCTGAGTGAGATAATTCCAAAAAGTATATGTGATTTTGAAGAATAGGCAAAAGCTGGGCTGTTTCGCTATGGTAAATATCCAACCACGCCTTAACTTGAAAATTTAAATTTTTTCTACTTCTTGAAATTTTTGGATCATTAGGTCATTTGCTTGTTCAACATGTTTCTGGAATGCATATCCGCCACATTTAAAACATGGTATGATCAATTAGAAATCTCTTTCTGATAAAATTCCACCAAGCTATTAGGGGTTGTACTAGTGGAGTTTCCCAAACATGGATAACAAAATTTAGGAGTTCATTTTTAGTGCATGACATAATTTTATTCACTTACATGTATTATAGTTTTGAAATTTTTTTGCATACATGAACTCTAAAATTTTCATTTTTTTGTGCTCAGTTTGTTTACGAGAAAAGTGGGCCAATTTTGGATATGAAAAAAAATTGAACATCCAAAATGGAAATGCACAAATGCTTAGAGATATAATTCCAAAAATTATCTGTGATTTTGAAGGATAGGCAAAGAGTGGGTTGTTTGGCGCAGGTAAATATCAAACCACACATTAACTTGAGAATTTAAATTTTTTCTACTCGAAATTTTTGGATCATTAGGTCATTTCCATCTTCAACATGTTTCCGGCATACATATGTACCATATTTAAAAGATGTTATGATCAATTAGAAATCTCCTTCTTTTAAAATTTCACCAAGCTATTCGGGGTTGTACTAGTGGAATTTCCCAAACATGGATAACAAAACATTGGAGTTTATTTTTAGTGCATCAAATAATTTTTTTCACATACATGTATTATAGTTTTCATATTTTTTTGCATACATGAACTCTAAAATTAACATTTTCTTTTGATCGCTTTGTTTACAAGAAAAGAGGGACAAGTTAGGATTTGAAAAACTTTTGAACATCCAAAATGGAAATGCACAAATTCTCAAAGAGAGATAATTCGAAAAAGTATCTGTGATTTTGAAGGATATGCAAAAAGTGGGTTGTTTGGCTATGGTAAATATCCAACCACACGTTAACTTGAGAATTTAATTTTTTTCTACAATGATATTTTTGGATCATTAGGTCATTTGTATCTTCAACATGTTTCTGGCATGCTTATCCACCACATTTAAAACATGTTAGGATCAATAAGAAATATCTTTCTTTTAAAATTCCACCAAGTTTTTAGGGGTTGTACAGGTGGAATTTTCCAAACGTGGATAACAAAACATAGGAGTTCATATTTAGTGCGTGAAGTAATTTTTTTCACTTGCATTTATTATAGTTTTCCAATTTTTTTCCAAACATGAACTCTAAATTTTTCATTTTGTTGTGCTCGTTTTTTTACGAGAAAAGTGGGACAAGTTTGGATTTGAAAAAAAATTGAACATCCAAAATGGAAATGCACAAATGCTGAGAGAGATAATTCCAACAAATATCTGTGATTTTGATGGTTAGGCAAAAAGTGGGTTGTTTGGCTCAGGTAAATATCCAACCACACGTTAACTAGGGAATTTAATTTTTTTCTACTCCTAGAAATTTTTGGATCATTAGGTCATTTGCATCTTCAACATGTTTCTTCCATGCATATCCAACACATTTAAAACATATTATGATCAATTAGAAATCTCCTTCTTATAAAATTCCACATGGCTATTAGGGGTTTTACTAGTGGAATTTCCCAAACATGGATAACAAAACTTTGGAGTTCATTTTTAGTGCGTGAAATAATTTTCTTCACCTACATGTATTATAGTTTTCAAATTTTTTTTGCATACATGACCTCTAAAATTTTCATTTTGTTGTATTCATTTTGTTTACGAGAAAAGTGGGGCAAGTTTGGAGTTGAAAAAATATTGAACATCCAAAATGGAAATGCACAAATGCTGATAGAGAGATAATTTCAAAAAGTATCTGTGATTTTGAAGGATAGGCAAAAAGTGAGTGGTTTGGCTCTGGTAAATATCCAACCACACATTAACTTCAGAATTTAATTTTTTTCTACTATTTGAAACTTTTGGATCATTCGGTCATCTGCATCTTCAACATGTTTCTGGCAAGCATACCCACAACATTTAAAACATGTTAGGATCAATTAGAAATCTCTTCCTTATAAAATTCCACCAAGATACTAGGGGTTGTACTAGTGGAATTTCCCAAACATCGATAACAAAACTCTGGAGTTCATTATTAGTGCATGAAATAATTTTTTTCACATACATTTATTATAGATTTCAAATTTTTTTGCATACATGAACTCTAAAATTTTCATTTGGTTGTCATCCATTTGTTTACAAGAAAAATGGGACAAGTTTGGATTTGAAAAAAATTTGAACATCCACAATGGAAATGCACAAATGCTGAGAGAGATAATTCCAAACAGTATCTGTGATTTTGAAGGATAGGCAAAAAGTAGGTTGTTTGGCTCTGGTTAATAACCAACCACACGTTAACTTGAGAATTTAATTTTTTTCTACTCCTAGAAATTTTTGGATCATTAGGTCATTTGCATCTTCAACATGCTTCTAGCATGCATATCCACCACATTTAAAACTTGTTAGGATCAATTAGAAATCTCTTTCTAATAAAATTCCACCAAGCTATTAGGGTTTGTACTAGTGGAATTTCCAAAACATGGATAACAAAACTTTGGAGTTCATTTTTAGTACGTGAAATAATTCTCTTCACTTCATTTATTATAGTTTTCAAAATTTTAAGCATACATGAAATCTAAAATTTTCATTTTTTTGTGATCGTATTGTTTACAAGAAAAGTGGGACAAATTTGGATTTGAAGACAAATTGAACATCCAAAATGGATATGCCCAAGTGCTGAGAGAGATAATTCCAAAAAGTATCTATGATTTTGATGGATAGGCAAAAATTGGGTTGTTTGGCTCTGGTTAATATGCAACCACAGTTTAACTTGAGAATTTAATTTTTTTCTACACCTTGGATCATTAGGTCATTTGCATCATCAACATGTTTTTTGCATGCATATCCACCACATTTAAAACATGATAGGATCAATTAGAAATCTCTTTCTTATAAAATTCCACCAAGAAAGTAGGGGTTGTTCTACTGGAATTTCCCAAACATGGATTACAAAATTTTGGAGTTTATTTTTACTGCTTGAAATAATTTTCTTCACTTACATTTAAAATTGTTTTCTTTTTTTTTTGCATACATGAACTCTAAAATTTTCATTTTGTTGTGATCGTTTTGTTTACGAGAAATATGGGACAAGTTTGGATTTTAAAAAAATTGAACATCCAAAATGGAAATGCACAAATGCTGAGTGAGATAATTCCAAAAATTATATGTGATTTTGAAGAATAGGCAAAAGCTGGGTTGTTTCGTTATGGTAAATATCCAACCACGCCTTAACTTGAAAATTTAAATTTTTTCTACTTCTTGATATTTTTGGATCATTAGGTCATTTGCTTGTTCAAGATGTTTCTGGAATGCATATCCGCCACATTTAAAACAAGGTATGATCAATTAGAAATCTCTTTCTTATAAAATTCCACCAAGCTATTAGGGTTGTACTAGTGGAATTTCCAAAACTTTGATAACAAAACTTTGGAGTTCATTTTTAGTGCGTGAAATAATTTTTATCACTTACATTTATTATAGTTTTCAATTTTTTTGCATACAAGAACTCTTAAATTTTCATTTTGTTGTACTTTTTTTTTACGAAAAAACTGGAACAAATTTGGATTTCAAAAAAATTTAAACAACCAAAATGGAAATGCACAAATGTTGAGAGGGATAATTCCAAAAAGTATATGTGATTTTGAAGGATAATTCCAAAAATTTGGTTGTTTCACTTTGGTAAATATCCAACCACACCTTGACTTGAGAATTTAAATTTTTTCTACTCCATGAAAATTTTGGATCATTAGGTCATTTGCTTCTTCAACATGTTTCTGGAATGCATAGCCACCACATTTAAAACATGCTATGATCAAATAAAAATCTCTTTCTTATAAAATTCCACCTAGCTATTAGGGGTTGTACTAGTGGAATTTCCAAAACTTGGATAACAAAACTTTGGAGTTCATTTTTAGTGCGTGAAATAATTTTCATTTTGTTGTTATCATTTTTGTTGTTATCATTTTTTTTATGAGAAAAGTGGAACTAGTTTGGATTTGAAAAAAAAAGTGAACAACCAAAATGGAAATGCACAAATGCTGAGAGAGATAATTCCAAAAAGTATCTAAGATTTTGAAGGATAGGCAAAAATTGGGTTGTTTGGCTCTGTTAAATAACCAGCCACGCGTTAACTTGACAAATTCATTTTTTTCTACTCCTTTAAATTTTTGAATCATTAGGTCATTTGCTTCTTCAACATGTTTTTTGGTGTGCATATCCACCACAATTAAAACAAGTTAGGATAAATTAGAAATCTCTTTGTTATAAAATTCCACCAAGCTATTAGGGAGTGTACTAGTGGAATTTCCCAAACATGGATAACAAAACTTTGGAGTGCATTTTTAGTGCGTGAAATAATTCTTTTCACTTACATTTATTATAGTCATCAATTTTTTTTCATTCATGAACTCTAAAATTTTTATTTTGTTGTGATATTTTTTTTTAAAGAGAAAAGTGGGACAAGTTTGGATTTGAAAAAAAATTGAACGACCAAAATGGAAATGCACAAATTCTGAGAGAGATAATTCCAAAAAGTATATGTGATTTTAAAGGATAGGCAAAAAGTGGGTTATTTGGCTCTAGTAAATATCCAACCACACGTTAACTTGAGAATTTAATTTTTTTCTACTCAAAATTTTTGGATCATTAGGTCATTTGCATCTTCGACATGTTTCTGGCATGCATATCCACCACATTTCTAAAACTTTAGGATCTATTAGAAATCTCTTTCTAATAAAATTCCACCAAGCTATTAGGGGTTATACTAGTGGAATTTCCCAAACATGGATAACAAAACTTTGGAGTTCATTTTTAGCGCGTGAAATAATTTTATTCACTTCATTTATTATAGTTTTCAAAGTTTTTTTGCATTCATGAAATCTAAAATTTTCATTTTGTCGTGATCGTATTTTTTATAAGAAAAGTGGGACAAGTTTTGATTTGAAAAAAAATTGAACATCCAAAATGGAATTGCACAAATGCTGAGAGCGATAATTCAGAAAAGTGTATGTGATTTAGAAGGATAGGCAAAAAGTGGGTTATTTAGTTCTGGTAAATATCCAACCAAACGTTAACTTGGGAATTTAATTTTTTTCTACTCGAAATTTTTGGATCATTAGGTCATTTGCATCTTCAACATGTTTCTGGCATGCATATCCACCACATTTAAAACATGTTAAGATCAATTAGAAATCTCTTTCTTATAAATTTCCACCAAGATATTAGGTGTTGTTCTATTGGAATTTTTCAGACATGGATAACAAAACTTTGGAGTTCATTTTTAGTGCGTGATACTATTTTCTTCACTCACATTTATTATAGTTTTAAAATTTTATTTGCATACATGAACTCTATAATTTTCATTTTGTTGTGATGGTTTTTTTACAAGAAAAGAGGGACTAGTTTGGATTTGAAAAAAATTGAACATCCAAAATGGAAATGCACCAATGCTGATAGAGATAATTCCAAAGAGTATCTGTGATTTGGAAGGATGGGCAAAGAGTGGGTTGTTTGGCTCTCGTAAATATTCAACCACACTTTAACTTGAGAATTTAATTTTTTTCTACTCCTTGAAATTTTTGGATCATTAAGTCATTTGCATCTACAACATGTTTCTTGCATCCATATCCACCACATTTAAAACATGTTAGGATTAATTAGAAATCTATTTCCTATATAATTCTACCAAGCTATTAGAAGTTGTACTAGTGGAATTTCCCAAACATGGATAACTAAACTTTGGAGTTCATTTTTAGCGCTTGAAAAAAATTTCTTCACTTACATTTATTATTGTTTTCAAATGTTTTTGTATACATGAACTCTAAAATTTTCATTTTGTTGTGATCGTTTTCCTTATGAGAAAAGTGGGACAAGTTTGGATTTGAAAAAAAACTGAACATCCAAAATGGAAATGCACAAATGCTGAGAGAGATAATTCAGAAAAGTGTAAGTGATTTAGAAGGATAGGCAAAAAGTGGGTTATTTGGTTCTGGTAAATATCCAACCAAATGTTAACTTGGGAATTTATTTTTGGATCATTGGGTCATTTGCATCTTCAACATGTTTCTGGCATGCATATCCACCACATTTAAAACATGTTAGGATCAATTAGAAATCTCTTTCTTATAAATTTCCACCAACATATTAGGTGTTGTTCTACTGGAATTTTTCAGACATGGATAACAAAACTTTGGAGTTCATTTTTAATGCGTGAAACTATTTTCTCCACTCACATTTATTATAGTTTTCAAATTTTTTTGCATACATGAACTCTAAAATTTTCATTTTTTTGTGATTGTTTTGTTTACGAGAAAAGTGGGAAGAGTTTGGATTTAAAAAAAAATGAATATCCAAAATGGAAATGCACAAATGCTAAGAGAGATAATTCCAAAAAGTATCTGTGATTTTGAAGGATAGGCAAAAAGGGGGTTGTTAGGCTCTGGTAAATATCCAACCACATGTTAACTTGAGAATTTTATTTTTACTACTCCTTTAAATTTTTGGATCATTAGGTAATTTGCATCTTCAACATGTTTCATGCATGCAAATCCACAACATTTTAAACATGTTAGGATCAATTAGAAATCTCTTTCTGATAAAATTCCACCCAGCTATTAGTGGTTGTACTAGTGGATTTTCCCAAACATGGATAACAAATCTTTGGAGTTCATTTTTAGTGCATGAAATAATTTTATCACTTACATTTATTATAGTTTTCAAAATTTTTTGCATACAAGAACTCTAAAATTTTCATTTTGGTGTGATCATTTTGTTAACAAGAAAAGTGGGACAAGTTTGGATTTGAAAAAAAATTGAACGTCCAAAATGGAAATATACAAATGCTGAGAGAGATAATTTCATAAAGTATCAGTGATTTTGAAGGATAGGGAGAAAGTGGGTTGTTTAGCACTTCTAAATATCCAACCACACGTTAACTTGAGAATTTAATTTTTTTCTACTATTTGAAATTTTTGGATCATTAGGGCGTTTGCATTTTCAACGTGTTTCTGGCATACATATCCACCACATTTAAAACATGTTAGGATCAATTAGAAATCTTTTTCTTATAAAATTTTACCAAGCTACTAGGGGTTGTACTAGTGGAATTTCCCAAACATCGATAACAAAAGTTTGGAGTTCAGTTTTATGGCGTGAAATAATTTTTTTCACATACATTTATTATATATTTCAATTTTTTTGGAACAGGAATCTAAAATTTTAATATTGTTGTGATCGTTTTTTTTACAAGAAAAGTGGGACAAGTTTGGATTTGAAAAAAAAATTGAACATCCAAAATGGAAATGCACAAATGCTGACTGAGATAATTCCAAAAAGTATCTGTGATTTTGAAGGATAGGCAAAAAGTGGGCTGTTTGGCTCCTTTAAGTATCCAACCGCACGTTAACTTGAGAATTTAATTTTTTTCCACTCCTTGAAATTTTTTGATCATTAGGCCATTTGCATCTTCAACATGTTTCTGGCATGCATATCCACCATATTTAAAACATGTAAGGATCAATTAGAAATCTCTTTCCTATGAAATTCCCCCAAGCTATTAGGGGTTGAACTATTGGAATTTCCCAAACATGGATAACAAAACTTTGGAGTTCATTCTTAGTGCGTGAAATAATTTTCTTGAGTTACAATTATTAAAGTTTTCAAATTATTTTGCATACATGAACTCTAAAATTTTCATTTTGTTGTGATCGTTTTGTTTACGTGAAAAGTGGGACAAGTTTGTATTTGAAAAAAAATTGAATGTCCAAAATGGAAATTCACAAAGGTTGAGAGAGATAATTCCAAAAAGTATCTGCGATTTTGAAGGATAGGCAAAGAGTGGGTTGTTTGGCTCTGGTAAATATCCAACTACACGTTAACTTCAGAATTTAATTTTTTTCTACTCCTTGAAATTTTTGGATCATTATGTCATTTGCATATTTAACATGTTTCTGGCATGCAGATCCACCACATTTAAAACATGTTAGGATCAATTAGAAATCTCTTTCTTATAAAATTCTACCAAGGTATTAGGGGTTATACTAGAGGAATTTCCCAAACATCGATATCAAAACTTTGGAGTTCATTTTTAGTGCGTGAAATAATTTTCTTCACTAACATTTATTATTGTTTTCTAATTTTTTTGCAACATGAACTCTAAAATTTTCATTTTGTTGTGAACGTTTTGTTTACAAGAAAAACGGGACAAGTTTGGATTTGAAAAAAAATTGAACATCCAAAATGGAAATGCACAAATGCTGAGATAGATAATTCCAAAAAGTATCTTTTGTGAAGGATAGGCAAAAAGTGGGTTGTTTGGCTCTGGTAAATATCCTACCACACATTAATTTGAGAATTTAATTTTTTTCTTCTGCTTGAAATTTTTTTATCATTAGGTTATTTGCATCTTCAACATGTTTCATGCATATCCACCACATTTAAAACATATTAGGATCAATTAGAAATATCTTTGTTTTAAAATTCCTCCAAGCTATTAGTGTTTGTACTAGTGGAATTTCAAAAACATAGATAACAAAATTTAAGAGTTCATTTTTAGTGCGTGAAATAATTTTCTACACTTACATCTATTATAGTTTTGAATTTTTTTGACATACATGTACTCTAAAATTTTCATTTTGTTGTGATCGTTTTGTTTACGAGAAAATTGGGACAAGTTTGGATTTGAAAAAAAATTGAACATCCAAAATGGAAATGCACAAATGCTGAGAGACATAATTCCAAAAAGTATATGTGATTTTGAAGGATAGGCAAAGAATGGGTTGTTTCGTTCAGGTAAATATCCAACCACACGTCAACTTGAGAATTTAATTTCTTCTACTCCTTGAAATTTTTGGATCATTAGGTCATTTACATCTTCAACATGTTTCTGGCATGCATATCGACCACATTTAAAACATGTTATGATCAATTAGAAATCTCCTTCTTAAAAAATTCGACCAAGCTAATAGGGGTTGTACTAGTGGAATTTCCCAAACATGGATAACAAAACTTTGGATTTCGTTTTTGGTGTGTGAAATAATTTTTTTCTGTTACAATTATTATAGTTTTCAAATTTTTTTGCATACATGAACTCTAAAATTTTCATTTTGGTGTGATCGTTTTGTTAACGAGAAAATTGGGACAAGTTTGGGTATGAAAAAAAATTGAACGTCCAAAAAGAAAATGTACAAATGCTGAGAGAGATAATATCATAAAGTATCTGTGATTTTGAAGGATAGGCAAAAAGTGGGTTGTTTGGCACTGCTAACTATCCAACCCAACGTTAACTTGAGAATTTAATTTTTTTCTACTTCTTGAAATTATTGGATTATTAGGGCATTTGCATCTTCAACATGTTTCTGGCATACATATCCACCACATTTAAAACATGTTAGGATCAATTAGAAATCTCTTTCTTATAAAATTCCACCAAGCTACTAGGGGTTGTACTAGTGGAATTTCCCAAACATGGATAACAAAACTTTGGAGTTCATTCTTAGTGCGTGAAATAATTTTCTTGAGTTACAATTATTAAAGTTATCAATTTTTTTTGCATACATGAACTCTAAAATTTTCATTTTGTTGTGATCGTTTTGTTTACGAGAAAAGTGGGACAAGTTTGGATTTTAAAGAAAATTGAATGTCCAAAATGGAAATCCACAAATGCTGAGAGAGATAATTCCAAAAAGTTTCTGTGATTTTGAAGGTTAGGCAAAAAGTGGGTTGTTTGGCTCTGGTAAAAATCAAACCACACGTTAGCCTGAGAATTTAATTGTTTTCTAACCCTTTGAATTATTGGATCATTAGGTCATTTGCATCTTCAACATGTTTCTGGCCTGCATATGCACCACATTTAAAACATGTTAGGATCAATTAGAAATCTTTTTCTTATAAAATTCCACCAAGCTATTAGGGGTTGTTCTAGTGGAATTTCCCAAACATGGATAACAAAACTTTAGAGTTTATTTTTTGTGCGTAAAATAATGTTCTTCACATACATTTCTTATAGTTTTTAATTTTTTTTGAATATATGAGCTCTTAAATTTTCATTTTGTTGTGATGGTTTTGTTAACGATAAAAGTGGGACTAGTTTGGATTTGAAAAACAATTGAAAATCCAAAATGGAAATGCACAAATGGTGAGAGAGATAATTCCAATAAGTATCAGTGATTCTAAAGGATAGGCAAAAATTGGGTTGTTTGGCTCTGGTAAATATCCAACCACATGTTAACTTGAGAGTTTAATTTTTTTCTACTCCTTGAAATTTTTGGATCATTAGGTCATTCGCATCTTCAACATGTTTCTGGCATGCATTTCCATCTCATTTAAAATAAGTTAGGATCAATAAGAAATCTCATTCTTAAAAAATTTCACCAAGCTATTAGGGGTTTTACTAGTGGAATTTCCCAAACATGGATAACAAAACTTAGGAGTTCATTTTTAGTGCGTGAATTAAATTTCTTCACTTACATTTATTATAGTTTTCAATTTTTTTTGCATACACAAACTCTTAAATTTTCATTTTGTTGTGAAATTTTTTTTGACAAGAAAAGTGGGACAAGTTTGGATTTAAAAAAAAATGAACGTCCAAAATGGAAATGCACAAATGCTGAGAGAGATAATTCCAAAACGTATCGGTGATTTTGAAGGATAGGCAAAAAGTGGGTTGTTTGGCTCTGGTATTGAACCACTAACACTTCAGAATTTAATTTTTTTTCTACTCGAAATTTTTGGATCATTAGGTCATTTGCATCTTCAACATGTATCTGGCTTGCATATCCACCATATTTAAAACATTTTAGGATCAATTAGAAATCTCTTTCTTATCAAATTCCACTAAGCTATTAGGGGTTGTACTAGTGGAATTTCCCAAACATGGATGACAAATCTTTGGATTTCATTTTTAGAGCGTGAAATAATTTTCTTCACTTCCAATGATTATGTAGTTTTCAAATTTTTTTGCATAAATGAACTCTAAAATTTTCATTTTGTTGTGATCGTTTGTTTACGAGAAAAGTGGGACAAGTTTGGATTTGAAAAAAAATTGAACATCCAAAATGGAAATGCACAAATGATGAGAGAGATAATTCATTAAAGTACCTATGAATTTGAAGGATAGGTAAAAAGTGGGTTGTTTTGCACATTTAAATATCCAACCACGCATTAACTTGAGAATTTAAATTTTTTCTACTCCTTGAAATTTTTGGATCATTATGTCATTTGCATCTTCAACATGTTTCTGGCATGCATATGCACCACATTTAAAACATGTTAGGATCAATTAGAAATCTCTATCTTATAAAATTCCACCAAGCTATTAGGGTTTAGGGTTTGTACTAGTGGAATTTCCAAAACATGGATAACAAAACTTTGGAGTTCATTTGTAGTGCGTGAAATAATTTTCTTCACTTATATTTATTATGTAGTTTTCAAATTTTTTGCAAACATAAACTCTAAATTTTTTTTTTGTTGTGATCGTTTTGTTTACGAGAAAAGTGAGACAAGTTTGGATTAGAAAAAAAAAAATGAACATCCATATTGGAAATGCACAAATGCTGAGAGAGATAATTCAAAAAAGTATTTGTGATTTTGAAGGATAAGCAAAAAGTGGGTTTTTTAGCTTTTGTAAATATCCAACCACACGTTAAATTGAGGATTTAATTTTTTCTACTCCGTGAAATTTTAAGATCATTAGGTCATTTGCATCTTCAACATGTTTATGGCATGCATATCCACCACATTTAAAACTTGTTAGGATTAATTAGAAATCTCTTTCTTATAAAATTCCACCAAGCTATTAGGGGTAGTACTAGTGGAATTTCCCAAACATGGATAACAAAACTTTGGAGTTCATTTTAGTGCGTGAAATAATTTTCTTCACTTACATTTATTATAGTTTTCAAATTTTTTTGCTTACATGAACTCTTAAATATTCATTTTGTTGTAATCGTTTTGTTTACGAGAAAAGAGGGATGAGTTTGGATTTGAAAAAAAAATGAACATCCAAAATGGAAATGGACAAATGCTGAGAGAGATAATTCCAAAAAGTATCTGTGATTTTGAAGGATAGGCAAAAAGTGGGTTGTTTGGCTTTGGTAAAAATCGAGCCACACATTAACTTGAGAATTTAATTTTTTTCTACTCCTTGAAATTTTTAGATCATTAGGTCATTTGCATTTTCAACATGTTTCTGGAATGCATATCCACCACATTTAAAACATATTAGGATCAATTAGAAATCTGTTTTTTATAAAATTCCACCAAGCAATTAGGGGTTGTACGAGTGGAATTTCCCAAACATGGATAACAAAACTTTGGAGTTCATTTTTAGTGCGTGAAATAATTTTCTCCACTGACATTTATTATAGTTTTCAAAATTTTTTGGATCATTAGGTCATTTGCATCTTTAACATGTTTCTGGCATGCATATCCACCACATTTAAAACATGTTAGGATCAATTAGAAATATCTTTCTTATAAAATTCCACCAAGCTATTTGGGGTTGTACTAGTGGAATTTCCCAAACATAGATACCAAAACATTTGGAGTTCATTTTTAGTGCGTGAAATAATTTTCTTCACTTACATTTATTATATAGTTTTAAATTGTTTTTCATACATCAACTTTAAATTTTCATTTTGTTGTGATCGTATCGTTTACGAGACAAGTGGGCCATGTTTGGATTTAAAAAAAAATTGAACATCCAAAATGGAAATGCACAAATGCTAAGAGATATAATTCCAAAAAGTCTCTATGATTTTGAAGGATAGGCAAAAAGTGGGTTGTTTGGCTGTGGTAAATATCCAACCACGCGTTAACTTGAGAATTTAATTTTTTTCTACTCCTTGAAAATTTTGGATCATTAGGTCATTTGTATCTTTAACATGTTTCTTGCACGGATATCCACCACATTTAAAACATATTAGGATCAATTAGAAATCTCCTTCTTATAAAATTCCACCAAGCTATTAGGGGTTTTACAAGTGGAATTTCATGGATAACTAAACTTTGGATTTCATTTTTAGAGCACGAAATAATATTCTTCTCCTACATTTATTATATAGTTTTCAAATTTTTTCGCATACGTGAACTCTAAAATTTTCATTTTGTTCTGATTGTTTTGGTTACGAGATAAGTGGGACAAGTTTGGATTTGAAAAAAAATTGAACATCCAAAATGGAAATGCACAAATTCTGTGAGAGATAATTCAAAAAAGTATCTGTTATTTTGAAGGATAGGCAAAACGTGTGTTGTTTGGCACTGGTAAATATCCAACCATGCGTTAACTTGGGAATTTAATTTCTTTCTACTCCTTGAAATTTTTTGATTATTAGGTCATTTGCATCTTCAACATGTTTCTGGCATGCTTATCCACCACATTTAAAACATGTTGGGATCAATTAGAACTCTCTTTCTTATAAAATTCCACCAAGCTATTAGGGGTTGTACTAGTGGAATTTCCCAAATATGGCAAACAAAACTTTGGATTCAGGTTTTAGAGTGTGAAATAATTTTCTTCACTTACATTCATTATGGTTTTCAATTTTTTTTGCTTACATGAACTCTAAAATTTTCATTTTGTTGTGATCATTTTGTTTACGAAAAAAGTGGGACAAGTTTGGATTTGAAAAAAAATTGAACATCCAAAATGGAAATGCACAAATGTTGAGAGAGATAATTCATAAAAGTATTAGTGATTTTGAAGGATAGGCAAAAAATATCCAACAACTCGTTAACTTGAGAATTTAATTTTTTTCTACTTCTTGAAATTTTTGGATCATTAGATCATTTGCATCTTCAACATGTTGTTGGCTTGCATATGCACCACATTTAAAACATGTAAGGTTCAATTAAAAATCTCTTTCTTATAAAATTCCTCCAAGCTATTAGGGGTTGTACTAGTGGAATTTTCCAAACATGGGTAACAAAACTTTGGAGTTCATTTTTAGTGCCTGAAATAATTTTCTTCACTTACATTTATTATATAGTTTTCAAATTTTTTTCATACATAAACTCTTCAAATTTCATTTTGTTGTGATCTTTTTGTTTATGAGAAAAGTGGGAAGAGTTTGGATTTGAAAAAAAATTGAACATCCAAAATGGAAATGCACAAATGCAAAGAGAGATAATTTCAAAAAGTATCTGTGATTTTGAAGGATAGGCAAAAAGTGGGTTATTTGGCTCTAGTAAATATCCAACCACACGTTAACTTGAGAATTTAATTTTTTTCTACTCGAAATGTTTGGATCATTAGGACATTTGCATCTTCAACAAGTTTCTGGCATGCATATCCACCACATTTAAAACATGATAGGATCAAGAAATCTCTTTTTTGTAAAATTTCACCAAGCTATTAGGGGTTATACTAGTGGAATTTCCAAACATGGATAACAAAACTTTGGAGTTCATTTTTTTGCGTGAAATAATTTTCTTCACTTATATTATATAGTTTCCAAATTTTTTTACATACATGAACTTTAAAATTTTGATTTTGTTGTGATTGTTTTGTTTGCGAGAAAAGTGGGACATGTTTGGATTTGAAAAATGTAGAATTTAGGATCTCATGAAATGAACTTTAGATCAACAAGAAAGAAGAAGAAAAAGAAGAGAGAAGAAGAAGAGAAGAAAAAGAACGTGGAAGGACTGAGTTTTGTATAAGGGTGAAGAGGGTTGCCTAAAAAAGAAAAATGAGGACTGGACGAATTTGTGCTTCAATGCCCTACCTCTTAGCCAATGCCTTTATTTATAGTTTTCCAATGCCCTTAGGGCTACAACTTGATAAAACAAAAGACATAGAAGGAACACATATTTACACTTCTATGCCATCTTTATGGAAAGTACCATATTTTACACATATGCCACTTCTTTGACGTGTGGGCTTCCTGTCTTGCGCTCGTGGGCTTGAGCCCATCTTCCAACACTCCCCCTCAAGCTGGAGGAGAAAAGACATCATAAATACCCTGCTTGCCACACATAAAAGATAGGATTTTAGACGTAACGAGTTCAGTGAGAATATCAGCTACTTGCTCTTGAGATGACACATGTTTGAGAGAGATTATTCCTGCTTGAAACTTCTCTCATATAAAATGACAATCCACCTCAATATGTTTAGTTCTTTCATGAAAAACTTGATTTGAAGTGATATGAATGGCTACTTGATTATCACAATGCAGATTCATGGACCCTTTTTTATAAAAACCTAGTTCGGTAAGAAGAGTCCTGACCCGCAAAAGTTCACTAACGGTATGGGCCATAGCTCTGTATTCTGTTTCGGCGCTATATCTTGCAACCACATTTTGCTTCTTACTTTTCGATGTAACCAAGTTTGCCCCAACCAGAGTACAATATCCTGATGTAGATTTTCAATCATCAGGAGATCCAGCCCAATCTGCATCTCAGAAGCCTTCTATGCTGAATTGCCCAGGTTTTTTATGCAGTAATCCTCTTCTTGGAGCTCCTTTTAGATAACATAATATTGTCTCTAAAGACTGAGAGTGGGTAATTTGTGGTTTGTGCATGAATTGACTCACCACAGTTACAACATATGATATGTCTGGCCTTGTTACCATGAGATAAATAAGTTTTCCAACGAGTCTTTGATATTTGCAAATATCAATATCTTCTTCATTTGTGGCACATAATTTTATATTTGTATCCATAAGTGTGTCAAATGGTCTACAACCCTTCATTCCTATTTCTTCAAGGAGATCCAAGACATATTTCCTTTGAGACAATATTATCCCATGTTTGGATTGAAGAACTTCTATGACCAAAAACTATTTAAGCATACCAAGGTCTTTAGTCTTGAATTCCTGACATATCATCTACTTCACCCCTTGTACGCTCAAAGCATCATCACTGGTTAAGATAATATCATCCATGTATATGGCCAATAATATTTTCCCTTTGACCGTATCTTTATAATATACGGAATGATCAACTGTGCACCGATGAAAACCAAACCGTAGGAGTGTTTGACTAAATTTATCAAACCAAGCCCGAGGGGACTGCTTAAGCCCATATAAAGACATTTTTAACCGACATACTGACTCCCCCTCAACCACATAACTAGGTGGTTGAACCATATAAATTTCCTCACTGATATCAACATTTAAAAAAGCATTTTTATCATCCAACTGATAGACGGGCCATGAGGAGTTAGCAGCAATAGATAAGATGATGCGAACCGAATTCAATTTTGCAACTGGAGAGAAGGTCTCCTCATAATCTATCACATAGCATTGCGTATAGCCCTTAGCAACCAGTCGAGCTTTAAGATGAGTAATCGATTCATCCGAATTATGTTTCACCGAAAAAACCCATCGACAACCAACCGGTCTTTTACCTTTCGGGAGTGATGTTAAGTACCAGGTTTGGTTTTCGTATAAGGCGTTCATTTCTTCATCCATAGCCACCTTCCATCCTGGATGTCTCAGAGCCTCCTGATACAACTGTAGAATGGAAGTAGAAGAAAGGGATGCAAGAAACTGAAAACACTAAGAAGACAAGCGATGGTGAGACATAAAATTTGAGATAGGATGCGAAGTAGTACAGGAGCGACGTTCTTTTCTTAAAGCATTAGGCTGAGTATAGAATTCATGCCCATACATAGGAAGAGAAGGACTTACCTCGGATGGATCTGACAACTCCACAGGTGAAGATATAGCCGGTGCATCAGGGATGGTTCCACTTCAAGATTGAATGACACAAGCGGACAAGGAGTAGTAGAAGGACAAGTCCATCCTAGAGGTGCATCATGGGAGGAGTAGTAGGGGTGTCCTCAAAGAAAGTCACATCCCTATAGATAAACATCCTCCGAAGGGTAGCATTGTAATAGACATAACCTTTCTGGGTGCGAGAGTACCCCAAAAAAATGCACCTCATAGACCGAGGATCAAGTTTATTTTTATGTGGGAATGTAACATGAACAAAACACGTACATCCAAACACTTTCATAGGAAGCGAAAAAGGATCTTCATCATTAAATAACACAGAGTAAGGAGTTTTATGATGAAGGACTGACGAAGGTTACTTATTAATTAGAAAGCATGTTGTAAGTATAGCATGAGGCCAATAGAAATAGGGTACCTTCATGGAGTAGAGGAGGCTGCGAGCAACTTCAAGAAGATGGCGATTTTTTCTTTCGGCAACACCATTTTGTTGAGGAGTATAGGCACATGATGTTTCATGAATAAGCCCATTACTCACACCAAATGATTTGAAGTCATGAGACATGTATTCCTTTGCATTATCAGATCTAAGGGTTTGAATTTTATTCCCATATTGTATCAATACCATAGCATGAAAATTTTTAAACAATGGAAGAATTTCAGAACGCTCTTTAAATAGATGTAACCAAGTCACTCGAGTAAAATCATCAACAAAAATGACAAAATATTTAACTTGGGAAATATTTGAGAAACATAAAGGGCCCCATACATCATAATGTATTAGCTCAAATGCAGTAGTACTTGTAGTTGTAAGACAAGGAGAATATGTACTCCTAACATGTTTACTTAATTGATAAACCTCACAACTGAAATTAGAAAGTCCTTTTAAAGATGGAACCAAAGAACGAAGTGAAGGGGTGGACGGATGACCAAGTCGGTTGTGCCAAAGTTGGGCCTCAGATGTGTGGACGATAATGCAGCTAATGGTGGAAGATTGAAGTAGTACCAAACCCCTTTTTCATGGCCACCACCAATCAACCGCTTCGTAGTGAGATCCTGAAAGACACAAGAAGATGGTGAGAAGGTGATAGAGCAATTTAATTGTTTGGTCAATTGATTAACCGAGAGCAATTTTAAAGGAAATTGAGGAACAATCAAAACATCTTGAAGGGGAATAGATGAAGTAAGAGAGGAGGAACCTTTGCGAACGACCTTGGTTTAGGTACCTTCAGCAAAAGTAACGAATTTATGAGGATAACAAGGAGATAAGGACTGCAATAAGTGTTTGTTACCTGATAGATGTTCGGAGGCCCCAGAATCGATGATCCAAGAGGAAGAGGAAGAAGAGGAAGAAAGCATAACTAAGACAATAGTAGTGGCAGCAATAGATGATGAGGGAATAGATGATTCCATGAAGGACTTCATTTTCTGAAATGTAGCATAGTCCTCAGCCGTAAGAGTCACATTTCTGGATGATGATTTAAGCCTTATCTTCATTTTTCTCAATGTTAACTGAGACTGGGTTAGATGTGGCCCAATCAGGCTTGCCATGAATTTTCCAGCATGATACCACAAGGTGGTTCTGACGGCCACAATAATTGCAAAGTTGAGGCTCACTACGGAATGAATTCTAACCCATTCTACCATCTCTATTTTCTGCCCCTCTCATAGTTTGACCCCCTCTCATATTTCTGCCTTGTCCTCAGGATGAGGAAGATGTTCCCCGATTGCCAGAGAACATCACCGATGGGGCATCAATAGGAGAAGGAGGGGATGGATCCGGCATCCGAAGTAATGTAGCACTAATATCATCGAAGGATGGAAGAGCTGAAGAACTTAGAAGCTGAGTTTTTGCCACCTCAAGGTATGTTTTAATATTCGATAAGCAAATGGTTGCTGCCAAAGCTTCTCTTTGTCATTCTTGAATGGCAATATCAGTGGAATATGGCTGAGCTAGTTTCCATTCTTGAAGAAGACCTCGAAACCATGCCAAAAATTCATGAATATTATCTCCATGTTTCGTATGCAACATGTTTTGTAAGACATCATATATTTTTTGTAATGAAGCAGTGCTTGAGTAAAGTTTGGCACAAGTGTCCCATATATTCATGGCGGTTTCCAAGTGGACTACATTGTTAGCCACCTGCTCTTCCATGCTATTAATGAGCTAACTTATCACCATGTTATCATCCTTAACCCACTTATGGTAGGACACATCTTCTTCATCAATCGGAGGAGGAAAGTTAACAACGTGGCTCAAGAGGTCACGAGTAATAAGAACCCTCCGAATCGATTGTGACCAGCTCATGTAATTGGAGAGACCTCTAAGTGGAATTGTAGTAATACGGAGTATATCACTCTTATTACTATTGTATCCAATCTCCATCATGAGGCAAGTAAAATATGGAGGTCAAGGGAAAAAGCCTTCTTCAAAGAACAATTATTCTATGTAATTTGAAGAACCCATAGACCAAATCAGTCACCAACAAAAGAGAACAAGAACCATTTTCTTTCACTAGGGCAAGCACCAAATTATCAAAAAATTTGTGCCTTTAGAAAGTGATAATAATATCCAGCCATCACTCAACTTCTCTTGTATTAATAAGAACAAAGAGAAGAAAGAATATGCAACCGATTAGGCCTTAATCCAAACTCCAACACAAACGAGCAATAAACAAAAATTTAGAGAAGATTTAATGGCAAACCAAGACACTTGGAAGAGATTCATCTTCAGCTCATGGGAGACTACAACTTAAACAAAAATTCAATTGTTGAAGTTAAAAAAAAGGGAACTACAAAGGGTAATGACTGCTGGAATTTCATCAAACATATAATTGGCATCCAACAACATAACACAAACCCATGAGTAACCTTAAGTAGGAGAAGGTGCAGCAACATGTGCTGGAATTCTACCTCAAATGAGTTGGATCCAAATTACACAAAGGTAATTGAATTTCACCCATCAATCTTAATTTTTTTGTGATCGTTTTGTTTACAACAAAAGTGGGACAAGTTTGGATTTGAAAAAAAAAATAACATCCAAAATGGGAATGCACAAATGCTGAGAGAGATAATTCCAAAATGAATTTGTGATTTTTAAGAATAGGCAAAAAGTGGGTTGTTTGGCTCTCGTAAATATCCAACCACACGTTAACTTGAGAATTTAATTTTTTTCTACTCGAAATTTTTGGATCATTAGATCATTTGAATCTTCGACATGTTTTTGGCATGCATATCCACCACATTTAAAACATATTAGATCAATTTGAAATCTCTCTCTTATAAAATTCCACCATGCTATTAGGGGTAGCACTAGTGGAATTTCCCAAACATGGATATATATAACCTTTGGAGTTCATTTTTAGAGCATGAAATAATTTTTTTCACTTAAATTTATTATAAAGTTTTAAAATTTTTTTTTGCATGCATGAACTCTAAAATTTTCATTTTGTTGTGATCATTTTGTCTAAGAGAAAAATGGGACAAGTTTGGATTTGAAAAAAAATTAGAACATCGAAAATGGAAATGCCAAAATGCTGAGAAAGATAATTCCAAAAATTATCTGTGATTTTCAAGGATAGGAAAAAAGTGGGTTGTTTGGCTCTGGTAAATATCCAACCACGCATTAACTTGAGAATTTATTTTTTTTCTACTCCATGAAATTTTTAGATCATTAGGTCATTTGCATCTTCAACATGTTTTTGGCATGCATATTCACCACATTTAAAACATGTTAGGATCAACTAGAAATCTCTTTCTTATAAAATTTCACCAAGCTATTAGAGGTTGTACTTGTAAAATTTCCCAAACATGGATCAAAAAACATTGAAGTTCATTTTTAGTGCATAAAATAATTTTCTTTCCTAAAATTTATTATAGTTTTCAAATTTTTTTGAATGCATGAACTCTAAAATTTTCATATTGTTGTGATCGTTTTGTTTACGAGAAAAGTGGGACAAGTTTGGATTTGAAAAACAATTGAACATTCAAAATGGAAATGCACAAATACAGGGAGAGACAATACCAAAAATTATCTTTGATTTTGAAGGATAGGCAAAAATTGGGTTGTTCGGCTCAGGTAAATATCCAACCACTCGTTAACTTGAGAATTTAATTTTTTTCTACTCAAAATTTTTGGATCATTAGGTCATTTGCATCTTCAACATCTTTTTGGCATGGATATCCACCACATTTAAAACATGTTAGGATCAATTAGAAATCTCTTTCTTAAAAAATTCCACCAGGCTATTAGGGGTAGTACTAGTGGAATTTCCCAAACATGGATAACAAAACTTTGGAGTACATTTTTAGTGCGTGAAATAATATTCTTCACTTACATTTATTATAGTTTTCAATTTTTTTTTTTGCTTACATGAACTCTAAAATTTTCATTTTGTTTTGATCATTTTTTTACGAGAATAGTGGGACAAGTTTGGATTTGAAAACAAATTGAACATAAAAAATGGAAATGCACAAATGCTAAGAGAGATAATTCCAAAAAGTATCTTTGATTTTGAAGGATAGGCACAAAGTGGGTTGTTTGGTTCTGGTAAATATCCAATCAGACGTTAACTTGAGAATTTAATTTTTTTCTACTCCTTTAATTTTTTGAATCTTTAGGTCATTAGCATCTTCAACATGTCTCTGGCATGCATATACACCACATTTTAAACATGTTAGGATGAATTAGAAATCTCTTTCTTATGAAATTCCACCAAGCTATTAGGGGTTGTACTAGTTAAATTTCCCAAACATGGATAACAAAACTTTGGAGTTCATTTTTAGTGCGTGAAATAATTTTCTTCACTTAATTTTATTATAGTTTTCAATTTTTTTTGCATACATGAACTCTAAAATTTTCATTTTGTTGTGATCATTTTTTTACGAGAATAGTGGGACAAGTTTGGATTTGAAAAAAATTGAACATCCAAAATGGGAATGTACAAATGCTGAGAGAGAGAATTCCAAAAACTCTCTATGATTTTGAGGGATAGGCTAAAAGTGGGTTGTTTCGCTCTGGTAAATATCCAACCACACGTTAACTTGAGAATTTAATTTTTTTCTATTCCTTGAAATTTTTGGATCATTAGGTCATTTACATCTTCAACATGTTAGGATCAATTAGAAATCTCTTTCTTATAAAATTCACCTAAGCTATTAGGGGTTGTACTAGTTGAATTTCCGAAGCATGGATAACAAAACCTTGGAGTTCATTTTTAGTGCGTGAAATAGTTTTCTTCACTAACATTAATTATTGTTTTCAATTTTTTTTGCATACATGAAATCTAAAATTTTCACTTTGTTGTGATTGTTTTGTTTACAAGAAATGTGGGAAGAATTTGGATTTGAAAAAAAATTGAACATCCAAAATGGAAATGCACAAATACTGAGAGAGATAATTCCAAAAAGTATATGTGATTTTGAAGGATAGGTAAAATTTGGGTTGTTTGGCTCCGGTAAATATGCAACCACACGTTAACTTGAGAATTTAATTTCTTTCTACTCCTTGAAATTTTTGGATCATTAGGTCATTTGCATCTTCAACTTGTTTCTGGCATACATATCCACCACATTTAAAACATGTTAGGATCAATTAGAAATCTCTTTCTTATAAAATTCCACCAAGCTATTAGGGGTTGACTAGTGGAATTTCCCAAAAATGGATAACAAAACTTTGAAGCTCATTTTTAGTGAGAAAAATAATTTTCCTCATTTACATTTATTATAGTTTTCAATTTTTTTTGCATACATGAACTCTAAAATTTTCATTTTGATGTGATCGTTTTGTTTGCGAGAAAAGTGGGACAAATTTGGATTTCAAAAAAAATTGAACATCCAAAATGGAAATGCACAAACGTTGAGAGAGATAATTCCAAAAAGTATTAGTGATTTGGAAGGATTGGCAAAAAGTGAGTTGTTTGGCTCTAGTAAATTTCCAACCACACGTGAACTTGAGAATTTAATTTTTTTTCTACTCCTTGTAATTTTTGGATCATTAGGTCATTTGCATCTACAACATGTTTTGGCATGCATATCCAACACATTTAAAACATGTTAGGATCAATTACAAATCTCTTTCTTATAAAATTCCACCAAGCTATTAGGGTTTGTGCTAGTGGAATTTCCCAAACATGGAAACAAAACTTTGGAGTTCATTTTTAGTGGGTGAAATAATTTGCTTCACTTACATTTATTATATCGTTTTCAAAAATTTTTCCATACATGAACTTTAAAATTTTTCATTTTGTTGTGATCATTTTGTTTGCTAGAAAAGATAGACAACTTTGGATTTGGAATAAATTTGAACATCCAAAATGGAAATGCACAAATGCTATGAGAGATATTTCCAAAAAGTATCTGTGATTTTGAAGGATAGGCAAAAAGTGGGTTGTTTGGCTCTAGTAAAATATCCAACCACGTGTTAACTTGAGAATTTACTTTTTTTCTACTTGAAATTTTTGGATCATTTGGTCATTTGCATCTTCAACATATTTTTGGCATGCATATCCACCACATTTAAAACATGTTAAGATCAATTTGAAATCTCATTCTTATAAAATTCCACCAATCTATTAGGGGTTGTACTAGTGGAATTTCCCAAACATGGATAACAAAACTTTTGAGTTCATTTTTAATGCGTGAAATAATTTTCTTCATTTACATTTATTATGTAGTTTTCAAAAAACTTTTCATACACGAACTCTAAAATTTTCATTTTTGTTGTGATCGTTATGTTTACGAGAAAAGTGGGACAATTTTGGTTTTGAAAAAAAAATTGAACATCCAAAATGGAAAAGCACAAATGCTGAGAGAGATAATTCCATAAAGTATATGTGATTTATAAGGATAGGCAAAATTTGGGTTGTTTGGCTCTGGTAAATATGCAACCACACGTTCACTTGAGAATTTAATTTCTTTCTACTCCTTCAAATTTTTGGATCATTAGGTCATTTGCATCCTCAACATGTTTCAGGCATACATATCCACCACATTTAAAACATGTTAGGATCAATCAGAAATCTCTTTCTTATAAAATTCCACCAAGCTATTATGGGTTGACTAGTGGAATTTCCCAAACATGGATAACAAAACTTTGAAGTTCATTTTTAGAGAGAAAAATAATTTTCCTCATTTACATTTGTTATAGTTTTCAAATTTTTTTGCATACAATGAACTCTAAAATTTTCATTTTGATGTGATCGTTTTGTTTGCGAGAAAAGTGGGACAAATTTGGATTTGAAAAAAAAATTGAACATCCAAAACGGAAATGCACAAATGCTAAGAGAGATAATTCCAAAAAGTATCTGTGATTTTGAAGGAAAGGCAAAAAGTGGGTTGTTTGGCTCTGGTAAAAATCCAACCACACATTAACTTGAGAATTTAATTTTGTTCTACTCGAAATTTTGCTATCATTAGGTCATTTGCATCTTCAACATGTTTCTGCCATGCATATCCACCACATTTGAAATATGTTAGGATCAATTAGAAATCTCTTTCTTATAAAATTCCACCAAGCTATTAGGGGTTATACTAGTGGAATTTCCAAAACATGGACAACAAAACTTTGGTGTTCATTTTTAGTTTGTGAAATAATTTTCTACACTTACTTTTATTAAAGTTTTCATTTTTTTTGCATACATTTTGTTTACGAGACAAGTGGAACAAGTTTGGACTGGAAAAAAAATTGAACATGCAAACTGGAAAAGGACAGATGCTAAGAGAGATAATTCCAAAAGTATCTATGATTTTGAAGGATAGGGAAAAAGTGGGTTGTTTGGCTCAGGTAAATATCCAACCACACGTTAACTTGTGAATTTAATTTTTTTTCCACTCCATGCAATTCTTAGATCATCAGGTCATTTGCATCTTAAACATATTTCTTGCATGCATATCCACCACATTTAAAACATGTTAGGATCAATTAGAACTCTCTTTCTTATAAAATTCCCCCAAGCTACTACGGGTTGTACTAGTGGAATTTCCCAAACAGGTATAACAGAACTTTGGAGTTCACTTTAGTACGTGAAATAATTTTCTTCACTTACTTTTATTTTAGTTTTCAAACTTTTTTTGCATACATGAACTCCAATATTTTCATTTTGTTGTGATCGTTTTATGTACATGAAAAGTAGGAAGAGTTTGGATTAGAAAAAAAAATTGAACATCCAAAATGGAAATGCGCAAATGGATAGAGAGATAATTCCAAAAAGTATCTGTGATTTTGAAGGATAGGCAAAAAGTGGGTAGTTTGGCTTTGGTAAATATCTAAGCACACGTTAACTTGAGAATTTAATTTTTTACTACTCCTTGAAATTTTTGGATCATTAGGTCATTTGCATCTTCAACAAGTTTCTAGCATGCATATCCACCACATCTTAAACATGTTAGGATCAATTAGAAAACTCTTTCTTATAAAATTCCACCAAGCTATTAGGGTTGTACTAGTGGAATTTCCCAAACATTGATAACAAAACTTTGGTGTTCATTTTTAGTGCATGAAATAGCTTTCTTCACTTACATTTATTATAGTTTTCAATTTTTTTTCCATACATGAACTCTAAAATTTTCATTTTGTTGTGATCGTTTTGTTTACGAGAAAAGTGGGACAAGTTTGGATATTAAAAAAATTGAACATCCAAAATGGAAATGCACAAGTGTTGAGAGAAACAATTCCAAAAAGCATATGTGATTTTGAAGGATAGACAAAAAGTGGATTGTTTGGATTTGGTAAATATCCAACCACACCTTAAATTGAGAATTTTATTTTTTTGTACACCTTGAAATTTTTGGATGATTAGGTCATTATCATCTTCAACATGTTTCTGGCATGTTAATCCACCAGATTTAAAACAGGGTAGAATCAATTAGAAATCTCTTTCTTATAAAATTCCTCCAAGCTATTAGTGGTTGTACTTGTGGAATTTCCCAAAAAAGGATAACAAAACTTTGGAGTTCACTTTTAGTGCGTGAAATAATTTTTTACACTTAAATTTCTTATAGTGTTCAAATTTTTTTTCATACATGAACTCTTAAATTTTCATTTTGTCGTGATCGTTTTGTTTATGAGAAAAGTGGGAAAAGTTTGGATTTGAAAAAAAATTAAACATCCAAAATGGAAATGCACAAATGCTTATAGAGATAATTCCAAAAAGTATCTATGATTTTGAAGGATAGGCAAAAAGTGGGTTGTTTGACTCTCGTAAATATCCAACCACGCGTTAACTTGAGAATTTAATTTTTTTCTGCTCCTTGAAATTTTTGGATCATTAGGTCATTTGCATCTTCAACATGTTTCTGACCTGCATATCCACCACATTTAAAACATGTTAGGATCAATTAGAAATCTTTTTCTTATAAAATTCCAGCAAGCTATTAGGGGTTGTACTATTGTAATTTCCCAAACATGGATAACAAAACTTTGGAGTTTATTTTTTGTTCGTAAAATAATGTTCTTCACATACATTTCTTATAGTTTTCAATTTTTTTTGAATATATGAACTCTTAAAATTTCATTTTGTTGTGAAGGTTTTGTTAACGAGAAAAGTGGGACTAGTTTGGATTTGAAAAACAATTGAAAATCCAAAATGGAAATGCACATATGGTGAGAGAGATAATTCCAAAAAGTATCTGTCATTCTAAAGGATAGGCAAAAATTGGGTTGTTTGGCTCTGGTAAATATCCAACCACATGTTAACTTGAGAATTTAATTTTTTTCTACTCCTTGAAATTTTTAGATCATTAGGTCATTCGCATCTTCAACATATTTCTGGTATGCATTTCCATCACATTTAAAATATGTTAGGATCAATAAGAAATCTCTTTCTTAATAAATTTCACCAAGCTATTAGGGGTTGTACTAGTGGAATTTCCCAAACATGGATAACAAAACTTAGGAGTTCATTTTTAGTGCGTGAATTAAATTTCTTCACTTACATTTATTATAGTTTTCAATTTTTTTTGCATACATGAACTCTTAAATTTTCATTTTGTTAAGAAATTTTTTTTGATGAGAAAAGTGGGACAAGTTTGGATTTGAAAAAAAATGAACATCCAAAATGGAAATGCACAAGTGCTGAGAGAGATAATTCCAAAAAGTATCTGTGATTTTGAAGGATAGGCAAAAAGTGGGTTGTTTGGCTCTCGTATCCAACCACTAACACTTCAGAATTTAATTTTTTTTCTACTCCTTGAAATTTTTGGATCATTAGGTCATTTGCGTCTTCACCATGTATCTGGCTTGCATATCCACCACATTTAAAACATTTTAGGATCAAATAGACATCTCTTTCTTATAAAATTCCACTAAGCTATTAGGGGTTGTACTAGTGGAATTTCCCAAACATGGATCACAAACCTTAGGATTTCATTTTTAGAGCGTGAAATAATTTTCTTCACTTCCAATAATTATGTAGTTTTCAAATTTTTTTGCATAAATGAACTCTAAAATTTTCATTTTGTTGTGATCGCTTTGTTTACGAGAAAAGTGGGACAAGTTTGGATTTGAAAAAAAATTGAACATCCAAAATGGAAATGCACAAATGATGAGAGAGATAATTCATTAAAGTAC
Organism: Aristolochia californica; assembly: GCF_029961685.1. Classification (NCBI taxonomy): domain Eukaryota; kingdom Viridiplantae; phylum Streptophyta; class Magnoliopsida; order Piperales; family Aristolochiaceae; genus Aristolochia; species Aristolochia californica. The sequence continues at coordinate 31,334,055 of NW_027182257.1, forward strand.
CTATGAATTTGAAGGATAGGCAAAAAGTGGGTTGTTTTGCACAATTAAATATCCAACCACGCATTAACTTGAGAATTTAAATTTTTTCTACTCGAAATTTTTGGATGATAAGGTCATTTGCATCTTCAACATGTTTCTGGCATGCATATGCACCACATTTAAAACATGTTAGGATCAATTAGAAATCTCTATCTTGTAAAATTCCACCAAGCTATTAGGGTTTAGGGTTTAGGGTTTGTACTAGTGGAATTTCCCAAACATGGATAACAAAACTTTGGAGTTCATTTTTAGTGCGTGAAATAATTTTCTTCACTTATATTTATTATGTAGTTTTCAAATTTTTTTGCATACATGAACTCTTAAATTTTAATTTTGTTGTGATCGTTTTGTTTACGAGAAAGGTGGGACAAGTTTGGATTTGAAAAAAAATTTAACATCCAAAATGGGAATGCACAAATGCTGAGAGAGATAATTCCAAAATGAATCTGTGATTTTGAAGAATAGGCAAAAAGTGGGTTGTTTGGCTCTCGTAAATATCCAACCACACGTTAACTTGAGAATTTATTTTTTTTCTACTCCAAATTTTTGGATCATTAGATCATTTGAATCTTTGACATGTTTCTGGCATGCATATCCACTACATTTAAAACATATTAGGATCAATTTGAAATCTCTTTCTTATAAAATTCCAGCAAGCTATTAGGGGTAGTACTAGTGGAATTTCCCAATCATGGATAAATATAACCTTTGGAGTTCATTTTTTGAGCATGAAATAATTTTCTTCACTTACATTTATTATAAAGTTTTACAATTTTTTTTGCATACATGAACTCTAAAATTTTCATTTTGTTGTGATCGTTTTGTCTAAGAGAAAAATGGGACAAGTTTTGATTTGAAAAAAAATTGAACACCGAAAATGGAAATGCCAAAATGTTGAGAAAGATAATTCCAAAAAGTATTTGTGATTTTCAAGGATAGGAAAAAAATGGGTTGTTTGGCTTTGGTAAATATCCAACCACGCATTAACTTGAGAATTTATTTTTTTTCTACTCCATGAAATTTTTAGATCATTAGGTCATTTGCATCTTCAACATGTTTCTGGCATGCATATTCACCACATTTAAAACATGTTAGGATCAACTAGAAATCTCTTTCTTATAAAATTTCACCAAGCTATTAGAGGTTGTACTAGTGGAATTTCCCAAACATGGATCAAAAAACTTTGGAGTTCATTTTTAGTGCATGAAATAATTTTCGTAACTAAAATTTATTATAGTTTTCAAATTTTTTTGAATACATGAACTCTAAAATTTTTATATTGTTGTGATCGTTTTGTTTACGAGAAAAATGGGACAAGTTTGGATTTGAAAAAAATTGAACATTCAAAATGGAAATGTACAAATGCTGAGAGAGATAATACCAAAAATTATCTGTGATTTTGAAGGATAGGGAAAAATTGGGTTGTTTGGCTCAGGCAAATATCCAACCACTCGTTAACTTGAGAATTTAATTTTTTTCTGCTTGAAATTTTTGGATCATTAGGTCATTTGCATCTTCAACATGTTTTTGGCATGCATATCCACCACATTTAAAACATGTTAGGATCAACTAGAAATCTCTTTCTTAAAAAATTCCACCAGGCAATTAGGGGTAGTACTAGTGGAATTACCCAAACATGGATAACAAAACTTTGGAGTTCATTTTTAGTGCGTGAAATAATATTCTTCACTTACATTTATTATAGTTTTCAATTTTTTTTGCTTACATGAACTCTAAAATTTTTATTTTGTTGTTATCATTTTGTTTACGAGAAAAGTAGGACAAGTTAGGAATTGAAAACAAATTGCACATACAAAATGGAAATGCACAAATGCTAAGAGAGATATTACCAAAAAGTATCTATGATTTTGAAGGATAGGCACAAAGTGGGTTGTTTGGTTTTGGTAAATATCCAACCAGACGTTAACTTGAGAATTTAATTTTTTTCAACTCCTTGAAATTTTAGGATTTTTAGGTCATTTGCATCTTCAATATGTCTCTGGCATGCATATCCACCACATTTAAAACATGTTAGGATTAAATAGAAATCTCTTTCTTATAAAATTCCACCAAGCTATTAGGGGTTGTACTAGTGGAATTTCCCAAACTTGGATAAATATACTTTGGAGTTCATTTTTAGTACGTGAAATATTTTTCTTCTCTTACATTTATTATATAGTTTAATAATTTTTTTGCATACATGAACTCTAAAATTTTCATTTTGTTGTGATCATTTTTTTTACGAGAAAAGTAGGACAAGTTTGGAAATGAAAACAAAATGAACATACAAAATGGTAATGCACAAATGCTAAGAGAGATAATTCAAAAAAGTATCTATGATTTTGAAGGATAGGCAAAAAGTGGGTTGTTTGGCTCTGGTAAATATCCAACCACACGTTAACTTGAGAATTTAATTTTTTTCTACTCCTTGAAATTTTTGAATCTTTAGGTCATTTGCATCTTCAACATGTCTCTGGCATGCATATCCACCACATTTAAAACATGTTAGGATGAATTAGAAATCTCTTTCATATGAAATTCCACCAAGCTATTCGGGGTTGTACTAGTTGAAATTCCCAAACATGGATAACAACACTTTGGAGTTCATTTTTAGTGCGTGAAATAATTTTCTTCACTTACTTTTATTATAGTTTTCAATTTTTTTTGCTTACTTGAACTCTAAAATTTTCATTTTGTTGTGATCATTTTTTTACGAGAAAAGTGGGACAAGTTTGGATTTGAAAAAAATTGAACATCCAAAATGGGAATGTACAAATGCTGAGTGAGAGAATTCCAAAAATTCTCTATGATTTTGAAGGATAGGCTAAAAGTGGGTTGTTTCGCTCTGGTAAATATCCAACCACACGTTAACTTGAGAATTTAATTTTTTTCTACTCCTTGAAATTTTTTGATCAATAGGTCATTTACATCTTCGACATGTTTCTGGCATTCATATCTACCATATTTAAAACATGTTAGGATCAATTAGAAATCTCTTTCTTATAAAATTCCCCTAAGCTATTAGGGGTTGTACTAGTTGAATTTCCGAAGCATGGATAACAAAACCTTGGAGTTCATTTTTAGTGCGTGAAATAGTTTTCTTCACTAACTTTAATTATTGTTTTCAATTTTTTTTGCATACATGAAATCTAAAATTTTCACTTTGTTGTGATCGTTTTGTTTACAAGAAAAGTGGGAAGAATTTGGATTTGAAAAAAAATTGAACATCCAAAATGGAAATGCACAAATACTGAGAGAGATAATTCAAAAACGTATCTATGATTTTGAAGGATAGGGAAAATGTGGGTTGTTTGGCTATGGTAAATATCCAACCACACATTAAAGTGAGAATTTAATTTTTTTCTACTCCTTGAAATTTTTGGAGCATTAGGTCATCTGCATCTTCAACATGTTTTTGCATATCCACCACATTTAAAACATGTTAGGATCAATTAGAAATCTCTTTCTTATGAAATTCCATAGAGCTATTAGGGGTTGAACTAGTGGAATTTCCCAAACATGGATAATAAAACCTTGGAGTTCATTTTTAGTGCGTGAAATAATTTTCTTCACTTACATTTATTATAGTTTTCAAATTTTTTTGCATACTTGAACTCTAAAATTTTCATTTTCTTGTGATAGTTTTGTTTACGAGAAAAGTGGGAGAAATTTATATTTTAAAAAAAATTGAACAGCCAAAATTGAAATGCATAAATGCTGAGAGAGATATTTCCAAAAAGTTTCTGTGATTTTGAAGCATAGGAAAAAAGTGGGTTGTTTGGCTCTGCTAAATATCCCACCATACATTAACTTAAGAATTTAATTTTTTTCTACTCCTTGAAATTTTTTGATCATTAGGTCATTTGCATTTTCAACATGTTTCTGATATGCATATCAACCACATTTAAAACATGTTAGGATCAATTAGAAATCTCTTTCTCATAAAATTCCACCAAGCTAAGAAGGGTTGTACTAATGGAATTTCCCAAACATGGATAAATAAAGTTTGGAGTTCATTTTTAGTACGTGAAATATTTTTGTTCACTTACATTTATTATATAGTTTTTCAATTTTTTTTGTATACATGAACTCTAAAATTTTCATTTTGTTGTGATCGTTTTGTTTAGGAGGAAAGTTTGACAAGTTTGGATTTGAAAAAAAATTGATAATCCAAAATGGGAATGCACAAATGCTGAGAGATATAATTCCAAAAAGTATCTGTGATTTTGAAATATTGACAAAAAGTGGTTGTTTGGCTCTGGTAAATATCCAACCACACGTTAACTTGAGAATTTAATTTGTTTCTACTCCTTGAAATTTTTGGATCATTAGGTCATTTGCATCTTAAACATTTTTCTGGCATGCATATCCTCCACATTTAAAACATGCTAGGATCAATTAAAAATCTCTTTCTTATAAATTCCCCCAAGCTATTAGGGGTTCTACTAGTGGAATTTCCCAAACATAGATAACAAAACCTTGGAGTTCATTTCTAGTGCGTGAAATAATTTTCTTCACTTTCATTTATTATTGTTTTCAAATTTTTTTGCATACATGAAGTCTAAAATTTTCATTTTGTTGTGATAGTTTTGTTTACGAGAAAAGTGGGAAGAATTTGGATTTGAAAAAAAATTGAACGTCCAAAATGGAAATGCACAAATGCTGAGAGTGATAATTCAAAATAGTATCTGTGATTTTTAAAGATAGGCGAAAAATGGGTAGTTTGGCTCTGGTAAATATCCAACCACACGTTAACTTGGGAATTTAATTTTTTTCTACTCCTTGAAATTTTTGGATCATTAAGTCATTTACATTTTCAACATGTTTTTGGCATGCATGTCCACCACATTTAAAACATGTTAAGATCAATTGGAAATCTCTTTCTTATTAAATTCCACCAAGCTATTAGGGGTGGTACGAGTTGAATTTCCCAAACTGGGATAATAAAACTTTGGAGTTCATTTTAAGTGCGTGAAATAACTTTCTTCACTTACATTTAATATGGTTTTCAAATTTTTTTGCATACATGAACTCTAAAATTTTCTTTTTGTTGTGATCATTTTTTTGACGAGAAAAGTGGGACAAGTTTGGTTTTGAAAAAAAATTTAACATCCAAAATGGAAATGCACAAATGCTAAGAGAGAAAATTCAAAAAAGTATATGTGATTGTGAAGGATTGACAAAAAGTGGCTTTTTTGGCTCTGGTAAATATCCAACCACGCGTTAGCTTGAGAATTTACTTTTTCTCTACTCCTTGAAATTTTTTGATCATTAGGTCATTTGCATCTTCAACATGTTACTAGCATGCATATCCATCACATTTAAAACATGTTAGGATCAATTAGAAATCTCTTTCTTATAAAATTCCACCAAGCTATTAGGGGTTGTACTAGTGGAATTTCCATAAGTTGGATAACATAACTTTGGAATTCATTTTTAATGCGTGAAATAATTTTCTTCACTTAGATTTATTATAGTTTTCAAATTATTTTGCATACATGAACTCTAAAATTTTCATTTTGTTGTGATCATTTTGTTTACGAGAAAAGTGGGACTAGTTTGGATTTGAAAAAAATTTAAACATCCAAAATGGAAATGCACAAATGCTGAGAGAGATTATTCCAAAACTTATATGTGATTTTGAAGGATAGGAAAAAAGTGGGTTGTTTTGCCAGGTAAATATCAGACCACGTGTTAACTTGAGAATTTAATTTGTTTCTACTCCTTGAAATTTTTGGATCATTAGGTCATTTGCATCTTAAACATTTTTTTCTGGCATGCATATCCACCACATTTAAAACATGTTAGGATCAATTAGAAATCTCTTTCTTATAAATTCCCCCAAGCTATTAGGGGTTCTACTAGTGGAATTTCCCAAACATAGATAACAAAACCTTGGAGTTCATTTCTAGTGCGTGAAATAATTTTCTTCACTTACATTTATTATTGTTTTCAATTTTTTTTGCATACATGAAATCTAAAATTTTCATTTTGTTGTGATCGTTTTGTTTACGAGAAAAGTGGGAAGAATTTGGATTTGAAAAAAAATTGAACATTCAAAATGGCAATGCACAAATGTTGAGAGTGATAATTCAAAAAAGTATCTGTGATATTGAAGGATAGGGAAAAATTGGGTTGTTTGGTTATGGTAAATATCCAACCACACGTTAACTTGAGAATTTAATTTTTTTCTACTCCTTGAAAATTTTGGATCATTAGGTCATTTGCATCTTCAACATGTTTCTGGCAGGCATATCCACCACATTTAAAATATGTTAGGATCAATTAGAAATCTCTTTCTTACATAATTTCACCAAGCTAATAGGGGTTGTACTAGTGGAATTTCCAAAACTTGGATAACAAAACTTAGGAGTTCATTTTAGTGCGTGAATTAATTTTCTTCACTTTCATTTATTATAGTTTCCAAATTTTTTTGCTTTCATGAACTCTAAAATTTTCTTTTTGTTGTGATATTTTTTTTTTACAAGAAAAGTGGGACAAGTTTGGATTTGAAAAGAAATGAACGTCCAAAATCGAAATGCACAAATGCTAAGAGAGATAATTCCAAAAAGTATCTGTGATTTTGAAGGATAGGCAAAAAGTGAGTTCTTTGGCTCTGGTAAATTTCCAAGCACACGTAAACTTGAGAATTTAATTTTTTTCTTCTCTTTGAAATTTTTTGATCATTAGGTCATTTGCATCTTCAACATGTTTCTCGCATGCATATCCACCACATTTAAAACATGTTAGGCTCTATTAGAAATCACTTTCTTATAATATTCCACCAAGCTAGTGGAATTTCCCAAAGAAGGATAACTAAACTTTGGAGTTCATTTTTAGTGTGTGAAATAAATTTCTTCACTTACATTTATTATATAGTTATCTAATTTTTTTGCATACATGAACTCTAAAATTTTCATTTTGTTGTGATTGTTTTGTTTATGAGAAAAGTGGGACAAGTTTGGATTTGAAAAAAAATTGAACATCCAAAATGGAAATGCACAAATGCTGAGAGAGATAATTCCGAAAAGTATTTGTGATTTTGAAGGATAGGGAAAAAGTGGGTTGTTTGGTTCTGGTATCCAACTACTAACACTTGAGAATTTAATTTTTTTTGTACTCGAAATTTTTGGATCATTAGGTCATTTGCATCTTCAACATATATTTGGCTTGCATATTCACCACATTTAAAACATTTTAGGATCAATTAGAAATCTCTTTCTTATAAAATTCCACTAAGCTATTAGGGGTTGTACTACTGGAATTTCCCAAGCATGGATAACAAAAGTTTGGATTTCATTTTTAGAGCGTGAAATAATTTTCTTCACTTGCATTAGTTATATAGTTTTCAATTTTTTTTGCATACATGAACTCTAAAATTTTAATTTTGTTGTTGTCGTTTTATTTATGAGAAAAGTGGGACAAGTTTGGATTTGAAAAAAAATTGAACATCCAAAATGGAAATGCACAAATACTGTGAGAGATAATTCCAAAAAGTATCTGTGATTTGAAAGATAGGCAAAAAGTGGGTTGTTTGGCACTGGTAAATATCCAACCACGCGTTAACTTGAGAATTTAAATTTTTTCTACTCAAAATTTTTGGATCATTAGGTCATTTGCATCATCAACATGTTCCTGGCATGCATATCCACCACATTCAAAACATAATAGGATCAATTAGAAATCTCTTTCTTATAAAATTCCACAAAGCTACTAGGGGTTCTATTTGTGGAATTTCGCAAACATGGATAACAAAACTTTGGGGTTCATTTCTAGTGCATGAAATAATTTTTTTCACTTTCATTTATTATTGTTTTCAAATTTTTTTCCATACATGAAGTCTAAAATTTTCATTTTGTTGTGATAGTTTTGTTTACGAGAAAATTGGGAAGAATTTGGATTTAAAAAAAAATTGAACGTCCAAAATGGAAATGCACAAATGCTGAAAGTGATAATTCAAAATAGTATCTGTGATTTTGAAGGATAGGCAAAAAATGGGTAGTTTGGCTCTGGTAAATATCCAACCACACGTTAACTTGGGAATTTAATTTTTTTCTACTCTTTGAAATTTTTGGATCATTAAGTCATTTGCATTTTCAACATGTTTTTGGCATGCATATCCACCACATTTAAAACATGTGAAGATCAGTTGGAAATCTCTTTCTTATTAAATTCCACCAAGCTATTAGGGGTTGTACTAGTTTATTTCCCAAACTGGGATAATAAAACTTTGGAGTTCATTTTAAGTGCGTGAAATAACTTTCTTCACTTACATTTATTATAGATTTCAAATTTTGTTGCATACATGAACTCTAAAATTTTCTTTTTGTTGTGATCGTTTTTTTTACGAGAAAAGTGGGACAAGTTTGGATTTGAAAAAAAATTAAACATCCAAAATGGAAATGCACAAATCCAGAGAGAGATAATTCCAAAAAGTATCTGTGATTTTGAAGGATAGGCAAAAAGTGGGTTGTTTGGCTCTGGTAAATATCCAGCGACGCGTTAACTTGAAAAGTTTATTTTTTCTTTTCCTAGAAATTTTTTGATCATTTGGTCATTTGCATCTTCAACATGTTTCTGGTATGCATATCCAGCACATTTAAAACATGTTTGGATCAATTAGAAATCTCTTTCTCATAAAATTCCACCAAGCTATTAGGGGTTGTACTAGTGGAATTTCCCAAACAAGGATAACAAAACTTTGGAATTCATTTTTAGTGCGTCAAATAATTTTCTTCACTTACATTTATTTTATTTTTCAAATTTTTTTGCACATATAAACTCTTAAATTTTCATTTTGTTGTGATCGTTTATTTTACGAGAAAAGTGGGACAAATTTGGATTTAAAAAAAACATTGAACATCCAAAATGGAAATGCACAAATGCTGAAAGAGATAAATCCAAAAAGTATCTGTGATTTTGAAGGATAGGCAAAAAGTGGGTTGTTTGACTCTGGTAAAAATCCAACCACGCGTTAACTTGAGAGTTAAATTTTTTTCTACTCTTTGAAATTTTTCGATCATTAGATCATTTGCATTTTGAACATGTTTATGACATGCATATCCACCACATTTAAAAGATGTTAAGTTCAATTAGAAATCTATACATATAAGTTTCCACCAAGCAATCAGGGGTTGTACTTGTGGAATTTCCCAAACATGGATAACAAAACTTTGGAGTTCATTTTTAGTGTGTGAAATAATTTTCTTGACTTACATTCATTATTGTTTTCAAATTTTTTTCCATACAAGAACTCTAAAATTTTCATTTTTTTGTGATCTTATTGTTTACGAGAAAAGTGGGAGAAGTTTGCATTTGAAAAAAAATCGAACATCAAAAAAGAAAATGCACAATTGCTGAGAGAAATAATTCCAGAAACTATATGTGATTTAGAAGGGTAGGCAAAAAGTGGGTTGTTTGGCTCTAGTAAATATCCAACCACGCGTTAACTTGAGAATTTAATTTTTTTCTACTCAAAATTTTTGGATCATTAGGTCATTTGCATCTTCAACATGTTTCTGGCATACATATCCACCACATTTAAATCCATTTACAAAGAATTAGAAATCTCTTTCTTATAAAATTCCACCAAGCTATTATGGGTTGTACTAGTGGAATTTATCAAACATGAATAACAAAACTTTGGAATTCATTTTTAGTGCATGAAATAATTTTCTTCACTTACATTTATTATTGTTTTCAAATTTTTTGCATACATGAACTCTAAAATTTTTATTTTTTTGTGATCGTATTGTTTACGAGAAAAGTGGGACAAGTTTGGATTTGAAAAAAAATTGAACATCCAAAATGGAAATGCACAAATGCTGAGAGAGATAATTCAGACAAGTATCTGTGATTTTGAAGGAAAGGCAAAACGTAGGTTGTTTGGCTTTGGTAAATATCCAACCAAGCGCTAACTTGAGAATTTAATTTTTTTCTACTCCTTGAAATTTTCTGATCATTAGGTCATTTTCATATTCAACATGTTTCTAGGATGCATATCCAGCACATTAAAAACATGTTAGGATCAATTAGAAATCTCTTTCTGATAAATTCCACCAAGCTATTAGGGGTTGTATTAGTGTAATTTTCCCAAACATGGATAACAAAACTTTGAAGTTCATTTTTAGTGTGTGGAATATTTTTCTTCTCTTACATTTATTAAAGTTTTCAAATATTTTTGCATACTTGAACTCTAAAATTTTCATTTTCTTTTGATCATTTTGTTTATGAGAAAAGAGCGACAAGTTTGGATTTGAAAAAAAATTGAACATCCAAAATGGAAATGCACAAATGCTGAGAGAGATAATTCAAAAAAGAATATGTGATTTTTGAAGGATAGGCAAAAAGTTGGTTGTTTGGCTCTGGCAAATATCCAACCACGTGTTAACTTGAGAATTTAATTTTTTTCTACTCCTTGAAATTTTTGGATCATTAGGTCATTTGCATCTTGAACATGTTTATGGGATGCATACCCACCACATTTAAAACATGTTAAGATCAATTAGAAATCAATATCATATAAAATTCCACCAAGCTTTTTGGGGTTGTACTAGTGAAATTTCCCAAACATGTATAACAAAACTTTGGAGTTCAATTTTAGTACGTGAAATAATTTTCTTGACTTACTTTCATTAATTTTTTCAGATATTTTTGCATACAAGAACTCTAAAATTTTCATTTTTTGTGATCTTATTGTTTACGAGAAAAGTGGGAGAAGTTTGCATTTGACAAAAAATAGAACATCAAAAAAGAAAATGCACAATTGCTGAGAGAAATAATTCCAGAAACTATCTGTGATTTAGAAGGGTTGGCAAAAAGTGGGTTGTTTGGCTCTAGTAAATATCCAACCACGCGTTACCTTGAGAATTTAATTTTTTTCTACTCAAAATTTTTGGATCATTAGGTCATTTGCATCTTCGACATGTTTCTGGCATGCATATCTACCACATTTAAATCTTGTTACAATGAATTAGAAATCTCTTTCTTATAAAATTCCACCAAGCAATTAGGGGTTGTACTAGTGAAATTTCCCAAACATGGATAACAACTTTTGAGTTCATTTTTAGTGCGTGAAATTATTTTCTTCACTTACATTTATTATTGTTTTCAAATTTTTTTGCATACATAAACTCTAAAATTTATATTTTGTTGTGATCGTTTTGTTTACGAGAAAAGTGGGACAAGTTTGGATTTAAAAAAAAATTGAACATCCAAAATGGAAATGCACAAATGTTGAGAGAGATAATTTCAAAAAGTATATGTGATTTTGAAGGAAAGGGAAAAAGTGGGTTGTTTGGCTCTGGTAAAAATTGAACCATGCGCTAACTTGAGAATTTAATTTTTTTCTACTCCTTGAAAATTTTGGATCATTAGGTCATTTTCATCATCAACATATTTCAAGCATGCATATCCACCACATTAAAAACATGTTAGGATCAATTAGAAATCTCTTTCTTATAAATTCCACCAAGCTATTAGGGGTTATATTAGTGGAATTTCCAAAAAATGGATAACAAAACTTTGGAGTTCATTGTTAGTGTGTGAAATAAATTTTTTCTGTAACATTTATTATAGTTTTCATATTCTTTTGCATACATGAACAATAAAATTTTCATTTTCTTTTGATCGTTTTGTTTATGAGAAAAGTGTGACAAGTTTGGATTTGAAAAAAAACTGAACATCCAAAATGGAAATGCACAAATGCTGTTAGAGATAATGCAAAAAAGTATCTCGGATTTTGAAGAATAAGCAAAAAGTGGGTTGTTTGGGTCTGGTAAATATACAACCACGAGTTAACTTGAGAATTTAATTTTTTTCTACTCCTTGAAATTTTTGGATCATTAGGTTATTTGCATCTTCAACATGCTTTTGGCATGCCTTTCCACCATATTTAAAACAAGTTAGGATCAATTCGAAATCTCTTTCTTCTAAAATTCCACCAAGCTATTAGGGGTTGTACAAGTGAAATTTCCCAAACATGGATAACTGATCTTTGGATTTCATTTTTAGTTTATTCACTTACATTTAGTATAGTTTTCAAATATTTTTGCATACATGAACTCTAAAATTTTAACTTTGTTGTGATCTTTTTGTTTAGGAGAAAAGTGGGACAAGCTTGGATTTGAAAAAATTCAATATCCAAAATGGAAATGCTCAAATTCTTAGGGAGATAATTCCAAAAAGTATCTTTGATTTTGAATGATAGGCAAAAAGTTGGTTGTTTGGCTCTGGTAAATATCCTGCCACGCGTTAACTTGAAAATTTTATTGTTTTCTTCTCCTTGAAATTTTTGGATCATTAGGTCATTTGCTTCTGCAACATCTTTCTGGCATACATATCCTCCACATTAAAAACATGTTAGGATCAATTAAAAATCTCTTTCTTATATAATTCCACCTAGCAATTACGGTTTGTACTAGTAGAATTTCCCAAATATGGATAACAAAACTTTGGAGTTCATTGTTAGTACGTGAAACAATTGTCTTCACTTACAATTATTATAGTTTTCAATTTGTTTTGCATACATGAACTCAAAAATTTTATTTTGTTCTGATCGTTTATTTTACGAGAAAAATGGGACAAATGAGGATTTGAAAGAAAATTTGAACATCCAAAATGGAAATGCACAAATGCTGAGAGAGATAATTCAAAAAAGTATCTTTGATTTTGAAGGGCAGGCAAAAAGTGGGTTGTTTGGCTCTGGTAAATATCCAACCACGCGTTAACTTGAAAGTTAAATTTTTTTCTACTCTTTGAAATTTTTGGATCATTAGGTCATTTGTATCTTCAACATGTTTCAGGCATGGATATCCACCACATTTAAAACTTGTTAGGATCAATCAGAAATCTCTTTCTGATAAAATTGGTCCAACCTATTAGGGGTTGTCTTAGTTGAATTTTCAAAATATGGATAACAAAAGTTTGGAGTTCATTTTTAGTACATGAAATAATTTTCTTCACTTACATTTATTATAGTTTTCAAATTTTTTTGCATACATGAACTCAAAAATTTTATTTTGTTGTGATCGTTTATTTTACGAGAAAAGTGGGACAAATTAGTATTTGAAAAAAAATTGAACATCCAAAATGGAAATGCACAAATGCTGAGAGAGATAATTCCAAAAAGTATCTTTGATTTTGAAGGGTAGGCAAAAAGTGGATTGTTTGGCTCTGGTAAATAACCAACTACGTGTAAACTTGAGAATTTTATTTTTTTCTACTCAAAATTTTTTGGATCATTAGGTCATTTGCACCTTCAACATGTTTCTGGCATGCATATCCACCACATTTTAAACATGTTAGGATCAATCTGAAATCTCTTTCCTATAAAATTCCACCAAACTATTAGGGGTTGTACTAGTGGAATTTTCCATACGTGGATAACAAATCTTTGGAGTTCATATTTAGTTTCTTCTCTAACATTTATTATCGTTTTCAAATTTTTTTCCACACATGAACTCTAAATTTTCATTTTGTTGTGATCGTTTTTTTTACGATAAAAGTGGATAAGTTTGGATTTGAAAAAAATTTAATCATCCAAAATGAAAATGCACAAATGCTGGGAGAGATAATTCTAAAAAGTATTTGTGATTTTGAAGGATATGGAAAAAGTGGGTTGTTGGGCTGTGGTAAATATCCAACCACACGTAAACCTGAGAATTTAATGTTCTTTCTACTCCTTGAAATTTTTGGATCATTAGGTCATTTCCATCTTCGACATGCTTCTGACATGCATATCCACGACATTTAAAATATGTTAGGATCAATTAGAAATCTCTTTCTTTTAAAATTCCACAAAGCCATTAGGGCAACACTAGTGGAATTTTCCAAACTTGGATAACAAAACATTGAAGTTCATTTTTAGTTCTTCAAATAATTTTCTTCACTTACATTTATTATTGTTTTCAATTTTTTTTTGCATACCTGAACTCTAAAATTTTCATTTTGTTGTGATCTTTTTGTTAACGAGAAAAGTTGGACAAATTTGGATTTGAACAAAAAATAGAACATCGAAATTGGAAATGCACAAACGGTGAGAGAGATAATTCCAAAAGGAATTTGTGATTTTGAAGGATAGGCAAAAAGTGGGTTGTGTGGCTCTGGTAAATATCCAACCACGCGTTAACTTGAGAATTTAATTTCTTTCTACTCCTTGAAATTTTTGGATCATTAAGTCATTTGCATCTTCAACATGTTTCAGGCACGGATATCCACCAGATTTAAAACATGTAAGGATCAATTAGAAATCTCTTTCTTATAAAATTCGAACAACCTATGACGGGTTGTACTAGTGGAATTTCCCAAACATGGATAACAAAACATTGGAGTTCATTTTTAGTGCATGAAATAATTTTCTTCACTTACATTTACTATAGTTTTCAAATTTTTTTGCATGCATGAACTCTAAAATTTTCATTTTGTTGTGATCGTTTATTTTACGAGAAAAGTGAGACAAATTTTGGATTTGAAAAAAAATTGAACATCCAATTCACAAATGCTGAGAAGGATAATTCCAAAAAGTATCTGTGATTTGGAAGGATAGGAAAAAAGTGGGTTGTGTGGCTCTGGTAAATATCCAACCACGCGTTAACTTGAGAATTTAATTTCTTTTTGCATGCATGAACTCTAAAATTTTCATTTTGTTGTGATCGTTTATTTTACGAGAAAAGTGGGACAAGTTTGGATTTGAAAAAAAATTGAACATCTAATTCACAAATGCTGAGAAGGATAATTCCAAAAAGTATCTGTGATTTGGAAGGATAGGAAAAAAGTGGGTTGTGTGGCTCTGGTAAATATCCAACCACGCGTTAACTTGAGAATTTAATTTCTTTCTACTCCTTGAAATTTTTGGATCATTAAGTCATTTGCATCTTCAACATGTTTCAGGCACGGATATCCACCAGATTTAAAACATGTAAGGATCAATTAGTCTTTCTTATAAAATTCGAACAACCAATGACGGGTTGTACTAGTGGAATTTCCCAAACATGGATAACAAAACATTGGAGTTCATTTTTAGTGCATGAAATAATTTTCTTCACTTACATTTACTATAGTTTTCAAATTTTTTTGCATGCATGAACTCTAAAATTTTCATTTTGTTGTGATCGTTTATTTTACGAGAAAAGTGGGACAAATTTTGGATTTGAAAAAAAATTGAACATCCAAAATGGAAATGCACAAATGCTGAGAGAGATAATTCCAAAGAGTATATGTGATTGGCTCTAGTAAATATCCAACCATGCATTAACTTGAGATTATAATTTTTTTCTACTCGTTGAAATTTTTGGATCATTATGTCAATTGCATTTTTGACATGTTTCTGGCATGCATACCCACCACATTAAAAACATGTTAGGATCAATTACAAATCTCTTTCTTATAAAATTCTACCAAGCTATTAGTGGTTGTACTAGTGGAATTTCCCAAACTAGGATAACAAATGTTTGGAGATCATTTTATGTGCGAGAAATAATTTTCTTCAGTTACATTTATTATAGTTTTCAAATTTTTTTGCATACAAGAAATCAAAAATTTTCATTTTGTTGACATCGTTTTGTTTATGAGAAAAGTGGGACAAGTTTGGATTTGAAAAATAATAAAAGATCCAATATGGAAATGCACAAGTGCTGAGAGAGATAATTCCAAAAAGTATCGGTGATTTTGAATGATAGGCAAAAAGTGGGTTGTTTGGCTCTGGTTAATATCGAACCAAATGTTAACTTGAGCATATAATTTTTTCCAACTCCTTGAAATTTTTGGATCGTTAGGTCATTTGCATCTTCAACATGTTTTTGGCATGCATATCCACCACATTTAAAACATGTTGGGATCAATTAGAAATCTCTTTCCTATAAAATTCCACCAAGCTATTAGGGGTAGTACTAGTGGAATTTCCCAAACATGGATAACAACACTTTGGAATTCCTGTTTAGTTTCTACACTTACATTTATTATAGTTTTCAAATTTTTTTGCATACATGAACTCTAAAATTTCATTTTGTTGTAATCCTTTTCTTTTTGAGAAAAGTGGAACAAGTTTGGTTTTAAAAAAAATTGAACATCCAAAATGGAAATTTACAAGTGCTGAGAGAGATAATTCCAAAAAGTATCTGTGATTTTGAAGGATAAGCAAAAAGGGGGTTGTTTGGCTGCGGTAATTATCCAACCACGTGTTAACTTGAGAATTTAATTTCTTTCTACTTCCTAAAAGTTTTGGATCATTAGGGCTTTTACATCTTCAACATGTTTCTGGCATGCATATCCACCACATTTAAAACATGTTAGGATCAATAAGAAATCTATATCTTATAAATTCCAACAAGCTTTTAGGGGTTGTACTAGTGGAATTTCCGAAACATGGACAACAAAACCTTGGAGTTCATTTTTAGTGCGTGAAATAATTTTCTTCACTTACAATTATTATAGTTTTCAAATTTTTTTGCTTAGTTGAACACTAAAATTGTTTACGGGAAAAGAGGGAAAAGTTTGGATTTGAAAATAAATTGAACATCCAAGATGGAAATGCACAAATGTTGAGAGAGCTAATTCCATAAAGTATCTGTGATTTTGAAGGATAGGCAAAAAGTGGGTGGTTTGGCTCTGGTAAATATCCTACCACGCGTTAACTTGAGAATTTAATTTTTTTCTACTCCGTGAAATTTTTGGATCATTAGGTCATTTGCATCATCAACATGTTTCTGGCTTGCATATCCACCACACTTAAAACATGCTAGGATCAATCAGAAATCTTTTTCATATAAAATACCACGAAGCTATTAGGGGTTGTACTAGGGGAATTTCCCAAACATGGATAACAAAACATTGGAGTTCATTTTTAGTGTGTGAAATAATTTTCTTCACTTACATTTATTATAGTTTTCAATTTTTTAGTGTGTGAAATAATTTTCTTCACTTACATTTGTATTTTCAACATGTTTCAGGCATGCATATCCACCACATTAAAAACATGTTAGGATCAATTAGAAATACCTTTCTTATAAAATTCCACCAAGCTATTAGGGGTGGTACTAATAGAATTTCCCAAACATGGATAACAAAACTTTGGAGTTCATTTTTAGTTTCTTCACTAACATTTATTATAGTTTTCAATTTTTTTTGCATACATGAACTCTAAAATTTTCATTTTGTTGTGATCCTTTTTTTTACGAGAAAAGTGGGACAAGTTTGGATTTGAACAAAAATTGAACTTCAAAAATGGAAATGTACAAATGCTGAGAGACATAATTCCAAAAAGGCTATGTGATTTTGATGGATAGGCAAAAATTGCGTTGTTGGGCACTGGTAAATATCCAACCAGACGTCAACTTGAGATTTTAATTTTTTTGTACTCCTTGAATTTTTTGGATCATTAGGTCATTTGCATCTTCAACATGTTTCAGGCATGCATATCCACCACATTTAAAACATGTTAGGATCAATTAGAAATCTTTTTCTTATAAAATTCCATCAAGCTATTAGGGGTTGTACTAGAGGAATTTCCCAAACATGGATAACAAAACTTTGGAGTTCATTTTTAGTTTCTTCACTAACATTTATTATAGTTTTCAAATTTTTTTGCATACATGAACTCTAAAATTTTCATTTTGTTGTGATCCTTTTGTTTACGAGAAAAGTGGGACAAGTTTGGATTTGAAAAAAAATTGAACTTCAAAAATGGAAATGTACAATTGCTGAGAGACATAATTCCAAAAAGGCTGTGTGATTTTGATTGATAGGTAAAAAGTGGGTTGTTGGGCACTGGTAAATATCCAACCACACGTCAACTTGAGAATTTAATTTTTTTCTACTCCTTCAAATTTTTGGATCATTAGGTCATTGCATCTTCAACATATTTCTGGCATGCATATCCACCACATTTAAAACATGTGTGGATCAATTTGAAATCTCTTTCTTATAAAATTCCACCAAGCTATTAGGGGTTGTTCTACTGGAATTTCCCTAACATGGATAACAAAACTTTGGAGTTCATTTTTAGTGCATGAAATAATTTTCTTCACTTACATTTATTATAGTTATCAATTTTTTTGCATTCATGTACTCTAAATTTTCATTTTGTTCTAATTGTTTTGTTTACGAGAAAAGTGGGAAAAGTTTGGATTTAAAAAAAATCAAACCTCCAAAATGGAAATGCACAAATGCGGAGAGAGATATTTCCAAAAAGTGTCCTTGATTTTGAAGGATAGGAAAAAAGTGGGTTGTTTGGCTTTGGTAAATATCCAACCTCGCTTTAACTTGAGAATGTAATTTTTTTTTACTCGAAATTTTTGGATCATTAGGTCATTTGCAACTTCAACATGTTTCTAGCATGCATATCCACCACATTTAAAACAAGTTAGGATCAATTATAAATCTCTTTATTATAAAATTCCACTAAGCTATTAGGGGTTGTACTACTGGAATTTGCCAAACATGGAGTACAAAACTTAGGAGTTCAATTTTAGTGTGTGAAATAATTTTCTTCACTTACATTTCTTAAAATTTTCATTTTGTTGTGATCCTTTTGTTTAGGAGAAAAGTGAGACAAGTTTGGATTTGAAAAAAAATTGAACATCCAAAATGGAAAAGCACAATTGCTGAGAGAGATAATTCCAAAAAGGCTCGGTGATTTTGATGGATTGGAAAAAAGTGGGTTTTTGGGCACTTGTAAATATCCGACCACACTTTAACTTGTGAATTCAATTTTTTTCTTCACCTTAAAATTTTTGGATCATTAGGTCATTTGCATCTTCAACATGTTTCTGGCATGCATATCCACCACATTTAAAACATGTTAGGATCAATTTGAAATCTCTTTCTTATAAAATTCCACCAAGCTATTAGGGGTTGTATTAGTGGAATTTCCCAAACATAGATAACAAAACTTTGGAGTGCATTTTTTGTGCTTAAAATGATTTTCTTCATTTACTTTTATTAAAGTTATCAAATTTTTTTGCATTCATGAACTCTAAAATTTTCATTTTGTTCTGATTGTTTTGTTTACGAGAAAAGTACGACAAGTTTGGAGTTTAAAAAACATTTAACATCCAAAATGGAAATGCAAAAATATTGAGAGAGATCATTCCAAAAAGTGTCCTTGATTTTGAAGGATATGTAAAAAGTGGGTTGTTTGGCTTTGTTAAATATCTAACCTCGCGTTAACTTGAGAATTTAAAATTTTTCTACTCCTTGAAATTTTTGGATCATTAAGTCATTTGCAACTTCAACATGTTTCTAGCATGCATTTCTACCACATTTAAAACATGTTAGGATCAATTAGAAATCTCTTTCTTATAAAATTCCACCAAGCGATTAGGGGTTGTACAACTGTAATTTACCAAACATGGAGTACAAAACTTTGGAGTTCAATTTTAGTGTGTGAAATAATTTTCTTCACTTACATTTACTATAATTTTCTATTTCTTTTGCATACATGAGCTATAAAATTTAATTTTGTTGTGATCGTTTTGTTTACAAGAAAAGTGGGACAAGTATGAATTTGAAAAAAAAAATTAACATCCAAAATGGAAAAGTACAAATGCTGAGATAGATCATCCAAAAAGTATCTGTGATTTTGAAGGATAGGCAAAAAGAGGGTTGTTTGGCTCTGGTATATCCAACCACATGTTAACTTGAGAATTTAATTTTTCTCAACTCTTTCAAATTTTTGGATCATTAGGTCATTTGCATTTTCATCTTGTTTCTTCCATGCATATCCACCACTTTTAAAACATATTAGGATCAATTACAAATCTCTTTCTTGTAAAATTCCACCAAACTATTTGGGGTTGTACTAGTGGAATTCCCAAACATGGATAACAAAACTTTGGAGTTTCATCACTTACATTTATTATAGTTTTCAAATTGTTTTGCATACTGGAACTCTGAAATTTTAATTTTGTTGTTATAGTTTTGTTTACGACAAAAGTGGGACAAGTTTGGATTCGAAAAAAAAATGAACATCCAAAATCGAAATGCACAAATGCTGAGAGTGATAATTCCAAAAAGTATCTATAATTTTGAAGGAAAGTCAAAAAGTGGGTGGTTTGGCTCTGTTAACTTGAGAGTTTAATTTTTTTCTACTCCTTGAAATTTTTGGATTATTAGATCATTTGCATCTTCAACATGCTTCTGGCTTGCATATCCACCACATTTAAAACATGTTAGGATCATTTAGAAAGCTCTTTCTAATAAAATTCCACCAAGCTATTAGGGGTTGTACTAGTGGAACATCCCAAACATAGATAACAAAAATTTGGAGTTCATTTTTAGTGCGTGAAATAATTTTCCTCACTTACATATAGTATAGTTTTGAAAACAAATTTCATACACGAACGCTAAAATTTTAATTTTTTTGTAATAGTTTTGTTGATGAGAAAAGTGAGACAAGTTTGGATTTGAAAAAAAATTGAACATCCAAAATGGAAATGCACAAATGTTGAGAGAGATAATTTCAAAAAGTATCTGTAATTTTGAAGGAAAGGCAAAACGTGTGTGGTTTGGTTTTGGTAAATATCCACCCACACGTTAACTTGAGAATTTAATTTTTTTCTACTCCTTGAAATTTTTGGATCATTAGCTCATTTGCATCTTCAACATGTTTCTGGCATGCATATCCACTACAATTAAAACATGTTAGGGTCAATTAGAAATCTCTTTCTCATAAAATTTCACCAAGCTATTAGGGGTAGTACTTGTGGAATATCCCAAATATGGATAACAAAACTTTGGAGTTCATTTTTAGTGCGTGAAATAATTTTTCACTTACATTTATTATTGTTTTCAATTTGTTTTACAAACTTGAACTCTCAAATTTTCATTTTGTTGTGATCATTTTGTAGAAGAGAAAAGTGGGACAAGTTCGGATTTGAAAAAGAATCGAATATCCAAAATGAAAATGCACAAATGTTGAGAGAGATAATTCCAATAATTATCCGTGATTTTGAAGGATTGGCAAAAATTGGGTTGTTTGGCTCTGGTAAATATCCAACCACGCGTTTACTTGAGAATTTAAATTTTTTCTTCTCCTTGAAATTTTTGGATCATTAGGTCATTTGCATCTTCAACATGTTTTTGGCATGCATATCCACCACATTTAAAACATGTTAGCATCAATTAGAAATTTGTTTCTTATAAAATTCCACCAAGCTATTAAGGGTGCTACTATTGGAATTTCCCAAAGATGGATAACAAAACTTTGAAGTTCATTTTTAGTGCGTGAAATAATTTTCTTCTCTTACATTTATTATAGTTTTCAATTTTTTTTGCAAACATCAACTCTAGAACTTTCATTTTTTTGTGATCGTTTTTTTTGCAAGAAAAGAAGGACAAGTTTGGATTTGAAAAAAAATTGAACATCCAAAATGGAAATGCACAATTGTTGAGAGAGATAATTCCAAAATGTATCTGTGATTTCGATGGATAGGAAAAAAGTGGGTTGCTTGGCTCTCGTAGATATCCAAACACACTTTTACTGGCGAATTTAATTTTTTTTAAGTCCATGAAATTTTTGGATCATTAGGTCGTTTGCATCTTCAACATGTTTATGGCATGGATATCCACCACATTTAAAACATGTTAGGATATATTAGAAATCTCTTTCTTATAAAATTCCACCAAACTATTTGGGGTTGTACTAGTGGAATTTCCCAAACATGGATAAGAAAACTTTGGAGTTCATTTTGAGTGCGTAAAATAATTTTCATCACATGCAATTATGATAGTTTTCAAACTTTTTTTCATATAGAAACTATAAAATTTTAATTTTGTTGTAATAGTTTTGTTTAAGAGAAAAGTCACACATGTTTGGATTTGAAAAAAAATTGAACATCCAAAATGGAAATGCACAAATGCTGAGAGAGATAATTCAAAAAAAGTATCTATAATTTTGATGGAAAGGCAAAAAGTGGGTGGTTTGGCGCTGGTAAATATCCACCCACACGTTAACATGAGAATTTAATTTTTTTCTACTCGAAATTTTTGGATCATTAGGTCATTTGCATCTTCAACATGTTTCTGGCATGCATATCCAGTACAATAAAAACATGTTAGGGTCAATTAGAAATCTCTTTCTTATAAAATTCTACCATGCTATTTGGGTTGTACTAGTGGAATTTCCCAAACATGGATAACAAAACTATGGAGTTAATGTTTAGTGCGTGAAATAATTTTCTTCACTTAGATTTCTTAAAGTTTTTAATTTTTTTGCATACATGAACTCTAAACTTTTCATTTTGTTGTGATCTTTTTGTTTACGAGAAAAGTGGGACAAGTTTGAATTTGAAAAAAATTGAACATCCAAAATGGAAATGCACAAATTCTGAGAGAGATAATTCCAAAAAGTATCTGTCATTTTGAAGGATATGCAAAAAGTGGGTGGTTTGGCTCTGATAATTATCCAACCTCACGACAACTTTAGAAATTAATTTTTTTCTACTCCTTGAAATTTTTGGATCATTAGGTCATTTGCATCTTCAACATATTTCTAGCATGCATATCCACCAAATTTAAAACATGGGACCAATTAGAAATCTCTTTCTTATAAAATTCCACCAAGCTATTAGGGATTGTACTAGTCGAATTTCCCAAACATGGATAACAAAACTTTGGAGTTCATTTTTAGTGCATGAAATAATTTTCTTCACTTACAATTATTATAGTTTTCAATTTTTTTTGCATACACGAACTCTAAAATTTTCATTTTATTGTGATCATTTTGCTTACGAGAAAAGGGCAACATTTTTGGATTTGAAAAAAAAATTAAACATCCAAAATGGTAATGCACAAATGCTGCGAGAGATAATTCCAAAAATTATATGTCATTATGAAAGATAAGCAAAAAGTGGGTTGTTTGGGTCGGGTAAATATCCAACCACACGTTAACTTGAGAATTTAATTTTTTTTTTACTCCAAAAAATTTATTAGATCATTAGGTCATTTGCATCTACAACATTCTGGCATTCATATCCACCCCATTTAAAACATGTTAGGATCTGTTAGAAATCACTTTCTTGTAAAATTTCACCAAGCTATTAGGGGTTGTACTAGTGAAATTTCCCAAACATGGATAACAAAACTTTGGAGTTCATTTTTAGTGCATGAAATAATTTTCTTCACTTACATTTATTTTAGTTTTCAAATTTTTTTGCATACATGAACTCTAAAATTTTCATTTTGTTGTGATCGTTTTGTATACGAGAAAAGTGGGACAAGTTTGGATTTGAAAAAAATTGAACATCCAAAATGGAAATGCACAAATGCTGAGATAGATAATTCCAAAAAGTCTCTGTGATTTGGATGGATAGGAAAAAAGTGGGTTGTTTGGCTCTGGTAAATATCCAACTACAGGTTAACTTGCGAATTTAATTTTTTTCTACTCTTGAAATTTTTACATCATTAGGTCATTTGCTTCTTCAACATGTTTCGGGCATGCATATCCACCACATTTAAAACATGTTAGGATCTATTAGAAATCTCTTTCTTATTAAATTCCACCTAGATATAAGGGGTTGTACTAGTGGAATTTCCCTAACATGGATAACAAAACTGTGAAGTTCATTTTTAGTGCATGAAATAATTTTCTTCACTTACATTTATTATAGTTTTTTTTTTTTTTTTGCATACATGAACTCTAAAATTTTCATTTTGTTGTGATAGTTTTGTTTAAGAGAAAAGTGGGACAAGTTTGGATTTGAAAAAAAAAAAATAGAACATCCAAAATGGTAATGCACAAATGGTGAGAGTGATAATTCCAAAAAGTATCTGTGATTTTGAAGGATAGGAAAAAAGTGGGTTGTTTGGCTCTGGTTAATATCGAACCAAACGTTAACTTGAGAGTATAATTTTTTCCAACTCCTTGAAATTTTTGGATCGTTAGGTCATTTGCATCTTCAACAAGTTGCTACCATGCATATCCACCACATTTAAAACATGTTGGGATTTGTTAGAAATCTATTTCCTATAAAATTCCACCAAGCTATTAGGGGTGCGTGAAAAAAATTTCATCACTTATATTTATTATAGTTTTCAAATTTTTTTGCATACACGAACTCTAAAATTTTAATTTTGTTGTGATAATTGTGTTTATGAGAAAAGTGGGACAAGTTTGGATTCGAAAAAAAATTGAACATCCAAAATGGAAATGCACAAATGCTGAGAGTGATAATTCCAAAAAGTAACTATAATTTTGAAGGAAAGGCAAAAAGTTAGTGGTTTGGCACTGATAAATATCCACCCACACATTAACTTGAGAATTTAATTTTTCTCTACTCCTTGAAATTTTTGGATCATTAGGTCATCTGCACCTTCAACATGTTTTTGGCATTCATATCCACCACATTTAAAACAGGTTAGGATCAATTAGAAATCTCTTTCTTATAAAATTCCACCAAGCAATTAGGGGTTGTACTAGTGGAATTTCCCAAACATGGATAACAAAACTTTGGAGTTCATTTTTAGTGCGTGAAATAATTTTCTTCTCTTACATTTATTGCAGTTTTCAAATTTTTTTGCATACATGAACTCTAAAATTTTCATTTTGTTGTGATCGTTTTGTGTACAAGAAAAGTGGGACATGTTTGGATTTGAAAAAAATTGAACTTCCAAAATGGAAATGCACAAATGCTGAGAGAGATACTTCCAAAAAGTCTCTATGATTTTGATGGATAGGCAAAAAGTGGCTTGTTTGGCTTTGGTAAATATCCAACCACGCGTTAACTTGAGAATTTAATTTTTTTCTACTATAGAAATTTTTGCATCATTAGGTCATTTGCATCTTCAACATGTTTTTGGCATGCATATCCACCACATTTAAAACTTGTTAGGATCTATTAGAAATCTCTTTCTTTTAAAATTCCACCAAGCTATTAGGGGTTGTACTAGTGGAATTTCCCAAACATGGATAACAAAACATTGGAGTTCATTTTTAGTGCGTGAAATAGATTTTTTCACTTAAATTTATTATAGTTTTCAAATTTTTTTGCATACACGAAGTATAAAATTTTCATTTTGTTGTGATCGTTTTGTTTACGAGAAAAAGTGTGACAAGCTTGGATTAGAAAAAAAATTGAACATCCAAAATGGAAATGCAGAAATGTTGAGATAGATAATTGCAAAAAGTATCTGTGATTTTGAAGGATAGGCAAAAAGTGGGTTGTTTGGCTCTGGTATATCTAACCACACGTTAACTTGAGAATTTAATTTTTTACAACTCCTAGAAATTTTTGGATCATTAGGTCATTTGAATTTTCACCATGTTTCGGGCATGCATATCCCCCACAGTTAAAACTTGTTAGGATCAATTAGAAATCTCTTTCTTATAAAATTACACAAAGATATTTGGGGTTGTACTAGTGGAATTTCCCAAATATAGATAACAAAATGTTGGAGATCATTTTGAGTGCATGAAATAATTTTCATCACTAAAATTTATTATAGTTTTCAATTTTTTTGCATACACGAACTCTAAAATTTTAATTTTGTTGTGATCGTTTTGTTTAGGAGAAAAGAGGGACAAGTTTGGATTCGAAAAAAAATTTACATCCAAAATGGAAAAGCACAAATGCTATAAGCGATAACTCCAAAAAGTATCTATAAATTTGAAGGAAAGGGAAAAAGTGGGTGGTTTGGCTCTGGTAAATATCCACCAACACGTTCACTTGAGAATTTAATTTTTTTCTACTCCTTGAAATTTTTGGATCATTAGGTCATTTGCATCTTCAACCAGTTTCTAGCATGCATATCCACCACATTTAAAACAGGTTAGGATCAATTAGAAATCTATTCCTTATAAAATTCCACCAAGCTATTAGTGGTTGTACTAGTGGAATTTCCCAAACATGGAGAACAAAACTTTGGAGTTCATTTTTACTGCATGAAATAATTTTCTTCACTTACATTTTATATAGTTTTCAAATTATTTTTCCAATTTGAACTCTAAAATTTTCATTTTGTTGTGATCGTTTTGTTTACGAGAAAAGTGGGAAGGGTTTGGATTTGAACAAAATTGAACATCCAAAATGGAAATGGACAAATGCTGAGAGTGTTAATTCCAAAAAGTATCTATGATTATGAAGGATAGGTAAAAAGTCGGTTGTTTGGCTCTGGTAATTATCCAACCACACGTTTACTTGAGAATTTAGTTTTTTTTCTACTCCATGAAATTTTTGGATCATTAGGTCATTTGCATCTTCAACATGCTTTTGGCATGCATATCCACCATATTTAAAACATGTTAGGATGAATTAGAAATCTCATTCTTATAAAATTCCTCCAACTATTAGTGGCTGTACTAGTGGAATTTCCCAAACATGGATAACAAAACTTTGGAGTTCATTTTTAGTGCGTTAAATAATTTTCTTCACTTACATTTATTGTAGTTTTCAATTTTTTTTGCATACATGAACTCTAAAATTTTCATTTTGTGGTGATCGTTATGTTTACGAGAAAAAAGGGGACAAGTTTGGATTTGAAAAAAAATTGAACATCCAAAATGGAAATGCACCAATTCTGAGAGTGATAATTCCAAAAAGTACCTATGATTTTGAAGGATAGGCAAAAAGTGTATTGTTTGGCTCTGGTAAATATTCCACCACACGTTAACTTGAGAATTTAATTTCTTTTCTGGTCCATGAAATTTTTGGATCATTAGGTCATTTGCATCTTCAACATGTTTCTTGCATTCATATCCACAAAATTTAAAACATGTTCGGATCAATTAGAAATCTCTTTCTTATAAAATTCCACCAAGCTATTACGGGTTGTACTAGTGGAGTTTCCCAAACATGGATAACAAATCTTTGGAGTTCATTTTAGGTTTCTTCACTTACATTTATTATAGTTTCAATTTTTTTTGCATACATGAACTCCAAAATTTTCATTTTGTTGTGTTCGTTTTGTTTACGAGAAAAGTGGGAAGTTTGGATTTGAAAAAAAATTAAACATCCAAAATGAAAATGCACAAATGCTTAGAGAGATAATTCAAAAAAGTATCTTTGATTTTGAAGGATAGGCAAAACGTTGGTTGTTTGGCTCTGGTAAATATCCTGCCTCGCGTTAACTTGAGAATTTTATTTTTTTCTTCTCCTTGAAATTTTTGGATCATTTGGTCATTTGCATCCTCAACATGTTTCTGGCATGCTTATCCACCACATTTAAAAATTGTTAGGTTCAATTAGAAATCTCTTTCTTATGAAATTCCACCAAGCTATTAGGGGTTGTACTAATGGAATTTCCCAAACACGGATAATAAAACTTTGCAGTTAATTTTTACTGCGTGAAATAATTTTCTTCACTTACATTTACTATAGTTTTCAAAATTTTTTGCATACATGAACTCTAAAATTTTCATTATGTTGCGATCGTTTATTTTACAAGAAAAGTGGGACAAGTTTGGATTGCAAAAAAAAATTGAACATCCAAAAAGGGAATTCACAAATGCTTTGGGAGAGATATTTCCAAAAAGTATCAGTGATTTTGAAGGATAGGCAAAAATAGGGTTGTTTCGCTCTGGTGAATATCCAACCACGCGTTAACTTGAGAATTTAATTTTTTTCTACTCCTTGAAATTTTTGGATTGTTAGGTCATTTGCATCTTCAACATGTTTTTGGCATGCATATCCACCACATTTAAAACATATTAGGATCAATTAGAAATCTCTTTCTTATGAAATTCCACTAGGCTTTTAGGGGTTGTACAAGAGGAATTTCCCAAACATGAATAACAAAAGTTTGGAGTTCCTTTTGAGTTTCTTCACTTACATTTATTATAGTTTTCAATTTTTTTTTCATACATGAACTCTAAAATTTTCATGTGGTTGTGATCATTTTGCTTTTGAGAAAAGAGGGACAAGTTGGGATTTGAAAAAAAATTCAACATCCAAAATGGAAATGGACAAATGCTTAGTGAGATAATTCCAAAAAGTATCTATGATTTTGAAGGATAGGCAAAAAGTGGGTTGTTTGGCTCTGGTAAATATCCAGCCATGCGTTAACTTGAGAATTTAATTTTTTTCTTCTTCTAGCAATTTTCTGGATCATTAGGTCATTTGCATCTTCAACATCTTTCTAGCATGCATATCCACCACATTTAAAACAAGTTACAGTCAATTAGAAATCCCTTTCTTATAAAATTTCACCAAGCTATTAGGGGTTGTACTAGTGGAATATCTCAAACAGGGATAACAAAACTTTGGAGTTTATTTTTAGTCTGTGAAGTAATTTTATTCACTGACATTTATTATAGTTTTCAATTTTTTTTGCATACATGGACTCAAAAATTTTCATTTTGTTGTGAACGTTTATTTTATGCGAAAAGTGAGACACATTTGGATTTGAAGAAAAATTGAATATCTAAAATGGAATTGCACAAATGCTGAGAAAGATAATTCCAAAAAGTATCTGTCATTTTGAAGGATAGGAAAAAAGTGGGTTGTGTGGCTCTGGTAAATATCGAACCACGTGTTAACTTGAGAATTTAATTTTTTTCTACTCCAGGAAATTTTTGGATCATTAGGTCATTTGCATCTTCAAAATGTATTAGGCATGGATATCCATGACATTTAAAACATGTTAGGATCAATTAGAAATCTCTTTCTTATAAAATTCAAACAACCTATTAGGGGTTGTACTAGTGAAATTTTTAAAACATGGATAACATAACTTTGGAGTTCATTTTTAGTGTGTGAAATAATTTTTTTCACTTACATTTATTATAGTTTTCAATTTTTTTTACATACATGAACTTTAAAATTTTCATTTTGTTGTGATCTTTTTGTTTATGAGAAAAGTGGGACAAGTTTGGATTTGAAAAAAAATTTGAACATCCAAAATGGAAATGCACAAATGCTGTTACAGATAATTCAAAAAAGTATCTGTGATTTTGAAGGATAGGCAAAAAGTGGGTTGTTTGGCTTTGCTAAATATCTAGCCACGCGTTAACTTGAGAATTTAATTTTTTTCTACTCCTTGAGTTTTTTGAATCAGTAGGTCATTTGCATCTTCAACATGTTTCTGGCAGGCATATCCACCACATTTAAAACAGGTTAGGATCAATTAGAAATCTCTTTCTTATAAAATTCCACCAAGCTATTAGGGGTTACTAGTGGAATTTCCTAAACATGGATAACAAATCTTTGGAGTTCATTTTTAGTTTCTTCACTCACATTTACTATAGTTTTCAAATTTTTTTTTGCAAATATAAACTCTAAAATTTTCATTTTGTTGTGATTGTTTTTTTTGCAAGAAAAGTGGGACAAGTTTGGATTTGAAAAAAATTGAACATCCCAAATTGAAATGCACAAATGCTAAGAGAGATTATTCCAAAAAGTCTCTCTAATTTTGAACGATAGGCAAAAAGTGGGTTCTTTGGTTCTGATAAATATCCAACCAAGCGTTAAACTGAGAATTTAATTTTTTTCAACTCCTTGAAATTTTTGGATCATTAGGTCATTTGCATCTTCAACATGTTTCTGGCATGCATATCCACCACATTTAAAACATGTTAGGATCAATTAGAAATCTCTTTCTTATAAAATTCCACCAAGCTATTAGGGGTTCTACTAGTGGAATTTCCCAAACATGGATACCAAAACATTAGAGTTAATTTTTAGTGCGTGAAATAATTTTCTTCACTTACATTTAATATAGTTTTAAAATTTTTTTGCATACATGAACTCTAAAATTTTCATTTTGTTGTGATAGTTTATTTTACGAGAAAAGTGGGACAAGTTTGTATTTGAAAAAAAATTGAACATCCAAAAAGGAAATTCACAAATTCTTTGAGAGAGATAATTCCAAAAAGTATCTGTGATTTTGAAGGAAAGGCAAAAACTGTATTGTTTGGCTCTGGTAAATTATCCAACCACGCGTTAACTTGAGAATTTAATTTTTTTCTACTCCTTGAAATTTTTGGATCATTAGGTCATTTGCATCTTCAACATGTTTCTGGCATGCATATCCTCCACATTAAAAATATGTTAGGATCATTTAGAAATCTCTTTCTTATAAAATTCCACCATGCAATTAGGGGTTGTACTACTGGAATTTCCCAAACATGGATAACAAAACTTTGGAGTTCATTTTTAGTACGTGAAATAATTTTCTTTACTTACATTTATTATAGTTTTAAATTTTTTTTTTGCACACATGAACTCTAAATTTTTCATTTTGTTGTGATCGTTTTGTTTACGAGAAAAGTGGGACATGTTTGGATTTAAAATAAAATTTAACATCCAAAATGGAAAAGCAAAAATGGTTAGAGATAATTCTAAAAACGCATATGTGATTTTGAAGGATAGGCAAAAAGTGAGTTGTTTGGCTCTGGTAAATATCCAACCACGCGTTAACTTGAGAATTTAATTTTTTTCTAATCCTTGAAATTTTAGGATCATAAGGTCATTTGCATCTTCAACATGTTTCTAGCATGCATATCCACCACATTTAAAACTTGTTAGGATCAATTAGAAATCTCTTTCTTATAAAATTCCACCAAGCTATTAGGGGTTGTACTAGTGGAATTTCCTAAACATGGATAACAAAACTTTGGAGTTCATTTTTAGTGCGTGAAATAATTTTCTTCACTTACAATTATTGTTGTTTTCAATTTCTTTTGCCTACTTGAACACTTAAATTTTCAATTTGTTGTGATCGGTTGGTTTACTAGAAAAGTGGGACAAGTTTGGATTCGAAAAAAAAGTGAACATGCAAAATTGAAATGCACAAATGCTGAGAAAGATAATTCCAAAAAGTATCTGTAATTTTGAAGGAAAGGCAAAAATTGGGTGGTTTGGCTCTGGTAAATATCCACCCACTCGTTCACTTGAGAATTTAATTTTTTTCTACTCGAAATTTTTGGATCATTAGGTCATTTGCATCTACAACATGTTTCTGGCATGCATATCCACCACATTTAAAACATGTTAGGATCAATTATAAATGTCTTTCTTATAAAATTCCGCCAAGCTATTAGGGGTTGTACTCCTGGAATTTCCCCAACATGGAGAACAAAACTTTGGAGTTCATTTTTATTGCATGAAATAATTTTCATCACTTACATTTAATACAGTTTTCAATTTTTTTTGCATACATGAACTCTAAAATTTTCATTTTGTTGGGACCGTTTTGTTTATGAGAAAAGTTGGAGAAGTTTGGATTTGAACAAAATTGAACATCCAAAATGGAAATGGACAAATGCTGAGAATGTTAATTCCAGAAAGTATCTATGATTTTGAAGGATAGGTAAAAAGTCGGTTCTTTGGCTCTGGTAATTATCCAACCACACGTTAACTTGAGAATTTAATTTTTTTTCTACTCCATGAAATTTTTGGATCATTAGGTCATTTGCATCTTCAACATGTTTCTGGCATACATATCCACCACATTTAAAACATGTTAGGATGAATTAGAAATCTCTTTCTCATAAAATTCCTCCAACTATTAGAGGTTGTACTAGTGGAATTTCCAAAACATGGATAACAAAACTTTGGTGTTCATTTTTAGTGCGTTAAATAATTTTCTTCACTTAAATTTATTATAGTTTTCAATTTTTTTTGCATACATGAACTCTAAAATATTCATTTTTTTGTGATCGTTTTGCTTACAAGAAAAGTGGGACAAGTTTGGATTTGAAAATAAATTGAACATCCAAAATGGAAATGCACTAATGCTAAGAGTGATAATTCCATAAAGTACCTATGATTTTGAAGGATAGGCAAAAGTCTATTGTTTGGGTCTGGTAAATATCCCACCACACATTAACTTGAGAATTTAATTTTTTTTCTACTCTATGAAATTTTTGGATCATTAGGTCATTTGAAAACATGTTAGGATCAATTTGAAATCTCTTTCTTATAAAATTCCACCAAGCTATTAGGGGTTGTACTAGTGGAGTTTCCTAAACATGGATAACAAATCTTTGGAGTTCATTCCTAGTTTCTTCACTTACATTTATTATAGTTTCAAGTTCTTTTGCATACATGAACTCCAAAATTTTCATTTTGTTGAGATCGTTTTGTTTACGAGAAAAGTGGGACAAGTTTGGATTTGAAAAAAAATTAAACATCCAAAATGGAAATGCACAAAGCTTAGAGAGATAATTCAAAAAAGTATATTTGATTTTGAAGGATGGGCAAAAAGTTGGTTGTTTGGCTCAGGTAAATATCCTGCCATGCGTTAACTTGAGAATTTTATTTTTTTCTTCTCATCAAAAATTTTGGATCATTTGGTCATTTGGATCTTCAACATGTTTCTCGCATGCATATCCACCACATTTAAAACATGTTAGGATCAATTAGAAATCCCTTTCTTATAAAATTTCACCAAGCTATTAGGGGTTGTACTAGTGCAATTTCCCAAACACGGATAACAAAACTTTGGAGTTAATTTTTAGTGCGTGAAAAAATTTTCTTCACTTACATTTATTAAAGTTTGTAAAGTTTTTTGCATACATGAACTCTAAAATTTCATTTTGTTGTGATCGTTTATTTTACGAGAAAAGTGGGACAAGTTTGGATTTGAAAGAAAATTGAACATCCAAAAAGGGAATTCACAAATGCTTTGGGAGAGATAATTACAAAAATAATCAGAGATTTTTAAGGATAGGCAAAAATTGGGTTGTTTGACTCTGGTAAATATCCAGCCACGCGTTTACTTGAGAATTTATTTTTTTCCTACTCCTTGAAAATTTTGGATCATTAGGTCATTTGCATCTTCAACATGTTTTTGGCATGCATATCCTCCACATTAAAAACATTTTAGATCAATTAGAAATGTCTTTCTTATAAAATTCCACCAAGCTATTAGGGGTTGTACTAGTTGAATTTCCCGAACATGAATAACAAAACTTTGGAGTTCATTTTTAGTGCGTGAAATAATTTTCTTCACTTATGTTTATAGTAGTTTTCAAATTTTTTTGCATACATGAACTCTAAAATTTTCATTTTGGTGTGATCGTTTTATATACGAGAAAAGTGGGACAAGTTTGGATTTGAAAAAAAAATTGAATATTCAAAATGGAAATGCACAAATGCTGAGAGAGATAATTCCAAAAAAAAATCTGTGATTTTGAAGGATAGGCAAAAAAGTGTGTTGTTTGGCTCTGGTAAAATATGGAACTACACGTTAACTTGAGAATTTAATTTTTTTCAACTCCTTGAAATTTTTGGATCATTAGGTCATTTGCATCTTCAACATGTTTCTGGCATGCATATCCACCACATTTAAAACATGTTAGGATCAATTAGAAATCTCTTTCTTATTAAATTCCACTAGTCTATTAGGGGTTGTACAAGAGGAATTTCCCAAACATGGATAACAAAAGTTTGGAGTTCATTTTTAGTTTCTTCACTGACATTTATTATAGTTTTCAAATTTTTTGGCATACATGAACTCTAAAATTTTCATTTTTTTGTGATCGTTTTGTTTTTGAGAAAAGTGAAACAAGTTTGGATTTGAAAAAAAAATGAACATCCAAAATGGAAATGGACAAATGCTTAGGGAGATCATTCCAAAAATAATTTGTGATTTTGAAGGATACAATAAAAGTGGGTTGTTTGGCTCTGGTAAATATCCAACCACGCGTTAACTTGAGAATTTAATTTTTTTTCTACTCCTTGAATTTTTTGGATCAGTAGGTCATTTGCTTCTTCAACATGTTTCTGGCATGCATATCCACCACATTTAAAACAGGTTAGGATCAATTAGAAATCTCTATCTTATAAAATTCCACCAAGCTATTAGGGGTTGTACTAGTGGAATTTCACAAACATGGATAAAAAAATTTTGGAGTTCATTTTTATTTTCTTCACTTACGTTTATTATAGTTTTAAAATTTTTTTTGCATACATAAACTCTAAAATTTTCATTTTGTTGTGATCGTTTTGTTTACGAGAAAAGTGGGACAAGTTTGGATTTGAAAAAAAATGAACATCCCAAATTGAAATGCACAAATTCATGGAGAGATTATTCCAAAAAGTATCTTTGATTTTGAAGGGTAGGCAAAAAGTTGGTTGTTTGGTTCTGGTAATTATCCTGCCAAGCGTTAACTTGACAATTTTATTTTTTTCTTCTCCTAGAAATTTTTGGATCATTTGGTCATTTGCTTCTTGAACATGTTTCTGGCATGCATATCCACCACATTTAAAACATGTTAGGATCAATTAGAAATACCTTTCTTATAAAATTCCACCAAGCTATTAGGGGTTCTACTAGTGGACTTTCCCAAACATGGATACCAAAACTTTAGAGTTAATTGTTTGTGCATGAAATAATTTTCTTCACTTACATTTTTTATAGTTTTCAAATTTTTTTGCAAACATGAACTCTAAAATTTTCATTTTGTTGTGATCGTTTATTTTACGAGAAAAGTGGGACAAGTTTGGATTTGAAAAAAAATTGAACATCCGAAAAGGAAATTCACAAATGCTTTGAGAGAGATAATTCCAAAAAGTATATGTGATTTTGAAGGATAGGCAAAAACTGTGTTGTTTGGCTCTGGTAAATACCCAACCATGCGTTAACTTGAGAATTTAATTTTTTTCTACTCCTTGAAATTTTTGGATCGTTAGGTCATTTGCATCTTCAACATGTTTCTAGCATGCATATCCTCCCCGTAAAAAATATGTTAGGATCAATAGAAATTTCGTTCTTCTAAAATTCCACCAACCAATTAGGGATTGTACTAGTGGAATTTCCCAAACATGGATAACAAAACTTTGGAGTTTATTTTAGTGCGTGAAGTAATTTTCTTCACTTACTTTTATTATAGTTTTCAAATTTTTTTGCATACATGGACTCAAAAATTTTCATTTTGTTGTGAATGTTTATTTTACGAGAAAAGTGGAACAAGTTTGGATTTGAAAAAAAAATTGAACATCTAAAATGGAATTGCACAAAGTCTGAGAAGTATAATTCCAAAAAGTATATGTGATTTTGACGGATAGGAAAAAAGTGGGTTGTGTGGCTCTGGTAAATATTGAACCACGCTTTAACTTCAGAACTTTATTTTTTTCTACTCCTTGAAAGTTTTGGATCATTAGGTCAATTGCATCTTGAACATGTTTCTGGCATGGATATCCACCACATTTAAAACATGTTAGGATCAATTAGAAATCTCTTTCTTATAAAATTCGAACAATCTATTAGGGGTTGTACTAGTGAAAATTTCCAAACATGGATAACAAAACTTTGGAATTCATTTTTAGTGCATGAAATAATATTCTTCACTTAGATTTATTATAGTTTTCAAAATTTTTTACATACATGAACTCTAAAACTTTCATTTTGTTGTGATCGTTTTGTTTATGAGAAAAGTGGGACCAGTTTGGATTTGAAAAAAAATTGAACATCCAAAATGGAAATCCACAAATGCTGAGAGAGATAATTCAAAAAAGTATCTATGATTTTGAAGTATAGGCAAAAAGTGGGTTGTTTGGCTCAGGTAAATATCCAACCACGCGTTAACTTGAGAATTTAATTTTTTTCTACTTCTTGAATTTTTTGGATCAGTAGGTCATTTGCATATTCAACATGTTTCAGGCATGCATATCCACCACATTTAAAATAGGTTAGGATCAATTAGAAATCTCTATCTTATAAAATTCCACTAAGCTATTAGGGGTTGTACTAGTGGAATTTTCCAAACATGGATAACAAATTTTTGGAGTTCATTTTTATTTTCTTCACTTACGTTTATTATAGTTTTCAAATTTTTTTTGCATATATGAACTCTAAAATTTTCATTTTGTTGTGATCGTTTTGTTTACGAGAAAAGTGGGACAAGTTTGGATTTGAAAAAAAAATGAACATCCCAAATTGAAATGCACAAATGCTTAGAGAGATTATTCCAAAAAGTATCGTTGATTTTGAAGGATAGGCAAAAAGTTGGTTGTTTGGCTCTGGTAAATATCCTGCCATGCGTTAACTTGAGAATTTTATTTTTTTGCTTCTCCTTGAAATTTTTGGATCATTTTGTCATTTGCATCTTCAACATGTTTCTGGCATGCATATCCACCACATTTAAAACATGTTAGGATCAATTACAAATACCTTTCTCATAAAATTCCACCAAGCTATTACGGGTTCTACTTGTGGAATTTCCAAAACATGGATACCAAAACTTTAGAGTTCATTTTTAGTGCGTGAAATAATTTTCTTCACTTACATTTATTATAGTTTTCATTTTTTTTGCATTCATGAACTTTAAAATTTTCATTTTGTTGTGATCGTTTTGTGTACGAGAAAAGTGGGACAAGTATGGATTTGAAAAAAAAAATAGTACATCCACAATGGAAATGCACAAATGGTGAGAGACATAATTCCAAAAAGTATCTGTGATTTTAAAGGATAAGAAAAAAGTGGGTTGTTTGGCTCTGGTTAATATCGAACCAAACGTTAACTTGAGAATATAATTTTTTCTAACTCCTTGAAATTTTTTGATTGTTAGGTCATTTGCATCTTCAACATGTTTCTGCATGCATATCCACCACATTTAAAACATGTTGGGATCAATTAGAAATCTCTTTCCTTTAAAATTCCACCAAGCTATTAGGGGTTGTACTAGTGGAATTTCCCAAACATAGATAACAACACTTTCGAATTCATGTTTAGTTTCTACACTAACATTTATTATAGTTTTCAAATTTTTTTGCATACATGAACTCTAAAATTTCATTTTGTTCCAATCATTTTGTTTATGAGAAAATTGGAACTTGTTTGGCTTTGAAAACAAAATTGAACATACAAAATGGAAATGTACAAGTGCTGAGAGAGATAATTCCAAAAAGTATCTGTGATTTTGAAGGATAGGCAAAAAGTGGGTTGTTTGGCTCTTGTAAATATCCAACCACGCGTTAACTTGAGAATTTTATTTTTTTCCACTCCTTGAAATTTTTGGATCATTAGGTCATTTGCATCTTCAACAAGTTTCTGGCTTGCATATCCACCATATTTAAAACATGTTAGGAGCAATTAGAAATCTTTTTCTTATAAAATTCCACCAAGCTATTAGGGGTTGTACTAGTGGAATTTCCCAAACATGGATAACAAAACTTAGTGCGTAAAATAATTTTCTTCACTTATGTTTATTATATTTATCAAATTTTTTTTCATTCATGAACTCTAAATTTTTCATTTTGTTCTGATTGTTTTGTTAATGAGAAAAGTGGGACAAGTTTGGATTTTAAAAAAAATCGAACATCCAAAATGGAAATGCACAAATGCTAAGAGAGATAATTAAAAAAAGTGTCTTTGATTTTGAAGGATAGGAAAAAAGTTGGTTGTTTGGCTCTGGTAAATATCCAACCTCACGTTAACTTGAGAATTTAATTTTTTTCTACTCCTTGAAATTTTTGGATCTTTAGGTCATTTGCAACTTCAACATGTTTCTAGGATGCATATCCATCAAGCATGTTAGGATCAATTAGAAATCTCTTTCTTATAAAATTCCACCAATGCTATTAGGGTTTGTACCGCTGGAATATCCCAAACATCGATTAAAAAACTTAAGAGTTCAATTTTAGTGTGTGAAATAAATTTTTTTACTTACATTTCTTAAAATTTTCAAATTTTTTTGCATATATGAACTGTAAAATTTTTATTTTGTTGTGATCCTTTTGGTTACGAGAAATGGTGGACAAATTTGGATTTGAAACAAAATTGAACATCCAAAATGGAATTTTACAAATGCTGTGAGAGATAATTCCAACAAGGCTTGGTGATTTTGATGGATTGGAAAAAAGTGGGTTGTTGGGCACTAGTAAATATCCGACCACACGTTAACTTGAGAATACAATTTTTTTCTACTCTTTGAAATTTTTGGATCATTAGGTCATTTGCATCTTGAACATGTTTCTGGCATGCATATCCAACACATTTAAAACATGTTAGGATCAATTTGAAATCTCCTTCTTATAAAATTCCACCAAGCTATTAGGGGTTGTACTAGTGGAATTTCCCAAACATGGATAATAAACCTTTGGAGTTCATTTTCAGTGCGTGAAATAATTTTCTTCACTTACATTAATTATAGTTTTCAATTTTTTTGTTCAGATTGTTTTTTTTACAAGAAAAGTGGGAAAAGTTTGGATTTTTAGAAAAATCGAACATCCAAAATGGAAATGCAAAAATGCTAAGAGAGATAATTCCATAAAGTGTCTTTGATTTTGAAGGATAGGAAAAAAGTGGGTTGTTTGGCTCTGGTAAATATCCAACCTCGCGTTAACTTGAGAATTTAATTTTTTCCCACTCCTTGAAATTTTTGGATCATTAGGTCATTTGCAACTTCAACATGTTTCTAGCATGCATATCCACCACATTTATAATATGTTAGGATCAATTAGAAATCTCTTTCTTATTAAATTCCGAATTGCTATTAGGGGTTGTACTATTGGAATTTCCCAAACATGGATTACAAAACTAAGGAGTTCAATTTTAGTGTGTGAAATAATTTTCTTCACTTACATTTCTTACAATTTTCAAATTGATTTGCATTCATGAACTCTAAAATTTTCTTTTTGTTGTGATCCTTT
Organism: Aristolochia californica; assembly: GCF_029961685.1. Taxonomy (NCBI): domain Eukaryota; kingdom Viridiplantae; phylum Streptophyta; class Magnoliopsida; order Piperales; family Aristolochiaceae; genus Aristolochia; species Aristolochia californica. Next base: position 31,372,616 of record NW_027182257.1, read on the forward strand.
TGTTTACGAGAAAAGAGGGACAAGTTTGGATTTTAAAAAATATTGAACATCCAAAATGGAAATGCACAAATGCTGAGAGTGATAATTCCAAAAAGTATCTATGATTTTGAAGGATAGGTAAAAAGTGTGTTGTTTGGCTCTGGTAAATATCCAACCACAAGTTAACTAGAGAATTTAATTTTTTTTACTCCATCAACTTTTTGGATCATTAGGTTATTTACATCTTCAACATGTTTCTGGCATGCATATCCACCACATTTAAAACATGTTAGGATCAATTAGAATTCTCTTTCTTATAAAATTTCACCAAGATATTAGGGGTTGTACAAAAGGAATTTCCCAAACAAGGATGACAAAACTTTGGAGTTCGTTTTTAGTGCATGAAATAATTTTTTTCACTTACATTTATTATAGTTTTCAATTTTTTTTGCATACATGAACTCTAAATTTTCATTTTGCAGGGATCTTTTTGTTTACGAGAAAAGTGGGACAAGTTTGGATTTGAAATAAAATTGAACATCCAAAACGAAAATGCACAAATGCTGAGAGTGATAATTCCAAAAAGTATCTATGATTTTGAAGGATAGCAAAAAGAGGGTTGTTTGGATCTGGTATATCCAACCACACGTTAACTTGAGAATTTAATTTTTTTCAACTCCTTGAAATTTTTTGATCATTAGGTCATTTACATTTTCACCATGTTTTTGGCATGCATATCCACCACTTTTAAAACATGTTAGGATCAATTAGAAATCACTTTCTTGTAAAATTCCACCAAACTAATTGGGGTTGTACTAGTGAAATTTCCCAAACATCGATAACAAAACTTTGGAGTTCATTTTCAGTGTGTGAAAAAAATTTCATCACTTACACTATTATAGTTTTCAAATTTTTTTGCATACACGAACTATAAAATTTTAATTTTGTTATGATAGTTTCGTTTACGAGAAAAGTGGGACAAGTTTGGATTCGAAAAAAAATTGAACATCCAAAATGGAAATGCACAAATGCTGGGAGTGATAATTTTAAAAGTAACTATAATTTTGAAGGAAAGGCAAAAAGTGGGTGGTTTGGCTCAGGTAAATATCCACCCACACGTTAACTTGAGAATTTAATTTTTTTCTACTCGAAATTTTTGGATCATTACATCACTTGCATCTTCAACATGTTTCTGGCATGCATATCCACCACATTTAAAACAGGTTAGGATCAATTAGAAATCTCTTTCTTATAAAATTCCACCAAGCTATTAGGGGTTGTACTAGTGGAATTTCCCAAACATGGATAACAAAACTTTGGAGTTCTTTTTTAGAGCGTGAAATAATTTTCTTCACTTACATATAGTATAGTTTAAATTTTTTTTTTCATACACGAACTCTAAAATTTTAATTTTGTTGTAATAGTGTTGTATACGAGAAAAGTGCGACAAGTATGGATTCGAAAAAAAAATTTAACATCCAAAATGGAAATGCACAAATGCTGAGAGAGATAATTCCAAAAAGTATCAGTAATTTTGAAGGAAAGGCAAAAAGTGGGTGGTTTGGCTCTGGTAAATATCCAACCACACGTTAACTTGCGAATTTCATTTTTTTTTAGTCCTTGAAATTTTTGGATCATTAGGTCATTTGCATCTTTAACAAGTTTCTGGCACGCATATCCACCACATGTAAAACATGTTAGGATATATTAGAAATCTCTTTCTTATAAAATTCCACCAAAGCCACGTTAACTGGATAAATTATTTTTTTTCTACTCCTTGAAATTTTTGGATCATTAGGTCATATGCATCTTCAACATATTTTTGGTATGCATTGCCACGAAATTTAAAACATGTTTGGATCAATTAGAAATCTCTTTCTTATAAAATTCCACAAAGCCATTAGGGATTGTACTTGTCGAATTTCCCAAACATGGATAAAAAAAAAACTTTGGAGTTCATTTTTAATGCTTGAAATAATTTTCTTCAGTTACAATTATTATAGTTTTGATCGTTTTGTTTACGAGAAAAGGGCGACATTTTTGGATTTGAAAAAAAATTGAACATCCAAAATGGGAATGCACGAATGCGGAGAGAGATAATTCCAAAAAGTATATGTCATTATGAAAGATAAGCAAAAAGTAGGTTGTTTGGGTCAGGTAAATATCCAACCACACGTTAACTTGAGAATTTAATTTTTCTTACTCCAAAAAATTATTAGATCATTAGGTCATTTGCATCTTCATCATGTTTCTGGCACGCATATCCACCACATTTAAAACAAGTGAGGATTAGTTAGAAATCTCTTTCATATAAAATTCCACCAAGCTATTAGGGGTTGTACTAGTGGAATTTCCCAAACATGGATAACAAAACTTTGGAGTTCATTTTTAGTTTCTTCACTTACATTTATTATAGTTATCAAATTTTTTTGCATTCAAGAACTCTAAAATTTTCATTTTGTTGTGATCCTTTTGAAATCTCTTTCTTATAAAAACGGAAATGCACAAATGCTAAGAGAGATAATTCCAAAAACTCTCTGTGATTTTGATGGATAGGCAAAAAGTAGCTTGTTTGGCTCTGGTTCACATCCAACCATGCGTTAACTTTAGAATTTAATTTCTACTCTTGAAATTTTTGCATCATTAGGTCATTTGCATCTTCAACATGTTTCTGGCATGCATATCCACCACATTTAAAACATGTTAGGATCTATGAGAAATCTCTTTCTTATAAAATTCCATCAAGCTATTAGGGGTTGTACTAGTGGAATATCCCAAACATGGATAACAAACTTTGGAGTTCATTTTTAGTGCGTGAAATAATTTTCTTCACATAAAATTATTATAGTTTTCAAATTTTTTGGCATACACGAAGTCTAAAATTTTTATTTTGTTGTGATCATTTTGTTTACAAGAATAGTGTGACAAGCTTGGATTAGAAAAAAAATTGAACATCCAAAATGGAAATTCAGAAATGCTCAAATACATAATTCCAAAAAGTATCTCTGATTTTGAAGGATAGGCAAAAAGTGGGTTGTTTGGCTTAGGTATATCCAACCACATGTTAACTTGAGAATTTAATTTTTTTCAACTCGAAATTTTTGGATCATTAGGTCATTTGCGTTTTCACCATTTTTTGGTCATGCATATCCACCACATTTAAAACATGTTAAGATCAATTAGAAATCTCTTTCTTATAAAATTCCTCCAAGATATTTGGAGTTGTATTAGTGGAATTTCCCAAATATTGATAACAAAAATTTGGAGTTCATTTTGAGTGCGTGAAATAATTTTCATCACTTACAACTATTATAGTTTTCCATTTTTTTTGGATACACGAACTCTAAAATTTTAATTTTGTTGTGATTGTTTTGTTTATGAGAAAATAGGGACAAGTTTGCATTCAAAAAAAAATTTCACATCCAAAATGGAAATGCACAAATGCTGAGAGAGGTAATTTCAAAAAGTATCTGTAATTTTGAAGGAAAGGGAAAAAGTGGGTGGTTTGGCTCTGGTAAACATCCACCAACACGTTCACTTGAGAATTTAATTTTTTTCTACTCCCTGAAATTTTTGGATCATTAGGTCATTTGCATCTTCAACATGGTTCTGGCATGCATACCCACCACATTTAAAACAGGTTAGGATCAATTAGAAATCTCTTTCTTATAAAATTCCTCCAAGCTATTAGGAGTTGTACTAGAGGAATTTCCCAAACATGGTTAACAAAACTTTGGAGTTAATTTTTAGTGCGTGAAATAATTTTCTTCACTTACATTTAATAAAGTTTTGAAATTTTTTTGCATACATGAACTCTAAAATTTTCATTTTTTTTGGGATCGTTTTGTTTACGAGAAAAGTGGGACAAGTTTGGATTTAAAAAAAAAAAATTAACATCCAAAATGGAAATGCACAATTGCTGAGAGAGATAATTCCAAAAAGAATCTGTCATTTTGATGGAAAGGAAAAAAGTGGGTTGCTTGGCTCTCTTAAATATCCAACCACACGTTAACTTGAGAATTTAATTTTTTTTAGTCCTTGAAATTTTATGATCATTAGGTCATTTGCATCTTCAACAAGTTTCTGGCATGCATATCCACCACATTTAAAACATGTTAGGATCAATTAGAAATATCTTTCTTTTAAAATTCCACCAAACTATTTGGGGTTGTACTTGTGGAATTTCCCAATCATGATAACAAAACTTTGGAGTTCATTTTCAGTGCGTGAAATAATTTTCATCACAGACAGTTATGATAGTTTTGAAAATTATTTTCATACATGAACTCTAAAATTTTAATTTTTTTGTAATAGTTTTATTTACTTGAAAAGAGGGACAAGTTTTGATTCAAAAAAAAAAATGAACATCCAAAATGGAATTGCACAAATGTTGAGAGAAATAATTCCAAAAAGTATCTGTAATTTTGAATGAAAGGCAAAAAGTGGGTGGTTTGGCTCTGGTAATTATCCACCCACACGTTAACTTGAGATTTTAATTTTTTTCTACTCCTGGAAATTTTTGGATCATTAGGTCATTTGCATCTTCAACATGTTACTGGCCTTCATATCCCCTACAATTAATACATGTTAGGGTCAATTTGAAATCTCTTTCTTATAAAATTCCACCATGCAATTAGGGGTGTACTAGTGGAATTTCCCAAACATGGATAACAAAACTTTGGAGTTCCTATTTAGTGCGTGAAATAATTTTCTTCACTTACATAAACTGTAGTTTTAAATTTTTTTTTGTACATGAAATCTAAAATTTTTATTTTGTTGTGATCGTTTTGTTTACGGGAAAAGTGGGACAAGTTTAGATTTGAAAAAAAATTGAACACCCAAAATGGAAATGCCCAAATGCTGAGAGAGATAATTCCAAAAAGTATCTGTCATTATCAAGGATAGGCAAAAAGTGGGTGGTTTGGCTATGATAATTATCCAACCTCATGTTAACTTGAGAATTTAATTTTTTTCTACTCCTTGAAATTTTTGCATCATTAGGTCATTTGCATCTTCAACTTATTTCTGGCATCCATAACCACCAAATTTAAAACTTGTTAGGATCAATTAGAAATCTCTTTCTTATAAAATTCCACCAATCTATTTGGGATTGTACTAGTCGAATTTCCCAAACATGGATAACAAAACTTTGGAGTTCATTTTTAGTGCATGACATAATTTTCTTCACTTACAATTATTATAGTTTTTAATTTTTTTTGCATACCCGAACTTTAAAATTTTTAGTTTGTTGTGATTGTTTTGTTTACGAGAAAAGTATGACATTTTTGGATTCGAAAAAAAAATTGAACATCCAAAATGGGAATGCACAAATGGTGAAAGAGATAATTCCAAAAAGTATATGTCCTCACGAAGGATAAGACAAAAGTGGGTTGTTTGGCTCGGGTAAATATCCAACCACACGTAACTTGAGAATTTAATTTTATTTTACTCCAAAAAATTATTAGATCATTAGGTCATTGCATCTTCAACATGTTATGATCAATTAGAAATCTCTTTCTTATAAATTCCACCAAGTTATTAGGGGTTGTACAAGTGGAATTTCCCGAACATGGATAACGAAACATTGGATTTCAATTTTTAGTGAAAGAAATAATTTTCCTCACTTACATTTATTGTAGTTTTCAAATTTTTTTGCATACATGAACACTAAAATTTTCTTTTTCTTGTGATCGTTTTGTATATGAGAAAAGTGGGAGAAGTTTGGATTTGAAAAAAAATTGAACTTCCAAATTGGAAATGCACAAATGCTGAGAGAGATAATTCCAAAAAGTCTCTGTGATTTTGATGGATAGGCAAAAAGTGGGTTCTTTGGCTCTGGTAAATATCCAGCCACGCGTTAACATGAGAATTTAAATTTTTCTACTCTTGAATTTTTTGCATCATTAGGTCATTTGCATCTTCAACATGTTTCTGGCATACTTATCCACCACATTTAAAACACGTTAGGATCTATTAGAAAACACTTTCTTATAAAATTCCACCAAGCTATTAGGGGTTGTACTAGTGGAATTTCCCAAACATGGATAAAAAAACTTTGGAGTTCATTTTTAGTGCGTGAAATAATATTCTTCACTTACATTTATTATAGTTTTCAATTTTTTTTGCATACATGAACTCTAAAATTTTCATTTTGTTGTCACCGTTTTGTTTACGAGAAAAGGGGGACAAGTTTGGATTTGAAAAAAAAATATAACATCCAAAATGGAAATGCACCAATGCTGAGAGTAATAATTCCAAAAAGTACCTATGATTTAGAAGGATAGCCAAAAAGTGTGTTGCTTGGCTCTGGTAAAATATCCAACCACATGTTAACTTGAGAATTTAATATTTTCAACTCGAAATTTTTGGATCATTAGGTCATTTGCATCTTCAACAGGTTTCTGGCATGCATATCCACCACTTTTAAAACTTGTTAGGATCAATTAGAAATCCCTTTCTTATTAAATTCCACTAGGCTATTAGGGGTTGTACTAGAGGAATTCATCACTTACATTTATTATAGTTTTCAATTTTTTTTTGAATACATGAACTCTAAAATTTTCATTTTGTTGTGATCGTTTTGTTTACGAGAAAAGTGGGACCAGTTTGGATTTGAAAAAAAATTGAACTTCCGAAATTAAAATGGACAAATGCATAGAGAGATAATTCCAAAAAGTATCCGTGATTTTGAAGGATAGAATAAAATTGGGTTGTTTGGCTCTTGTAAATATCCAGCCACGCGTTAACTTGAGAATTTAATTTTTTTCTTCTCCTTGCAATTTTTTGGATCAGTAGGTCATTTGCATCTTCAACATGTTTCTGGCATGCATATACACCACATTTAAAACATTTTAGGATCAATTAGAAATCTCTTTCTTATAAAATTCCACCAAGCTATTAGGGGTTGTACTAGTTGAATTTTCCTAACATGGATAACAAATTTTTGGGGTTCATTTTTAGTTTCTTCACTTACATTTATTATAGTTTTCAAAGATTTTTTGCATACATGTTCTCTGAAATTTTCATTTTGTTGTGATCGTTTTGTTTACGAGAAAAGTCGAACAAGTTTTGATTTGAAAAAAAATTGAACATCCCGAATTGAAATGCAAAAATCCTTAGAGAGATTATTCCAAAAAGTATTTTTCATTTTGAAGGATAGGCAAAAAGTTGGTTCATTTTGAAGGATAGGCCAAAAGTTGGTTGATTGGCTCGGGTAAATATCCTGCCACGCATTAACTTGAGAATTTTATTTTTTTCTTCTCCTTGAAAATTTTGGATCATTTGGTCATTCGTATCTTCAACATGTTTCTCACATGCATATCCACCACATTTAAAACATGTTAGGATCAATTAGAAATACTTTTCTTATAAAATTCCACAAGCTATTAGGGGTTCTACTAGTGGAATTTCCCAAACATGGATACCAAAACTATACAGTCAATTTTTAGTGTGTGGAATAATTTTCAAATTTTTTTAAATACATGAACTCTAAAATTTTAATTTTGTTGTGATCGTTTTTTTTACGAGAAAAGTGGGTCAAGTTTGGATTTGAAAAAAAATTGAACATCCAAAAAGGAAATTCACAAATGCTTTGAGAGAGATAATTCCAAAAAGTATATGTGATTTTGAAGGAAATGCAAAAATTGTGTTGTTTGGCTCTGGTAAATACCCAACCACGTGAACTTGAGAATTTAATTTCTTTCTACACTTTGAAATTTTTGGATCATTAGGTCATTTGCATCTTCATCATGTTTCTGGTATGGTTATCCTCCCCATTAAAAATATGTTAGGATCATTTAGAAATCTCTTTCTTATAAAATTCCACCAAGCAATTAGGGGTTGTACTAGTGGAATTTCCCAAACATGGATAAGAAAACTTTGGAGTTCATTTTTAGCACGTGAAATAATTTTTTTTACTTACATTTATTGTAGTTTTCAATTTTTTTGCATACATGAACTCTAAATTTTTCATTTTGTTGCGATCGTTTTGTTTACGGGAAAAGTGGGACCTGTTTGGATTTGAAAAAAATTGAACATGGAAATGCACAAATGGTGAGAGATATAATTCTAAAAAGTATCTCTGATTTTGAAGGATAGGCAAAAAGTGGGTTGTTTGGTTCGGGTAAATATCCAACCATGTGTTAACTTGAGAATTTAATTTTTTTCTAATCCTTGAAATTTTTTAACTATTTGGTCATTTGCATCTTCCAAATGTTTCGAGCATGCATATCCACCACATTTAAAACATGTTAGGATCAATTAGAAATCTCTTTCTTAAAAAATTCCACCAAGCTACTAGGGGTTTTACTAGTTGAATTTCCCTAACATGGATAACAAATCTTTGCAGTTCATTTTTAGTTTCTTAACTAACATTTATTATATTTTTTAATTTTTTTTCCATACATGAACTCTAAAATTTTCATTTTTTTGTGATCGTTTTATTTACGATAAAAGTGGGACAAGTTTGGATTTGAAAAAAAATTTGACATCCAAAAGGGAAATGAGTTAATGCTGAGAGAGATAATTCCAAAAAGTATCTGTGATTTTGAAGGATAGGCAAAAAGTGGGTTGTTTTGCTCCGGTAAATATCGAACCACACGTTAACTTGCGAATTTAATTTTTTTTTTACTCCTTGAAATTTTTGGATCATTAGGTCATTTGCATCTTCAACATGTTTCTGACATTCATATCCACCAAATTAAAAACATGTTAAGATCAATTAGAAATCTCTTTCTTATAAAATTCCACCAAGCTATTAGGGGTTGTACTAGTGGAATTTCCCAAACATGGATAACAAAATTTTGGAGTTCATTTTTAGTGCGTGAAATAATTTACTTCACATGCATTTATAATAGTTTTCAAATTTTTTTACATACATGAACTCTCAAGGTTTCATTTTGTTGTGATCGTTTTGCTTACGAGAAAACTGGGACAAGTTTGGATTTGAAAACAATCGAACATCCAAAATGGAAATGAACAAATGTTGAGAGAGATAATTCCAAAAATTATCTATGATTTTGAAGGATTGGCAAAAATTGGGTTGTTTGGCTCTGGTAAATATGCAACCACGTGTTAACTTGAGAATTTAATTTTTTTCTACAACTTGAAATCTTTAGATGATTAGGTCATTTGCATCCTCAACATGTTTTTGGCATGCATATCCACCACATTTCAAACATGTTAGGATCAATTAGAAATCTCTTTCTTATAAAATTCCACCAAGCTACTAGGGGTTTTAGTAGTGGAATTTCCCAAACATGGATAACAAAACTTTGGAGTTCATTTTTAGTGCGTGAAATAATTTTCTTCTCTTACATTTATTTTAGTTTTCAAATTTTTTTGCATACATGAACTCTAAAATTTTCATTTTTTTGTGATCGTTTTGTTTATGAGAAAAGTGGGACAAGTTTGGATTTGAAAAAAAATTGAACATCCAAAATGGAAATGCACAAATGCTGAGAGAGATAATTCCAAAAAGTATCAGTAATTTTGAATGAAAGGCAAAAATTGGGTGGTTTGGCTCTGGTATATATCCACCCACACGTTAATTTGAGATTTTATTTTTTTCTACTCCTTTAAATTTTTGGATCATTAGGTCATTTGCATCTTCAACAAGTTTTTGGCATGCATATCCACTACAATTAAAACATGTTAGGGTAAATTTGAAATCTCTTTCTTATAAAATTCCACCATGCAATTAGGGTTGTACTAGTGAAATTTCCCAAACATGGATAACAAAACTTTGGAGTTCCTTTTTAGTGCGTGAAATAATTTTTTTCACTTCCATAATGTGTAGTTATAATTTTTTTTTTTCGTACAAGAACACTGAAATTTTCATTTTGTTGTGATCGTTTTGTTTACGAGAAAAGTGGGACAAGTTTAGATTTGAAAAAAAATTGAACATCCAAAATGGAAATGCACAAATGTTGAGAGAGATAAATCCAAAAAGTATCTGTCTTTTTGAAGGATAGGCCAAAAGTGGGTGGTTTGGCTCTAATAATTATCCAAGCTCACGTTAACTTGAGAATTTAATTTTTTTCTACTCCTTGAAATATTTGGATCATTAGGTCATTTGTATCTTCAACATATTTCTTGCATGCATAACCACCAAATTTAACACATGTTAGGATCAATTAGAAATCTCTTTCTTATAAAATTCCACCAAGCTATTTGGGATTGTACTAGTCGAATTTCCCAAACAAGGATAACAAAACTTTGGAGTTCCTTTTTAGTGCCTGAAATAATTTTTTTAACTTACATAATGTGTAGTTTTAAATTTTTTTTTCGTACAAGAACTCTAAAATTTTCATTTTGTTGTGATCATTTTGTTTACGAGAAAAGTGGGACAAGTTTGGATTTGAAAAAAAAACTGAACATCCAAAATGGAAATGCACAAATTCTGAGAGAGATAATTCCAAAAAGTATCTGTCATTTTGAAGGATAGGCAAAAAGTGGGTGGTTTGGCTCTGATAATTATCCAACCTCATGTTAACTTGAGAATTTAAATTTTTTCTACTCCTTGAAAATTTTGGATCATTAGGTCATTTGCATCTTCAACATATTTCCAGCATGCATAACCACCAAATTTTAAACATGTTAGGATAAATTAGAAATCTCTTTCTTATAAAATTCCACCAAGCTATTTGGGATTGTACTAGTCGAATTTCCCAAACAAGGGAAACAAAACTTTGGAGTTCATTTTTAATGCATCAAATAATTTTCTTCTCTTACAATTATTATAGTTTTCAATTTTTTTTGCGTACACGACCTCTAAAATTTTCATTTTGTTGGGATTGTTTTGTTTACGAGAAAAGTGCGAAATTTTTGGATTTGAAAAAAAATTGAACATCCAAAATGGGAATGCACAAATGCTAAGAGAGATAATTCCAAAAAGTATATGTCATTATGAAGGATAAGCAAAAATGGGTTGTTTGGCTCAGGTAAATATCCAACCACATGTAACTTGAGAATTTAATTTTCTTTTAATCCAAAAAATTATTAGATCATTAGGTCATTTGCATCTTCAACATGTTTTTGGCATGCATATCCACCACATTTAAAACATGTTAGGATCAATTAATAATCTCTTTCTTATAAAATTCCACCAAGCTATTAGGGGTTGTACTAGTGGAATTTCCCAAACAAGGATAACAAAACATTGGAGTTCAATTTTTAGTGAATGAAATAATTTTCTTCACTGACATTTATTGTAGTTTTCAAATTTTTTTGCATACATGAACACTAAAATTTTCTTTTTCTTGTGTTCATTTTGTATACGAGAAAAGTGGGACAAGTTTGGATTTGAAAAAAAATTGAACTTCCAAATTGGAAATGCACAAATGCTAAGAGAGATAATTCCATAAAGTCTCTGTGATTTTGATGGATATGCAACAAGTGGGTTGTTTGGCTATGGTAAATATCCAATCACGCGTTAACTTGAGAATTTAAATTTTTTCTACTTTCGAAATTTTTGCATCATTAGGTCATTTGCATCTTCAACATGTTTCTGGCATACATATCCACTACATTTAAAACATGTTAGGATCTATTAGAAATCTCCTTCTTATAAAATTCAACCAAGCTATTAGGGGTTGTACTAGTGGAATTTCCCAAACATGGATAACAAAACATTGGAGTTCAATTTTTAGTCAATGAAATAATTTTCTTCACTTACATTTATTGTAGTTTTCAAATTTTTTTGCATACATGAACACTAAAATTTTCTTTTTCTTGTGATCGTTTTGTATACGAGAAAAGTGCGACAAGTTTGAATTTGAAAAAAAATTGAACTTCCAAATTGGAAATGCACAAATGCTGAGAGAGATAATTCCAAAAAGTCTCTGTGATTTTGATGGATTGGCAAAAAGTGGGTTGTTTGGCTCTGGTAAATATCCAACCACGCGTTAACTTGAGAATTTAATTTTTTTCTACTCTTGAAACTTTTGCCACATTAGGTCATTTGCATCTTCAACATGTTTCTTGCATACATATCTACCACATTTAAAACATGTTAGGATCTATTAGAAATCTCTTTCTTTTAAAATTCCACCAAGCTATTAGGGGTTGTACTAGTGGAATTTCCCAAACATGGATAACAAATCTTTGGAGTTCATTTTTAGTGCGTGAAATAATTTCCTTCACTTAAATTTATTATTTTTTTCAAATTTTTTTGCATACACGAAATCTAAAGTTTTCATTTTCTTGTGATCGTTTTGTTTACAGGAAAAGTGGGACAAGCTTGGATTAGAAAAGAAATGTAACAGCCAAAATGGAAATGCACAAATTCTGAGATAGATAATTCCAAAAAGTATCTGCGATTTTGAAGGATAGGCAAAAAGTGGGTTTTTTGGCTCTGGTATATCCTACCACACGTTAACTTTGAGAATTTAATTTTTTTCAACTCCTTGAAATTTTTGGATCATTAGGTGATTTGCATTTTCACCATGTTTCTGGCATGCATATCCACCACATTTAAAAAAAATTAGGACCAATTAGAATTCTCTTTCTTATGAAATTCCACCAAGATATTTGGGGTTGTACTAGTGGAATTTCCCAAAGATAGCTAACAAAACTTTGGAGTTCATTTTGAATGCGTGAAATAATTTTCATCACATACATTTATTACAGTTTTCAAGTTTTTTTGCATACACACTCTAAAATTTTAATTTTGTTGTGATCGTTTTGTTTACGAGAAAAGAGGGACAAGTTTGGATTCGAAAAAACATTGAACATCCAAAATTGAAATGCACAAATGCTGAGAGAGATAATTCTAAAAAGTATCTATAGTTTTGAAGGAAAGGGAAAAAGTGGGTGATTTGGCTCTGGTAAATATCCACCCACACGTTCACTTGAGAATTTAATTTTTTTCTACTCCTTGAAATTTTTGGATCATTAAATCATTTACATCTTCAACATGTTTCTGGCAAGCATATCCACCACATTTAAAACGGGTTAGGATCAATTAGAAATCTCTTTCTTTTAAAATTCCACCAAGCTATTAGGGGTTGTAGTAGTGGAATTTCCCAAAAATGGATAACAAAACATTGGAGTTCATTTTTAGTGCGTGAAATAATTTTCTTCACTTACATATAATACAGTTTAGAAATTTTTTTGCATACTTGAACTCTAAAATTTTTTTTTTTTTTATCGTTTTGTTTATGAGAAAAGTGGGACAAGTTTGGATTTGAAAAAAAATTGAACATCCAAAATGGAAATGTACAAATGCTGAAAGTTATAATTCCAAAAAGTATCCATGGTTTTGAAGGATAGGTAAAAAGTCGGTTGTTTGGCTCTGGTAAATATCCAACCACACGTTAACTTGAGAATTTAATTTTTTTTCTACTCCATGAAATTGTTGGATCATTAGGTCATTTGCATCTTCAACATGTTTCTGGCATCCATATCCACCACATTTAAAACATGTTGGAATCAATTAGAAATCTCTTTCTTATAAAATTCCTCCAAGCTATTAGAGGTTGTACTAGTGGAATTTCCCAAACATGGATAACAAAACTTTGGAGTTCATTTTTAGTGTGTGAAATAATTTTCTTCACATACATTTATTATAGTTCAAATTGTTTTGCATGCTGGAACTCTAAAATTTTTATTTTGTTGTGATCGTTTTTTTTACGAGAAAAGTGGAACAAATTTGGATTTGAAAAAAAATTGAACATCCAAAATGGAAATGCACAAATGATGAGAGTAATAATTCCAAAAAGTATTTATGATTTTGAAGGATAGGCAAAAAGTGGGTTGTTTTGCTCTGGTAAATATCCAACCACACGTTAACTTGAGAATTTAATATTTTTTCTACTCCATGAAATGTTTGGATCATTAGGTCATTTGCATCTTCAACATGTTTCTGGCATGCATATCCACCACATTTAAAACATGTTAGGATCAATTATAAATCTCTTTCTTATGAAATTTCACCAAGATATTAGGTGTTGTACAAGTTGAATTTACCAAACATGGATAACAAAACTTTGGAGTTGATTTTTAGTGCGTGAAATAATTTTCTTCTCTTACATTTAATATAGTTTTCAAATTTTTTTGCATACCTGAACTTTAAAATTTTCATTTTGATGTGATCGTTTTGTATAAGAGAAAAGTCGGACAAGTTTGGATTTGGAAAAAAATTGCACATCCAAAATGGAAATTCACAATTGCTGAGAGAGATAATTCCAAAAAGTATCAGTGATTTTGATGGATAGGCAAAAAGTGGGTTTTTTGGCTCCTATAAATATCCAACCACATGTTAACTTGAGAATTTAATATTTTTTTATACTCTATGAAATTTTTGGATCATTAGGTCATTTGCATCTTCAACATGTTTCTGGCATTCATATCCACAGAATTTAAAACATGTTAGGATCAATTAGAAATTTCTTTCTTATAAAATTCCACCAAGCTATTAGGGGTTGTACTAGTGGAATTTCCCAAACATGGATAATAAAACTTTGGAGTTCAGTTTTAGTGCGTGAAATAATTTTCTTCACATACATTTATTATAGTTTTCAAATTTTTTTGCATACATGAACTCTAAAATTTTCATTTTGTTGTGATCGTTTTGTTTTATAGAAAAGTGGGGCAAGTTTGGATTTCAAAAAAATTAAACATCCAAAATGGAGATGCACAAATGCTAAAAGAGATAATTCCAAAAATTATCTCTGATTTTGAAGGATTGGCAAATATTGGGTTGTTTGGCTCTGGTAAATAACCAATCACGCATTAACTTGATAATTTAATTTTTTTCTACTCCTTGAAATTTTTGGATGATTAGGTCACTTGCATCTTCAACTTGTTTTTGGCATGCATATCCACCACATTTAAAACATGTTAGGATCAATTAGAAATCTCTTTCTTATTCAATTCCACCAAGATATTAGGGTGGTTACTAGTGGAATTTCCCAAACTTTGGAGTTCATTTTTAGTGCGTGAAATAATTTTCTTCTCCTACATTTATTATAGTTTTCAAAATTTTTTTGCATACATGAACTCTAAAATTTTCATTTTTTTGTGATCGTTTTGTTTACGAGAAAAGTGGGACAAGTTTGGATTTGAAAAAAAATTGAACATCCAAAATGGAAATGCACAAATGCTGAGAGAGATAATTCCAAAAAGTATCTGTGATTTTGAAGGATAGGATAAAAATGGGTTGCTTGGCTCTCGTAAATATCATACCACACGTTAACATGTGAATTTAATCTTTTTTACTCCTTGAAATTTTTGGATCATTAGGTCATTTGCATCTGCAACATGTTTCTCGTATGCATATCCACTACAATTAAAAGATGTTAGGGTCAATTAGAAATCTTTTTCTTATAAAATTCCACCATGCTATTTGGGTTGTACTAGTGGAATTTCCCAAACATGGATAACAAAACTTTGGAGTTCATTTTTAGTGCGTGAAATAATTTTCTTCACTTACATTTATAATAGATTTCAATTTTTTTAGCATACACGAACTCTAACATTTTCATTTCGTTGTGATCGTTTTGTTTACGAGAAAAGTGGGAGAAGCTTGGATTTGAAAAAAATAGAACATCCAAAATGGAAATGCAAAAATGCTGAGATAGATGATTCCAAAAAGTATCTGTGATTTGAAGGATAGGCAAAAAGTCGGTTGTTTGGGTCTGGTATATCCAACCACACGTTAACTTGAGAATTTAATTTTTTTCAACTCCTTGAAATTTTTGGATCATTAGGTCATTTGCATTTTCACCATGTTTCTGGCCTGCATAGCCACCACATTTAAAACAGGTTAGGATCAATTAGAAATCTCTTTCTTATAAAATTCCACTAATCTATTTGGGGTTGTACTAGTGGAATTTTCCAAACATAGAGAAGAAAACTTTGGAGTTCATTTTTAGTGCATGCAATAATTTTCATCACTTACATTTATTATAGTTTTCAAATTTTTTTGCATACACGAACTCTAAAATTTTAATTTTGTTGTGATCGTTTTGTTTACGAGAAAAGTGGGACAAGTTTGGATTCAAAAAAAAATTGAACATTCAAAATGGAAATGCACAACTGCTGAGAGAGATAATTCCAAAAAGTATCTATAATTTTGAAGGAAAGGCAAAAATTGGGTGGTTTGGGTCTGGTAAATATCAACCCACACGTTCACTTGAGAATTTAATTTTTTTCTACTCGAAATTTTTAGATGATTAGGTCATTTGCATCTTCAACATGTTTATGACATACATATTCACCACATTTAAAATATGTTAGGTTCAATTAGAAATCTCTTTCTTATAAAATTCCACCAAGCTATTAGGGGTTGTACTAGTGGAATTTCCCAAACATTGAGAACAAAACTTTGGAGTTCATTTTTACTGCATGAAATAATTTTCTTCACTTACATTAAATATAGTTTTCAAATTTTTTTGCATAGATGAACTCTAAAATTTTCATTTTGTTGTGATCGTTTTGTTTACGAGAAAAGTGGGACCAGTTTGGATTTGAACAAAATTGAACATCCAAAATCGAAATGGACAAATACTGAGATTGTTAATTCCAAAAAGTATCTATGATTTTGAAGGATAGGTAAAAAGTCGGTTGTTTGGCTTTAGTAAATATTCAACCACACGTGAACTTGTGAATTTAATTTATTTTCTACTCCAAGAAATTTTTGGATCATTAGGACATTTTCATCTTCAACATGTTTCTTGCATGCATATCCACCACATTTAAAACATGTTAGGATGTATTAGAAATCTCTTTCTTATAAAATTCCTCCAACTATTAGAGGTTGTACTAGTGGAATTTCCCAAACATGGCTAACAAAACTTTGGAGTTCATTTTTAGTGCGTTAAATAATTTTCTTCACTTACATTTATTATAGTTTTCAAAAAAAATTTCATACATGAATTCTAAAATTTTTATTTTGTTGTGATCGTTTTGTTTACGAGAAAAGGAGGACAAGTTTGGATTTTGAAAAAAATTGAACATCCAAAATGGAAATGCACCAATGCTGAGAGTGATAATTCCAAAAAGTACCCATGATTTTGAAGGATAGGCAAAAAGTGTATTGTTTGACTCTGGTAAATATCCCACCACACGTTAACTTGAGAATTTAATTTTTTTTCTACTCCATGAAATTTTTGAATCATTAGGTCATTTGCATTTTCAACATGTTTCTTGCATTCAAATCCACAAAAATTAAAACATGTTAGGATTAGTTAGAAATATCTTTCTTATAAAATTCCACCAAGCTATTAAGGGTTTTACTAGTGGAGTTTCCAAAACTTGGATAAAAAATCTTTGGAGTTCATTTCTAGTTTCTTCTCTTACATTTATTATAGTTTCAATTTTTTTTGCTTATATGAACTCCAAAATTTTCATTTTCTTGTGATCGTTTTGTTTACGAGAAAAGTGGGACAACTTTGGATTTGAAAAAAACTTAAACATCCAAAATGGAAATGCACAAATGCTTAGAGAGATAATTCAAAAAATTATATTTCATTTTGAAGGATAGGCAAAAGGTTGGTTGTTTTTCTCAGGTAAATATCCTGCCACGTGTTAACTTGAGAATTTTATTTTTTTCTTTGCCTTGAAAGTTTTTGATCATTTGGTCATTTGCATCTTCAACATGTTTCTGGCATGCATATCCACCACATTTAAAACATGTTAGGATCAATTAGAAGTCCATTTCTTATAAAATTCCACCAACCTATTAGGGGTTGTACTAGTGGAATTTCTCAAACATGGATAACGAAACATTGGAGTTAATTTTTAGTGCGTGAAATAAATTTCTTCACTTAAATTTTGTTGTGATCGTTTATTTTACGAGAAAAGTGGGACAAATTTGGATTTGAAAAAAAAATTGAACATCCAAAAAGGGAATTCAAAAAGTATCAGTGATTTTGAAGGATGGGAAAAAACTGGGTTGTTTGGCTCTGTTAAATATCCAACCACGCTTTAAATTGAGAATTTAATTTTTTGCTACTCCTTGAAATTTTTGGATCGTTAGGTCATTTGCATCTTCAACATGTTTCAGGCATGCATATCCACCACATTAAAAACATGTTAGGATCAATTAGAAATCTTTCTTATAAAATTCCACCAAGCTATTAGGGGTTGTACTAGTGGAATTTCTCTAACATGGATAACAAAACTTTGGAGTTCATTTTTAGTGCGTGAAATAATTTTCTTGACTTACGTTTATTATAGTTTTCAAATTTTTTTGCATACAAGAACTCTTAAATTTTCATTTTGCTGTGATCGTTTTATATACGAGAAAAACGGGACAAGTTTTGATTTAAAAAATTTGAACATTCAAAATGGAAATGCAAAAATACTGAGAGAGATAATTCCAAAAAATATCTGTGATTTTGAAGCATAGACAAAAAGTGGGTTGTTTGGCTCTGGTAAAATATCCAACCGAACATTAACTTGAGAATTTAATTTTTTTTCGACTCCATGAAATTTTTGGTTCATTAGATCATTTGCATCTTCAACATGTTTCTGGCTTGCATATCCACCACATTTAAAACATGTTAGGATCAATTAGAAATCTCTTTCTTATAAAATTCCACCAAGATATTAGGGGTTGTACTAGAGGAATTTCCCAAAAATGGATAACAAAAGTTTGGAGTTTTTGGATAATAAAAGTTTGGAGTTTTTCCCAAAAAATTTGAACATTCAAAATGGAAATGCACAAATGCTGAGAAAGATAATTCCAAAAAGTATCTGTCATTTTGAAGGATAGAAAAAAATTGGGTTGTGTGGCTCTGGTAAATATTGAACCATGTGTTGACTTGAGAATTTAATTTTTTTCTTCTCCTTGAAATTTTTGGATATTAGGTCATTTGCATCTTCAACATGTTTCAGGCGTGGATATCCACCACATTTAGAACATGTTAGGATCAATTAGAAATCCCTTTCTTATAAAACTCGAACAACCTATTAGGGGTTGTACTAGTGAAATTTTCAAAACATGGATAACAAAACTTTGGAGTTCATTTCTAGTGCGTGAAATAATTTCCTTCACTTACATTCAATATAGTTTACAAATTTTTTTACAAACATGAACTCTAAAATTTTCATTTTGTTGTCATCGTTTTGTTTACGTGAAAATGGGGACAATTTTGGATTTGAAAAAAATTGAACATCCAAAATGGAAATGCACAAATCCTGAGAGAGATAATTCAAAAAAGTATATGTGATTTTGAAGCATAGGCCAAAAGTGGGTTGTTTGGCTCTGGTAAATATCCAACCACGCGTTAACTTGAGAAATTAATTTTTTTCTACTCCTTGAATTTTTTGGATCAGTAGGTCATTTGCATCTTCAACATGTTTCTGGCATGCATATCCACCACATTTAAAACAGGTTAGGATCAATTAGATATCTCTTTCTTATAAAATTCCGCCAAGCTATTAGCGGTTGTACTAGTGGAATTTCCCAAACATGGATAACAAATCTTTGGAGTTCATTTTTAGTTTCTTCACTTACATTTATTAAGGTTTTCAAATTTTTTTTGCATACATGAACTCTAAAATTTTCATTTTGTTGTGATCATTTTGTTTACGAGAAAAGTGGGACAAGTTTGGATTTGAAAAAGAATTGAACATCCCAAATTGAAATGCACAAATGCTTAGGGAGATTATTCCAAAAAGTATCTTTGATTTTGAAGGATTAGCAAAAAGTTGGTTGTTTTGATCTGGTCAATATCCTTCCACGCGTTAACTTGAGAATTTTATTTTTTTCTTCTCCTTGAAATTTTTGGATCATTCGGTCATTTGCATCTTCAACATGTTTCTGGCATGCATATCCACCACATTTAAAACATGTTAGGATCAATTAGAAATACCTTTCTTACAAAATTCCACCAAGCTATTAGGGGTTCTACTAGTGGAATTTCCCAAACATGGATACCAAAACTTTAGAGTTGATTTTTAGTGCATGAAATAATTTCCTTCACTTACATTTATTATAGTTTCCAAATTTTTTTGCATACATGAACTCTAAAATTTTCATTTTGTTGTGATAGTTTATTTTACGAGAAAAGTGGGACAAGTTTGGATTTGAAAAAAAATTGAACATCCAAAAAGAAAATTCACAAATGCATTGAGAGAGATAAGTCCAAAAAGTATATGTGATTTTGAAGGATAGGCAAAAACTGTGTTGTTTGGCTCTGGTAAATATCCAACCACATGTTAACTTGAGAATTTAATTTTTTTCTACTCCTTGAAATTTTTGGATCGTTAGGTCATTTGCATCTTCAACATGTTTCTGGCATGCATATTCCCCACATTAAAAATATGTTAGGATCATTTAGAAATCTCTTTCTTATTTTCACCAAGCAATTTGGGGTTATAGTAGTGGAATTTCCCAAACATGGATAACAAAACTTTGGAGTTCATTTTTAGTGCGTGAAATAATTTTCTTTACTTACATTTATTATAGTTTTCAAATTTTTTTGCATACATGAACTCTAAATAATTCATTTTGTTGTAATCGTTTTGTTTACGAGAAAAGTGGGACATGTTTGGATTTGAAAAAAAATTGAACATCCAAAATGGAAATGCACAAATGGTGAGAGATAATTCTAAAAAGTATATGTGATTTTGAAGGATAGGCAAAAAGTGGGTTGTTTGCCTCTAGTAATATCCAACCACGCGTTAACTTGAGAGTTTAATTTTTTTCAAATCCATGAAATTTTTGGATCATTAGGTCATTTGCATCTTCAACATGTTTCTGGCATGCATCTCCACCACATTTAAAACATGTTAGGATCAATTAGAAATACCTTTCTTACAAAATTCCACCAAGCTATTAGGGGTTCTACTAGTGGAATTTCCCAAACATGGATACCAAAACTTTAGAGTTGATTTTTAGTGCATGAAGTAATTTCCTTCACTTACATTTATTATAGTTTCCAAATTTTTTTGCATACATGAACTCTAAAATTTTCATTTTGTTGTGATAGTTTATTTTACGAGAAAAGTGGGACAAGTTTGGATTTGAAAAAAAATTGAACATCCAAAAAGAAAATTCACAAATGCATTGAGAGAGATAAGTCCAAAAAGTATATGTGATTTTGAAGGATAGGCAAAAACTGTGTTGTTTGGCTCTGGTAAATATCCAACCACATGTTAACTTGAGAATTTAATTTTTTTCTACTCCTTGAAATTTTTGGATCGTTAGGTCATTTGCATCTTCAACATGTTTCTGGCATGCATATTCCCCACATTAAAAATATGTTAGGATCATTTAGAAATCTCTTTCTTATTTTCACCAAGCAATTTGGGGTTATAGTAGTGGAATTTCCCAAACATGGATAACAAAACTTTGGAGTTCATTTTTAGTGCGTGAAATAATTTTCTTTACTTACATTTATTATAGTTTTCAAATTTTTTTGCATACATGAACTCTAAATAATTCATTTTGTTGTAATCGTTTTGTTTACGAGAAAAGTGGGACATGTTTGGATTTGAAAAAAAACTGAACATCCAAAATGGAAATGCACAAATGGTGAGAGATAATTCTAAAAAGTATATGTGATTTTGAAGGATAGGCAAAAAGTGGGTTGTTTGCCTCTAGTAATATCCAACCACGCGTTAACTTGAGAGTTTAATTTTTTTCAAATCCATGAAATTTTTGGATCATTAGGTCATTTGCATCTTCAACATGTTTCTAGCATGCATCTCCACCACATTTAAAACATGTTAGGATCAATTAGAAATCTCTTGCTTATTAAATTCCACCAAGCTATTAGGGGTTGTACTAGTTGAATTTCCCTAACATGGATACCAAATCTTTGCAGTTCATTTTTAGTTTCTTAACTTACAATTAGTATAGTTTTCAAAATTTTTTCCGAACATGAACTCTAAAATTTTCATTTTTTTGTGATCGTTTTATTTACGATAAAAGTCGGACAAATTTGGATTTCAAAAAAAATTGAGCATCCAAAACGGAAAAGCGCTAATGCTGATAGAGATAATTCCAAAAACTATCTGTGATTTTGAAGGATATGCAAAAAGTGGGTTGTTTGGCTATGGTAAATATCCAACCATGCATTAACTTGAGAATTTAATTTTTTTCAACTCCTTGAAATTTTTCAAACACTCGGTCATTTGCATCTTCAACTTGTTTCTCACATGCATATCCACCACATTTAAAATATGTTAGGATCAATTATAAATCTCTTTCTTATAAAATTCCACCAATCTATTAGGGCAACACTAGTGGATTTTCCCAAACATTAATAACAATTTTAGTGCGTGAAATAATTTTCTTCACTTACGTTTATTATAGTTTTCAAATTTTTTTGCATACATGAACTGTAAAATTTTCATTTTGCTATGATCGTTCTGTATAGGAGAAAAGTGGCATAAGTTTGGATTTGAAAAAAAATTAAACATTCAAAATGGAAATGCATAAATGCTGAGAGAGATAATTCCAAAAAATATCTGTGATTTTGAAGGATAGTCAAAAAGTGGGTTGTTTGGCTCTGGTAAAATATACAAGCACACTTTTACTTCAGAATTTAAGTTTTTTTCAACTCCTTGAAATTTTTGGATCATTAGGTCATTTGCATCTTCAACATGTTTCTGGCATGCATATCCACCACATTTAAAACATGTTAGGATCAATTAGAAATCTCTTTCTTATAAAATTCCGCCAAGCTATTAGGGGTTATACTAGAGGAATTTCCAAAACATGGATAACAAAAGTTTGGATTTCATTTTTAGTTTCTTCACTTACATTTATTATAGTTTTCAAATTTTTTTGCATACATGAACTCTAAAATTTTCGTTTTGTTATGATCATTTTGTTTACAAGAAAAGTGGGATAAGTTTGGATTTGAAAAAAAAATGAACATCCAAAATGGAAATGCACAAATGCTTAGAAAGATAATTCCAAAAAGTATCTGTGATTTTGAAGGATAGGCAAAAAGTGGGTTGTTTGGCTCTGGTAAATATCCAACAACGCATTAACTTGAGAATTAAATTTCTTTCTACTCCATGAAATTTTTGGATCATTAGGTCATTTGCATCTTCAACATGTTTCTGGCATGCATATCCACCACATTTAAAACTTGTTAGGATGTATTAGAAATCTCTTGCTTATAAAATTCCTCCAAGTATTAGGGGTTGTACTAGTGAAATTTCCCAAACATGGATAACAAAACTTTGGAGTTCATTTTTAGTGCGATAAATAGTTTTCTTCACTTACATTTATTATAGGTTTCAAATTTTTTTGCATACATGAACTCTAAAATTTTCATTTTGTTGTGATCATTTTGTTTACGAGAAAAGTGGGACAAGTTTGGATTTGAAAAAAAATTGAACATCCAAAATGGAAATGCACCAATGCTGAGAGTGATAATTCCAAAAAGTACCTACGATTTTGATGGAAAGGCAAAAAGTGTTTTGCTTGGCTCTGGTAAATATCCCAGCACATGTTAACTTGAGATGTTAATTTTTTTTCTACTCCATGAAATTTTTGGATCACTAGGTCATTTGCATATTCAACATGTTTTTGGCATTCATATCCACAAAATTTAAAACATGTTAGGATCAATTAGAAATCTCTTTCTTATAAAATTCCACCAAACTATTAAAGGTTGTACTAGTGGCATTTCCCAAACATCGATAACAAATCTTTGGAGTTCATTTTTAGTTTCTTCACTTACATTTATTATAGTTTCAATTTTTTTTGCATACAGGAACTCCAAAATTTTCATTTTGTTGTGATCGTTTTGTTTACGAGAAAAATGGGAGAAGTTTGGATTTGAAAAACAATTAAACATCCAAAATTGAAATGCACAAATACTTAGAGAGATAATTCAAAAAGGTATCTGTGATTTTGAGGGATAGGCAAAAACTATGTTGTTTGGCTCTAGTAAATACCCAACCACGCGTAAACTTTAGAATTTAATTTTTTTCTACGCCATGAAATTTTTTGATCGTTAGGTCATTTGCCTCTTCAACATGTTTCTGGCATGCTTATCCTCCCCATTAAAAATATGTTAGGATCATTTAGAAATCTCTTTCTTATAAAATTACACCATGCAATTAGGGGTTGTACTAGTGGAATTTCCCAAACCTGGATAACAAAACTTTGGAGTTCATTTTTAGTGCGTGAAATAATTTTCTGCACTTACATTTATTATAGTTTTCAAATTTTTTTGCATACATGAACTCTAAAATTTTCATTTTTTTGTGATCGTTTTGTTTATGAGAAAAGTGGGACATGTTTGGATTTGAAAAAAAATTGAACATCCAAAATTGAAAAGCACAAATGGTGAGAGAGATAATTCTAAGAAGTATCTGTGATTTTGAAGGATTGGCAAAAAGTGGGTTGTTTGCCTCTGGTAAATGTCCAACCACGCATTAACTTGAGAATTTAATTTTTTTCTAATCCTTGAAATTTTTGGATCATTAGGTCATTTGCATCTTCAACGTATTTCTAGCATGCATATCCACCACATTTAAAACATGTTAGGATCAATTAGAAATTTCTTTCTTATAAAATTCCACCAAGCTATTAGGGGTTGTACTAGTTGAATTTCCCTAACATGGATAACAAATCTTTGCAGTTCATTTTTAGTTTCTTAACTTACATTTGTTATAGTTTTCAAAAAAAAATTCATACATGAAGTCTTAAATTTTTATTTTTTTGTGATCGTTTTATTTACGTTAAAAGTGGGACACGTTTGGATTTGAAAAAAAATTGAACATCCAAAAGGGAAATGCGCTAATGCTGAGAGAGATAATTCCAAAAAGTATCTGTGATTTTGAAGGATAGGCAAAAATTGGGTTGTTTTCCTCTGGTAAATATCCAACCACACGTTAACTTGAGAATTTAATTTTTTTTCTACTCGAAATTTTTGGTTCATTAGGTCTTTTGCATCTTCAACATGTTTCTGACATGCATATCCACCACATTTAAAACATGTTAGGATCAATTAGAAATCTCTTTCTTATAAAATTCCACCAAGCTATTAGGGCAACACTAGTGGAATTTCCCAAACATTAATAACAAAACTTTGGAGTTCATTTTTAGTGCGTAAAATAATTTTCTTCACTTACGTTTATTATAGTTTTCAATTTTTTTTGCGTACATAAACTCTAAAATTTCTATTTTGCTATGATCGATTTGTATACGGGAAAAGTGGGACAAGTTTGGATTTGAAAAAAAATTGAACATCCAAAAAGGAAATGCACAAATGCTGAGAGAGATATTTCCAAAAAATATTTGTTATTTTGAAGGATAGGCAAAAAGTGGGTTGTTTTCCTCTAGTAAAATATCCAAACACACGTTAACTTGAGAATTTAATTTTTTTCAACTCCTTGAAATTTTTGGAGAATTAGGTGATTTGCATCTTCAACATGTGTCTAGCATGCATATCCACCACATTTAAAACATGTTAGGATCAATTAGAAATCTCTTTCTTATAAAATTCCAACAAGCTATTAGGGGTTGTACTTGAGGAATTTCGCAAACATGGATAACAAAAGTTTGGATTTTATTTTTAGTTTCTTCACTTACATTTATTATAGTTTTCAAATTTTTTTGCATACATGAACTTTAAAATTTTCATTTTGTTGTGATCATTTTGTTTACAAGAAAAGTGGGACAAGTTTGGATTTGAAAAAAATTGAACATCCAAAATGGAAATGCACAAATGCTGAGAGAGATAATTCCAAAACTTATCTCTAATTTTGAAGGATTGGCAAAAATGGCTCATGTAAATAATCAATCACGCATTAACATGAGAATTTAATTTTTTTCTACTCGAAATTTTTGGATGATTAGGTCACTTGCATCTTCAACTTGTTTTTGGCTTGCATATCCACCACATTTAAAACATGTAAGGATCAGTTAGAAATCTCTTTCTTATAAAATTCCCCCAAGATATTAGGGTGGTTACTAGTTGAATTTCCTGAACATGGATAACAAAACTTTGGAGTTCATTTTTAGTGTGAAATAATTTTCTTCTCTTACATTTATTATAGTTTTCAAATTTTTTTGCATACACGAACTCTAAAATTTTCATTTTGTTGTGATCGTTTTGTTTACGAGAAAAGTGGGACAAGCTTGGATTTAAAAAAAAATTGAACATCCAAAATGGAAATGCACAAATGCTGAGATAGATAATTCCAAAAAGTATGTGTGATTTTGAAGGATAGGCAAAAAGTTGGTTGTTGGGGCCTGGTATATCCAACCACACGTTAACTTGAGAATTTAATTTTTTTCAACTCCTTGAAATTTTTGGATCATTAGGTCATTTACATTTTCACCATGTTTCTAGCATGCATATCCACCACATTTAAAACATGTTAGGATCAATTAGAAATCTCTTTCTTATCAAATT
Organism: Aristolochia californica; assembly: GCF_029961685.1. Lineage (NCBI taxonomy): Eukaryota > Viridiplantae > Streptophyta > Magnoliopsida > Piperales > Aristolochiaceae > Aristolochia > Aristolochia californica. Next base: position 31,398,925 of record NW_027182257.1, read on the forward strand.
CCACCAAGCTATTTGGGGTTGTACTAGTGGAATTTTCCAAACTTAGAGAACAAAACTTTGGAGATCATTTTGAGTGGGTGAAATAATTTTCATCACTTACATTTATTATAGTTTTCAATTTTTTTTGCATACACGAACTCTAAAATTTTAATTTTGTTGCCATCGTTTTGTTTACAAGAAAAGTGGGACAAGTTCGGATGCGAAAAGAAATTGAACATTCAAAATGGAAATGCACAAATGCTGAGAGAGATACTTCCAAAAAGTATCTGTAATTTTGAAGGAAAGGCAAAAATTGGGTGGTTTGGCTCTGGTAAATATCCACCCACACGTTCACTTGAGAATTTAATTTTTTTCTACTCGAAATTTTTGGATCATTAGGTCATTTGCATCATCAACATGTTTCTAGCATGCATATCCACCACATTTAAAACATGTTAGGATCAATTATAAATCTCTTTCTTATAAAATCCCACCAAGCTATTAGGGGTTGTATAGTGGAATTTCCCAAACATGGAGAACAAAACTTTTGAATTCATTTTTACTGCATGAAATAATTTTCTTCACTTACATTTAATACAGTTTTCAAATTTTTTTGCATACATGAATTGTAATATTTTCATTCTGTTGTGATCGTTTTGTTTACAAGAAAAGTGGAACAAGTTTGGATTTGAACAAAATTGAACATCCAAAATCGAAATGGACAAATGTTGAGAGTGTTAATTCCAAAAAGCATCTATGATTTTGAAGGATAGGTAAAAAGTCTGTTGTTTGGCTCTGGTAAATATCCAACCACACGTTAACTTGAGAATTTAATTTTTTTTCTACTTCATGAAATTTTTGGATCATTAGGTCATTTGCATCTTCCACATGTTTCTGCCATGCATATCCACCACATTTAAAACATGTTAGGATGAATTAAAAATCTCTTTCTTATATAATTCCTCTAACTATTAGAGGTTGTACTAGTGGAATTTCCCAAACATGGATAACAAAACTTTGGAGTTCATTTTTAGTGCATTAAATAATTTTCTTCACTTACATTTATTATAGTTTTCAAATTTTTTTGCATACATGAAGTCTAAAATTTTCATTTTGTTGTGATCATTTTGTTTACGAAAGAAGTGGGACAAGTTTGGTTTTAAAAAAAAAAGAACATCCAAAATGGAAAGGCACAAATACTGAGAGAGTACCTATGATTTTGAAGGATAGGTAAAAAATGTATTGTTTGGCTCTGGTAAATATCCCACCACACGTTTTGTTGAGAATTTAATTTTTTTCTACTCCATGAATTTTTTGGTTTATTAGGTCATTTGCATCTTCAACATGTTTATGGCATTCATATCCATAAAATTTAAAACATGTTAGGATCAATTAGAAATCTCTTTCTTATAAAATTCCACCAAGCTATTAGGGGTTGTACTAGTGGAGTTTCCCAAACATGGATAACAAATCTTTGGAGTTCATTTTTAGTTTCTTCACATACATTTATTATAGTTTCAATTTTTTTTGCATACATGAACTCCAAAATTTTCATTTTGTTGTGATCGTTTTGTTTACGAGAAAAGTGGGACAAGTTTGGATTTGAAAAAAAATTAAGCATCAATAATGGAAATGCACAAATGCTAAGAGAGATAATTCAAAAAAGTATATTTGATTTTGAAGGATAGGCAAAAAGTTGGTTGTTTGGCTCTAGTAAATATCCTTCCACGCGTTAACTCGAGAATTTTATTTTTTTCTTCTCCTTGAAATTTTTGGATCATTTGGTCATTTGCATCTTCAAGATGTTTCTGGCATGCATATCCACCACATTTTAAACATGTTAGGATCAATTAGAAATCCATTTCCTATAAAATTCGACCAAGCTATTTGGGGTTGTACTAGTGGAATTTCCCAAACATGGATAACAAAACTTTGGAGTTAATTTTTAGTGCGTGAAATAATTTTCTTCACTTACATTTATTATAGTTTTCAAATTTTTTTGCATACATGAACTTTTAAATTTTCATTTTGTTGTGATCGTTTATTTTACGTGAAATGTAGGACAACTTTGGATTTGAAAAAAAATTGAACATCCAAAAAGGGAATTCACAAATGCTTTGGAAAGATAATTCCAAAAAGTATTAGTGATTTTGAAGGATAGGAAAAAACTGAGTTGTTTGGCTCTGGAAAATATCCAACCACGCGTTAACTTGAGAATTTAATTTTTTTCTACTCCTTGAAATGTTTGGATCACTAAGTCATTTGCATCTTCAACATGTTTCTGGCATGCATATCCTCCACATTAAAAATATGTTAGGATCATTTAGAAATCTCTTTCTTATAAAATTCCACCAAACAATTAGGGGTTGTACTAGTGGAATTTCCCAAACATGGATAACAAAACTTTGGAGTTCATTTTTAGTCCGTGAAATAATTTTCTTTACTTACATTTATTATAGTTTTCAAATTTTTTTGCAAACATGAACTTTAAAATTTTCATTTTGTTGTGATTGGTTTGTTTATGAGAAAAGTGGGACAAGTTTGGATTTGAAAAAAAAATTGAACATCCAAAATGGAAATGCACAAATGCTGAGAATGATAATTCCAAAAACTATCTATGATTTTGAAGGATAGGAAAAAAGTGAGTTGTTTGGCTCTGTCAAATATCCAACCACACGTTAACTTGAGAATTTAATTTTTTTTCTACTTCAAGAAATTTTTGGATCATTAGGTCATTTGCATCTTCAACATGTTTTTGGCACGCATATCCACCACATTTAAAAAAGGTTAGGATCAATTAAAAATCTCTTTCTTATAAAATTACACCAAGCTATTAAGGGTTGTACTAGTGGAATTTCCCAAACATCGGTAACAAATCTTTGGAGTTCATTTTTAGTTTCTTCACTTAAATTTATTATAGTTTTCAAATGTTTTTTGCATACATGAACTCTAAAATTTTCATTTTTTTGTGATTGTTTTGTTTATGAAAAAAGTGGGACAAGTTTGGATTTGAAAATAAATTGAACATCCCAAATTGAAATGCACAAATGCTTTGAGAGATTATTCAAAAAAGTATCTTTCATTTTGAAGGATAGGCAAAAAGTTGGTTGTTTGGCTCTGGTAAATATCCTGTCAAGCGTTAACTTGAGAATTTTATTTTTTTATTCTCCTTGAAATTTTTGGATCATTTGGTCATTTGCATCTTCAACATGTTTCTGGCATGCATATCCACCACATTTAAAACATGTTAGGATCAATTAGAAATACCTTTCTTATAAAATTCCTCCAAGCTATTAGGGGTTCTACGAGTGGAATTTCCCAAACATGGATACCAAAACTTTAGAGTTAATTTTAAGTCCGTGAAATAATTTTCTTCACTTACATTTACTATAGTTTTCAATTTTTTTTGCATACATGAACTCTAAATTTTTCATTTTGTTGTGATCGTTTATTTTATGAGAAAGGTGGGACAAGTTTGGATTTGAAAAAAAAATTAAACATCCAAAAAGGAAATTTACAAACGCTTTGAGAGAGATAATTCCAAAAAGTATCTACGATTTAGAAGGATATGCGAAAACTGTGTTGTTTGGCTCTGGTAAATATCCAACCACGCGTTAACTTGAGAATTTGATTTTTTTCTACTCCTTGAAATTTTTGGATCGTTAGGTGATTTGCATCTTCAACATGTTTCTGGCATACATATCCTCCACATTAAAAATATGTTAGGATCATTTAGAAATCTCTTTCTTATAAAATTCCACCAAGTAATTAGGGGTTGTACTAGTGCAATTTCCAAAACATGGATAACAAAACTTTGAAGTTCATTTTTAGTGCGTGAAATAATTTTCTTCACTTACATTTATTATAGTTTTCAAATTTTTTTGCATACATGAACTCTAAATTTTTTTTTTTTTTGTGATCGTTTTGTTAACGAGAAAAGTGGGATGTGTTTGGATTTGAAAAAAAAATTGAACATCCAAAGCGGAAATGCACAAATGGTGAGAGAGATAATTCTAAAATGTATCTGTGATTTTGAAGGATAGCCAAAAAGTGAGTTGTTTGGCTCTGGTAAATATCCAACCACGCGTTAATTTGAGAATTTAATTTTTTTCTAATCCTTGAAATTTTTGGATCATTAGGTCATATGCATCTTTAACTTGTTTCTAGCATGCATATCCACCACATTTAAAACATGTTAGGATCAATTAGAAATCTCTTTCTTATAAAATTCTACCAAGCTATTACGGGTTGTACTAGTTGAATTTCCCTTACATGGATAACAAATCTTTGCAATTCATTTTTAGTTTCTTAAATTACATTTATTATAGTTTTCAAATTTTTTTCCATACATTAATTCTAAAATTTTCATTTTTTTGTGATCGTTTTTTTTACGATAAAAGTGGATCAAGTTTGGATCTGAAAAAAAATTAAACATCCAAAAGGGATATGCGCTAATACTGAGAGAAATAATTACAAAAATTATCTGTGATTTTGAAGGATAGGCAAAAAGTGGATTGTTTGGATCTGGTAAATATCCAACCCCAATTTAATTTTTTTTCTACTCCTTGAAATTTTTGAATCATTAGGTCAATTGCATCTTCAACAAGTTTCTGACATGCATATCCACCACATTTAAAACATGCTAGGATCAATTATAAATCTCTTTCTTATAAAATTCGACCAAGCTATTAGGGCAACATTAGTGGAATTTACCAAACATTAATAACAAAACTTTGGAGTTCATTTTTAGTGTGTGAAATAATTTTCTTCACTTACGTTTATTATAGTTTTCATATTTTTTTGCATACATGAACTCTAAAATTTTCATTTTGCTGTGATCGTTTTGTATACGACAAAAGTGGGACAAGTTTGGATTTGAAAAAAAATTGAACATCCAAAATGGAAATGCACAAATGCCGAGAGAGAAAATTCCAAAAAATATCAGTGATTTTGAAGGATAGGCAAAAAGTGGGTTGTTTGGCTCTTGTAAATATCTACCCTCGCGTTAACCTGAGAATTTAATTTTTTTCAACTCCTTGAAATTTTTGGATCATTAGGTCTTTTGCATCTTCAACATGTTTGTGGCATGCATATCCACCACATTTAAAACATGTTAGGATCAATTAGAAATCTCTTTCTTATAAAATTCCACCAATCTATTAGGGGTTGTACAAGAGGAATTTCCCAAGCAAGGATAACAAAAGTTTGGATTTCTTTTTTAGTTTCTTCACTTACATTTATTATAGTTTTCAAATTTTTTTGCGTACATGAACTTTAAAATTTTCATTTTGTTATGATCGTTTTGTTTACAAGAAAAGTGGGACAAGTTTGGATTTGAAAAAAAATTGAACATCCAAAATGGAAATGCACAAATGCTTAGAAGGATAATTCAGAAAAGTATCTGTGATTTTGAAGGATAGGCAAAAAGTGCGTTGTTTGGCTCTGGTAAATATCCAACCACGCGTGAACTTGAGAATTTAATTTTTTTTTACTCCTTGAAATTTTTGGATCATTACGTCATTTGCTTCTTCAACATGTTTCTGGCATGCATTTCCAAAAAATTTAAAACTTGTTAGGATCAACTAGAAATCTATATCTTGTAAAATTCCTCCAAGCTATTTGGGGTTGTACTAGTGGAATTTCCCAAACATGGATAACAAAACTTTGGAGTTCATTTTTAGTGTGTGAAATAATTTTCTTCACTAGCATTTATTATAGTTTTCAAATTTTTTTGCCCACTTGAACACTAAAATTCGAATTTGTTGTGATCGTTTTGTTTAAGAGGAAAGTGGGACAAGTTTGGATTTGAAAAAAAATTGAACATCCAAAATGGAAATGCACAAATTCTGAGAGAGATAATTCCAAAAAGTATCTGTGATTTTGAAGGATAGGCAAAAAGTGGGTTGTTTGGCTCTGGTAAATATCCAACCATGCGTTAACTTGAGAAGTTAATTTATTTCTACTATTTGAAATTTTTGGATCATTAGGTCATTTGTGTTTTCAACATGTTTCAGCCTTGCATATCCAACTCATTAAAAACAAGTTATGATCAATTAGAAATCTCTTTCTTAGAAAATTCCACCAAGCTATTAGGGGTTGTACTAGTGGAATTTCCCAAGCATGGATAACAAAACATTGGAGTTCATTTTTAGTGCGTGAAATAATTTTCTTCACTTACATTTATTATAGTTTTCAAATTTTTTTACATACATGAACTCAAAATTTTTCATTTTGTTGTGATCGTTTTGTTTACGAGAAAAGTGGGACAAGTTTGGATTTGAAATAAAATTGAACATGCAAAATGGAAATGCACAAATGCTGAGGGAGATAATTCAAAAAAAGGATCTGTGATTTTGAAGGATGGACAGAAAGTGGGTTGTTTGGCTCTAGTAAATATCCAACCACGCGTTAACTTGAGAATTTAATTTTTTTCTACTCGTTGAATTTTTTGGGTCATTAGGTAATTTGCATCTTCAACATGTTTCTGGCATGCATATCCACCACATTTAAAACATGTTAGGATCAATTAAAAATCTCTTTCTTATAAAATTCGACCAAGCTATTAGGGGTTGTACAAGAGGAATTTCCCAAACAAGGATAACAAAAGTTTGGATTTCATTTTTAGTTTCTTCACTGACTTTTATTATAGTTTTCAAATTTTATTGCATACATGAACTTTAAAATTTTCATTTTGTGATGATTGTTTTGTTGACAAGAAAAGTGGGACAAGTTTGTATTTGAAAAAAAATTGAACATCCAAAATGGAAATGCACAAATGCTAAGAGTGACAATTCCAAAAAGCATCTGTAAATTTGAAGGAAAATAAAAAAGTGGGTGGTTTGGTTCTAGTACATATCCACCCACACATTACCTTGAGAAATTAATTTTTTTGTACTCCTTGGAATTTTTGGATCATTAGGTCATTTGCATCTCTAACATGTTTCTGGCATGCATATACACTACAATAAAACATGTTAGGGTCAGTTAGAAATCTCTTTCTTATAAAATTCCACCATGCAATTAGGATTGTACTAGTGGAATTTCCCAAACATGGATAACAAAACTTTGGAGTTCATTTTTAGTCCGTGAAATAATTTTTTCCACTTACATATAGTATACTTTTAAATTTTTTTTGCATACATGAACTCTAAAATTTCCATTTTATTGTGATCGTTTTGTTTATAAGAAAAGTGGGACAACTTGGGATTTGAAAAAAATTGAACATCCAAAATGGAAATGCACAAATGCTGAGAGAGATAATTTCAAAAAGTATCCGTCATTTTGAAGGATAGGAGAAAAGTGGGTGGTTTGGCGCTGATAATTATCCAACCTCACGTTAACTTGAGAATTTAATTTTTTTCTACTCCTTGAAATTTTTTGATCATTTGGTCATTTGCATCTTCAACATATTTCTGGCATGCATATCCACCAAATTTAAAACATGTTAGGATCAATTAGAAATCTCTTTCTTATAAAATTCCACCAAGCTATTAGGGCTTGTACTTGTCGAATTTCCCAAACATGGATATCAAAACTTTGGAGTTCATTTTTAGTGAATGAAATAATTTTCTTCACCTACATTTATTATAGTTTTCAAAATTTTTTCCATAAACGAACTCTAAAATTTTTATTTTGTTGTGATCGTTTTGTTTACGAGGAAAGTGGGACAAGCTTGGATTTGAAAAAAAATTGAACATCCAAAATGGAAATGCACAAATACTGAGATTGATAATTCCACAAAGTCTCTGTGATTTTGAAGGATAGGCAAAAAGTGGGTTGTTTGGCTCTAGTATATCCAACCGCATGTTAACTTGAGAATTTAATTTTTTTCAACTCCTTGAAATTTTTTGATCATTAGGTCATTTGCATTTTCCCCATGTTTTTGGCATGCATATCCACCACATTTAAAAATTTTAGGATCAATTAGAAATCTCTTTCTTATAAAATTCCCCCCAAGCTATTTGGGGTTGTACTAGTGGAATTGCCCAAACATAGATAACGAAACTTTTGGAGTTCATTTTGAGTGCATGAAATAATTTTCATCATTTACATATATTTTATTTTTCAAATTTTTTTGTATACACGAACTCCAAAATTTGAATTTTGTTGTGATCATTTTGTTGACAAGAAAAGTGCGACAAGTTTGGATACGAAAAAAAATTGAACATTCAAGATGGAAATGCACAAATGCTGAGAGAGATAATTCCAAAAAGTATCTGTAATTTTGAAGGATAGGCAAAAAGTGGTTGGTTTGGCTCTGGTAAATATCCACCCACACGTTAACTTGAGAATTTAATTTTTTTCTACTCCTTGAAATTTTTGGATCATTATGTAATTTGCATCTTCAACATGTTTCAAGCATGCATATCTACTATAATTAAAACATGTTTGTGTCAATTAGAAATCTCATTCTTATAAAATTCAACCATGCTATTAGGGTTCTACTAGTGGAATTTCCCAAACATGGATAACAAAACTTTGGAGTTCACTTTTAGTGCATGAAATCATTTTATTCACTTAAATTTATTATAGATTTCAATTTTTTTTGCATACACAAACTCTAAAATTTTCATTTTTTTGTGATCATTATGATAACGAGAAAAGTGCGACATTTTTGGATTTGAAAAAAATTGAACATCCAAAATGGGAATGCACAAATGCTGAGAGAGATAATTCCAAAACGTATATATGATTATGAATGATAAGAAAAAAGTGGGTTGTTTGGCTCGAGTAAATATCCAACCACACGTTAACTTGAGAATTTAATTTTTTTTTACACCAAAAAAATATTAGATCATGAGGTCATTTGCATCTTCAACATGTTTCTTGCATGCATATCCACCACATTTAAAACATGTTAGGATCAATTAGAAATCTCTTTCTCATTAAATTCCACCAAGCTATTAGGGGTTGTACTTGTGGAATTTCCCAAACATGGATAACAAACTTTCGAGTTCATTTTTAGTGAATGAAATAATTTTCTTCACTTACATTTATTATAGTTTTCAAATTTTTTTGCATACATGAACTCTAAAATTTTCATTTTGTTGTGATCGTTTGGTAGACGAGAAAAGTGGGACAAGTTTGGATTTGAAAAAAAATTGAACTTTAGAAATGGAAATGCACAAATGCTGAGAGAGATAATTCCAAAAAGTATCTATGATTTTGACGGATAGGCAAAAAGTGTGTTGTTTGGCTCTGGTAATTATCCAACCACACGTTAACTTGATAATTTAATTTTTTTCTACTCCATGAAATTTTTAGATCATTAGGTCATTTGCATCTTCAATATGTTTCTGGCATGCATATCCACAACATTTAAAACATGTTAGGAACAATTACAAATATCTTTCTCATAAAATTCCACCAAGCTATTAGGGGTTGTATTAGTGGAATTTCACAAACATGGATAACAAAACTTTGGAGTACATTTTGAGTGCGTGAAATAATTTTCATCACTTACATTTATGTTAGTTTCCAAATTTTTTTGCATACACGAAGTCTAAAATTTTAATTTTTTTGTGATAGTTTCGTTTACAAAAAAACTGTGACAATTTAGGATTCGAAAAAAATTGTACATCCAAAATGGAAAAGCACAAATGCTGAGAGAGATAATTCCAAAAAGTATCTGTAAAATTGAAGGAAAGGCAATAAGTGGGTGGTTTGGCTTTGGTAAATAACCACCCACACGTTAACTTGAGAATTTAATATTTTTCTACTCCTTGAAATTTTTGGATCATTAGGTCATTTGCATCTTCAACATGTTTCTAGCATGCATATCCACTACAATAAAACATGTTAGCGTCAATTAGAAATCTCTTTCTTATAAAATTCCTCCATGCTATTAGGGTTGTACTAGTGGAATTTCCCAAAAACGGAGAACAAAACTTTGGAGTTCATTTTTAGTGCGTGAAATAATTTTCTCCACTTACATATAGTACAGTTTTAAATTTTTTTTGTATACATGAACTCTAAAATATCCATTTTGTTGTGATCGTTTTGTTTACAATAAAAATGAGACAACTTTGGATTTGAAAAAAATTGAACATCCAAAATGGAAATGCACAAATGTTGAGAGAGATAATTCCAAAAACTATCCGTCATTTTGAAGGAAAGGAGAAAAGTGGGTGATTTAGCTCTGATAATTATCCAACCTCACGTTAACTTGAGAATTTAATTTTTTTCTACTCCTTTGAAATTTTTGGATTATTAGGTCATTTGCATCTTGAACATATTTCTGGCATGCATATCCACCAAATTTAAAACATGTTAGGATCAATTAGAAATCTCTTCCTTATAAAATTCCACCAAGCTATTAGGGATTGTAATGGTTAAAATTCCCTCTCGTGGATAACAAAACTTTGGAGTTCATTTTTAGAGCATGAAATAATTTTCTTCACTTGAATTTATTATAGTTTTCAATTTTTTTTGCACACATGAACTCTAAAATTTTCATTTTGTTGTGATCGTTTTGTTTATGGGAAGTGTGAGACATTTTTGAATTTGAAAAGAAATTGAACATCCAAAATGGGAATGCACAAATTCTGAGAGAGATAATTCTAAAAAGTATATGTGATGATGACGGATAAGCAAAAAATGGGTTGTTTGGCTCGGGTAAATATCCAACCACACGTTAACTTGAGAATTTAATTTTTTTTACTCCAAAAAATTATTAGATCATTAGGTCATTTGCATCTTCAACATTTTTCTGGCATGCATATCCACCACATTAAAATTATGTTAGGATCAATTAAAAATCTCTTTCTTATAAAATTCCACCAAGCTATTTGGGGTTGTACTTGTGGAATTTCCCAAACATGGATAACAAACTTTCGAGTTCATTTTTAGTGAATGAAATAATTTTCTTCACTTACATTTATTATAGTTTTCAAAATTTTTTGCATACATGAACTCTAAAATTTTTATTTTGTTGTGATCGTTTGGTAGACGAGAAAAGTGGGACAAGTTTGGATTTGAAAAAAAATTGAACTTCATAAATGGAAATGCACAAATGCTGAGAGAGATAATTCCAATAAGTATCTATGATTTTGACGGATAGGCAAGAAGTGTGGTGTTTGGCTCTGGTAATTATCCAACCACACGTTAACTTGATAATTTAATTCTTTTCTACTCCATGAAATTTTTAAATCATTAGGTCATTTGCATCTTCAATATGTTTCTGGCATGCATATCCACAACATTTAAAACATGTTAGGAACAATTACAAATATCTTTCTCATAAAATTCCACCAAGCTATTAGGGGTTGTATTAGTGGAATTTCACAAACATGGATAACAAAACTTTGGAGTTCATTTTGAGTGCGTGAAATAATTTTCATCACTTACATTTATGTTAGTTTCCAAATTTTTTTGCATACACGAAGTCTAAAATTTGAATTTTTTTGTTATAGTTTCGTTTACGAAAAAACTGTGACAATTTTGGATTCGAAAAAAATTGAACATCCAAAATGGAAAAGCACAAATGCTGAGAGAGATAATTCCAAAAAGTATCTGTAAAATTGAAGGAAAGGCAATAAGTGGGTGGTTTGGCTCTGGTAAATAACCACCCACACATTAACTTGAGAATTTAATATTTTTCTACTCCTTGAAATTTTTGGATCATTAGGTCATTTGCATCTTCAACATGTTTCTGGCATGCATATCCACTACAATAAAACATGTTAGGGTCAATTAGAAATCTCTTTCTTATAAAATTCCTCCATGCTATTAGGGTTGTACTAGTGGAATTTCCCAAACACGGATAACAAAACTTTGGAGTTCATTTTTAGTGCATGAAATAATTTTCTCCACTTACATATAGTATAGTTTTAAATTTTTTTTTGTATACATGAACTCTAAAATATCCATTTTGTTGTGATCGTTTTGTTTACAATAAAAATGGGACAACTTTGGATTTGAAAAAAATTGAACATCCAAAATGGAAATGCACAAATGTTGAGAAAGATAATTCCAAAAAGTATCCGTCATTTTGAAGGAAAGGAGCAAAGTGGGTGGTTTGGCACTGATAATTATCCAACCTCACGTTAACTTGAGAATTTAATTTTTTTCTACTCCTTTGAAATTTTTGGACTATTAGGTCATTTGCATCTTCAACATATTTCTGGCATGCATATCCACCAAATTTAAAACATTTTAGAATCAATTAGAAATCTATTTCTTATAAAATTCCACCAAGCTATTAGGGATTGTAATGGTTGAAATTCCCTCTCGTGGATAACAAAACATTGGAGTTCATTTTTAGTGCATGAAATAATTTTCTTCACTTGAATTTATTATAGTTTTCAAATTTTTTTGCACACATGAACTCTAAAATTTTCATTTTATTGTGATCGTTTTGTTTTCGGGAAATGTGAGACATTTTTGAATTTGAAAAAAAATTGAACATCCAAAATGGGAATGCACAAATTCTGAGAGAGATAATTCCAAAAAGTATATGTGATGATGAAGGATAAGCAAAAAATGGGTTGTTTGGCTCGGGTAAATATCCAACCACACGTTAACTTGAGAATTTAATTTTTTTTACTCCAAAAAATTATTAGATCATTAGGTCATTTGCATCTTCAACATTTTTCTGGCATGCATATCCACCACATTAAAAATATGTTAGGATCAATTAGAAATCTCTTTCTTATAAAATTCCACCAACCTATTAGGGGTTGTACTAGTGGAATTTCCCAAACATGGATAACAAAACTTTGGAGTTTATTTTTAGTGAATGAAATAATTTTCTTCACTAACATTTATTAAAGTTTTCAAATTTTTTTTCATAAAAAACTCTTAAATTTTCATTTTGTTGTGATCGTTTGGTATACGAGAAAAGTGGGACAAGTTTGGATTTGAAAAAAAATTGAACTTCCAAAATGGAAATGCATAAATGCGGAGAGAGATAATTCCAAAAAGTCTCTGTGATTTTGATGGATAGGAAAAAAGTGGGTTGTTTGGCTCTGGTAAATATCCAACCATGCGTTAAGTTGAGAATTAAATTTTTTTCTACTCGAAATTTTTGCATCATTAGGTCATTTACATCTTCAACATGTTTCTAGCAGGCATATTCACCACATTAAAAACATGTTAGGGTCGATTAGAGATCTCTTTCTTATAAAATTCCACCAAGCTATTAGGGGTTGTGCTAGTGGAATTTCCAAAACATGGATAAAAAAACTTTGGAGTTCATTTTTAGTGTGTGAAATAATTTTCTTCACTTACATTTATTATAGTTTCAAATTTTTTTGCATACACGAACTTTAAAATTTTCATTTTGTTGTGATCGCTTTGTTAACGAGAAAAGTGTGACATGCTTGGCTTTGAAAAAAAATTGAACTTCCAAAATGGAATTGCACAAATGCTGAGATTGATAATTCCAAAAAGTATCTGTGATTTTGAAGGATAGGCAAAATGTGGGTTGTTTGGCTCTGGTATATCCAACCACACGTTAACTTTTTCAACTCCTTGAAATTTTTGGATCGATAGGTCATTTGCATTTTCACCAAGTTTCTGGCATGCATATCCACCACATTTAAGACATGTTAGGAACAATTACAAATCTCTTTCTTATAAAATTCCATCAAGCTATTTGGGTTGTACTAGAGGAATTTCCCAAACATAGATAACAAAACTTTGGAGTTCATTTTGAGTGCGTGAAATAATTTTCATCACTTACATTTATTATAGTTTTCATTTTTTTTGCATACACGAACTCTAATATTTTTATTTTGTTGTGATCGGTTTGTTTACGAGAAAAGTGGGACAAGTTAGGATTCGAAAAAAAAAATTGAACATACAAAATGGAAATGCACAAATGCTGAGATAGTTAAATCCAAAAAGTATCTGCGATTTTGAAGGATAGGTAAAAAATGGGTAGTTTGGCTCTGGTATATCCAACCACACGTTAACTTGAGAATTTAATTTTTTTCTACTCCTTGAAATTTTTGGATCATTAGATCATTTGCATCTTCAACATTTTTCCAACATGCATAACCACCACATTTAGAACATGTTAGGATCAATTAGAAATTTCTTTCTTATAAAATTCCACCAAGCTATTAGGGGTTGTACTTGTGGAATTTCCCAAACATGGATAACAAAACTTTTGAGTTCATTTTTAGTGCGTGAAATATTTTTCTTCACTTACATTTAATACAGTTTTCAAATTTTTTTGCATACATGAACTCTGAAATTTTCATTTTGTTGTGATCATTTTGTTTATGAGAAAAGTGGGACAAGTTTGGATTTGAAAAAAAATTGAACATCCAAAATGGAAATGCACAAATGCTTAGAGTGATAATTCCAAAAAGTATCTATGATTTTGAAGGATAGGTGAAAAGTGGGTTGTTTGGCTCTGGTAAATATCCAACAACACCTTGAGAACTTAATTTTTTTTCTACTCCATGTAATTTTTGGATCATTAGGTCATATGCATCTTCAATATGTTTCTGGCATGCATATCCACCACATTTAAAAAATGTTAGGATCAATTAGAAATCTCTTTCTTTGAAATTCCTCTAACTATTAGAGGTTGTACTAGTGGAATTTCCCAAACATGGATAACAAAACTTTGGAGTTCATTTTTAGTGCGTGAAATAATTTTCTTCACTTACATTTATTATAGTTTTCAAATTTTTTTGCATACATGAACTCTAAAATTTTCATTTTCTTGTGATCGTTTTATTTACGAGAAAAGAGGGACAAGTTTGGATTAGAAAAAAAATTGAACATCCAAATGGAAATGCACAAATGCTGAGTGTGATAATTCCAAAAAGTATCTATGATTTTGAAGAATAGGCAAAAAGTGTGTTGTTTGGCTCTGGTAATTATCCAACCACACGTTAACTTGAGAATTTAATTTTTTTTCTACTCCATGAAATTTTTGGATCATTAGGTCATGTTTCTGGCATGCATATCCACCTCATTTAAAACATGTTAGGATCAATTACAAATCTCTTCCTTATAAAAGTCCACCAAACTATTAGGGGTTGTACTTGTGGAATTTCCCACTCATGGATAACAAAACTTTGGAGTTCATTTCTAGTGAAGGAAATAATTTTCTTCACTTACATTTATTATAGTTTTCAAATTTTTTTGCATACATGAACTCTAAAATTTTCATTGTGTTGTGGTCGTTTTGTATACGAGAAAAGTGGGACAAGGTTGGATTTGAAAAAAAAATTGAACATCCAAAATGGAAATACACAATTGCTGAGAGAGATAATTCCAAAAAGTATCTGTGATTTTGATGGATAGGCAAAAAGTAGGTGGTTTGGCTCTGGTAAATATCCAACCACACGTTAACTAGAGAATTTAATTTTTTTTCTACTCCATGAAATTTTTGGATGATTAGGTCATTTGCATCTGCAACATGCTTTTGGCATGCATATCCACCACATTTAAAACATGTTAGGATCAATTAGAAATCTCTTTCTTATAAAATTCCACCAAGCTATTCGGGGTGTTACTAGTGGAATTTCCCAAACATGGATAACAAAACTTTGGAGTTCATGTTGAGTGCGTGAAATAATTTTCTTCACTTTCATTTATTATAGTTTTCAAAAAAAATTTCATACATGAACTCTAAAATTTTCTTTTTTCTGTGATCTTTTTGTTTTCAAGAAAAGTGGAAAAAGTTTGGATTTGAAAAAAAATTGAACATGCAAAATGAAAATGCACAAATGCTGAGAGTGATAATTTTAAAAAGTATCTATGATTTTTGAAGGATAGGCAAAAAGTGGGTTGTTTGGCTCTCGTAAATATCCAATCACGTTAACTTGTGAATTTAATTTTTTTTTACTCGAAATTTTAGGATCATTAGGTCATTTGCATCTTTAACATGTTTCTAGGATGCATATCCACTACAATTAAAACATATTAGGGTCAATTAGAAATCTCTTTCTTATAAAATTCCACCATGCTATTAGGGTTGTACAAGTGAAATTTCCCAAACATGGATAACGAAACTTCAGAGTTCATTTTTAGTGCGTGAAATAATTTTCTTCACTTACATATAGTATAGTTTTAAATTTTTTTTGCATACATGAACTCTAAAATTTTCATTTTGTTGTGAACGTTTTGTTTACGACAAAAGTAAGACAAGTTTGGATTTGAAAACAATTGATCGTCCAAAATGGAAATGCACAATTGCATAGAGAGATAATTCCAAAAAGTATCTATCATTTTGAAGGATAGGCAAAAAGTGGGTGGTTTGGTTCTGATAATTATCCAACGTCACGTTTACTTCAGAATTTAATTTTTTTCTACTCGAAATTTTTGGTTCATTAGGTCATTTGCATCTTCAACATATTTCTGCCATGGATATCCACCAAATTTAAAACATATTACGATCAATAAGAAATCTCTTTCATATAAAATTCCACCAAGCTATTAGGGGTTGGACTAGTTGAATTTCCTAAACATGGATAACAAAACTTTGGAGTTCATTTTTAGTGCATGAAATAATTTTCTTCACTTACATTTATTATAGTTTTTAATTTTTTTGGCATACACAAACTCTAAAATTTTCATTTTGTTGTGATCATTTTGTTTACAAGAAAAGTGCGACATTTTCAGATTTGCAAAAAAATTGAACATCCAAAGTGGGAATGCACAAATGCTGAAAGTGATAATTCCAAAAAGTATATGTGATTGTGAAGGATAAGCAAAAAGTTGGTTGTTTGGCTCGGGTAAATATCCAACCACACGTTAATTTGAGAATTTATTTTTTTTTTGGTCCATAAAATTATTAGATCATTAGATCCTTTGCATCTTCAACATGTTCTGGCATGCATAACCACCACATTTAAAACATGTTAGGATCAATTAGAAATCTCTTTCTTATAATATTCCACCAAGCTATTAGGGGTTGTACTAGTGGAATTTCCCAAACATGGATAAAAAAACTTTGGAGTTCATTTTTAGTAAATGAAATAATTTTCTTCACTTACATTTATTATAGTTTTCAAATTTTTTTGCTTCATGTGCTCTAAAATTTTCATTTTGTTGCTATCGTTTTGTATACAAGAAAATTGGGACAATTTTGGATTTGAAAAAAAATTGAACTTCCAAAATGGAAATGCACAAATGCTGAGAGAGATAATTCCAAAAAGTCTCTGTGACTTTGATGGATAGGCAAAAAGTGGGTTGGTTGGCTCTGGTAAATATCCGACCACACGTTAACTTGAGAATATAATTTTTTTCTACTCCTTGAAATTTTTGGATCCTTAGGTCATTTGCATCTTCAACATGTTTCTGGCATGCATATCCACCACATTTAAAACATGATAGGAACAATTTGAAATTTCTTTCTTATAAAATTCCAACAAGCTATTAGGGGTTGTACTAGTGGAATTTCCCAAACATGAATACCAAAACTTTAGAGTTCATTTTTAGAGCGTGAAATAATTTTCTTCACTTACATTTATTATAGTTATCAATTTTTTTTGCATTCATGAACTCTAAAATTTGCATTTAGTGTTGATTATTTATTTACGAGAAAAGTGGGACAAGTTTGGATTTTAAAAAAAAAATCGAACATCCAAAATGGAAATGCACAAATGCTGAGAGAGATAATTCCAAAAAGTATCTTTGATTTTGAAGGATAGGGAAAAAGTGGGTTGTTTGGCTCTGGTAAATATCCAACCACGCGTTAACTTGAGAATTTAGTTTTTTTCTACTCGAAATTTTTGGATCATTAGGTCATTTGCATCTTCAACATGTTTCGGGCATGCATATCCACCACATTTATAACATGTTCGGATCAATTAGAAATATTTTTCTTATAAAATTCCACCAAGCTATTAGGGATTGTACTAGTGGAATTTCCCAAACATGGATAACAAATCTTTGGAGTTCATTTTTAGTCAATGAAATAATTTGCTTCACTTACATTTATTATAGTTTTAAATTTTTTTTGCATACATGAACTATAAAGTTTTCATTTTGTGGTGATCATTTTTATTACGAGAAAAGTGGGAAAAGTTTAGATTTGAAAAAAAATCGAACATCCAAAATGGAAATGTAAAAATGCTGAGAGTGATAATTCCAAAAAGTATCTGTGATTTTGAAGGATAGGCAAAAAGTGGATTGTTTGGCTCTGGTAAATATCCAACCACGGATTAACTTGAGAATTTAAATTTTTTAAACTCCTAAAAAATTTTCAATCATTAGGTCATTTGCAA
This sequence comes from Aristolochia californica, assembly GCF_029961685.1. Taxonomy (NCBI): domain Eukaryota; kingdom Viridiplantae; phylum Streptophyta; class Magnoliopsida; order Piperales; family Aristolochiaceae; genus Aristolochia; species Aristolochia californica. The sequence continues at coordinate 31,417,092 of NW_027182257.1, forward strand.
ATTCAACATGTTTCTGCCATGCATATCCACCACATTTAAAACTTGTTAGGCTGAATTAGAATTCTCTTTCTTATCAAAATCCACCTAGCTATTAGGGGTTGTACTACTGGAATTTCCCAAACATGGATAACAAAACTTTGGAGTTCATTTTTAGTGCATGAAATAATTTTCTTCACATGAATTTATTATAGTTTTCAAATTTTTTTGCATACATGAACTCTAAAATTTTCATTTTGTTGTCATCGTTTTGTTTACGAGAAAAGTCGGACAAGTTTGGATTTGAAAAAAATTGAACATCCAAAATGGAAATGCACAAATGTAGAGAGAGATAATTCCAAAAATTATCTCTGATTTTGAAGGATTGGTAAAAATTGGGTTGTTTGGCTCTCGTAAATATCCAACCACACGTTAACTTGTGAATTTAATTTTTTTTCCTCCTTGAAATTTTTGGATCATTAGGTCATTTGCGTCTTTAACATGTTTCTGGCATGCATATCCACTACAATTAAAACATGTTAGGGTCAATTAGAAATCTCTTTCTTCTAAACTTCCACCATGCTATTAGGGTTGTACTAGTAGAATTTCCCAAACATGCATAACAAAACTTTGGAGTTCATTTTTAGTGTGTGAAATAATTTTCTTCACTTACATATTTTTTTTTGCATACATGACCTCTAAAATTTTTATTTTGTTGTGATCATTTTGTTTACGAGAAACGTGGGACAAGTTTGGATTTTAAAAAAATTGAACATCCAAAATGGAAATGCACAAATGCTGAGAGAGACAATTCCAAAAAGTATCTGTCATTTTGAAGGATAGGCAAAAACTGGGTGGTTTGGCTCTGATAATTATCCAACCACATGTTAACTTCAGAATTTAATTTTTTTCTACTCGAAATTTTTGGATCATTAGGTCATTTGCATCTTCAACATATTTCTGGCATACATATCCACTAAATTTAAAACATGTTAGGTTCAATTAGAAATCTCTTTCTTATTAAATTCCACCAAGCTATTAGGGGTTGGACTAGTGGAATTTTCATAACATGGATGACAAAACTTTGGAGTTCAGTTTTAGTGAATGAAATAATTTGCTTCACTTACATTTATTATAGTTTTCAAATTTTTTGGCATACATGAACTCTAAAATTTTCATTTTGTTGTGATCGTTTGTTTACGAGAAAAGAGGAACAAGTTTGGATTTGAAAAAAAATTGAACATCCAAATGGAAATGGAAAAATTCTAAGAGTGATAATTCCAAAAAGTATTTATGATTTTGAAGGATAGGCAAAAAGTGTGTTGTTTGGCTCTGGTAATTATCCAACCACACGTTAACTTGAGAATTTAATTTTTTTTCTACTCCATGAAATTTTTCGATCAATAGGTCATTTGCATCTTCAACATGTTTTTGGCATGCTTATCCACCACATTTAAAACATGTTAGGATCAATTAAAAATATCTTTCTTATAAAATTGCACCAAGCTATTAGGGGTTGTATTAGTGGAATTTCCCACACATGGATAACAAAACTTTGGAGTTCATTTCAAGTGAAGGAAATAAGTTTCTTGACTTACATTTATTATAGTTTTCAATTTTTTTTGCATACATGAACTCTCAAATTTTCATTTTGTTGTGATCGTTTTGTATATGAGAAAAGTGGGACAAGTTTGGATTTGAAAAAAAATTGAACATCCAAACTGGAAATGCACAATTGCTGTGAGAGATAATTCGAAAAAGTATCTGTGATTTTGATGGATAGGCAAAAAGTGGGTTGTTTGGCTTTGGTAAATATCCAACCACACATTAACATGAGAATTTTATTTTTTTTCTACTCCATGAAATTTTTGGATCATTAGGTCATTTGCATCTTCAACATGTTTCTAGTATTCATATCCACCAAATTTAAAACATGTTTGGATCAATTAGAAATCTCTTTCTTATAAAATTCCACCAAGCTATTAGGGGTTGTACTAGTGGGATTTCCCAAACATGGATAACAAAACTTTGGAGTTCATTTTTAGTACGTGAAAAAATTTTCTTCACATGAATTTATTATTTTTTTCAATTTTTTTTCATACATGAACTCTAAAATTTTCATTTTGTTGTCATCGTTTTGTTTACGAGAAAAGTGGGACAAGTTTGGATTTGAATAAAATCGAACATCCAAAATGGAAATGCACAAATGTAGAGAGAGATAATTCCAAAAATTATCTGTGATTTTGAAGGATTGGTAAAAATTGGGTTGTTTGGCTCTGGTAAATATCCAACCACGGGTTAACTTGAGAATTTAATTTTTTCAACTCCTTGAAATTTTTGGATGATTAGGTCATTTGCATCTTCAACATGTTTTTGGCATGCATATCCACCACATTTAAAACATGTTAGGATCAATTAGAAATCCCTTTCTTATAAAATTCCACATAGCTATGAGAGGTGTTACTAGTGGAATTTCCCAAAAATGGATAACAAAACTTTGGAGTTCATTTTGAACGCGTGAAATAATTTTCATCACTTTCATTTATTATAGTTTTCAAAAAAAATTTCATACATGAACTCTAAAAATTTCATTTTTCTGTGATCCTTTTGTTGACGAGAAAAGTGGGACAAGTTTGGATTTGAAAAAAATTGAACATGCAAAATGTAAATGCACAAATGCTGAGAGAGATAATTCCGAAAAGTATCTGTGATTTTGAAGGATAGGCAAAAAGTGGGTTGCTTGGCTGTCGTAAATATCCAAACACACGTTAACTTGTGAATTTTTTTTTTTTACTCCTTGAAATATTTTGATCATTAGGTCATTTGCATCTTTAACATGTTTCTCGCATGCATATCCTACAATTAAAACATGTTATGGTCTTTTAGAAATCTCTTTCTTATAAAATTCCACCATGCTATTAGGGTTGTACTAGTGGAATTTCCCAAACATGGATAACAAAACTTTGGAGTTCATTTTTAATGTGTGAAATAATTTTCTTCACTTACATGTAGTAAAGTTTTAAATTTTTTTTGCATACATGAACTCTAAAATTTTCATTTTTTTGTGATCGTTTTGTTTACGAGAAAAGTGGGACAAGTTTGGAATTTAAAAAAATTGAACATCCAAAATGGAAATTCACAAATGCTGAGAGAGATAATTCCAAAACGTATCTGTCATTTTGAAGGAGAGGTAAAAGTGGGTGGTTTGGCTCTGATAATTTTTTCTGTTGAAATTTCTTAGGATATTTTCGTTGCTTATGAGAGGTGGTTTTGCAACCATAAGCTCCTACATAATGTTTATTTATTTATCTGTTTTGAACAACATAATGTTTGTTTATTTGCCTTACTACTTTTCTTTTGTAGTTTTTGGGCTTCACAAAGATTTGCCAACATGTCTTGTACAAATCTATGTCTTCTTCCTAAAGTATCAATGTTTAGGAAAATATCCATGGTTAAAATACCATGCTCTGGATTGTTTTGCCAATATTTTGTAACGAAGTCTTTTTCAGCTACATGTGCAAATGGTTATGGCAATTTTGCATAAAAGATAGACAGATAAGGTTTTTGGTCTTCTTTTTGTAGTTTATAGAAGTAACTTGCAAACTCGCAGTAATACTTCTCATAAAAACAAATGTTACAGATTTGTAACTTGTTTAATTTTTGAAGAGCTTCTAAATGTTTTCTTTGTTTAGTATTCTCATTGTAGGCACCTAGGGTTGGATGTATTCCTAGAAATTCCTTTGATATCTTAGCCACTAATCCTTTCAAGATATTGGCTATCGATATTGAAGTATTAGCTCATTTTTGGTCTTCGGGAAGGTTGTCCCACCAATGAGCTACATTACCCTGTAAAGCTTGGGTAAAGAAATTCAATGCTGATTCTTGATTCCAAGATTCATGCATATTTGCAGCATTGCTCATGCTCCTTTCCCATTCTTTAAGGACCTTTTCTCCATCCTTTGGGCAATCCAAGTTGAGGTAAAATTCAAAAGGGTTTATGCTATCTATGGTTTGGTGTCCCTTAGTAGCATTTGAAGGATCGACATTTGTGCATTTTGTCGCATACCTTTGTCCTCCCAGGGATATTTTGGAGTGAGAGAAACTTTCTCGTTCTTGCGGGTGAACCCCAGTACGGTTTCGGAAGTTATCTTGAAAGCTATCTTCCATGTTGGTGTCTCGTACACCTGAAGTTTCTGCTTCAAAATGGTCGCTACCACGAAGCATTCGAAATCTTTTACCAAGATCATCTGCCTTTTTGTCTTTAGCAGAGTATTCTGTTTTCTTGGTATTTTCTTTTGCAACTTCATCAGATTCCCAGGCTTCTGGTTCACTGTTGTGTGGCTCTTGTTGTTTACTAGAGGAGGGTTTTCCCTCTTGAACATAATAAATTGGTTGGCGACCGAAGGTATTATATTCTGCGTACACTTCATCATCGGTGGAAGATGATGCTTTTGAAGCGATCCTAAAAGCACGTGGTGATGGATCCTTTGTTCTAGGTGCTATGCAAGGTGTTACAAAGTACACTAGGTTTTTCAGCCATCTGGTGATGTCAGGAAGGCCTAATGGAAATGGAGTTTCCATATCCATTAAATAGAAAAATTCATTCATTTTTACAAAGCTAGGAGGGTTAGCTTTTGATTAATTTTTTCGATCTTGCATCGTAGTCTATAGATGCGATTCGTATACCTTTCCCAATGGAAATAGTACATTTCCATGGTGAAGATAGTATCATCTTCTGGTTGAAGCATGTTTCTTAGTAAGAGAGTGAAGGTAAGGCCATCTCTCTTTCTTTGTAAACAATCTAAAAGTTTTTGTCTATAGATCATCTATTTCGGGATGTTGTCCAGGCTTGTGCAGCATCGTCCTTTGTCCGGAATTTTCTGTGAGAATTTCCGGGAAATCCTATGACTTGAGCTTGGGCTTCTTCCCAGTTGTCATATATTCCTGTTTCTCTTCCTATGAAGACAACATACCAGTATTTTGTTTTTTTTGGTTTTTCGTATATACTTGTTGAGGTTTCTCCTGTTGAAGCGGTGTCTACAGGTTGAGATACGGTTTCTTCTTGGGTCATTTTGTAGATTTTTCTTTGCAGAATGATTACCAAATCTTCTAAGAATTGCTTAGATAGCATATTCTCGAAGTTCAAGTTGTTCAATCCTGATTTGGTGTTTCATGTCTTTGATAACTTGTTTTAATCCTACTGGACCGAGTCCTAGGAATCGTCCATCTCGGATTATCCTTCTTCCTTCGTTGTTATATTCTACAACTAAAGGATTTTCTTCGAGCTCTTTGAGTTTGGCTTGAACTCGTGCGAGTCGATCTTTTAACTGTAGAATCCAGACACTCTGGAATTCGATTTGATTATCATACCTTCTGGTCATGATATATTCTCGCAGTCGCGAATAATTTATAAGTCTTATTGATGGAGTAGACCTATTGTGTTCCATAATGGACTTTTGGTTTTGTACATTTGTTCCTTACAAATGTTACATGGGATGTGACCGGTATGGGTCGTAACTGTTTAGGAGTTTGTATACCTAAACAAAAAGAATCAAAGTTAGGCTTTGACTTCTTTGACACATACAAAACCAAGTCTAATACTCGGCTCTGTGGAGATCATATATATAGATGCGGAATATGAACAGTAATAACAAACACTGTGGACATCATATGTATATATATATATGCGGAACTTTAATAGTAATAACACATACTGTACGAATCACAATATTACAAACATGCAAAAATATAAAAAACATTGTTCAAAACAATAAAAACATAACTAAATACATACCCTTAAAAAAAAGGGAAAAGAAAAAACTACTTAGCTACGTAACTCCCAAAGTTACCGACCGTGGCACCGGTCAGTTCCCTCTTTTCTACTCAGCCATTACGGCTGTTAAGCACATACCGTGCTTGAGGAACTTGCCGAAGAAGATCGCCAAAAATTGCCTTTTCTTCGAACGCTCAAGCTCTTCAATTTCGAATTTAGAGGCTCTCAGTTTGAATGTCTCAACCTCTAGGGAAGCGTCAAATTTATAGCTGAAGATCTTTAATGTCCTTCGCTTTTACCCTTGATTGAGAGGTGGGTGTTTAAAGACAAAGGGTAACTTTTGTCTTTTTGACTTGTCATTTTTGCCCTTGCATTATTACCTTTCGACGCCGAAAACAGGGGTAGAAATGTCTTTTCTACTGGTGACATCTTGATGATGACGTGCAGGAATCTTTTTTAGCCATCTTTTTTTACTTGGTGTAGCCGTCATTAATGACCTTTGTAGCCGCCTTTGCGGACTTTTGAGCCACCTTTGCTGACTTTATTTTCGTTGTGGGCCTAGTCTGATGACTTGGCAGCTGACAAGTTTGCGATTGTGGCTGTTGTCTGTTCATTCGGACAGCTGCCTTTCTGTGCACACAATTTACAGATGTGCTCCTTCGGAAAAGTCTTTTGGGCCATCTGGCAAAAGCTTTCCTTTGTTTTTTTGCTGAAGGGGATATTTCCTCCAAGGAGTTTCTTTAGCGTAGCTTCAAGACTGGTCTGGATGGATGTCGGAGTCTCTTTATGGCTTCTCAAGATGATCGTTAGTGGGATAGAGGTCTTGTAGACGAAGCTTCTCTTTGTCTGAATCAGCTGTTGTATGAGCTGTATCAGGCTTTTGAGCCCGTGGAAAAGCCTGGTTGGCCAGACTGCTTCTGGGCAAGGCTTGGCTTTTGGAACATGTCTGGGATCATATTCCATGTTGGCGTCACCCTCTTTGATGCTTTCAAGTGTCACGATAGAAATGCTTGGAAACACCTTTGTGTCAGTAAATATTTCTGCAATACAGGAAACGAAATGAAGTTGAATTCCTTTACTCTTTTTTATGGAGATGAAAATTTTGCAAGCCTCCATAATTTCCTTTGGCCTTTTCTCCAACACTGATAAGTCGGTGGAGTGGAGTACCATCTGTTTTATGAATCCATATGCATAAAGCATGGATGCATATTTTGAGTCTATTTCAGGACTCAGCTTCACTTGATTCCAACTATTGCTGGGCTCAGTGGTGAAGAAGGGAGTGTTCATCCCTTGTCCAATTTGTTCATTCCATCTCTGGAATTGAAGAGTATGATCGGATTCGATCTTTGAACGAACGTTGTCCACCTATTGAGGGCATAGTGAGGGTTCCTCAGACATAATGTCTAAAATTTTTAAAGGTTTAAATTGCTTTAAAAACTCAAACTCATTAAAACTAGTTTTATCTGGTTTATTTAGGCTTTTCAACCTTGTAAACACAGATGGGGTAACCAATTTTGTCTTGAATGATTTCTCATTACTAGACAAGTCCGTGTCCATCAGAGATGGATCCGTTAAGACTTCCTTTTCAGCACTAGACTGACAGGTAGAAGTCCCTGATTCTGATTTCAATGAAATCGTTAAGGTTTCCTTTCCAACTCTAGACTGGCAGGTAGAAATCACTGATTCCCCTATCTTCAGAGAAGATTGGGTTGTGATTTCCTTCTCATGCCTAGCATGACCGGTAGAAATCCTGGGTCGACCTGTGTTTATCAAAACACTAAAGTCATCCATCTGCTGATTAGCTGACGTTGTGGCTTCCTTTTCTCGCGATGGAGATCTGGTAGAAGTCCCAGAGGAGCTTGGCATTTCATGCCGTTGAGTGAGTTCTTTTAACTCTTCGGTTAATTCTTTAACCTTGAGTTGTAAGACTTCTCCACTTAACCTGTAACGGGCACAATTCTCATGTATGTCTCCTCGTTCAGAAAGAACTAAAAGACTGTCGAATAGTGACTGTAGGGTTGAGAGCAATACCGTGAGTGTGGCAATTGTTTCTGCTAGGTCCGTCAGGGTGCTGCTGAGGGGATCCATTTTACCTATCTGTAACACAAGAAAATTCTCGAGTGGTAAGAGTATCAGGTTAATTATAAATTCTCTATAAATGCAGGATGCAGTAGCAGAGAAAGTTTATTCAATAGTGGGATATAAATCACCACGCTGGCTGCCATTTGTATATCGGGAAGGCAAAAGCATAACCGAATATTAGGCAAAAGTTGTGACGGAAGAGTCACTCATATTTTCTGAGTTTTCTTAGGAGGAAGACTCAGTTTCTAGATGAAGTTCATAGACCTCATCTCCTGATTGGATGTCATCATAATGAATGAATTCCAATCCTTTTTCTTCGGCTAGTAACGTGTAAGTACTGTACCGCCGTTGTTGTTTATCATTTGGACAATCTTTTGCAAAATGTCCTTCTTTCTGGCATATCCAGCATTTGCATTTGCTTGGGGTTTTCCCCTTTGAGTAATATGCATTTGACCCTTTACTGGATGTGGTTGGGGCAGAATTTGTTCTTTTCTTAAAGTATCTCTTTTTAGGAGTATACCTTGTTGTAGAACTTTTTTGTATGCTAAATTTTTTCTGTTCAAATTTCTTAGGATATTTTCGTTGCTTATGAGAGGTGGTTTTGCAACCATAAGCTCCTACATTTTTGTTCTGGTTTGAACAACATAATGTTTGTTTATTTGCCTTACTACTTTTCTTTTGTAGTTTTTGGGCTTCACAAAGATTTGCCAACATGTCTTGTACAAATCTATGTCTTCTTCCTAAAGTATCAATATTTAGGTAAATATCTATGGTTAAAGTACCATGCTCTGGATTTTTTTGCCAATATTTTGTAACGTAGTCTTTTTCAGCTACATGTGCAAATGGTTATGGCAATTTTGCATAAAAGATAGACAGATAAGGTTTTTGGTCTTCTTTTTACAGTTTATAGAAGTAACTTGCAAACTCGCAGTAATACTTCTCATAAAAATAAATGTTACAGATTTGTAACTTGTTTAATTTATGAAGAGTTTCTAAATGTTTTCTTTGTTTAGTACTCTCATTGTAGGCTTCTAGGGTTGGATGTATTCCTAGAAATTCCGTTGATATCTTAGCCATGAATCCTTTCAAGATATTGGCTATCGATATTGAGGTATTAGCTCGTTTTTGGTCTTCCGGAAGGTTGTCCCACCAATGAGCTACATTACCCTGTAAAGCATGGGTAAAGAAATTAAATGTTGATTCTTGGTTCCAAGATTCATGCATATTTGTAGCATCGCTCATGCTCCTTTCCCATTCTTTAAGGACCTTTTCTCCATCCTTTGGGCAATCCAAGTTGAGGTAAAATCCAAAAGGGTTTATGCTATCTATGGTTTGGTGTCCCTTAGTAGCATTTGAAGGATCAACATTTGTGTATTTTGTCACATACCTTTATCCTCCCAAGGATATTTTGGAGTGGGAGAAACTTTCTCGTTCTTGCGGGTGAACCGCAGTATGGTTTTGGAAGTTATCTTTAAAGCTATCTTCCATGTGGGTGTCTCGTACCCTTGAAGTTTCTGCTTCAAAATGGTCGCTACCACGAAGCATTCGAAATCTTTTACCAAGATCATCTGCCTTTTTGTCTTTAGCAGAGTAGTCTGTTTTCTTGGTATTTTCTTCTGCAACTTCATCAGATTCTCAGGCTTCTGGTTCACTGTTGTGCTGCTCTTGTTGTTTACTAGATGAGGGTTTTTCCTCTTGAACATAATAAATCGGTTGGCGACCGAAGGTATTATATTCTGCGTAAACTTCATCATCGGTGGAGGATGATGCTTTTGAAGCGATCCTAAAAGCAGGTGGTGCTGGATCCTTTTTTCTAGGTGCTATGCAAGGTGTTGCAAAGTACAGTAGGTTTTTCAGCCATCCTGTGATGTCAAAAAGGCCTAATGGTAATGGAGTTTCCATATCCATTAAATAGAAAAACTCTGTCATAGAGCTAATTCTTCAAGCTTCTGTTGAACCTTTTTGATCAGATATCGTAGTAGAATTTCTCTACGGGTTAATCTGGTTAATCTACACCATTCATTCAGATATGCTTAATAAGCTATATCGATTTCATTTACTGGTGTGAGAGTTTCTCTGGCATGCCAATTTTGGGCTTGCATTGACCGTACCAGACGAAGTTGATCTAGTAGTCTTGCTCTACAGATCCTTTTACAATGCTAAAAGGTTTAGCTTTCTTTTAATTTTTTTGATCTTGCATCTAAGGTTGTAGATGCGATCAAAATATCTTTCCCAAAAATTTTAATACCATACCTTTGTTGGGATTGTATTATCTCCTGGCTGAAGAGTATTTCTTTGGAGGAAAGCGAGGGCAAGGCTTTCTCTTTTTAATTTTAAACGATCTAAAAGTTTCCGTTTATAGATCATTCTGGTGTCCAAGGTGTAAAAGGTGTTTTACACCTTGATGGACCTGGAAAACCTAGACGTTCTTTTGAACCTAGCTGTTCTTTTAATGCTAAGACTTCTGTCAAAAGTTCTTGCATTATATCTTTGTTTAGATTATCTAAACTTTGTTTAAGTTCTCTTAACTCTTTGAAGAAAATAAGACTATTTCCTTGGTCAATCTTTTCTAGAATATTTTCTAGGATGTTTTGACACTTTATTATTTCTCTATGTTTTTGTTCATCATAGAGGAAATCTATTTTCTGTTGGAGGTTTTCAACAGTTTGTTCTAACCTATTGAGGGTCTTACCAAAAGACTCTAAGGTTTGATTAGAATTGATGACGATGTCACTAGTTCCTATGGGTCGACCTAAGGCTTTGTATAGGTTATGTGCCATAATCTATGTGAAGAGGAACATAAGCATTGGGCCTTGTATTTCCGATTCCTTCGAAACGAGAACTATTTGAGGTTCTACATGTTGAGGTAGAGGGTCTGTCCTGTTCGATGGAAAAACTGGATCTAGTGTTTGTGATCACTAGTTTTCCTTCTATCTCCTTTATGGTTTTCTGAGAGAGGGGAAGGTGTCTGGGTGCCAAAGGCTGGACTACCCATTCTGTTGGCCATGTTAACTCTCTAGGGTCGAGTTCTTCTATGGTCAGGTTTTCAGAATAACAAATGTTTTTGGCTATCTTCTATGGTGAAGTTTTCAGAATAACCAATGTTTTGGCTAATTCTATGAGTTTCTTTCAATCTTTAACTGGAACGTTTCCAGTGTTGATTCCTCGGGCTACTATGCATACAAGTATGCGCATAACTCTTCATCCTGGTTGAATTCCATTTTTTGACCAGTTGTCTGTATAGATTTTTAGGGACAAGGTGTCTTGGATGTGCTTGTCTTCTAAATCTATTTGTAGATTGGGCCATGTTGTAAAGGATATTGGGCCTAATCCTAAGTTTTCTCTAACTCATCCGAGTAGGGCTTTTTCAAAATTATTCTTCACAGAGTTATTCACAATAGCTGCGATGAAGGGTAAATTCTGATTGATTCATATTAAGGGGTCTAATCCTATACGAACTAGTCCATAATGGACATATTTGAATCTTTTTAGCTTACCTAAGTCAGATTCACTTAATAATCTGTAGCAGAAAGTACCTGAATCGGTATCTTGTATTTCTATAGATCGTTCATTCTGGAAGACGAAGGATTTCTTTTGGAATTCAATCCAATCTTTGTTGTAGACTTCAGTTATCCGAGGGATACTTATTGTCCACTTTTGTCCATCCTGCATTAGATTAGGATGTTCATCATATTCTCCATGTGTTTCATGATGTATATGAATACTGTTTTGGAGAGAAGTACATTCTATTCCTATTTGTTTAGACATTTAGGAATTTTAGATGAGTTGAGGTCTCTTCTAATTTTTGGAAGAAGAGTTCAAGCAATCGTTCCAATTGATACAAGGTGATGAAAGGAGAGATGTGTTGTATAACTAATTCTCTCAATTCCTCATTTTGAGTTAAGGCGCAGATGTCTCGTATAAGACGATCTCTATCTGTTCCGTGATGAGTTTTTACAAAAGATATTTTGCAAATTACTTCTTGTAACTCTTTTTTACATGGTTTGTTGTTAACCATTCTTATTTTCGCTTCTCGGATAGGTTCTAAGATCCTAGAAGGATTTATTTCTTGATCCGCATAGCTTTGTAGATCTGTAAGGAAACGTACTGTTTCTTCAGTATTTCCTGTTTTAAGTACCTCAAGATGGGCATCAATTCTTCTCTTGAGTTTTTGTACTTGTTCATTAACTTCACTCTCTATTCCTAAGCATAGGAAAGCAACGCTCTCTGGGGTGTATTTTTCCCAGCATCTTTTCATAAAGAAGTTGTGATGCATATCACCAACTAAATCCATTATATTATTTAATATTTGATTATTCTTGTCATGCCATCCATGTGGATAGCCTATTATTGGACAAACATTTGTGTGTCCAGTTTTCAACACGGTGTCGTAAGAAGGACCGTTGAGCTCCTTCTGACCTACCAGTTGGGGTCTTTGGTACATCAGTACATTTGTTCCTTACAAATGTTACATGGGATGTGACCGGTATGGGTCGTAACTGTTTTGGAGCATATATACCTAAACAGAAAGAATCAAAGTTAAGCTTTGACTTTTTGACACATACAAAACCAAGTCTAATACTTGGCTCTGATACCATTTTTTTTAACACAACGCGTCTCTAGCAAACTCTGACAGTGGAATACTGATATCATGCACTATTGCTATGATATCGACAGAAAGTCTCTAATAGACTTGTACATACAATGGGAGAGAACCTAGGGATGAGGGCAGCGAAACAAGAATCCTAGGGACTACTGCCTGCCAGTCTCGAGCTGCAGGCAGTGGATGACTCACACAATACTATTCCTACAGTTACACTGCGTCAGTCCAATCAGTTTACCATCATATCACTTTCCTGCTTCCTACCACATTTCACTGCTATATACTCGTTTGTGTCTATGTCATAGCTATCTAATAGGCCCAACATGACTTCTACTGCTACTTAGAACTTCTTCGGGGTTTGACCCTATTCCTTCCAGCTTACCACCAAGTGGGCAATTCCGTCGATGCGGTCCTCACGGTCTCCAGAGCGCCCCAAGCCGTTCCTATTAACCGTTGCGGCTCCATGGCTGCTTCAGCAGGGTAGAGAACAACTCCATTTCATTTTCTACCTCGGAGCGTAGCCGAATAATTCCAAATCTCTAGCTTCTATTCTATTTGGCACTATTTGTTACTATTTCTTTTTGACGAGTGAACAGTAAACATGAATAGTAATCATGAATAGTAAAAATGAACAGTACTTTTGAACAGTAACTTTGGAATAGTAAAAACAAACACTGTGGAGATCATATCTATAGATGCGGAATATGAACAGTAATAACAAACACTGTGGAGATCATATATATATATATATATATATATGCAGAACTTGAACAGTAATAACACATACTGTACGAATCACAATATTACAAACATGCGGAAAGATAAAAAATATTTGTTCAAAACAATAAAAACATAACTAAATACATACCTTTAAAAAAAGGGAAAAGAAAAAACTACTTAGCTGCATAACTCCCGAAGTTACCAACAGTGGCACCGGTCGGTTCCCTCTTTTCTACTCAGCCATTACAGCTGTTAAGCACATACCATGCTTGAGGAACTTGCCGGAGAAAGATCGCCGGAAATCGCCTTTTCTTCAAACGCTCAAGCTCCTCAATTTCGAATTTAGAGGCTCTCCATTTGAATGTCTCAACCTCTGGAGGAGCGTCAAATTTATAGCTAAAGATCTTTCATGTCTTCCGCTTTTACTCTTGATTGAAAGGTGGGTGTTTAAAGACAAAGGGTAACTTTTGTCTTTTTGACTTGTCATTTTTGCCCTTGCATTATTACCTTTTGGCGCCGAAAGCAGGGGTAGAAATGTCTTTTCTGCTGGTGACATCATGATGATGACATGCAGGAATCTTTTTTAACCATCTTTGTTGACTTGGTGTAGCCGTCATTGATGACCTTTGTAGGCGTCGTTTCAGACTTTTGAGCCGCCTTTGTTGACTTTGTTTTCGTCGTGGGCCTAGTCTGCTGACTTGGCTGCTGACTAGTCTACTGTCGTGGCTGCTGACTGCTCATTCAAACAGGTACCTTTCTGTGCACACAATTTACAGTTGTGCTCATTCGGAAACGACTTCTGGGCCATCTGGCAGAATCTTTCCTTTGTTGTTTTGCTGAAGGGGATATTTCCTCCAAGGAGTTTCTTCAGCGTAGCTTCGAGACTGGTCTGGACAGAAGTTGGACACTCATTATAGCTTTTGGAGACGATCGTCAGTGGGACAAAGGTCTTGTAGACAAAGGTTCTCTTTTTCTGAATCAGCTGTTGTATGAGCTGTATCAAGTTCTTGAGCCTGCGGATACGCCTGATTGGCCAAACTGCTTCTGGGCAAGGTTTGGCTTTTGGGATATGTATGGGAGCATATTTCATCTTCGCGTCACCTTCTTTGATGCCTTCAAGTGTCATGACAGAAATGCTTGGAAACATCTTTGTGTTAGTAACAATTTCAGCAATACAGGAAACGAAATGAAGTCGAATTCCTTTACTCTTTCTTATGAAGATGAAACTTTAGCAAGCCTCCATAATTTCTTTGGGCATTTTCGCCAACACTGATAAGTCGGTGGAGTGGAGTACCATCTTTTTTATGAATCCATATGCATAAAGCATGGATGCATATTTTGAGTCTATTTCAGGACTCAGCTTCACTTGATTCCAACTGTTGCTGGGCTCAGTGGTGAAGAAGGGAGTGTTCATCCCTTGTCCAATTTGTTCATTCCATCTCTGAAATTGAACAATATGATCGGATTCGATCTTTGAACGAATGTTGTCCACCTTTTGATGGCGTAGCAAGGGTTCCTCAGACATAATGTCCGAAAGTTTTAAAGGTTTAAATTTCTTTAAAAACTCAAAATCATTAAAACTTGTTTTATTTGGTTTATTTAGGCTTTTCAACCTTGTAAACTCAGACGGGGTAACCAATTTTGTCTTGAATGATTTCTCATTACTTGACAAGTCTGTTTCCATCAGGGATGGATCCGTTAAGACTTCCTTTTCAGCTCGGGACTGACAGGTAGAAGTGCCTGATTCTGATTTCAATGAAATCGTTAAGGTTTCCTTTCCAACTCTAGACTGGCAAGTAGAAATCCCTGATTCCCCTATCTTCAGAGAAGATTGGGGTTGTGATTTCCTTCTCATGCCTACCATGACTGGTAGAAATCCCGGGTTGACCTGTGTTTATCAAAACACTAAAGTCATCCGTCTACTGATTAGCTGACGTTGTGGCTTCCTTTTCTCCCAAAGGAGATCCGGTAGAAGTCCCGGAGGAACTTGGCATTTCATGCCATTGAGTGAGTTCTTTTAACTCTTCGGTTAATTCTTTAACCTTGAGTTGTTAGACTTCTCCACTTAACCTGTAACGTGAACAATTCTCATGTTGGTCTCCTCGTTCTGAGAGAACTAAAAGACTATCGCATAGTGACTATAGGGTTGAGAGCAATACCGGGAGTGTGGCAATTGCTGTAGCTAGGTCCGTCAGGGAGCTGCTGAGGGGATCCATTTTACCTGTCTGTAACACAAGAAAATTCTCGAGTGGTCAGAGTATCAGGTTAATTATAAATTCTCTATAAATGCAGGATGCAGTAGCAGAGAAAGTTTGCTTATTTAATAGTGGGATATAAATTACCACGTTGGCTGCCATTTGTATATCGGGAAGGCAAAAGCATAAACGAATATTAGGCAAAGGTCGTGCCTGAAGAGTCACTCATATTTTCTGAGTTTTCTGAGGAGGAAGACTCAGTTTCTAGATGAAGTTCATAGACCTCATCTCCTGACTGGATGTCATCGTAATGAATGAATTCCAATCCATTTTCTTCGGCTAGTAACATGTAAGTACTGTACCGCCATTGTTGTTTATCATTTGGACAACCTTTTGCAAAATGTCCTTCTTTCTTGCATGTCTAGCATTTGCATTTTCTTGGGGTTTTCCCCTTTGGGCAGTATGCATTTGACCCTTTACTGGATGTGGCCGGGCAAGAATTTGTTCTTTTCTTAAAGTATCTCCTTTTAGGAGTATACCTTGATGTAGAACTTTTTTGTATCCTACATTTTTTCTGTTGAAATTTCTTAGGATATTTTCGTTGCTTATGAGAGGTGGTTTTGCAACCATAAGCTCCTACATTGTTGCTTTGGTTTGAACAACAAAATGTTTGTTTATTTGCCTTACTACTTTTCTTTTGTAGTTTTTGGGCTTCACAAAGATTTGCCAAAATATCTTGTACAAATCTATGTCTTCTTCCTAAAGTATCATTGTTTAGCAAAATATCCATGGTTAAAGTACCATGCTCTGGATTGTTTTGCCAATATTTTGTAACATAGTCTTTTTCAGCTACATGTGCAAATGGTTCTGGCAATTTTGCATAAAAGATAGACAGATAAGGTTTCTGGTCTTCTTTTTGCAGTTTATAGAAGTAATTTGCAAACTCACAGTAATACTTCTCATAAAAACAAATCTTACAAATTTGTAACTTGTTTAATTTCTGAAGAGTTTCTAAACATTTTCTTTGTTTAGTACTCTCATTGTAGGCTTCTAGGGTTGGATGTATTCCTAGAAACTCCTTTGATATCTTAACCACGAATCCTTTCAAGATATTGGTTATCGATATTGAAGTATTAGCTCATTTTTGGTCTTCAGGAAGGTTGTTCCAACAATGAGCTACATTACCCTGTAAAGCATAGGTAAAGAAATTAAATGCCGATTCTTGGTTCAAAGATTCTTGCATATTTGTAGCATTGCTCATGCTCCTTTCCCAATCTTTAAGGACCTTTTCTCCATCCTTGGGGCAATCCAAGTTGAGGTAAAATCCAAAAGGGTTTATGCTATCTATGGTTTGGTGTCCTTAGTAGCATTTGAAGGATCGACATATGTGTATCTTGTCACATACCGTTGTCCTCCCAGGGATATTTTGGAGTGAGAGAGACTTTCTCGTTCTTGCGAATGAACCGCAGTACGGTTTCGGAAGTTATCTTGAAATCTATCTTCCATGTGGGTGTCTCGTACCCTTGAAGTTTCTGCTTCAAAATGGTCGCTACCACGAAGCATTCGAAATCTTTTACCAAGATCATCTGCCTTTTTGTCTTTAGCAGAGTAGTCTGTTTTCTTGGTATTTTCTTCTACAACTTCATCAGATTCCTAGGCTTCTGGTTCACCGTTGTGTTGCTCTTGTTGTTTACTAGAGGAGGGTTTTTCCTCTTGAACATAATAAATCGGTTGGCGACCGAAGGTATTATATTCTGCATAAACTTCATCATCGGTAGAGGATGATGCTTTTGAAGCGATCCTAAAAGCAGGTGGTGCTGGATCCTTTTTTCTAGGTGCTATGCAAGGTGTTGCAAAGTACACTAGGTTTTTCAGCCATCTGGTGATGTCAGGAAGGCCTAATGGTAATGGAGTTTCCATGTCCATTAAATAGAAAAACTCTGTCATAGAGCTAATTCTTCAAGCTTCCGTTGAACCTTTTTTGTCAAATACCGCAGTAGAATTTCTCTACGGGTTAATCTCCACCATTCATTCAGATATGCTTGATAAGCTATATCGGTTTCATTTACTGGTGTGAGAGTTTCTCTGGCTTGCATTGTCCGTACCATATGGAGTTGAGCTCTACAGATCATTTTACAAAGCCAAAAGATTTAGCTTTCTTTTAATTTTCTTGATCTTGCATCTATGGTTGTAGATGCGATCAGAATATCTTTCCAAAAAATAGTAATACCATACCATTGGTGGGATTGTATTATCTTCTGGCTGAAGAGTATTTCTTTGGAGTAACGCGAGGGCAAGGCTTTCTCTTTTTAATTGTAAACGATCTAAAAGTTTCCTTATATAGATCATTCTGGTGTCCAAGGTGTCAAAGGTGTTTTATACCTTGATGGACCTGAAGAACCTAGACGTTCTTTTGAACCTAGCTGTTCTTTTGAACCTAGCTGTTCTTTTAATGCTAAGACTTCTGTCAAAAGTTCTTGCATTTTATCTTTGTTAAGATTATCCAAACTTTGTTTAAGTTCTGTTAAGTCTTTGAAGAAAACAGGACTATTTCCATGGTCAATCTTTTCTAGAGTATTTTCTAGGATGTTTTTACACTTTATTATTTCTCTATGTTTATGTTCATCATAGAGGAAATCTATTATCTGTTGGAGGTTTTCAACAGTTTGTTCTAACCTATTAAGGGTCCTACCAAAAGACTCTAAGGTTTGAATGGAATTGCTGACAATGTCACTATTTCCTATAGGTGGACCTAAGGCTTTGTATGAGTTATGTGCCATCATCTATGTGAAGAGGAACATAAGCATTGGGCCTTGGATTTCCGATTCCTTCGAAACGAGAACTGTTTGAGGTTCTACTTGTTGAGGTAGAGAGTCTATCCTGTTCAATGGAAAAACTGGATCTAGTGTTTGTGATCACTAGTTTTCCTTTTATCTCCTTTATGGTTTTTCGAGAGAGGGGAAGGTGTCTGGGTGCCAAAGGTTGGACTATCCATTCTGTTGGCCATGTTAACTCTCTAGGGTCGAGTTCTTCTATGGTCAAGTTTTCAAAATAACCAATGTTTTTGGCTAATTCTGTGAGTTTCTTTGAATCTTTAACTGCAACCTTTCCAATGTTGATTCCTCAGGCTACTATGCATACAAGTATGCGCATAACTCTTCTTCCTGGTTGAATTCCATTTTTTGACCAGTTGTCTGTATAGATATTTAGGGACAAGGTGTCTTGGATGTGTTTGTCTTCTAAATCTATTTGTAGATTGGGCCATGTTGCAAAGGATACTGGGCCTAATCCTAAGTTTGTTCTAATTCCTCCGAGTAGGGCTTTTTCAAAATTATTCTTCACAGAGTTATCCACTATAGCTGCGATGAAGGGTAAATTCTGATTGATTCGTATTAAGGGGTCTAATCCTATACGAACTAGTCCATAATGGACATATTTGAATCTTTTTAGCTTAGCTAAGTCAGATTCACTTAATAATTTGTAGCAAAAAGTCCTAAATCGGTATCCTATTTTTCTACAGATAGTTCCTTCTGGAAGATGAAGGATTTCTTTTGGAATTCAATCCAATCTTTGTTGTAGACTTCAATTATCCGAGGGATACTTATTTTCCACTTTTGTCCATCCTGCATTATATTAGGATGTTCATTGTATTCTCCATGTGTTTCATGATGTATATGAATACTGTTTTGGAGAGAAGTACATTCTATTCCTATTTGTTCAGACATTTAGGAATTTTAGATGAGTTAAGGTCTCTTCTAATTTTTGGAACAAGAGTTCAAGCAATCATTCCAATTGATACAAGGTGATGAAAGGAGAGATGTGTTGTATAACTAATTCTCTCAATTCCTCATTTTGAGTTAAGGCACAGATGTCTCGTATAAGACGATCTCTATCTGTTCCGTGATTAGTTTTTACAGAAGATATTTTGCAAATTACTTCTAGTGACTCTTTTTTATATGGTTTGTTGTTAACCATTCTTATTTTCGCTTCTCGGATAGGTTCTAAGATCCTAGAAGGATTTATTTCTTGATCCACATAGATTTGTAGATCTGTAAGGAAACGTACTGTTTCTTCAGTATTTCCTGTTTTAAGTACCTCAAGATGGGCATTAATTCTTCTCTTGAGTTTTTGTACTTGTTCCTTAACGTCTCTCTCTATTCCTAAGCATAGGAAAGCAACGCTCTCTAGGGTGTATTTTTCCCAGCATCTTTTCATAAAGAAGTTGTGATGCATATCACCAACTAAATCCATTATATTATTTAATATTGGATGATTCTTATCGTACCATCCATATGGATAGCCTATTATTGGACAAACATTTATGTGTCCAGTTTTCAACATGGTGTCGTAAGAAGGACCATTGAGTTCCTTCTGACCTACCAGTTGGGGTCTTTGGTACATTAGTACATTTGTTCCTTACAAATGTTACATGGGATGTGACCGATATGGGTCGTAACTGTTTAGGAGTATGTATACCTAAACAGAAAGAATCAAGGTTAGGCTTTGACTTCTTTGACACATACAAAACCAAGTCTAATACTCGCCCCTCCTCTAGTCTAGCAATCTAAAAAAAAACATAACTAAATACATACCCTTAAAAAAAGGGAAAAGGAAAAACTACTTAGCTACATAACTCCTGAAGTTACCGACTGTGGCACCGGTCGGTTCCCTCTTTTCTACTCAGCCATTATGGTTGTTAAGCACATACCGTGCTTGAGGAACTTGCCGGAGAAAGATCGCCGGCAATCGCCTTTTCTTCGAACACTCAAGCTCTTCAATTTTTTAATTTAGAGGCTCTCAGTTTGAATGTCTCAACCTCTGGAGGAGTGTCAAATTTATAGCTGAATATCTTTCATGTCTTCCGCTTTTACCCTTGATTGAAAGGTGGGTGTTTAAAGACAAAGGGTAACTTTTGTCTTTTTGACTTGTCATTTTTGCCCTTGCATTATTACCTTTCGGCGCCGAAAGTAGGGGTAGAAATGTCTTTTCTGCTGGTGACATCATGATGATGACGTGCAGGAATCTTTTTTAGCCATCTTTGTTGAATTGGTGTAGCCGTCATTGATGACCTTTTTAGCCGCCGCTGCGGACTTTTGAGCCGCCTTTGTTGACTTTGTTTTCGTCGTGGGCCTAGTCTGCTGACTTGGCTGCTGATTAGTCTACTGTCGTGGCTGCTGACTGCTCATTCAGGCTGCTGCCTTTCTGTGCACACAATTTACAGGTGTGCTCATTCGGAAACATCTTCAGGGCCATCTGGCAGAAGCTTTCCTTTGTTGTTTTGCTGAAGGGGATATTTCCTCCAAGGAGTTTCTTCACCGTAGCTTCGAGACTGGTCTGGACAGAAGTCGGAGTCTCTTTATAGCTTTTAGAGATGATCGTCAGTGGAACAGAGGTCATGTAGACGAAGCTTCTCTTTTTATGAATCAGCTGTTGTATGAGCTGTATCAGGTTCTTGGGCCCGCGGACACACTTGGTTGGCCAGACTGCTTCTGGGCAAGGCTTGGCTTTTGGAACATGTCTGGGATCATATTCCATGTTGGCGTCACCTTCTTTGATGCCTTCAAATGTCACGACAGAAATGCTTGGAAACACCTTTCTGTCAGTTACAATTTCAGCAATACAGGAAACGAAATGAAGTCGAATTCCTTTGCTTTTTGTTATGGAGATGAAACTTTTACAAGCCTCTATAATTTCCTTTGGCATTTTCTCTAACACTGATAAGTCGGTGGAGTGGAGTACCATATTTTTTATGAATCCATATGCATAAAGCATGGATGCATATTTTGAGTCTATTTCAGGACTCAGCGTCACTTGATTCCAACTGTTGTTGGGCTCAGTGGTGAAGAAGGGAGTGTTCATCCCTTGTCCAATTTGTTCATTCCATCTCTGGAATTGAACAGTATGATCGGATTCCATCTTTGAACGAACGTTGTCCACCTTTTAGGGGCGTAGTGAGGGTTCCTCAGACATAATATCCAAAATTTTTAAAGGTTTAAATTATTTAAAAACTCAAACTCATTAAAACTAGTTTTATCTGGTTTATTTAGGCTTTTCAACCTTGTAAACTCAGACGGAGTAACCAATTTTGTCTTGAATGATTTCTCATTACTAGACAAGTCCGTTTCCATCAGGGATGGATCCGTTAAGACTTCCTTTTCAGCTCGAATCTGATAGGTAGAAGTCCCTGATTCCGATTTCAAAGAAATCATTAAGGTTTCCTTTCCAGCTGTAGACTGGCAGGTAGAAATCCCTGATTCCCCTATCTTCAGAGAAGATTGGGTTGAGATTTCCTTCTCATGCCTGGCATGACCGGTAGAAATCCCAGGTCGACCTGTGTTTATCAAAACACTAAAGTCATCCGTCTGCTGACTAGCTGACGTTGTGGCTTCCTTTTCTCGCGATGGAGATCCGGTAGAAGTCCCAGAGTAGCTTGGCATTTCATGCCATTGAGTGAGTTCTTTTAACAGTTCGGTTAATTCTTTAACCTTGAGTTGTAAGACTTTTCCACTTAACCCGTAACGGGCACAATTCTCATGTATGTCTCCTCATTCTGAAAGAACTAAAAGACTGTCGAATAGTGACTGTAGGGTTGAGAGCAATACCGTGAGTGTGGCAATTGCTGCTGCTAGGTTTGTCAGGGTTCTGCTGAGGGGATCCATTTACCTGTCAAGAAAATTCTCGAGTAAGAGTGTTAGGGAAATAGTTTTTATCTCCTTTAGTGTGTTCAACAGTAAAAGAGAATTGAAAGAACCGTTGTTGCCAAGGGAGTAATCCACTGCGACAAAGTGAATCTTCTAAATTTCTTGTCATAAAATCGACAAAATTTTTACAGTCAGTTCTTACCAGAAATTCTTTGGGTGCGAGATAAATATAAAACTTTTTTATCCCTTTCTTTACTGCTAAAATTTCTTTTTCATAAGAATGATAGTTTGTTTCAGCAGCTGAAAATGTTCCTGATGTATATTTGTATATTCTTTCAGAATCATTGATTTTGCATTTTAGGACTGCTGCCCAAGTGTGATCAGAGGCGTCAGTTTCCAAAATCAGTTTTGCATATGGATCAGGTAGAGTTAACACCGGGGTGTTTCATCATTTGTTTGATCTGGATTACTTCAAGACTATCAGTGGGTGTCCATTCCCATTTGACGTATTTCTTTAGTTTCTTTTGAAAGAGTTTCCTAATTGCTGCTAAATTCTTTATGAATTGGTCAGCATATGTTAGTCATCCTAAGAAACGTTGAAGTTGTTTTATATCTTCAATTTCATTCGAAAAAGCTGCTAGTTTTTTCAGAATATGATTTTGAAGAATAATTTCTCCTTTTGAGATGTTTAGACCTAATAAATCTATCTTGGTTTTAACAACTCTGATTTATTTTTGTTGAGTGCTATCCCAGCATTTTTTAAGGCATTTAAAACCTTAAGTAATTGCACTTTATGTTGATCCTTGGTTTCTGAAAAGACTAGGATGTCATCAACATAAACTAAGCAAAATTTAAAGAATGGTTTGAGGATATCATCCATTCTTCTTTGAAATATGTTGGGTGCTTGTTTTAACCCAAAGGGCATTACAAGCCACTCATAATGTCCTGAAGGACAAGTGAATGCAGTAAGGGGAATAGCTATTTCGGTTAGACGAATTTGCCCAAACCCGGATTTGCAATCAAATTTAGAAAGCCATTGTTTTCCTCTTATGGCAGCTATTAATCTTTCTTAGTTAGGAAGATAGTAGCCATCCATTTTTGTGGCTTCATTAACCTTTTAATAGTTAATGATCATTCTAGCTTTTCCTCGTTTTATCTCTGCATGATTCCGTACCAGGAAAGCAGGAGATGTATATGGAGAATAACTTGCATGGATTAAACATCAGAAGGAGTGTAAACCATAGGTTTTTCTCGGATTTCCTTTTCAGGATCAAGAAGTTCGAGGTCGGCATATGGTTTTTGTTTATGCCACCATTCTAAGGGTTTCTCAGAACAAGTGGATTCTAGAAGTCGCTAAACTTCAGATTCACAGGACTCAGTGGACTCAGCAAGGAGCAGAGTTTCTAAGGTTGGAATCTCATCACCACGCTTGCTGCATTTTTTGAAGACCTGATGAAGGACATCACCATTGCCAGAAATGGCATAGGCTTCCGTAGGTTTTACGGCGTAGACAAATACAGCAGTATTATCGATTTCACGTCGAGTGCGATAGTGAAGTTTATAGTAGGCTGGTGTTTGCTCTATAGGGGCATGAAACATGAGCCATTCATTTCCTAGGACTAAGTCTAGTCCTGAGTTGATGTTTGATCCTAAACTAATGAGTTTTGGAATCATAAACTTTTCACCTCCAATGTTGAGATGAATGTTTCGAGCTTCGTTAGGAAGAAAGATATTCTCTCCGGAGCCAACGGTTACTTGTAGGGGTACTTCAAGTATTTTCCATAGATCCTTGGGAAGTAGATTTTGTCTGGCTAGGCAATATGAACTTCCTGTATCTACAAGTGCGTGTATATGGAATTTGATATATCCGGGTATTTTAAGCATGACCGTGATATAAGAATTTCCAGATGCGACATGCTCTGTGTTTATGTGGATACTCATTCAGGGAAGGTGCCTGAAGAGTCTGACATGTTCTCTGAGTTTTCCGATAAAGAGGACTCAGTTTCAAGATGAAGTTCATATATTTCATCTTCTGAGTGGATTTCATTGTAATGAATGACTTCCAATCCATTTTTTTCGGCTAGTAACATGTAAGTACTGTACCGCCATTGTTGTTTATCATTTGGACAATCTTTTGCAAAATGTCCTTCTTTCTGGCATATCCAGCATTTGCATTTGCTTGGGGTTTTCCCCTTTGGGCAGTATGCATTTGACCCTTTACTGGATGTGGTAGGGCTAGAATTTGTTTTTTTCTTAAAATATCTCTTTTTAGGAGTATACCTGGTTGTAGAACTTTTTTGTATCCTAAATTTTTTCTGTTGAAATTTCTTAGGATATTTTCGTTGCTTATGAGAGGTGGTTTTGCAACCATAAGCTCCTACATTTTTGTTCTGGTTTAAAAAACATAATGTTTGTTTATTTGCCTTACTACTTTTCTTTTGTAGTTTTTGGGCTTCACAAAGATTTGCCAACATGTCTTTTACAAATCTATGTCTTCTTCCTAAAGTATCAATGTTTAGGAAAATATCCATGGTTACAGTACCATGTTCTGGATTGTTTTGCCAATATTTTGTAATGTAGTCTTTTTCAGCTACATGTGCAAATGGTTATGGCAATTTTGCATAAAAGATAGACAGATAAGGTTTCTGGTCTTCTTTTTGCAGTTTCTAGAAGTAACTTGCAAACTCGCAGTAATACTTCTCATAAAAACAAATCTTACAGATTTGTAACTTGTTTAATTTCTGAAGAGTTTCTAAACGTTTTCTTTGTTTAGTACTCTCATTGTAGGCTTCTAAGGTTGGATGTATTCCTAGAAATTCCTTTGATATCTTAGCCACTAATCCTTTCAAGATATTGGCTATCGATATTGAGGTATTAGCTCGTTTTTGGTCTTCGGGAAGATTGTCCCACCAATGAGCTACATTACCTTGTAAAGCATGGGTAAAGAAATTAAATGCTGCTTCTTGGTTCCAAGATTCATGCATATTTGCAGCATTACTCATGCTTCTTTCCCAATCTTTAAGGACCTTTTCTTCGTCCTTGGGGTAATCCAAGTTGAGGTAAAATCCAAAAGGGTTTATGCTATCTATGGTTTGGTGTCCCTTAGTAGCATTTGAAGGATCGACGTTTGTGTATTTTGTCAAGTACCTTTGTCCTCCCAGGGATATTTTGGAGTGAGAGAAAATTTCTCGTTCTTCAAGGTGAACCGCAGTACGGTTTCAGAAGTTATCTTGAAACCTATCTTCCTTGTGGGTGTCTCGTACCCTTGAAGTTTCTGCTTCAAAATGGTCGCTACCACGAAGCATTCGAAAGCTTTTACCATGATCATCTGCCTTTTTGTCTTTAGCAGAGTAGTCTGTTTTCTTGGTATTTTCTTCTACAATTTCATCAGATTCACAGGCTTCTGGTTCACTTTTGTGTTGCTCTTGTTGTTTACTAGAGGAGGGTTTTTCCTCTTGAACATAATAAATCGGTTGGCGACCGAAGGTATTATATTCTGCATAAACTTCATCATCGGTGGAGGATGATGCTTTTGAAGCGATCCTAAAAGCAGGTGCTGCTGGATCCTTTTTTCTAGGTGCTATGCAAGGTGTTGCAAAGTACACCAGGTTTTTCAACCATCCGGTGATGTCAGGAAGGCCTAATGGTAATGGAGTTTCCATATCTATTAAATAGAAAAATTCATTCATTTTTACAAAGCTAGGAGGTTTAGCTTTTGTTTAATTTTTTCGATCTTGCATCGTCGTCTATAGATACGATTCGTACACCTTTCCCAATGGAAATAGTACATTTGCATGGCAAAGATCTTCTAGTTGAAGCATGTTTCTTAGTAAGAGAGTGAAGGTAAGGCCATCTCTCTTTCTTTGTAAACGATCTTAAAGTTTTTGTCTTTAGATCATCTATTTTGGTATGCTGTCCAGGCTTGTTCAGCATCGTCCTTTGTCCAAAAATTTCTGTGGGAATTTTCGGGAAATCCTATGCCTTGAGCTTGGGCTTCTTCCCAGCTGTCATATATTCCTTATTCTCTTCCTATGAAGTCAACATACCAGTATTTTGTTTTTTCTGGTTTTTCGTATGTACTTGTTGAGGCTTCTCCTGTTGAAGCGGTGTCTACAGGTTGAGATACGGTTTCTTCTTGGGTCATTCTATAGATTTCTCTTTGTAGAATGATTTCCAAATCTTCTAAGAATTGCTTAGATAGCATATTCTCGAAGTTCAAGTTGTTCAATCCGGATTTGGTGTTTCAAGTCTTTGATAACTTGTTTTAATCCTACTGGACCGAGTCCTAAGAATCGTCCATCTGGGATTATCCATCTTCCTTCGTTGTTATATTCTTCAACTAAAGGATTTTGTTCGAGCTCTTTGAGTTTGGCTTGAACTCGTGCGAGTCGATCTTTTAACTGTCGAATCCAGACCCTCTAGAATTCGATTTGATTATCATACCTTCTGGTCATGATATATTCTCGCAGTCGCGAATAATTTATAAGTCTTATTGATGGAGTAGATCTATTGTGTTCCATAATGGACTTTTGGTTTTTGTACATTTGTTCCTTACAAATGTTACATGGGATGTGACCGGTATGGGTCGTAACTGTTTGGGAGTATGTATACCTAAACAGAAAGAATCAAAGTTAGGCTTTGACTTCTTTGACACATACAAAACCAAGTCTAATACTGGGCTCTGATACCAATTGAAACATACAATGAGTCACTAGCAGACTCTGACAGCGAAAGCATTACCCTGTAAAGCTTGGGTATAGAAATTAAATGCTGATTCTTGGCTGATTCTTGATTCCAAGATTCATGCATATTTGCAGCATTGCTCGTGCTCCTTTCCAAATCTTTAAGGACCTTCTCTCCATCCTTGGGGCAATCCAAGTTGAGGTAAAATCCAAATGGTTTTATGCTATCTATGGTTTGGTGTTCCTTAGTAGCATTTGAAGGATTGACATTTGTGTATTTTGTCCCATACCTTTGTCCTCCCATGGATATTTTGGAGTGAGAGAAACTTTCTCGTTCTTGCAGGTGAACCGCAGTACGGTTTGGAAGTTATCTTGAAAGCTATCTTCCATGTGGGTGTCTCGTACCCTTGAAGTTTCTGCATCAAAATGGTCGCTACCATGAAGCATTCGAAATATTTTACCAAGATCATCTGCCTTTTTGTCTTTAGCAGAGTAGTCTGTATTCTTGGTATTTTCTTTTACAATTTCATCAGATTCCCAGGCTTCTGGTTCACTGTTGTGTTGCTCTTGTTGTTTACTAGAGGAGGGTTTTTCCTCTTGAACATAATAAATCGGTTGGTGACCAAAGGTATTATATTCTGCATAAACTTCATCATTGGTGGAGGATAATGCTTTTGAAGCGATCCTAAAAGCAGGTGGTGCTGGATCCTTTTTTCTAGGTGCTATGCAAGGTGTTGCAAAGTACACTAGGTTTTTCAGCCATCCGGTGATGTCAGGAAGGCCTAATGGAAATGGAGTTTCCATATCCATTAAATAGAAAAATTCATTCATTTTTACAAAGCTAGGAGGTTTAGCTTTTGTTTAATTTTTTCGATCTTGCATCACAGTCTATAGATGCGATTCGTATACCTTTCCCAATGGAAATAGTACATTTCCATGGCGAAGATAGTATCATCTTCTGGTTGAAGCATGTTTCTTAGTAAGAGAGTGAAGGTAAGGCCATCTCTCTTTCTTTGTAAACGATCTAAAAGTTTTTATCTATAGATCATCTATTTCGGGATGTTGTCCAGGCTTGTTCAGCATCGTCCTTTGTCCGGAATTTTCTGTGAGAATTTCCGGGAAATCCTATGACTTGAGCTTGGGCTTCTTCCCAGCTGTCATATATTCCTGTTTCTCTTCCTATGAAGACAACATACCAGTATTTTGTTTTTTCTGGTTTTTCGTATGTACTTTTAGAGGCTTCTCCTGTTGAAGCGGTGTCTACAGGTTGAGATACGGTTTCTTCTTGGGTCATTCTGTAGATTTCTCTTTGCAAAATGATTACCAAATCTTCTAAGAAAATCTTAGATAGCATATTCTCGAAGTTCAAGTTGTTCAATCCTGATTTGGTGTTTCAGGTCTTTGATAACTTGTTTTAATCCTACAGGACCGAGTCCTAAGAATCGTCCATCTCGGATTATCCTTCTTCCTTCGTTGTTATATTCTACAACTAAAGGATTTTCTTCGAGCTCTTTGAGTTTGGCTTGAACTCGTGCGAGTCGATCTTTTAACTGTCAAATCCAGACCCTCTGGAATTCGATTTGATTATCATACCTTCTGGTCATGATATATTCTCGCAGTCACGAATAATTTATAAGTCTTATTGATGGAATAGACCTATTGTGTTCCATAATGGACTTTTGGTTTTTTATATTTGTTCCTTACAAATGTTACATGGGATGTGACCGGTATGGGTCGTAACTGTTTGGGAGTATATATACCTAAATAGAAAGAATCAAAGTTAGGCTTTGACTTCTTTGACACATACAAAACCAAGTCTAATACTCGGCTCTAATACCATTTTTTTACACAAAGAGTCTCTAGCAAACTCTGACAGCGGAATACTGATATCATGCACTAATGCTATGATATCGATAGAAAGTCTCTAATAGACTTGTACACACAATGGGAGAGAAACTAGGGATGAGGGCAGCGGAATAAGAATCCTTGGGACTGCTACCTGCCACTCTCGAGCTATAGGCAGTGGATGACTCACACAATACTATTCCTACAGTCACACTTCATCAGTCCTATCAGTTTACAATCATATCACTTTCCTGCTTCCTACCACATGTCACTGTTATATACTCGTTTGTGTCTATGTCATAGCTATCTAATAGGCCCAACAAGACTTCTGCTGCTACTTAGAACTTCTTCGGGGTTTGACCCTATTCCTGTCGGCTTACCACCAAGTGGGCAATTCTGTCGATGCGGTCCTCACGGTCTCCAGAGGGCCCCAAGCCGTTCATATTAACCGTTGCGGGTCCATGGCTGCTTCAGCTGGGTAGAGCACAGCTCCGTTTCGTTTTCTACCTCGGAGCGTAAGTAAATAATTCCAAGTCTCTAGCTTCTGTCCTATTTGGCACTATTTCGATACTATTTCTTTTTGAGAGTGAACAAAAACATGAATAGTAAAAATGAACAGTACTTTTGAACAGTAACTTTGGAATAGTAAAAACAAACACTGTGGAGATCATTTATATAGATGCGGAATATGAACAGTAATAACAAACACTGTGGAGATCACATATATATATATGCGGAACTTGAACAGTAATAACACATACTGTACGAATCACAATATTACAAACATGCGGAAATATAAAAAATATTGTTCAAAACAATAAAAACATAGCTAAATACATACCCTTAAAAAAAGGAAAAAGAAAAAACTACTTAGCTACATAACTCCCGAAGTTACCGATCGTGGCACCGGTCGGTTCCCTCTTTTCTACTCAGCCATTACGGCTGTTAAGCACATATAGGCTTCCGTAGGTTTTACGGCGTAGACAAATACAGCAGTATTGTCGATTTCACATCGAGTGCGACATCGAAGGTTATAGTAGGCTGGTGTTTGCTCTATAGGGGCATGAAACATGACCCATTCATTTCCTAGGACTATGTCTGGTCCTGAGTTGATGTTTGATCCTAAACTAATGAGTTTTGGAATCATAAACTTTTCACCTCCAATGTCGAGATGAATGTTTAATAAACTTCGTTGTTGCACTCAACGTGAAATCGACAATACTGCTGTATTTGTCTTCGCCGTAAAACCTACGGAAGCCTATGCCATTTCTGGCAATGGCGATGTCCTTCATCAGGTCTTCAAAAAACGCAGCAAGCATGATGATGAGATTCCAACCTTAGAAACTTTGCTCCTTGCTGAGTCCACTGAGTCCTGTGAATCTGAACTTCAGCAACTTCTAGAATCCACTTGTTCTGAGAAACCCTTAGAATGGTGGCATAAACAAAAACCATATGGCGACCTCGAACTTCTTGATCCTGAAAGGAAATCCGAGAAAAACCTAAGGTTTACACTCCTTCTGATGTTGAAGAATTCTCAACACAGATAAATGACTCGCTAGCTCAAGGTTTAATCCAAGCAAGTTATTCTCCACATACATCTCCTGCTTTCCTGGTACGGAATCATGCAGAGAAAAAATGAGGAAAAGCTAGAATGGTCATTAACTATAAAAAGGTTAATGAATCCACAAAAATGGATGGCTACTATCTTCCTAACAAAGAAAAATTAATAGCTGCCATAAGAGGAAAACAATGGTTTTCTAAATTTGATTGCAAATCCGGGTTTTGGCAAATTCGTCTAACCGAAAGAGCTATTCCCCTTACTGCATTTAGATGTCCTTCAGGACATTATGAGTGGCTTGTAATGCCCTTTGGGTTAAAACAAGCACCCAACATATTTCAAAGAAGAATGGATGCTTAGTTTATGTTGATGACATCCTAGTCTTTTAAGAAACCAAGGATCAACATAAAGTGCAATTACTTAAGGTTTTAAATGCCTTAAAAACTGCTGGGATAGCACTCAGCAAAAAGAAATCAGAGTTGTTTAAAACCAAGATAGATTTCTTAGGTCTAAACATCTCAAAAGGAGAAATTATTCTTCAAAATCATATTCTAGAAAAACTAGCTACTTTTCCGAATGAAATTGTAGATATAAAACAACTTCAACGTTTCTTAGTATGCCTAACATATGCTGACCAATTCATAAAGAATTTAGCAGCAATTAGGAAACCCTTTCAAAAGAAACTAAAGAAATACGTCAAATGGGAATGGACACCCACTGATAGTCTTGAAGTAATCCGGATCAAACAAATGATGAAACACCTCCCGGTGTTAACTCTACCTGATCCAGATGCAAAACTGATTTTGGAAACTGACGCCTCTGATCACACTTGGGTAGCAGTCCTAAAATGCAAAATCAATGATTCTGAAAGAATATGCAAATATAAACCAGGAACATTTTCATCTGCTGAAACATACTATCATTCTTATGAAAAAGAAATTTTAGCAGTAAAGAAAGGGATAAAAAAGTTTTATATTTATCTCGCACCCAAAGAATTTCTGGTAAGAACTAACTGTAAAAATTTCTTCAGTTTTATGACAAGAAATTTAGAAGATTCACTTTGTCGCGGTAGATTACTCCGGTGGCAGTAATGGTTCTTTCAATTCTCTTTTACTGTTGAACACATTAAAGGAGATAAAAACTATTTACCTGACACTCTTACTCGAGAATTTTCTTGACAGGTAAAATGGATCCCCTCAGCAGCACCCTGACGGACCTAGCAGCAGCAATTGCCACACTCACGGTATTGATCTCAACCCTACAGTCACTATTCGACAGTCTTTTAGTTCTTTCAGAATGAGGAGACATACATGAGAATTGTGCCCGTTACGGGTTAAGTGGAGAAGTCTTACAACTCAAGGTTAAAGAATTAACCGAAGAGTTAAAAGAACTCACTCAACGGCATGAAATGCCAAGCTCCTCCGGGACTTCTACCAGATCTCCATCGCGAGAAAAGGAAGCCACAACGTCAGCTAATTAGCAAATGGATGACTTTAGTGTTTTGATAAACACAGGTCAATCCAGGATTTCTACCGGTCATGCCAGGCATGAGAAGGAAATCACTACCCAATCTTCTCTGAAGATAGGGGAATCAGGGATTTCTACCTGCTAGTCTAGAGCTGGAAAGGAAACCTTAACGATTTCCTTGAAATCAGAATCAGGGACTTCTACCTGTCAGTCTCGAGCTAAAAAGGAAGTCTTAAAGGATCCATCTCTGATGGACACGGACTTGTCTAGTAATGAGAAAACATTCAAGACAAAATTGGTTACCCCATCTGAGTTTATAAGGTTGAAAAGCCTAAATAAACCAGATAAAACTAGTTTTAATGAGTTTGAGTTTTTAAAGAAATTTAAACCTTTAAAACTTTCGGACATTATGTCCGAGGAACCCTCGCTACACCCTCAAAAGGTGGACAGCGTTCGATCAAAGATTGAATCCGATCATACTGATCAATTCCAGAGATGGAATGAACAAATTGGACAAGGGATGAACACTCCCTTCTTCACCATTGAGTCCAGCAACAGTTGGAATCATGTGAAGCTGAGTCCTAAAATAGACTCAAAATATGCATCCATGCTTTATGCATATGGATTCATAAAACAGATGGTACTCCACTCCACCGACTTATCAGTATTGGAGAAAATGCCAAAGGAAATTATGGAGGCTTGCAAAAGTTTCATCTCCATAACAAAAAGTAAAGGAATTCGACTTCATTTCGTTTCCTGTATTGCTAAAATTGTTACTGACACAAAGGTGTTTCCAAGCATTTCTGTCGTGACACTTGAAGGCATCAAAGAAGGTGACGCCAACATGGAATATGATCCGAGACATGTTCCAAAAGCCAAGCCTTGCCCAGAAGTAGTCTGGCCAACCAGGCATATCCACGGGCTCAAAAACCTGATACAACTCATACAACAGCTGATTTAGAAAAAGAGAAGCTTCGTCTACAAGACCTCCATCCCACTGACGATCGTCTCGAGAAGCTATAAAGAGACTCCGCCATCCGTCTAGACCAGTCTCGAAGCTACGCTGAAGAAACTCCTTGGAGGAGATATCCCCTTCAGGGAAAACAACAAAGGAAAGCTTCTGCCTGATGGCCCAGAAGATGTTTCCGAAGGAGCACACCTGTAAATTGTGTGCATAGAAAGACAACTGTCTGAATGAACAGTCAGTAGCCACAACCGCAGACTAGTTAGCAGCCAAGTCATCAGACTAGGCCCACAACAAAAATAAAGTCAGCAAAGGCGGCTCAAAAGTCCGCAAAGGCGGCTACAAAGGTCATCAATGATGGCTACACCAAGTCAACAAAGATGGCTAAAAAAGATTCCTACACGTCATCATCATGATGTCACCAGTAGAAAAGACATTTCCACCCCTACTTTCGGCGCCAAAAGGTAATAATGCAAGGGCAAAAATGACAAGTCAAAAAGACAAAAGTTACCCTTTGTCTTTAAACACCCACCTCTCAATCAAGGGTAAAAGTGGAAGACATGAAAGATTTTCAGCTATAAATTTGATGCTCCTCCAGAGGTTGAGACATTCAAACTGAGAGCCTCTAAATTCGAAATTGAAGAGCTTGAGCGTTCAAAGAAAAGGCAATTTCGGGCAATCTTTCTCCAGCAAGTTCCTCAAGCACGGTATGTGCTTAACAACTGTAACGGCTGAGTAGAAAAGAGGGAACCGACCATATGGTTGCAAAACCACCTCCCATAAGCAACGAAAATATCCTAAGAAATTTCAACAGAAAAAATTTAGGATACAAAAAAGTTCTACAACCAGGTATACTCCTAAAAAGAGATACTTTAAGAAAAGAAAAAATTCTGGCCCTACCACATCCAGTAATGGGTCAAATGCATACTGCCCAAAGGGGAAAACCCCAAGCAAATGCAAATGCTGGATATGCAAGAAAGAAGGACATTTTGTAAAATATTGTCCAAATGATAAACAACAATAGTGGTACAGTACTTAAATGTTATTAGCCGAAGAAAATGGATTGGAAGTCATTCATTACGATGAAATCCAGTCAGAAGATGAAATATATGAACTTCATCTTGAAACTGAGTCCTCTTCCTCGGAAAACTCAAAGAACATGTCGGACTCTTCAGGCACCTTCTCTGAATGAGTATCCGCATAAATGCAGAGCATGTCGCATCTGGAAATTCTTATTTCACGGTCATGCTTAAAATACCCGGATATATCAAATTCCATATACACGCTCTCATAGATACAGGAAGTTCATATTGCCTAGCCAGACAAAATCTACTTCCCAAGGATCTATGGAAAATACTTGAAGTACCCCTTTAAGTAACCGTTGGCTCCGTAGAGAATATCTTTCTTCCTGCCGAAGCTCGAAACATTCATCTCGACATTGGAGGTGAAAAGTTTATGATTCCAACACTCATTAGTTTAGGATCAAACATCAACTCAGGACCAGACTTAGTCCTAGGAAATGAATGGCTCATGTGTTATTACTGTTCATATTCTCCATCTATATATATGATCTCCACAGTGTTTGTTTTTACTGTTCCAAAGTTACTGTTCAAAAGTACTGTTCATGGTTACTATTCAAGATTACTATTCATGTTTACTGTTCACTTGTAAAAAAAAAATGAACAGTATTTTTGAACAGTAACTTTGGAACAGTAAAAAAAAACACTGTGGAGATCATATATATAGATGCGGAATATGAACAGTAAGAACAACTACTGTGTATATGCGGAACATGAACAGTAATAACAAATACTGTACGAATCACAATATTACAAACATGCAGAAAATATAAAAATATTGTTCGAAACAAATAAAAACATAATTAAAATACATACCCTTAAGAAAAAGGGAAAAGAAAAAACTACTTAGCTACATAACTCCCGAAGTTACCGACCGTGGCACCGGTCGGTTCCCTCTTTTCTACTCAGCCATTACAGCTATTAAGCACATACTGTGTTTGAGGAACTTACCGGAGAAAGATCGCCGGAAATCGCCTTTTCTTCGAACGCTCAAGCTCTTCAATTTCGAATTTAGAGGCTCTCAGTTTGAATGTCTCAACCTCTGGAGGAGCGTCAAATTTATAGCTGAAGATCTTTCATGTCTTCCGCTTTTACCCTTGATTGAAAGGTAAGTGTTTAAAGACAAAGGGTAACTTTTGTCTTTTTGACTTGTCATTTTTTCCCTTGCATTATTACCTTTCGGCACGAAAGCAGGGGTAGAAATGTCTTTTCTGCTGGTGACATCATGATGATGACGTGCAGGAATCTTTTTTAGCCATCTTTGTTGACTTGGTGTAGCTGTCATTGATGACCTTTGTAGCTGCCGTTGCGGACTTTTGAGCCGCCTTTGTTGACTTTGTTTTCGTCGTGGGCCTAGTCTGCTGACTTGGCTGCTGACTAGTCTGCTGTCATGGCTGTTGACGTCTCATTCAGACAGTTGCCTTTCTGTGCACACAATTTACAGGTGTGCTCATTCGAAAACATTTTCTAGGCCATCTGCCAGAAGCTTTCTTTTGTTGTTTTGCTTAAGAGGATATTTCCTCCAAGGAGTTTCTTCAGCGTAGCTTCGAGACTGGTCTGGACAGAAGTCGGAGTCTCTTTATAGCTTTTAGAGACGATCATCAGTGGGACGGAGGTCTTGTAGACAAAGCTTCTCTTTTTTTGAATCAGCTGTTGTATGAGCTGTATCAGGTTCTTGAGCCTGCGGATACGCCTGGTTGGCCAGACTTCTTCTGGGCAAGGCTTGGCTTTTGGAACATGTCTGGGATCATATTCCATGTTGGCGTCACCTTCTTTGATGCCTTCAAGTGTCACGACAGAAATGCTTGGAAACACCTTTGTGTCAGTAACAATTTCAACAATATAGGAAACGAAATGAAGTCGAATTCCTTTACTTTTTGTTATGGAGATGAAACTTTTGCAAGCCTCCATAATTTCCTTTGGCATTTTCTCCTACACTGATAAGTCGGTGGAGTGGAGTACCATCTATTTTATGAATCCATATGCATAAAGCATGGATGCATATTTTGAGTCTATTTCAGGACTCAGCTTCACTTGATTCCAACTGTTGCTGGGCTCAGTGGTGAAGAAGGGAGTGTTCATCCCTTGTCCAATTTGTTCATTCCATCTCTGGAATTGAACAGTATGATCGGATTCCATCTTTGAACAAACGTTGTCCACCTTTTGACGGCGTAGCGAGGGTTCCTCAGACATAATATCCGAAAGTTTTAAAGGTTTAAATTTCTTTAAAAACTCAAACTCATTAAAACTAGTTTTATCTGGTTTATTTAGGCTTTTCAACCTTGTAAACTCAAACGGGGTAACCAATTTTTTCTTGAATGATTTATCATTACTAGACAAGTCCGTTTCCATCGGGGATGGATCCGTTAAGACTTCCTTTTCAACTCGAGACTGATAGGTAGAAGTCCCTGATTTCGATTTCAACAAAATCGTTAAGGTTTCCTTTCCTACTCTAGACTGGCAGGTAGAAATCCCTAATTCCCCTATCTTTAGAGAAGATTGGGTTGTGATTTCCTTCTCATGCATGGCATGACCGGTAGAAATCCCGTGTCGACCTGTGTTTATCAAAACACTAAGTCATCCGTCTGCTGATTAGCTGACGTTGTGGCTTCCTTTTCTCGTGATGGAGATCCGGTAGAAGTCCCGAAGGAGTTTGGCATTTCATGTCGTTGAGTGAGTTCTTTTAACTCTTCGGTTAATTCTTTAACCTTGAGTTGTAAGACTTTTCCACTTAACTTGTAACGGTCACAATTCTCATGTAGGTCTCCTCGTTCTGAGAGAACTAAAAGACTATGGAATAGTGACTATAGGGTTGAGAGCAATACCGTAAGTGTAGCAATTGCTGCTGCTAGGTCCGTCAGGGTGCTGCTGAGGGGATCCATTTTACTTGTCTATAACACAAGAAAATTCTCGAGTGGTAAGAGTATCAGGTTAATTATAAATTCTCTATAAATGCAGGATGCAGTAGCAGAGAAAGTTTGCTTATTTATTAGTGGGATATAAATCACCACGTTGGTTGCCATTTGTATATCGGGAAGGCAAAAGCAAAATGGAATACTAGGCAAAGGTTGTGTCGGAAGAGTCACTCATATTTTCTGAGTTTTCTAAGGAGGAAGACTCAGTTTCTAGATGAAGTTCATAGACCTCATCTCCTGACTGGATGTCATCGTAATGAATGAATTCCAATCCATTTTCTTCGGCTAGTAACATGTAAGTACTATACCGCCGTTGTTGTTTATCATTTGGACAACCTTTTGCAAAATGTCCTTCTTTCTGCCATATCCAACATTTGCATTTCCTTGGGGTTTTCTTCTTTGGGCAGTATGCATTTGACCCTTTACTGGATGTGGTCGGGCCAGAATTTGTTCTTTTCTTAAAGTATCTCTTTTTAGAAGTATACCTTGTTGTAGAACTTTTTTGTATCCTAAATTTTTTCTATTGAAATTTCTTAGAATATTTTCGTTGCTTATGAGAGGTGGTTTTGCAACCATAAGCTCGTACATTTTTGTTCTAGTTTGAACAACATAATGTTTGTTTATTTGCCTTACTACTTTTCTTTTGTAGTTTTTGGGCTTCACAAAGATTTTCCAACATGTCTTGTACAAATCTATGTCTTCTTCCTAAAGTATCAATGTTTAGGAAAATATTCATGGTTAAAGTACCATGCTCTGGACTGTTTTGCCAATATTTTGTAACGTAGTCTTTTTCAGCTACATGAGCAAATGGTTCTGGCAATTTTGCATAAAAGATAGACAGATAAGGTTTCTGGTCTTCTTTTTGCAGTTTATAGAAGTAACTTGCAAACTCTCGGTAATACTTCTCATAAAAACAAATGTTACAAATTTGTAACTTGTTTAATTTCTGAAGAGTTTCTAAACATTTTCTCTATTTAGTACACTCATTGTAGGCTTCTAGGGTTGGATGTATTCCTAGAAATTCCTTTGATATCTTAGCCACTAATCCTTTCAAGATATTGGCTATCGATATTGAAGTATTAGCTCATTTTTGGTCTCCAGGAAGGTTGTCCCACCAATGAGCTACATTACCTTGTAAAGCATGGGTAAAGAAATTAAATGATGATTCTTGGTTCCAAGATTCATGCATATTTGCAGCATTGCTCATGCTTCTTTCCCAATCTTTAAGGACCTTTTCTCCATCCTTGGGGCAATCCAAGTTGAGGTAAAATCCAAAAGGGTTTATGCTATCTATGGTTTGGTGTCCCTTAGTTGCATTTGAAGGATCAACATTTGTGTATTTTGTCGAATACCTTTGTCCTCCCAAGGATATTTTGGAGCGAGAGAAACTTTCTCATTCTTGGGGGTGAACCGCAGTATGGTTTCGGAAGTTATCTTGAAACCTATCTTCCATGTGGTGTCTCGTACCCTTGAAGTTTCTGCTTCAAAATGGTCGCTACCACGAAGCATTCGAAATCTTTTACCAAGATCATCTACCTTTTTGTCTTTAGCAGAGTAGTCTGTTTTCTTGGTATTTTCTTCTGCAACTTCATCAGATTCCCAGGCTTCTGGTTCACTCTTGTGTTGCTCTTGTTGTTTACTTGAGGAGGGTTTTTCCTCTTGAACATAATAAATCGGTTGAGGACCAAAGGTATTATATTCTACGTAAACTTCATCATCGGTGGAGGATGATGCTTTTGAAGCGATCCTAAAAGCAGGTGGTGCTGGATCCTTTGTTCTAGGTGCTATGCAAGGTGTTGCAAAGTACACTAGGTTTTTCAGCCATCCGGTGATGTCAGGAAGGCCTAATGGTAATGGAGTTTCCAAATCCATTAAATAGAAAAACTTTGTCATAGACCTAATTCTTGAAGTTTCCGTTGAACCTTTTTTTATCAAATAAAGTAGTAAAATTTCTCTACGGGTTAATCTCCACCATTCATTTAGATATGCTTGATAAGCTATATCGGTTTCATTTACTAGTGTGAGAGTTTCTCTGGCTTGCAATTTTGGGCTTGCATTGTCCGTACCAGATGGAGTTGATCTAGTAGTCTTGCTCTACAGATCATTTTACAAAGCTAAAAGGTTTAGCTTTCTTTTAATTTTCTTA
Organism: Aristolochia californica; assembly: GCF_029961685.1. Classification (NCBI taxonomy): domain Eukaryota; kingdom Viridiplantae; phylum Streptophyta; class Magnoliopsida; order Piperales; family Aristolochiaceae; genus Aristolochia; species Aristolochia californica. The sequence continues at coordinate 31,455,738 of NW_027182257.1, forward strand.
ATCTGGCATCTAAGGTTGCAGATGCGATCAGAATATCTTTCCCAATGGAAATAATACATTTCCATGGCGAACATAGTATCATCTTCTGGTTGAAGCATGTTTCTTAGTAAGAGAGTGAAGGTAAGGCCATCTCTCTTTCTTTGTAAATGATCTAAAAGTTTTTGTCTATAGATCATCTATTTCGGGATGTTGTCCAGGCTTGTTCAGCATCATCCTTTGTCCGGAATTTTTTGTGAGAATTTCAGGGAAATCCTATGACTTGAGCTTGGGCTTCTTCCCAGCTGTCATATATTCCTATTTCTCTTCCTATGAAGACAACATACCAGTATTTTGTTTTTTTTGGTTTTCTATATGTACTTGTAGAGGCTTATCCTGTTGAAGTGGTGTCTACAGGTTGAGATTCGGTTTCTTCTTGGGTCATTCTGTAGATTTCTCTTTGTAGAATGATTACCAAATCTTCTAAGAATTGCTTAGATAGCATATTCTCGAAGTTCAAGTTGTTCAATCCTGATTTGGTGTTTCAGGTCTTTGATAACTTGTTTTAATCCTACTGGACTGAGTCCTAAGAATCGTCCATCTCGGATTATCCTTCTTCCTTCGTTGTTATATTCTACAACTAAAGGATTTTCTTCGAGCTCTTTGAGTTTGGCTTGAACTCGTGCGAGTCGATCTTTTAATTGTCGAATCCAGACCCTCTGGAATTCGATTTGATTATCATACCTTCTGGTCATGATATATTCTCGCAGTCACAAATAATTTATAAGTCTTATTGATGGAGTAGACCTATTGTGTTCCATAATGGACTTTTGGTTTTTTACATTTGTTCCTTACAAATGTTACATGGGATGTGACCGGTATGGGTTGTAACTGTTTGGGAGTATGTATACCTAAATAGAAAGAATCAAAGTTAGGCTTTGACTTCTTTGACACATACAAAACCAAGTCTAATACTCGGCTCTGATATCATTTTTTTAAACACAATGCGTCTCTAGCATACTCCGACAGTGGAATACTGATATCATGCACTATTGCTATGATATCGACAGAAAGTCTCTAATAGACTTGTACACACAATGGGAGAGAACCAAGGGATGAGGGCAGCGGAACAAGAATACTAGGGACTGCTACCTGCCAGTCTCGAGCTACAGGCAATGGATGACTCACACAATACTATTCCTACAGTCACACTTCGTCAGTCCTATCAGTTTACCATCATATCACTTTCCTGCTTCCTACCACATGTCACTGCTATATACTCGTTTGTGTCTATGTCATAGCTATCTAATAGGCCCAACATGACTTCTGTTGCTACTTAGAACTTCTTCGGGGTTTGACCCTATTCCTGTTGGCTTCCCACTAAGTGGGCAATTCCGTCGATGTGGTCCTCACGGTCTCCAGAGGGCCCCAAGCCGTTCATATTAATCTTTGCGGCTCCATGGCTGCTTCAGCAGGGTAGAGCACAACTCCGTTTCGTTTTCTACCTCTGAGCATAGCCAAATAATTCCAAGTCTCTAGCTTCTGTCCTATTTGGCACTATTTTGATACTATTTCTTTTTGACAAGTGAACAGTAAACATGAATAGAAATCATGAATAGTAACCATGTATAGTAAAAATGAACAGTACGGTTTCGGAAGTTATTTTGAAAGCTATCTTCCATGTGGGTTTCTCGTACCCTTGAAGTTTTTGCTTCAAAATGGTCGCTACCACGAATCATTCGAAATCTTTTACCAAGATCATCTGCCTTTTTGTCTTTAGCAGAGTAGTCTGTTTTCTTGGTATTTTCTTCTGCAACTTCATCAGATTCCCAGGCTTCTGGTTCACTGTTGTGTTGTTCTTGTTGTTTACTAGAGGAGGGTTTTTCCTCTTGAACATAATAAATCGGTTGGCGACCGAAGGTATTATATTCTGCATAAACTTCATCATCGGTGGAGGATGATGCTTTTGAAGCGATCCTAAAAGCAGGCGGTGCTAGATCCTTTGTTCTAGGTGCTATGCAAGGTGTTGCAAAGTACACTAGGTTTTTCAGTCATCCGGTGATGTCAGGAAGGCCTAATGGTAATGGAGTTTCCATATCCATTAAATAGAAAAAACTCTATCATAGAGCTAATTCTTGAAGCTACCGTTGAACCTTTTTTATCAAATACCATAGTAGAATTTCTCTACGGGTTAATCCCCACCATTCATTCAGATATGCTTGATAAGCTATATCGGTTTCATTTACTGGTGTGAGAGTTTCTCTGGCGTGCCAATTTTGGGCTTGCATGGTCCGTACAAGACGGAGTTGATCTAGTAGTCTTGCTCTACTGATCCTTTTACAAAGCTTAAAGGTTTGGCTTTCTTTTAATTTTCTTGATCATGCATCTAAGGTTGTAGATGCGATCAAAATATCTTTCCCAAAAATAGTCATACCATACCATTGCTGGGATTGTATTATCTTCTGGCTGAAGAGTATTTCTTTGGAGTAAAACGAGGGCAAGGCTTTCTCTTTTTAATTTTAAACGATCTAAAAGTTTCCTTTTATAGATCATTCTGGTGTCCAAGGTGTAAAAGGTGTTTTATACCTTGATGGACCTGGAGAACCTAGACGTTCTTTTGAACCCAACTGTTCTTTTAATGCTAAGACTTCTATCAAAAGTTCTTGCATTTTATCTTCGTTTAGATTATCTAAACTTTGTTTAAGTTATGTTAAATTTTTGAAGAAAACAGGACTATTTCCATGGTCAATCTTTTCTAGAATATTTTCTAGGATGTTTTGACACTTTATTATTTCTCTATGTTTATGTTCATTGTAGAGGAAATCTATTTTTTAAACACAACGCGTCTCTAACAGACTCTGACAGCGGAATACAGATATTTTTGGCTAATTCTGTGAGTTTCTTTGAATCTTTAACTGGAACCTTTCTAGTGTTGATTCCTCGGGCTACTATGCATACAAGTATGCGCATAACTCTTCTTCCTGGTTGAATTCCATTTTTTGACCAGTTGTCTGTATAGATTTTTAGGGACAAGGTGTCTTGGATGTGCTTTTCTTCTAAATCTATTTGTAGATTGGGCCATGTTGTAAAGGATACTGGGCGTAATCCTAAGTTTGCTCTAACTCCTCCGAGTAGGGCTTTTTCAAAATTATTCTTCACAGAGTTATCTACTATAGCTGCGATGAAGGGTAAATTCTGATTGATTCGTATTAAGGGGTCTAATCCTATACGAACTAGTCCATAATGGACATATTTGAATCTTTTTAGCTTAGCTAAGTCAGATTCACTTAATAATCTGTAGCAGAAAGTACCTGAATCGGTATCTTGTATTTCTACAGATCGTTCCTTCTGGAAGACGAAGGATTTCTTTTGGAATTCAATCCAATCTTTGTTGTAGACTTCAGTTATCCGAGGGATACTTATTGTCCACTTTTGTCCATCCTGCATTAGATTAGGATGTTCATCGTATTCTCCCTGTGTTTCATGATGTATATAAACATTGTTTTGGAGAGAAGTACATTCTATTCCTATTTGTTCAGACATTTAGGAATTTTAGATGAGTTGAGGTCTCTTCTAATTTTTGGAACAGGAGTTCAAGCAACCGTTCCAATTGATACAAGGTGATGAAAGGAGAGATGTGTTGTATAACTAATTCTCTCAATTCCTCATTTTGAGTTAAGGCATGGATGTCTCGTATGAGACGATCTCTATCTGTTCCGTGATGAGTTTTTACAGAAGATATTTTGCAAATTACTTCTTGTAACTCTTTTTTACATGGTTTGTTGTTAACCATTCTTATTTTTGCTTCTCGGATAGGTTCTAAGATCCTAGAAGGATTTATTTCTTGATCCACATAACTTTGTAGATCTGTAAGGAAACGTACTATTTCTTCAGTATTTCTTGTTTTAAGTACCTCAAGATGGCCATTAATTCTTCTCTTGAGTTTTTGTACTTGTTCATTAATGTCGCTCTCTATTCCTAAGCATAGGAAAGCAACGCTCTCTGGGGTGTATTTTTCCCAGCATCTTTTCATAAGGAAGTTGTGATGCATATCACCAACTAAATCCATTATATTATTTAATATTGGATTATTCTTGTCATGCCATCCATGTGGATAGCCTATTATTGGACAAACATTTGTGTGTCCAATTTTCAACACGGTGTCGTAAGAAGGACCGTTGAGTTCCTTCTGACCTACCAGTTGGGGTTTTTGGTACATTAGTACATTTGTTCCTTACAAATGTTACATGGGATGTGACCGGTATGGGTCGTAACTATTTGGGAGTATGTATACCTAAACAGAAAGAATCAAAGTTAAGCTTTGTCTTCTTTGACACATACAAAACCAAGTCTAATACTTGGGTCTGATACCATTTTAAACACAACGAGTCTCTAGCAGACTCTGATAGCGGAATACTGAAAATCATTTGCAACTTCAACATGTTTCTTCCATGCATATCCGCTAGATTTAAAACATGTTAGGATCAATTAGAAATATCTTTCTTATAAAATTCCAGCAAGCTTTTAGGGGTTGTACTAGTGGAATTTCCCGAAAATGAATAGAAAAACTTTGGAGTTCATTTTTAGTGTATGAAATAATTTTCTTGATTTACATTTATTATAGTTTTCAAAAAAAATTTCATACATGAACTCAAAAATTTTAATTTTGGTTTGATCGTTTTGTTAACGAGAAAAGTGGGACAAGTTTGGATTTGAAAAAAAATCGAACATCCAAAATGGAAATTCAAAAATGCTGAGAGAGATAATTCCAAAAAGTATCTGTGATTTTGAAGGATAGGCAAAAAGTGGGTTGTTTGGCTTTGGTAAATATCCAACAACGCGTTAACTTGAGAATTAAATTTGTTGTTACACCTTGAAATTTTTGGATCACTAGGTCATTTGCATCTTCAACATGTGTCTAGCATGCATATCCCCCACATTTAAAACATGTTAGGATCAATTAGAAATCTCTTTCTTCTAAAATTCCACCAAGTTATTAGGTGTTGTACTTAATGGAATTTCCCAAACATGGATAACAAAACTTTGGAGTTCATTTTTAGTGAATAAAATAATTTTCTTCACTTATATTTATTATTGTTTTCAAATTTTTTGCATACATGAACTCTAAAATTTTCATTTGTTGTGATCGTTTTGTTTACGAGAAAAGTGGGACATGTTTGGATTTGAAAAAAAATCGAACATCCAAAATGGAAATGTACAATTACTGAGAGAGATAATTCAAAAAAGTATTTGTGATTACGAAGGATAGGCAAAAAGTGGGTTGTTTTTCTATGGTAAATATCCAACCACGCGTTAACTAGAAAAAATAATTTTTTTCTACTCCCTAAAATTCTTGGATGATTAGGTCATTTGCATCTTCAACATGTTTCTGACATGCATACCCTCCACATTTAAAACATGTTAGGATGAATAAGAAATCTCTTTCTTACAAAATTCCGCCAATCTATTAGGGGTTGTACTAGTGGAATTTCCCAAACATGCATAACAAAACTTTGGTGTTCATTTTTTGTGCGTGAAATAATTTTCTTCACTTACATTTATTATAGTTTTCAAATTTTTTTGCATTTAGGAACTCTAAAATTTTCATTTTGTTGTGATCGTTTTGTTTACTGGGACAAGTTTGGATTTGAAAAAAATCGAACGTCCAAAATGGGAATGCACAAATGTTGAGAGAGATAATTTCAAAAAGTATCTGTGATTTTGAAGGAAAGGCAAGATGTGGATTGTTTGGCTCTGGTAAATATCCCACCACGCGTTAAGTTGAGAATTTAATTTTTTTCTACTCGAAATTTTTGGATCATTAGGTCATTTGCATCTTCAACATGTTTCTGGCATTCATATCCCCCACATTTAAAACATGTTAGGATCAATTAGAAATCTCTTTCTTATAAAATTCCACCAAGCTATTAGGGGTTGTACTAGTGGAATTTCCCAAACATGGATGTCAAAACTTTGGAGTTCATTTTTAGGGCGTGAAATAATTTTCTTCCCTCACATTTATTATAGTTTTCAAATTTTTTTCCATACATCACCTCCAAAATTTTCATTTCGTTGTGATCGTTTTGTTTACGAGCAAAGTGGTACAAGTTTGGATTTGAAAAAAAATCGAACATCCAAAATGGAAATGCACAAATGCTGAGAGTGATAATTCCAAAAAGTATATGTGATTTTGAAGGATAGCCAAAATGTGGGTTGTTTGGCTTTGGTAAATATCCAACCACGTGTTAACTTGAGAATTTAATTTTTTTCTACTTTTTGAAATTTTTGGATCATTAGGTCGTTTCCATCTTCAACATGTTTCCAGCATGCATATCCACCACATTTAAATCATGTTAGGATCAATTAAAAATCTCTTTCTTATAAAATTCCACCAAGCTATTAGGGGTTGTACTAGGGGAATTTCCCACACAAGGATAGCAAAACTTTGGAGTTCATCTTTAGTACATGAAATAATTTTCTTCATTTACATTTATTATAGTTTTCAAATTTTTTTGCATACATGAGCTCTAAAATTTTAACTTTGTTGTGATCGTTTTGTTAACGAGAAAAGTGGGAAAAGTTTGGATTTAAAAAAAAATCGAACATCCAAAATGGAAATGCGAAAATGCTGAGAGAGATAATTCCAAAAAGTATCTGTGATTTTGAACGATAGGCAAAAAGTGGGTAGTTTGGCTATGTTAAATATCCAACCACGGGTTAACTTGAGAAGTTAATTTTTTTTTTACTCCATGAAATTTTTGGATCACTATGTCATTTGCATCTTCAACATGTTTCTGGCATGCATATGCTCCACATTTAAATCATGTTTGGATCAATTAGAAATCTCTTTCTTATAAACTTCCACCATGCTATTAGGGGCTGTATTAGTGGAATTTCCCAAACATGAATAACAAAACTTTGGAGTTCATTATTAGTGCGTGAAATAATTTTCTTCACTTACATTTATTATAGTTTTCAAATTTTTTTGCATACATGAACTCTAAAGTTTTCATTTTTTGTGATCGTATTATTTACGAGAAAAGTGGGACAAGTTTGGATTTGAAAAAAAATTGAACATCCAAAAAGAAAATGCACAAATGTTGAGAGCGTTAATTCCAAAAAGTATCTGTGATTTTGAAGGAAAGGCAAATAGTGGGTTGCTTGGCTGTAGTAAATATCCAACCACACGATAACTTGTGAATTTTTTCTTTTCTTTACTCCTTGAAATTTTTGGATCATTAGGCCATTCGCTTCTTTAACATGTTTCTGAAATGCATATCCACTACAGTTAAAACATGTTAGGGTCAATTAGAAATCTCTTTCTTATAAAAATCCACAATGCTATTAGGGTTGTACTAGTGGAATTTCCAAAACATGGATAACAAAACTTTGGAGGTCATTTTTAGTGCGTGAAATAATTTTCTTCACTTACATATAGTGTAGTTTTAAATTGTTTTTGCATACATGAACTCTAAAATTTTCATTTTGTTGTGATCGTTTTGTTTATGAGAAAAGTGGGGCAAGTTTGGATTTTAAAAAAATTGAACATCCAAAATGGAAATGCACAAATGCTGAGAGAGATACTTCCAAAAAGTATCTATCATTTTGAAGGATAGGCAAAAAGTGGATGGTTTGACTTTGATACTTATCCAACCTCACGTTAACTTGAGAATTTAATTTTTTTCTACTCCTTGAAATTTTTGGATCATTAGATCATTTGCATCTTCAACATATTTCTAGCATGCATATCCACCAAATTTAAAACATGTTAGGATCAATTATAACCTCTTTCTTATAAAATTCCACCAAGCTATTAGGGGTTGTACAAGTCGAATTTCCCAAACAAGGATAACAAAACTTTGGAGTTCATTTTTAGTGAATGAAATAATTTTCTTCACTTACATTTATTATAGTTTTCAATTTTTTTTTGCATACATGAACTTTTAAATTTTCATTTTTTTTGTGATCGTTTTGTATACGAGAAAAGTGGGACAAGTTTGGATTTGTTAAAAAATTGAACTTCCAAAATGGAAATGCACAAATGCTGAGAGAAATAATTCCAAAAAGTCTCTTTGATTTTGATGGATAGGCAAAAAGTGGGTTGTTTGGCTTTGGTAAATATCTGACCACACATTGACTTAAGAATTGAATTTTTTTTCTACTCCTTGAAATTTTTGGATCATTAGGTCATTTGTATATTCAACATCTTTCAGGCATGCATATCCACCACATTTAAAACATTTTAGGATCAATTTGAAATATCTTTCTTATAAAATTCCACCAAGTTATTAGGGGATGTACTAGTGGAATTTCCCAAACATGGATACCAAAACTTTGGAGTACATTTTTAGTGCGTGAAATAATTTTTTTCACTTACATTTATTATAATTATCAAATTGTTTTGCATTCATGAACTCAAAAATTTTCATTTTCTTGTGATTGTTTTGTTTACGAGTAAAGAGGGACTAGTTTGGATTTAAAAAAAAAATCAAACATCCAAAATGGAAATGCACGAATGCTGGGAGAGATAATTCCAAAAAGTATGTTTGACTTTGAAGGATAGGCAAAAACTGGGTTGCTTGGCTCTGGTAAATATCCAACCACCCGTTAACTTGAGAATTTAATTTTTTTCTACTCCTTGAAATTTTGGGACAATTAGGTGATTTGCATCTTCAAGATGTATCTGGCATGCATATCCACCACATTTATAACATGTTAGGATCAATTAGAAATCTTTTTCTTATAAAACTCCACCGAGCTATTAGGGGTTGTACTAGTGGAATTTCCCAAACATGGATAACAAAACTTTGGAGTTCATTTTTAGTGAATGAAATAATTTGCTTCACTTACATTTATTTTAGTTTTCTAATTTTTTTTGCATACATGAACTCTAAAATTTTCATTTTGTTGTGATCGTTTTGTTTACTTGAAAAGTGGGACAAGTTTGAATTTTAAAAAAAATTGAACATCCAAAATAGTAATGTACAAATGCTGAGAGAGATAAATGCAAAAAGTATCTGTGATTTTGAAGGATAGCCAAAAAGTGGGTTGTTTGGCTCTAGTAAATATCCAAACACGCATTAACTTGAGAATTTAATTTTTTTTTCTCCTTAAATTTTTTGGATCATTACGTCATTTGCAACTTCAACATGTTTCTGCCATGCATATCCGCCACATTTAAAACATGTTAGGATGAATTAGAAATCTCTTTCTTATAAAATTCCACCAAGCTATTAGGGGTTGTAGTAGTGCAATTTCCCAAACATGGATAACAAAACTTTGGAGTTCATTTTTAGTGCATGAAATAATTTTCTTCACTTACATTTATTATAGTTTTCAAATTTTTTTGCATACATGAACTCTAAAATTTTCGTTTTGTTGTGATCGATTTGTTTACGAGAAATGTGGCACAAGTTTGGATTTGAAAAAAAATCGAACATCCAAAATGAAAATGCACAAATGCTGAGAGTGATAATTCCGAAAAGTATCTGTGATTTTGAAGGATAGCTAAAAGGTGGGTTGTTTGGCTCTGGTAAATATCCAACCACGCATTAACTTGAGAATTTAATTTTTTTCTACTCGAAATTTTTGAACCATTAGGTCATTTGCTTCTTCAACATGTTTCTAGCACATATCAACCACATATAAAACATGTTAGGATCAATTAGAAATCTCTTTGTTATAAAATTCCACCAAGCTATTAGGGGTTGTACTAGTGGAATTTTCCAAACATGGATAACAAAACTTTGGAGTTCATTTTTAGTGCGTGAAATAATTTTCTTCACTTATATTTATTACAGTTTTCAATTTTTTTTTGCATACATGAACTCTCAAATTTTCATTTTGTTGTGATCATTTTGTTTACGAGAAAAGTGGGACAAGTCTGGATTTGAAAAAAAATCGAACATCCAAACTGGAAATGCATAAATGGTGTGGGAGATAATACGAAAAAGTATCTGTGATATTCAAGCATAGGCAAAAAGTGGGTTGTTTGGCTCTGGTAAATATCGAGCAACACGTTAACTTGACAATTTAATTTTTTTCTACTCCTTGAAATTTTTGGAGGATTTGGTGAATTGCATCTTCAACAAGTTTTTGGCTTGCATATCCACCACATTTAAAACATGTTACGATCAATTAGAAATCTCTTTCGTATAAAATTCCACATAGCTATTTGGGGTTGTACTAGTGGAATTTCCCAAACATGGATAGCAAAACTTTGGAGTTCATTTTTAGTGCGTGAAATAATTTTCTTCACTTACATTTATTGTAGTTATCAAATATTTTTGCATTCATGAACTCTAAAATTTTCATTTTCTTGTGATTGTTTTGTTTAAGAGAAAAGTGGGACTAGTTTGGATTTTTAAAAAAAAATCAAACATCCAAAATGGAAATGCACAAATGCTGAGAGAGATAATTCCAAAAAGTATCTTTGTTTTTTAAGGATAGGATAAAAGTGGGTCGTTTGGCTCTTGTAAATATCCAACCACGCATTAACTTGAGAATTTAATTTTTTTCTACTCCTTGAATTTTTTGGATCATTAGGTTATTTGCATCATCAACATGTTTCTGGCATGCATATTAACCACATTTTTGCATACATGAACTCTAAAATTTTCATTTTGTTCTGATCGTTTTGTTTACAAGAAAAGTAGGACAAGTTTGGATTTGAAATAAAAATTTAACATCCAAAATGGAAATGTACAAATGCCAAGAGAGATAATTCCAAAAAGTATCTGTGATTTTAAATGATTGCAAAAAGTGGGGTATGTTGGCTCTGGTAAATATCCAACCACGCTTTAACTAGAGAAATTAATCTTTTTCTACTCCTTAAAAATTTTGGATCATTAGGTCATTTACACCTTCAACTTGTTTCTGCCATGCATATCCGCCACATTTAAAAAATGTTAGGATGAATTAGAAATCTCTTACTTATAAAATTCCACCAAGCTATTAGGGGTTGTACTAGTGTAATTTCCCAAACATGGATAACAAAACTTTGGAGTTCAGTTTTAGTGCGTGAAATAATTTTCTTCACTAACATTTATTATAGTTTTCAATTTTTTTTGCATACATGAACTCTAAAATTTTCATTTTGAAGTGATCATTTTCTTTACGAGAAAAGTGGGACAAGTTTGGATTTGAAAAAAAATCAAACATCCAAAATGGAAATCCACAAATGCTGAGAGAGATAATTTCAAAAAGTATCTGTGATTATGAAGGATAGGGAAAAAGTGGGTTGTTTGGCTCTGGTAAATATCTAACCACACGTTAACTTGAGAATTTAATTTTTTCTACTCCTTCTAATTTTTGGATCATTAGGTCATTCGCATCTTCATCATGATTCTGGCAAGCATATCCCCCACATTTATAACATGTTAGGATCAATTAGATATCTCTTTCAGATAAAATTCCCCCTAGCTATAAGGTGTATTTCCCAAACATGGATAACAAAACTTTGGAGTTCATTTTTAGTGTGTGAAATATTTTTCTTCAACTGCAATTATTATTGTTTTCAAATTTTTTTGCATACATGAACTCTAAAATTTTCATTTTGTTGTGATCATTTTGTTTACTAGAAAAGTGTTTCAAATTTGGATTTGAAAAAAAATTGAACATCCAAACTGAAAATGCACAAATGTTGAGAGAGATAATTCCAAAACGTATATGTCATTTTTGAGGATAGGCAAAAATTAGGTTGTTTGGCTCTAGTAAATATCTAACCAAGCGTTAACTTGAGAATTTTTTTTTTTTCACTCCTAGAAATTTTAGGATCATTAGCTGATTTGCATCTTCAATATGTTTCTGGCATGAATATCCACCACATTTAAAACATGTTAGGATCAATTAGAGATCTCTTTCTGAAAAAATTCCACCAATCTATTTGGGGTTGTACTAGTGGAATTTCCCAAACATGGATAAAAAATCTTTGGTGTTCATTTTCAGTGCGTGAAATAATTTTCTTCAATTACATTTATTATAGTTTTCAAATTTTTTTGCATTAGTGCACTCTAAAATTTTCATTTTGTTACGATCGTTTTGTTTACGAGAAAAGAGGGAAAAGTTTGGATTTGAAAAAAAATCGAACATCCAAAAAGGAAATGCACAAATGCTGAGAGAGATAATTCCAAAAACTATCTGAGATTTTGAAAGATAGGCAAAATGTGGGTTGTTTGGCTCTGGTAAAAATCCAACCACGCGTTAACTTATGAATTTAAATTTTTTCTAATCCTTGAAATTTTTGGATCATTTTGTCATTTGCTTCTTCTACATGTTTCTGGGATGTATATCCACCATATTTAAAACATTTTAGGATCAATTAGAAATCTCTTTCTTATAAAATTCCACCAAGCTATTAGGGGTTGTACTAGTGGAATTTCCCAAACATGGATAACAAAACTCAGGAGCTCATTTTTAGTGTGTGAAATAATTTTCATCACTTACATTTATTATAGTTTACAAATATTTTTGCATACATGACCTCCAAAATTTTAATTTTGTAGTGATCATTTTGTTTACGAGAAAAGTGGGACAAGTTTGGATTTGAAAAAAAATCGAACATCCAAAATGAAAATGCATAAATGCTGAGAGAAATAATTCCAAAAAGTATCTGTGATTCTGAAAGAAAGGAAAAAAGTGGGTATTTTTGCTCTGGTAAATATCCAACCACACGTTAGCTTGATAACTTAATTTTTCACTACTCGTAATTTTTGGATCATTATGTCATTTGGATTTTCGTCATGTTTCTGGCAAGCATATCCACCACATTTATAATATGTTAGGATCAATTAGAAATCTCTTTCTGATAAAATTCCCCCAACTATAAGGGGTTGTACTAGTGAAATTTCCCAGACATGGATAACCAAACTTTGGAGTTCATTTTTAGTGCGTGAAATAATTTTCTTCACCTACATTTATTATTTTTTTCAAATTTTTTTGCATACAAGAACTCTAAAATTTTCGTTTTGTTGTGATCGTTTTGTTTACAAGAAAAGTGGGACAAGTTTGGATTTAAAAAAAAATCGAACATCCAAAATGGAAATGCACAAATGCTGAGAGAGATAATTCCAAAAACTATATGTGATTTTGAAGGATACGCAAAAAGTAGGTTGTTTGGCTGGTAAATATCAAACCATGCGTTAACTTGAAAATTCATACTTTTTCTACTCGAAATTTTTGGATCATTAGGTCATTTGCATCTTCTACATGTTTCTGGCATGCATGTCCACCACATTTAAAACATGTTAGGATCAATTAGAAATCTCTTTCTTATAAAATTCCACCAAGCTATTAGGGGTTGTACTAGAGGAATTTCCAAAACATGGATAACAAAGCTTTGGAGCTCATTTTTAGTGTGTAAAATAATTTTCATCACTTACAGTTATTATAGTATTCAAATTTTTTTGCAAACATGAACTCTAAAATTTTCTTTGTGTTGTGGTCTTTTTGTTTCCGAGAAAAGTGGGACAAGTTTGGATTTCAAAAAAAAAAAAACGAACATAAAAAATTGAAATGCACAAATGCTGAGAGCGATAATTCCAAAAAGTATCTATGATTTTGAAGGAAAGGCAATAAGTGGGTTGGTTGGCTCTGGTAAATATCCAACCAATTGTTAACTTGAAAATTTAATTTTTTTCTACTCCTTGAAATTTTTGGATCGTTAGGTCATTTGCATCTTCAACATGTTTTTGGCATGCATATCCACCACATTTAAAACATGTTAGGATCAATTAGAAATCTCTTTCTTACAAAGTTCCACCAAGCTATTAGGGGTTGTACTAGTAGAATTTCCCAAATGTGGATAACAAAACTTTGGATTTCAGTTTTAGTGCATGAAATAAGTTTCTTCTCTTACATTTATTATAGTTTTCAAATTTTTTTGCATACATGAACTCTAAAATTTTCATTTTGTTGTGGTCGTTTTGTTTACGAGAAAAGTGGGACAAGTTAGGATTTGAAAAAAAAATGGAACATCCAAAACGGAAATGCACAAATGCTGAGAGAGATAATTCTACAAAGTATCTATGATTTTGAAGGATAGGCAAAAAGTTGGTTGTTTGGCTCAGGTAAATATCCAACCACGCGTTAACCTGAGAATTTAATTTCTTTTTACTCCTTGAAATTTTTGGATCACTAGGTCATTTGCATCTACAACAAGTTTCTGGGATGCATATCCCCCACATTTAAAACATGTTAGGATCAATTAGAAGTCTCTTTCTTATAAAATTCCACCAAGCTACTAGGGGTTGTACTAGTGGAATTTCCCAAACATGTATAGCAAAACTTTGGAGTTCATTTTTAGTGAATGAAATAATTTGCTTCACTTACATTTATTATAGTTTTCAAATTTTTTTGCATACATGAACTCTAAAAGTTTTATTTTTTTGTGATCGTTTTGTTTACGAGAAATGTGGGACAAGTATGGATTTGAAAAAAAATTGAACATCCAAAATGGTAATGTAAAAATGCTTAGAGAGATAATTCCAAAAAGTATCTGTGATTTTGAAGGATAGGCAAAAAGTGGGTTGTTTGGATCTGCTAAATATCCAACCATGCGTTAACTTGAGAATTTAATTTTTTTCTACTCCTTAAAAATTTCTATCATTAGGTCATTTGCAACTTCAACATTTTTCTACCATGCATATCCGCCTCATTTAAAACTTGTTAGGATATATTAGAAATATCTTTCTTATACAATTCCACCAAGCTATTAGGGGTTGTACTAGTGGAATTTCCCAAACTTGGATTGCAAAACTTTGGAGTTCATTTTTAGTGAATGAAATAATTTTCTTCACTTATATTGATTATTGTTTTTGAATTTTTTTGCATACATGAACTTTAAAATTTTCATTTGTTGTGATCGTTTTGTTTACAAGAAAAGTGGGACAAGTTTTTATTTGAAAAATAATCGAACATCCATAATGGAAATGTACAAATACTGAGAAAGGTAATTCAAAAAAGTATCTGTGATTTCGAAGGATAAGCAAAAAGTGGGTTTTTTTATATGGTTAATATCCAACCACGCGTTAACTAGAAAATTTAATTTTTTTCTTCTCCCTAAAATTTTTGGATGTTTAGGTCATTTGCATCTTCAACATGTTTCTGACATGCATATCCTCCACATTTAAAACATGTTAGAATGAATAAGAAATCTCTTTGTTAAAAAATTCCACCAAGCTATTAGGGGTTGTACTAGTGAAATTTCCAAAACATGCATAACAAAACTTTGGTGTTCATTTTCTGTGCATGAAATAAATTTCCTCACTTACATTTATTATAGTTTTCAAATTTTTTTTGCATACAGGAACTCTAAAATTTTCCTTTTGTTGTGATCGTTTTGTTGACGAGAAAATTTGGACAAGTTTGGATTTGAATAAAAATCGAACATCCAAAATGGGAATGCACAAATTCTGACGGAGATAATTTCAAAAAGTATCTGTGATTTTGAAGGACAGACAAGATGTGGATTGTTTGGCGATTTTAAATATCCCACCACGCATTAACTTGAGAATTTAATTTTTTCTACTCCTTGAAATTTTTTAATCATTAGGACATTTGCATTTTCAACATGTTTCTTGCATTCATATCCCCCATATTTAAAACTTGTTAGGATCAATTAGAAATCTCTTTCTTTTAAAATTCCACCAAGCTATTAGGGGTTGTACTATTGGAATTTCCCAAACATGGATAACAAAACTTTGGAGTTCATTTTTAGGGCGTGAAATAATTTTCTTCACTCACATTTATTATAGTTTTCAAAATTTTTTTCGTACATCACCTTCAAAATTTTCATTTTGTTGTGATCGTTTTGTATACGAGAAAACTGGGACAAGTTTGGTTTTGAAAAAACATCGAACATTCAAAATGGAAATGCACAAATGCTGAGAGAGATAATTCCAAAAAGTATCTGTGATTTTGAAGGATAGGCAAAAAGTGGGTTGTTTGGCTCTGGAAAATATCCAACCACGTGTTAACTTGAGAATTTAATATTTTTCTAGTCCTTGAAATTTTTGGATCATTAGGTCATTTGCATCTTCAACATGGATCTGGCATGCATATCCACCACATTTAAAACATGTTAGGATCAATTAGAAATCTCTTTCTTATAAAATCCCACCAAGCTATTAGGTGTTGTACTAGTGGATTTTCCCAAACATGATTAACAAAACTTTGGAGTTCATTTTTAGTGTGTGAAATAATTTTCTTTACTTACATTTATTATAGTTTGCAATTTTTTTTGCATACATGAACTCTAAAATTTTTATTTTGTTGTGGTCGTTTTGTTTACGATAAAAGTGGGAGAAGTTTGAATTTGAAAAAAAATCGAACATCCAAAATGAAAATGTACAATTGCTGAGACAGATAATTCCAAAAAGTATCTGTGATTTTGAAGGGTAGGCAAAAAGTGGGTTGTTTGGCTCTGGTAAATATCCAACCACACGTTAACTTGAGAATTTAATTTTTTTCTACTCCTTGAAATTTTTGGATCATTAGGTCGTTTCCATCTTCAACATGTTTCTAGCATGCATATCCACCACATTTGAAACATGTTAGGATCAATTAGAAATCTCTTTCTTATAAAATTCCACCAAGCTGTTAGGGGTTGTACTAGTGGAATTTCCCACACGTGGATAGCAAAACTTTGGAGTACATTTTTAGTACATGAAATAATTTTCTTCACTTACATTTATTATAGTTTTAAAATTTTTCTGCTTACATGAACTCTAAAATTTTCATTTTGTTGTGATCGTTTTTTTAACGAGAAAAGTGGGAAAAATTTGGATTTGAAAAAAAATTGAACATCCAAAATGGAAATGCGAAAATGCTGAGAGAGATAATTCCAAAAAGTATCTGTGATTTTGAAGGATAGGCAAAAAGTGGGTTGTTTGGCTCTAGTAAAAATCCAACCACGCGTTAACTTGAGAATTTAATTTTGTTTTACTTTATGAAATTTTTGGATCACTAGGTCATTTGCATCTTCAACATGTTTCTGGCATGCATATCCCCCACATTTAAAACATGTTTGGATAAATTAGAAATCTCTTTCTTATAAACTTCCACCAAGCTATTAGGGGTTGTACTAGTGGAATTTCCCAAACATGGATAACAAAACTTTGGAGTTCATTTTTAGTGCGTGAAATAATTTTCTTCACTTACATTTATAATTGTTTTCAAATTTTTTTCATAGATGAACTCTAAAGTTTTCTTTTTTTTGTGATCATTTTGTTTACGAGAAAAGTGGGACAATTTTGGATTTGAAAAAAAATTTAACATAAAAAAATGAAATGCACAAATGTTGAGAGAGATAATTCCAAAAATTATGTGTGATTTTGAAGGAGAGGCAAAAAGTGAGTTGCTGGACTCTAGTAAATATCCAACCACTAGTTAACTTGTGAATTGTTTTTTGTTTACTGCTTGAAATTTTTGGGTCATTAGGTCATTTGCCTCTTAACATTTTTCTGGCATGCATATCCACTACAATTAAAACATGTTAGGGTCAATTAGAAATCTCTTTCTTATAAAATTGCACCATGCTATTAGGGTTGTACTAGTGGAATTTCCCAAACATGGATAACAAAACTTTGGAGTTCATTTTTAGTGTGTGAAATAATTTTCTTCACTTACATATAGTGTAGGTTTAAAATTTTTATGCATACATGAACTCTAAAATTATCATTTTGTTGAGATCATTTTGTTTAGGAGAAAAATTGGACAAGTTTGGATTTCAAAAAAATTGAACATCCAAAAAGGAAATGCACAAATGCTGAGA
The DNA here is from genome assembly GCF_029961685.1 of Aristolochia californica. Classification (NCBI taxonomy): domain Eukaryota; kingdom Viridiplantae; phylum Streptophyta; class Magnoliopsida; order Piperales; family Aristolochiaceae; genus Aristolochia; species Aristolochia californica. The sequence goes on from NW_027182257.1 coordinate 31,473,484, forward strand.
GATATACTTCCAAAAAGTATCTGTCATTTTGAAGGATAGGCAAAAAGTGGGTGGTTTGGCTTTGATAATTATCCAACCTCACGTTAACTTGAGAATTCAATTTTTTTCTACTCTTTGAAAATTTTGGATCATTAGGTCATTTGCATCTTCACCATGTTTCTGGCATGCATATCCACCACTTTTAAAACATTTTGGGATCAATTTGAAATCTCTTTCTTATAAAATTCCACCAAGTTATTAGGGGTTGTACTAGTGGAATTTCCTAAACATGGATACCAAAACTTTGGAGTTCATTTTTAGTGCATGAAATAATTTTCTTCACTTACATTTATTATAGTTTTCAAATGTTTTTGCATACATGAACTCTAAAATTTTCATTTCGTTGTGATTTTTTTGTTTATGAGAAAAGTGGGACAAGTTTGGATTTGAAAAAAAATTGAACATCCAAAGTGGAAATGCACGAATTCTATAAGAGATTATTCGAAAAAGTATCTGTGATTTTGAAGGATAGGCAAAAAGTGGGTTGTTTGGCTTTTGTAAATATCGAGCCACACGTTAACTTGAGAATTTAATTTTTTTGTACTCCTTGTAATTTTTGGATGATTAGGTCATTTGCATCTTCAACTAGTTTCTGGCTTGCATATTCACCACATTTAAAATAAGTTACGACCAATTAGAAATCTCTTTCTTAAAAAATTCCACCAAGCTATTTTGGGTTGTACTAGTGGCATTTCCCAAACAAGGACAACAAAACTTGGGAGTTCATTTTTAGTGCGTGAAATAATTTTCTTCACAAACATTTATTATAGTTTTCAATTTTTTTTGCATACATGAACTCTAAAATTTTCATTTTTTAGTGATCATTTTCTTTACGAGAAAAGTTGGACAAGTTTGGATTTGAAAAAAAATCGAACATCCAAAATGGAAATGCAAAGATGCTGAGAGAGATAATTCCAAAAAGTATTTGTGATTATGAAGAATAGGCAAAAAGTGGGTTGTTTGGCTTTGGTAATTAACCAACCATCGTTAACTTGAGAGTTTAATTTTTTTCTACCCCTTGAAAATTTTGGATCATTAGGTCATTTGCATCTTCATCATGTTTCTGGCAAGCATATCCACCATATTTATAACATATTAGGATCAATTAGAAATCTCTTTCAGATAAAATTCCCTCTAGCTATAAGGGGTTGTACTAGTGGAATTTCCCAAACATGGATAACAAAACTTTGGAGTTCATTTTTAGTGCGTGAAATATTTTTCTTCTCCTACAATTATTATTGCTTTCAAATTTTTTTCGTACATGAACTCTAAAAATTTCATTTTGTTGTGATCGTTTTGTTTACGAGAAAAGTGGGACAAATTTGGATTTGAAAAAAAAAAATCGAACATCCAAAATGGAAATACACAATTACTGAGAGAAATAATTCCAAAAAGTGTATGAGATTTTGGAGGATAGGCAAAAAGTGGGTTGTTTGGCTCTGGTAAATATCTAACCTAGCGTTAACTTAAGAATTTAATTTTTTTCTACTCCTTGAAATTTTAGGATCGTTAGCTGATTTGCATCTTCAACATGTTTCTCGCATGTATATCCACCACATTTAAAACATGTTTGGATAATTTAGAGATCTCTTTCTAAAACAATTCCACCAATCTATTAGGGGTTGTACTAGTGGAATTTCCCAAACATGGATAACAAAACTTTGGAGTTCATTTTTAGTGTGTGGAATAATTTTCTTCACTTACATTTATTATAGTTTTCAATTTTTTTGGATAAATGAACTGTAAAATTTTCATTTCGTAGTGATCGTTTTGTTTACGAGAAAAGTGAGAAAAATTTGGATTTGAAAAAAAATCGAACATCCAAACATGACATGCACAAATGCTGAGAGAGATAATTCCAAAAAGTATATGTGATTTTAAAAGATAGGCAAAAAGTTGGTTGTTTGGCTCAGTTAAATATCCAACCACGTGTTAACTTGAGAATTTAATTTTTTCTAATCGTTGAAATTTTTGTGTCATTAGGTCATTTGCATCTTCAACATGTTTCAAGCATGCATATCCACCACATTTAAAACATGTTAGGATCAATTAGAAATCTCTTTCTTATAAAATTCCACCAAGCTATTAATGGTTGTACTAGTGGAATTTCCCTAACATGGACAACAAAACTTTTGAGTTCATTTTTAGTGCGTGAAATACTTTTCTTCACCTACATTTATTATAGTTTTCAATTTTTTTGCATAAATGAACTCTAAAACTTTCATTTCCTTGTGATCGTTTTGTTTACGAGAAAAGTAGGACAAATTTGGATTTGAAAAAAAATCGAACATCCAAATATGAAATGCATGAATGCTGTGAGAGATAATTCAAAAAAGTACCTGTGATCTTAAAGGATAGGCAAAAAGTGGGTTGTTTGGCTCTGGTAAATATCGAGCCACGCCTAAACTTGAGAATTTAATTTTTTTCTACTCGAAATTTTTGGAGGATTACGTCATTTGCATCTTCAACAAGTTTTTTGCTTGCATATCCACCACATTTAAAACATGTTACGTTCAATTAGAAATCTTTTTCTTAAAATTCCACCTAGCTATTGGGATTGCACTAGTGGAATTTTCCAAACATGGATACCAAAACTTTGGAGTTCATTTTTAGTGCGTGAAATAATTTTCTTCACTTACATTTATTACAGTTATAAATTTTCTTTGCATCCATGAACTTTAAAATTATCATTTACCTGTGATTGTTTTGTTTACGAGAAAAGTGGGACAAGTTTAGATTTTAAAAAAAAATCAACCATCCATAATGGAAATGCACAAATGCTTAGAGAAATAATTCCAAAAAGTATCTTTGATTTTGAAGGATAGGATAAAAGTGCGTTGTTTGGCTCTGGTAAATATCCAACTACACGTTAACTTGAGAATTTAATTTTTTTTCTACTCCTTGAAATTTTTGGATGATTTGGTCATTTGCATCTTCAACATGTTTCTAGCATGCCTATCCACCACATTTTGAACATGTTAGGATCAATTAGAAATCTTTTTCTTATAAAATTCCACCAAGCTATTAGGGGTTGTACTGGTGGAATTTCCTAAACATGGATAACAAAACTTTGGAGTTCATTTTTAGTGCATGAAATAATTTGCTTCACTAACATTTATTATAGTTTTCAATTTTTTTTTGCATAAATGAACTCTAAAATTTTCATTTCGTTGTGTTCGTTTTGTTTACGAGAAATGTGGCACAAGTTTGGATTTGAAAAAAAATCGAACATCCAAAATGGAAATGCACAAATGCTGAGAGAGATAATTCCAAAAAGTATCTGTGATTTTGAAGAATAGTCGAAAAGTGGGTTGTTTGGCTTTGGTAAATATCCAACCACGCGTTAACTTGAGAATTTAATTTTTTTCTACTCCTAGAAATTTTTGGATGATTAGGTCATTTGCATCTTCAACATATTTCTGGCATGCATATACACCACATTTAAAACATTTTAGGATCAATTAGAAATCACTTTCTTATAAAATTCCACCATGCTATTAGGGTTGTACTAGTGGAATTTCCCAAACTTGGATAACAAAACTTTGGAATTCTTTTCTAGTCCGTCAAATAATTTTCTTCACTTATATTTATTATAGTTTTCAAATTTTTTTGCAAACATGAACTCTAAAATTTTCATTTTTTTGTGATCGTTTTGTTTAAGAGAAAAGTGGGGCACATTTGGATTTGAAAAAAAATCGTACATCCAAAATGGAAATGTACAAATACTGAGAGAGATAATTCCAAAAAGTATCTGTGATTTTTAAGGATAGACAAAAAGTGGGTTGTTTGGCTCTAGTATATATCCAACCACGCGTTAACTTGAGAATTTAATTTTTTCTACTCGAAAATTTTGGATCATTAGATCATTTGCATCTTCAACATATTTCTGGCGTGCATATCCACCACATTGAAAACATGTTAGGATCAATTAGAAATCTCTTTCTTATAAAATTCCACCAAGCTATTTGGGGTTGTACTAGTGGAATTTCTCAAACAAGGATAACAAAACTTTGGAGTTCATTTTTAGTGCGTGAATAAATTTTCTTCACTTACATTTATTATAGTTTTCAAATTTTTTTGCATACATGAACTCTAAAATTTTCATTTCGTTGTGATCGGTTTGTTTACGAGAAAAGTGGGCCAATTTTGGATTTGAAAAAAAATCGAACATCCAAATTGGAAATGCACGAAAGCTTTGAGAGATAATTCAAAAAAGTATTTTTGATTTTGAAGGATAGGCAAAAAGTGGGTTGTTTGGCTCCTTTTAATATCAAGCCACACGTTAACTTGAGAATTTAATTTTTTTCTACTCCAAATTTTCTGATGATTAGGTTATTTGCATCTTCAACAAGTTTCTGGCTTGCATATCCACCACATTTAAAACATGTTACAATCAATTAGAAATCTCTTTCTTATCAAATTTCACAAAACTATTTGGGGTTGTACTAGTGGAATTTCCCAAACATGGATAAAAAAACTTTGGAGTTTATTTTTAGTGCGTGAAATAGTTTTCTTCACTAACATTTATTATAGTTTTCAATTTTTTTTGCATACATGAACTCTAAAATTTTCATTTTGTAGTGATCATTTTGTTTACGAGAAAAGTGGGACAAGTTTGGATTTGAAAAAAAATCCAACATCCAAAATGGAAATGCACAAATGCTGAGAGAGATAATTCCAAAAAGTATCTGTGATTACGGAGGATACGTAAAAAGTGGGTTGTTTGACTTTGGTAAATATCCAACCACGCCTTAACTTGAGAATTTAATTTTTTTCTATTCCTTCAAATTTGTTGATCATTAGGTCATTTGCATCTTCATCATGTTTCTGGCAAGCATATCCACCACATTTATAACATGTTAGGATCAATTAGAAATCTCTTTCAGATAAAATTCCCCCTAGCTATAAGGGGTTGTACTAGTGGAATTTCCCAAACATGGATAACAAAACTTTGAAGTTCATTTTTAGTGCATGAAATATTTTTCTTCACCTACAATTATTATTGTTTTCAATTTTTTTTTGCATACATGAACTCTAAAATTTTCATTTTGTTGTGATCGTTTTGTTTACGAGAAAAGTGTTTCAAAATTGGATTTGAAAAAAAATCGAACATCAAAAATGAAAATGCACAAATGTTGAGAGAGACAATTACAAAATGTATATGTGATGTTGGAGGATAGGCAAAGAGTGGGTTCTTTGGCTCTGGTAAATATCTAACCAAGCGTTAACTTGAGATTTTAATTTTTTTCTACTCCTTGAAATTTTAGGATCAATAGCTGATTTGCATCTTCAACATGTTTCTGGCATGAGTATCCACCACATTTAAAACATGTTAGGATCAATTAGAGATCTCTTTCTGAAAAAATTCCACCAATCTCTTTAGGGTTGTACTAGTGGAATTTCCCAAACATGGATAAAAAAACTTTGGAGTTCATTTTTAGTGCATGAAATAATTTTCTTCACTTACTTTTATTATAGTTTTCAAAATTTTTTGCATTCGTGCACTTTAAAATTTTCATTTTGTTGTGATCGTTTTGTTTATGAGAAAAGAGGGACATGTTTGGATTTGAAAAAAAATCGAACATCCAAAAAAGAAATGCACAAATGCTGAGAGAGATAATTCCAAAAAGTATCTTTGATTTTGAAAGATAGGAAAAAAGTGGGTTGTTTGGCTATGGTAAATATCCAACCACGAGTTAACTTGAGAATTTATTTTTTTTCTAATCCTTGATATTTTTGGATCATTAGGTCATTTTCATCTTCTACATGTTTCTAGGATATATATCCATCATATTTAAAACATGTTAGAATCCATTAGAATTCTCTTTCTGATAAAATTGCACCAAGCTATTAGGGGTTGTACTAGTGGAATTTCCCAAACATGGATAAAAAAACTTTGGAGTTCATTTTTAGTGTGTGAAATAATTTTCATCACTTACATTTATAAGAGTTTTCAAATTTTTTTGCATACATGACCTCTAAAATTTTAATTTTGTACTGATCATTTTGTTTACGAGAAAAGTGGGACTTGTTTGGATTTGAAAAAAAATCAAACATCCAAAATGGAAATGCATAAATGCTGAGAGAGATAATTCCAAAAAGTATCTATGATTTTGAAGGATTGGCCAAAAGTGGGTTGTTTGGCTCTGGTAAATATCAACTCATGCGTTAACTTGAAAATTCAATTTTTTTCGACTCCTTCAAATTTTTGGATCATTAGGTCATTTGCATCTTCTACATGTTTCTGGCATGCATATCCACCACATTTAAAACTTGTTAGGATCAATTAAAAATCTCTATCTTATAATATTCCACCAAGCTATTAGGGGTTATCCTAGTTGAATTTTACAAACATTGATAACAAAACTTTGGAACTCATTTTTAGTGCGTGAAATAATTTTCATCACTTACATTTATTATAGTTTTTAAATTTTTTTGCATACATGAACTCTAAAATTTTCATTTTATTGTGATCTTTTTGTTTTCGAGAAAAGTGAGGCAAGTTTGGATTTGAAAAAATATCGAAGATCAAAAATGGAATTGCACAAATGCTTAGACAGATAATTCCAAAAAGTATATGTGATTTGGAAGGACAGGCAATAAGTGGGTTGTTTGGCTCTGGTAAATATCCAACCAAGCGTTAACTTGAAAATTTAATTTTTTTCTACTCCTTCAAATTTTTGGATCGTTAGGTCATTTGCATCTTCAACATCTATTTCGCATGCATATCCACCACATTTAAAACATGTTAGGATCAATTAGAAATCTCTTTCTTACAAAATTGCACCAAGCTATTAGGGGTTGTATTAGTAGAATTCACCAAACATGGATAACAAAATTTTGGAGTTCATTTTTAGTGCGTGAAATAATTTTTTCTCTTACATTTGTTATAGTTTTCAATTTTTTTTGCATACATGAACTCTAAAATTTTCATTTTGTTGTGATCGTTTCGTTTACGGGAAAAGTGAGACAAGTTAGGATTTGAAAAAAAATGGAACATCCAAAACGGAAATGCACAAATGCTGGGAGAGATAATTCCAAAAAGTATTTGTGATTTTGAAAGATAGGCAAAAAGTGGGTTGTTTGGCTCAGGTAAATATCCAACCATGCATTAACTTGAGAATTTAATTTTTTCTGCTCCTTGAAAATTTTCTTTCATTAGGTCATTTGCATCTTCAACATATTTCTGGCATGCATTTCCACTACATTTAAAACATGTTAGGTTCAATTAGAAATCTCTTTCTTATAAAATTCCACCAAGCTATTAGGGGTTGTACTAGTAGAATTTCCCAAACATGGATAAGAAAAATTTGGAGCTCATTTTTGGTGCAAGAAATAATTTTCTTCACTTACATTTATTATAGTTTTTAAACTTTTTTTCATACATGAACTCTAAAATTTTCATTTTGTTACGATCGTTTTGTTTACAAGAAAAGTGGGCCAAGTTTGGATTTGAAAAAAAATTGAACATCCAAAACGGAAATGCACAAATGCTGAGAAAGATAATTCCAAAAAGTATGTGTGATTGTGAAAGATAGGCAAAAAGTGGGTTGTTTGATACTCGTAAATATCCAAAGACGCGTCAGCTTGAGAATTTAATTTTTTTTGCTCCTTGAAATTTTTAGATCATTAGGTCAATTGCATCTTTAACATATTTCTGCCATGCATTTCCAACACATTTAAAACATGTTAGGATCAATTAGAAATCTCTTTCTTATAAAATTCCTCCAGGCAATAAGGGTTTGAACTAGTGGAATTTCTCAAACTTGGATAACAAAACTTTGGAGTTCATTTTTAGTGTGTGAAATAATTCTCTTTTCTTACATTTATTATGGTTTCAAATTTTTTTGCATACAAGAACTCTAAAATTTTCATTTTGTTTTGATCCTTTTGTTGACTAGAAAAGTGGGACAATTTTGGATTTGAAAAAAAACCGAACATCCAAAATGGAAATGCACAAATGCTGAGCGAGATAAGTCCAAAAAGTATCTGTGATTTTGAAGGATAGGCAAAAAGTGGGTTGTTTGGCTCTGGTAAATATCAAACCACACGTTAACTTTAGAATTTAATGTTTTTCTACTCCTTGAAATTTTATGATCATTAGGTCATTTGCATCTTCTACATGTTTCTAGCATGCATATCCTCCACATTTAAAACATGTTACGATCAATTAGAAATCTCTTTCTTATAAAATTCCCCCAAGCTAATAGGGTTTGTGCTAGTGGAATTTCAAAAAATGGATAACAATACTTTGGAGCTCATTTTTAGTACGTGAAATAATTTTCTTCACTTACATTTGTTATATTTTTCATATTTATTAGCATACGTGAACTCTAAAATTTTCTTTCCGTTCTGATCATTTTGCTTCCGAGAAAAGTAGGACAAGTTTGGTTTTTAAAAAAAATCAAACATCCAAAATGGAAATGCACAAATGCTGAGAGAGATAATTCCAAAAATGTATTTGTGATTTTGAAGGATACGCAAAAACTGAGTGGTATGGCTCTGGTAAATATCCAGCCTCACGTTAACTTGAGAGTTTAATGTTTTTATACTCCTTGAAAATTTTGGATCATTACGTCATCGGCATCTTCAACATGATTCTGGCATGCATATCCATCACATTTGAAACAAGTTAGGATGAGTTAGAAATCTCTTTCTTATAAAATTCCACCAATCTATTAGGGGTTGTACTACTGGAATTTCCCAAAAATGGATAACAAATCTTTGGAATTCCTTTTTAGTGCGTGAAATAATTTTCTTTACTAACATTTATTATTGTTTTCAAATTGTTTAGCAAACATGAACTCTAAAATTTTCATTTTGTTGTGATTGTTTTGTTTACGAGGAAAGTGGGACAAGTTTGGATTTGAAAAAAATTGAACATCCATAACAGAAAATGCCCAAATGCTGAGAGAGATAATTCCAAAAAGTATCTGTGATTTTGAAGGATAGGAAAAAAGTGGGTTGTTTGGCTCTGGTAAATATCTAACCACGAGTTAACTTGTGAATTTAATTTTTTCTACTCCTTCAAATTTTTGGTTCATTAGGTCATTTGCATCTTCAACATGTTTCTGGCAAGCTTCGCCAACAGATTTAAAACATGTTAGGATCAATTAGAAATCTCTTTCTTATAAAATTCCAGCAAGCTATAAGGGTTTGTACTAGTGGAATTTCCCAAACATGGATAACAAAACTTTGGAGTTTATTTTTAGTGCATGAAATAATTTTCTTCACTTACATTCGTTATAGTTTTCAAATTTTTTTGCATACATGAACTCTAAAATTTTCATTTTGTTGTGATCATTTTGTTTATGAGAAAATTGGAAGAAGTTTTAATTTGAAAAAATTTTGAACATCCAAAACGGAAATGCACAAATGTTGTGAGAGATAATTCCAAAAAGTATCTGTGATTTAGAAAGATAGGCAAAAAGTGGGTTGTTTGGCAGTGGTAAATATCCGACCAAGCGTTAACTTGAGAATTTAATTTTTTTCTGCTCTATAAAATTTTTGGATCATTAGGTCATTTGCATCTTCAATATGTTTCTGGCATGCGTTTCTACCACATTTAAAACATGTTAGGATCAATTAGAAATCTTTTTTTTATAAAATTCCACCAAGCTATAAGGGGTTGTACTAGTGAAATTTTGTAAAGTTGGATAACAAAAGTTTGGAGTTCATTTTTAGTGCGTGAAATAATTTTCTTTACTTACATTTATTATAGTTTACAAATTTTTTTGCATACAAGAACTCTTAAATTTTCGTTTTGTTGTGATCGTTTTGTTTACAAGAAATGTGGCCCAAGTTTGGATTTGAAAAAATATCGAACATCCAAAATGGAAATGCACAAATACTGAGAGAGATAATTTCAAAAAGTATCTATGATTTTGAAGGATAGGGAAAAAGTGGGTTGTTTGGCTTGGGTAAATATCCAACCACACTTTAACTTCAGAATTTAATTTTTTTCTGCTCCTTGAAATTTTTGGATCATTAGGTCATTTGCATCTTCTACATGTTTCTAGCATGCATATCCACCACTTTTAAAATATGTTAAGATCAATTAGAAATCTCTTTCTTATAAAATTCCACCAAGCTATTAGGGGTTGTACTAGTGGAATTTCCCAAACATGGATAAAAAAACTTTGGAGCACATTTTTAGTGCGCGAAATAATTTTCTTCACTTACATTTATTATAGTTTTAAATTTTTTTAGTGTGCATGAACTCCATGATTTTTCATTTTCTTGTGATCGTTTTGTTTACAGTAAAAGTTGGACAAGTTTGGATTTGAAAAAAAATCGAACATCCAAAATGAAAATGGACAAATGCTGACAGTGATAATTCCAAAAAGTATCTGTGATTTTGAAGGATAGGCAAAAACTGGGTTGTTTGGCTCTAGTAAATATCGAACCACGCATTAACTTGAGAAATTAATTTTTTTCTACTCCTTGAAATTTTTGGATCATTAGGTCATTAGCATCTTCTACAGACCACATTTACAACATGTTAGGATCAATTAGAAATCTCTTTCTTATAAAATTCCACCAAGCTATTCGGGGTTGTACAAGTAGAATTTCCAAAACATGGATAACAAAACTTTGGAGTTCATTTTTAGTGCATGAAATAATTTTCTTCACTTACATTTATTATAGTTTTCAATTTTTTTTGCATACATGAACTCTTAAATTTTCATTTTGTTTGGATTGTTTTGTTTAAGAGAAAAGTGGGACAAGTTTGGATTTGAAAAAAAAATGAACATCCAAAACAGAAATGCACAAATGCTGAGTGAGATAATTCCAAAATGTATCTATGATTTTGAAAGATAGGCAAAAAGTGGGTTTTTTGGCTCTAATAAATATCCAACCATGTGTTAACTTGAGAATTTAATTTTTTCTGCTCCTCAAAATTTTTGGATCATTAGGTCAATTGCATCTTCAATAGGTTTCTGGCATGCATTTTCACCACATTTAAAACTTGTAAGGATCAATTTGAAATCTCTTTCTTATAAAATTCCTCCAACTATAAGGGGTTGTACTGATGGAATTTCGCAAACTCGGATAACAAAACTTTGGATTTCATTTTTAGTGCATTAAATAATTCTCTTCATTTACATTTATTATAGTTTTCAATTTTTTTTGCATACAGGAACTCTAAAATTTTCATTTTGTTGTGTTGGTTTTTTTACAAGAAAATTGGGACAAGTTTGGATTTGAAAAAAAATCGAACATCCAAAATGGAAAAGCACAAATGCTGAGAGAGATAAGTCTAAAAAGTATCTGTGATTTTGAAGGATAGGAAAAAAGTGGGTTTTTTGGCTCTGGTAAATATCGAACCACACGTTAACTGGAGAATTTAAATTTTTTCTACTCCTTGAAATTTTATGATCATTAGGTCATTTGCATCTTCTACATGTTTCTGGCATGCATATCCTCTACATTTAAAACATATTAGGACCAATTAGAAATTTCTTTCTTATAAAATTCCACCAAGGTATTTGGGGTTGTACTAGTGGAATTTTAGAAAAATGGACAACTAAACTTTGGAGCACAGTTTCAGTTCGTGAAATAATTTTCTTCACTTACATTTGTTATAGTTTTCAAATTTTTTAGCACACATGAACTCTAAAATTTTCTTTCCATTGTGATCGTTTTGTTTGCGAGAAAAGTGGGACAAGTTTGGATTTGAAAAAAAATCGAACCTCCAAAATGGAAATGCACAAATGCTGAGAGAGATAATTCCAAAAAGTATATGTGATTTTGATGGATAGGAAAAAAGTGAGTTGTTTGGCTCTGGTTAATATCCAACCTCACGTTAACTTGAGAATTTAATTTTTTCTTACTCCTTGAAATTTTTGTGTCATTAGGTCATTTGCATCTTCAACATGTTTCTGGCATGCATATCCACCACCTTTAAAACATGTTAGGATCACTTAGAAATCTCTTTCTTATAAAATTCCACCAAGCTATTAGGGGTTGTACTAGTGGAATTTTCAAAACATGGATAACAGAACTTTGGACTTCATTCTTAGTACATGAAATAATTTTCTTTACTAATATTTATTATAGTTTTCAAATTTTTTTACATACATGAACTCCAAAATTTTCATTTTGTTGTGATCGTTTTGTTTACGAGAAAAGTGGGACAAGTTTGGATTTGAAAAAAAATCGAACAACCATAACAGAAATGCACAAATGCTGAGAGAGATAATTCCAAAAAGTATCTATGATTTTGAAGGATAGGCAAAAAATGCGTTGTTTGGCTCTTGTAATTATCCAACCACGCGTTAACTTGAGAATTTAATTTTTTCTACTCCTAAAAATATTTGGATCATTAGGTCAATTGCATCTTCAACATATTTCTGGCGAGCATATCCACCACATTTAAAACATGATAGGATCAATTAGAAATATCTTTCTTATAAAATTCCACCAAGCTATATGGGGTTGTACTAGTAGAATTTCACAAACATGGACAACAAAACTTTGGAGATCATTTTTAGTGCGTGGAATAATTTTCTTATCGTACATTTATTAGAGTTTTCAAATTTTTTTGCATGCATGAACTCTAAAATTTTCATTTTGTTGTGATCGTTTTGTTTCCGAGAAAAGTGGGGCAAGTTTGGATTTGAAAAAAATTGAACAGCAAAAATGGAAATGCACAAATACTGAGAGAGATAATTCCATAAAGTATCTGTGATTTTGACGGATAGGCAAAAATTGGGTTGTTTGGCTCCTGTAAATATCCAACCACACGTTAACTTGAGAATTCCATTTTTTTCTTCTCGAAATTTTAGGATTGTTAGGTCATTTGCATCTTCAACATCTTAGGATCAATTAGAAATCTCTTTCTTATAAAAATCCACTAAGCTATTAGGGGTTGTACTAGTAGAATTTCCCAAATATGGATAGCAAAAATTTTGGAGTTCATTTTTAATGCGTGAAATAATTTTCTTCACTTACATTTTTTATAGTTTTCAATTTTTTTTGCATACATGAACTCTGAAATTTTCATTTTTTTGTGATCGTTTTGTAAACAAGAATAGTGGGACAAGTTTGGATTTGAAAAAACATTGAACATCCAAAACGGAAATGCACATATGCTGAGAGAGATAATTCCAAAAAGAATCTGTAATTTTGAAAGATAGGCAAAAAGTGGGTTGTTTGGCTCTGGTAAATATCCAACCATGCGTTAACTTGAGAATTTAAATTTTTCTGCTTCTTGAAAATTTTGGATCATTAGGTCATTTGCTTCGTCAACATGTTTTTGGCGTGCATTTCCACCACATTTAAAACATGTTAGGATCAATTTTAAATCTCTTTCTTATAAAATTCCTCCAAGCTATAAGGGGTTGTACTAGTGGAATTTTGTAAACTTGGATAACAAAACTTTGGTGTTCATTTTTAGTGCATGTAATAATTCTCTTTACTTATATTTATTATAGTTTTCAAATTTTTTTGCATACAAAAAATCTAAAATTTTCTTTTTTTTTTGTGATCATTTTGTTTACGAGAAAAGTGGGATACATTTGGATTTGAAAAAAATTGAACACCCAAAATGGAAATGCGCAAATGCTGAGAGAGATAATTCAAAAAAGTATCTATGATTTTGAAGGATAGGCAAAAAGTGTATTGTTTGGCTCTGGTAAATATCAAACCACACGTTAACTTGAGAATTTAATTTTTTTCTACTCCTTGAAATTTTTGGATCATTAGGTCATTTGCATGTTCTACATGTTTATGGCATGCATATCCACCACATTTAAAACATGTTAGGATCAATGAGAAATCTCTTTCTTATAAACTTCAACCAAGCTATGAGGGGTTGTACTAATGGAATTTCCAAAAAATGGATAACAAAACATTGGAGCTCATTTTTAGTACGTGAAATAATTTTGTTAACTTTTATTTGTTGTTGTTTTCAATTTTTTTAGCATAGATGAACTCTAAAATTTTTATTCCGTTGTGATCATTTTGTTTCCGAGAAAAGTGGGGCAAGTTTGGATTTGAAAAAAAATCAAACATCCAAAATGGAAATGCACAAATGCTGAGAGAGATAATTTAAAAACGTAAAAGTGAATTTGAAGGATAGGCAAAAATTGAGTTGTTTGGCTCTGGTAAATATCCAACCACACGTTAACTTGAGAATTTAATTTTTTTTCTACTCCTTGCAATTTTTTTATTATTAGGTCATTTGCATCATCAACATGGTTTTGGCACTCATATCCACCACATTTAAAACATGTTACAATCAATTAGAAATCGCTTTCTTATAAAATTCCACCAAGCTATTAGGGGTTGTACTAGTGGAATTTCCCAACATTGATAACAAAACTTTGGAGTTCATTTCTAGTGTGTGAAGTAAATTTCTTCACTCACATTTATTATAGTTTTCAAATTTTTTTGCATACATGAACTCTAAACTTTTAATTTTGTTGTGATTGTTTCGTTTCCGAGAAAAGTGGGACAAGTTTGGATTTGAAAAAAAATCGAACATCCATAACGGAAATGCACAAATGCTGAGAGAGATAATTCGAAAAAGTATCTGTGATTTTGAAGGATAGGCAAAAAGTGGGTTGTTTGTCCATGGCAAATATCCAACCAAGCATTAACTTGAGAATTTAATTTTTTCTACTCCTTGAAATTTTTGGATCATTAGGTCATTTGCATCTTCAACATGTCTTTGGCAAGCCTATCCACCACATTTAAAACATGTTAGGATCAATTAGAAATCTCTTTCTTATAAAATTCCACCAAGCTAGAAGGGGTTGTACTAGTGGAATTTTCCAAACACGGGTAACAAAACTTTGGAGTTCATTTTTAGTGTGTGAAATAATTTTATTCAATTTCATTTATTATTGTTTTAAATTTTTTTTGCATACTTGAACTCTAAAATTTTCATTTTGTTGTGAACGTTTTGTTTACGAGAAAAGAAGGAGATGTTTGGATTTGAAAAAAATGGAATATCCGAAATGAAAATGGACAAATGCTGAGAGAGATAATTCTAAAAAGTATATGTGATTTTGAAGGATAGGCAAAAAGTGGGTTGTTTGGTTCTAGTAAATATAAACCCACTCGTTAACTTGAGAATTTAATTGTTTTCTACTCTTTGAAATTTTTGGATCATTAGGTAATTTGTATCTTCAACATATTTTTGGCATGTATATCCACCACATTTAAAACATGTTAGGATCAATTAGAAATCTCTTTCTTATTAAATTCCACCAAGCTATTAGGGGTTGTTCTAGTGGAATTTCCCAAACAAGGATAACAAAACTTTGGAGTTCATTTTTAGTGTTTGAAATAATTTTCTTCACTTACATTTATTATTGTTTTCAATTTTTTTGCATACATGAATTCTAAAATTTTCTTTTTGTTGTGATCGTTTTGCTCACGAGATATGTGGGACAAGTTTGGATTTGAAAAAAAATCGAACGTCCAAAATGGAAATGCACAAATGCTGAGAGATAATTCCAAAAAGTATCTGTGATTTTGAAGGATAGACAAAAAGTGGGTTGTTTGGCGCTGGTAAATGTCCAACCACGTGTTAACTTGAGAATTTACTTTTTTCTACTCTTTGAAATTTTTGGATCAATAGGTCATTTACATCTTCAACATGTTTCTGACATGCATATCCACGACATTTAAAACATGTGAGGATAGATTAGAATTCTCTTTCAGTTAAAATTCCACCATGCTATTCGGGGTTGTACTAGTGGAATTTTATAAACATGGATAACTAAACTTTGGAGTTTATTTTTAGTGCATGAAATTATTTTCTTCACTTACTTTTATTATAGTTTTCAATTTTTTTTGCATACATGAACTTTAAAATTTTCATTTTTTGTGATCATTTTGTTTACAAGAGAAGTGAGACAAGTTTGGATTTGAAAAAAAAATCGAACATCCAAAATGGAAATGCATATATTTAGAGAGAGATAATTCCAAAAAGTATCTGCGATTTTGAAGGATAGGGAAAAATTGGGTTGTTTGGCTTTGGTAAATATCCAACCACGCGTTAACCTGAGAATTTAATTTTTTTCTACACGAAATTTTTGGTTCATTATGTCATTTGCTTCTTCAACACGTTTCTGGCATGCATATCCACCACATTTAAAACATGTTCAGATCAAATAGAAATCTCTTTCTTATAAAATTCCACCATGCTACAAGGGGTTGTACGAGTGGAATTTCGTAAAGTAGGATAACAAAACTTCGGAGTTCATTTTTTGTGAGTGAAATAACTTTCTTCACTTAAATTTATTATAGTTTTAAATTTTTTTTGCATACATGAACTCTAAAATTTTCATTTTGTTGTGATCGTTTTGTTTCCGAGAAAAGTGGGACAAGTTTGGATTTGAAAAAAAATCCAACATCCAAAATGGAAATGCACAAATGCTGAGAGAGATAATTAAACAAAGTATCTGTGATTTTGAAGGACATGCAAAAAGAGGGTTGTTTGTCTCTGGTAAATATCCAACCACACGTTAACTTGAGAATTTAATTTTTTTCAACTCGAAATTTTTGGATCATTAGGTCATTTGCATCTTCAACATGTTTCTGGCATGCATATTCACCACATTTAAAACATGTTAGGATCAATTAGAAATCTCTTTCCTAGAAAATTCCACCTAGCTATTTGGGGTTGTACTAGTAGAATTTCCAAAATATGGATAACAAAACTTTGGAGTTCATTTTTTGTTCCTGCAAAAATTTTCTTCACTTACATTTATTATTGTTTTTAAATTTTTTTGTATACATGAACTCTAAAATTTTGATTTTGTTGTGATCGTTTTGTTGACGAGAAAAGTGGGACAAGTTTGGATTTGATAAAAAATTGAACATCCAAAACGGAAATGCACAAATGCTGAGAGAGATAATTCATAAAAGTATCTGTGATTTAGAAAGATAGGCAAAAAGTAGGTTGTTTGGTTCTGGTAAATATCCAACCACACGTTAACTGGAGAATTTAATTTGTTTCTGCTCCTTGAAATTTTTGGATCATTAGGTCATTTGCATCTTCAACAAGTTTCTTGCATGCATTTCGACCACATTTAAAACATATTAGGATCAATTAGAAAACTCTTTGTTATAATATTCCTCCAAGCTATAAGGGGTTGTACTAGTGAAATTTCACAAACTTGGATAACATAACTTTGGAGTTCATTTTTAGTGCGTGAAATAATTCTCTTCACTTAAATTTATTATAGTTTTCAAATGTCTTTGCGTACAAGAACCCTGAAATTGTCTTTTTGTTGTTATCATTTTGTTTACGAGAAAAGTGGGACAAATTTGGATTTGAAAAAAAATCGAACATCCAAAATTGAAATGCACAAATGGTGAGAGAGATAATTCCAAAAAGTATCTGTGATTTTGAAGGAATGGCAAAAACTGTGTTGTTTGGCTCTGGTAAATATCCAACCACACGTTAACTTGAGAATTTAATTTTTCTCTACTCCTCGAAATTTTTGGATCACTAGGTCATTTGCATCTTCTACATATTTCTGGCATGCATATCCTCCACGTTTAAAACATGTTAGGATCAATTAGAAATCTTTTCTCATAAAATTCCACCAAGCTATTAGGGGTTGTACTAATGAAATTTCCAAAAAATGGATAACAAAACTTTGGACCTCATTTTTAGTACGTGAAATAATTTTCTTAACTTACATTTATTATAGTTTTCAAATTTTTTAGCATACATGAACTCTAAAATTTTCAATTAGTTGTGATCGTTTTGTTTACGAGATAAGTGGGACAAGTTTGGATTTGAAAAAAAAATGAACATCCAAATTTGAAATGCACAAATGCTGAGGGAGATAATTCCAAAAGGTATCTATGATTTTGAAGGGAAGGCAACAATTGGGTTGTTTGGCTATGGTAAATATCCAACCATACGCTAACTTGAGAATTTAATTCCTTTCTACTCCTTGAAATTTTTGGATCATTAGGTCATTTACATCTTCAACATGTTTCTGGCATGCATATCCACCATATTAAAAACATATTAGGATCAATAAGAAATCTCTTTTAGATAAAATTCCACCATGCTATTCGGGGTTGTACTAATGGAATTTCTCAAACATGGGTAACAAAATTTTGGAGTTGATTTCTAGTGCGTGAAAAAATTTTCTTCACTTACATTTGTTATAGTTTTCAAATTTTTTTCCATACATGAACTCTAAAAATTTCGTTTTATTGTGATCGTTTTGTTTACAAGAATAGAGGGAGAAGTTAGTATTTGAAAAATAATTGAACATAAAAAATGAAAATGCACAAATTCTGAGACAGATAATTCAAAAAAGAATCTGTGATTTTGAAGGATAGGGAAAAAGTGGGTTGTTTGGCTTTGGGAAATATCCAAACATGCGTTAACATGAGAATTTATTTTTTTTCTACTCAAAATTTTTGGTTCATTAGGTCATTTGCACCTTCAACATGTTTCTGGCATGCATATCCACCACATTTAAAATATGTTAGGATCAATTAGAAATCTCTTTCTTATAAAATTCCATCAAGCTATAAGCGGTTGTACTAGTGGAATTTCCCAAACATGGATAACAAATCTTTGGAGTTCATTTTTTGTGCGTGAAATAATTTGCTTCACTAACATTTATTATAGTATTAATTTTTTTTTCATACCTGAACTTTAAAATTTTCATTTTGTTGTGATCATTTCGTTTACGAGAAAAGTGGGACAAGTTTGGATTTGGAAAAAAAATGAAGATCCGAAATGGAAATGCACAAATGCTGAGAGAGGTAATTCCGAAAAGTATATGTGATTTTAAAGGATAGGCAAAAAGTGGGTTGTTTGGCTTTGGAAAATATCCAACCACGCGTTAACTTGAGATTATAAGTTTTTTCTACTCCTTGAAATTTTTGGATCATTAGGTCATTTGCATCTTCAACATGTTTCTGACATGCATATCCACCACATTTAAAACATGTTAGGATATAGTAGAAATCTCATCCTTATAAAATTCCACCAAGCTATTAGGGGTTGTACGAGTGGAATTTCCCAAACATGGATAACAAAACTTTTTAGGTTCATTTTTAATGCGTGAAATAATTTTCTTCACTTGAATTTATAATAGTTTTGAAATTTTTTTGCTTACAAGAACTCTAAAATTTTAATTTTTTTATAATTGTTTTGTTTACGAGAAAGTTGGGACAAGTTTGGATTTTGAAAAAAAATCGAACATCCAAAATGGAAATGCACAAATGCTGAGAGAGATAATTCCAAAAATTATCTGTGATTTTGAAGGATAGGCAAAAAGTGGGTTGTTTAGCTTTGGTAAATATCCAACCACGCGTTAACTTGAGAATTTAATTTTTTTCTACTCCTTGAAATTTTTGGATCATTAGGTTATTTGCATCTTCAACATGTTTCTGGCATTTTAAACATTGTACGATCAATTAGAAATCGTTTTCTTATAAAATTCCACCAACCTTTTAGGGGTTATACTAGTGGAATTACCCAAACATGGATTACAAACTTTGGAGTTCGTTTTTAGTGCATGAAATAATTTTCTTCATTTACATTTGTGAGAGTTTTCAATTTTTTTTGCATATATGAACTCTAAAATTTTCAATTTGTTGTGATCGTTTTGTTTACGAGAAAAGTGGGATATGTTTGGATTTGAGAAAAATTGAACGTCAGAAATGGAAATGCAAAAATGGTGAGGGAGATAATTCAAAAAAGTATCTGTGATTTTGAAGGATAGGCAAAAAAGAGGATTGTTTGGCTCAGGTAAATATCGAACCACGTGTTAACTTGAGAATTTAATTTTTTTCTTGTCCTAGAAATTTTTGAATCATTAGGTCATTTGCGTCTTCTACATGTTTCTAGCATGCATATCCACCACAATTAAAACATGTTAGGATTAATTAGAAATCTCTTTATTTTAAAATTCCTCCAAGCTATTAGGGGTTGTACTAGTGGAATTTCCCAAAAAAGGATAAGAAAACATTGGAATTCATTTTTAATGTGTGAATTAATTTTCTTCACTTAAATTTATTATATTTTTCAAATTTTTTAGCATTCATGAACTCTACAATTTTCATTTTGTTATAATCGTTTTGTTTACGAGAAAAATGGGAAAGTTTGGATTTCAAAAAAAATAGAACATCCAAAAATTGAAATGCACAAATGCTGAGAGAGATAATTCCGGAAAGTATCTTTGATTTTGAAGGATAGGCAAAAAGTGGGTTATTTGGTTCTCGTAAATATCCAACCACGGGTTAACATGAGGATTTAATTTTTTTCTACTCCTTAAAATTTTTTGATCATTGTCATTTACATCTTCAACGTGTTTCTAGCATGCATATCTTCCACATTTAAAAAATGTTAGGATAAATTAGAAATCTCTTTCAGATAAAATTCCACCATGTTATTCGGGTATGTACTAGTGGAATTTCCCAAGCATGGATAACAAAACTTTGGAGTTCATTTTTAGTGCGTGAAATAATTTTCTTCACTTACATTTATTATTGTTTTAAAATTTTCTTGCATACATGAACTCTAAAATTTTCTTTTTGTTGTGATCGTTTTGTTTACGAGAAAAGTGGGACAAGTTTGGATTTGAGAAAAAGTCGGACATCCAAAATGGAAATGGACAAATGCTGAGAGATAGTTCCGAAAAGTATCTATGATTTTAAAGGATTGGCAAAAAGTCTGTTGTTTGGCTCTGGTAAATATCCAACCATATGTTAACTTGAGAATTTAATTTTTTTCTACTCCTTGAAAGTTTTGGATCATTAGGTCATTTACATTTTCAACATGTTTCCTGGCATGCATATCCACCACATTTAAAACATGTTAGGATAGATTAGAATTCTCTTTCAGATAAAATTCCACCATGCTATTCGGGGTTGTACTAGTGGAATTTCCTAAACATGGATAACTAAACTTTTGAGCTCATTTTAGTGCGTGAAATAATTTTCTTCACTTACATTTATTATAGTTTTATAATTTTTTTCCATACTTGAACTCTAAAATTTTCATTTTGTTGTGATCGTTTTGTTTACGAGAAAAGTGGGTCAAGTTTGGATTTGAAAAAAATCGAACATCCAAAATGGAAGTGCACAAATTCTGAGAGAGTTCCAAAAAGTATCTGTGATTTTGAAGGATAGGGAAAAAGTGGGTTGTTTGGCTCTGGGAAATATCCAACCACGCGTTAACTTGAGAATTTAATTTTTTTCTACTCCTTGAAATTATTGGTTCATTAGGTCATTTGCATCTTCAACATGTTTCTGGCATGCATATCCACCACATTTAAAACATGTTAGGATCAATTAGAAATCTCTTTCTTATAAAATTCCACCAAGCTATAAGGGGATCTACTAGTGGAATTTCGCAAACTTGGATAACAAAACTTAGAAGTTCATTTTTAGTGGAAGAAATACTTTTCTTCACTTACATTTATTATAGTTTAGAATTTTTTTTCCATACAAGAACTCTAAAATTTTCATTTTGTTGTGATCATTTTGTTTTAGAGAAAAGTGCGACAAGTTTGGATTTGAAAAAAAGTTGAACATCCTAAATGGAAATGCACAAATGCTGAGAGAGATAATTCCAAAAAGTATCTGTGATTTTGAAGGATTGTCAAAAAGTAGGTTATTTGGCTCTAGTATATATCCAACCAACTTGAGAATTTAATTTTTTTCTACTCCATGAAATTTTTGGATCTTTATGTCATTTGCATCTTCAACATGTTTGTGGCATGCATATCCACCGCATTTAAAACTTGTTACGATCAATTAGAAATCTATTTCTTATAAAATTCCATCAAACTATTAGGGGTTGTACTAGTGGAATTTCCCAAACAGGGATAACAAAACTTTGGAGTTCATTTTTAGTGCGTGAAATAATTTTCTCCACTTACATTTATTATAGTTTTCAATTTTTTTTACATACAAGAAATCTAAAATTTTCATTTTGCTGTGATCGTTTGGTTTACGAGAAAAGTGGGAAATGTTTGGAATTGAAACAAAATTGAACATCCAAAATGGAAATCCACAAATGGGTTGTTTCACTCTGGTAAATATCCAACCACACGTTAACTTGAGAATTTAATTTTTTTTACTCCATGAAATTTTTGGATCATTAGGTCATTTGTATCTACAACATGTTTCTGGTATGCATATCCACAACATTTAAAACATGTTAGGATCAAATTGAAATCTCTTTCTGATAAAATTCCCCCAAGCTATTAGGGGTTGTACTATTGAATTTCCCAAACATGGATAATAAAACTTTGGAGTTCATTTTTAGTGCGCGAAAAAATTTTCTTCACTTATATTGATTATTGTTTTCAAATGTTTTTGCATACATGAACTCTAAAATTTTCATTTTGTTGTGATCATTTTGTTTATGAGAAAAGTTGGAAGTGTTTGAATTTGAAAGAAAATTCAACATCCAATATGGAAATCCTCAAATGCTGAGAGAG
The DNA here is from genome assembly GCF_029961685.1 of Aristolochia californica. NCBI lineage: Eukaryota > Viridiplantae > Streptophyta > Magnoliopsida > Piperales > Aristolochiaceae > Aristolochia > Aristolochia californica. Next base: position 31,495,962 of record NW_027182257.1, read on the forward strand.
ATAATTCTAAAAAGTATCTCTGATTTTGATGGATACGCAAAAAGTGTGTTGTTTAGCTTTGTTAAATATCCAACAACGCGTTAACTTGAGAATTTAATTTTTTTCTACACCTTGAATTTTTTGGATCATTAGGTCATTTGCATCTTCAACATGTTTCTTGGCATGCATATCTACAACATTTAAAACATGTTAGGATCAATTAGAAATCTCTTTCTTATAAAATTCCACAAAACTATATGAGGTTGCACTAGTGGAATTTCCCAAAAGTGAATAACAAAACTTTGGAGTTCATTTTTAGTGCGTGAAATAATTTTCTTCACTTACATTTATTATAATTTACAAATTTTTTGGCATACATGAACTCTAAAATTTTCATTTTGTTGAGATCATTTTGTTTACGAGAAAAGTGGGAAATGTTTGGATTAGAAAAAAAATAGAACATCCAAAATGGAAACTAACAAATGCTGAGAAAGATAATTCCAAAAAGTATCTTTGATTTTGTTGGATAGGCAAAAAGTGGGTTGTTTGGCTCTGGTAAATATCCAACCACACATTAACTTGAGAATTTAATTTTTTCTACTCCTTGAAATTTTTGGATCATTAGGTCATTTGCATCTTCAACATGTTTCTGGAAAGCCTATCCACCACATTTAAAACATGTTAGGATCAATTAGAAATATCTTTCTTATAAAATTCCACAAAGCAAGAAGGGGTTGTACTAGTGGAATTTCCCAAACACTGATAACAAAACCTTGGAGATCACTTTTAGTGTGTGAAATAATTTTCTTCTTTTACATTATTATAGTTTTAATTTTTTTTTGCATACTTGAACTCTAAAATTTTCATTTTGTTGTGAACGTTTTGTTTATGAGAAAAGAAGGAAAAGTTTGGATTTTAAAAAAAATCGAACATCCGAAATGGAAAAGGACAAATGCTGAGAGAGATAATTCCAAAAAGTATATCTGATTTTGAAGGATAGGCAAAAAGTGGGTTGTTTGGCTCTGGTAAATATAAACCCACGCGTTAACTTGAGAATTTAATTGTTTTCTACTTTTTGAAATTTTTGGATCATTAGGTCATTTGCATCTTCAACATATTTCTGGCATTCATATCCACCACATTTAAAACATGTTAGGATCAATTTGAAATCTTTTTCTTATAAAATTTCACCAAGCTATTAGGGGTTGTTCTAGTGGAATTTCCCAAAAATTTTGGAGTTCATTTTTAGTGCGTGAAATAAATTTCTTCACTTACATTTATTATTGTTTTCAAATTTTTTTGCATACATGAACTCTAAAATTATCTTTTTGTTGTGATTGTTTTGTTTACAAGAATAGTGGGACAAGTTTCGATTTGAAAAAAAGTCGAACATCCAAAATGGAACTGCACAAATGCTGAGAGATAATTCCAAAAAGTATCTGTGATATTAAAGGATAGGCAAAAAGTCTGTTGTTTGGCTCTGTGAATATCCAACCACGTGATTTTTAAGGATAGGCAAAAAGTGGATTGTTTGGCTCTGGTAAATATCTAACCACACGTTAACTTGAGAATTTAATTTTTTCTACTCGAAATTTTTGGATCACAAGGTCACTTTCATCCTCAACATGTTTCTGGCATGCATATCCATCCACATTAAAGACATGTTAGGACCAGTTACAAGTCCCTTTCTTATAAAATTCCACCAAACTATTAGGGGTTGTACTAGTGGAATTTCCCAAACATGGATAACGAAACTTTGGAGTTCATTTTTAGTGCATGAAATAATTTTCTTTACTTACATTTATTATAGTTTTCAAATTTTTTTGCATACATGAACTCTAAAATTATCATTTTGTTGCAATCTATTTGCCTTATATCTTTTTTGTCTACGAGAAAAATGGGAGAGTGAAAATTCAAGTTTGGATCCTAAAAAAAATTTGAACATCCAAAATGGAAATGCACAAATACTTACAGAGATAATTCTGAAAACTATCTGTGATTTTTAAGGATAGGCAAAAAGTGGGTTGTTTGGCTTTGGTAAATATCCAACCACACGCTAATTTGCGAAATTAATTATTTCCACTCCTTGAAAATTTTGGATCATTAGGTCACTTGTATCCTCAATATGTTTCTGGCATGCATATCCAACAACATTTAAAACAAGTTAGGATAAGTTTGAAGTCTCTTTCCTATAAAATTCCACCAAGCTATTAGGGGTTGTACTAGTGGAATTTCCCAAACATGGATAACAAAACTTTGGAGTTCATTCTTAGTGCATGAAATGATTTTCTACATTTAAATTTATTATAGTTTTCAATTTTTTTGCATACATGAACTCTAAAAATTTCATTTTGTAGCGACATATTTTCCTTATATCTTTTTTTTACGAGAAAAATGGACGAGTGAAAAACACAAGTTTGGATCTGAAAAAAAATTTGAACATCCAAAATGGAAATGCACAAATGCAGAGAGAGATAATTACTAAAAATATATGTGATTTTTAAGGATAGGCAAAATGTGGGTTGTTTGGCTTTTGTAAATATCCAACCACACGTTAACTTGAGAATTTAATTTTTTCTACTGCTTGAAATTTTTGGATCATTAGGTCACTTGCATCCTCAACATGTTTCTCGCATGCATATCCAACCACATTTAAAACATGTTAGGCACATTTAGAAGTCTGTTTCCTATAAAATTCCACCAAGCTATTAGGGATTGTACTAGGGGAATTTCCCAAACATGGATAACGAAACTTTGGAGTTCAGTTTTAGTGCGGAAAATAATTTTCTTCGCTTACATTTATTATAGTTTTCCAATTTTTTTGCATATATGAACTCTAAAATTTTCATTTTGTTGCGATCTATTTGCCTTATATCTTTTTTGTTAATGAGAAAACTCAAGTTTGGATCTGAAAAAAAACTTGAACATCCAAAATGGAAATGCACAAAAGTTGAGAGAGATATTTCCAAAAAGTATCAGTGATTTTTATGGATAGGCAAAAAGTGGGTTTTTTTGGCTCTTGTAAATATCCAACCACACGTTAACTTGAGAATTTAATTTTTTCTACTCGAAATTTTTTTATCATTAGGTCACTTGAATTCTCAACACGTTTCTGCAATGCATATTGAACCACAGTTAAAACATGTTAGGATCAGTTAGAAGTCTCTTTCCTATAAAATTTCACCAAGCTATTAGTAGTTGTACTAGTCGAATTTCCCAAACAAGGATAAAAAAACATTGGAGTTCATTTTTAGTGTGTGATAAATTTTCTTTACTTATATTTATTATAGTTTTCAAATTTTTTTGCATACATGAACTCTAAAATTTTAATTTTGTTGCGATCTATTTTCCTTATATCCTTTTTGTTTACGAGAATAATGGGAGAGTGAAAACTCAAGTTTGGATCTTAAAAAAAATTTGTACGTCCAAAATGGAAATGCACAAATGCAGAGAGAGATAATTCCTAAAGTATATGTGAATTTTTAGAATAGGAAAAAAAATGGGTTGTTTGGGTCTGGTAAGTATCCAACCATACGTTAACTTGAGAATTTAATTTTTCTACTCCTTGAAATTTTTGGATCATTAGGCCACTTTCTTCCCCAACATGGTTCTAGCAGGCATATCCAACCACATTTAAAAGAGGTTTGGATCAGTTAGAAGTCTCTTTCCTATAAAATTCCACCATGCTATTAGTGGTTGTACTGGTGGAATTTCCCAAATAGGGATAACCAAACTTTGGAGTTCATTTTTAGTGCGTGAAAATTTTTTCTTCACTTACATATATTATAGTTTTCAATTTTTTTTGCATACATGAACTCTAAAATTTTCATTTTGTTGCGATCTATTTGCCTTATAGCTTTTTTGTTTGCCAGAATAATGGGAGAGTGAAAACTAAAGTTTGGATCTGAAAAAAAATTTGAACATCCTACATTGAAATGCAAAAATTCTGAGAGAGATAATTCCAAAAAGTATCTGTGATTTTTAAGGATAGGCAAAAAGTGGGTTGTTTGGCTCTATTAAATATCCATGCACACGTTAACTTGAGAATTTAATTTTTTCAACTCCTTCAAATTTTTTGATCATTAGGTCACCTGCATCCTCAACATGTTTTTGGCATGCATATCCAACCATATTTAAAACATGTTAGGATCAGTTAGAAGTCTCTTTCGTATAAAATTCCACCAAGCTATTAGGGGTGGTACTTGTGGAATTTCCCAAACATGGATAACAAAACATTTGAGTTCATTTTTAGTGCGTGAAGTAATTTTCTTCACTTACATTTATTATAGTTTAAATTTTTTTTTCCATACATGAACTTAAAAATTTTCATTTTGTTGCGATCTATTTGCCTTCTAACTTTTTTGTTTACAAGAAAATTGGGAGAGGGAAAAATCAAGTTTGGATCTGAAAAAAAATTTGAACATCCAAAATGGAAATGTACAAATGCTGAGAGAGATAATTTCAAAAAGTATCCGTGATTTTTAAGGATTGGCAAAAATTGGGTTGTTTGGCTCTGGTAAATATCCAACCACACGTTAACTTGAGAACTTAATTTGTTCTACTCCTTGAAATTTTTGGATCATTAGGTCACTTGCATTCTAACATGTTTCTCGTATGCGTATCCAACCACATATAAAACATGTTAGGATCAGTTAGAAGGCTCTTCCCTAGAAAATTCCACCAAGCTATTAGGGGTTGTACTAGTGGAACTTCTCAAACATGGATAACAAAACATTGGAGTTCATTTTTTGTGCGTGAAATAATTTTCTTCATTTACAATTAGTATGGTTAGGATAAATTAGAAGTCTCTTTCCTATAAAATTTTAAAAACATGCATAACGAAACTTTGGAGTTCATTTTTAGTGCGGGAAATAATTTTCTTCACTTAAATTTATTATAGTTTTCAAATTTTTTTCCATACATGAACTCTAAAACTTTCATTTGTTGCGATCTATTTGCCTTATATCTTTTTTGTTTATGAGAAAAATGGGAGAGTGAAAAAAAATGTTTGGATCTAAAAAAAAATTTAAACATCCAAAATGGAAATGCAAAAATGCTGATAGAGATAATGCCAAAAAGTATCTTTGATTTTTAAGGATAGGCAAAAAGTGGGTTGTTTGGCTCTGGTAAATATCCAACCACACGTTAACTTGGGAATTTAATTTTTTCTACTCCTTGAAATTTTTTGATTATTAGGTCACTTGCATGCTAAACATGTTTCTGGCATGCATATCCAACCATATTTAAAACATGTTAGGATCAGTTGGAAGTCTCTTTCCTATAAAATTCCACCAAGCTATTAGGGGTGGTACTAGTGGAATTTCCCAAACATGGATAACAAAACTTTTGAGTTCTTTTTTAGTGCGTGAATTAATTTTTGTCACTTACATTTGTTATAGTTTACAATTTTTTTTGCATACATGAACTCTAAAATTTTCATTTTATTGTGTTCTATTTAGCTCATATCTTTTTTGTTTACGAGAAAATTGGGAGAGGGAAAACTTAAATTTGGATCTGAAAAAAAATTGAACATCCAAAATGGAAATGCACAAATGCTGAGAGAGATAATTTCAAAAAGTATCCATGATTTTTAAGGATAGGCAAAAACTGGGTTGTTTGGCTCTAGTAAATATCCAACCACACGTTAACTTGAGAACTTGATTTGTTCTACTCCTTGAAATTTTTGAATCATTAGGTCACTTGCATTCTAACATGTTTCTGGTATCCGTATCCAACCACATTTGAAACATTTAAGGATCAGTTAGAAGGCTCTTTCCTGTAAAATTCCACCAAGCTATTAGGGGTTGTACTAGTGGAATTTCTCAAACATGGATACAAAACATTGGAGTTCATTTTTAGTGCGAGAAATAATTTTCTTCACTTACAATTAGTATAGTTTTCAAAATTATTTGCATACATGAACTCTAAATTTTCATTTTGTTGCGATCCAATTGCCTTATACCTTTTTTGTTTACGAGTAAAATGGGTGAGTGAAAACTCATGTTTGGATCTGAAAAAAAATTTGAACATCTAAAATGGAAATGCACAAATTGTGAGAGAGATAATTCCAAAAAGTATCTGTGATTTTTAGGGATAGGAAAAAAGTGGGTTGTTTGACTTTTGTAAACATCCAACCACACGTTAACTTGAGAATTTAATTTTTTCTACTCCTTGAAATTTTTGGATCATTAGGTCACTTGTATCCTCAACATTTTTCCGGCATGCATATCCAACCACATTTAAAACATGATAGGATCACTTAGAATGCTCTTTCTATAAAATTCCTCCAAGAAATTAGGGGTTGTACTAGTGGAATTTCCCAAACATGGATAACCAAACTTTGGAGTTCATTTTTAGTGCGTTAAATAATTTTCTTCACTTACATTTAATATAGTTTTCAAACTTTTTTGCATACATGAACTCTAAAATTTTAATTTTGTTGCTATCTATTTGCTTTATATCTTTTTTCTTTACGAGAAAAAAATGGGAGAGTGAAAACTCTAGTTTGGATCTGAAACAAAATTTGAACATCCAAAATTGAAATGCACAAATGCTAAGAGAGATAATTCCAAAAAGTATCTGTGATTTTTAAGGATAGGCTAAAAGTGGGTTGCTTGGATCTGGTAAATATTCAACCACATGTTTACTTGAGATTCTAACTTTTTCTGCTCGAAATTTTTGGATCACTAGGTCACTTGCATCCTCAACATGTTTGTGGCAAAACATGTTAGGATCAGTTAGAAGTCCTTTCCAATAAAATTCCACCAAGCTATTAGGGGTTGTACTACTGGAATTTCCCAAACATGGATAACAAAATTTTTGGAGTTCATTTTTAGAGCTACAAATAATGTTCTTCACTTACATTTATTATTGTTTTCAAATTTTTTTGAAAACATGAACTCTAAATTTATCTATTTGCTGCGATCTATTTTCCTTATATCTTTTTTGTTTACGAGAAAAATGGGAGACTGAAAACTCAAGTTTGGATCTGAAAAGTACAAATGCTGGTAGAGAAATTCCGAAAAGTATATGTGATTTTTAAGGATAGGCAAAAACTGGGTTTTTTTGGCTCTGGTAAATATTCAACCTCACGTTAACATGAGAATTTAATTTTTTCTACTCAAAATTTTTGAATCATTAGGTCACTCGAATCCTCAAAATGTTTCTGGCATGCATATCTAACCACATTTAAAACATGTTAGGATCAGTTAGAAGTCTCTTTTGTATAAAATTCCACCAAGCGATTAGGGGTTGTAGTAGTGGAGTTTCCCAAACATGGATAACAAAACTTTGGAGTTCATTTTTAGGGCGTGAAATAATTTTCTTCACATACATTTATTATAGTTTTCAATTTTTTTTGCATACATGAACTCTAAAATTTTTATTTTGTTGCGTTCTATTTTCCTTATATCTTTTTTCTTTAAAAGAAAAATGGGAGAGTGAAAACTCAAGTTTGGATCTGTAAAAAAATTTGAACATTCAAAATGGAAATGCACAATGCTGAGATAGGTAATTCCAAAAAGGTTCTGTGATATTTAAGCATAGGCTAAAAGTGGGTTGTTTGGCTCTGATGAATATCCAACCACATGTTTACTTGAGAATTTAATTTTTTCTACTCCTTGAAATTTTTGGATCATTAGGTCACTTGCATCCTCAACATGTTTCTGGCATGCATATCCATCCACATTTAAGACATGTTAGGATTGGTTTGAAGTCCCTTTCTTATAAAATTTCACCAAGCTATTAGGGGTTGTACTAGTGGAATTTCCCAAACATGGATAACAAAACTTTGGAGTGTATTTTTAGTGCGTGAAATAATTTTCTTCACTTACATTTATTATAGTTTTCAAATTTTTTTGCATACATGAACTCTAAAATTTTCATTTTGTAGCATGCTATTTGCCTTATATATTATTTTTTTGTGAGAAAAATCGGAGAGTGAAAACTTAAGTTTGGATCTGAAAAAAAATTTGAACATCCGTAATGGAAATGTACAAAAGCTGAGAGGGATGATTCCAAAAAGTATCTGTGATTTTTAAGGATAGGCAAAATGTGGGTGTTTGGCTTTTGTAAAAATCCAACCACACGTTAACTTGAAAATTTAATTTTTTCTACTCAAAATTTTTGGATCATTAGGTCACTTGCATACTCAACATGTTTCTGGCATGCATATCCAACCACATTTAAAATATGTTTGGATCATTTAGAAGTCTCTTTCTTATAAAATTCCACCAAACTATTAGGGATTGCACTAGTGGAATTTCCCAAACATGGATAATGAAACTTTGGAGTTCAGTTTAGTGCGGAAAATAATTTTCTTCACTTACATTTATTATAGTTTTCCAATTTTTTGCATACATGAACTCTAAAATTTTCATTTTGTTGCGATCTATTTGCCTTATATCTTTTTTTTTTGAGAAAAAAATGGGAGAGTGAAAACTCAAGTTTGGATCTAAAAAAAAAATGAACATCCAAAATGAAAATGCACAATTGCTGAGAGAGATATTTCCAAAAAGTATCAGTGATTTTAATGGATAGGCAAAAAGTTGGTTGTTTTGCTCTGGTAAATATCCAACCACACGTTAACTGAAGAATTTTATTTTTTCTACTCCTTGAAATTTTTGGATCATTAGGTCACTTGCATCCTCAACATATTTTTGGCATGCATATCCGACCAAATTTAAACCATGTTAGGATCAGTTAGAAGTCTCTTTCCGATAAAATTCCACCAAGCTATTAGTGGTTGTACTAGTGGAATTTCCCTAACATGGATAACAAAACTTTGGAGTTCATTTTTGGTCTGTGAAATAATTTTCATCACTTACATTTATTATAGTTTTCAAATTTTTTTGCATACATGAACTCTAAACTTTTCATTTTGTTTCGACCTATTTTCCTTATATCTTTTTTGTTTACGAGATTAATGGGAGAGTGAAAACTCAAGTTTGGATCTGAAAAAAAATTTGAAAATCCAAAATGGAAATGAACAAATGCGAAGAGAGATAATTCCAAAAGTATCTGTGATTTTTAAGGATAGGAAAAAAGTGGGTTGTTTGGCTCTGGTAAATATCCAACCATACGTTAACTTGAGAATTTAATTTTTTCCACTCCTTGAAATTTTTGGATCATTAGGCCACTTGCATCCTGAACATGGTTCTGGCATGCACATCCAACTACATTTAAAACAGGTTAGGATCAATTAGATATCTCTTTCCTAGAAAATTCCACCAAGCTATTAGTGGTTGTACTAGTGGAATTTCCCAAACATGGATAACAAAACTTTGGAGTTCATTTTTAGTGCTGGAAAAAATTTTCTTCACTTACATTTATTATAGTTTTCAAATTTTTTTGCATACATGAACTCTAAAATTTTCATTTTGGTGTGATCTATTTGCCTTATATCTTTTTTGTTTTCGAGAATAATGGGAGAGTGAAAACTCAAGTTTGGATGAAAAAAAAAATTTGAACATCCAAAATGGAAATGCACAAATGCTGAGAGAGATAATTCCAAAAAGTATTTGTGATTTTTAAGGATAGGCAAAAAGTGGGTTGTTTGGCTATGGTAAATATCCAATCATACGTTAACTTGATATTTCATTTTTTCTACTCCTTGAAATTTTTTTATCATTAGGTCACTTGCATCCTCAACATGTTTCTGGCATGCATATCCAACCATACTTAAAACATGTTAAGATCAGTTAGAAGTCTCTTTCCTATAAAATTCCACCAAGCTATTAGGGGTGATACTAGTAGAATTTCCCAAACATGGATAGTAAAACTTTGGAGTTCATTTTTAGTGCGTAAAGTAATTTTCTTCACTTACATTTATTATAGTTTACAAATTTTTTTGCATACATTAACTCTAAAATTTTCATTTTTTTGCGATCTAGTTGCATTATATCTTTTTTGTTTACGAGAAAAATGGGAGAGGGAAAACACTAGTTTGGATCTGAAAAAAAAAATTGAACATACAAAATGGAAATGCAAAAATGCTGAGAGAGATCATTCCAAAAAGTATCTGTGATTTTTAAGGATAGGTAAAAAGTGGGTTGTTTGGCTCTGGTAAATATCCAACCACACTTTAACTTGAGAATTTAATTTTTTCTACTCCTTGAAATTTTTGAATCATTAGGTCACTTGCATTCTCACATGTTTCTGGTATTCTTATCCAACCACATTTAAAACATGTTAGGATCAGTTAGAAGGCTCTTTCCTACAAAATTCCACCAAGCTATTTGGGGTTGTACTAGTGGAATTTCTCAAACATGGATAACAAAACTTTGGATTTCATTTTTAGCGCGTGACATAATTTTCTTCACTTACATTTAGTATAATTTTCAATTTTTTTTGCATACATGAACTCTAAAATTTTCATTTTGTTGCGATCTATTTGCCTCATATCTTTTTTGTTTACGAGTAAAATGGGTGAGTGAAAACTCAAGTTTGAATCTGAAAAAAAATTGTAACATCCAAAATGGAAAGGCACAAATGCTGAGAAAGATAATTCCAAAACGTATCTGTGATATTTAAGGATAGGCAAAAAGTGGGTTGTTTGGCTTTTGTAAATATCCCAGCACACGTTAACTTGAGAATTTAATTTTTTCTACTCCTAAAATTTTTGGATCAATAGGTCACTGGCATCCTCAACATTTTTCTGGCATGCATAACCAACCACATTTAAAACATGATAGGATTAGTTAGAAGTCTCTTTCTATAAAATTCCAACCAAACTATTTGGGTTGTACTAGTGGAATTTTCCAAACAAGGATAACCAAACTTTGGAGTTCATTTTTAGTGCGTGAAATAATTTTCTTCACTTACATTTAATATAGTTTTCAAACTTTTTTGCATATATGAACTCTAAAATTTTAATTTTGTTGCAATCTAATTGCCTTATATCTTTTTGTTTACGAGAAAAAAATGGGAGAGTGAAAGCTCAAGTTTGGATCTGAAAAAAAAATTGAACATCCAAAATGGAAATGCACAAATGCTGAGAGTGATAAGTCAGAAACATATCTGTGATTTTTAAGGATAGGTAAAAAGTGGGTTGTTTGGCTCTAGTAAATATCCAACCACAAGTTTATTTGAGAATTCAATTTTTTCTAGTCCATGAAATTTTTGGATCATTAGGTCACTTGCATCCTCAATATGTTTTTGGCATGCTTATCCAACCACATTTAAAACATGATAGGATCAGATAGAAGTCCCTTTCCAATAAAATGCCACCAAGCTATTAGGGGTTGTACTAGTGGTATTTTCCAAACATGGATAACAAAACTTTGGAGTTCATTTTTAGTGCTTGAAATAATTTACTTCACTAACATTTATTATAGTTTTCAATTTTTTTTGCAAACATGAACTCTAAAATTTTCATTTTGTAGCGATCTATTTGCCTTATATCTTTTTTGTTTGCAAGAAAAATGGGAGAGTGAAAACTCAATTTTGGATCTGAAAAAAAATTAACATCCAAAATGGAATTGCACAAATGCTGAGAGAAATAATTCCATAAAGTATCTGTGATTTTTAGGGATAGACAAAATGTGGCTTGTTTGTCTTTGGTAAATATCCAACCACACGTTAACATGAGAATTTAATTTTTTCTACTACTTGAAATTTTTGGATCTTTAGGTCACTTGCATCCTTAACTTGTTTCTGGCATGCTTATCCAACCACTTTTAAAACATGTTAGGATCATTTAGAAGTCTCTTTCCTATAAAATTCCACGAAGCTATTAAGGATTGTACTAGTGGAATTTCCAAAACATGGATAACGAAACTTTGGAGTTCATTTTTAGTGCTGGATATAATTTTCTTCACTTACATTTGTTAACGTTTTCCAATTTTTTTGCATACACGAACTCTAAGATTTTCATTTTTTTGCGATCTATTTGCGTTTATCTTTTTTGTTTACCAGAAAAAAATGGGAGAATGAAAACTCAAGTTTGGATCTGAAAAAAAATTTTGAACATCCAAAATGGAAATGCACAAATACTGAGAGAGAGATTTCAAAAAAGTATCTGTGATTTTTATGGATAGGCAAAATGTGGGTTGTTTGGCTCTGGTAAATATCCAACCACACGTTAACTTGAGAATTTAATTTTTTCTACTCCTTGAAATTTTTGGATCATTAGGTCACTTGCAACTTTAACATGTTTCTTGCATGCATATCCTACCATATTTAAAACATGTTAGGATCAGCTAGAAGTCTCTTTCCTATAAAATTCCACCTAGCTATTAGTGAATGTACAAGTGGAATTTCCCAAACATGGTGAACAAAACTTTGGAGTTCATTTTTTTTGCGTGAAATAATTTTCTTTACTTACATTTATTATAGTCTTCAAATTTTTTTGCACACATGAATTCTAAAATTTTCATTTTGTTGCGATTTGTTTGCCTTATATCCTTTTTGTTTATGAGAATAATGGGAGAGTGAAAAGTCAAGTTTGGATCTGAAAATAATTTGAACATCCAAAATGGAAATGCGCAAAAGCTGATAGAGATAATTCCAAAAAGTATCTGTGATTTTTAAGTATAGGCAAAAAGTGGGTTTTTTGGAATCTGGAAAATATCCAACCATACGTTAACTTGTGAATTTAATTTTTTCTACTCCTTGAAATTTTAGGATCATTAGGTCACTTGCTTCCTGAACATGGTTCTTGCATGCATTTCCATCCATATTTAAAACATGTTAGGATCAGTTAGAAGTTTTTTTCCTGTAAAATTCCACCAAGCTATTACGGGTTGTACTAGTAGAATTTCCGAAACAAGGATAACAAAAATTTGAAGTTCAATTTTAGTGCGTGAAGTAATTTTTTTCACTTACATTTATGATAGTTTATAAATTTTTTGGCAAACATAAACTCTAAAATTTTCATTTTGTTTCTATCCATTTGCCATATATGTTTTTTGTTTATGAGAAAAAAGGGAGAGTGAAAACTCAAGTTTGAATCTGAAAAAAACGTTGAACATCCAAAATGGCAATGAACGAATCCTAAGAGAGATAATTCCATAAAGTATCTATGATTTTTAAGGATAGGCAAAAAGTGGGTTGTTTGGCTCTGGTAAATATCCAACCACACGTTAAATTGAGAATTTATTTATTTTTACTCCTTGAAATTTTTGGATCATTAGGTCAATTGCATCCTCAACATGTTTCTGGTATGAATATCCAACCACATTTAAAACATGTTAGGATCAGTTAGAAGTCTCTTTCCTATAAAATTCCACCAAGCTATTAGGGGTTGTGCTAGTGGAATTTCCAAAACATGTATAAAAAAAATTGTGAGTTCATTTTAAGTTTATGAAATAATATTCTTTACATACATTTTGAATAGATTTCAAAATTTTTCACATACATGAACTCTAAAATTTTCATTTTGTTGCGATATATTTTCCATATATCTTTTTTGTTTACGAGAAAAATGGGAGAATGAAAACACAAGTTTGGATCTGAAAAAAATTTGAACATCCAAAAAAGAAATGCACAAATGCTGAGAGATAATTCCAAAAAGTATCGGTCATTTTTAAGGATAGGCAAAAAGTGGGTTGTTTGGCTTTTGTAAATATCAAACCACACGTTAACTTGGGAATTTAATTTTTTCTACTCCTTGAAATTTTTGGATCATTAGGTTACTTGCATCCTCAACATGTCATGCATATCCAACCACATTAAGAAATGTTAGGATCATTTAGAAGTCCCTTTCTTATAAAATTCCACCAAGCTATTAGGGGTTGTACTTGTGGAATTTTCCAAACATGAATAACAAAACTTTGGAGTTCATTTTTAGTGTTTGAAATAATTTTCTTTACTTACATTTATTATAGTTTTCAAATTTTTTTGCATACATGAACTCTTAAATTATCATTTTGTTTCAATCTATTTCCCTTACATATTTTTTGTTTACGAGAAAATTGGCAGAGTGAAAACCCAAGTGATGCTAAAAAAATTTGAACATCCAAAAATGAAATGCACAAATACTAAGAGAGATAATTTTTAAAAGTATTGGTGATTTTTAAGGATCGGCAAAAAGTGGGTTGTTTGGCTTTGGTACATATCAAACCACACGTTAACTTGAGAATTTAATTTTTTCTACTCCTTGAAAATTTTGGATCATTAAGTCACTTGGATCCTCAACATGTTTCTGGCATGCATATCCAACCACATTTAAAACAAGTTAGGATAAGTTAGAAGTCTCTTTCCTATAAAATTCCACCAAGCTATTAGGGGTTGTACTAGTGGAATTTCCCAAACATGGATAACAAAACTTTGGAGTTCATTCTTAGTGCATGAAATGATTTTCTTCACTTACTTTTACTATAGTTTTCAATTTTTTTGCATATATGAACTCTAAAATTTTCATTTTGTAGCGAGCTGTTTGCCTTATATCTTTATTTTTTACGAGAAAAATGGGAGAGTGAAAAATCAAGTATGGATCAGAAAAAAATTTTGAACATCCAAAATGGAAATGCACAAATGCTGAGAGAGATAATTCCAAAAAGTATCGGTGATTTTTAAGGATAGGCAAAATGTGGGTTGTTTGGCTCTGGTAAATATCCAACCACACATTTACTTGAGAATTTAATTTTTTCTACACCTTGAAATTTTTGGATCTTTAGGTCACTTGCATCCTCAACATGTTTCTGGCATGCATATCCAACCACATTTAAGACATGTTAGGATCAGTTAGAAGTCCCTTTCTTATAAAATTCCACCAAGCTATTAGGGGTTGTACTAGCGAAATATTCCAAACATGGATAACAAAACTTTGGAGTTCATTTTTAGTGTGTGAAATAATTTTCTTCACGTACATTTATTATAGGTATCAGTTTTTTTTGCATACATGAACTCTAAAATTTTCATTTTCTTTCAATCTATTTGCTTTACATCTTTTTTGCTTACGAGAAAAATGGCAAAGTAAAAACTCATGTTTGGATCCTAAAATAAATTTGAACATCCAAAATGGAAATGCACAAATACTAAGATAGATAATTCTGAAAAGTATCTGTGATTTTTAAGGATAGGAAAAAAGTGGGTTGTTTGGCTTTGGTAATTATACAACCACACGTTAACTTGAGAATTTAATTTTTTCTACTCCTTCAAATTTTTGGATCAATAGGTAACTTGCATCCTCAACATGTTTCTGGCATGCTTATCCAACCACATTTAAAACAAGTTAGGATAACTTAGAAGTCTCTTTCCTACAAAATTCCACCAAGCTATTAGGGGTTGTACTAGTGGAATTTCCCAAACATGGATAACAAAAGTTTGGCGTTCATTCTTAGTCCATGAAATGATTTTCTTCACTTACATTTATGATACTTTTCAATTATTTTTGCATACATGAACTCTAAAAATTTCATTTTGTAGCGAGCTATTTGCCTTGTATTATATTTTTGTACAAGAAAAATGGGAGAGTGAAAACTCAAGTTTGGATCTGAAAAACATTTGTACATCCAAAATTGAAATGCCCAAATGCTGCGAGAGATAATTCCAAAAAGTATCTGTGATTTTTAAGGATAGGCAAAATGTGGGTTGTTTGGCTTTTGTAAATATCCAACCACACGTTAACTTGAGAATTTAATTTTTTCTACTCCTAGAAATTTTTGGATCATTAGGTCACTTGCATCCTCAACATGTTTCTGGCATGCATATCCAACCACATTTAAAACATGTTAGGATCATTTAGAAGTCTCTTTCCTATAAAATTCCACCAAGCTATTAGGGATTGTACTAGTGGAATTTCCCAAACATGGATAACGAAACTTTGGAGTTCAATTTTAGTGCCGAAAATAATTTTCTTCACTTACATTTACTATAGTTTTCCAATTTTTTTGCTTACATGAACTCTAAATTTTTCATTTTGTTTCTATCTATTTGCCTTGTATCTTTTTTGTTTATGAGAAAAAAATGGGAGAGTGAAAACTCAAGTTTGGATCAGAAAAAATAATTGAACATCAAAAATGGAAATGCACAAATGCTGAGAGAGATATTTCCAAAAAGTATTAGTGATTTTTATGGATAGGCAAAAAGTGGGTTGTTTTGATCTGGCAAATATCCAACCACACGTTAACTTGTGCATTTAATTTTTTCAACTCCTTGAAATTTTTGGATAATTAGGTCACATGCATCCTCAATATGTTTCTGGCATGCATATCCAACCACATTTTAAACATGTTAGGATTAGTTAGAAGTCTCTTTCCTATAAAATTCCACCAAGCTATTAGTGGTTGTACTAGTGGAATTTCCCAAACATGGATAACAAAACTTTGGAGTTCATTTTTAGTGTGTGAAATAATTTTTTTCACTTACATTTATTATAGTTTTCAAATTTTTTTGCAAACATGAACTCTAGAATTTTCATTTTGTTGCGATCAATTTTTCTTATATCTTTTTTTTTACGAGAATAATGGGAGAGTGAAAACTCTAGTTTGGATCTGAAAAAAAATTTGAACATCCAAAATGGAAATGCACAAATGCAGAGAGATATAATTCCAAAAGTATCTATGATTTTTAAGGATAGGAAAAAACTGGGTTGTTTGGCTCTGGTAAATATCCAACCATACGTTAACTTGAGAATTTGATTTTTTCTACTCCAAATTTTTGGATCATTAGGCCACTTGCATCCTTACCATTTTACTGGCATGCAAATCCAACCACATTTAAAACTGGTTAGGATCAGTTAGAAGTCTCTTTCCTATAAAATTCCACCAAGCTATTAGTGGTTGTACTCGTGGAATTTCCCAAACACGGACAACAAAATTTGGAGTTCATTTTTAGTGTGGGAAATAATTTTCTTCACTTACATTTAGTATAGTTCTCAAATTTTTTTGCATACATGAACTGTAAAATTTTCATTTTGTTGCGATCTATTTGCCTTATATCTTTTTTATTTACAAGAAAAATGGGAGAGTGAAAACTCAAGTTTGTATCTGAAAAAAAAAATTGAACATCCAAAATTGAAATGCACAAATGCTTAGAGAGATAATTCCAAAACGTATCTGTGATATTTAAGGATAGGCAAAAAGTGGGTTGTTTGGCTTTTGTAAATATCCAAGCACACGTTAACTTGAGAATTTAATTTTTTTTACTCCTTGAAATTTTTGGATCATTAGGTCACTTGCATCCTCAACATTTTTCTGGCATGCATATCCAACCACATTTAAAACATGATAGGATCAATTAGAAGTCTCTTTTTTATAAAATTCCACCAAGCTATTAGGGGTTGTACTAGTGGAATTTCCCAAACAAGGATAGCCAAACTTTGGAGTTCATTTTTAGTGTGTGAAATAATTTTCTTCACTTACATTTAATGTAGTTTTCAAACTTTTTTGCATAAATGAACTCTAAAATTTTAATTTTGTTGCAATCCATTTTGCCTTATATCTTTTTTCTTTACGAGAAAAAAATGGGAGAGAGAAAACTCAAGTTTGGATCTGAAAAAAAATTTGAACATCCAAAATGAATTGCACAAATGCTAAGAGTGATAATTCCAAAACGTATCTCTGATTTTTAAGGATAGGTAAAAAGTGGGATGTTTGGCTCTTGTAAATATCCAACTACAAGTTTGCTTGAGAATTTAATTTTTTCTACTCCTTGAAATTTTTGGATCATTAGGTCACTTTCATCCGCAACATGTTTCTGGCATGCATATCCAACCACATTTAAAACATGTTAGGATCAGTTAGAAATCCCTTTCCAATAAAATTCCACCAAGCTCTTAGGGGTTGTACTGGTGGAATTTCCCAAACATGGATAACAAAAACTTTGGAGTTCAATTTTAGTGCTTGAAATAATTTTCTTCACTAACATTTATTATAGTTTTCAAATTTTTTTGCAAACATGAACTCTAAAATTTTCATTTTGTAGCGATCTAATTGCCTTAAATCTTTTTTGTTTGCAAGAAAAATGGGAGTGTAAAAACTCAAGTTTGGATCTGAAAAAAAAATTTAACATCCAAAATGAAATTGCACAAATGTTGAGAGAGATAATTCCAAAAAGTATCTGTGATTTTTAAGGATGGGCAAAATGTGGGCTGTTTGGCTTTTGTAAATTACCAACCACACGTTAACTTGAGAAATTAATTGTTTCTACTCCTAGATATTTTTGGGTCTTTAGGTCACTTGCATCCTTAACTTGTTTTTGGCATGCATATCCAACCACTTTGAAAACATGTTAGGATCATATTGTAGTCTCTTTCCTATAAAATTCCACCAAGCTATTAGGGATTGAACTAGTGGAATTTCCCAAACATGGATAACAAAAGTTTGGAGTTCATTTCTAGTGTTGGAAATAATTTTCTTCACTCACATTTGTTATAGTTTTCCAATTTTTTTGCATACATGAACTCTAAAATTTTCATTTTTTTGCGACCTATTTGCGTTTATCTTTTTTGTTTACCAGAAAAAATGGGAGAGTGAAAACTCAAGTTTGGAACTGAAAAAAATTTTGAACATCAAAAATGGAAATGCACAAATGCTGAGAGAGATATTTCAAAAAAGTATCTGTGATTTTTATGGATAGGCAAAATGTGGGTTGTTTGGCTCTGGTAAATATCCAACCACACGTTAACGTGAGAATTTAATTTTTTCTACTCCTTGAAATTTCTGGATCTTTAGGTCACTTGCATCCTTAGCATGTTTCTGGCATGCATATCCAACCACATTAAAAACATGTTAGGATCAATTAGAAGTCCCTTTCTTATTAAATTCCACCACGCTATTAGGGGTTGTACTGGTGAAATATTCCAAACATGGATAACAAAACTTTGGAGTTCATTTTTAGTGTGTGAAATAATTTTCTTCACTTACATTTATTATAGGCATCAATTTTTTTTTGCATACTTGAAGTCTAAAATTTTCATTTTCTTTCAATCTATTTGCCCTACATCTTTTTTGTTTATGAGAAAAATTGGAGAGTGAAAACACAAGTTTGGATCCTAAAAAAAATTTGAACATCCAAAATGGAAATTCACAAATACAGAGAGAAGTAATTCTGAAAAGTATCTGTGATTTTTAACTATAGGCAAAAAGTGGGTTGTTTGGCTTTTGTAAATATACAACCACACGTTAACTTGAGAATTTAATTTTTTCTACTCCTTCAAATTTTTGGATCAATAGGTCACTTGCATCCTCAACATGTTTCAGGCATGCATATCCAACAACATTTAAAACAAGTTAGGATAACTTAGAAGTCTCTTTCCTATAAAGTTCCACCAAGCTATTAGGGGTTGTACTAGTGGAATTTCAAAAACATGGATAACAAAACTTTGGCGTTCATTCTTAGTGCATGAAATGATTTTCTTCACTTACATTTATTATACTTTTCAATTATTTTTGCATACATGAACTCTAAAAATTTCATTTTGTAGCAAGCTATTTGCCTTTTATCTTATTTTTTTACGAGAAAAATGGGATAGTGAAAAGTCAAGTTTGGATCTGAAAAAAAAATTGTACACCCAAAATTGAAATGCCCAAATGCTGTGAGAGATAATTCCAAAAAGTATCTGTGATTTTTAAGGATAGGCAAAATGTGGGTTGTTTGGCTTTTGTCAATATCCAACCACACGTTAACTTGAGAATTTAATTTTTTCTACTCCTAGAAATTTTTGGATCATTAGGTCACTTGCATCCTCAACATGTTTCTGGCATGCATATCCAACCACATTTAAAACATGTTAGGATCATTTAGAAGTCTCTTTCCTAAAAAATTCCACCAAGCTATTGGGGATTGTACTAGTGGAATTTCACAAACATGGATAACGAAACTTTGGAGTTAAGTTTTATTGCCGAAAATAATTTTCTTCACTTACATTTACTATAGTTTTCCAAATTTTTTGCATACATGGACTCTAAAATTTTCATTTTTTTGTGATCTATTTGCCTTGTATCTTTTTTGTTTATGAGATAAGAATGGGAGAGTGATAACTCAAGTTTGGATCAGAAAAAAAAATCGAACATCAAAAATGGAAATGCACAAATGCTGAGAGAGATATTTCCAAAAAGTATCAGTGATTTTTATTGATAGGCAAAAAGTGGGTTGTTTTGATCTGATAAATATCCAACCACACGTTAACTTGTGCATTTAATTTTTTCAACTCCTTGAAATTTTTGGATAATTAGGTCACTTGCATCCTCAACATGTTTCTGGCATGCATATCCAACCACATTTAAAACATGTTAGGATTAGTTAGAAGTCTCTTTCCTAAAAATTCCACCAAGCTATTAGTGGTTGTACTAGTGGAATTTCCCAAACATGGATAACAAAACTTTGGAGTTAATTTTTAGTGCGTGAAATAATTTTCTTCACTTACATTTATTATAGTTTCAAATTTTTTTGCAAACATGAACTCTGAAATTTTCATTTTGTTGCGATCAATTTTTCTTATAACTTTTTTTTATGAGAATAATGGGAGAGTGAAAACTCTAGTTTGGATCTGAAAAAAAATTTGAACATCCCAAATGGAAATGCACAAATGTAGAGAGATATAATTCGAAAAGTATCTGTGATTTTTAAGTATAGGAAAAAAGTGGGTTGTTTGGCTCTGGTAAATATCCAACCATACGTTAACTTGAGAATTTAATTTTTTCTACTCCTTCATGTATTTGGATCATTAGGCCACTTGCATCCTAACCATTTTACTGGCATGCAAATCCAAGCACATTTAAAACTGGTTAGATCAGTTAGAAGTCTCTTTCCTATAAAATTCCACCAAGCTATTAGTGGTTGTACTCGTGGAATTTCCCTAACAGGGATAACAAAACTTTGGAGTTCATTTTTAGTGTGTGAAATAATTTTATTCACTTACATTTTGTATAGTTTTCAAACTTTTTTGCATACATCAACTATAAAATTTTCATTTTGTTG
Source organism: Aristolochia californica (assembly GCF_029961685.1). Lineage (NCBI taxonomy): Eukaryota > Viridiplantae > Streptophyta > Magnoliopsida > Piperales > Aristolochiaceae > Aristolochia > Aristolochia californica. The sequence continues at coordinate 31,516,803 of NW_027182257.1, forward strand.
CGATCTATTTGCCTTATATCTTTTTTGTTTATGAGAAAAATGGGAGAGTGAAAACTCAAGTTTGTATCTGAAAAAAAAATTTGAACATCCAAAATTGAAATGCACAAATGCTTAGAGAGGTAATTCCAAAACGTATCTGTGATATTTAAGGATTGGCAAAAAGTGGATTGTTTGGCTTTTGTAAATATCCAAGCACACGTTAACTTGAGAATTTAATTTTTTCTAATCCTTGAAATTTTTGGATCATTAGGTCACTTGCATCCTCAACATTTTTCTGGATTGCATATCCAACCACATTTAAAACATGATAGGATCAGTTAGAAGTCTCTTTTTTATAAAATTCCACCAAGCTATTAGGGGTTGTACTAGTGGAATTTCCCAAACAAGGATAGCCAAACTTTGGAGTTCATTTTTAGTGCGTGAAATAATTTTCTTCACTTCCATTTAATATTGTTTTCAAACTTTTTTGCATACATGAACTATAAAATTTTAATTTTATTGCGATCCATTTTGCGTTATATCTTTTTTGTTTACAAGAAAAAAATGGGAGAGAGAAAACTCAAGTTTGGATCTGAAAAAAAATTTTAACATCCAAAAGGGAATTGAACAAATGCTGAGAGTGATAATTCCAAAACATATCTGTGATTTTTAAGGATAGGTAAAAAGTGGGATGTTTGGCTTTTGTAAATATCCAACCACATGTTTACTTGAGAATTTAATTTTTTCTACTCCTTGAAATTTTTGGATCATTAGGTCACTTGCATCCTGAACATGTTTCTGGCATGCATATCCAACCACATTTAAAATATGTTAGGATCAGTTAGAAATCTCTTTCCAATAAAATTCCACCAAGCTCTTAGGGGTTGTACTGGTGGAATTTCCCAAACATGGATAACAAAAACTTTGGAGTTCAATTTTAGTGCTTGAAATAATTTTCTTCACTAAAATTTATTATAGTTTTCAAATTTTTTTTGCAAATATTTTGTAGCGATCTAATTGCCTTAAATCTTTTTTTTTTGCAAGAAAAATGGGAGAGTGAAAACTCAAGTTTGGATCTTGAAAAAAATTTTAACATCCAAAATGAAATTGCACAAATGTTGAGAGAGATAATTCCAAAAAGTATCTGTGATTTTTAAGGATGGGCAAAATGTGGGTTGTTTGGCATTTGTAAATTACCAACCACACATTAACTTGAGAATTTAATTTTTTCTACTCCTTGATATTTTTTGATCTTTAGGTCATTTGCATCCTTAACTTGTTTGAGGCATGCATATCCAACCACTTTTAAAACATGTTAGGATCATATTGAAGTCTCTTGCCTATAAAATTCCACCAAGTTATTAGGGATTGTACTAGTGGAATTTCCCAAACATGGATAACGAAACTTTGGACTTCATTTTTAGTGTTGAAAATAATTTTATTCACTCACATTTGTTATAGTTTTCCAATTTTTTTTGCATACATGAACTCTAAAATTTTCATTTCTTTACGATCTATTTGCGTTTATCTTTTTTGTTTACCAGAAAAAAAAATGAGAGAGTGAAAACTCAAGTTTGGATATGAAAAAAATTTTGAACAAAAAAAATGGAAATGAAAAAATGGTGAGAGAGATATTTCAAAAAAATATCTGTGATTTTTATGGAGAGGAAAAAAGTGGGTTGTTTGGCTCTGGAAAATATCCAACCATACGTCAACTTGAGAATTTAATTTTTTCTACTCCTTGAAATTTTTGGATCATTAGGTCACTTGCTTCCTCAACATATTTCTGGCATGCATATCCAACCATATTTAGAACATGTTAGGATCAGTTAGAAGTCTCTTTCCTATAAAATTCCACAAAACTATTACGGGTTGTACAAGTAGAATTTACCAAACAAGGATAACAAAACATTGGAGTTCATTTTTATTTCTTGAAGTTATTTTTTTCACCTACATTTATTATAGTTTATAAATTTTTTTGCATAATAACCTCTAAAATTTTCATTTTGTTGCGATCTATTTGCCTTATATCTTTTTTGTTTACGAGAAAAAAGGGAGAGTGAAAACTCAAGTTTGCATCTGAAAAAAATGTTAAACATCCAAAATGGAAATGAACTAATACTGAGAGAGATAATTCCATAAAGTATCTGTGATTTTTTGAGATAGGCAAAAAGTGGGTTGTTTGGCTCTGGTAAATATCCAACCGCATGTTAACTTGAGAATTGAATTTTTTCTACTCAAAATTTTTGGATCATTAGGTCAATTGCATCCTCAACATGTTTCTACTATGAATATCCTACCACATTTAAAACATGTTAGAATCAGTTAGAAGTCTCTTTCCAATAAAATTCCACCAAGCTATTAGGGGTTGTACTAGTGGAATTTCCAAAATATGTATAACGAAACTTTGGAGTTCATTTTAAGTTCGTGAAATAATTTTCTTCACTTATAATTAGTATAGTTTTCAAATTTTTTCACATTCATCAACTCTAAAATTTTCATTTGGTTACGATATATTTTCTGTATATCTTTTTTGTTTACGAGAAAATGGGAGAGTGAAAACACAAGTTCGGATCTGAAAAAAAATTTGAAAATCCAAAAAGGAAATGCACAAATGCTGAGAGAGATAATTCCAAAAAGTATCTGTGATTTTTAAGGATAGGTAAAAAGTGGGTTGTTTAGCTTTTGTAAATATCAAACCACACGTTAACTTGGGAATTTAATTTTTTCTACTCCTTGAAATTTTTGGATGATTAGGTCACTTGCATCCTCAACATGTTTCTGGCTTGCATATTCAACCACATTTAAGACATGTTAGGATCAGTTAGAAGTCCCTTTCTTACAAAATTCCACCAAGCTATTTGGGGTTGTACTAGTGGAATTTCCCAAACAAGGATAACAAAACTTTGGTGTTCATTTTTAGTGCATGAAATAATTTTCTTCACTTACATTTAATATAGTTTTCAATTTTTTTTTTATCTATGAACTCTAAAATTTCTATTTTGTCGCGAGCTATTTGCCTTATATCTTATTTTTTTCGAGAAAAATGGGAGAGTGAAAACTCAAGTATGGATTAGAAAAAAATTTTGAACATCCAAAATGGAAATGCACAAATGTTGAGAGAGATAATTCCAAAAAGTAAATGGGATTTTTAAGGATAGGCAAAATGTGGGTTGTTTGGCTCTGGTAAATATCCAACCACACGTTTACTTGAGAATTTAATTTTTTCTACACCTTGAAATTTTTGGATCATTAGGTCACATGCATCCTCAACATGTTTCTGGCATGCATATCCAACCACATTAAAGACATGTTAGGATCAGTTAGAAGTCCCTTTCTTATAAAATTCCACCAAGCTATTAGGGGTTGTACTGGTGAAATATTCCAAACAAGGATAAAAAAAATTTGGAGTTCATTTTTATTGTGTGAAATAATTGTCTTCACTTCCATTTATTATAGGCATCATTTTTTTTTGCATACTTGAACTCTAAAATTTTCATTTTCTTTCAATCTATTTGCCTTACATCTATTTTGTTAACAAGAAAAATCGGAGAGTGAAAACACAAGTTTGGATCCTAAAAAAAATTTGAACATCTAAAATGGAAATGCACAAATATTGAGAGAGATAATTCTGAAAAGTATCTGTGATTTTTAAGGATAGGCAAAAAGTGGGTTGTTTGGCTTTGGTAAATATACAACCACACGTTAACTTGAGAATTTAATTTTTTCTACTCCTTCAAATTTTTGGATCAATAGGTCACTTGCATCCTCAACATGTTTCAGGCATGCATATCCAACCACACTTAAAAAGAGTTAGAATAACTTAGAAGTCTCTTTCCAATAAAGTTCCACCAAGCTATTAGGGGTTGTACTAGTGGAATTTCCAAAACATGGATAACAAAACTTTGGCGTTCATTCTTAATGCATGAAATGATTTTCTTCACTTACATTTATTATACTTTTCAATTATTTTTGCATACATGAACTCTAAAAATTTCATTTTTTAGCGAGCTATTTACCTTATATCTTATTTTTTTTTAGAGAAAAATGGGAGAGTGAAAACTCAAGTTTGGATCTGAAAAAAAATTTGTACATCCAAAATTGAAATGCCCAAAAGTTGCGAGAGATAATTCCAAAAAGTATCTGTGATTTTTAAGGATAGGCAAAATGTGGGTTGTTTGGCGTTTGTAAATATCCAACCACACGTTAACTTGAGAATTTAATTTTTTCTACTCCAAGAAATTTTTGGATCATTAGGTCACTTGCATACTCAACATGTTTCTGGCATGCATATCCAACCACATTTAAAACATGTTAGGTTCATTTAGAAGTCTCTTTCCTATAAAATTCCACCAAGCTATTAGGGATTGTACTAGTGGAATTTCACAAACATGGATAACGAAACTTTGGAGTTCAGTTTTATTGCCGAAAATAATTTTCTTCATTTACATTTACTATAGTTTTCCAATTTTTTTGCATACATGAACTCTAAAATTTTCATTTTGTTGTGATCTATTTGCCTTGTATCTTTTTTGTTTATGAGAAAAAAATGGGAGAGTGAAAACTCAACTTTGGATCTGAAAAAAAAATTGAATATAAAAAATGGAAATACTCAAAGGTTGTGAGAGATATATCCAAAAAGTATCCGTGATTTTTATGGATACGTAAAAAGTGGGTGGTTTTGATCTGGTAAATATCCAACCACACGTTAACTTGTGCATTTAATTTTTTGCATTCCTTGAAATTTTTGGATAATTAGGTCACTTGCAGGCTCAATATGTTTCTGGCATGCATATCAACCACACTTAAAAAGAGTTAGGATAACTTAGAAGTCTCTTTCCTATAAAGTTCGACCAAGCTATTAGGGGTTGTACTAGTGGAATTTCCAAAACATGGATAACAAAACTTTGGCGTTCATTCTTAGTGCATGAAATGATTTTCTTCACTTACATTTATTATACTTTTCAATTATTTTTGCATACATGAACTCTAAAAATTTCATTTTTAGCGAGCTATTTGCCTTATATCTTATTTTTTTACGAGAAAAATGGGAGAGTCAAAACTCAAGTTTGGATCTGAAAAAAAATTTGTACATCCAAAATTGAAATGCCCAAATGTTGTGAGAGATAATTCCAAAAAGTATCTGTGATTTTTAAGGAAAGGCAAAATATGGGTTGTTTGGCGTTTGTAAATATCCAACCACACGTTAACTTGAGAATTTAATTTTTTCTACTCCTAGAAATTTTTGGATCATTAGGTCACTTGCATCCTCAACATGTTTCTGGCATGCATATCCAACCACATTTAAAACATGTTAGGATCATTTAGAAGTCTCTTTCCTATAAAATTCCACCAAGCTATTAGGGATTGTACTAGTGGAATTTCACAAACATGGATAATGAAACTTTGGAGTTCAGTTTTATTGCCGAAAATAATTTTCTTCACTTACATTTACTATAGTTTTCCAATTTTTTTGCATACATGAACTCTAAAATTTTCATTTTGTTTTGATCTATTTGCCTTGTATCTTTTTTGTTTATGAGAAAAAAAAAGGGAGAGTGAAAACTCAAGTTTGGATCTGAAAAAAAAAATTGAACATAAAAAATGGAAATGCACAAATGTTATGAGAGATATTTCCAAAAAGTATCAGTGATTTTTATGGATACGCAAAAAGTGGGTGGTTTTGATCTGGTAAATATCCAACCACACGTTAACTTGTGCATTTAATTTTCTCCACTCCTTGAAATTTTTGGATAATTAGGTCACTTGCATCCTCAACATGTTTCTAGCATGCATATCCAACCACATTTAAAACATGTTAGGATCAGTTAGAAGTCTCTTTCCTTTAAAATTCCACCAAGCTATTAGTTGTTGTACTAGTGGAATTTCCCAAACTTGGATAACAAAACTTTGGAGTTCATTTTTAGTGCGTGAAATAATTTTCTTCACTTACATTTATTATAGTTTTCAAATTTTTTTGCAAACATGAACTCTGAAATTTTCATTTTGTTGCGATCAATTTTTCTTATATCATTTTTTTTACGAGAATAATGGGAAAGTGAAAACTCAAGTTTGGATATGAAAAAAAATTTGAACATCCAAAATGGAAATGCACAAATGCAGAGAAATATAATTCCAAAAGTATCTGTGATTTTTAAGGATAGGAAAAAGTGGGTTGTTTGGCTCTGGTAAATATCCAACCATACGTTAACTTGAGAATTTAATTTTTTCTACTCCTTCAAATATTTGGATCATTAGGCCACTTGCATCCTAACCATTTTACTGGCATGCAAATCCAACCACATTTAAAACTGGTTAGGATCAGTTAGAAGTCTCTTTCTTATAAAATTCCAACAAGCTATTAGGGATTGTACTAGTGGAATTTCCCAAACATGGATAACGAAACATTGGAGTTCATTTTTAGTGCTGGAAATAATTTTCTTCACTTACATTTGTTATAGTTTTCCAATTATTTTGCATACATGAACTCTAAAATTTTCGTTTTTTTGTGATCTATTTGCGTTTATCTGTTTTGTTTACCAGAAAAAAATGGGAGAATGGAAACTCAAGTTTGGATGTGAAAAAAATTTTGAACATCCAAAATGGAAATGCACAAATGCTGAGAGAGATATTTCAAAAAAGTATCTATGATTTTTATGGATAGGTAAAATGTGGGTTGTTTGGCTCTGGTGAATATCCAACCACACGTTAACTTGAGAATTTAATTTTTTCTACTCCTTGAAATTTTTGGATCATTAGGTGACTTGCATCTTCAACATGTTTCTTGCTTGCATATCCTACCATATTTAAAACATGTTAGGATCAATTAGAAGTCTCTTTCCTATAAAATTCCACCAAGCTATTTGTGAATGTACAAGTGGAATTTCCCAAACAGGGATAACAAAACTTTGGAGTTCATTTTTTTTGCATGAAATGGAAATGCACAAAAGCAGATAGAGATAATTCCAAAAAGTATCTGTGATTTTTAAGGATAGGCAAAAAGTTGGTTGTTTGGCTCAGGAAAAAATCCAACCATACGTTAACTTGTGAATTTAATTTTTTCTACTCCTTGAAATTTTAGGATCATTAGGTCACTTGCTTCCTCAACATGGTTCTGGCATGTATTTCCAACCATATTTAAAACATGTTAGGATCAGTTAGAAGTTTCTTTCCTATAAAATTCCACCAAGCTATTACGGGTTGTACTAGTAGAATTTCCGAAACACGGATAACAAAACTTTGAAGTTCAATTTTAGTGCGTGAAGTAATTTTTTTCACTTACATTTATGATAGTTTATAATTTTTTTTGCATACATAAACTCTAAAATTTTCATTTTATTTCGATCCATTTGCCATATATCTTTTTTGTTTACGAGAAAAAAGGGAGAGTGAAAACTGAAGTTTGAATCTGAAAAAAATGTTGAACATCCAAAATGGCAATGAACGAATCCTGAGAGAGATAATTCCATAAAGTATCTATGATTTTTAAGGATAGGCAAAAAGTGGGTTGTTTGGCTCTGGTAAATATCCAACCACACGTTAAATTGAGAATTTATTTATTTTTACTCCTTGAATTTTTTGGATCATTAGCTCAATTGCATCCTCATCATGTTTCTGGTATGAATATCCAGCCACATTTAAAACATATTAGGATCAGTTAGAAGTCTCTTTCCTATAAAATTCCGCCAAGCTATTAGGGGTTGTACTAGTGGAATTTCCAAAACATGTATAAAAAAACTTGTGAGTTCATTTTAAGTTTATGAAATAATATTCTTCACTTACATTTAGAATAGATTTCAAAATTTTTCACATACATGAACTCTAAAATTTTCATTTTGTTACGATATATTTTCCATATATCTTTTTTGTTTTCGAGAAAAATGGGAGAACGAAAACACAAGTTTGGATCTTAAAAAAAATTTGAACATCCAAAAAGGAAATGCACAAATGCTGAGAGATAATTCCAAAAAGTTTCGGTCATTTTTATGGATAGGCAAAAAGTGGGTTGTTTGGCTTTTGTAAATATCAAACCACATGTTAACTTGGGAATTTAATTTTTTCTACTCCTTGAAATTTTTGGATCATTAGGTCACTTGCATCCTCAACATGTCATGCATATCCAACCACATTTAAGACATGTTAGGATCAGTTAGAAGTCCCTTTCTTATAAAATTCCACCAAGCTATTAGGGGTTGTACTTGTGGAATTTTCCAAACATGAATAACAAAACTTTGGAGTTCATTTTTACTGTGTGAAATAATTTTCTTTACTTACATTTATTACATTTTTCAAATTTTTTTGCATACATGAACTCTTAAATTACCATTTTGTTTCAATCTATTTGCCTTACATATTTTTTGTTTACGAGAAAATTGGCAGAGTGAAAACCCAAGTGATGCTAAAAAAAATTTGAACATCCAAAAATGAAATGCACAAATACTAAGAGAGATAATTTTAAAAAGTATCTGTGATTTTTAAGGATAGGCCAAAAGTGGGTTGTTTGGCTTTGGTACATATCCAACCACACGTTAACTTGAGAATTTAATTTTTTCTACTCCTTGAAAATTTTGGATCATTAAGTCACTTGCATCCTCAACATGTTTCTGGCATGCATATCCAACCACATTTAAAACAAGTTAGGATAAGTTAGAAGTCTCTTTCTTATAAAATTCCACCAAGCTATTAGGGGTTGTACTAGTGGAATTTCCCAAACATGGATAACAAAACTTTGGAGTTCATTCTTACTGCATGAAATGAATTTCTCCACTTACTTTTACTATAGTTTTCAAATTTTTTTGCATATATGAACTCTAAAATTTTCATTTTGTAGCGAGTTGTTTGCCTTATATCTTTATTTTTTACGAGAAAAATGGGAGAGTGAACGCTCAAGTATGGATCAGAAAAAAATTTTGAACATCCAAAATGGAAATGCGCAAATGCTGAGAGAGCTAATTCCAAAAAGTATCTGTGATTTTTAAGGATAGGCAACATGTGGGTTGTTTGGCTCTGGTAAATATCCTACCACATATTTACTTGAGAATTTAATTTTTTCTTCTCCGTGAAATTTTTGGATCTTAAGGTCACTTGCATCGTCAACATGTTTCTGGCATGCATATCCAACCACATTTATGACATGTTAGGATTAGTTAGAAGTCCCTTTCTTATAAAATTCCACCAAGATATTAGGGGTTGTACTAGTGAATATTCCAAACATGGATAACAAAACTTTGGAGTTCATTTTTAGTGTGTGAAATAATTTTCTTCACATACATTTATTATAGGTATCAATTTTTTTTGCATACATGAACTCTAAAATTTTCATTTTCTTTCAATCTATTTGCTTTACATATTTTTTGTTTACGAGAAAAATAGGTGAGTAAAAACTCAAGTTTGGATCCTAAAATAAATTTGAACATCCAAAATGGAAATGCACAAATAATGAGATAGATAATTCTGAAAAGTATCTTTGATTTTTAAGGAAAGGCAAAAAGTGGGTTGTTTGGCTTTGGTAAATATACATCCACACGTTAACTTGAGAATTTAATTTTTTCTACTCCTTCAAATTTTTGGATCAATAGGTAACTTTCATGCTCAACATGTTTCTGGCATGCATATCCAACCACATTTAAAACAAGTTAGGATAACTTAGAAGTCTCTTTCCTATAAAATTCCATCAAGCTATTAGGTGTTGTACTAGTGGAATTTCCCAAACATAAATAAAAAAACTTTGGCGTTCATTCTTAGTCCATGAAATGATTTGCTTCACTTACATTTATGATACTTTTCAATTATTTTTGCATACATGAACTCTAAAAATTTCATTTTGTAGCGAGCTATTTGCCTTATATCTTATTTTTTTATGAGAAATATGGGAGAGTGAAAACTCAAGTTTGGATCTGAAAAACAATTTGTACATCCAAAATTGAAATGCCCAAATACTGCGAGAGATAATTCCAAAAAGTATCTGTGACTTTTAAGGGTAGGCAAAATGTGGGTTGTTTGGCTTTTGTAAATATCCAACCACGCGTTAACTTGAGAATTTAATTTTTTCTACTCCTTGATATTTTTGGATCTTTAGGTCACTTGCATTCTTAACTTGTTTCTGGCATGCATATCCAACCACTTTTAAAACATGTTAGGATCATATTGAAGTCACTTTCCTATAAAATTCCACCAAGCTATTTGGGATTGTACTAGTGGAATTTCCCAAACATGGATAACGAAACTTTGGAGTTCATTTTTAGTGCTGGAAATAATTTTTTTCACTCACATTTGTTATAGTTTTCCAATTTTTTTGCATACATGAACTCTAAAATTTTCATTTTTTTACGATCTATTTGCGTTTATCTTTTTTGTTTACCAGAAAAAAATGGGAGAGTGAAAAATCAAGTTTGGATTTGAAAAAAATTTTGAAGATCCAAATTTGAAATGCACAAATGCTGAGAGAGATATTTCAAAAAAGAATCTGTGATTTTTATGGATAGACAAAATGTGGGTTGTTTGGCTTTGGTAAATATCCAACCACACATTAACTTGAGAATTTAATTTTTTCTACTCCTTGAAATTTTTGGAGGATTAGGTCACTTGCATCTTCAACATGTTTCTTGCATGCATATCCTAGCACATTTAAAACATGTTAGGATCAGATAGAAGTCTCTTTCCTATAAAATTCCACCAAGCTATTAGCGAATGTACTTGTGGAATTTCCCAAACATGGATAACAAAACTTTGGAGTTCATTTTTTTTTAGTGAAATAATTTTCTTTACTTACATTTATTATAGTTTTCAAATTTTTTTGCATACATGAATTCTAAAATTTTCATTTTGTTGCGATCTGTTTGCCTTATATCTTTTTTGCTTACGAGAATAATGGGAGAGTGAAAACTCAAGTTTGGATCTGAAAAAAAATTTGAACATCCAAAATGGAAATGCACAAATGCTGAGAGAGGTAATTCCAAAAAGTATCTGTGATTTTTAAGGATAGGCAAAAAGTGGGTTGTTTGGCTCTGGAAAATATCCAACCATACGTCAACTTGTGAATTTAATTTTTTCTACTCCTTGAAATTTTTGGATCATTAGGTCACTTGCTTCCTCAACATGTTTCTGGCATGCATATCCAACCATATTTAAAACATGTTAGGATTAGTTAGAAGTCTCTTTCCTATAAAATTCCACAAAGCTATTACGGGTTGTACAAGTAGAATTTCCCAAACATGGATAACAAAACTTTGAAGTTCATTTTTAGTTCGTGAAGTAATTTTTTTCACTTACATTTATTATAGTTTATAATTGTTTTTGCATACATAAACTCTAAAATTTTCATTTTGTTGCGATCTATTTGCCTTATATCTTTTTTGTTTACGAGAAAAAGGGAGAGTGAAAACTCAAGTTTGGATCTGAAAAAAACGTTGAACATCCAAAATGGAAATGAACGAATGCTGAGAGAGATAATACCATAAAGTATCTATGATTTTTAAGGATAGGCAAAAAGTGGGTTGTTTGGCTCTGGTAAATATCCAACCACACGTTAACTTGAGAATTGAATTTTTGCCACTCGAAATTTTTGGATCATTAGGTCAATTTCATCCTCAACATGTTTCTAGTATGAATATCCTACCACATTTAAAACATGTTAGGATCTGTTAAAAGTGTCTTTCCTATAAAATTCCACCAAGCTATTAGGGGTTGTACTAGTGGAATTTCCAAAACATGTATAACAAAACTTTGGAGTTCATTTTAAGTTTGTGAAATAATTTTCTTCACATACATTTAGTGTAGTTTTCAAATTTTTTCACGTACATGAACTCTAAAATTTTCATTTTGTTGATATATAGTTTCCATATATCTTTTTTGTTCACGAGAAAAATGGGAGAGTGAAAACACAAGTTCCGATCTGAAAAAAAATTTGAAAATCCAAAAAGGAAATGCACAAATGCTGAGAGAGATAATTCCAAAAAGTATATGTGATTTTTAAGCATAGGCAAAAAGTGGCTTGTTTGGCTTTTGTAAATATCAAACCACACATTAACTTGAGAATTTAATTTTCTCGACTCCTTGAAATTTTGGGATTATTAGGTCACTTGCATCCTCAACATGTTTCTGGCATGCATATATAACCACATTTAAGACATGTTAGGATCAGTTAGAAGTCCCTTTCTTATAAAATTCCACCAAGCTTTTAGGGGTTGTACTAGTGGAATTTCCCAAATATGGATAACAAAACTTTGGAGTTCATTTTTAGTGTGTGAAATAATTTTCTTTACTTACATTTATTATAGTTTTCAAATTTTTTTTGCATACATAAACTCTTAAATTATTATTTTGTTTCAATCTATTTGCCTTACATATTTTTTGTTTACGAGAAAAATCGCAGAGTGAAAACCCAAGTTTGGATCCTAAAAAAATATTTTACATCCAAAAAGGAAAGGCACAAATACTGAGAGAGATAATTCTGAAAAGTATCTGTGATTTTTAAGGATAGGCAAAAAGTGGGTTGTTTGGCTTTGGTAAATATCCAACCACACCAAAACTTGAGAATTTAATTTTTTCTACTCTTTGAAAATTTTGGTTCATTATGTCAGTTGCACCCTCAACATGTTTCTGGCATACATATCCAACCACATTTAAAACAAGTTAGGATTAGTTAGAAGTCTTTTTCCATTAAAATTTCACCAAGCTATTAGGGGTTGTGCTAGTGGAATTTCCTAAACATGGTTAACAAAACTTTGGAGTTCATTCTTAGTGCGTGAAATGATTTTCTTCAATTAAATTTATTATAGTTTTCAATTTTTTTTGCATCTATGAACTCTAAAATTTTATTTTGTCGCGAGCTATTTGCCTTATATTCTATTATTTTTACGAGAAAAATGGGAGATTGAAAACTCAAGTATGGATCTGAAAATAATTTTGAACATCCAAAATGGAAATGCACAAATGCTGACAGAGATAATTCCAAAAAGTATCTGTGATTTTTAAGGATAGGAAAAATGTGGGTTGTTTGGCTCTAGTAAATATCCAACCACACGTTTACTTGAGAATTTAATTTTTTCTACTCGAAATTTTTGTATCTTTAGGTCACTTGCATCCTCAACATGTTTCTGGCATCCGTATCCAACCACTTTTAAGACATGTTAGGATCTGCTAGAAGTCCCTTTCTTATAAAATTCCACCAAGCTATTACGGGTTGTACTAGTGAAATTTTCCAAACATGGATAACAAAACTTTGGAGTTCATTTTTAATGTGTGAAATAATTTTCTTCACTTACATTTATTAAAGTTGTCAAATTTTTTTGCATACATGAACTCTAAAATTTTCATTTTGTTTCAATCTATTTGCCTTACATCTTGTTTGTTTACGAGAAAAATGGAAGTGTGAACACTCAAGTTTGGATCCTAAAAAAAATTTGAACATCCAAAATGGAAATGCACAAATACTGAGAGAGATAATTCTGAAAAGTATATGTGATTTTTAAGGATAGGCAAAAAGTGGGTTGTTTGGCTTTGGTAAATATCCAACCACACGTTAACTTGAGAATTAATTTTTTCTACTGCTTGAAATTTTTGAATCATTAGGTCACTTGCATCCTCAACATGTTTCTGACATGCATATCCTACCACATTTAAAACAAATTAGGATAAGTTAGAAGTCTCTTTCCTATAAAATTCCACCAAGCTAATAGGGGTTGTACTAGTGGAATTTCCCAAACATGGATAACAAAACTTTGGAGTTCATTCTTAGTGCGTGAAATGATTTTCTACACTTACATTTATTATAGTTTTCAATTTTTTTTGCATAAATGAACTCTAAAATTTTCATTTTGTAGAGAGCTATTTGCCTTATATCATATTTTTTTACGAGAAAAATGGGAGAGTGAAAACTCAAGTTTGGATCTGAAAAAAATATTGAACATCCAAAATGGAATTGCACAAATGTTGAGAGAGATATTTCAAAGAAGTATCTGTGATTTTTATGGGTAAGCAAAATGTAGGTTATTTGGCTCTGGTAAATTTCCAACCACACGTTAACTTGAGAATTTATTTTTTTCTACTCCTTGAAAGTTTTGGATCATTAGGTCACTTGCATCTTCAACATGTTTCTGGCATGCATATCCAACCATATTTAAAACATGTTTGGATCGGTTAGAAGTCTCTTTCCTATAAAATTCGACCAAGCTATTAGCGAATGTACTAGTGGAATTTTCCAAACATGGATAACAAAATTTTGGAGTTCATTTTTAGTGCGTGAAATAATTTTCTTCACTTACATTTATTATAGTTTTCAAATTTTTTTGCAAAGATGAACTCTAAAATTAGCATTTTGTTGCGATCTATTTGCCTTATATCTTTTATCTTTCGAGAAAAATGGGAGACTGAAAACTCAAGTTTGATCTGAAAGAAATTTGAACATCCAAAATGGTATTGCACAAATGCTGATAGAGATAATTCTGTAAAGTATCTGTCACTTTTACGGACAGGCAAAAAGTGGGTTTTTTGGCTCTGGTAAATATCCAACCACACGTTAACTTTAGAATTTAATTTTTTCTACTCGAAATTTTTGGATCATTAGGTCACTTGAATCCTCAACATGTTTCTGGCATGCATATCCAACCACATTTAAAACATGTTAGGATCAGTTAGAAGTCTCTTTCCTATAAAATTCCACCAAGCTATTAGGGGTTCTACTAGTGGAATTTCCCAAACATGGATAACAAAACTTTGGAGTTCATTTTTAGTGCATGAAATAATTTTCTTCACATACATTTATTATATTTTTTAAAATTTTTTTGCATACTTGAACTCTAAAATTTTCATTTTGTTGCAATCTATTATTTTTATATCTTTTTTCTTTACGAGAAAAATGGGAGAGTGTAAACTCAAGTTTGGATCTGAAAAAAAATTTGAACATTCAAAATGGAAATGCACAAATGCTGAGAGAGATAATTTCAAAAAGTATCTGTGATATTTAAGCATAGGCTAAATGTGGGTTGTTTGGCTCTGGTAAATATCCAACCACAGCTTTACTTGCGAATTTAACTTTTTCTACTCCTTGAAATTTTTGGATCATTAGGTCACTTGCATCCTCAACATGTTTTTGCCATGCATATCCAACCACATTTAAGACATGTTAGGATCAGTTAGAAGACCCCTTCTTATAAAATTCCACCAAGCTATTAGGGGTTGTACTAGTGGAATTTCCCAAACATGGATAACAAAACTTTGGAGTTCATTTTTAGTGTGTGAAATAATTTGCTTCACTTACATTTATTGTAGTTTTCAAATTTTTTTGCATACATGAACTCTAAAATGTTCATTTTGTTGCAATCTATTTGCCTTACATCTTTTTTGTTTACAAAAAAAATGGGTGAGTGAAAACTCAAGTTTGGTTCCTAAACAAAATTTGAACATCCAAAATGGAAATGCACAAATACTGAGAGAGATAATTCTGAAAAGTATCTGTGATTTTTAAGGATAGGCAAAAAGTGGGTTGTTTGGCTTTGGTAAATATCCAACCACACGTTAACTTGAGAATTAAAATTTTTATTCTCCTTGAAATTTTTGGATGATTAGGTCACTTACAGCCTCAACAGGTTTCTGGCATGCATATCCAGCTACATTTAAAACAAGTTAGCATAAGTTAGAAGTCTCTTTCCTATAAAATTCCACCAAGCTATTAGGGGTTGTACTAGTGGAATTTCTCAAACTTGGATAACAAAACTTTGGAGTTCATTCTTAGTGCGTGAAATGATTTTCTTCACTTACATTTATTATAGTTTTCAATTTTTTTTGCATACATGAACTCTATAATTTTCATTTTGTAGCGAGCTATTTGGCTTATATCTTATTTTTTTACGAGAAAAATGGGAGAGTGAAAACTCAAGTTTGGATCTGAAAAAAAATTTGAACATCCAAAATGGAAATGCACAAATGCTAAGAGAGATAATTCCAACAAGTATCTATGATTTTTAAGGATAGGCAAAATGTGGGTTGTTTGGCTTTTGTAAATATCCAACCACACGTTAACTTGAGAATTTAATTTTTTCTACTCCTTGAAATTTTTGGATCAATGGGTCACTTGCATCCTCAACATATTTCTGGCATGCATATCCAACCACATTTAAAAGATGTTAGGATCATTTAGAAGTCTCTTTCCTATAAAATTCCACCAACCTATTAGGGATTGTACTAGTGGAATTTCACAAACATGGATAACAAAACTTTGGAGTTCAGTTTTAGTGCAGAAAATAATTTTCTTCACTTACATTTTCTATAGTTTTCCAATTTTTTTGCTTTCATGAAGTAATTTTCATTTTGTTGCGATCTATTTGCCTTATATCTTTTTTGTTTATGAGAAAAAAATGGGAGAGTGAAAACTCAAGTTTGGATCTGAAAAGAAAAATTGAACATCCAAAATGGAAATGCACAAATGTTGAGAGAGATATGTTCAAAAAGTATCAGTGATTTTTATGGATAGGCAAAAAGTGGGTTGTTTTGCTCTGGTAAATATCCAACCAGACGTTAACTTGAGCATTTAATTTTTTCTACTCAAAATTTTTGGATCATTAGGTCACTTGCATCCTCAACATGTTTCTGGCATGCATATCCAACCACATTTAAAACATGTTAGGATCAGTTTGAAGTCTCTTTCCTATAAAATTCCACCAAGGTAATAGTGGTTTTACAAGTAGAATTTCCCAAACATGGATAACAAAACTTTGGAGTTCTTTTTTAGTGCTTGAAATAATTTTCTTCACTTATATTTATTATAGTTTTCAAATTTTTTTGCATACATGAACTCTAAAATTTTCATTTTGTTGCGATCTATTTTCCTTATATCTTTTTTGTTTACGAGAATAATGGGAGAGTGAAAACTCAAGTTTGGATCTCAAAAAAAATTTGAACATCCAAAATGGAAATGCACAAATGCAGAGAGAGATAATTCCAAAAGTATCTCTGATTTTTAAGGATAGGAAAAAAGTAGGTTGTTTGGCTCTGGTAAATATCCAACCATACGTTAACTGAAGAATTTAATTTTTTCTACTCCTTGAAATTTTTTGATCATTTGGCCACTTGCATCCTCAACATGGTACTGGCATGCATATCCAACAACATTTAAAATAGGTTAGAATCAGTTAGAATTCTCTTTCCTATAAAATTCCACCAAGCTATTAGTGGTTGTACTAGTGGAATTTCCCAAACAAGGATAATAAAACATTGGAGTTCATTTTTAGTGCGTGAAATTATTTTCTTCACTTACATTTATTATAGTTTTCAATTTTTTTTGCATACATGAACTCTAAAATTTTCATTTTGATGCGATCTATTTGCCTTATATCTTTTTTGTTTACGAGAATAATGGGAGAGTGAAAACTCAAGTTTGGATCTGAAAAAAAATTTGAACATCCAAAATGGAAATGCACATATGCTCAGAGAGATGTTTCCAAAAAGTATCCGTGATTTTTAAGGATAGGCAAAAAATGGGTTGTTTGGCTTTGGTAAATATCCAACCATACGTTAACTTGAGAATTGAATTTTTTCTATTCCTTGAAATTTTCGGATCATTAGGTCACTTGCATTCTCAACATGTTTCTGGCATGCATATCCAACCATATTTAAAACATGATAGGATCAGTTACAAGTCTCTTTCCAATAAAATTCCACAAAGCTATTAGGGGTGGTTCTCGTGGAATTTCCCAAACATGGATAACAAAACTTTTGAATTCATTTTTAGTGTGTGAAGTAATTTTCTTCACTTACATTTATTATAGTTTACAAAGTTTTTTGTATACATGAACTCTAAAATTTTCATTTTGTTGCGATCTATTTGCCTTATATCTTTTTTGTTTACGAGAAAAATGGGAGAGGTAAAACTAAAGTTTGGATCTGAAAAAAAAATTGAACATCCAAAAAGGAAATGCACAAATGCTGAGAGAGATAATTCCAGAAAGTATCTCTGATTTTTAAGGATCGGCAAAAAGTGGGTTGTTTGGCTCTGGTAAATAACCAACCACACGTTAACTTGAGCATTTAATTTTTTCTACTCCTTGAAATTTTTGGATCATTAGGTCACTTGCATTCTAACATGTTTCCTGTATGCGTATCCAACTACATTTAAAATATGTTAGGATCAGTTAGAAGGCTCTTTCCTATAAAATTCCACCATGCTATTAGGGGTTGTACTAGTGGAATTTCTCAAATATGGATAAAAAACTTTGGAGTTCATTTTTAGTGCGTGAAATAATTTTCTTTTCGTACATTCAAGATAGTTTTTAAATTTTTTTGTATACATGAACTCTAAAATTTTCATTTTGTTGCGATCTATTTGCCTTATATCTTTTTTATTTACGAGAAAAATGGGAAAGTGAAAACTCAAGTTTGGATCTGAAAAAAATTTTGAACATCCAAAATGGAAATGCAAAAATGCTGAGAGAGATAATTCTGAAAAGTATCTGTGAGTTTTAAGGATAGGCAAAATGTGGGTTGTTTGATCTGGTAAATATCCAACCACACGTTAACATGAAAATTTGAATTTTTCTACTCCTTGAAATTTTCTGATCATTAGGTCACTTGCACCCTCAACATGTTCCAGGCATGTATATCCAACCACATTTCAAACATGTTAGGATCAGTTAGAAGTTTCTTTCCTATAAAATCTACCAAGCTATTAGGGGTTGTTCTAGTGGAATTTCCCAAACATGGATAACAAAACTTTGGAGTTCATTTTTAGTGCTTGAAATAATTTTCTTCACTTACATTTATTATAGTTTTTTTTTTTTTGCATACATGAACTCTTAAATTTTCATTTTCTAGCGATCTATTTGCCTTATATCTTATTTATTTACGAGAAAAAAATGGGAGTGAAAACTCAAGTTTGGATCTGAAAACAAATTTGAACATCAATAATGGAAATGCAAAAATGCTGAGAGAGGTGATTCCAAAAAGTATCTATGATTTTTAAGCATAGGTAAAAAGTGGGTTGTTTAGCTCATGTAAATATCCAACCACACGTTAACTTGAGAATTTAATTTTTTATACTCCATGAAATTTTAGGATCATTAAGTCCTTTGTGTTTTCAACAAGTTTCAGGCATGCATATCCACCAGATTCAAAACATGTTAGGATCAATTAGAAATCTCTTTCTTTTAAAACTCCACCAAGCTATTAGGGGTTGTACTAGAGGAATTTCTAAAACATGGATAACAAAACTTTGGATTTCATTTTTAGTGCGTGAAATAATTTTCTCCACTTACATTTATTATAGTTTTCAAATTTTTTTGCATACTTGAATTCAAAAAAAATTTTTTTTTACGAGAAAAGTTTGGATTTGAAAAAATATTGAACATCCAAAATGGAAAGGCACAAATGCTAAGAGAGATAATTACAAAAAGTACCTCTAATTTTGAAGGATAGGCAAAAAGTGGGTTGTTTGGCTCTGGTAAATATCCAACCACTCCTTAAGTTGAGAATTTAATTTTTTCTACTCCTTGAAATTTTTGGATCATTAGGTCATTTGTATCTTGAACTTGTTTCTGGCTTGCATATCCACCACATTTAAAACATGTTAGGATCAATTAAATATCTCTTTCTTATAAAATTCCACCAAGATATTAGGGGTTGTACTAGTGGAATTTCTCATACATGGATAACAAAACTTTGGAGTTCATTTTTAGTGCGTGAAATAATTTTCTTCACTTCCATTTATTATTGTTTTCAATTTTTTTTTCATACATGAACACTTAAATTTTCATTTTGTTCACGAGAAAATTTTGGATTTGAAAAAAAATTGAACATCCAAAATGGAAACGCACAAATGCTGAGAGTGATAATTCCTAAAAGTATCTCTGATTTTGAAAAATAGGAAAAAAAATGGGTTGTTTGGCTCTGGTAAAATATCCAACCACACATTAACTTGAGAATATAATTTTTCTACTCCTTGAAATTTTTGTATCATTAGGTCATTTGCATCTTCGACAAGTTTCTTGCATGCATACCCACCACATTTAAAACATGTTCGTATCAATTAGAAATCTCTTTCTTATAAAATCTCACCAAGCTATTAGGGGTTATACTAGTGGAATTTCCCAAACATGGATAACAAAACTTTGGAGTACATTTTTAGTGCGTCAAATAATTTTCTTCACTTATATTTATTATACTTTTCAAATTTTTATGCATACTTGAATTCTAAAATTTTCATTTTGTTAATGAGAAAAGTTTGGATTTTAAAAAAAATTGAACCACCAAAATGGAAATGCACAAATGTTGAGAGAGAAAATTCCAAAAAGTATCTCTGATTTTGAAGGATAGGCAAAAAGTGGGTGTTTTGGCTCTAGTAAATATCCAACCACACGTTAACTTGAGAATTTAATTTTTTCTTCACCTAGAAACTTTTGGATCATTAGGTCTTTTGCATCTTCAACATGTTTCTGGCATGCATACCCACCGCATTTAAAACATGTTAGGATCAATTAGAAATCTCTTTCTTATAAAATTTCAGCAAGCTATTAGGGGTTGTACTAGTGGAATTTCCCATACATGGATAACAAAACTTTGGAGTTCATTTTTAGTGCGCTAAATAATTTTCTTCTCTTACATTTATTATAGTTTTCAATTTTTTTTTCATACATGAACTCTAAAATTTTCATTTTGTTTACAAGAAAAGTTTGGATTTGAAAAGAAATTGAATATCCAAAATAGTAGTGGGCAAATGCTGAGAGAGATAATTCTAAAACGTATCTCTGATTTTGAAGGATAGGTAAAAAGTGGGTTGTTTGGCTCTGGTAAATATCCAACCACACGTTAACTTGAGAATTTAATTTTTCCTACTCCTTGAAATTTTTGGATCATTAGGTCATTTGCATCTTCAACATGTTTGTGGCATGCATACCCACCACATTTAAAACATGTTAGGATGAATTAGAAATCTCATTCTTATATAATTCCACCAAGCTATTAGAGGTTGTACTAGTGGAATTTCCCAAACATGGATAACAAAATTTGGAGATCATTTTTTGTACGTGAAATAATTTTCTTCACTTACATTTATTATAGTTTTTAAATTTTTTTGCATACATGAACTCTAAAATTTTCAATTTGTTTACGAGAAAAGTTTGGATTTGAAAAAAAATTGAACATACAAAATGGAAATGCACAAATGCTGAGAGAGATAATTCTAAAAATTATCTCTAATTTTTAAGAATAGGCAAAAAGTAGGTTGTTTGGCTCTTGTAAATATCCAACCACACGTTAACTCGAGAATTTAATTTTTTCTACTCCCTAAAATTTTTTGATCATTGGGTCATTTGCATCTTCAACATATTTCTGGCATGCATACCCACCACATTTAAAACATGTTACGATCAATTAGAAATCTCTTTCTTAAAAAACTCCACCAAGCTATGAGGGGTTGTACTATTGGAATTTCCCTAACATGGATAGAAAATCTTTTGTGTTCATTTTTAATGCGTGAAATAATTTTCTTCACTTACATTTATTATAGTTTTCAAATTTTTTTGGCATACATGAACTCTAAAATTTTCATTTTCTTTATGAGAAAAGTTTAAATTTGAAAAAAAATTGAACATCCACAATGGAAATGCACAAATGCTGAGAGCGATAATTCCTAAAACTATCTCTGATTTTGATCGATAGGCAAAAAGTGGGTTGTTTGGCTTTTTTAAATATCCAACCACACGTTAACTTGAGAATTTAATTTTTTCTACTCCTAGAAATTTTTGGATCATTAGGTCATTTGCATCACCAACATGTATCTGGCATGCATATCGACCAATTTTAAGACATGTTATGATCAATTAAAAACACCTTTCTTATAAAATTCCTCCAAGATATTAGGGGTTGTACTAGTGGAATTTCAAAACCATGGATAACAAAACTTTGGAGTTCATTTTTCGTGTGTGAAATAATTTTCTTCACTTACATTTATTATAGTTTTCAATTTTTTTTGCACACATGAACTCTAAAATTTTCATTTTGTTTACAAGAAAAGATTAAATTTGAAAAAACAATTGAATATCCTAAATGGAAATGAACAAATGTTGAGAGAGATAATTCCAAAAAGTATCTCTGATTTTGAAAGATAGGAAAAAATTTGGTTGTTTGGCTCTGGTAAAATATCCAACCACATGTTAACTTGAGAATTTAATTTTTTCTACTCCTTTCGATCATTAGGTCATTTGCATCTTCAACATGTTTCTAGCATGCATACCCACCACATTTAAAAAATGTTTGGATCAATTAGAAATCTCTTTCTTATAAAATTCCACCAAGCAATTAGGGGTTATACTAGTGGAATTTCCCAAACATGGATAATAAACTTTGTAGTACATTTTTAGTGCGTCAAATAATTTTCTTCACTAACATTTATTATAGTTTTCAAAATTTTTTGCATACATGAATTCTAAAATTTTCATTTTGTTTACAAGAAAAGTTTGGATTTGGAAAAAAATTGAACATTCAAAATGGAAAGGCACAAATGCTGAGAGAGATAATTCCAAAAAGTATCTCTGATTTTGAAGGATAGGAAAAAAGTGGGTTGTTTGGCTCTGGTAAATATCCAACCACACGTTAACATGAGAATTTAATTTTTTCTACTCCTTGAAATTTTTGGATGATTAGGTCATTTGCATCTTCAACATCTTTCTAGCATGCATATCCACCGCATTTAAAACATGTTATGATCAATTAGAAATCTCTTTCTTATTAAATTCCACCAACCTATTAGGGGTTGTACTAGTGGAATTTCCCAAACATGGTTAACAAAACTTTGGAGTACAATTGTAGTGCATCAAATAATTTTCTTCACTTACATTTATTATAGTTTTCAATTTTTTTTTGCATACATGAACTCTAAAATTTTCATTTTGTTTACGAGAAAAGTTTAAATTTGAAAAAAAAATGAACATCCAAAATGGAAATGCACAAATGCTGAGAAAGATAATTCTAAAAAGTATCTCTGATTTTGAAGGATAGGCAAAAAGTGGGTCGTTTGGCTCTGTTAAATATCCGACCACACGTTAACTTGAGAATTTAATTTTTTCAACTCCTTGAATTTTCCTGATCATTAGGTCATTTGCATCTTCAATATGTTTCTGGCATGCATATCCACCACATTTAAAACGTGCTAGGATCAATTAGAAATCACTTTCTTATAAAATTCCACCAAGCCATTAGGGGTTGTACTAGTGGAATTTCCCAAACATGGATAACAAAACATTGGAGTTCATTTTTAGTGTGTGAAATAATTTTCTTCTCTTACAATTATTACCATTTAAAATTTTTTTTTGCACACATGAACTCTAAAATTTTCATTTTTTTTACGAGAAAAGTTTGGATTTGAAAAAAATTGAATATCCAAAATGGTAGCGCACAAATGCTGAGAGAGATAATTCCAAAAAGTATCTCTGATTTTGAAGGATAGCCAAAAAGTGGGTTGTTTGGGTCATGTAAATATCCAACCACATGTTAACTTGAGAATTAAATTTTTTCTACTCCTTGAAATTTTTGGATCATTAGGTCATTTGCATCTTCAACATATTTCTGGCATGCATAACCACCGCATTTAAAACATGTTAGGATCAATTAGGAATCTCTTTCTAATAAAATTCTACCGAGCTATTAGGGGCTGTACTAGTGGAATTTCCCAAACATGGATAACAAAACTTTGGAGTTTATTTTTAATGCATCAAATAATTTATTTCACTTACTTTTATTACAGATTTCAATTTTTTTTGCATACATGAACTCTAAAATTTTTGTTTTGATTACGAATAAAGTTTGGATTTGAAACAAAAATTGAACATCCAAAATGGAAATGCACAAATGATGAGAGAGATAATTCCAAAAAGTATCTTTGATTTTGAAGGATTGGCAAAATGTGGGTTGTTTGGCTCTGGTAAATATCCAACCACACATTAACTTGAGAATTTAATTTTTTCAACTCCTTGAAATTTTTGGATTATTAGGTCATTTGCGTCTTCAACATGTTTCTGGCATGCATATCCACCGCAATTAAGACAAGTTAGGATCAATTAGAAATCTCTTTCTTATAAAATTCCACCAAGCCATTAGGGGTTGTACAAGTAGAATTTCCTAAACATGGATAACAAAACTTTGGAGTTCATTTTTAATGCGTCAAAAAAATTTCTTCACTTACATTTATTATAGTTTTCAATATTTTTTGCATACATGAACTCTAAAATTTTCATTTGGTTTACGAGAAAAGTTTAAATTTGAAAAAAAATTGAACATCCAAAATGGAAATGCAGAAATGCTGAGAGAGATAATTCCAAAAAGTATCTCTGATTTTGAAGGATAGGCAAAAATTGGGTAATTTGGCTCTGGTAAATATCCAACCACACGTTAACTTGAGACTTAAATTTTTTCTACTCCTTGAAATTTTTGGATCATTAGGTCATTTGCATCTTCAACATGATTCTGGCATGCATATCTACTGCATTTAAAACATGTTATGACCAATTAGAAATCTCTTTGTTATAAAATTCCACCAAGCTATTAGGGGTTATACTAAAGGAATTTCCCCAACATGGATAACAAAACTTTGGAGTTCATTTTTAGTGCTTCAAATAATTTTTTTCACTTACATTTATTATAGTTTTCAATGTTTTTTTGGATACATAAACTCTAAAATTTTTATTTTGTTTACGAGAAAATTTTAAATATGAAAAAAAATTGAACATCCAAAATGGAAATGCACAAATGCTGAGGGAGATAATTCCAAAAAGTATCTCTGATTTTGAAGGATAGGCAAAAAGTGGGGACGTTTGGCTCGTGTAAATATCCAACCCCACGTTAACTTGAGAATTTAATTTTTTCCACTCCTTGAAATTTTGGGATCATTAGGTCATTTGCATCTTCAACATGTTTCTGGCATGCATATCCACCACATTTAAAACATGTTAGGATCAATAAGAAATTTCTTTCTTATAAAATTCCACCAAGCTATTAGGGGTTGTACTAGTGGAATTTTCCAAACATGGATAAGAAAACTTTGGAGTTCATTTTTAGTGCGTCAAATAATTTTCTTCACTTACATTTATTATAGTTTTCAAATTTTTTTGGATACATGAATTCTAAAATTTTCATTTTTTTACGAGAAAAGTTTGGATTTGAAAAAAAATTGAACATCCAAAATGGAAAGGCACAAATCCTAAGAGAGATAATTCCAAAAAGTATCTCTGATTTTGAACGATAGGCAAAAAGTGGGTTGTTTGGCTTTGGTAAATATCCAACCACAGGTTAACTAAAGAATTTAATTTTTTCTACTCCTTCAAATTTTTGGATCATTAGGTCATTTGCATCTTCAACATGTTTTTGGCATGCATATCCACCGCATATAAAACTTGTTATGATCAATTAGATATCTCTTTCTTATAAAATTCCACCAAGCTATTAGCGGCTATAATGTTTGATATAAAAGACTTATGGTTTTGGAGTCAACACTCAGTAAAAAATGCCTCGCGCCCCCCCACCTCCACTTCCGATGATAGAAAAACCCAATATATAAAAAACTAAAAGAGTTTATGGTCCTTAAAAATCACAGATACGTTTTGGAATTATCTCTCTCAGCATATGTGCATATCAATTTTGGTTGTTCAATTTTTTTCAAATCCAAACTTTAGTTTTCACTCTTCCATTTTTCTCGAAAACAAAAAGATGAGGCAAATAGATCACAACAAAATGAAAATTTTAGAGTTTTTGTATGCAAAAAATTTTAAACTATAATAAATGTAAGTGAAAAAAATTATTTCCCGCACTAAAAATGAACACCAAAGTTTTGTTATCCATGTTTGGGAAATTCCACTAGTACAACCCCTTATAGCTTGCTGGAATTTTATAAGAAGGAGATTTCTAATAGATCCTAACATGTTTTAAATGTGGTGGATATGCATGCCTTAAACATGTTCAAAATGCAAATGACCTAATGATCCAAAAATTTCAAGGAGTAGAAAAAATTAAATTCTCAAGTTAATGTGCGGTGGGATACTTACAAGAGCCAAACTACCCACTTTTTGCCTATTTTAAAAAAATCTGACCTAAAAATCATAGATCATCGTAAATATTTTGATCAATTAATAATGTGTAACAACTATAATTTTTGTAAGAAGGGACTTATGATTTGGGAGTCAACACTCAGTTAAAAATGCCTCGCTCCCCTTCTTCTTATGATTGCAAAAACCCAACATATAAAAAACTAAAAGAGTTTAGAATCCTTAATAATCACAAATACTTTTTGGAATTATCTCTCTCAGCTTTTGTCATTTCTATTTTGGATGTTCAATTATTTTTCAAATCCAAACTTGAGTTTTCACTTTCCTTTTTTTCTCATAAACAAAATAGATCACAACAAGATGAAAATATTAGAGTTTATGTATGCAAAAAAATGACCTAATGATCCAAAAATTTCAAGCAGTAGAAGATGCAAATGACCTAATGATCCAAAAATTTCAACCAGTAGAAAAAATTAAATTTTCAAGTTAGCGTACGATGGGATATTTACCAGAGCCAAACAACCCACTTTTTGCCTATTTTACAAAAAGCGGACCTAACAATCATAGATCACCGTAAATGTTTTGATCGATTAAAGAAGTGTAACGGCTATAAATTTTTTTAGAAACAACTTATGGTTTGGGAGTCAACACTCAACTTAAAATGCCTCCCCCCCGCCCCCCCCCCCCCCCCCCCCCCCCCTCTTCTTATAATTGCAAAACCCAATATATAAAAAACTAAAAGAGTTTACAATCCTCAATAATCACTGATACTTTTTGGAATTATCTCTCTCAACATTTGAGCATTTCTATTTTGGATGTTAAATTTTTTTTAAAATCCAAACATGAATTTTCACTCTCCTTTTTTTCTCGTAAACAAAAAGACAAGGCAAAAAAAATCACAAAAAAATGAAAATTTTAGAATTTATGTATGCAAAAAAATGAAAACTATAATGAATGTCAATTCAAAAAATTATTTCGCCCACTAAAAATGAACACCAAAGTTTTGTTATCCATTTGTCGGAAATTTCACTAGTACAACCCCTAATAGCTTGGTGTAATTTTATAAGAAAGAAATTTCTAATTGAATCCAAACATGTTTTAAATGTGGTGGATATGCGTGCCTAAAACATGTTGAAGATGCAAATGACCTAATGATCCAAAAATGTCAAGGAGTAGAAAAAATTAAATTCTCAAGTTAACGTACAATGGGATATTTACAAGAGCCAAACAACCCACTTTTTGCCTATTTTTTGACAAGCAGACCAAACAATCATAGATCATCGTAAATATTTTGATCGATGAATAATATGTAACGGCTATAATTTTTTATAGAAATGACTTATGGTTTGGGAGTCAACACTCAGGTAAAAAACACCACGTACCCCCCCCCCCCCCCCCCCCCCCCCCCCCCCCCCCCTCATCCGATGATAGCAAAACCCCAATATATAAAAATATCATAGAGTTTACAGTCCTTAAAAATCACTGATATGTTTTGGAATTATCTCTCTCAGCATTTGTGAATTTCCATTTTGGATATTCAATTTTTTCAAATCCAAACTTGAATTTTCACTCTCCCATTTTTTCTCGAAAAAAAAGATAAGAAAAAAAAGATCACAACAAAATGAAAATTTTAGAGTTTATGTATGTAAAAAATTTAAAACAATAATAAATGTTAGTCAAGACAATTATTTCACCAACTAAAAATGAACACCAAAGTTTTGTTATCCATGTTTGGGAAATTCCACTAGTACAACCCCTAATAGCTTGGTCGAATTTTATAAGACAGAGATTTCTAATTGATCCTAACATGTTTTGAACGTGGTGGATATGCATGCCTTAAACATGTTGAAGATGCAAATGACCTAATGATCCAAAAATTTCAAGGAGTAGAAAAATTTTAATTCTCAAGTTAATGTGCGGTGAGATATTTACCAGAGCAAAACAACCCACTTTTTGCATATTTTACAAAAAGCGGACCTAACAATCATAGAACATCGTAAATGTTTTGATTGATTAAAAATGTGTAATGGCTATATTTTTTGTTAGAAATGACTTATTGTTTCGGAGTCAACACTCAATTGAAAATGTCTCGCCCCCATCCCCCCCGCCCTCCCTCTTCTGATGATTGCAAAACCAATTATATAATAAACCAAAAGAGTTTACAATCCGTAAAAATTAAAGATACGTTTTGGAATTATCTCTCTCAGCATTTGTGCATTTCCATTTTGGATGTTCAATTTTTTTTCAAATCCAAAATTTGAGTTTTCACTCTCCCATTTTTCTCGTAAACAAAACCAAAGGGCCAAAAGATCACAACAAAATTAAAATTTTAGAGTTTATGTATGCAAAAAATTGAAAACTTTAATGAATGTAAGTGAAGAAAATTATTTCACGCACTAAAAATGAACACCAAAGTGTTGTTATCCAAGTTTCGGAAATTTCATGAGTACAACCCCTAAAAGCATGGTGGAATTTTATAAGAAAGATATTTCTGATTGATCCTAACCTGTTTTTAATGTGGTGGATATGCATGCCTAAAACATGTTGAAGATGCAAATGACCTAATAATCCATAAATTTCAAGGAGTGGAGAAAATTAAATTTTCAAGTTAATGTGTGGTGGGATATTTACCAGAGCCAAACAACCCACCTTTTGACTATTTTACAAAAAGTTGACCTAACAATCATAGATCCTCGTAAATGTTTTATCAATAAATGATGTGTAACAACTATAATTTTGTTAGAAAAGACATATGGTTTGGGAGTCAACACTCTGTTAAAAACGCCTCCCCCGTTCCCCTCTTCCGATGATTGCAAAACCCAATATATAAAAACTAAAAGAGTTTACAATCCTGAAAAATCACAAACACTTTTTGGAATTAACTCTTTCAGCATTTGTGCATTTCCATTTTGGATGTTCGATTTTTTTTCAAATCCAAACTTGAGTTTTCACTCTCCCATTTTTCTCATAAACAAAAAGATAAAGTTATTAGACCACAAAAAAATGAAAATTTTAGAGTTGATGTATGCAAAAAATTAAAAACAATAATAAATTTAAGTGAAGAAAATTATTTCAGTGCAAAAAACGAACACCAAAGTTTTGTTATCCATGTTTGGGAAATTCCACTAGTACAACCCCTAATAGCTTGGTGGAATTTTATAAGAAAGAGATTTCTAATTGATCGTAACATGTTTTAAATGTGGTGGATATATGTTGAAGATGCAAATGACCTTATGATCCAAAAATTTCAAGGAGTAAAAAAAATTAAATTCTCAAGTTAATGTGCAGTGGGATATTTTCCAAAACCAAACAACCCACTCTTTGCCTATTTAACAAAAATCGGATATAACAATCATAGATCATCGTAAATGTTTTGAATGATTATTGATGTATAACGGCTATAATTTTTGTTAAAAATACGTCGTTCCCCTCTTACGATGATTGCAAAACCCAATATATACAAAACTAAAAGAGTTTAAAATACTTTAAAATAAAAGATACTTTTTGGAATTATATATCTCAGCATTTGTGCATTTCCATTTTCAATGTTCAATTTTTTTTCAAATCCAAACTCGAGTTTTTACTCTCCCATTTTTCGCGTAAATAAAAAGTTAAGGCAAATAGATCACAACAAAATGAAAATTTTAGAGTTTAAGTTTTAAAAAAAATGAAAACAATAATAAATGTAAGTGAACAAAATTGTTTAACACACTAAAAAAGAGCACCAAAGTTTTGTTATCCTTGTTTGGGAAATGTCATTAGTACAACCCTAATAGCTTGGTGGAATTTTATCAGAAAGAGATTTATAATTGATTCTAACAAGTTGTAAATGTGGTGGATAGCCATGCCTGAAACATGTTGAAGATGCAAATGACCTAATATTTAAAAAATTTCTAGGAGTAGAAAAAAATAAATTCTCAGGTTAACGTGCGGTAGGATATTTGCCAGAGCCAAACAACCCACTTTTTGTCTATTTTACAAAAAGTGGACATTACAATCATAGATCATCGTAAATATTTTGATCCATTACAGATGTGTAACGGGTATAATTTTTGTTAGTAATGACTTATGGTTTGGGAGTCAACACTCAGTTAAAAATGCTTCGCTCGACCCCTACCTTCCCCTCCCCCCCCCCCCTCCCCACTCTTCTGAAGATTACAAAACCCAATATATAAAAAACTAAAAGACTTGAAAATCCTGAAAAAATCACATAAACTTTTTTGAATTATCTCTCTCAGCATTTGTGCATTTCCGTTTCAGATGTTCAATTTTTTTTCAATTCCAAACTTGAGTTTTCAATCTCCCATTTTTCTTGTAAATAAAAAAAAAAGGTAAATAGATCACAACAAAATGAAAATTATAGAGTTTATGTATAAAAAAAAATTAAAACAATAATAAATGTAAGTGAAGCAAAATTATTTCACGTACTAAAAATGAACACCAAGTTTTGTTATCCATGTTTGGGAAATTCCACTGGTACAATCCCTAATAGCTTGGTGGAATTTTAAAAGAAAGAGATTTCTAATTGATCCTAACATGTTTTAAATGTGGTGGATATTCATGCCAAAAACATGTTGATGATACAAATGACCTAATGATCTTAAAATTTCAAGGATAGAAAAAATTAGATTCTCAAGTTAACGTGCAATGGGATATTTACCAGAGCCAAACAACCCACTTTTTGCCTATTTAAAAAAAAGCGGACCTAGCAATCATAGATCATCATCAATGTTTTGAACAATTAATGATGTATCACGACTATACTTTTTGTTAGAAATGACTATTGGCCGTGGAGTCAATACTCAGTTAAAAATGCCTCGCCCCCCTCTTCCCATGATAGCAAAACCCAATATATAAAAAACTAAAAGAGTTTAAAATCTTTAAAAATCACAGAAACTTTTTGGAATTATCTCTCTAAGCATTTGTGCATTTCCATTTTGGATGTTAATTTTTTTTCAAATCCAAACTTGAGTTTTCACTCTCCCATTTTTTTCGTAAACAAAAAGATAAGGCAAATAGATCACTTCAAAATGAAAATTTAAGAGTTTAAGTATGCAAAAAATTAAAAACTATAACAAATGTAAGTAAAGAAAATTATTTCACGCACTAAAAATGAACACCAAAGTTTTGTTATCCATGTTAGGGAAATTCTACAAGTACAACCCCTTATAGTTTTGTGGAATTTTATAAGAAAGAGATTTCTAATTGATCCTAACATGTTTTAAATGTGAGGGATATGCATGCCTGAAACATGTTGAAGACCTAACATGCTAAAAATTGAAAAATATAGTAAATTTAAGTGAAGAAAATTATTTCACGTACTAATAATGAACACTAATGTTTTGTTATCCATCTTAGGTAAATTGCACTAGTACAACCCCTAATAGCCTGGAAGAATTTTAGAAGAAAGAGATTTCTAACTGAATCCTAACATGTTTAAATGTGGTGGATATGCATGACTGAAATATGTTGAAGATGCAAATGACCTAATGATCCAAAAATTTCAAGGAGTAGAAAAACCTAATAATCATAGATCATCATAAATGTTTTGATCGATTAATTATAATTTTTCTTAGAAATGACTTATGGTTTGGGAGTCAAAACTCAATTAAAAAGGCCTCCCCCCCCCTTCTTCCGATGATTACAAAACCTAATATATTATAAACTAAAAGAGTTTACAATCTTTAAAAATCATAGATACTTTTTGGAATTATCTCTCTCAGCATTTGTATATTTCCTTTTTTGAAGTTAGATTTTTTTCCAAACCAAACTTGAGTTTTCACTCTCCCATTTTTCTCGTAAACAAAAAGATAAGGCAAATAGATCACAACAAAAAGAAAATTTTAGAGTTTATGTACGCAAAAAATAAAAACTATAATGAATGTAGGTGAAGAAAATTATTTCATGCACTAAAAATGAACACCAAAGTATTATAATCGATGTTTAGGAAATTCCTCTATTACAACCCCTAATAGCTTGGTGGAGTTTTATTAGAGAGATATTTCTAATTGATCAACATGTTTTAAATGTGGTGGATGCCTGAAACATGTTGAAGATGCAAATGACCTAATGATCCAAAAATTTCAAGAAGTAGAAAAAATTAAATTCTCAAGTAAACGTGCGGTGGGATATTTACTAAAGCCAAACAACCCACTTTTTGCCTATTTAACAAAAAGCAAACCTTACAATCATAGATCATCATAATTATTTTGATCAATTAATGATGTGTAACGGCTATAATTTTTGTTAGAAATGACTTATGGTTTGGGAGTCAACACTCTGTTAAAAATACCGCACGTCCCCCTCTTCTGATGATTGAGAAACCCAATATATAAAAATCTAAAAGAGTTTACAATCCTTTAAAATCATAGAGACTTTTTGGAATTATTTATATCAGAATTTGTACATTTCCATTTTGGAAGTTCAATATTTTTTCAAAACCAAACTTGAGTTTTCACTCTCCCATTTTTCTCGTAAACAAAAAGATCAGGACAAAAGATCACAACAAAATGAAAATTTTAGAGTTTATGTATGCAAAAAATTGAAAACTATAACGAATGTAAGTAAAGAATATTATTTCACGCACTAAAAATGAACACAAAAGCTTTGTTATCCATGTTTGGGAAATTCCATTAGTACAACCCCCAATAGCTTGGTGGCATTTTATAAGAAAGATTTCTAATTGATCCTAACTTGTTTTAAATGTGGTGGATAAGCATGCCTGAAACATGTTGAATATACAAATGACCTAATGATCCAAAAATTTCAATGAGTAGAAAAAATTAAATTCTCAAGTTAAACGGTGGGATATTTACATCAGCCAAACAACCCACTTTTTGCCTAGTTCACAAAAAGTGGACCTAACAATCATAGATCATTGTAAATATTTCTATTGATTAATGATGTGTAACGGCTATAATTTTTGTTAGAAATGATTTATGGTTTGGGAGTCAACACTCAGATAAAAATGCCTCGCCACCCCTCTTCCGATGATTGCAAAACCCAATATATAAAAAACTAAAAGAGTTTACAATCCTTAAACATCATAGATACTTTTTGGAATTATAGCTCTCGGCATTTGTGCATTTCCATTTTGGATGTTCAATTTTTTTTCAAATAAAAACTTGAGTATTAACACTCCCATTTTTCTCGTAATAAAAACGTTAAGGCAAATAGATCGCAACAAAATGAAAATTTTACAGTTTATGAATGCTAAAAATTGAAAACTATAATAAAAGTAAGTCAAGAAAATTATTTCACGTACTAACAATGAACACTAAAGTTTTGTTATCCATGTTAGGGCAATTCCACTAGTACAACTCCTAATAGCTTGGTGGAATTTTATAAGAAAGAGATTTCTAACTGAATCCTAACATGTTTTAAATGTGGTGGATATGCATGATTGAAACATATTGCAAATGCAAATGAGCTAATGATCCAAAAATTTCGAGTAGAAAAAATTAAATTCTCTAGTTAACAACCCACTTTTGCCAATTTTACAAAAAGTGGACCTAACAATCATATATCATCATAAATGTTTTGATCGATTAATGATGTGTAACGGCTATAATTTTTATTAGAAATGACTTATGGTTTGGGAGTCAACACTCAGTTAAAAATGCCTCGCCTCCCCTCTTCCGATGATTGCAAAACCCAATATATTATAAACTACAAGAGTTTACAATCTTTAAAAATCACGAATACATTTTGGAATTATCTCTCTTAGAATTTGTGCATTTCCTTTTTTGAAGTTCAATTTTTTTTCAAAACCAAACTTGAGTTTTCACTCTCCCATTTTTCTCGTAAACAAAAAGATAAGGCAAATAGATCACAACAGAATAAAATTTTTGGACTTTATGTATGCATAAAATTGAAAAGTATAATGAATGTAAGTGAAGAAAATTATTTCACACACTAAAAAAGTAGCACCAAAGTTTTATTATCGATGTTTGGGAAATTCCACAAGTACAACCACTAATAGCTTGGTGGAATTTTATTAGAGAGAGATTTCTAATTGATCCTAACATGTTTTAAATGTAGTGGATATGCATGCCTCAAAACATGTTGAAGATGGAAATGACCTAATGATCCAAAAATTTCGAGTAGAAAAAATTAAATTCTCAAGTTAACGTGCGGTGGGATATTTACCAAAGCCAAACAACCCACTTTTTGCCTATTTAACAAAAAGAGAACCTTACAATCATAGATCATCGTAAATGTTTTGATCTTTTAATGATGTCTAACTGCTATAATTTTTGTTAGAAATGACTTATGCTTTGGGAGTCAACACTCAGATAAAAATACATCGCCCCCCTCTTCCGATGATACCGAAACCTAATATAAAATAAACGAAAAGAGTTTACAATCCTTAAAAATTGCAGATTCTTTTTGGAATTACCTCTCTCAGCATTTGTACATTTCTATTTTGGAAGTTCAATTTATTTTCAAATCCAAACCTGTGTTTTCACTCTCCCATTTTTCTCGTAAAGAAAAAGATAAGGTAAATTGATCACAACAAAATGAAAATTTTAGAGTTTATGTATGAAAAAAATGGAAAAATATAATAAATGTAAGTGAAGAAAATTATTTCACGCACTAAAAATGTACACCAAAACTTTTTTATCCATGTTTGGAAAATTCCACTAGTACAACCCCTAATAGCGTGGTGGAATTTTATAAGAAAGAGATTTCTAATTGATCCTAACATGTTTTAAATGTGGTGGACATGCATGCCTGAAACATGTTGAAGATTCAAATGACCTAATGATCCAAAAACTTCAAGGAGAAGAAAAAATTAAATTCACAAGTTAACGTGCAATGGGATATTTACCAAAGCCAAACAACCCACTTTTTGCCTATTTTACAAAAGGATGACCTAACAATCATAGATCAACATAAATGTTTAGATTGATTAATGATGTGTAACCACTATAATTTTTATTAAAAAGGACTTTTGGTTCGTTAAGACTCAATTAAAAATGCCTAACCCCATCCCCCACCCCCCCCCCCCCCCCCTGTCCCTCTCCCCACTTCTGATGATAGCAAAATCCAATATATAAAAACTAAAAGAGTTTAAAATCCTTAAAAATCACATATACTTTTTGGAATTATCTCTATCAGAATTTGTTCATTTCCTTTTTGGATGTTCAATGTTTTTTCAAATCCAAACTTAAGTTTTCACTCACCCTTTTTCCCGTAAACAAAAAGATAAGGCAAATAGATCATAACAAAATGAAACTTTTAGAGTTTATGTATGCAAAAAATTGAAAATTATAATAAATATAAGTGAGAAAAATTATTTCACACACTAAAAATGAACACAAAAGTTTCTTATCAATGTTTGGCAAATTCCACTAGTACAACCCCTAATAGCTTGGTGGAATTTTATAAGAGAGAGATTTCAAATTGATCCTAACATGTTTTAAATGTGGTGGATATTCATGCCTGAAACATGTTGAAGATGCAAATGACCTAATGATCGAAAAATTTGGAGTAGAAAAAATAAGTTCTCATGTTAACGTGTGGTGGGATATTTACTAGAGCCAGATAACCCACTTTTTGCCAATTTTACAAAACGCGGACCTAATAATCATAGATCATTGTAAATGTTTTGAACGATTAATGATGTGTAACTGCTATAATTTTTGTTAGAAATAACTTATGGTTTGGGAGTTAACACTCAGTTACAACGCCCGCCCCCCTCTTCCGATGATTACAAAACCCCTTATATGAAAAACTAAAAGAGTTTACAATCCTTAAAAATCACAGATACTTTTTGGAATTTCTCTCTTATCATTTGTGCATTACCATTTAGGATGTTCATTTTTTTTTCAAATCCAAACTTCTGTTTTCACTCTCCCTTTTTTCTGGTAAACAAAAAGATAAGGCAAATAGATCACAATAAAAGGAAAATTTAAAGTTTATGTATGCAAAAAATTAAAAACTATAATAAATTTAAGTGAAGAAAATTATTTCACGCACTAAAAAAGAACTCCAAAGTCTTGTTATCCATGTTTGGGAAATTCCACTAGTACAACCCCTAAAAGCTTGGTAGAATTTTTTAATAAAGAGATTTCTAATTGATCCTCACATGTTTTAAATGTGGTGGATATTCATGCCTAAAACATGTTGATGACGCAAATGATCGAATGATCCAAAAATTTTAAGGATAGAAACTTTTAAATTCTCAAGTGAACGTACGGTGGGGTATTTACCAGAGCCAAACAACCCACTTTTTGCCTATTTTACAAAAAGTGAACCTAACAATAATAGATCATCGTAAATGTTTTGATCGATTAATGATGAGTAATGGCTATGATTTTTGTTAGAAATGACTTATGGTTTGGGAGCCAACACTCAGTTAAAAATGCCTCGCCCCCCTCTGCTGATGATTGCAAAACCCAATATATAAAAAACTAAATGAGTTTACAATCCCCAAAAATCACAGTTACTTTTTAGAATTTTCTCTCTCAGCATTTGTGCATTTCCGTTTTGGATGTTCAATTTTTTTAAATCCAAACTTGAGTCTTCACTCTCCCATTTTTCTCGTAATAAAAAATAAAAGGCAAATTGATAAAAACAAAATGAAAATTTTAGAGTTTATGTGTGCAAAAAATTGAAAAATATAATAAATTTAAGTGAATAAAATTATTTCACGCACTAACAATGAACACCAATGTTTTGTTATCCATGTTAGGGAAATTCCAGTGGCACAACCCCTAATAGCTTGGTGGAATTTTATAAGAAAGATATTTCTAATTGAATCCTAACATGTTTTAAAAGTGGTGGATATGCATACTTGAAACATGTTGAAGATGCAAATGACCGTAAGCTCCAAAAATTTAAAGGAGTAGAAAAAATTAAATTTTTAAGTGAACGTACAGTGTGATATTTACAAGAGCAAAACAACCCACTTTATGCGAATTTTACAAAAAGCGGGCCTAACAATCATAGATCATCGAAAATGTTTTTATCGATTAATGATGTGTAACGGCTATAATTTTTCTTAGAAATGACTTATGGTTAAGGAGTCAACACTCAGTAAAAAATGCCTCGGCACCACTCTTCCGATGATTGCAAAACCCAATATATTATAAACTAAAAGAGTTTACAATCTTAAAAAATCACAGATACTTTTTGGAATTATCTCTCTCAGCATTTGCGCATTTCCATTTTGGATGTTCAATTTTTTTGCAAATCCAAACTTGAGTTTTCAATCTCCCATTTTTCTCAGAAACAAAAAAATAAGTCAAATAGACCACAAAAAATGAAAATTTTAGAGTTTATGTATGCAAAAAATTGAAAACTATAATAAATGTAAGTGAAGAAATTATTTCACATACTAAAAATTTATACCATTGTTTTATTATCCATGTTCGGGAAATTCTATTACTACAATCCCTAATAGCTTGGTGGAATTTTAGAAGAAAGAGATTTCTAATTGATCCTAACAAGTTTTAAATGTGGTGGATATGCATGTCTGAAACATGTTGAAGATGCAAATGACCTAATGATCCAAAAATTTCAAGGAGTAGTAAAAATTAAATTCTCAAGTTTACGTGCGGTGGGATATTTACCACTTTTAGCCAATTTTACAAAAAGCTGACCTAACAATCATAGATCATCGTAAATTTTTTGATCGATTAATGTTGTATAACGGTTAATATTTTTGTTAGAAATGACTTATGGTTTGGGTGTCAACACTATGTTAAAAATGCCGGCCTCCCCCCCCCCCCCCCCCGTCACTTTCGATGATTGCAAAACCCAATATATAAAAAACTAAAAGACTTTACAGTCCTCAAAAAATCAAAGATTCTTTTTGGAATTATGTCTCTCAGCATTGGTGCATTTCCATTTTGGATGTTCAATTTTTTTTCAAAACCAAACTTGAGTTTTCACTCTCCCACTTTTCTCGTAAAAAAAAGATATGGCAAATAGATCACAACAATATGAAAATTTTAGAGTCGATATATGCAAAAAATTGAAAACTATAATAAATGTAAGTGTGAAAAATTATTTGACGCACTTAAAATGAGCACAAAAGTTTTGTTAACCATGTTTGGGAAATTCTAGTAGTACAACCCCAAATAGCTTGGTGGAATTTTATAAGAAAAAGATTTATAATTGATCCCAACATGTTTTAAATGTGGTGGATATGCATGCCTGAAACATGTTGAAGATGCAAATGCCCTAATGATCCAAACATTTGGAGTAGAAAAAAAATTAAATTCTCAATTTATCGTGCACTAGAATATTTACCAGAGCCAAACAACCCACTTTTTGCCTATTTTACAAAAAGTGGACCTTACAATCATAGATCATTGTAAATTTTTTGATCGATTAATGATTTGTAACGGCTATAAATTTTGTTAGAAATTACATGTGGTTTGGGAATCAACACAGTTAAAAATGCCTCACCCCCTCTCTTCCGATGATTGCAAACCCCAATATATAATAAACTAAAAGAGTTTACAATCCTTAAAAGTCACTGATACTTTTTGGAATTATCTCTCTCAGCATTTGTGTATTTCCATTTTCGATGTTCAATTTTTTTTCAAATCAGAACTCGAGTTTTTTGTCTCTTATTTTTCCCGTAAATAAAAAGATAAGGCAAACAGATCACAACAAAATGAAAATTTTAGAGTTTAAGTTTAAAAAAAAATGAAAAAAATAATAAATGTAAGAGAAAGAAAATTATTTAACGCACTAAAAAGGAACACCAAAGTTTTGTTATCCTTGTTTGGGAAATGTCTTTAGTACAACCCCTAATAGCTTGGTGGAATTTTATAAGAAAGAGATTTCTAATTGATCCTAACAAGTTGTAAATGTGGTGGATATGCATGCCTGAAACATGTTGAAGATGCAAATGACCGAATGATCCAAAAATTTCTAGTAGTAGAAAAAATTAAATTCTCAAGTTAACGTGCGGTAGGATATTTGCTAGAGCCAAACAACCCACTTTTTGCCTATTTTACAAAAAGTGGACCTTACAATCATAGATCATCGTAAATATTTTGATCCATTACAGATGTGTGACGGGTATAATTTTTGTTAGAAATGACTTACTGTTTGGGAGTCAACACTCAATTAAAAATGCTTTGCCCGACTCCTCCCTCCCTCGCCCACCACCCCCCCCCCCCCCCCCCCCCCCCCCCCCCCCCCGCACTCCTCCGATGATTACAAAACCCAATATATAAAAAACTAAAAGACTTCAAAATCCTGAAAAATCACAGAAACTTTTTGGAATTATCTCTCTCAGCATTTGTGCATTTCCATTCCGGATGTTCAATTTTTTTTTAATTCCAAACTTGACTTTTCAATCTCCCATTTTTCTTGTAAATAAAAAAATAAGGTAAATAGATCACAACAAAATAAAAATTTTAGAGTTTATGTATACTAAAAATTGAAAACAATAATAAATGTAAGTGAAGAAAATTATTTCACGTACTAAAAATGAACACCAAAGTTCACTGGTACAACCCCTAATAGCTTGGTGGAATTTTATAAGAAAGATATTTCTAATATATCCTAACATGTTTTAAATGTGGTGGATATGCATGCCTGAAACATATTGAAGATGCAAGTGACCTAATGATCCAAAAATTTCAAGGAGTAGAAAAAATTAAATTCTCAAGTTAACGTGCAGTGGGATATTTACTAGAGCCAAACAACCCACTTTTTGCCTATTTTAAAAAAATAGACCTAACAATCATATATCATCGTAAATGTTTTGATCAATTAATGATGTGTAACGGCTATAATTTTTGTTAGAAATGACTTATGGTTTGGGAGTCAACACTCAGTTAAAAATGCCTCGCCCCCCCTCTTTTGATGACTAACATCCCAATATATAAAAAACTAAAAGACTTTATAATCCTGACAAATCATAGAAACTTTTTGGAATTATCTCTCTCAGCATTTGTACATTTCCATTTCGGATGTTCAATTTTAATTCAATTCCAAACTTGAGTTTTCAATCTCACATTTTTTTTGTAAACAAAAAAATAAGGCAAATAGATCATCCAAAAATTTGGAGTAGAAAGAATTCAATTTTCAAGTTAACATGCAGTGGGATAATTATCAGAGCCAAACAACCCACTTTTCACCTATTTTACAAAAAGTGGACCTAACAATCATAGATCATCGAAAATGTTTT
The DNA here is from genome assembly GCF_029961685.1 of Aristolochia californica. Lineage (NCBI taxonomy): Eukaryota > Viridiplantae > Streptophyta > Magnoliopsida > Piperales > Aristolochiaceae > Aristolochia > Aristolochia californica. The sequence goes on from NW_027182257.1 coordinate 31,556,961, forward strand.
GATCAATTAATGATGTGTAACGGCTATAATTTTTGTTAGAAATGACTTATGGTTTGGGAGTCAACACTCAGTTAAAAATGCCTCGCCCCCCCTCTTTTAATGACTAACAACCCAATATATAAAAACTAAAAGACTTTATAATCCTGACAAATCATAGAAACTTTTTGGAATTATCTCCCTCAGCATTTGTACATTTCCATTTCAGATGTTCAATTTTAATTCAATTCCAAACTTGAGTTTTCAATCTCACATTTTTTTTGTAAACAAAAAAATAAGGCAAATAGATCATCCAAAAATTTGGAGTAGAAAGAATTCAATTTTCAAGTTAACGTGCGGTGGGATAATTATCAGAGCCAAACAACCCACTTTTCACCTATTTTACAAAAAGTGGACCTAACAATCATAGATCATCGAAAATGTTTTGATCGATTAATGAAGTGTAACGGCTATAATTTTTATTAGAAATTACCAATGGTTTTGGAGTCAACACTCAGTTAAAAAAACCTCCCCCCCCCCCCCCCCCCCCCCCCCCCCCCCCCCCCCCCCCCCTCCTCTTCCGATGATTGTAAAACCCAATATATATAAAACTAATAGAGTTTACAATCCTTAAAAATTGAAATTATCTCACTCAGCATTTGTACAATTCCATTTTGGATGTTTTTTCTTCAAATCCAAACCTGAGTTTTCACTCTCCCTTTTTATTATCCATGTTTTGAAAATTCCACTAGTACAACCCTTAATAGCATGCTGGAATTTAATAAGAAAGAGATTTCTTATTGATCCTAACATGTTTTAAATGTGGTGGATATGCATGCCTGAAACAACCCTCTTTTTGCCAATTTTACAAAAAGTGGACCCAAAAATCTTAGATTATCGTAAATGTTTTGATCGATTCATGATGTGTTACAGCTATAATTTTTTTTAGAAAAAACTAATCGTTTGGGAGTCAACACTCATTTAAAAATGCCTCCCCCCTCCCCCCCTCTTCCGATGATTGCAAAACCCAATATATAAAAAACTAAATGAGTTTACAATCCTTAAAAATCACATATACTTTTTGGATTTATCTCTCTAAGCATTTGTGCATTTTTATTTTGGATGTTCAATTTTTTTTTCAAATCCAAACTTGAGTTTTCAATCTCCCATTTTTCTCGTAAACAAAAAAATAAGGCAAATAGATCACAATAAAATGAAAATTTATGTCTTTATGTATGAAAAAAAATGAAAACTATAATAAATGTATGTGAAGAAAATTATTTCACGCACTAAAAATGAACACCAAGTTTTGTTTTCCATGTTTGGGAAATTACACTAGTACAACCAATAATAGTTTGCTGGAATTTTATAAGAAAGAGATTTCTAATTGATCCTAACATGTTTTAAATGTGGTGGATATGCATTCCTGAAACATGTTGAAGATGCAAATGATCTAATGATCCAAAAATTTCAAGGAGTAGAAAAAATTAAATTCTCAAGTTAACGTGCAGTGGGATATTTACCAACGCCAAACAATCCACTTTTTGCCAATTTTACAAAAAATGGACATAACAGTCATAGATCATCGTAAATGTTTTGATCAGTTATTGATGTGTAATGGCTATTATTTTTGTTATAAATGACTTATGGTTTGGGAGTCAACACTATGTTAAATATGCCTTGCCTCCCACTTCCGATGATTGCAAAACCCAATATATAAAAAACTAAAAGAGTTTACAATCGTCAGAAATCAAAGATTCTTTTTGGAATTATCTCTCTCAGCATTTGTGAATTTCCATTTTGGATGTTCAATTTTTTTTCAAAACCAAACTTGAGTTTTCACTCTTCCATTTTTCTCGTAAACAAAAAGATATGGCAAATAGATCAGAACAAAATGAAAATTTTTGAGTTCAAGTTTTCAAAAAATTGAACTATAATAAATGGAAGTGAAGAAAATTATTTAACACACTAAAAAAGAACACCAAAGTTTTATAAGAAAGAGATTTATAATTGATCCTAAAAAGTTTTAAATGTGGTGGATATGCATGATTGAAACATGTTGAAGAAGCAAATGACATAATGATCCAAAAGTTTCAAGGAGTAGAAAAAATTAAATTCTCAAGTTAAGGTGCGGTGGGATATTTGCTAGAGCCAAATAACCCACTTTTTGCCTATTTTACATAAAGTGGACCTTACAATCATAGATGTTTTGATCAATTACAGATGTGTAATGGGTATAATTTCTGTTAGAAATGACTTATGGTTTGGGAGTCAACACTCAGTTTAAAATGTTTGACCCCCCCCTCCACCTTCTTCTCTCTTCCGATGATTAAAAAACCCAATGTATAAAAACTAAAATATTTTATAATCCTGAAAAATCATAGAAACTTTATGGAATTATCTCTCTCAGCATTTGTACATTTCCATTTCAGATGTTCAATTTTTTTTCAATTCCAAACTTGAGTTTTCAATCTCCCATTTTTCATGTAAACAAAAAAATAAGGCAAATACATCACAACAAAAAGAATATTTTAGAGTTTATGAATGCAAAAAATTGAAAACAATAATAAATGTAAGTGAGGAAAATTATTTCACATACTAAAAATGAATACCAAAGTTTTGTTATCCATGTTTGGGAAATTCCACTGGTACAACCCCTAATAGCTTGGTGGAATTTTATAAGAAAGATATTTCTGATTGATCCTAACATGTTTTAAATGTGATGGATATGCATGCCTGAAAAATTTTCAAGATGCAAATGACCTAATGATCCAAAAATTTCAACGAGTAGAAAAAATTAAATTCTCAAGTTATCGTGCAGTGTGATATTTACTAGAGCCAAACAACCCAAATTTTGCTTATTTTATAAAAACCGGACCTAACAATCATAAATCATGGTAAATGTTTTGATCAATTAATGATGTGTAACGGCTATAATTTTTTTTAGAAATGACTTATGGTTTGGGAGTCAACTCTTAGTTACAAATGCCACCCCCCCCCCCCCCCCCCTCCCCCCTGCCCCTCTTCAGATGATTGAAAAACCCAATGTCTAAAAAACTAAAAGAGTTTACAATCTCTAAAAATCTCAAACACTTTTTTGAATTATCACTCTCAACATTTGTTCATTTCCTTTTTGGATGTTCATTTTTTTTTCAAATCCAAATTTGAGTTATCACTCACCCATTTTTCTTGTAAACAAAAAGATAAGGCAAATTGATCACAAAAAAATGAAAATTTTAGAGTTTATGTATGCAAAAAATTGAAAACTATAATAAAATTAAGTGAAGAATTTTTTTTTCACACACTAAAAATTTACACCAAAGTTTTATTATCTATGTTTGGGAAATTCCAGTAGTACAACCCCTAATAACTTGGTGGAATTTTATAAAAAGACATTTCTAATTGATCCTAACATGTTTTAAATGCGGTGGATATGCATGCCATAAACATGTTGAAGATGTAAATGACCTAATAATCCAAAAATTTCAAGGAGTAGAAAGAATTAAATTTTCAAGTTAACGTGGGGTTGGATAATTACAAGAGCCAAACGACCCACTTTTTGCCTATATTACAAAAAGCGGACCTAAGAATCATAGATCAACGAAAATAATGAAGTGTAAAGGCTATAATTTTTATTAGATATGACCAATGGTTTGGGAGTCAACACAAAGTTAAAAATGTCTCTCTCCCCCCCCCCCCCCCCCCCCCCCCCCCCCCTCTTCTGATGATTGCCAAACCCAATATATAAAAAACTAAGAGAGTTTACAATCCATTAAAATCATGGATACTTTTTGGAATTATCTCACTCAGCATTTGTGAAATTCCATTTTGGATGTTCAATTTTTTTTCAAATTCAAACTTGAGTTTTCACTCTCTCTTTTGTTATCCATGTTTGGGAAATTCCACTAGTACAACCCCTAATAGCATCCTGGATTTTTTTAAGAAAGATATTTCTTATTGATCCTAACATGTTTTAAATATGGTGGATATGCATGCCTGAAACATGTTGAAGGTGCTAATGAACAGAAAAAATTAAATTCTTAAGTTAACGTGCGGTGGGATATTTACAAGAGCCAAACAACCCACTTTTTGCCAATTTTACAAAAAGTGGACAATCCAATCATAGATCAACGTAAATGTTTTGATTGATTATTGATGTGTTATGGTTATAATTTTTGTTAGAAAAAACTTATGGTTTGGTAGTCAACACTCTCTTAAAAATGCCTCCCCCTCCCCCTCCCTCTTTCGATGATAGCAAAACAAATATAAAAAAACTAAATGAGTTTACAACCTTAAAAATCACATATACTTTTTGGAATAATCACTCTCTGCATTTGTGCATTTCCATTTTGGATGTTCTATTTTTTTTCAAATCCAAACTTGATTTTTCACTCTTTTATTTTTCTCGTAAACAAAAAGATAAGGTAAATAGATCACAAAAAAATGAAAACTTTAGAGTTTTTGTATGCAAAAAATTGAAAAGTATAATAAATTTAAGTGAAGAAAATTATTTCATGCACTAAAAATGAACACCAAAGGTTTGCTATCCATGTTTGTGAAATTCCACTAGTACAACCCCTAATAGCTTGGTGGAATTTTATAATAAAAGGATTTCTAGTTGATCCTAAAATGTTTTAAATGTGGTGGAATTGCAAGCCTGAAACATGTTGAAGATGCATATGATCTTCTGCTCCAAAAAATTCAAGGAATAGAAAAATTTTAATTCTCAAGTAAACTTGCGGTGGGATATTTACCTGAGCCAAACAACCCACTTTTTGCCGATTTTACAAAAACCAGACCTAACAATCATAGATGATCGTAAATGTTTTGAAAAATTAATGATGTGTAATGACTATAATTTTTGTTACAAATGACATAAGGTTTGGGAGTTAACACACAGTTAAAAATGCCTTGCCCCTCTCTTGCGATGATTGCAAAATCCAATATACAATAAAATAAAATAGTTTACAATCCTAAAAAATCATAGATACTTTTTGGAATTATCTCCCTAAGCATTTCTACATTTCCATTTTCGGTGTTCAATTTTTTTTCAAATCAAAACTTGAGTTTTCAATCTCCCATTTTTCTCATAAACAAAAAAATAAGGCAAATAGATCACAACAAAATGAAAATTTTAGTGTTTATGTATGAAAAAAAATTCCTAACTATAATAAATGTAAGTGAAGAAAATTATTTCACGCACTAAAAATGAACACCAAAGTTTGGTTATCCATGTTTGGGAAATTCTACTTGTACAACCCCTAATAGCTTGGTGGATTTTTTTAAGAAAGATATTTCTAGTTGATCCTAACATGTTTTAAATGTGGTGGATATGCATGCTTGAAACATGTTGAAGATGCAAATGACCTAATGATTCAAAAATTTCGAATAGAAAAATTTAAATTATTAAGTTAACGTGCGGTGGGATCTTTACCTGCACCAAACAATCCACTTTTAGCCTATTTTACAAAAAGCGGACATAAAATTCATAAATGATCGTAAATTTTTAGATCGGTTAATGATATGTAACGGCTATTATTTTTGTTATAAATGACTTATGGTTTGGGAGTTAAGACTATGTTAAAAATGCGGACCTAACAATCATAGATCATCGTAAATGTTTTGAAAAATTAATGATGTGTAATGGCTATAATTTTTGTTACAAATGACATAAGGTTTGGGAGTTAACACATAGTTAAAAATGCCTTGCCCTTCTCTTGCGATGATTGCAAAACCCAATATACAATAAAATAAAAGAGTTTACAATCCTAAAAAATCATAGATACTTTTTGGAATTATCTCCCTAAGCATTTGTGCATTTCCATTTTTGATGTTTAATTTTTTTTCAAATCAAAACTTGAGTTTTCAATCTCCCATTTTTCTCGTAAACAAAAAAAATAAGGCAAATAGATCACAACAAAATGAAAATTTTAGTGTTTATGTATGAAAAAAAATTCCTAACTATAATAAATGTAAGTGAAGAAAATTATTTCACGCACTAAAAATGAACACTAAAGTTTGGTTATCCATGTTTGGGAAATTCTACTTGTACAACCCCTAATAGCTTGGTGGAATTTTATAAGAAAGATATTTCTAGTTGATCCTACATGTTTTAAATGTGGTGGATATGCATGCTTGAAACATGTTGAAGATGCAAATGACCTAATGATCCAAAAATTTCGAGCAGAAAAAAATAAATTATTAAGTTAATGTGCAGTGGGATCTTTACCTGCACCAAACAATCCACTTTTAGCCTATTTTAAAAAAAGCGGACATAAAATTCATAGATGATCGTAAATTTTTAGATCGGTTAATGTTATGTAACGGCTATTATTTTTGTTATAAATGACTTATGGTTTGGGAGTCAAGACTATGTTAAAAATGCCTCGCCCCCCCCTCCCCCCCCCCCCACTTCAATTGATTGTGAAACCCAATATATAAAAAACTAAAAGAGTTTACAATCCTCAAAAATCAAAGATTCTTTTTGGAATTATCTCTCTCAGAATTTGTGCATTTCCATTTTGGATGTCCAATTTTTTTTCAAACCCAAACTTGAGTTTTCACTCTCCCATTTATTCTCGTAAACAAAAAGTAAGGCAAATAGATCAGAACAATATGAAAATTTTAGATTTCACGTATGCAAAAAATTGAAAACTATAATAAATGTAAGTGTAGAAAATTATTTCACGTACTAAAAATGAACACCAAAGTTTTGTTGTCCATGTTTGGGAAATTCCACTAGTACAACCCCTAATAGCTTGGTGGAATTTTATAAGAAAGAGATTTATAAAATATCCTAACATGTTTTAAATGTGGTGGATATGCATGCCTGAAAAATGTAGAAGATGCAAGTGACCTAATGATCCAAAAATTTAGAGTAGAAATACTTAAATTCTCAAGTTATTGTGCGCTAGAATATTTACAAGAGCCAAACAACCCACTTTTTGCCTATTTTACGAAAAGCGGACCTTACAATCATAGATCATCATAAATGTTTGGATCGATAAATGATTTGTAATGGCTATAATTTTTGTTAGAAATGACTGATGGTTTGGGAGTCAACACTAAGTTAAAAATGCCTCGCCTCCTCTTTTCCGATGATTGCAAACCCCAACATATAAAAAACTAAAAGAGTTTACAATCCTTAAAAATCACTAATACTTTTTGGAATTATCTCTCTCAGAATTTGTGCATTTCCATTTTGGAAGTTAATTTTTTTTTCAAATCCAAACTCGAGTTTTCACTCTCCCATTTTTTCTCGTAAACAAAAAGATAAGGGAAACAGATCACAACAAAATGAAAATTTTAGAGTTTATGTATGCAAAAAATAGAAAACTATAATAAATGTAAGTAAATAAAATTATTTAATGCACTAAAAATGAACACCAATGTTTTGTTATCCATGTTTGGGAAATTTCACTAGTACAACCCCTAGTAGCTTGGTGGAATTATATTTGAAACAGATTTCTAATTGATCCTAACATGTTTTAAATGTGGTGGATAAGCATGCCTGAAACATGTTGAAGATTCAAATGACCTAATGATCAAAAAATTTCAAGGAGTTCAAAAAATTAAATTCTCAAGTTAACTTGCGGTGGGATATTTGCCAGAGCCAAACAACCCACTTTTTGCCTATTTTATAAAAAGTGGACCTTACATTCATAGATCATCGTAAATGTTTTGATTGATTACAGATGTGTAACGGCTATAATTTTTTGTAGAAATGACTTATGGTTTGGGAGTCAACACTTAGTTAAAAATGTCTCCCCCCTCTGCCGATGATTGCAAAACCCAATATATAAAAAATTAAAAAGAGTTTATTATTCAGAAAAATCGTAGATACTTTTTGGAATTATCTCTCTCAGCATTTGTGTGTTTCCATTTTGGATCTTCAATTTTTTATCAAATCCAAACTTGTGTTTTCAATCTTCCATTTTTCTCATAAACAAAAAAATAAGGCAAATAGATCACAACAAAATGAAAATTTTAGAGTTTACGTATGCAAAAAATTGAAAAGTATAATAAATATAAGTGAAGAAAATTATTTCACGCACTAAAAATGAACATCAAAGTTTCTTTATCGATGTTTGGGAAATTCCACTTGTACAACCCCTAATAGCTTGGTGGAATTTTATAAGAAAATGATTTCTAATTGATCCTGATATGTTTTAACTGTGGGCGAAATGCATGCCTGAAACATGTTGAAGATGCAAATGACCTAATGATCCTAAAATTTCAAGGAGTCAAAAAAATTAAATTCTCAAGTTAACGTGCGGTAGGATATTTACTTGAGCCAAACATCCCACTTTTTGCCTATTTTACAAAAATCGGACCTATCAATCATAGATCATCGTACAAGTTTTGATCAATTAATGATGTGTAACGGCTATAATTTTTGTTAGAAATGACTTATCCCTAATAATCTCAGATACTTTTCTGAATTATCTCTCTCAAAATTTATGCATTTTCTTTATGGATTTTCAATTTTTTTTCAAATCCAAAACTGAGTTATCACTCTCCCATTTTTCTCATAAACAAAAAGATAACGCAAATTGATCACAAAAAATGAAAATTTTAGAGTTTATGTAAGAAAAAAATTGAAAAATAAAATAAATTTAAGTGAAGAAAATTATTTCACGCACTAAAAATTTACACCAAAGTTTTATTATCCATGTTTGGGAAATTCCACTAGTACAACCCCTAATAGCTTGATGGAATTTTATAAGAAAGAGATTTCTAATTTTATCTGTGATAGATATGCATGCCAGAAACATGTTGAAGATGTAAATGACCTAATGATCCAAAAATTTCAATGAGTAGAAAGAATTAAATTTTCAAGTTAACGGGTGGTGGGATATTTTCCAAAGCCAAATAACCCACTTTTTGCCTATATTACAAAAAGCGGACCTAATAATCATAAATCATCGAAAATGTTTTGATCGATTAATGATGTACAAAGGGTATAATTTTTATTAGAAATGACCAATTGTTTGGGAGTCAACACTCAATTAAAAATGCTTCCCCCCCCCCCCCCCCCCCCTCCTCCGATGATTGCAAAACCCAATATCCAAAAAACTAATAGAGTTTACAATCGTTAAAAATCCTAGACACTTTTTGGAATTATCTCACTCAGCATTTGTTCATTTCCTTTTTGGATGTTCATTTTTTTTTAATCCAAAATTGAGTTTTCATTCTCCCTTTTGTTATCCATGTTTGGGAAATTCGACTAGTACAACCCCTAATAGCATGCTAGAATTTTATAAGAAAAAGATTTCTTATTGATCCTCACATGTTTTAAATGTGATGGATATGCATGCCTGAAACATGTTGAAGATGCTAATAACCTAATGATCCAAAATTTTCAAAGTGTAGAAAAAATTAAATTCTTAAGTTAACGTGCGGTGGAATATTTACTAGAGCCAAACAAAAAACTTTTTACCAATTTTAGAAAAAGTGGACCGACCAATCATAGATCATTGTAAATGTTTTGATCGATTAATGATGTCTAACAGCTATAATTTTAGTTAGAAAAAACTTATGGGTTGGGAGTCAATACTCAGTTAAAAATGCCTCGCCCCCCTCTTCTGATGATTGCAAAACCCAATATATAAATAAATAAATGAGTTTAAAATTCTTAAAAATCACATATATTTTTTGGAATAATCTCTCTTTCCATTTGTACGTTTCCACTTTGGATGTTCAATTTTTTTTCAAATCCAAACTTGAGTTTCAATCTTCCATTTTTCTCGTAAACAAAAAAATAAGGCAAATAGATCTCAACAAAATAAAAATTTTAGAGTTATGTACGCAAAAAATTGAAAACTATAATAAATGTTAGTGAAGAAAATTATTTCACACACTAAAAATGAACACCAAAGTTTTGCTATCCTTGTTTGGGAAATTCCACTAGTACAACCCCAAATAGCTTCGTGGAATTTTATAAGAAAGTGATTTCTAATTGATCCTAACATGTTTTAAATGTGGTGGATATGCATTCCTGAAACATGTAGAAAAAGCAAATGACCTAATGATCCAAAAATTTCAAGAGTATAAAAAATTAAATCCTCAAGTTAATTAGCGTTGGGATATTTACCAGAGCCAAACAACTATAATGACCTATAATCATCGTAAATGTATTGATCTATTAATGATGTGTAACGACTATACTTTTTTTTTGAAATGACCTATGGTTAGGGAGTCAACACTCAGTTTAAAATGCCTCGCCCCCCCTCTTACGATGATTGCAAAACCAACTATATAAAAAACTAAAAGAGTTTATTGTCCTTAAAAATAATAGATACTTTTTGGAATTATCTCTCTTAGAATTTTTACATTCCATTTTGGATGTTCAATTTTTTATCAAATTGAAACTTCATTATTCGCTCTCCCTTTTATTATCCATGTTTGGGAAATTCCACTAGTACAACCCTTAATAACTTGGTCGAATTTTATAAGAAAGAGATTTCTATTTGATCCTAACATGTTTTAAATGTGGTGGATATGCATGCCAAAAACATGTTGAAGATGCAAATCACCTAATGATCGACAAATTTCAAGAGTAGAAAAAAATTAAATTCTCAAGTCAACATGTTGTGGGATATTTACGAGAGCCAAACAACCCACTTTATGCCTATTTTACAAAAAGCAGACCTAACAGTTATAGATCATCATAAATATTTTGATCGTTTAATGATGTGTAATGGCTATAATTTTTGTTAGAAATGAATTATGATTTGGGATTAAACACTCAATTAAAAATGCTCGCCCCCCTTTTCTGATGATTGCAAAACCCAATATATAAAAAACTAAAAGAGTTTCCAATCCTTAAAAGTCAAAGATACTTTTGGAATTATCTCTCTCAACATTTGTACATTTCATTTTAGATGTTCAATTTTTTGTCAAATCCAAACTTGAGTTTTCACTCTCTTATTTTTCTCGTAAACGAAAAGATAAGTCAAATAGTCACAACAAAATGAAAATTTTTGAGTTTATGTATGCAAAAAAAATTAAAACTATAATAAATTTAAGTGAAGAAACTTATTTCTTGCTCTAAAAATGAACACCAAAGTTTTGTTATCCATGTTGGCAAATTCCACTAGTACAACCCCGAATAACTTGGTGTAATTTTAAAATAAAGTGATTTCTAATTGATCCTAACATATTTTAAATGTAGTGGATATGTATGCCTAAAACATGTTGAAGTTTCAAATGACCTAATGATCCAAAAGTTTCATGGAGTAGAAAAAATTAAATTCGCAAGTTAACGTGTGGTGGGATATTTACTAGAGCAAACAACCCACTTTTTACCTATTTTAAAAAAAGTGGACCTAACAATCATAGATCATCGTAAATTTTTGATTGTTAAATGATGTGTAACGGCTGCAATTTTTTTTAGAAATGACTTATGGTTTGGGAGTTAACACTACATTCAAAATGCCTCACCCCCCCTCCCCCTCCCACACACACACACATCCCCTCTTCCGATGATTGCAAAACCCAATATATAGAAAATTCAGGGAGTTTACAATCCTTAAAAATCACATATAATCTTTGGAATTATCTCTCTCAGCCTTTGTGCATTTCCATTTTGGATGTTCAATTTTTTTTCAAATCCACACTTGAGTTTTTACACTTCCATTTTTCATGTAAACAAAAAGATAAGACAAATAAATAACAACAAAAGGAAAACTATAATAAATTTAAGTGAAGAAAATTATTTCACGCACTTAAAATGAACACCAAAGTTTTGTTATCCATGTTTGGGAAATACCACTAGTACAACCCCAAATAGCTTGGTGGAATTTTATAAGAAAGTGATTTCTAATTGATCCTAACATGTTTTAAATGTGGTGGATATGCATTCCTGAAACATGTAGAAAATGCAAATGACCTAATGATCCAAAAATTTCAAGGAGTATAAAAAATTAAATCCTCAAGTTAACGAGCGTTGGGATATTTACCAGAGCCAAACAACCCACTTTTGCCTATTTTACAAAAAAAACACATCTAAGAATCATTGATCATCGTAAATGTATGGATCAATTAATGATGTGTAACGGCTATAATTTTTGTTAGAAATGACTTATGGTTTGGGAGTCAACACTCTGTTAAAAATGAGTCCCCCCCCCCCCCCCCCCCCCCCCCCCCACTCTTCCGATGATTGCCAAACAAAATTTATAAAAAACTAAAAGATTTTACAATCTTTAAAAACACAGATACTTTTTGGAACATTTGTGCATTTCCATTTTGGATGTTCACTTTTTTTTCAAATGCAAACTTGAGTTTTCAATCTCCCATTTTTCTCGTAAACAAAAAGATAAGGCAATAAGATCACAACAAAATGAAAATTTTTAAAGTTTATGTATGCAAAAAATTGAAAACTATAATAAATGTATGTGAATAAAATTATTTCATGCACTAAAAATGAACGCCAAAGTTTTTTTATCTATGTTTGGGAAATTCAACTGTTGAACCCCTAATTGCTTGTAGGAATTTTATAAGAAAGAGATTTCTAATTGATCCTAACATGTTTTAAATGT